>NC_134852.1:3212500-4660000 GCF_049852395.1 Peromyscus maniculatus bairdii
TCAATTGTAGTAGTTCTCCTATAGAATTTTTGGTGTCACTTATGTGTATTATCATATCATTTTCAAAAAATGATACATTGAATTCTGCCTTTCCAATTTATATCTACTTAATCTCATTCACTTGTCTTATTGATACAGCTAGAACTACAAGTACTATATTGAATAGAAATGGAGAGAGTACACTGCCTATCTTGTTTCTGATTTTAGTGGAATTGCTTTAAATTACTCTCTATTTAACTTGATATTGGCTATAGGCTTGCTATCATTTGACTTTATTATATTGATGTATGTTCCTAGTATCCCTACTCTCTCCAGCCTGCTTAGTTTTTAATTACATTTGCATGGAAGCATTTTTCCATCCTTTAATGCTAATTTGGGGGCTATCATTAGTTATGAATTGTGTTTCTGGGAGACTGATAAAATCTGGGTATTGCTTTCTGGTTCAACCTCTTTACCTTTTCTCATAAGTAATATTATGAGGCCACATATATTAGAAGTTACTATTGAACGGCATACATTAATTCCTGGAATTTTGTTTGGTTTTTTTTAAGATGTATCATTAGAGATTTAGTATTCAGACTTATTTTTCAGTAACAATTTCTGGAATTGTTTATTTTTCACTTTGCCAACTTAAATAAATCCATCCTTTGCTTCAGACCTAACTTTTCCTTCATTTGCCTTTTGCAAAATGGGTCTAGTGGTCATAATTTTCTTCAACCATTTTTATCATGAAAAGTTTACCTTTCTCTACCATTATGATTGATAGTTTTGTGGGTATAGTAGTCTGGGAGAGCATTGCAGCTTTTCTATACTTGTAGAATGTCAGCCCAATCTCTTCTGGCTTTCTAGTATCTACTGAAAGAATATGTTGCTATTCTGATGGGTCCCTCTTTGAATACAACTTGATCATTTTCATTTGTAGCTTTCCATATTCTTTCTTGGTTGGGTATATTAACTATCATTATTGTTTTATAACATAGGAAGTTTCTTTTGTGGAGCTTTATATTTGGAGTTCTGAAAAATCAAATAGACTTAACATATATCTATAGAACATTCCAACCAAAAACAAAAACAATATGCATTCATCTCTGTAGCCCATTAAATTTTCTCTAAAATAGACAACATACTAGCATAAAAGCAAGTCTCTAATGTACAGGAAAAATTAAAGCACATCCTGCATGCTGTCAAAGTGTATTATTAAATCAGGATATAAACAACCAAAAAAGGAACACAAATAATGGATGCTAAGTTACACAAATCAGAACCATAACTAAGTGAAGGAAGAAATCTAGAAGCACATTGACATTCCTAGATTGAATGGAAATGAAATCATAACATATCAAAACCTGTGGAACACAAGGAGATCTGTCACAAGAGGAAAGTTTATGGAATTGTGGATCCATGTCAAAAAGAAATGAAAAATTCAATAGAAAGAAGGAATGAAGCCAATACTAGGATTAATAGCATGTTAGTCAATCAACAAAAGAAAAAAGAGAATTCAAATTAATAAAATTAGAGAAGGAAGGGGAGAGATTACAACAGACATTGAGGATATTCAGATGATCACAAGAATATGCTATAAAACACATATATTCCTCAAAATTGGAAAAAAATTAAAGAAATACATGAATTTCAAGATATAAAAATAATGTACAAATGAAGTTACAATTGAAGTTAATAGTTCGAATAGACTATAACATCCAGTGAAATTAAAACATTAACTAAAAATATCCCAATTTAAAATAAAATTTTAAAGTTGGATGGGGTCAGTGCACAATTCTACCAGGCCTTCAAAGAAGAGCTAACATTAATATTTCTCAAACTATTGCACAAAATAAAAAAGAAAGAACATTTACATTTTGAACATGGTATTACAAAAACAACAAACACCTTACTATAAAATGAAGATAAATTAGTGGACAACCATTTATGAACATAAAAACAAATAAAATGCTTGAAAACTGAACTGAATAACACACAAAAATCATTATATACCATGATCATATTGGCCTTATCCAATAGATGCAGGACTGGTTCAATACCTCTAAATCAATTAATGTAACCACCATTAAACACACTAAATGACAGGGAAAAATGAATCATCTGGTTGAATGGAGTAAGGCCTCTAAGAAAAATCCAACATCACTCCATGATGAAAGTCAAGGAGAAAATAGGTACAAATAGAATAAAGTCTGTTTTCTTATCAAATGAGTTTAAGGTGTTATTCATCTCCTCTTCTACATAACCCAACAATATGAAGAAAATAATATTGCATTTATATGAATCACTAAAAGCATGTCAACAGAGAATGAACTTTGGCACACAAATCAAAGAACTATGTATAAAATACAAACTTAATGAAACAAGTCTTTCAAATATTATATTTTTTTATGAAATGTCATATTCTTCCATGTTTGTGGAAATTGGGTGGCTACAGAGTGCAAGTTATTTTCCTCACTAGTGACTCATATTAAGAGAATGAGTAGATATATCAGAAGGTAACATGATTGCAGTGCAATATAAGAACTGAGTTGACTTTTGCAGGTCATAAAAGCAAAATGGGGGACGGAACATTACAGTGCAGATGTGTAAACCTGTTGCTTTTAGAGAAATGAGTGGGAGAAGCAGGAAAAATCCAAATTATGTGCCACAAAATATGTGTTGTTAAATACAGATGAAGATAACAAGCCCTATTTGACATTTTCACTGTCTAGAATCATGTGCATGCACACACACCACAGAAAAACATATACATGAATCACACAACACACATAAAAATGAATTGTTAAAGAAATGTCAACTGATATTCAGACAGATTGAATGGCCTGGAAGTTCCTGAGTTAAACAATGTCTTAGTAACCAGTGGCTTGTTCAAGAAACATTTTTTCAGGGTTTTGCAGTTTGAAAGTTGAGTGCTAGGAGATCTAAAGACCTACTTCTAACTCATGGGCAGGATTTATCACAGATATAAGGCAACTGATTCTTTGCTTACCCTCTCAGAGCTCAAGTCATTGGGAGGTTCACATTCAGGGTTTTTCATAGTCTTAAAGAAATAAAAACAAAGAGTTTTTTAAGTCATATAGTAATTTAATACAGTAGAAGCTTCTTAAAATATATACATATATGAAAGAAATCTCAATGGAATCACCAAAAAACCTGGGAGCAAAAGCCCCAACAAAATATTTCACACCAACAGACAAAACTTCCAATTTAGAGAAAGGTTACTTGAGTTGTTATCAATATGGGGCCCCTGGAAATGCCCAAACAACCAAGGCTACTGCTAAAGATATTGGTTGCTCTCCACAAATTGATGGTAAAGCCCCATTGATAAAGACATTACTACAGGACTCATTGAACATGGAGAAGTTGAGCTAGTGCCTAACTGACCCGTCCAGCAGGCCAGGTTATTCGAGGGTCTCGAGGAGGGACCACCTGTGAATCAATGGGGGGCGAGAGGGAAAGGAGACCAAGCGCGTGAAGAAAGACAAAGCAGTCTGAGTTGCGTCAAGGTCTCGGTTTATTGACTGGTGTTAGAGCTTATAAACAGGGCTTCAGGTAGGGAGGGGGAGCAGGAGTGAGGAGAGGACAAAGAAAATTCCTAAGGAGGGTCAGCAGGAGGTCTCTTTGGTCCCAGGCCCCTGCAGCTAGCTGATTTAAAGAGGTTTATTTAATCCTACATTCCTAGGTTAGACTAAAAGCCTCTTATTTACACGAGGCTTGATAAATCGTGGCAGGTAACACAAGGTTCAAGACACAGCTGTCCAGAGTCGGTCTCCAACATATCCTCCTCTTTTCTCAAAAATGGACCAAGTCCATGTGATCGGGGTTGCGGAGGTCCGAGAGAGCCTCTGTCTTAGGCTATACAGGGGGACTCCCACGCATGGCAGGTGCCATGTTGAGCCGGTCTCAACGACCTCTGTACGCTGTTGTCTCCTGCGTGGGCCCTGTACTATTCCCGTCATTGAGTACTCTCTAGCAAGACCATGGGGACGTTAGGGCTTTAGGACACTGAATCTGAATCCTTGATGGGGCTCCTGGCCGGCCTCCTAGGAATCTACTCTGTGATAATGAATCGAGACGTGTCATGGTAAGGCCGAATCAATCTGATTTTTGATAAACTGAGTCAACCGCTGAAAGGCCCAGGGACCAAAGGTAATGAGAAGGAGAAGGAAAATAATCAGGGGTCCAGGAGGGTGGGGATCAGGGTAGAAAGCCAAGGGGATTCTTTAAAGCTTTTGTATAGAAGAGCAAACCCTGCTCCTAAGAGCAAGAGCCGCATCTTACTGAAGCCCCATAAAGGCTAATAAAGGAAAAACCCACAAGATTACAATTCCCATACAATTTCGTTTCACAAGATCATGGTCTGGGTACAGAGTGATCACAGATGGGTAATTTGCATCAACAGGTACATTTTTCCTGAAACCTCAAGGGAGGGGTATTAAGGCGGGAGTGGAGTTTACACAAAGGTCACAGTGGTCCTTCCTGGAACACCTGCAACTATCCCAGTCACAGTTGAGCACATCTCTTAGCAGAAATCTCTTTACATTGTTATATGGTTGCAGGGGAGATTGAGTAATGGCTAAGTCAGGTTGCCCTTGGAACTAGATTTTTAGTTTCTCATTTTTTGGTGCTTGAAGTTTTCTCTTTTCCTGAGGCTTGGGGGTGTAAGCCTGAAGGGCTAGGGTCTTTCACTCCCCCATTTCTTTTTGGCAAATTTTAATCTTAAAATTATGGCATTACATTTGGTACCTCATGGCCTATTTTAGTAACTCATGGCCTGTAATGGTCATGCATAGTTCATGTACAATTAGCCATCTTGTCTCTATGGCATGGAGTTTTTTTGACCCAGCATTTCAGCCTCTTTTGAACAAGGAATTGGGACGACGTATTCTCTTCTGGAACTGCTTCAAGCTGGCATTGGGGCGTCATTATCAGGGCCCCTCCCCCAAAAGGCTGAAAAGCTGGTCAAAGACTGGGCAGGGGGCATTTGTCAGTAGCATGTAGCTGCCTGACACCATAGTGACAGAGAAGAATCATGTTAGCTGGGCTGGTCCACGTTAGCCTTTAGCACGTCCGGAGTCCACAGTCATCTGGAGTGGTGGAGTCAGCAACTGAAACTTGGAGGTGTCTGACAGCCAAGTAGAAATCTGTTGAGACAGATTTAAACTAGGAACAGAGGTTAAAATTTGTGAACTTATTTGGAACCCTTAGGTTTATACCCTTAGTAAAAAGCAGTAATCCCAAGACCAGGAGAGAGGAAAAATACCATCTTTAGGAATACTTATCTGGGGTTCTTTCGACCTCTGTGGAGTGGGTCTATGTTTTTATGACTCTTTTGATCCTTTGAGGCCTTTTTGCAGAATGACATAAAAGTTTTAGATACATTAGTATTACCAATCTGTACTGAAATCCATATTGTAGACAAAGCAGATAATGGGTATCTGTAAAACAGCAGAAGTAGACTTATACCTTTGAGTCCCAACAAGAACTACAGATTTGGGCATTTTACTTCTGTCCAGAAAGCCAGGTGTAAGTTGGACAGAGATTTTTGGCCTGGTGAGAAGCACTTTTAGGTTTACATTTAGACATATCTAGATGACATCTAAAACAAATCCAAAATGTTGAGTTTGTGACTGAACAGTAAGTGGTCATTGCTCTATCAGCTCATCAGGACTCCTAAATGTTAAGCTCTGAACCATAGAACAGGAGAGTAATCTGAATCATATCTTATTTTAGACTCATATCCAAACCTTTATGATTTATTTAAATTTTTACATCTTAGAACATTTTCTTTTAAAGTGAGCTAACAGGCTAGCTATGGCCTTGCAGAAGGATCTGGTTGTCTGATGCTGCCATGCTGACAAAGTTAGAGCTAGCCTAGCCATCAAAGATCTGAGAAGGAGGCCGAGCGGTGGTGGCGCACGCCTTTAATCCCAGCACTCGGGAGGCAGAGCCAGGCGGATCTCTGTGAGTTCGAGGCCAGCCTGGGCTACCAAGTGAGTTCCAGGAAAAGGCGCAAAGCTACACAGAGAAACCCTGTCTCAAAAAACCAAAAAAAAAAAAAAGATCTGAGAAGGATAAACTATATCTGAGTGCAGACCAAGAAGCATCCAATCCTATAAATTACAGTGATCAATCCCTACCCAGGTCTCTATAGCGTTGGAGGTACCAGTCAGAACAACATCAATCTTCTACCACCATCAAGCCCATAAGGCAGAGTACCTTTTCTGTGGAATAGGGACACGGAAGACTGACAGTGTCCTACTACTTGTCCACAGTCTGGGCTGGGTCCTGGAGGCAGGTGTTGCATTGGGGCATCTTGCCCTGTGGTCAGTGTTGTTTGCAATTCAGGTGGCATCTTCTTGTCATTCCATATCTTCTTTGGAGACCTTGGGAGTCATTGCTAGGATCTGGGGAGCTGGGAGTCTCTGTTTCCGATAGTAAGTTTTTAATCAAATAATTTAAATGTCATGTTCATCAGATCATTGACAGGTTTGAGGACCATTATCTATTAAATGTATCTGAGCCAAACAAATAATCTAGGCCTAATCTTGAAAATATCTCTAAGTTTGGTAATAATGACCAGGCTAATTTGTTCTCCTATAGATATATTAGTCATATATACCTGTCAGTTTGTTTTTATTTAAATAGAACCGTTTATGCTTTAAACTAGTATCTGGATAGCCAGATGACTAGTATTAACTTGTATTCCTTGACACAGAAGGACATGCATACAAACTCAGACATTCAAAACCAAACATACATGTGGCCACATTTTCATTCATACCTGCAGAATAGACAGACATTTTTAAAACTATGACCCTTTGGAGTCTCCATGTAACAGCAGAATAGCAAGAGAAAGAAATCTGAAACATGTTTACTTAAACTTTAAAGTTAGACCTTAAAGTTTCATTATATTTTTTTTTCAAACCCTCATGACATGTTTAAGCCTTTAAATTTTTACATTTTAAACTGTTTCCTCATATCAAAAATCATTTATCTAAACTTTTGTCTTAACCAACAATAATTTGAAACCAATTTTCTTAAATGATGGCAAGTATTTGTAACACATTGAACTCAAATGACCAAAACCCATGTAAATTTTTATTTTTCCTGTGGAAACAAAGCATAATTTCCCCAGTATCTTGAACTGGTAATTTAACATTTCTTTTTTAAGCAATATCATTGTTATGCCCAGGTCTCTGTCTCCTCCCCAAAGAAGCCATCAGAGACCTCAGGTACAGAATGCAAAAGCAAGGTTTTTTTAAATGAAGTTTACAAGCCTCGGCAGGGGGGCTTGTTCCAAACCTCTCACACACACAGCAGGGAGGTTGGAAGGAGCAAGAGCCTTCTTTGTGAGGCTAGCACAGACCACATAATTCATCTCCCACCGCCCACATCCCTCTTTAGGTTTATATCAGTAGTTTTTCATGTTATCTTTATTTCTCATTTGTTTAGCAACCGTGTTTAGGAGTTTTATGAGCTGTCTCCCGGGTTTGGGGAGTTTGGGGAGTTTGGGATGTTTTATGACCACTTAGTCTCTGTCAGATGGTCATATATCCTAACTCTGTGTTTTCTTAAGTTTCTGTAGTTGATAAAGCCACCTGGAAAAAGGCGTCTAAGTTCTTATCTACATTTAAGAATCCTGGTTTTAGCTTCTCTTTGTCTGTAGGGGATGAAGTTGTGGGGGGGGAGGTTACTGAGGTTTCAAAATCAGGACAGAGAAGGGTTAACAAGAGAAATTCCTAGCTGGCAGAAGAGACTTTGAAGTTATCACAGTAAAGGAAGGGAGGGGGAGCAGTGGTCATAAAGTATCTCCTTGGCTGCCAGTGTTCCTGAAAAAAAGTTTTTGTTAACTCCTCTGACTAAAGTCAGATTCTCTGTTCAGTGTTCACACAGTTTTCTCAGTTGCAGGCAGCCATTGCCCTGTCCAGAGCAGGACATGAGAATCTTAGCCCACCTGTACCCAGAGCACGCACCCCCACCTTCGTGAGAGCAGCCAGCTGCCTGCAGTCCTGATAGCAAGAGAGCTAGGGAGGGAGGGAGGTGGCCCTCGCTGTGCCTCTCTCTCCTCCCCGCAGGAAAATAAGGGAGATGAGTAGTAGAAACAGATGACATTTACACAGACAATCCAAGTGCCAGCACATCAGCACTGAGATGATGATGGCCTCACTCACAGCAAGCAAGCCCCTCGATTGTGGCTCGCACATCCTTCTGGTGGGCTAGGCAAAGGTCTAGTGGAGAAGAAGGGGACTGTCCCATAGCGTCCGTCACAGTCAAGTCAACAATGAGAACAGTTAACACACTACACACAAGACCAAGGGCACACGAAAGAAAAACTTTGCCCCAACGAGACAACCAACAAAGCTCCAAGAACAATGACAGCCTGATGTGCTCTGTGGAGAGTGACCCTCCAGGCTCAATCACACCAAAAACAATCCAGATCAAACAGACATCAGGGGGCTTTCACATCCCTGTCAGTCAGACATGTACCTTATTTCTTGGAAGAGAAACAGAGTGTAAAGTAACAATGACCACAATAAAACATACAACAACAAAAAAAAATCCCCCACAAAATGGCTCTAACAATTTCCTGGAACAAAATACAAAGTGGCACTTCCTCCCACCATGGGGAAAGGTACCCAAAAATGCTCCTCTCCTGAGCACTCCCTGGAGGAGACTCCTAAAATCAAATGGTCACCTCTGAGGTGGCCCCAAATGGCTTGGGACTAGGGGGTCCCTTGCCCAAATCAGGGAATGAGACGTCTCTCTTTCCCTCCCAGGATCACTGTCCGGACACGTCTGTCCCAGTGAGAGCCTGCAAAGTACAAATCAGTCGACTGGCACAAAACTTAACGAGACAAGACAGAGACAGAGACAAGACAGAGAGCGCTCTTACCGGTAGATGTCAATAAACCTCTGGACCCTTGAGAGTCCCGGTGGGTCTTTTGGTCTTTTGTTCAATGTGATTTGTGACAACCTCACTCTTACCGTCTTCTGGGATGGACACATCATTTAATAGGTCCTCAGCAAGTGCCAGAAGATGTGACACCCTACTATCCTTTTCTGAATCCTTTAAAACATCTCTGATTACTCCATAGAAACTAAAGAATGCATCGGGGACGTACTCTCTGTCCTTAAGCAAGTTATTGATAGCCTTTCCAACTTTATTCCATGTCAAAGGGTGGATGCCCGGGCCATTAATAACCAGCCAGGGACATTTTTCTTCCACAAAATAGAAAAACTTAATTAAATCTTTTTTTTCTTTCTTTCTTTTTGACTCTTATTCCCCTCTCCCTGATTTCTTCATTTCCTTAATGAAGAGAGCCTCTTTAGAGAGTGCTTTACCCATTGATTGATGAACGGCACTTACCTCAAGGCTGCCCATGGCGCACGAGTGATGCTGTTGGGGCACCTCTACCCTAGTGAGTCTGGCCAGACCACATTTTCTCTTCGCCGTCCAGTAGTGAGCCGCCGTGCCTTGAGCCCCACGTTCGGGCGCCACTTGACCCGTCCAGCAGGCCAGGTTATTCGAGGGTCTCGAGGAGGGACCACCTGTGAATCAATGGGGGGCGAGAGGGAAAGGAGACCAAGCGCGTGAAGAAAGACAAAGCAGTCTGAGTTGCGTCAAGGTCTCGGTTTATTGACTGGTGTTAGAGCTTATAAACAGGGCTTCAGGTAGGGAGGGGGAGCAGGAGTGAGGAGAGGACAAAGAAAATTCCTAAGGAGGGTCAGCAGGAGGTCTCTTTGGTCCCAGGCCCCTGCAGCTAGCTGATTTAAAGAGGTTTATTTAATCCTACATTCCTAGGTTAGACTAAAAGCCTCTTATTTACACGAGGCTTGATAAATCGTGGCAGGTAACACAAGGTTCAAGACACAGCTGTCCAGAGTCGGTCTCCAACACCTAACTAGAATCTTTGCTTCTATACACTAGTGTCATGTAACTGGAAAGCAGTCTGCAGGGAAATTGCATGGAGGTAAACAAAAACCTAACTTATAGACCTCTCAATTTACAATGATGTCCTGCCTGCAAGATATACTGGTGCAAAATGGCTCAAAGCTTGAGGGATTAAAAAACCCATATCTGATTGGATTTTAGGTTCACTCCATGAGATGGAACCCAACCCTTCTCAGAATGTCAAAAACTAGAAACAAGATAGGCCATGGAACCAGGGAGAAACTAAATACTATTGGTTTGCTAAAGATATGTAACAATAAAATGTCTCCTAATGTTATTCTGCAATATTCATAGATCATTGTATCACTCAGTTATCATCAAAGATGTCTCCTCCATCCGTGGAACACTCAGTCCTAAATGAGATGTCTTCTTAAAGTCCCTCTTCCCTTAGGGCTCAGGGAACCCTATAGAAGAGGAGGTGGAAAGATTGTAAGAGTCAGAGAAAGTGACTCAGTGAAAGAAACAAGACTTTCTCAACATAGCAGGACTGATACACATATGAACTCAAGAGACTGGGAAGGATACACAGGGCCTGTACTACTAAGACAGATGGGTTGCCAGCATTGAGAGGGCAAATGGACACAAGCCCTCATCTTTAATTCAGAAGCCCACTCTGATGTCACAAGCCTCCATCCCTAACCCTGTTGCAAATACAATAACTAGTTTTCTTCAAGGGAGTCTCGTTGGGTATACAAACAATTCTTAAGTGCAGGCCCCCTGCTCAGTAGTAGATGGAAAACAAAAAATAAACTTAATAACATTTGTGGATTTTAAATTTTTTAGGATTATATGACTTTTGTGTACAATTATTGTTTCTGATTTCTTTTCATGATTTTCTGTGTATGAAAATGTGTGCCTTGGTGCTGGAGAGATGGCTCAGAGGTTAAAAACACTGACTGATCTTCCAGAGGTCCTGAGTTCAATTCCCAGCAAACACATGGTGGCTCAAAACCATCTGTAATGAGATCTGGTGCCCTCTTCTGGCCTGCAGGCATATATGCATGCAGAACATTGTATACATAAATAAATAAATAAATGAATAAATAAATAAATAAATAAATAAATAAATAAATAAATAAATAAATAAATAAATAAATAAATAATCTTTTTAAAAAAAGAAAGAAAATGTGTGCCTTTTCCTCTATTCGGTTTCTTGTCTTTTTTCTTTGCATGTTTTTCTTCTGTTTGTTTAATTATTTTATCCAATTTTGGCTTCGTTGTTTCTATTTTAATTTATCATGTTTTTTTGGTAGCTGTTAGTTTTCTAATGAGAGAGGATCAAGGGTATAGATTTGAGCAGGAGGGGAATTGAGGGGAACCTAGAGTAGTTGCTGGAGGAGAAACTGTAATCAGATCATATTGTATGAAAAAAATCTGTTTTCAATTTGCTTGCACATATGTTATGTTTGTGTGGTGTGAGTATTCCTCCTAAATATTGTTCTACCTTCTGTGTAGGTTCAAGTTGAGGAACTACAAATGTATTTTGACCATGATGTTTGCCATTGAGGAAATCAATAACAATCCCTATCTTTTACCTAATACATCCCTGTGATTTGAGGTCCATAATGACCCAAATGACCAAAAGGCCACTCTGGCAACTCTTTTTGGCTCACTTTCAGGGAATGTCTATGGCATCCCTAACTACAGATGTGTAAGAGAAGGCATGTCAGCTGCTGTACTTACGGGACCGTCATGGGCAATATCTGAATACATATGGACACTGCTGGATCTTTACAAATTTCCACAGGTGAGAAAAGGTGATGGGCTAGGACATGATGTCAGCTCTGCTTGGTGACATTCAGCTGTCTGTGAAGAAATGAGGCAAGCTTGAGTAACTCTTCATGGATAGGGAAATAAAGCAGATGCTGTGTGTGTGTGTGTGTGTGTGTGTGTGTGTGTGTGTGTGTGTGTGTGTGTGTAAGAGAAAAACTGTATGTGTAACAGAAAAAAGGAAAAATGGAATAAAATAAAATAAGGGAATTTTTTTAAATCTCATTATAGAAGCTGCAGTGTGAGACAATGATTCACGCTGTGAAGCCCTTTGTGCATTTATCTTTACTTGCAAGTGTTCATGGCAAAGAGTCATTTGAGCTGGGCCCTCCCAGTCAATCATTGATTAAGAAAATGACCTATAGCTGGATCTCACTGAGATATTTTCTTTCTAGGGGGTGGGAGGCTTTAAGACAGGGTTTCTTTATGTATCCTTGGCTATTCTGTAACTAACTCTGAAGATCAGGCTGGTCTCAACTCACAGACATCTGCCAGCCTATGCCTCCCAAGTACTGGGATTAAAGGTGTGTGCACCACCACTGCCAGACTAAAAACATTATTTAACTGGGGTTACCTTCTCTCAGATGAGATTAGTTTTTGTCAGATTTGCAAAAAAACTATTCATTGCAGGGTACTTGAGCTGAAAGGAGAAGTGGACACAGGCCTCATTCCTAACCCAGAAGCAATATCCAGTTGATAGCCAACTGCTAATGAAAGTTTAGTTTCCTCCAAGGGAGTCTCACTGGGGAAACGAACTATGCTAAAGGGTAGAATGCATGTTCAACAGTGGATGACAACAGAAAATGAACTCAGTGGCATTTTGGATGTTTCTTTTCTCACAATATCATGTCAGGGTGTTTTCCTTTTTTGTTTATTTTCTTGTTGTTTTAATCTTTTTTGTTTTGTTTCATTTTGATTTGTTTTCTCTTCTTCGTTTTTCTTCTCTCATTTTACCCTATTAGTTTTTTTGAGTATGTACTATGGCTACCACTTTACAGTTTTGATGGGATTGAGAATGTGCAAACAAGTGGGTCTCTGATTTGTCTGACTTGATGGGCTCCTTTCCTTCTTTTTGTTTGTTTTGTTCAATCAAATGTGTTATTTTTTTCTTTTATCTTAGTATATTTTATTTCATTATTATCCCAGAGAAGTCTGTTTATTTTCTAGTGACAGACAGAGAAGGTTTGGATTCTGGTGTGTGTGTGTGTGTGTGTGTGTGTGTGTGTGTGTGTGTGTGTGTGTGTTGTGTATATGTGTGTGCATTGAATGTATTGTTATGTGCATGTGTGAGTATAAGAGGCCTTGAAGGCCCAAAGAGGACTTTGATCCCTTGCAGCTACTGTGACAGGTGGGTTTGAACTACAATTTATGATGTCTGTGTATTGAACTATGCCACTTTACAAGAGCAGTACATGACTTTGTCGGCTGATATATCTCTCCAGCTTCTGCAATATTCTGCAGTATCTGTTTATTGAAACATCCCTCCCATTCCTAAGTTCTACTTCTCTAACTTCCAGGATGCATCAGGATTCTCTAGTCTTCTCCCTACAAGGAGCAGCATTGTTTTGTCTTCATATGCAAACATGAGGTCACAAAATTCCTTCATTTTTTCCAATAATCAGTAGCTGTAAAAGTCTTACATTCACTAAGATATCAAAAAGAAACCTCTGAGTTAATTTCAAATCTTATTACATATTAGGGACAAAGAGAACACTTCCACACTTCACTAATGTCCAAAAGTCAGGTCGTGTAAAAATAGGTAGCTGAGTGGAAGTTTATGGGAGACAATATAGTAAAAGTAGTATACATGACATTGATAAACAACACCATTAGAAGAAACAGTGAGAGTCACTATCTAATGAATAATCTTGCATTGTATCCTAATAGGTGGTTTTGTACCAACATTACATTTGTCAGTTAAAATTTATGAAATGTGAGTTCTGGAAAATGTTTTCTCCCTTAACTTTTGTAAAGAATTTCTCTCTGGTGTTATCAAAATGATGTAGCACTTGGGGACAAAGATACATCACAGCAAGCCGGCACTGGAGGCTAAGATGGAGAAGACCTCCACAGCCACCATGACCTTGCCCTTGGTGCTGTGGTAGACAGGGAGAAAGGTGACCCAGACACTGCAGAACAACAGCATGCTGAATGTCAAGAATTTGGCTTCATTGAATGTGTCAGGGAGATTTCTGGCCAAGAAAGCCACAGTGAAGCTCCCCAGGGCCAGAGAGCCCAGGTATCCTAAGACAGAATAGAAGGCAGATACTGAGCCCTTGTTGCACACAATGATGATATGGCTATGCTCAGAATGTGCATCAATGTCAACAGAGGGAGGAGAAACTCCCAGCCAGATTGCACAGAGAATAATTTGAATGATGGTGCAGATGGGAATGATGTAGGTTGGTGCCCCTGATACCAGGAGCCACTTCATCCTTCTTCCAGGAGTAGTGACTTTGAAAGCCAAAACCACAGTAATTGTCTTGGCTAACACAGTCGAAACGGCCACAGTGAATGAAAGTCCATATGTTATTTGCTGCAGGATGCAGGTGACTGAGTTGGGATGGCCAATGAAGTGCAAGGAACAGAGGAAACAGAAGATGAGGGAGATGAGCAGGATGTAGCTGAGAGTGAGGTTATTGGCCCTCACAATGGGAGTGTCTTGGTGCTTCACAAAGATCCCAAGAACCAGAACGGTGAATGCAGACAAACCCAAGGCCATACAGGATAGAGTGATCCCCAAGATGTCTTCAAAGGCCAGAAAGGTCACATCTTTGTACAGGCAGTGGTTCTGCTCTGCTTTGGCATACTGGTCCTCTGGACACTTCATACACTGATCCATATCTGATGCAGAAAGCATAAGTATCAGTAGTGCAACTTCAGCATTTCTTATTTGACAGGCCACTCCAATGTATTTTGGAAACTTTACAACATTTGCATACTTTATTGATAAAGGTGTAATTGAGAATTTTCTGAAGAGCAATGCTTCTATTTCATAATGCCTGTCTTCATCAAGGAAAAACACAGATCCTATTGATACACTATAACATGAATCTTTCTGTCTAAATTAGAAGTGATGCGCTCATGGGAGATGGAGACTTGGTCTTATCCAGGATGAAACCTCATAGCTTTTTTTATTCCCATATGATCATCACCAAACACATGAGTAGCTGAGCAACAACAAACTGAATCTATTGTGTGTATACGTGCAAGTGCATGAATATGTTAAAGCAGTAAATGAAAATGAGTGTTTGAAAATAGTAAATGAAAAAGAGCTCATGAGTTGAGAATTTCGGTTGCTTGTGATGTGTGGCAAATAGAATTGGGAGAGAGTGTGGTTTTATAATGATGTATGAAATTCTCAAGAAAAATTAATTAAATATATTGACCTTAGTTGTATACTCATCAGGGAAGAGGGACACTAAACAGTTTATAAAATGAAATAATCCTACTATTAATGTAGAAAACTCTGTACATATATAACACACAAAATTCTTGTATCTTATATCACCACCTTTGAGAGCACAGAGCACCTACTTCCTTCCCTAATTTCCTTCTACATGAGACCTCTGTGGGGACTTTCCCCCTGGGTGTTCTTGGGGAGTGAGAAAAAATGTGGTTTAGATAGAAATATAAAGGGAATAGGGAAATAGACAGAGACACGGGATAGCCTAAATGGAGCTTAGATCTTAATCCACCAGCTCAGAACTTTATTCCAAAGGGTTTTTATATCAATACCTAGGGGGGAGGCAAAAGACCACCCTCTTACTAGATACAACTACCAAACACCCAGTACCCAGGCGCGAGGTAAAATCATCCTCTTATGCAGCCCTGCTGGTAAAGCAAGCTCAGAGATCACTAGGAAACCTCTGTGGGATCCAACAGACCTGCATTCTACTAACGTACTCAATGATGAAAGATTATTGTTAAATCAGCCTGAAAAAGACAACATGAGAACTCCCAAGTGAGAGTGGTAACACAGAATATTTGAAGTGAACAGTAATACCCCATTCACAAGTTGTAATTTCCACCACAGCAAGTAAGGGAAATATGATTGTAATTGTGCTAAATTGTGGATAATAATGGAGAGCAATGGTGCAGTTTCAAGATTTTAAGTCATTCCATGAATAAAACCAACCAGCATTTATGGCCAGCTATGGTTACATTTTTTGTTTTTTGTTCTTTAAGGGGTTGGAAAGATGGCTAAGATGTTAAGAACCTGGTCTGCTTTTACAGGTGGCCTAAGTCGAGTTCCCAGAACATGTGAAGTGCCATATTACTACCTGTAACTCTGGTACAAAGGGCATCAGATGCCTCCGGTGGCCTTCACCTGGCCTTGTATGGACTTACTACACTCTACATATGCCTAATTCAAATATTCATAAACATGAAGGTTTGTTTATTTTTGTTGGTATATTTATTAATATAAATGCCCTTTATAGTTATTATCTTAAATCAATTTTATTACAATCTATATATTTTGCACACATGTATGTGAGTGGTGAGTGTGTGTGTGTGTGTGTGTATGTGTGTTTGTGTGTGTTTAAAGTGCAATAGTCAAGAAGGCATCTTGTAGGAGTTGGCTCCATCTCATTTCAATGGGCTTCCTAAGATGAATTCAGGTCATCAGGCTTGTGGCAAGTGATTTACCTCCTAACTCTTCTCATTGACCCTAAATATCTTTTTTAAAGATTTAGTTATTTATTTTGTATACAGTGCTCAGCCTGCATGTATGCCTGCACACAAGAAGAGGGCAGGGATTCTCATTGTAGACAGTTGTGAGCCACCATGTTGTTTCTGGAAATTGAAAACAGGACCTCTGGAAGAGCATGCCATGCTCTTAACTGTTGAGGCATCTTCCCAACACCTGCCCCAAAATGTCTTTTTTAAATGTTCTTTGCATTATAGACAATGACTGGCAATAAAGGTCAAAAATAATTCTGCACTCTCCTTTGAATTTAGCCATCTCCAAATCAATAACCAGATGACTTATATGGATTGTGTATGCCAAACTCTCATTGGAAAAATTGTGGCTGTTTCTTTTCACTACAGATGTATTTTATCTATATTATTGTGACATTTATTGCTACTGTGTACAAAAATCTTAAGTAGGACACCTGTTTTTCTCTATATCAAGTGTCCACACTTTCGCCCATTTTTATAAGAAATAAAGTGCTGTCTCATGTTTAACTGTTTTACTCCCAGTTACTACTCTTTAGCCATCACAACCTACAATGACATCAGTCTCAAAATTCTCTGAAAACCTCCCTCACATGGAAGTAACAGCACTTGCATCATCCCAAAGTTTCCTTAGCAGACTCCCATTGCAGCCTTATGGTACCACCCTGAATTCACATCTTCATGCTGTCTTCCCCACGTACCTGTCAGCTAAATGACAACACAAAACACTATCCATTCATCAAATGGTTTATAAACAGCATGCCCACCACCACACAGTACTTATTTACCATCACAACACATGGTGACCCAATATCTCTCTTTGACAACAATGTTTGTAGGCAGTGGCAAGAACAAGTTGTGTAGGATTCATGACTTCAGTGGCTGGATATAACTCAACAGTTAAGAGTGCTTACCAGTAGCACAGATACTGAGAGCAACAATTAATAAATGGGACTTCCTGAAAGTGAGAAGCTTTTGTAGAGCAAAGGGCACAGTCAATAAGACCAAACAGCAGCCTACAGAATAGGAAAAGAACTTCACCAACCACATCTGACAGAGAACTGTGTACTAGTGGATGTGGCACCCCCGTGGGACTGGACTAGGACCTCTGGATACAGAAGATGGTTGTTTGACTCAAACTGTTTGGGGGCAACCAGGCAGCGGGATCGGGATCTGTCCCTGGTCTATGGGCAAGCATCTGGAATCTGGTATATGTGGTGTGACCCCTTGCACAGCCTTGGTGCAGTGGGAAGGAACTTGGACCTGCCTAGGCTCAGTGCACTGGGGTCTGCTGACTCCCCATGGAAGACCTCAATTTGGTGGATGTGGGGTGGCTTGGGAAAGAGGGCTGGGGGTGGGAGGAGGGAGGATGGTTGATCTGTGGATAGTAGGTGGAATGAGTAGAAAGTTTCTTAATAAAGAAAATTGAAAAACAAAGAGTGCTTACAGCTCTTGCAGAGAACAAGGGTTTGGACTCAGCATCCATGTGGAAGCTTATACCTGTCTGTAACTCAAGGTTCAGGGGCTTGTATGCACTATTTTGGCCTCTACAATCTCCTGCACATAAACGCACACAGAAACACATACATACATTCAAGGAGGTTAAATGAATAACCAAATATTTAGAAAGATGCATGAATCCAATCTAGTCTACATGTACTTTAGAGAGATATAATCATCAGGCAGATATAGTGTATAATTCCCTCACAGGGCTGTTTGAATTTTCAAACACTTTCTTTTACAAAATACTACCAGCAATAATATTACAGTGAGTCAAGGGTATATGTGAAGGCACAGGCTGTTATATATAAGGACATTATTGTTAATGACATACTTGTAAAACAAAGTTAGGAAAGGAATAGATTTTACTTATGCTGTAAAAGGGCCACAGAACTTAGTAGTTCCCCAGATGCTCCCTAGCTCAACTAACTTCATGATAAAAGTACCACTCAGAGTATAAAACTCACCACCTAGCAGCACCACATGCCAAACTGAAGCAAAGGCCTAATCCATCATCTTTCTTACAGTTCTTGAAAAGTCTCAAAATGTAATAACTTTGCTTTTGGCTTCTGTGAATCTGCTTTCAGCTCACTGTTCTTGGTAACTGAAGTATGTCAAGCCAGAACATGGTACTTTTGCTTCAAATCTCACCCTGAGAAAGGCTCAGTGCTACACTGGGGTCCTGGTCCTGTCAACTGTAGTTGACATCCAGCTAATGATGACTTCATTTGGCTTAAACCTATGTCTGAGCAGTCTTCTCTAGCAAATACCACATTACAGTGCAGCACCCTTCCAGGCCCCTTAGAAAGTGCAGTGTGGATAGCAAAGTCAATCTGAAGGATTTCTCCCTGCAGTCAACACTTAACTGTCTCATTGGAAATCTCATTTGCTGGGCAGGGGGTGCAATCAAAACAGCAGGCTGCCATTCCTTCTTGATGGAATTTTCTGAATCCAGGGTGACAATCAACACTGCACACAGCAGAGGGCATCTGAGGAAAATCAGACAGATGCTGGGCCAAGAGTTTGACTACGCCTTCAATAGTTATAGCATCTCATCATGTTGAGTAGTTAACAAGTTTTCTTTCTATACATGACCTGAGTGAACACATTTCTTTCAGTAATTTGTACAAGGCCACACATGGATATATGGGAACAAATTGATGAAATATTGAGGTACTTTTGAACTACTAAATGTTCAGGAAGATCTAATAGTATAAGTTGTGTGACCACTGGAATGCCTGAATTGTACACCCTACCCACACATTGTGTAGCTTCATTTTGTCAACTTTACACAAAGCAGAGCTACAAGAAAAAAGAGAAACTTAATTGAGAAAATATCTCCATCTAATTGGTCTCTGGTCATATTGGTGACCTATTTTTTAGTTGCTCATTAATTCTGGGAAGCACCACCACACTTGGTTCCATTTCTGAATTTAGTGGAAGTGCTTTGAGTTTCTCTCCATGTCGTACAATGTTTTCTATGTTCTGTTTTACAGAAACTTATTTTGTCAAAAAAATGTCCTTTCTATTTTTCAAATGTGTTTTTTTAATGTTTCTTTGTTTTCTTTCTCTGAAGGGATGCTGAATATTGCTCAAGACCTTTTTAGTATTTTTTTCATGTGGATATAATTTCTATCCTAGTGTAAATTTATGTGATGTATTATACTTGATTGTTTTGCATATGTTGAATCAGCCTTACATTCTTGTAATAAAGTCATCTTGTGTACAGGGGTTGATCTTTCTGGTGTGCTGTTCAGACCTCTTTGCCAGTATTTACATGAGAATTTCTCCATTCATTTTCATTGTTTGGACTACAATTTTCCTCTTTCTGATTCACTTTTCCTCGAATGGTTTTATTCTTTACTACTGAGACTCTATTCTTCCTTATGAGTGCAGTGTTTTCCTTCTGAGCAACAGAATATTGTTTTCTGAAAAAATATTTCCTTGTCTGTGTCCTTTGATTAGAGAGTGGGATTCTTCAAATTCGGTTATTAATGAAAGCTATTTGGTGATTATTGTCAATTTGTGTTTTTGTAAGTTTTCTTGTATTTTCAAACCTTTGCTTTTCTGTCTAATGATCTAGTGTAGTCTACACATTCCTGTGACAGCTACTGTTTAACTTAATATTCAATGTGAAGGAGTGTGACATGTCAAGACAGTCTGGAAGTGTCTTCGTTAATGATGTTGCAGTAGATATATATTCCTGCAATTTGTGGTCACCATTACAACTTTTTTCATCTTCCTGAAATTATGAAGGACAGCTTTGCTGGGTATAGTAACTGAAGTTGGAAATTTTATCACTGTTTGAAATACATGAATGATCCTTCCTCTTTTTAAAGTGTATATGAAAAAAGCTACTGTTATTATGATGAGGACTTTCAATGAAATTGACCTTCTCTCTTGTAACCTAAAATTCCTCTTTATTCTGCATAACTGAGATTTTAAATAATCTTTAAACAGGGCAGGTCCTTTTCTTAACCTGTCTGTTAGGCACTCTGACTGTCTCCTGTATCTGGATGGCCATATTTCCCAGCATTTAGTAAATTTTGGCTGTCATTCTATTAGAAATACCTTTGGTCCTTTCACATGTTGTCATCTTCTTGTGCCTGTGTTTTGTTAATTTGATCTTTTATTGATGTCCCCTAAGTCTCTTGTGTTTTCTTCATCCTTCCTTATTGTTTTAGCTTTGTCATAGTTTGAATTAATATTCATGTGTGTTCAGGCATCTCCATGATGGGTAAGGTAACCTGCTGACGTCTCATGCAACCCAAGTCAGAAGCTCATTTTTTAATAAAAGGTGGACCTGCAGAATCCTGGCCCCCGTTTTGGGTAACTGTTGCCTTGCTTGCTGACCTTGACCTTGATATCCTCCCAATGCTAATTTCCTGCTGGGTTCCACCCTCCTGAATGCTTAAGGGAAGTTCCTTGTATATGTATCCTGAATAATGAGCGTTAACAGCTTAGATGCAAGATTGTAGCAAATTTCTGCCCTCCGGGGTCCTCCCATTGTGCTATAAGCCTGTAATTAAGACCTCCTACCCCCTTCAAAATATGACATTCAACATTTAAAATTAAATATATATATATTTTATATACATAAATATTTTATATATTTTATATATAAAATATTATATATTTTAAATACTTATATAAGATATTATATTATATAAATTATATATTTTATATATAAAATATTATATTTTTAATATTTATATAAAATATTATATATTATAAATATTTTATATACTTTTATATATAAATATTATATATAATAGAATGAATACTGCCAATGTAATCTATGAATACCACAAATGTGATTCATATTATGAGTGTAATTTAAGAAATAAATAAATTTTAAAAAATTCATCTGTGTTTTATCAAGTCTTAAAAGCTTGACTTCTACTTGAGACATTTTCAGAGAAAGATGTTTTATACAGTTTGTTGTTGGAAGCACACTCAACTGAGACATTTCCAAGCCCCTCCCCACAGCACCAAGGCTGTGCAAAGTACCACACCTTAAGAACTAGCCTCCGAAAAGCTTGCCCATGCACCAAGGACAGATCCCAATCCCCCTGCCTGGATGTCCCCCATACACTTCAAGCTAAACTACAATCTCCCATAACCAGAGGGCCTCATCTAGTTCTACAGGACCTCCATAGCTATCAGTCCATCATTCATGGGTTTCTATTTGTTTGGCTGGTCATCTCTGCATGTTTTCCCATCATGATCTCCAAGTCCAATGCCCACAGAATCCCTCCTCTCTCTCATTGATTGGATTCTCAGAGCTCTGCCTGGCACCAGGCCCTGGATCTCTGCTTTTGCTTCCATCAGTCACTGGATAAAGGCTCTATGATGACAAGTAGATTATTCCCTAGACTGATCACCAGAGTAGACCAATCCAGACACCTTCTTGATCATTGCCAGTAGTCCAAGAAAGGGTCATCCTTGTGAATTCCTGACAGCATACCCAGCACCCTGCCTCTTCCTATTCTCATGATGTCTTCATTTATCATGGTATCTCTTTCCTTCTTCTACCACTCTGTCCCTGTTCTGGAACATTCTTACAGTTATTCTTTGAAGTCTTTGTTTGGTGTGTCATTGAGTTCACTATCACGTAAGCCTATGATTGTATCATATGGAATCCTGCTGCCTCACTGTTTGCAAGTTTCATTTCTGCATTATGATTTTCATATCTAGAGTACAATGCATATTGGATTTTTTAACTCCTCTCTTTTCTTTGTGGTTGATGTTTTTGTAATTTTCTTTCAAGTTAGGCCTGGTAGAAGCAGACTTGTGATTTTATCGCTCTCCTCTGATTAAGTGGTACAGGCCAGTAGTTAAAACTTTAACCCATTTAGCTGTTCTCTGAGCATAAATTTCTCATCACTGTGAAGATAGAATATTAACTCTTGATTTAACTTTATCTGAGCAACTTGAGATATCACTTCAGATTAAGTTTGCCCACTTTCTGGATGTAAACCCCTTTCAAACTCAACACACAACATTGCAGTAGACAATGTAGTTCAGATATTATAAAACCAGTCACATCATAATCAATACCTATATATATCTGGGGACACATAATGGGATATTTTATTTACAAATTTTCTCAAAACCAAATTATGATAACTATGAGTACCTGTCCAATCAAAAAAGGAAACAATACAAATCTTTTTCTTTGTTTTTTCATTTGTTTGTTTGTCTGAATGAGTTATGAAGGAATTATGGCACAAAGAAATGCTCTCATAATGAAGTATTCCTTTAGAAAATATGATTGAGAGCTGGAGAGGTGGCTCAGCAACCTATCATACTTGGTGTTCAATCCCTCAAATCCTATACTTAGGCTTCAAATTGTCTTCAGTTCCTGGGTATCATAATCCCTCTCCGGACATATTTACATACCTAATACTCACATGTAACATAGATATATACAGGCAAAACATCCATATACATAAAAAGTCTAAAAAACAAATTATAATTAATAAAATACCTAAGGTGGTCCATGAAAATGTGAATGTATTGTTAGACTATTACGCAGTTTAGGACCTCCTAGTCAACATACTTGAATAAAATTATAGAATATAAATTAATGACTCTATTTCTAGTTCCAAATCTTTCCTTACAAACAGCTTCAGTCTTTTCAGCATGTGGATTAGTGATTCAACAGAAGAGATGAAAATCATTGGGCAGCAATCAGAATAGTACAAAGAGAATATTGATAACTTTACTGGGAATAATATCAAATGTTGGTCATACCTAGTTTTATATTTGTTTATAAATCGGAGTGTTTCTGATGTGTTAAAAATATATCATATGTTTGTCTTAGGTTTTCAAAAACTTACCAAACAATC
Organism: Peromyscus maniculatus bairdii; assembly: GCF_049852395.1. Taxonomy (NCBI): domain Eukaryota; kingdom Metazoa; phylum Chordata; class Mammalia; order Rodentia; family Cricetidae; genus Peromyscus; species Peromyscus maniculatus. The sequence goes on from NC_134852.1 coordinate 3,235,760, forward strand.
ATACTTTTAAAATCTGAAGGGAAAAAACATCATCTAGAAGTATAAAATTATGTCTTTACATGATCATCCATCTAATTTCACTAGGTCGCAGGGAAACCCAAATGGCCTCACTTCACAGTAGTTCCAACTCTGACGTGTAAATCAGTACATTTTGGTCAGACACACCTGTCTAGTTCCTGTGGCCCACTCTATCATGTCTTCATATAAATGAAGCTGTTCACCATGTGGAAAATATGGCTTAAACTCTCCTATTTTCACCTTAAGTCCAACATCATGGGGGAAATTACAAATGTAGTAAATGCCATACTCTGCTTGCAGTTTTTCTTTCTGATTCATATTTATTACATCTCCAGCAGGATTAACAAAGTGCATATTTTTCAGAAATGGGTGAAGCTGAAAGATAGACAACCCTTTTCAGTCTATATCACCTTATTTTAAGTTTCAAAATCTGTTCTGATTTTATCCTAAGGAAAGTTTATTAAAGGTGTCCAAGGGAGAAACTCAATGAAAGCATGTGAATAAACAAAGTCATTATGTTCCCAGAATTTTAGTTCTCTGAGTAGAAACCATAAAACCAAACACAGACATACACACAACCATCAAACATAAATATGCACCATACATACACACACACACACACACACACACACACACACACACACATGCACGAACACACGTATGCATGTACAAATACTTCCACAAAGATACCCATGCAGAGGCACACACATAATACAGCCATACTCATTCACACACATACACACTAACACACACATTCAGACAGACCTAAGCAAGCAAATGCAGACACAGAAACACAGAGACACAAAAATACACAAAACACACACAGAGAAACATACTGATACAAATATTCACAAAAAGACATATGTACACACAACAAATATATGGTCATATATACAATCACGCACAAACACAGAAGAGAGATATTCATATATGCGAAAAGAACATCTATACACAACCACACAAAGTGGGGTCAAAATCAGGTGAGTACACTTATACACAACATGCCTTATAGTGAACAACACATATATGATAAATATTGGTTTAAACATGTGACTCTTTAAAGTTTTTAACATTGATGACATGAAGTACCATCCATTGGAAGATACAGTACCTGTGAGCAGTCAGAATCCACTGTTCTCACAGTGTTGATTTGCTGGTTTTCTACTTGTTGAAGAAGCATTACATGGAGAGCATGGGCCATAGCATACACAGCATTGTATATATCATAAGGATCATCACTGAAGGCCATGTCAAAACTCTGTAGCATTAACCATTCCAGTGAGACGTTCAAAGAGCAGTTCTCCAGTGTCTTACAGTTAAATGTTGAGGCTTCACAACTAAAGTACATCCACCCAAGTCCTGCCAGGAACTTGTCTGTGTATTTGGAAGGGTTCAGTGTCTGAACAAAATTTTTAAGACCAGAAATCTCAGCATGGTGGTGTACAAAAGCAAGAGTTCCATGGAAGGAGTCAAGGGTGAAGTCTCTCTTACTTGTAGTGATATCCCACTGAGAGGTGGTGACCCATATTCTCTGTATACCCTGCAATTTCCACATTCTAAAGCACACAGCTAGAGTACTGTCTATGTCACCATAAATGATAACAACATTTGTGGATGATGTCTCAATTTGGTTGTTATACACTTCAGCTCTTGACATGTATAACTCCATGTTGACTGGGATCACGATCACAAAGGCTAAGCAGACTCTTTTGACTTCACTTTCTCCTCTCAGATCTGAGAGAAATTGGAGACCTTGGTCATCATCTGAGATGGCCAGCCCAACCCAGTTCCAGTTGAAGTGAAGCACCAAAGAGACCATGGCCAGGGCCAGAGCTGTGTCCTTGGGGGCCATCTGATACAGATTGGGAAATTGTTCATGATCACTCAGGATAGGATGGAAAGGTCCATAGGTGAGCTGAAGGACATAAAATATAGTATGAGGTAGAGGATTGTCAGAAATCTCAATGGAAGCCCTGAGATGTGTGAAGTACCAGTTTAAAATGACAGGAAGACAATTTTCCCCTATTACTACAGTTAAACTACACTGTTAGAGACCTAAAAAATCACCTTTCTACATTTCTTTCAAGGAAATTCCCCTTCACTTTTAGTTCTTCTTCTCATCTATATATCAAACTGTAGCTGGAGAGCTTCTCTCCAGGATCCTCCAAGTAGGCTGTTGGACTGCTCAGAATTGGCAGGACCTGGAGAGAAGCTCTCCAGCTCCAAATGGTGCCCAAAAGGTTGGCAAGAGTTTCCAACTAAAATCTGAAAAAATATTCTAAAACGGAGCTAAAAACATCTTCCTAGTTGTCTCTCTCAAGTTAGTGGCAGTCTGTGCATTTGACTGGCAGTATGGCCCGAATGAGGCATCGACAAGTGGCTCATTATGCTGCTTTGTGGATTTATTCTTTGATAGTACAAAAAAAGGTTTCTGAGCGACATGATGTTTTGATCAAAACATAGAACAACTGTTTCTAAGAGTTAATGGCTTCCAGAGCTGGCAGTAAACATAACACTATCATGTTGGGTAGCTGAGGCAGGCAGAGCCACAAACCACCAACCACAGGGGCCATTTCAGTCTTACAAACGCTGCAGTTTAAAACAATAGATTTAAAAAAAAGACAGATTCAGATTGAACAAGACTTTCAATGCTTTACAATGTGTGTAAAAATGTACGGAGGATATGTATATTTTAAAGATAACTTGACTTTAAAATTTGGATCTAAGGATATGTTGCTTTGGAAAGGAGGCTCTACTTTGGTTTCCACAGATAGCCAGAGGTTATGGATTTGTTCCAGATTAAGATACATCAGGTTTCACCAGCCAAGACCCCCTGAACAGTCTCTGATTAAACCATGGCCCAGATGATCCAACAACCAGAACGGTTTCAAGTCAACTGGCTCAGATGATATACTCTCATGGACTACTCCATAACCCTAAAGTTTTCTTTGTGTCCACATAAGATACAGCATCCCCCTCCAGCAGGAAGTAGTAAGAGAAGCTATGCCTAAATTCCCAAATATACCAAGCTGGCTTTGGAGATGGAATTGGCTCACTCCTCTAAACACAAACATATTAATAAAAAATAAAAAAAAAAGGTTAAGAAATTCTTTTGTCCCATATCAGAACAACCCTCTGGCATGGGACAGAGAAAAACCAATGTTTTTATTTAAATCAGGTTGATTATAAATGTGATCTCTTTCTAAAGAAGAAAGGGGCATATGATATAGATATGACAGGATGAAAGGGTAGATTATTGAATCTACTTTTAAAGAGCAACTTGTTTAAAATGTTTTACATTGCTATGGATTTTAGTTTAGTGATACAAGTTTAAACTTAATTTTGTTATACTGTACATATATATTCTATTCTTGTTTGAGATATTAGGTTTATGTAACTCATATAAATTGTAATGGATAATTAAGAAATACTGATTAATAATTAGTCTTCCATGATAGTCAAACTTATAGTCATCTTGTTTTCTAGGTATACATAGATATAATTTAATTAGGTAGGTAATCTTCAAACACTTCAAATACCTACAGAATATGGCATTTAAAATGTTTTAAAAACTTAGACTTTTTAGACAATGAGATATGTCAGCTCCTGGAAGCACCGATTTACTTCAGAGAGGAGGATGGGCATCAAACACACTCCATATGGCATTTATCTTCACCTTGGAAAAAATATCCATTTAGGCAAGAAACTGTTCTTGCCTGGAATGCTTGATCTACTGGACATGCAGGACCCATAGAAAGGAGACCACTGAACTTTGCTTGGCAAAATGGTCCTTCAGGCTCCTGCTTCACAGACGAAACTGATAGACATTCTACAGGACACAGAGAGACTCTAGGCCTGTGGGCTGAAGACAGATGCCCCAACTTTACAAAGGAACATTAGGTGACTCTCCAGGCTGCCAGCTGTCTCTGTCTACCCTGCAAGACTCCAGAAAGTTGCTTGCATCCTTCTCCCATTTCTCAGGTAATAGTATATCCTTCTGGCATCTTTGATGTAGTTGAAGACTAGATTGTTATAATTTCCTCTGTTATGAGAGAAGATAAGTTAGATATAAAACCTTAGACTCACAAATATAAGATACATAGGATATCTTCTGTAATATTGTAACTGTAATTCTTATTTGATAATTGTTTTGTTATATATAATTTTACTGTGTGAAAGTTAAAACCTTCCTTTTTGAAAAAGAAAAAGAAAAGTGGGAAGTGCTGTGAAAGATTGATTGATAAATAAAACACTGGTTGGCCAGTAGCCAGGCAGGAAGTATAGATGGGACTAGCAGAGAGGAGAATTGAGAGAACAAGAAGGTGTAGAGGAGAAGACGGCAGCCTGCCATCCAGGGAGCATCATGTAAAGGTAACAGGTAAAGCCATGGAACACATGGTGACATATAGATTAACAGAAATGAGCTGAGTATAAGAGTAACAGCTAGACAATGTTAGGCTTGAAATAATGGCCAAGCAGTTTAAGTAATATAATCATTTGTATGTTTGTTTTATAAGTGAGCTACGGGACTTGTTAGGACCCAGAGAGAAAAACTCTAGCTACATCAACTAATGAATTGTGAATGTCCCATTGAGTGCCTGATTAATCATTCTTGAAATTGATTTAAATGAATATGAAGCCAATTTCCCCGTCATATCCTCCTTAGCATCAGGCTATGCCAACTAAGGAGAAAAATTCCATTGTTTCCCACCCAAACAACCTCACCTGAAGATATTTGTAGAGCTGGAGAATTGGAGTTACCCTCACAGATGTCACTAACATTGGTCCTGTTATTGCTACTATACATTTGATCTGATCTTCACAGATGTAGTTAAGGAGAAAAATATGCACTTATGCAAACTTGTTTATGAAATTTTGAAGTCCCTGTTTATCATCATAATTGTTATGGAAGAAGCCAAATATAAGAGATACATTTGGTAGAAGATACAGATTCCTGTTGATTTCTTCCACAGCAAAAGCAAAAGGCAGAACAAACTGATAGTTTCGAATTGGTATTCTGAAAAGAAAGACACAGGGTTCAGTATGGATAAAGCTCTATAGATGAATGCTTTGTAGTTAATACAAGGAGTACCATGCATTTCATGTCTTTCCAGATATAGCTTGACAAAATCCCCAGTTTTGTAAGGTTGGAAAAACATGAAATGTTTGGGAGCTTGGAAAAGAACTAAAAAGTTAATGAGAGTGGTTGTCACAAAAATAAGAAATGTGTTATTGTCTACTTTGACAGAGAATTTCACCTTGGCTGTATGAGTACTGGATGTGCATTTGATAAAAGATATGTGTGTGTGTATCTGTAGGGGACTTGACAATGCAGTTCTCATGGGGGGCAGGAGAGGAAGCTGGATACTTCAGGGCTGAAATTTTAAGTGGTTTTTAAGGTGCCTGCCAACATGGGTGGTTGAAACTGAACTCAGGGTCTTTGATAGCACAGCAAGTGTTCTTAACTGCTGACCTGTGTCTACAGCCACAGTGTATTAATCCTTTCTATGTTCTAGATATTCTTCAGTCTCATATAGACAGTAGATATTTTTCCATCTGTTTGTAGGCTGCCTCTTATCCAGCTCATAAGTTTTTTGAATGCAGATAAAATTAATTTTATGCAACCACACTTGTTAATTTGTGGTCTTATTTCCTGAATTATTCGATATCTTTAAGTGTTTTCTCCTTGTTGTCTTTATCAGTTTCATGGTTTCAGGACTTACACTAAAGTCTTTGATCCATTTGGATTTGATTTTGGAACAGGACAATGGCTGGGAAATACTTCTTTTTGACCTCTGTATGGCCAGTTTTCCACTAGCATTTCTTGAGCACACTGTCTCTACCTCACTTTATATATGGGGGCATTACTTACTATTAAACTGTATTTTTCCTAGAGTGTATCTTGGTAATATTTTTCTCTTCTCCTAATTTCTTCTGGGTCCTCCCCGCCTCCCTACGCACCTATGTCTATATTATTTTTCTCTCTATTTTTCTTTATAAACAAAATCAAAAAGAATAGAATAAAATGCATAAAAATGCAAAAGAGTTTGGGGATTTATCTCAGTGGTAGAATTCTAAGCAATGTGAGGCCCTGGGTTCAGTCCTCACCTGTGCAAAAAAAAAACCACAAAAATGAAAAACAAAATAAACATAAAAAACCAAATGGATAAATGGATATCTGTTTCCATAAATTGCTTTGTGAAGACTCTCTTAAAACAGTTGGACTAGACATCAGTTGATGAGTATAGCACAATATCATCAGGAATCATTTCATTGATTTTTTTGGCATTCATGTTTGGTTCTATCCCAGGTCTCTGGGATATCCCACTTCTGAGTCCTGGCTCACATGGGGGAACTCCCTCTCAGGGTATGGGTCTGCAGCTGTGCCAGCCATCAGTTGGTCACCCCCACAATTTCTCCTCCATCTTTACCCCAACATATCTTGTAGGCAGGACAAATTGTAACAGCCAAACATTAGCAGAGCATGGGGAATCCTGCAGAAGGTTGAGGGGAAGGATTGTAGTACTCAGTGATGTCAAGGATACCAGAAGAAAACCCACAGAATCAACTAACCTGGGCTTAGAAGGCCTCACAGAGATTGAACAGACAACCAGGGAGCCTTCATGGGACTGACCTAGACTCTCTGCCTATAGGTTACAATTGTGTAACTTGGTCTTCATGTAGGACTCCTAGCAGTGAGAGTGTGGGCAGATATCTCTGACTTTGTGTCCTGAAATAATGACCCTTTCCTCCTGCTGGATCCAACCTTGGTGGAGGAGGGGTGCCAGGTCTCACTGCAGCTTGATAAACCATGGCTCGGGATATTCATGGGATGCCTGCCTGTACCTAAACATAAACAGTAGAAGGAGAGTGGATGGCAAGGCCTGGGAGAATAAAGGAGGGGAGATTGGGAAGAGGGAATGGAATAGAAAGGATGTTTTAGGTGGAAAGTAAAATCAAGAAAATAAATAAATAAAATATAATAATAAATATGAAAAAGAAACAACAAAAAAGCACAAGGGAGGCAAAATAAGACAAAAAGTCTACAAAAATACCATTCTGTTAATTTTGTGTTTTCAAACTACTCTTGTGCATGGGACTGGTCCTGAAGTGTGTCTAATAATATTCTCAGTGAGACTCCACTGGAGAAAAGAGATTTTACCTTTCAAAGCAGGTGGGAGAATAAAGATGGAAGAAACAAAGAACACAACAAGAAAGAGCACATAGAATGATGAGCATCTGCCCATGTGTGTAAAGTTCTTATAGATCTCTTTCACATTTTCCTAGCTCCTGAGAAGCAATTTCTCAGAGGACCCTGAATAGGGGCTGGGAATTTGTACCTCGATTCCTATAGCACAGCTCATTATGGTCCAAACCATACCTGGGCATATAGACCAAGACTGTACAAGACAGAAAGTTGAACGAGCCATGGAGAGCAAGCCAGTATGCAATGTTCCTCCATGGTTCCTGCCTCTGTTCCTGCTTAAGTTTCTAACCTGTATACTTCAGTGATGGACTGTAATCAGGACAGGAAAGCAAGATAAGCCAATTCCTCTCCTACTTTCTTTTGGTCTGTGATTTATAACAGCAACAAAGCAAACTAAAGTATAGACCAACACAGTAATAATATTTATGATAAGGAGCCAACAATGTAATAAACAGAAAGAAACATAGCTATTTCTGCTAAAAGCAGGAACAAGACAAGGGCATCCATATCATCCATTCTGAGAATGAGGATGGGACAGAATCATAAAAGATGACATAGTTAGGGTTCTTTATTGCTGTGAAGAGACACCAGGATCATGGCAACTCATAAATAAAAAACATTTAGTTGAAGTGGCTTGCTTACAGTTTCAGTGGTTCACTCCATTATCATCAGAATGGGGAGTATGACAGAGCACAGGCAGATGTGGTCCTAGACCTGAGAGTCCTACATCTTGACTCAGAAGCAACAGGAAATGGACTAAATGTCACAGTGAGGGCAGCTTGAGAAAAGAGCCTTCAGAGACTGCCTCATTCAGAGACAATGACATGCTTTTTTCAACAAGGCCACATTTCCTAATAGTGCCACTCGCTTTGGGGTCCATTTTCTTTCAAATTATCACAGAAGGCAACTCTGGTTGGCCTGAAACATACTATAAAAAACATGCTAACCTCAAAACCATACAGTTCTGTTTGCCTCTGCCTCCTGAGTGCTAGGATTAAAGGAGTTCATCACTATGTCCATCTTCTTTCTCTAGCATTTTATGCTATGCAGTGATTGAAGTCTTAGCCAAAGCAAAAGGATAAAAGATCATATACAAGGGATGTAAATAGGAAAGCAAGAAGCTGAAGTTTCTTCCCTTTAAAAAAACACACTTCTGTTGTGGAATATTGTTTTTTAGTGTGTTACAATTATTCATGCTCAGGAACATTTGTTTTAATGATGCAAAGTTGTGTTGCATAATTTTATATTGCATTTGTTTAACCCTTGAAGCTGTGTTACTATGCCTGTCTAAAACACCCGGTTGGTCTAATAAAGTGATGAATGGCCAGTAACTAGGCAGGAGAAAGGATAGACAGGGCTGGCACACAGAGAGGATAAAAAGGAGAAGAAATCTGGGAAGAAAAGAACAAGAAGCAAAAAAAAGGAGGAGAGGAGGACTCAAGGGGCCAGCCACCCAGCTACACCTCACGTCATGGAGTAAGAAGTAAAGAAAGAAATAGAGAAACAGAGAAAGACAAAAGCCCAGAGGCAAAAGGTATATAGGTTATTTAAAGTTACTAAGAGCTGGCTAGAAAGAAGCCAAGCTAAGGCTGGCCATTCTTAAGTAAGAATATGAAACTTTTGAAGTCTTATTTGGAAGCAAGGTGTCAGGTCACCCAAATAGTAAAAGAAATCACTAAGAAACTTCCGTATTTGACATCCTAAACACTCCAGAGAAAATGGTTTCATCAAAATGGCAGAATGCAAAATTAACACAAAACTAATTTGCTTCCCTATGTATCAAGAACACATTTGCTGAGAAAGAAATTAAGAAAACATCATTAGGGGCAGGAGTGAGAGATCAGCAGTGAAGAGTACTGGCTGCACTTACACAGAACCTGGGTTCAATTCCCAGCATTCACATGGGAGCTCTCAACTCTCTGCACCTCCTGTTCCAGGGGATCCGACACCCTTACATAGACATATATGTAGGCAAAATACCAATGTACATAAAATAATAAAAATTAAATTATTTTTAAAAAGAAAACCTTAATCACAATTGCCTCAGAAATTTGGTAGAATAAACTTAATAAAAATGGAAGGACATCAATGATGAAACATTTAAAATAATGAGGAAATTAAGTATGTCATTAGAAGATTGGGAAATCTTCCATGCCTATAAATTGAAATAGTGAATACTGTGAAAATGACTACACTAAAAAATTAATCTAGAGACCTAGAGTTGACTCCCACAGATATTTACTGCCATTCTTTCTATAAAGAGAAAAAGAGAGGTGAAATTCATATGATAAACAAAATACCCTTGGTGGGCATAGCAGTCCTGAACAAAAAGAATAATGTTGGTCACACCATCATACCTGACTTCAGTGAAAAACAGCAAACCCACCACAATACTGGCACAAACAGGTTTTTACATAAATGGCTTAATATTACTCAACTGACAAACAAAATTCTGCACACATACAACTTTAAGAAATGATGATTACTTGAGATTGCAGATGGATTAAGGTGATGTGACTGAGAAACAACTTCCAGCAATTCTCAGAACAAAATGTGTGTAGTGTCCACATTTGTAAAATATGCAGCCATACTTAGTAAGACTACTGAAAGAGATACAGAGGTAAATATAATGTAACTATCAGAGAATAAAAAATTTAGACTTAAAAAGTAGCAGATACTTACATCTTTTACAGTGGTAGAGACAACCCAGTGTGTAGCCTCTCCATCCCAGTTCTCAAACATTGACATCTATCACAGGCAACTCCTGCCACTATAGCAAGTGAGAAGGAGAGTAAGCAGTCTTACTATGAGTGATGTCCTAGTGTTTTCATAAAGAAAACACAACACTTGAAATGCAGACATTCCTTTTTGACTTTGAAGATAGAGATTGACCTGGCCTTTGCAATCCCTAAAAGCCTGTGAATGTGTATGTGTTCAACTGAGGGAAGGACACACCCAAGTACCTGACAGTAGATAGAACTCATATATCCCATCGGAGCTTCAGAGGTGTGGAATGGTCAGATGCAGAGTATCTGAAAGCTGAACTAAATCATTACATGGATACTCTCCTCAGTGAGGAGTGGCACAAATATTAAGAGACCCTGCATCTGCACTAGGAGTCACACACTGGTAAAGGTGACATTAGCAGACTCAGGAAGAGACTTGAATGCTCCTTGTGACTACTGAACTTATTGTAGTAGTCTGGAGTTTCTTGTCTTATGACACCACTGGACACCTCACAATGGCACCTGTGAAACGGAAGGCTGCCTATGATAGATAAAAGTAAAGAATGCTGCTTTTAACCTGGCTTTCAGCCTTGTAAATGTAGGATAATTGGAAGAAAAATTAATGTCTCACTGGTTAATAGTGGGAAAATGGTGGTTATTAAAAATCAAAATATATTTTGTATCAGTTCTTGGTGATAAGGTTGGGAGAAAAGGACAGAAGCTCCCAGCATTGCACTGCCCATTCAAACCCTTTTCCTGCATTATCTATCATGACATTTACATGAAAAATGAAAAACACTTATGGCACATCCAGAACAAAACTGAAATTCTCTTTTTTCATGGGACTCTGAACTGCAGCAAGGAAAAATAAACAGCTTCTCACCACATCTTCATGCTTGTCTTCATTCTCTTTCATTCTCCAAAAACACTTGGGGTGAGTGAAACTGGACATGAGGAGGGGGATGTTCATGAGCCAAAAGAAGAAATTTGAAGGACGCATCAGGTTTTGCCTCCAAATCTCTAAGCTGGTAGTGTGGTCTGTGGATGCAGACCAGTTTATTAAATGGATCCCCATGTATACACATCTGCATTTATGTATACTGCCCACTGGAAAGGTCACTTATGTGAACGAAATGCTTTGTTTTCCAGATCACTCCAATATCCTTGAGAAATGGCAAGTAGTCTCTGTCCTAGGGCTCTGCAGTTAAGGTCCACAACAGAGGTAAAAACATTGGATGGAAAATATATCTGAAGACATCACAGCCTCAGGTCCTATGACATCAACTCATATCCCTGGGAATTGAGGTCCATGGGAGAAAGCAATGTTGGGCAGATTGGTCCCAGGACAGTGTCAATGAGTTCTTTGTTTGAACTCCTTTAGAAATGATCTCAGCAGAATGTGAAGGTAAAGATTTGAAATTAACCATGACAATCAGGGTTCATGTGGACACACTGTGTTTTCTATTCCCAAGTGCAAATCAGAGAGCCTCAGTCTCATGTGTATGGCATCCACCATGAGCAGTATGGCCCATGCTACACTGGTCATAGAGACCTAATAACCAAACAGTATCCCTGCTTTCCATTGTGTGAAGCTCCAATAATCAGGTCAAATCTAGAAATTTCTTGTCTTATACTGTGTCCAGAAATGCCCAGATCATCATTCTCCATGAGAAACCTAGTTGAGTATTTGAGTTATGAAACATGAACTCCTTCTCAGAAGTCATTTCCTTCCTATGACCTATTTCTTCAACTTTATTTTTTATTTCTGCTTATATTAGAATCCAGTAGTGACTCCAAAGCAGCACTGTGTTCAGTAGCTTAGAACCCATTAGTAACTGGGATAAAGCCCGTGTTCAATGTGTAAGCTGTTCTTATCCCATTGTCATGCTCATATATTTTGGCTGCATTCTAGAATATGTATTGCCAGTGGGAGAGCTTATTGATGAGTGTGAGCTGAGGAAAGACTTTTAGATGATATGAACTACAGAGCAAGCAGCACAAATGTAGGGCAATTACTTGGTGTGGAGGATGAAAGATGTTGTTTAGTACTTGAGGTGAGGCAAACAGGGCTTGTATTCACTGGATCTTGTGGAATATTTAAAAAACAACATTTAACATATGCACATATGCATGGCCCCTGGTTCTGTGATGAGCTGCCTAAGACTTTCTAAGATGTGGATATAGACAAATGTATTGGCATTAGATGCTCATATGAAAATGAGAAAACTCATGTTTCATAACTGAATCTCTTTTGATCACAGGTTTCAGGACTAATTCTTTCTACTAATGATTGTTAGTTTTTAAACTAGTGCATAACATAATGGGATTCAGTGTGGTGTTTTCATAGGTGTGTACCAGTGTACTTTACTGGTGATTGCTCCTTTATTACCCACATTTGTCACTCATATTTTCTATTGATTTTCTTACTCAGCACAACTAGCTGCCTTCTGAGTTCATATCTTATGTGTGTATGTGTTTCATATGAGAGAATATGTCTCAGGGGACAGTTTCAGTCTCAGAGTGTGGGTGAGATTTGGGGAGGTGCGGCTTGTGGGTTACAGGGTCTGATGGGGGGATGGTGGTAGTCTGACCTGTTTGCAGGAGGTCCGCCTGCAGCCTGGCCTGAAACTGGGACTGCAATGGGTGGTGGTTTTGGGGGCACAGGGCTGTGCTTCTGGTCCCCACCTGGACAATGACTCAACTCTTAGTCCAATCTGGAGCTGGTAGGCTCTGTTCAAGGAACACTTGTAGTCTCAGAGGGTGGGAGGGATTTGGAGGAGGTGTGGTGTGTGGGTTACAGGGTCTGATGGGGAATGGTGTTAGACTGACATGTCCATAGGAGGCCTGCCTATTGGCTTGAGACTGGGACTGCAAGGGGTGGTGGGGTGGGGGCACAGGTTGTACCTTTGGGCCCCACCTAGACAAATACCTCTTAGTCCAATTGAGCACTGGAGTATATACCCTTTCTTTATCTCTTTCTTTTGTAAACAAGAACCCTAAATCTGATCTCCTTTGTTTAGCTTTTTTACTGAACAATAACAATAACAACTTGTAACCTACCCTCCAAGACAATGACAACTATCCATAATCCTTTGAATGACCAAAAACCACCCAGCCCACCTCTTGGGAATGTGTGCATTATGTTCTTAAAATTACTTTGTGCTGCCTGAGGGTGAAGGCATCTTTAGGGGATCCTAAAAAGCAAAATTTTGGATCAATTGTCAAGTCCTGGGAGAGGCAGCTGTATCATTTCTTGTCCAGTCTCTGCATAATTTGAAATTGCAGGGCTTGTCTCAAGTCCTTGCTCGAGTAGTCTGTGAGGCTGTATCCTCTCAGCTAGTCATCTCGAAATTGTTCTGAGCAGTTTGTAGATTATAATCAATCTTTCGGTGGTATTTGTCATCTTAATGGTATTATCATCATTCTGATGGAATCGTCATAGTGGGGCCCCATCATCTTTTTGAGAATTCAAAATTGATATTAGGTGTAGATAAGGTTCCCTGCAGAAAACTCATAGAGACTCAAACATGAAAACATGTTCAGGAAGCTAGATGAAGACTTTTTTCTAAAACTAATTAGAACTTTATATAACCATTAATATCATGACAAAAAGTTTAAAATATATATTAATCTTATTAAATTTGATATGAAATTCATAACTTAAGTAAAAATTCAAAGAGTAAAAAATACCCAAAGATGTAAGAGATGTGTGGCAATAAAATAGTCCCTTACTTTTGTTTTTACTCTGTCACATATCAGCTAGTTCTTCTGATATGATACAGAGATTTTGCATTTTCTTTTAACAGACATGCTTGGGTTTAGAAAAGTAGAGATCCAGGCTCTAACTCCAAAGCCAGCTTTAATTTTTAATTGAACTGGGACTGCATAAAGACCATTTGTGTTATATGTTTGTAGAGAACAGCAGAAACAAACATTTAGAAAGACTTATGATATTTTATATGTGATATACCAATAGGACAATTTACTCTTTTTCTTGGGACCTTTTTGTCTAGATGATTTGTCTTTTATCTTCAAATGTCTCATTCGTCCCGTTTTCTTCAGATTCATTAGCCTACCTTCTCCAGAAAGACTAAAACAAAAAAGGATCCCTAACCTTAACTTTGGGGAGGTTTGCTTTTGGCAAGTAATATCTGATTAAATCAAAAGCATTTCTTAGTTGTATAAATTAATTTAAATTGAAGAGCTATTACCTCTTCTAACTAAGATGTTTCTTTTGCTCAAATAAAACCTTTATCAATATTGAAGGCATCCATAACTTTTCTTCTCCTATAGTTACAAAAGCAAAACCTTGTCCCCAATTTAATACATATCCTGGTTTCCATTTTGAGGGCAGCATATCCATAAAGTATATAAGCTGATTTAATACTCTAGTTCTTTTTTTCATTATCCAATGTCTCTTTGAAGCTGTTGTTCCTTTCTCATTCACATTAAGAAAATTCAAATTTAATAGATCATTATGCAGTCTATTTCTGGGGGATTTTGTTACCCATTTCTGTTTAGTTAGCATATCCTTTAAAATTTGATTTGATCTTTCTATGACTGCTTGGCCTGTAGGATTGTGAGGCATACTTGTAATATGCTTTATATTATAACAAGCAAAACATTGTGTCATTTTACCAGAGACATACACTAGGGCATTGTCAGTTTTAATTTGTGCAGGTATACCCATGATGGCCATAACTTCTAGCAAATGCAGTTGCCCATTGAAATCCTGAATAGGCATGAATGGTATAGTGTACATATTTCAATTTTCCAAATTCTGCAAAGTGAAAAACATCAATCTGGCTATGCCTCCCAAGTGCTGGGATTAAACGTGCATGCCACCAACGCCTTTGAATTTTGAATTTTTTTTTTTTGATTTTTCGAGACAGGGTTTCTCTGTGTAGCTTTGTGCCTTTCCTGGAACTCGCTTTGGAGACCAGGCTGGCCTCGAACTCACAGAGATCCGCCTGTCTCTGCCTCCCGAGTGCTGGGATTAAAGGCGTGCGCCACCACCGCCCAGCCTGAATTTTGAAATTTATTAAGAGTCTGCAATCAGTCTTAAGGTGATAATTGTACTGAAATGTGATTTTATTTGTATGTTAATAAATAAAGTTGCCTGGGGGTCAGAGCTAATAGCAAGCCATTCTACCAAGGCCAATTCTTTCTCAGCTTCAGGTGATAATTCTCTTGGACTATTTAAGTCCTTGTCACCTTCTACGATTTTGAACAAATTATTCATTTCATCATTTTTTTTTACCCCAAAAATAGTTCTTAGATGAGAAATGTCTCCAAATAATCTTTGAAAGTCATTAAGTGTCTGTAGTAGATCTCTCCTAATTTGCACTTTCTGGAGTCTAATTTTTTGTAGCTCTATTTTATATTCTAAATAATTAATAATAATAATTAATCTCCTCTTGTACCTTCTCGGGAGCAATTTGTAATACCCAGTAAGGCAAAATTTTCTTTACTTCATCAAACATTCTTTCTAAAGCATCTGTATTTGAGTCAGCTAGTAAAATATCATCCATATAATGATAAATAATAGATTTAGGAAATGTTTTATGTATCACTTCCACTAGCTGTTGTACAAAATATTGGCACAGAGTTGGGCTATTCAAGATTCCCTGTGGGGGGACCCTCCATTGAAATCTTTTAACCAGTTGAGAATTATTATAAGTAGGCACTGTGAAAACAAATCTTCCTCTGTCTTTTTCTTGTAAGGATATTAAAAAGGAACAGTCTTTTAAATCAGTAACTATGAGAGGCCATCCTTTTGGTAACAGAGACTGTTACGGTCTCCAATTACCAGATTTCGTTTTAATAACAAATACAGGAGAATTCCAAGGGCTGGTTGATTCTTTAATATGCTGAGCATTTAATTTGCTCTTGTATAGCTGTTCAAAGGACTATTGTAGTTTCTCTGTTGTTAAAGGCCATTACTGAATCCATACAGGCTTGTCTGTTAACTATTTTAACAGTAGAGCTGTTAGTGTCTTTGAAAGATCAGAAGCTATTGTGTTCTGTTCTTTTTCAATCTGGAATCTTGGTGACTGTTTTTTATAATACCTTCTAATATTTTTTTCAGAAATGTGTGTTAGTTTGTGGTTCTTTTCTGAGGTTGGAGGAATGTTAATCTGGGTATTCCATTGTTATAATTGATCACAGGCCCATAAATTCATAGCTATATTAGCCACATATGGCTTTAATTTTCCTCTATGTCCCTCTGGCCCTATAAATTCAAGACATCTTGTGTTCTGTTTCACTTGTGATAATGTTCCAATCCCTAAAACTGAACATTTTCCTCCTGAAAAGGCCAATTGGGATGCCAAGTTTCAGGTGCAAATATGTTTACATCCACACCCATGTCTATGAGACCTTCAATTAGAATGTCATTTATTTGTATTTTTAATTTTGGTCTTTGTTCATTGATAAAAGTTTGCCCAAAAATTAGCTTTAGGATTTCTCTTGAATTTTTTGTTCTCTCTGCTATCACTGTCTATAACACCAAGCAGGATGGATATTTAAAATGGGCATTTGGTTATTTAGTTGCTCTAAGAAGAGGTTTCTTCTATGATGGCAGCAGGATTGACTGAATTTGTCTTGGGGGCCTGCAAAAAGCCCGTAAGGGAGTTTCCCAATGGCAAAGGCAAAGGATGACCTTGTCTGTGCCTTGTTGATCTACATTCATTAGTTCAATGTTTGCATGTACAACATCATCTGCATAATCCAGGAGGGAGGGGCATTCTGTTGCCATTGTCCTTGCAAAAAAAAAAAAAACATTATTTCTAGGAACACCCTGGTTACATTCCCTTTTTAGGTAACTTTGTTTACCACAATTAAAGTGTCTAAGATTGTTATTTCTTTTCAAACCTCTGGAAATTACCACTCCTATCGAAATGTCATCATGGCCATGAGCTTCAATATTAATTGCATATCTGATCAATTCCTCCAAGGGTATTGATCTTGCCTTTAACAGCCTAATTACCTTTTGGCATTATTAATTAGCATTTCAAAAACCAGAGATTCAATCATCATCTGTCTACCTTCTGAATTTGGTATCATTCTATCACTGCTGAACACACCCTTTGGTAAGAAATCAGTGAAAGTTTCTTTGGGGCCTTGTTTAACTTTTGTTAATTACTCAACTTTCCTCATTCTTCAGTTCTGTCTCAAGCATTCAATGCTATAATTTGACATAAAATTAGGGTGTGGTCATCATATATAAAGATTGTCTTTGTATATCAGCAAAATCACCTTCTCCAAGTTGATCTTGGGAAATCTCCATACCTCTAGCCCTATATAAATGTTGTATACTTTTCACCTCTTCATTCCACAAGGTTCTCCATTGTAACTATGGACCAGCTGCTAGGACAGCTGTAATCAAATCTTTCCAGTCTTGAATAATTCTATTACAGGTTGACCATGAGTTTAACATCTGCTTTGCAAATGGAGAATGCATACCATATGAGACAATAGCATCTTTAAATCTCCTCAAATCTAACATTTTCACAAGAATACAGTCATCTTATTCACAGCCTAGAAAACCTGTCAGTCCAAGTAAGATTACCAGATTGATTAACCTTGGCTGTTTAAAAACCTTAAACTGTTTCTCTGTAACCATATAATTCAATGCAAAGATAGGTTCACCTTTAAATGCTTCTGTCTGGGTCTGAACTTCTCTATGATTTGTATTAACAAGTTTTTTCTAAAGCTTTTATATTGAAACTCAAATTAACCAAACTTTTAAATGATAAAAACAAAATGACTAAACAAATAGTATTCATAATTGACATTATGTAAATCCCATCAACATTAATTATCCTCTCATTTAATTGTTCCATTTTTCAGAACACCCAATGTGTTATTAAAGAGAGAACAAATTCCCTCCATTGTAAAAAAAAATGTTAAAAAACTCTCTTTTAACTAATTTCTCCCTTTAAGAAATCTTACTCAACTCACCAAATTTACTATTAATGGTGATATATTGTATCCCTCAATATACTGTGCACCCTAATAAACTTATCTGGGTAGCATAGACAGTCAGCTACTAGATTAGACATAGAGGCCAGACAGTGTTGGCACACACCCTTAATTCTATCACTCAGAAGACAGAGATACATCTCTGTGAGTTCAAGGACACACTGGAAACAGAGCCAGGCAGTGGTGGCATACCTTTAATCTCTGCACTTGAGATCTCCTGTTTTTGCTTTGGAATCTCACATATCATTAATCCCAGGAGGTGATGGCAGGAAGCAGAAAGGTAGGTAAGGTGTGAGGACTAGGAACTAGAGGTTTGGGGCAGATCAACTGAGACATTTTTGGGTGAGGACTTGGAGGATTTCAGGAACTCACTCTCTTTGGCTGAGAATTTCCTAGAGGTAAGAATGTGGCCACCTTCTTTCTGCTTCTTGGATCTCTCAGTTTTAACCACAACATCTGGATCTGGGTTTTTTTTTTATTAAGACCTTTTAAGATTCATCTTACAGTCAACAATGATGATTCAGATGTGAGGCTGATTCCTCTGCATAGAACAATAGAAGCCCAAGCAGGCTTCAAGACAACTACTTAGTGTGGTATCAGCCCAAGACAGGGATTCAGAGAGAGCTCACAATCTACCGGGAAAGAAGACATGAAAAATCCAGCCATCTGGATCCAGTTAATTAGGGACTCTGGTCTACATGGGGTGGAGAATACATTCCCATACAGCTCACACTTAAGCCAGGGCCTGTAAGGACACAGGCAACTGGCATTTTTTATAATATGCCACAAATGTTGGGGTGCCAGATATAAGACCATTGCTAAATTTTCTTATTGATTAAATAAAAAAAACCTGAAGCCAGATTTAGGGTAAAAGCTGAAAGATTGGAGAAACAGAAAGAAGCCAGCCATGTTCTAACCACTAAGAAATCCTCAATCCAAGAAAGAGCTACTTCCTATATACTCATGCCTATATTCCTTTCTGAACCCTGCCATCTTACTTCCTCTCTCCACCCAGCTACATCACTTTCTATTTCCACCCAGCTATATTACTTCCTCTTTCTGTCTAGCTCTATCAATTCCTGTCTCACTGTACAGACCTTCAGACCTCTATTGCGGACTAGTGCTGAGATTAAAGGTGTGTGCCACCACACCTGTCTCTGTTCCCAATGTGCCTTGAACTCACAGAGATCCAGATGGATCTGTGCCTCCCAAACGCTAGGATTAAAGATGTGTGCTACCACTGCCTGACCTCTATGATTAATGCAGCGGCTGGCTTTTTCCTGTGATCCCTAGATAAGCCTTATTGGGGTACACAAATAAAATATTACCATAGGTATCAGCCCTGGTCCAGACAACTCCATGACCCCAGTTATAGCACAGTTCTCAGATACCAACATAGGCACATGAGGAAGTCTATACCCTGGGCATCTATTTGGCCTTCGGTGGCACCATGGGCCATGGACACAATGAAATGATTCTTAATGATATTCTGATATACATATAGATCAGAGCCAAGCCCAATTGTTGTCTGAGAAACTTATCCAGCAACTGATGGGAGCAGATCCACAACCCAACATTAGGCAGAACTAGGGAGACCCTGCAGAAAAGAGGAAGAAGGTCTGTAGGAGTCAGAGGGGTGGAGGACACCAGGAGAATGTGGCCCACAGAATCAACTAAGCAGGGATCATATGGGCTCACAGAGACTGAAGCAGTAATCATGGAGCATGTATGGGTCTGAAGTACATCCTCTACATATATTATGGTTGTGTAGCTTAGTTTTCTTGTGGTTCTGTAAATATTGGTAGTTTGGGTAGAGTTATCTGTGACTCTTCTCCCTGCTCTTGGGACCCTTTTCCTCCTCCTGTGTTGTCACACCCAGTCTTGATATGAGGGTTTGAGCCTTGTATTATAGTAACATGCTATGTCATTTTTGGTTGATATCCCTGGGAGGCCTACTATTCTCTGAAGGGAAACAAAGGAGTGGATCTGGGAGAGATGGTGTTGCAGGATATTTGATCACACTAGAAGATGTGCCATTGTTTTAACTCATCTGCATGAGGAACCTTCTAATTGGTTTGAAAAAGAGCTGAATAGTTAATAACTAGGCAGAAGATGATAGGTGGGACTTCTAGGCATAGATATGACCCCTGAAAAATAATCTGATATAAGGGACTTACCAGTCAGATGTGGAGGATACCTGGTGTACAGTATGGAGAGGTAATTAGCCATGTGGCAGAACACAGATTAATATAAATGGGTTAAGTTTTAAGTGCTACTTGGGAATAAGTCTAAACTAAGGCCAAGCTTTCATAACTAATAAAATGTCTCCATGTCATTATTCAGTAACTAGCAATCCAAAGAAAGACTCATAACAGAGAGGAAGTGGAAGGGGGTGCTGGGAGCAGTGGAGGGAGGAAAAATTGTGATCTGGATGTATTGTATGAAAAAAGAATAAATGAAAAGAATAGACCTTGTACACACACACACACGCACACACACACACCAAGAATCAGTATGCATCTGAATGAATCCTTCAGATCATGAAATCTCTTGCAATTATATGAGTTTTCAGTGTCTAAACTGTCAAATATGTTCAAGAGAGATTGGTTTTTTATGAAGATTTATTGTGATAGAGTAGAAAATGAAATCAATACAAATTTATGACTAGGAAATTTTGTATTTCCTCTAAAAGATTAATTAACATGTTTGATCTATGCAGCACAATTTTAAAATATACTTTTTGTAGATAATGGAGCATATAAAATCATATATTCTTGAAGGCTGAAAAAACTGTTTTCATGCTTTGGGATAAATATTTTACATAGCTGGGAAAGGCTATGAATGTATTTTATAGGAAGAACTGTTCTAGCTCTTTGTGGTTGAATTTTTTCATGATCTAATTGTGCTTCGACAGTATATGTTTATCTTGTTTACCATAACTACAAAAGATCACAAGCTATGGGTCTAGCATTACCTTGATTAACACTAATTTTTCTGATTCTGTCCTCTAATTGAAAATTACTTGATTATTGGCATACTTAGGAAGATAATAAATAAATATTTGATAGTTATAGAATATAAAATAAATATTTCATATATAAATGTATAATTCAATTAAACACATTAATTTACAGGAACATAATGGCTTGGTTCATGCTTATGCATATATTAAACTCTTTTATGCAAGGTTATCAATATCCCTCCAAACAATACTGATGGCAATTTCTCCTGATGTCTATGAAATTATTGCGCCTTCATACTTACTTTAAAAATATGGCTCAGTTGACATTTCAGAGTTGCCTTGTGTCAACTGTATGTGCATTTATATGTTAGGAATATGATAACAACTCATGTATTAGAAGAAAATACGCTGAAATAAGTTGAATATTAATATTTTTATTTCATTACAGATATTTTTATTTTATAAATATTTTCATTATTCACATAAATATTTTCTCACTTTTATTTGAAATTGTTTTACTATGTGATGTTTACTTTAAGTCAATCTTGATATTTCATATTGAAGATGTAAAATAATGTGAACTTTTACTTGTACAAAATCATTTATTTCTTATTCTTTCTAGTCATGTGTCCCCAGTCAACATTATAGAGAAAGATAATGTTTATTATACTATAATACCATTCTTCAGTACTAATAAGGGCTCACAGGGAGTTGATATTTCCTGAAAATCAAAAGGTTAGTTAATATCAAATTATATAGTGCTTTAACCTTCACTAATGTTAATTAGAAAATTAAGAAGTACATCGCATCTCTCCTGTTATTGAGTGGAAATGTTATGAAGCAACAATAACTTAAAATTCATACAGGAAGTTTTCCAATACATAATTCTTTCCTACTGACAAGTTTATAGTCTGGTGCTATTATCAATCTACTTAAAATATTATTGATAATTATGTCTCAAAACTAATATTTTTCAGGAAAATCCAATACTTTAAATTTATTTTGAAATGGTTTCACCAACTTCAAGTTTCATATTGTAGGAGTCTCAGTAATATTTATATATGTTAATTAAAAATATGGTCAACATTTGATCACTTTAACAATTGTCACATCTATGCTGAATTATAGATGAAAGAAGAGTAAATCCAACAGTAGAGGAGTGTTCCCCTTGTTCCACATCATCTCCAATATAAGCTATCATGACTCTTTTTGATCTGAGCCATCCTGACAGGTGTAAGAAGGGTATCTCTCAGCTGAAGGGAATATTTTTCAAACCTCATTCCATAAGCTGGGAAACATAAAAAATGGATGAATTTCTAGATTTAGTCAAACCACAAAATTTCAACTTAGAAAAAAAAATCAACAACCAAAACGGACCATAGCAAATGAAGAGATTGAAACAGTAAGAAAAGCCTTTCCAGCTAATGAGAATCGAGGGCCAGATAGATTTATAGGAGAATCCTACCAGACATTCAAAGTAGTTCTACAGTCTGTACTTATTAAAATTCAAAATATAAAAAAAAGAAGAAACACTACCCAAACTTCTTCAACAAGATCTGTATCATTCTAATACCCAAAACAACAACAAAAAGTACAGGCAAATATACCCAGTAAACATAGACTCAAAAACACAATGGAATAGTTGCAAGAAGACAAACATCTCAGAAGCTCAAGCACCACTGTGCATCAGCCTGGGTCCCTCTTCAGGTTCTACAGCAGCAATCCCACATCTGCAAAGACCACACATGTAATTACATGAGCTCTCTGTGGCTGGCTTATCTAATATGTACAAGAAGAGTGTACTGTGTCAATGTGATTTGATATCTTATGAAATCAAAAAGAAACTAAAATAAACTCATAAAAGCTATAGGCAATTAACATATTTGATTAGACAAAGCATTTTCAATTTACACTTTCATAGAGAATGAGACACATGCAAGCATATGCACTTCAAGGCTCACAAGTGCTTTCGTGCTTTTGATAAAATTTTTCACATAGCTGTGAGAAACTATGTGTATAATTTGATAGAGGAATTATACTGTCGTTCTCCAATTAAATTTCCTCACTGTGGCTGAATACAAATATTTTCTTAATTACCATAACTACAGAACACCATATGTCGTACAGCTAGCATTATGTTATATGACACTAATTTTGTGTAGTCTAATGTTCTAATTGAATTTTACTTTCTTGTCAAAATTAAGAAGATAGTAAGTGAATGGTTAATAGGTACTGAATAATGTCTAATAGGTACAATACATGTCTACCATATGATTAAACAGATTACGCTACATAAGCACATGTTGATGTACACTAATAGAATCTTTATGCATGGTGGTTAATTTCCCTGCAAAGTAATAATCACAGTTTCCCACTGTATTGGAGTGCTTTACCTTAACACTAACTTAAAAACATGGCTGACTTAAAATGTTCAAGTTGTATTGTCTCAGTTATGTGTGCATTTGTATGTGAATAACTTGAAACAATTTATGTATTAGAAGAATATGAAGTCAGATTTTAAGATTTTTATTCTATTTTACTGCAGATATTTTTTAATTTATAGCTTTTTAATTAAAAAACATAAATATCTGCTCACTGGCTGTTTGGAACCATTTTCACAATGTAATGTTTATTTTAATATTTATATTATGTCATACTGATGATGTAAAATAACACAAACTTTTAGCTGTACAACATATATTTATCAGTTTTGAAAACTATTTTTCAGAAATTGCACAGCTTTCCTGCTTTGCTCTAAAACTATTTTCTTTAAGTTTTGAATTGTCATAGTTATCATTAATATTTATTCATGTTCATTCATCATCATGATATTGGTATCTATTTAGAGGGTAGAGGATAATTCATAATATATAAAAGTTTGCATTGATTAAACTATGGAATTTAACATGTCTTTCATCTCAATTTTATCATATTAATTGTCCATTTTCTAACAAGCCATGTTTTATCAGAAACAACCCTTTTACTTGCCATCATGGTGGTGCATGCCATTAATCTGAGCATTTGTGAGGCCCAAGCAGGTAAACCTATGTTTGCAAGGCAAGCATGATCTACATACAAAATTCTGGAACATGCTAATACATATAATGAGTACTCTTTTAGTGCTCTCTTACTTTATTAGTAGAACTAGTAAAGCAACATGTTTTGTAAATAACTTTTAGTGAAAAATTCCTATGTAATAATATTTGGGGAAGATATATACCCCTCTTGAGTTGCCCACAATGTGTTTGTGTCTTGGTTCCCAGGAGAACAAAATGCCAAGCTCTAAGCTGTGTGTCACAATGAGATGGAGAACCATTGCCCCATTTAGTTTTGCATTATTGTGTACATAGTGAATATAAACATAAAGAAGTCCTTATTTAAATCATATGGACTCTGTACGTGAATTTAAGAAAAGCTTTCAAAATAATATATTTTGTATTAAAATTTTCTGCTCAAATTTTTGAGTCTCATATTCCATTGGTTGTTAGAAAGTAGGTTTCTGGGACAGAATGCTCATATTTTGAAGATACTTTGAAAGTATTGTTTCATGTGGGTGGTTTGTTGAAGGCTTCTGCATGCATAGTGGACAAACCGTACTTTCTATAAACATGTCCTCTATTTAGAGGTTTATAAGTCCAAAGAGTGTGTGAAATGTAGAGTTAAAACTGACTTATGAAGTCACTTAACTACAGAACTTCTCTATTTAATTTGTTTAAATTGCCTGTCTGTTTTTGAAAATGGGGCATTAAAATGACCCACCATCTTTGTGCTGGGGTTGATCTGTGCTTTTAAATCTTCAGCATTTTCATTAGTGAAGTTGGGGACTCCTGTATTTCATGTATATGTGATTAGCAATGTAATACACTTTTGTTGGATTTTTTCCTTTAATGAGTACAAGAACACTTCACTGTCTCTTCTAAATAGGACAGTTATGTCTGCTTATATTTCTTGAGGTTTTATTCTTATTTTCTTGTTCATACATCCTGACTGCAATTCTCTCTCCCTCACTCCTCCCAGTCCCCATCTTTCCTTCTCCCCCCGATCCACTCCTCCTCCATTTGCCTTGAGAAAAGAGCAGGCCTCCCAGGCATATCAGCCCAAAAGGGCATAACAAGATACAATAACACTAGGCATAAACTCTCATAACAACTCTGGGAGACACAATCCAGTATGAGGGAAAGGTCCCAAGAGCAAATGAAAGAGTCAAAGACACCCACACTCCCACTGTTAGAGGTCCCCTAAAAACAGCAAACTAACAACAATAGCATACATGCAGAGGACCTAGCACAGACCTGTTTAGACTCTGTGATTGCTGCTTCAGTCTCTGTGAGTCTTTATGAGCCCTGCTTAGTTGATTCTGTAGACCTTGTTCTCCTAGTGACTTGGCCTCTTTGGCTCCTACTCCAACCCAGTAGGAGGGAAAGGTCCCTCCCAAACTCCAAGAGGAGGAACCCAATGGAGATCTTCAATTTGGGCTTTTTTTCTGTCTAATGTTTGGTTAGGAGTCTGAGCATCTGCTCCCATTAGCTGCCATCAAAGGATGCCCTGATGATGACTGGGTGAGGCTATTGGGAAATTAAGCACACCCAGCCCCTCAAGAGTCCACTCCCAGGGCCTGGGAAAATCTACAACCAGCTAGTAATTTAATCATTGAGGATAAGATGAATCTTTGTACATAAAAATCCTTAGTCCATAAACTTTATTATTCTGTGTCAGTTCTCTCTCTAAGTAGCTTCTATTCAGCTCTCTTGCCTAGCTCCTTTCTTGCCTGATTTCTATCTACATTTATTTGCTGTCCCCTCTAAGTTCTATCTTAATTCTCTCATCTTAGTTCTGCCCCATCTAGATTCTCATCCATCTAGTTCCTTCCCATCTTTAGCTCCTCTCCCATGTCCTTCTTTCTCTTCTTGTATTTCCTCATTTTGTTCTTCCCAATCTGATTCTTCCTCATCTACCATCTTGTTCCTCCTGTACTCTCTTCTATCCCTGTAATTGAGTTCTTCCCAATATAGTTCATTGCTCTCCAGTTCTTCCCCATATAGTTCTTCTGTTCTCTTTTCTCTGTCTCATCCTCAAGTTCTCTTGTCAAAATCCTCTTTCTCCTTCTCAGTTCTCTGACACTCTCGGTTCTCTCTAAGCCTCTCAGGAATCCAGTTATAAACCCAAGCATTAGAAATTCTCTGGCAGAGCAAGATCACCAGGCTTGAATTGTTACAGGGTCATAAATGTAGACAAGAATTTTCCTCAGGCAGTGAAAGTTGGGCTTACTTTTAAAATGCAGAATGGGAGTGGTAAAACAGGAGGTCAACTGAGTGCTAATGATCAGTTAGTATATAAAAAAGGGAATCTATGTGCTCAGTCTGTGTTCCTAGGAGTGGTTGGTTAAGAAGTTAGGGGTCTACTAGTAAAGTTGTGTAAGAAAGGAGGGTCTCTTCCTAAATTGCAAAGGATATAAAGCTATCTATCTGACCTGGGAGACAGGTGTTGTTTCATTTGACATTGGATGATTGAGAGTCATTTTAGATAAATACACTGTTAGGCATTCTTGGTAGCACACAAGAAAATCAAATTAGGAACCAGCTAATTCATATACAAAAGCTGAAATATTACCAAGATTTCTGAAGCCATGGCTTGAACTTTGGAAAAGTCCTTGACTTTTCCAAGTAGTATCTTTTGTGATAGTAGCTGAATTACATTACATTTTCCTGCAGCTTACAGCACAAGCTATACCATTTATGAGTATTGCAAAATATCATTAAGAATCATTTTACTGATTTTTTTTCTAGCCTAAGTCTCTGATCTATCCAGCCTCCCGTTCCTAGTCATCTAGGCTGTGTAAGGCATGGGCTTCCTCTCATGCCTTGGGCCTCAAATTACACAAGTAAGCAGTTGGCCAATCCCACAAATTCTGTGACTCCACTGCCCTAACATATCTTGAAGGGAGGATAAATTACTGATCAAAAGTTTTGTGCCTGGGTTGTTGTTCTAGTCCCACCAATGGAAGGCTTGCCTTTGTACAGAAGATGGATGGTTCAGAACCCATATCTTCCATTTTTAGGAGTTCTTCCCTAGGGTCACCTTCATAAAATCTTAGAAACATCTACTGGACTAGGTTGACCACACAAAATGCAACCCAATTCCAGTCATCTCTCCAAATAATCTCTTCCTTTATCCCTCCCCACAACCTGATCCCTCCTGTTTCCATGTCCACCGCCTTGCGCCATCCTCACCCTCTCTCTACCCAGAAAATCTATTCCATTTCCCATTCCCAGGGAGATTCATGTGTCCTTCTTAGAGCCCTCCTTATTACGTAGCCTTTCTGGGTCTGTGAATTGTAGCATGATTACCATTTACTTAGCAACTAACATACACCTATAAGTGAGTACATATCATGTTTGTCTCTCTGGGTCGGGTCCATGTTACATCATAAGTGTTACTTTTTCTAGTTGCATCCATTTGTCTGTAAATTTCATGATGCCATTTTTTTCTAACAGTTGAATATATTCCACTATGTAAATATACCAAATTTTCTTTATCCGTTCTTTGATTGAGGGGAATCTATATTGGTTTCAGCTTCTGGCTATTATGAATAAAGAACCTATGTATGTGGTTGAATATGTGTATTTGTAGTAGGGTGGAGTATCCTTTGGGTATATCCACAAGAGTGGGATAACTGGGACATGAGGTAGACCAATTCTCAATTTTCTGAGGAACTGCCATATTGATTTCAATAGTGCTTGTATGAATTTGCATTACCATCAGCAATGGAGAAGTGTTCCCCCATGCTCCAAACACTCAACAGCATAAGCTGTCACTTCTGTTATTATCTTAGCCATTCTGAATGGTATAAGATTGAATTTCAAAGTAATTTTGATTTACATTTCCCTGATGGCTAAGGATGTTGAACATTTCTTTAAGTGTTGCTCAGCCATTTTGGTTTCTCCTATTGAGAATTCTCTGTTTAGATTTGTACTTCATCTTTTCACTTGATTATTTGGTTGTTGATGTCTAGTTTCTTCAGATCTTTATATATTTTGGATATTAACCCTCTATTTGAAGTAGAGTTGGTGAAAACTTTTCCCCATTCTGTTGTTTGCAGTCTTGTCCTATTGATGGTGTTCTTAGCATTACAGAAGCTTTTTGGTTCTATAATGTCCCATTTATTAATTGTTGGTCTTAGTGCCAGGACTAACTATTGATGTACTCTTCAGATAGTCATCTCCTATGCCTAATGCATTCAAGGCTACTCCCCACTTTCAGTTCTCTTAGGTTCAAGTTCTCTGGTTTTATTTTGAGGTCTTTGATACACATGGACTTGAATTTTATTCATGGCAATAAATGTCAATCAATCTGGAATTTTCTACATGCAGACATATAGTTAAACCAGCACCTTAGCTGAAGATGCTTTCTTTTTGTCTTTTGTCTCTCTGGATTCTTCATCAAATATCACATGTCCAAAAGTGTGTGGATTTATGTCTGGGTCTTCAATTATACTCCATTGATCATCCTATCTGTTTTTATGCAAATACTATGTAGATTTTATTACTCCAGCTCACAGTACAGTGAGAAATCAGGGATAGTGATACCTCTGGAAGTTCTTTTATTGTACAGGATTGTTTTAGCTATCCAGTTTTTTTCATATAAAATAGAATATTATTCTTTCAAGTTTTGTAAAGAATTGTCTAGGAGTTTTGATGGGGATTGTATTGAATCTGCAGAGTGTTCTTGGTAAAATGGCCATTTTTACTATGTTGAGCCTACCAATTTATGACTATGGGAGATCTTTCCAACTTCTGGTATCTTCTTAAATTTTTTTCTTCAAAGATTTGAAGTTTTTATCATACAAGTCTTTCAAATGCTTGGTTGCTTAGTTGAAGTTACCCCAAGATATTGTATATTATTTGTGGATATTTTGAAGGGTGTTATTTCTCTGATTACTTTCACAGTCCATTTGTCTTTGTATATTGGAGGGCTACTCAATTTTTTGGTTAGTCTTGTATCCAACCACATTGCTGTAGGGGTTTATCAGGGGTTGGAGTTCCCTGGTAGAATTTTTGTGGTCAGTTATGTATATTATCTGATTATTTTCAAATGGTGATACATTGAATACTTCCTTTCCAATTTATAGCCCCTTAATCTCATTCAGATGTCTTATTGTTACACCTAGAACTTCAAGTACTATATTGAATAGAGATGGAGAGAGCAAACAGCATTTCTAGTATCTGATTTTAGCAGAACTGCTTTAAATTACTCTCTATTTAAATTAATGTTGGCTATAGGCTTGCTATAATTTGACTTTATTATGTTGAAGTATGTTCCTTATATCCCTATTCTCTCCAGCCATAGTTTTTAGTTACATTTGCATGGAAGTCTTTTTTAATCCTTTAACTCTAATTTGGGGGCTATTATTAGTTGTGAATTATGTTTCTTGGAGACAGCATAAACCTGGGCATTGTTTTCTGACTCAAACTCTTTATCTTCTCTCTTAATTAATATTATGTGACCATAAATATTAAAAGTAATTATTGAATGGTATATGTTAATTCCTGGAATTTTGTTTGTATTTTTAGATATTTCATTAGAGGTTTATTATTCAGACTTATTATTCAGTAACAAGTTCTGGAATTGCTTATTGTTCCCTCTGTCATCTTGAATAAGTTTATCCTTTGCTTCAGACCTAACTATTCCCTCATTTGCCTTTTGTAAAATTTGTCTAGTGGTTCTAATTTTCTTCAATCACTTTTTATCATGAAAAGTTTACCTATCTCTTTCATTATGATTAATACTTTGCTGGGTATAGTAGTCTGGGGGAGCACTGGAGCTGTTCCATAACTTGTAGACTATCAGCCCAATATTGTCTAGCTTTCTAGTATCTACTGAAAGAATCTGTTGCTACTCTGTTGGGTCCCTCTTTGAATATGATTTTGTCATTCTCATTTGTAGCTTTCCATATTATTTCTTGGTTCTGTATATTAACTGTCGCTACTGTTTTATAACATAGGAAGTTTCTTTTGTGGAACTTTATATTTGCAGTTCTGCATAATCAACTAGAATTAACATATATCTATAGAACATTCCAACCAAAAACTAAAGAATATGCATTCTTCTCTGCAGCCCATAGTATTTTCTCTAAAACAGACTACATATTAGGATAAAAGCAAGTCTCTAATGTACAGGAAAATTTAAAGCCCATCCTTCAAGCTATCAGAATGCTATGGACAAAATCAAGATATAAACAACAAAAAAGAAAGAACACAAATTTATGGATGCTAAGTTACATCAAACTGAACAATAACTGACCAAAGGAAGGAATATAGAAGGACATTGACATTCCTAGCCTTGAATGGAAATGAAATCATAACATATCAAGACCTGTGGAACACAGAAGAGCTGTCAAAAGAGGAAAGTTTATGAAACTGTGAATCCATGTCAAAAAGAAATAAAAAATTGAATAGAAAAATGAATGAAGCCAATACTAAGATCACTAGCATGTTAGTCAAATCAACAAAAGAAGAAGATAGAGAATTCAAATTAATAAAATTAGAGATGGAAGAGGAGGGATTACAATGGACATTGAGGAAATTCAGATAATTATAAGGATATGTTATGAAACACATATTCATCTAAATTGAGAAAAAACTAAAGAAATAAATGCATTTCAAGATATACACATGAACTACCAATGAAGTTAATAGTTCAAATAGACTTAAAACATCCAAAAAGATTAAAACATTAACTTAAAAATATCGTAATTTAAAAAAAATTAAAAGTCAGAGAGAGTCAGTGCACAATTCTACCAAGCCTTCAAAGAAGAGCTAAAATTAATATTTGTCACTTATTACAGAAAATAGACAAAGAAATAACATTTGCTTTGGGAAGGTGGTATTACCCTGATTTCAAAAACATACAAGCACCTTACTATAAAATGTAGAAATTTTAGAGGGCAACCACTCATTAACATAGAAACAAATAAAATGCTTTAAAACTGACATGAAGAACACACAAAAATGATTATAAACCATGATCATATTGGCCTCATCAAATAGATGCAGGGCTGGTTCAACACCTCTAAATCAGTGAATGCAATCCACCATTTAAACAGACTAAATGACAGGGAAAAAAGGAATCATCTGGTTAAATAGAGTAAGGTCTGAAAAAATTCCAACATCATTGCATGATGAAATTTTATGAGAAAACAGGCACAAATAGAATAGTCTGTTTTCGCCGGGCAGTGGTGGCACACGCCTTTAATCCCAGCACTCGGGAGGCAGAGCCAGGCGGATCTTTGTGAGTTCGAGGCCAGCCTGGGCTACCAAGTGAGTTCCAGGAAAAGGCGCAAAGCTACACAGAGAAACCCTGTCTCGAAAAACCAAAAAAAAGAAAAAAAAAAAAAAAAAGAATAGTCTGTTTTCTTATCATGTGAATATAAGGTGTTATTCATCTCCTCTTCTACATAACCCAACAATATGAAGAAAATAATGTTGCATTTATAGGAATTACTAAAAGTATGTCAACAGGGAATGAACTTTGGCCCACAAATCAAAGAACTATGTATACAATATAAACATAATGAAACAAAACTTCCAGAATATAATATTTGTGAAATGTCATAACATTCTTCCATGTGTGTAGAAATTTGGTTGCTACAGTGTGCAAGTTATTTTGCTCACTAGAGACTAATATTAAGTGAATGAGTAAATAGATCAGAAGGTAACATGATTGCAGTGCAAATATAAGAACTGAATTTACTTTTGCAGATTACAAAAGCAAAATGGGTGAGTAGTCATTGATGTGTAGATTTGTAAAACCTGTTGCTTTTGGAGAAATAAGAGGTAGAAGTAGGAAAAATCCAAGTTTATGTGCCACAAAAAGACATGTTATTAAATACAGATGAAGATCACAACTCTCATCTCATTTGAAGTTTTCTCTGTCTAGCATCCTGTGCATGCATTCACACCTCAGAGAAATATATACATGTATCACACAAAACACATAAAAAAATGAATTGTTTTAGAAATGTCAACTGATATTCAGATGGGTGAATGGCCTGGAAGTTCCTGAATTAAACAATGTCTTGTTAACTAGTGGCTTGACCAAGAATCATTTTATTTTCATGGTTGTGCAGATTGAAAGTTGAATTCTAGGATATCTGAAGACCTAGTCTTAACTCATGGATAAAATTTATCACAGATATAAGGAAACTGAAACTTCGAATACCTCTTGGAGTCAAGTTATCAGGAGGTTTACATTCAGGGTTTTACATAACCCTAAAGAAATAAAACAAAGAGCCTTTTAAGTGATATAGAAACTTAATACAGTAACAGCTTCTTAAAATATATACATCTATGAAAGAAATCTCAATGGACCCACCAAAAAACAGGGGAGAGAAAGCCCTAAATACTCACCACAAGACAAAACTTCCATTTGGGGATGGGTTAATTGAGTTTTTAGAAAAACGGCCCCCGGAAATTCCCAGACAATCCTGTCTACTGACAAAGCTATTGGTTACTCTCCACAAATAGATGATGAAGGCCCAACACTGAAGACAACACTACAGGACTCATTGAACTTGGAGAAGTTGAGCTAGTGCTTATCTAGAACCTTTGTGCCTATACACTGGGGTTCATGGAACTGGAAGGCAGTCTGTAGGAAGATTACATAGAGGTAAACACCAACCTAACTATGGACCCCTCAATCTGCAATGATGTTCTGTCTGCAAGATATACTGGTGCAAAATGGCTCAAAGATTGTGGGACTAGCTGGATCTTGGGGGAGATTGATTCCGAATTTTCTAAGAAACACCATATTGATTTCCAAAGTGGTTGTACAAGCTTGCATTCCCACCAGCAGTGGAGGAGAGTTCCCCTAGTTCCACATCCTCTGCAGCATAAAGTGTCCTCAGTGTTTTTGATCTTAGCCATTCTGACAGGCGTAAGGTGGTATCTCAGAGTTGTTTTGATTTGCATTTCCCTAATGACTAGGGATGTTGAGCAATTCTTTACATATCTTTCAGCCATTTGAGTTTCCTCTGTTGAGAATTCTCTGTTCAGTTCTATAGCCCATTTCTTAATTGGACTGTTGGTCATTTGGATGTCTAATTTCTTGAGTTCCTTATATATTCTAGATATCAGTCCTCTGTCAGATGTGGGGTTGGTGAAGAACTTTTCCCATTCTGTAGGCTGTCGCTTTGCCTTGTTGACTATATCCTTTTCTCTATAAAGCTTCTCAGTTTCAAGAGGTCCCATTGATTGATTGTTTCTCTCAGTGTATGTGCTACTGATGTTATATTTAGGAAGTGATCTCCTATGGCAATGTGTTCAAGACTACTTCCTACTTTCTCTTCTAGCAGGTTCAGAGTAGCTGGATTTATGTTGAGGTCCTTGATCCACTTGGAATTAAGTTTTGTGCACAGTGACAGATAGGGAACTATTTGCAGCCTTCTAAACATTGATATCCAGTTATGCCAGCACCATTTGTTGAAGATGCTTTCTTTTTCCATTGTATACTTTTGGCTTCTTTGTCAAAAATTATATGTTCATAGGTGTGTGGGTTAATGTCAGGGTCTTCAATTTGATTCCATTGATCCATGTGTCAGTTTTTATGCCAATACCAAACTGTTTTTATTACTGTAGCTCTATAGTAGAGCTTGAAGTCAGGGATTCTGATGCCTGCAGAGGTTGTTTTATTGTACAGGATTCTTTCAGCTCTCCTAGGTTTTTTTGTTTTTCCATATGAAGTTGAGTATTGTTCTTTCCAGGTCTTTGAAGAAAAACATGGGGATCACTCAATGATGGAGAAATGGATGGGAACTACATGAATAGCCTGGACATGAGTGGTAGCAATGAAGGGCGAGGGTCGAGGGAAAGAGAGTGGGAGATCCCAGCTGGATCAAGAACAGAGAGGGAGAACAAGGAATAGGAGACCATGGTAAATGAAGACCACATGAGAAAAGGAAGAAACAAAGTGCTAAAGAGGCCCACAGAAATCCACAAAGATACCCCCACAAATGACTGCTCGCAATGGCCTAGAGAAAGCCGGGACTGACCTATTCTGGTGATGTGATGGCCAAGCACCCTAATAGTTGTGCCAGAAACCCCATCCAAGGACTGAAAAATATGGATGCAGTGATCCAAGGCTAGGCCCTGGGTGGAGCACCGGGAGTCTAATTAGCGAAAAAGAGGAGGGTTTATATGAGTGAGAATTGTTGAAACCAAGGTTGGATAAAGCACAGGGACAAATAGCCAAACGAATGGAAACACATGAACTATGAACCAAAGGCCGAAGGGCCCCCAACTGGATCAGGCCCTCTGAATAGGTGAGACAGTTGATTGGCTTGATTTGTTTGGGAGGCATCTAGGAAGTGGTACCAGGTCCTGGGCCCGTTGCATGAGTTAGCTTTTTGAAACCTGGGACTTATGCAGGGACTCTTGGCTCGGTCTGGGAGGAGGGGACTGGACCTGCCTGGACTGAGTCTATCAGGTTGATGTCAGGCCTTGGGGAAGGCCTTGATCTGGAAAAAGTAGGAATAGAGGGTGGGCTGGGGGAAGGGCAGGGAGGCAGGAAGGGGGAGAATAAGGGAGTCTGTGGCTGTTATGTAGAACTGAATAGTATTGTAAAATAAAATAATAAAAAAAATGAAAAAAAATATTGTGGGACTAAACAACCAATATCTGATTTGATTTTAGGTTCACTCCATGAGATGGAAACAAACACTTCTCAGATTGTCAAGAACTTGAAACAAGATAGGCCATAAAGCCAAGGGGAAACCAAATACTATTGTTTTGCTAAGAAATGCAGCAATGTAATGTCTCATAAGTATATTCTGCAATATTAATAGATGATTGGAACACTTAGTTATCATCAAAGATGTTCCCTCCATCCATGGAACACATACTTCCAAATGGGATGTCTTCTTAAAAGTCCCTTCCCTATGGGTCAAGGAACCTGAAAGAAGAGGAGGTGGAAAGATTATAAAAGTCAGAGAAAGTGGAAGACACTGAGGAAACAAGACATTCTAAATATAGCAGGACTGATGCACATATGAATCAAAAGACTGGGAAGGATTCACAAGGCCTGTACCACAAAGACAGATGGGTTGCCAACACTGAGAGGGGAAGTGGACACAAGCCCTCATCTTTAATTCAGAAGCCAACCCCAAGTTCTTACAAGCCTCCATCCCAAAACCAGTTGCAAATACAATAACTAGTTTCCTTCAAGGGAGTCTAATTGGGTATACAAACAATTCTTAAGGGAATGCCCCATGGCCAGTAGTAGATGGAAAATAAAGAAATACACTCAGTGGCATTTGTGGATGTAACATTTTTAAGATTACATGTATTTATGCACAATGATTATTTCTGATTTCTTGTTTTCATGATTTTCTGTGTATGAAAATGTGTTTCTTTTCTTCTATTGTGTTTCTTGTCTCTTTTCTTTGGGTTTTTTTTCTGTTTGCTTACTTATTTTATCAAACTTTGGCTTGTTTGTTTTTATTTTAATGTATCATTAGTTTTCAATGCCTGTTTGTTTTCTAATAAGAGGGAGGAAAAGGGTACCAGATTTGAGCAAGAGGGAAATTGAGGAGATCCAGGAGAAGTTAGTGGAGTGGAAACTGTAATCAGATTATATTGTATGAAAAAATCTATTTTCAATTTGCTTGCACATATGTCATATGTCGAGTGTAAGTCTTCCTCCTAAATATTGTTCTACCTTCTGTGCAGGTTAAAGTTGAGGAACTATCAATGTATTTTGGCCATGACATTTGCCATTGAGGAGATCAACAGTAATCCCTATCCTTTACCTAATACATCCCTGGGATTTGAGATCTATAAATGGTTCCAAATGGTGAAAGGCACACTCTGGCAAACCTTTTTGGCTCACTTTCAGGCCCTGGATATTACATCTCTAACTACAGATGTGTAAAAGAAGGCATGTTAGCTGCTGTACTTATAGGATAATCATGGGCAATATCTGAATACATAGGGACACTGCTGGATCTTTGCAAATTTCCACAGGTGAGAGAAGGTGATGTGAGAAGACATGATGTCAGCTCTGCTTGGTGACATTTCAGCTGTCTGTGAGGAAAAGAGGCAAGCTTGAGTAATTCCTCATGGATAGGGAAATAAATCAGACACAGTTGACACATGTATATTTTTGTACCTTAGCATACAGAAAAGCAGAAGGAAGGATGGAGCAGACACACCACTATTAAACCTCTGAACATTGCTGGTATTCCTGCAGGATATGACTCATCATAGTATATATTCATTAATTAAGTAAAATCAAACCTGGTTCAGGGTCCAGAGCCTGCAAATAGTTGAATGGAACTAGGCATAGAGCATTCTGATGAACCAGGAATACAGATAGAGAGAGAGCACAGGAAGGGGTAGTGTGGGACATGGAATTTGGTTCTTTGTTTTGCTTTGGGATGAATGGAGAGACATGTCTTTTGCTGGGTCTCCAGTCAAACAGAAAGGTCAGTTGGATGCTCTTTGGTCTCTGTGATCTAACAGGTTTTCACCCTCATATCTGATTCTGAGTCTTTGTTGGTAAATAAAATGATAGAGACTTAGTTTAAACCTACATAGAGCAACCACCATCTACCCAGGACAGGGTACTGGAAACCCCTTTAGGCTGCAGCCTGCATGGCTGTTGGGGAATTGACTGTGGGGATGGTGGGCTAAGGACAGTAACTAAGTATCAGTAGATTCATGTGCAGCTGCTGAGCTGACAGAAGACCATCACTGTATATTCTCATAAACCCATAACAAGACAGATTTGAACTTCAAAGAAGGATTATCCTACAGGCTTCAAACCATTGCTGTAGAACTGTATTGATATTTATGACAATGTTCTTCCTTCTAATTGCTTCTACCTACAGCCTAATTAGTTTTGGGCCTTTTGATACTATCCTCAGTAAACAAAAAAGGTTTTCTTCCCTGTACCAGGTGGCCCCCAAGGACACATCTCTGACACTTGGCATTGTGTCTTTGAGTCTTCATTTCCACTGGAACTGGGTTGGGCTTTTCATCATAGATGATCACAAAGGTGTCAAGATTCTGTCAGATTTCAGAAGTTATCTGGAGAAAAATGGAGTCTGCATAGCATTTGTGGAAATGATCCTAGCCATCAGGGGTTCATTTCTGACCACATCCTCGAAAAATCAGGTGCAGATTCTGGAATCATCAGCAAATGTGATTATTATATATGGGGACACTGATTCTCTATTGAGCTTAATAATGAATATAAAGCAGAAATTAGTCACATGGAAAGTCTAGGTCCTGAACTCACAATGGGGTCATTCCAAATTTGATGACTATTTCTTGTTAGATGCGCTGCATGGGACCATTATTTTTTTCACACCATAAGAAGGAAATTATTAATTTTACAGATTTTATCCAGATAGCCAATCCTTCCAAATACCCACAAGACATTTATCTTCATGTATTGTGGCACTCATTTATCAATTGCTCATTTTTGAGGAAAGATTGTACAATTGGGGATAACTGTCTGCCTAATGCATCCTTGGGATTCTTGCCAGGGAACATATTTGACATGACCATGAGTGAAGAACGTTACAATGTGTACAATGCAGTGTATGCTGTGGCCCACAGTCTACATGAGATGACTCTCAATCAAGTACAATTTCAAACTTGTGGAAAAGGAAAAGAGATGGTATTCTTCCCTGGCATGTAATGTCACTTCTGTAGTATTATAACATCAGCAAGATGCCACTCTAAGGGTTTATAAATGCACTAAAACTACACAATACATAGTTTATATTTTTTTTCTAAAAATCCTCAAGAAAGACTGTATAAGGAGGAATCTGTTTTACGTCCATATGTAGTTGTACTGCAAAGGGTCATACAATGTTTACAAATTAAATTTTCAATACAAAAAGTCCATTAACCCCAGAGAATTCACACAATAGAAAAGGCAGAGACAGACTTGTCACAATGGACATGGATATTTCTAAAATGCTTATGTTACATAAATGAACACTCATGAAATCATTATTTTACATAATGAAACTCTAAATATTTTCAAAACTTAGTTGGATGTGACTAAATTTTCTTTTTTATTTTATGTATTTTATTTTATGAAATTAGTGTTTTTAATGCATGTATGTCTGGGTAAGGGGGTCAGGTCCCCTGGAACTGGAGTTACAGACAGTTGTGAGCTGCCATGTGGGTTTTGGGAATTGAACCACAGTCCTCTCTAAGATCAGTCGGTACTCTTAAATCAGAGCCATCTTTCAGGCCCAGGTATGACTATATTTTAAAAGAAGGTGGGAAT
This sequence comes from Peromyscus maniculatus bairdii, assembly GCF_049852395.1. NCBI lineage: Eukaryota > Metazoa > Chordata > Mammalia > Rodentia > Cricetidae > Peromyscus > Peromyscus maniculatus. The sequence goes on from NC_134852.1 coordinate 3,273,951, forward strand.
TTTCTCCATGTACATTTAGGAGTGCTTGGTTCTAAGTTTTCTAATGGAACTAATTGGAATATTTTCAAACCATAATGATGTTTCCATTATCCTTGGGTATAATTAGATTGATATGAGTGATACCTGTATTAAAGGTGCTTTTCATAATAGCGATTAAAATCAAGAAGAGATGTTACCTGATTCTGCCTCTGTTGTACCTCTCTTGAGTTTATTTAGCATAAGAGCATGTATTGCTTCCAGCTTCACCCTTTTTTTATTTTACAACACCATTCAGTTCCACATAATAGCCACAGATTCCCCTGCTCTCCCGCTCCATCTCCCTTCCCCCTCCCCCTAGCCCACCCCCTATTCCCACCTCCCCCAGATCAAGGTCTTCCCTGAGGACAGGGATCGACCTGATAGACTCAGTCCAGGCAGGTCCAGTCCCCCTTCCCAGACCGAGCCAAGCGTCCCTGCATAAGTCCCAGGATTCAAACAGCCAACTCATGCAACAAGCCCAGGACCCAGCACCACCGCACAGCTGCCTCCCAAACAGATCAAGCCAAATGACTGTCTCACTCATTCAGAGGGCTTGATCCAGTTGGGGGCCCCTCAGCCTTTGGTTCATAGTTCACGTGCTTCCATTCATTTGGTTATTTGTTCCTTTGCTTTATCCAACCTTGGCTTCAACAATTCTCATTCATATAAACCCTCCTCTTTCTCACTAATTAGATTCCCAGTGCTCCACCAGGGGCCCAGCCGTGGATGTCTGCATCCAGATTCCTCCGTCCTTGAATGGGGTTTATGGCACAACTATCAGGGTGTCTGGCCATCCCATCACCAGAGAAGGTCAGTCCCGGCCGTCTTTCGACCATTGCCAGCAGTCTTTTGCAGGAGTATCTTTGTGCATCTCCATGTGCCTCCCTAGCTCTCTGCTTCCTCCCCTTCTCATATGGTCTTCATTTACCATGGTCTCCTATTCCTTGTTCTCCCTCTCTTGTCTTGATCCAGCTAGGATCTCCCGCTCTCTTTCCCTTGACCGTCGCCCTTCATTGCTCCCACTCATGACCAGGATTGTACCAGATCTTCAAAGAAGAGTTAATACCAATACTATCTAAATTGTTCCACATAATAGAAACAGAAGGGACATTAACAAACTCCTTCTATGAGGCTACAATTACCCTGGTTCCCAAACCAAACAAGGATACAACAAAGAAAGAGAACTACAGACTGATCTCCCTCATGAACATTGATGCAAAAATACTCAATAAAATACTGGTAAACAGACTCCAAGAACACATCAGAACAATTATCCACCATGATCAAGTAGGCTTCATCTCAGAGATGCAAGGGTGGTTCAACATACAAAAGTCCGTCAATGTAATACACCACATAAACAAACTCAAAGAAAAAACCACATGATCATCTCACTAGATGCAGAAAAGGCATTTGACAAAATCCAACACCCCTTCATGATAAAAGTCTTGGAGCGATCAGGAATACAGGGAACATACCTAAACATAATAAAGGCAATTTACAGCAAGCCAACAGCCAACATCAAATTAAATGGAGAGAAATTCAAAGCAATTCCACTAAAATCAGGAATGAGGCAAGGCTGTCCACTCGCCCCATACTTATTCAATATAGTACTTGAAGTTCTGGCCAGAGCAATAAGACAACATAAGGAGATTAAGGGGATACAAATTGGAAAGGAAGAAGTCAAACTTTCCCTATTTGCAGATGACATGATAGTATATTTGAGTGACCCCAAAGATTCCACCCAGGAATTGATAAAGCTTCACCATTTTCTAAAGAACACTAAACTCATCAATCATGCTGGAGACCAGGTGGTTCTGGATCAGAAAAGGCAATCACATGTAGAATATGACATCTCAATTTTTGGAATTTCCCAAAAGGTCTTGGGATAAATGCCAATGTAGGAACATTTTCTCCAAATGCTCCAGAGGGCCAGAAATTGTCCTTTTCTTATATGATACAGTGGGCCACAGGATTAACAAAGGTGAGTTTCATCTTCCTTCACTCTTTTGACCTGTATGTAAATTTCAAAAAACATATTTATGTTCACACAAGACCCATTTATAGACACATAATAACCACCAATATAAAGAATTCTCTCCGTATCAAATTTTTCTGGATGAACTATTTATTTTCCAGTCTGACCATTTATTTAATATGGATTTTTGTCATTATCACGGATCATATGAAAAGAAATTTATTTTGATCCCATCTTGAAAGTTTTCAGCCAATGGTCAGTTGGCCTGATGCTTCTAAGCCCCTGTCAAGAAAAGACAAAATGACAGAAATATTTAGAAGTGATTGTTGTTTGACTTGTTATTGCAAAAAGGCTACTTAACAAATAGTATTGGAGGTTTTCCTTGGGTCACAATTTGAAGGTATATTCATACATGGCAGGAAGTTTTGTTTTAAGGTGGTAGAGATAGCTGTTCACATTGCATCAACAGGCAGGATGCAGAGATAGCTGAATGATACCATTATCATCCTTTCTTCCTTTGCATTCATTAAGAAAAGGACCAATAACTCGAGGTCACCCACTTTACAGTGGTTTTTTTTTTCTACCTCAAGGAACCTAATGTAGAAAACCTTTCACAATAGTTCTCCTAGAGTGGTTTCCACAATGGTTCTAAGATGAATGACTACAGTGGAAGACCACTTTTTGCTTTTTTATCCAAGAGTCAAGAGACAATAGGTTTGTAGTTTCACCAAGACATGCTACCAAGGACATAAATTCTTACTTTTATGCCTCATCTCATAATCTTTCAACAATTTTCCAACAAAGTGATGTTATTAGGGTCAAGCATTTACCACATGGGCCTGTGAATGACTCACTTTAGCAACAAAAATCTCACTATCTGCATTCATAAATATTTACAGTTCTATACTCAAAAACACTCTATTAGAGATTCCGTAAAACATGACCCTTTGCTAACATTCATTTTATTATTCTCAGATTCCTCTGTCTGTATGCAGTGAGAGCTGTCATCCTGGATTCAGGAAAACCCACTGAGAGGGTGAGGCTGCCTGTTGCTTTGACTGCAAGCAATGCCCAGAGAATGAGATTTCCAATGAGACAGGTACATGCCAATCATGCAGAAAACATCTTAGCTCTCCACATCTTCAATGTCCAAGCAAATGAAAAATATCTGTAAGAGAATTGCAATCAGTTAACATCTGTAAAGACAATCATCTTCCTTCCAACTGTTAGAAAACAACAGATTGCAATTCATTTTTCCACTGAAATAACATGCTCTTGATATTGAAATTCATACCTGTTTTTGTTCTTGAACCACTGTAGACATGACTGTCTACAGAAAACCACTCTTCTCACACCAGTGAACTATGCTTCATGCCACCGTGTGCTTTGTCTCCGTTTCTTCTCTATTGCTGTGGAAAGGCACTATGATGAAGCAACTTATAAAAGAAGACATTTAATTGGCTTTCAAATTCAGACTGTTAAGACTCCTTGAGGGCACAGCAGAGACATGTGTGGTTGGTTGAATGAGAAAGGCCCCCATAGGCTCATGTGTTTGAATACTTGGTCTATAGTTGTGGAACTATTTGGGAAGTATTAAGAAATGTGGCCTTATTGATGGAGGTCTGTCACTGAGGGCTCGAATGGAGTATCAAAAGCCTGTGTCATTCCCAATTCTCTGTCTCTGTCTCTCTGTCTCTCTCTGTCTCTCTGTCTCTGTCTCGCTCTGTCTCTCTCTCTTTCTCTCTCTCTCTTTCTCCCTCTCTCTTCATCACACCTATAGATCAGATGTAAGCTCTCAACTATTTTTTACAGCTCCATTCCTTCTTCATGCAGCTTGCCATGTTCTCCATCTGGAACTGTGAGCCTGCAGGTTAAATTCTTTATTTTATTAGTTGTCTTGGTTATGATGTCTCTTCACAGCAATAGAAATTTAGCTAAGACAGCGTGACAGGAACAGTTGAGAATTTACAGATTGATCCCCAAGTAGGAGACAGAGACAACACACTGTGGATGACAAGATCCTTAAAATCTTTCCACAGCAACAGACCTCTCTCAAAAGGTCCATATCTCCTAATCCTTTTCAAATAGCTTCACAAACTGGGGGCAAGCCATAAAAATATGTGAAGTTAGCGGCGGTGGGGGACCATTCTCATTCAAATAACTGCAGTTTTCTCCATTATACCCCTAGACTGGTGAGTATATCATAGTTTTATTTTTTTTCTTTAATTCAATTTTATGATAATTCTATATATTATAGAATACATCCTGAGCACAGCCTCCCCACCCTTTCCTCGACCCAGCCACAGCCTCTACCACCCCTGCTTTCCCAAGATCCACTGTTTTTTCAGTTCCCTGACAAAAATGACAGGCCTCCCAGTGATATAAATTGAACTTGACATAACAAGATGCAAACAGACTGAGCATCAACTCTCATATCAATGCTGGACCAGGCAACCCAGTAGGATGAAAGTGTTCCATGTGCACGCAAAAGAGTCATGGACACCCCAACTTCCAACTGTTAGGAGTCCCACGAAAATCTCAAGCTAAAATAAATTCAGCATGTATTCAGAAGGCCTATCACAGACCCACAGAGGAACCCTGATTGCTGCTACAGTCTCTGTGAGCCCCTATGTTCCCTGCTTATGTGATTCTTTGGGCCATGATCTCCTGGTGACTTCAACCTCTCTGGCTCCTAAAATCCTTCCTCCTCCTCTTCTGTGTAGTATAATGAACTTCCTATAATGTTTAGCTGTGTGTCTCTGAATCTCATCAGCTACTCTAGTAAGTCTTCCTGATGATGATTGGGCTAGGTACCAATCAATGACTATATTAGAATATGATTACAAAACATTTGATTGAATTTTCTTTCATTCTTTCGTTCTTTTTTCTTTTCGGTAGTGTTTGGTTCTCTTCTACGACTCTGAGAATTCAGCTTCTTGTTCGTGGCCATACAACAAGTGTCAAGCATGGGCTGTTTCTCATGACTTGGCCCTCAAGAAAGATCAGTCACAGATTGACCACCCCATAAGCTCTGGGCCACCATTGCCCTAGCACAGCTTGTTGGCAGGGCAGGTTGTGCGTGAAAAGTTTGGTTGCTGGATTGGTGTCCAATTACTAACAATGAGAACCTAGCCTGGTGAAATAAGATGCATGGTTTAGGCTCCATATTCATCTGCACCTGCACCCAGAACACCCACAAAAATCAATTACATTTCCCTTTCCCAGGAAGATCCATTTGTCACCTCTAGAACTCTTCTTGTTACTTAGCCTCTGTGTGTCTGGGGATTGTAGTGTGATTATCCTTAACAGCTAATGTTCACTTATAAGTGAGTACATATGATGTTTGTCTTTCTGGTTCTGGATTACCACACAAAGTATGGTTGTTTTCCTAGTTCTGTCCATTTACCAACAAATTTCAGGATGTCTTTTTTTTCTAACAGATGAATAATACTCCATTGTGTAAATATACCACATTTTCTTATTCAGTCTTTGGTTGAGATATATCTAAATGGTTTCCAGTTTCTAGCTATTATGAATATCACTGCTATGATCAGGGTTGAGCAAGTTTCTTTATGGGAGGATGGAGCATCTTTTGGGTTCATGCCCAAGAGTGGTATATCTGGTTCTTGAGGTAGGTCAGTTCCCAATTTTCTGAGGAATCACTATATTGATTTTATAGTGGCTGTACAAATTTTTACTCCCACCAGCATGGAAGAGTGTTCCCTTTGCTACATATCTTCACTAGCATAATTGTCACTTGTGTGATTGAACATAGCCATTCTGACTAGTGTAAGATGGAATCTCAAAAATCTTTTTGATTTGCATTTCCATGATGGCTAAGAATGTGACACATTCTTCTGATTGTTTCTCAGCCATTTTGGTTTCCTCTATTGAGAATTCTCTGTTTAGTTTCAGACCTCCTCTCTTCATTTCACTATTTGGTTTGTTGATGTCTAATTTATTCAGTTCTTTATATCATTTGGATATAAGTCGTCTATTTGATGTGTAGTTGGTTGAAAACCTTTTCCCATCTGTAGACTGGCATTTTTTTCCTATTTATGGTGCCCTTGCCTTAGAGTAGCTTTTCAGTTATATGAGATCCCATCTATTAGTTGTTGATCTTAGTGTTTGTGTTATGGGTGCTCTGTTCAGGAAGTCATCTCCTGTGCCAGTGGGTTCAAGGCTACTCCCCACTTTCTCTTCTGTTAAGTTCAGTAATTCTGTGTTTTTTTTTTTTCAGTGAGTCTGCTGTTATGTTGAGGTCTGAATCATTTGGACTGGAGTTCTATGCAGGATGGTGATTATAAATCTATTTGCATTCTTTTACATGCAGACATCCCAGTGAGATAAGTACCATTTGTGGACGATTTTTTTCTTTTTTCCATTGTGTCTCTCTGGCTTCTTTATCAAAAGTATGGTATCCATAGGTGTGTGTATTTATGTCCGGGTCTTCTATAAGATTCTGTTGATCAACCTATCTGTTTTTATGCCCATACTTTATGGGTTTTACTACTATAGTTCTGTAGTACAGTTTTAAATCAAGGATGGTGATACCTCCAGCAGTTCTTTTATTGTACAAGATTGTTTAAGCTATCCTGGGTTTTTGCTTAGCCATATGAAATTGAGTCTTGTCCTTTCAACTCTGTAAAGACTGGGAACGTGTTGCAATTTTGACATGGATTGCATTGAATCTGTAGATTGCTTTTGGTAAAATGGCTATGTTTTCCTATGCTGAACCTACTGAACCATGAACATGAGAAATCTTTCTATCTTCTCAGATAGTCTTCATTTCTTTCTTCAAAAACTTGAAGTTTATGTTATGCAGGTCTTTCACTTGCTGGGTTAGTGTTTCCCCAAAAGATTTTATATAATTTATGGCTATAGTGAAGGGTGTTATTTCCCTGATTTCTTTCTCAAACACTTGGTAAATTGTAAAGAGGAGAGCTACTGAATTTTTAAATTAAACTTGTACCCAGCCACAATCCTGAAGGGTTTATCAAATCAAGGAGGTCCCTGGCAGGATTTTGGCATCAATTATGTATACTGTCATATCATCTGCAAATAATGATACTTCCAATTCTTCCTTTTCAATTTGTATGCCCTTTATCTCCTTCAGTTGTCTTATTGCTCTAGCTAGAACTTCAAGTACTATACTGAATAGTTTTGGAGGAAGTACACAACTTGTCTTGTTCCTGAGTTTAGTGGAATTTCTTTTAGTTTCTCTCCATTTACTTAAATGATGGCTATAGACTTGAAGTAAATTCCCTTTGTGATGAGTAAGTATGTTCCTTGTATCTGTAATCTCTCCAAGTCTTTTCTCATGAAGGGTGTTGGATTTTGACAAAGGATTTTTCAGAATCCAATGCAATGATCATATACAATTTTCTTCCTTTTAGTTTGTTTATATGATGATTATATTTATTGATTTGCATATGTAGAAAGATTCCTTAATCTCTAAGAATAAGCCTACTTGATCATGATTGATGATTTTTTGATATGTCCTTGAATTCTATTTGCAATATTTTTATTGTATTTTCACCTGAATTCAAAAGGAAAATTGGTCTGTTATTCTTTTTCTTTGTTGACTCTGTGATTTGGATATCAGGGTGACCGTGACATCAGAAAATGAATTTAGCAATTTTCCTTCTGTTTCTAATTTGAGGTATAATGTGAGATGTGTTAGTATTAGCTCTTTTTCAACGTTCTCCGAGATTTCTATGCTAAACTGGGCTTTTTTTTGCTTGGGAGAGTTTTAATGAATGCTTCTATTTCCTTAAGGGTTATAGATCTTTTTAAATTGTTTGTTTAATCATGATTTATTTTTGCTAAGTTGAATCTATCAAGAAAAATATCCATTGCTATCAGATTTTCCAATTTTGTGGAGTACAGGTTGTTAAAGTATGACCTAATGATTCTTTGAATTTCCTTGCTGTCTGTTGTTATGCCCTCACCTTGTCATTTCTGATACTGTTAATTTGAGTATTCTCTCTCTCTGCCTTTTAAATGGTTTAGATAGTGATTTGTCTATTTGTTGATTTTCTCAAAAACCAGCTCTCTGTTTCTTTGATTCTCTGGATTCTTCTCTTTGTTTCTATTTATTTATTTCAGGCTGCAATTTGATTATTTTCTTGCCATCTACTCTTCTTGGATGTTCATGCTTCTTTTTGTTCTAAAGCTCTCAGATATACTGCTAAGTTGCAGGTATGAGATCTCTCCACTTTTTATGTAGGCAACATTTTCCAACCTTCACTTAGAGCTAATGTCTATATTTGGTGTAGAAATATGTTTCTTGTATGCAGCAAAAGGATGGATCCAGTTTTCATATGCAGTCTCTTACCTATGTCTTTTTATTGGGGAATTTAGTCCATTAATATCAGAAAATATTAATGATCAATGGCTATTAATTCCCGTTATTTTGTTGGTGGTGATGTGTGTGTGTGTGTGTGTGTGTTTCCATTCTTTGGTTTTTGTTGGTATGAGATTATATATTGCCATATTTTAATGGGTATAGTTAGCCTCCTTGGAGTTTTGGTTGGAATTTTGCTTCCCATACCTTCTCGAGACCTGGGATTGTGGGTAGATATGATTTAATTTGACTTTTTCATGAATTACCTGTTTTCTCTGTCAATGGTGATTGGCCATTTTGCTGGATATAGTAGTCTGGGCTTACATCAATGTTCTCTTAGAGTCCCCATAACATCACTCCTTACTCTTCTGGCATTTATAGTCTCCATTAAAAAGTTTGGATGCCTTTCTCAAAGAACCAACTCTTTGTGTCATTAGTTTTTTGTATTTTTCTCTTAATTTCTAATTTATTAATTTTATCTCTCACTTAGATAATTTCCTGGCATCTATTCTTCCTGGCAGACTTTGCTCTTCTTGTTCTATAGCTTTGATGTGTGCTGTTAAGTCATTAGTGTGGGATTTCTCCAACTTCTTTATGTGGGCACTTAGTGCTATGAATTTCCCTCTTAACACTGCTTTCATAGTGTCTTATAAGTTTGGGTATGTGGTATCTTCATTTTCGTTGATCTCTAGGAAGTCTTTAATTTCTTTCTTTATTTCTTCCTTAACCTATTGGTGATTCAGTTGAGCATTATTCAGTTTCCATGAGATTGTTTTCTGTAGTTTTTGTTGTTGTTGAAATCTAACTTTAAACCATGGTGGTCTGATAGAACACAGGAGGTTATGCCAATTGTTTTGTATCTGTTGAGATTTGCTTTTTGTCCAAGTATGTGGTCGATTTTAGAGAAAGTTCCATGGGGTGCTGAGAAGAAGGTATATTCTTTCTTGTTAGGATGGAATGTTCTGTAGAAATCTATTAGGTCCAATTGGGTCTTGACATCAGTTAGGTCCTTTATTTCTCTGTTAAGTTTCGATTTGGGAGATCTGTCCAGTGGTGAAAGTTGGGTGTTGAGATACACAATGGAATACTACTCAGCAGAGAAAAACAATGACATCATGAGGTTTACAGGCAACTGGAAGGATCTAGAAAAAATCATCCTGAGTGAGGTAACCCAGACTCAGAAAGACAAATATGGTATGTACTCACTCATAGGAGGATGCTAGATGTGGAACAAGGATGACTGGACTGCTACTCACAACACCAGTGAGGCTACCTGGAAAACAGGACCCCAAGAAAGACACAGAGAAATGGATGAGATCTACACGAACAGCCTGGACATGAGTGGGAGCAATGAGGGGCGAGGGTGGAGTGAAAGAGAGCAGGAGATCCCAGCTGGATCAAGAAAAGAGGGGGAGAACAAGGAATAGGAGACCATGGTATATGAAGACCACATGAGAAAAGGAAGAAACAAATAGCTAAAGAGGCCCACAGAAATCCACAAAGATACCCCCACAAAAGACTGCTGGCAATGATCTCGAGACAGCCGGGACTGACCTACTCTGGTGATGGGATGGCCAAACACCCTTATAGTTGTGCCAGAAACCCCATCCAAGGACTGAGGAATCTGGATGCAGACATCGAATGCTAAGCCCCAGGTGGAGTTTCAGTAGTCTAATTTGTGAGAAAGAGTAGGGTTTATATGTGTGAGAATTGTTGAAACCAAGGTTGGATAAAGCACAGGGACAAATAACAAAAGAATGGAAAAACATGAACGATGAACTAAAGGCTGAGGGGCTCCCAACTAGATTAGGTCCTCTGAATAGGTGAGACAGTCAATTGGATTGATCTGTTTGGGAGGTGTCTAGCCAGTGGTACCAGGTCCTGGGCTTGTTGCATGAGTTAGCTGTTTGAAATCTGGGACTTATGCAGGGACGCTTGGCTCAGTCTGGGAGGAGGGGACTGTACCTGCCTGGACTGAGTCTATCAGGTCGAACCCAGGCCTCAGGGGAGACCATGATCTGGAGGAAGTGGGAATAGGGGGTGGGCTGACGGGAAGGGGAGGGGGTCATGAAGGGAGAGAACAAGGGAATCTGTGGCTATTATGTAGAACAGTATAGTATTGTAAAATAAAAAGTAAAAGGAGTTTGGAAGCCAACCTGGCCTCTGTGGTTTCAATAACCTGTGTGGCCTATTGTGTTCTGGGTTTCTGATTGGTGTCTGGGATTCCTAGTATACTATAGGCTCCAGTAAAGCAGAAGTTTTCTGTGGAATTTGTGGGATGTGATAGGGAGTGCAGGTGTGTGCAGTTGGGGGCTGTTGTTCCAGCTTTGGTGAGTGCTGGCTAGCAGTGGGCAGTGTATTACCTTGGGGATCTAGAACCAGCCTGGCCTGAGGTAACACAGAAGACTTCTGCCTAAGGTGTGAGATGGAATATGGAGCACAAGGAAGGGAATACAGTCTGGGCCTGTAGAGCAGGCTTTAAGGAGTGGTAACAGGTGATATGGTATCCTACCTGGGGTCCCTAGGATGAACCTGGCATCCAGGAAAGGTGTCAGAGTTGTGGGCTGGAATATGGAGCCCAAGAGATATGGTGCTGCTGGGCTATGCTGGACATGCTTTAAAGAGTATTAGCCAACAGTGGTCTGAGACTTACCTGGTGTCCCTAGGAACTTCCAGAGCTGTTTGGTTGAGAATGGATCCTAATGAAGGGAATGCTGGCATCCCTAGAACCAACCTGGCCTTCAGTAAAGCAGAAGACTTCTGGTGAAGTTGCAGGCTGGAATATGGATCCCTGGGGAGACAGTGCAGCCCGGAGCTGGTGGGAAGGCTGGGGTCCCTAGGACCAGCCTGGACTCCATTAAAGTGCCAGAGTTTGGGGCCAGAATATGGAGACAAGCAGAGATGGTAATTTTCTGGGCTGTTACATCTCTTTATTTTCTTCTGGTCATGTTGGACTTTATCTTTATACTTTGATTCACAACTTCGTGTTTTGTGCTTTTGTGGTTTGTGTGTGCATATGTGAGAGAGTGAGTTTATTTCATTGTTGCTTTGTTTGCTGTGATTTTTTTTACGTTTTTAAAGAAAGAGAGAAAGACAGTATGTGGAATTGTTTGGGCATGGAGATTTGGAGAATATGAGAGGAGCTTAGGGAATGCAAAATCATGATCAAAATGTATTATATAGGGATTGTGAATGTTAATGTGATGATATAAAGAGAATTAAATATATATCAAAAATAAAAAGTGTATAGAAACATTATTAATGCATTGAAAATATAGCAGAAAAATCCATAAGCATAAATCATAATCCAAGAGTAAATTGATAAGGTATCAGGAACAGATGGTTTAAAACTTGTCCATAAAGACATGAATACATGAGTAGTTCTTTATCTATGCAGTACATAGATACTACTATAAAGATTTATGAAAAGAGTGTCAATGATGAAGTGGTTCAAGGCTACAAGAATTTAAGAATTTTAACTCATTCAGGCCCCTTCATAGAATGAAGAAACTTAGAGAACATCATGGATTTTATGAATGTAGATGCATTTAGAATATAGGAGAACATCCTTATAAGATTTCAAAGGACATCCTCTCTATTGCACTGAAGTCTCGTGCCCTCTTAAGAATGGAGATGTATTAATGAAGAGGCAATGACAGAGTGAAATTAGGTTCATGTGATGTATGCCAGTGCTCTAGTGACTTGTAAAACAGATACAACAGTGTCACTCCAGGAGAGGATACCATAAGAGTAACAACAGAGAAAGCATTGGTGCTGCTTAATTTATGTCAGCATGAAATAGAAGGCAAATTGAGGTTAATTCTTCTGTATTTGTATGTGAAAAAAAGCATGGTGGTTCAGATATCATTGCAATGTTCTCGAGCAGGGAAGTGGCTTAGACTAAAAGGGGAAATCTGAGTATGCATTCATAACCACCTACATTTCTGCCAGATGTGGGTCAGAGTGTGAAGTTTCCAGAAACACACTATGCAAATAATGAGAAGAACCACTGTCAACATAAGTCTGTGACATTTCTGGCCTATGAAGACTCCTTGGGGAAGATATTCAGCGTCATGTCCTTGGGTTTCACCTCACTCACAGCTGCTGTTCTTGGGGTATTTCAGAAACACAGAGACACTCCTATTGTCAAGGCCAATAACCGGTATCTCAGTTATATCCTGCTCATCACTCTGATCCTCTGTTTTCTCTGTCCTTTGCTTTACATTGGCCATCCTAGCACAGTCACCTGTATCCTACAGCAGAACATATTTGGACTTCTGTTCACTGTGGCTCTTTCCACTGTGATGGCCAAAACTCTCTCTGTACTTATAGCCTTCAAGATTACTACTCCAGGGAGAATAAGGAGGTGACTGCTGTTAGCAAGGGCCCCTTATTTCATCTTTGCAATCTGCACACTGCTACAAGTTGTTCTCTCTGGAATCTGGCTGACATCCTCTCCTCCATTTATTGACAAACATGTCCTTTCAGAACATGGACACATCATCATCATTTGCAACAAAGGCTCAGCTATAGCCTTCTACTGCATCCTGGGATACCTGGGAACACTGGCTATAGGGAGTTACCTCATGGCTTTTTTGTCCAGGAATCTGCCTGACACATTCAATGAAGCCAAGTTCCTGGCTTTCAGCATGCTGGTGTTCTGCAGTGTGTGGATCAGCTTCCTCCCTGTCTACCATAGCACCAAGGGGAAGGTCATGGTGGCTATGGAAGTCCTCTCTATCTTGGCTTCTAGTAAATTACTCTTAGACATCATCTTTGCCCCCAAGTGCTACATCATATTATTAAGACCAGAAAGGAACTCACTTCATCACATTAGGGTTATAACATATGCTTGAATAACAAAACTTAAACCTAGCTCCCATATTTCTTAAATTAAAGAGTTTTGATGTATTATTATTCTTCACTCTCTGAATACTCACATAAGAAGTCATAATTTGGCATTTGATCCCATACACTATTATTTCTTTAAGTAATCATATTAGGCTAAAAGAATTTTGCATCCATCCTCTTATTCATGTTGGAATATAGTGTGCATTTTGAGTTCTCCTCTTACATTCACTATTACTTTTGTGTTATTGATTTCACTTGCTGATGAAATGCTAATCTGGGAATTTTCCACTTGGATCATTCACATATTTTATTAATTTGACCACTAGATTACTCCAAAAAAATTTTTTTCTGCTGTCAATTATATATGGTGATGAATAGTTTCAAGAGTTATACATGTAAATATTAAACATTTTTAAATTTGACATTCATTACAACAAATTTGTGTCAATATAGTGTTTTGTTTCTGAAGCCCTCAAACCATTCTCTGATTTGTCATGTGTTCTTTTTTTATATGTATTATTCTGAAGAAATTCAAATTATTCACATTTGATGTAACTTTTCATAAAGATTATACTGTACCAGAACACTACATAATGAGTTACACACTAAGTTATTGCAAATTCAGGACCTCATTTTATAACCCAATACCAAATGTCAACCAGGGACTTCCCTTCTGGACCAGAGGTGAGTATCCGCGCCCAACCCGGACCACTTCCCTGGGCACCAGCCACTCCGGGAAGATCTGCCTAACTTGGCCCCAGGTTCTGGCCACCGGGCAGGTCCCCTTCTAGCCCCACCGGGAGGGATCCCCTTTTCCAAGCCCCCCCCCAGCCCCTGCAATCTCCGCGTCCTGACCCCATGCCTACCTGCCCAAGACCCCAGCCACTTCCTGAAACTCAGAGACTGTCCCCCAGCTCCCATCCTGCCACCGACCTCCCTTCTGGACCAGAGGTGAGTATCCCCGCCCAACCCGGACCCCATCCCTGGGCACCATCCACTCCGGGAAGACCTGCCCAACTTGGCCCCAGGGTCTGGCCACCGGGCAGGTCCCCTTCTAGCCCCACGGGGAGGGATCCCCTTTTCCAAGCCACCCCCCGCAGCCCCTGCAATCTCCACGCCCTGCCCCCACGCCTACCTGCCCGAGACCCCAGCCACCTCCTGAGACTTAGAGACCAGCCCCCAGCTCCCATCCTGTTCCTGACTTCCCTTCTGGACTAGAGAATTCTGGTCCAGATAAGAGCTTCCATCCTGCCCGGGAGTTCTCATTTGGACAAGAGAACTCCTTTTTGGACGAGAGAGAGAGACTTCCTGAATCTGTCAGCTCTTACTGAAACAATTACACTGATAAGACCAAGAAGGAACCACAAGGAGATGGGCAGACGTCAAGGCAGAAGTACATACAACAAAATGAAGAGCAATACAACATCACCAGAACCTAGCCTGCCTCCAACATCTAGACCTGAACATCAAAAATAGGAAGAAGCAGAAGAAAGTAGCCTTATGAGTAACTTCATGAAGAAGGTAGAGGCTTGTGTAGAGGAAAAGACGAGAAAATTGAAAGAACGGTGTAAACAACAAGAGGAAAGGGCAAACAGATTAGAAGAAAACAATAAAGCCCTGCAAGAAAAAAATAAAGTCCTAGAAGAAAACAATGAAGTCCTACAGGAAAACAATAAAGTACTGGAAGAAAACAATAAAGTACTGAAAGAAAATCATGAAAAAGCAATGAAACAAACAAAGGAAACAGTCCAAGAACTGAAAAGGGAAATTGAAAAAATAAAGAAGACACAAACAGAGGGAATGCTGGAAATAGAAAACCTGAGTAAAAGATCGGGAACTTCAGATGCAAGTATAACCAACAGAATACAAGAGATGGAAGAGAGGATTTCTGGCATTGAAGATACAGTAGAAGAAATAGTTTCATCAGTCGAAGGAAACACTAAAGCCAAGAAAGTCATGAACCAAAATGTCCAAGAAATTTGGGACACCATGAAAAGACCAAAAATACGAATTATAGGGATAGAAAAAGGTGAAGAATACCAACTTAAAGACACAGAAATTATATTCAACACAATCATAGAAGAAAACTTTCCCAACTTAAAGAAGGAAATGCCTATGAAGATACAAGAAGCCTATAGAACACCAAACAGACTAGACCTCCAAAAAAAGTCCCCTCGACACATAATAATTAAACAACTAAATGTACAGAATAAAGAAAGAATATTAAGAGCAGCCAAGGAAAAAGGCCAAGTGACCTATAAAGGTAAACCCATCAGAATAACACCCGATTTCTCAATGGAGACTTTGAAAGCCAGAAGGACCTGGACAGATGTAATGCAGACACTAAGAGACCATGGATGTCATGCCAGACTAATAAACCCAGCAAAATTTTCAATCATCATAGACGGAAGGAACAAGACATTCAAAAACAAAGCCAGATTTAAACAAAACCTATCCACAAACCCAGCCCTACAGAAAGCACTAGAAGGAAAATTCCAACCAAGGGAAGTCAGATACACCCTTGAAAACACAGGCAATAGATAAAGCCACAACAGTAAGCCCCAAAGAAGAGAAGTACACACACATTACCACCAAAAATAACAGGAAAGAAGAATCACTGGTCATTAATATCCCTTAATATCAACGGACATAATTCACCTATAAAAAGACATAGACTTACATAATGGATATGAAAGCAGGACCCATCTTTCTGCTGGATACAAGAAACACATCTCAAATTCAAAGACAGACAATACCTAAGAATAAAAGACTGGGAAAAGACTTTCCAATCAAATGGTCTTAAGAAACAAGCAGGGGTAGCCATCCTGATATCCAACAAAATAGACTTCAAACTAAAATCAATCAAAAGAGATCAAGAAGGGCATTACATAGCCGTCACAGGAAACATCCACGAAGATGAAGTTTCAGACCTGAACATTTATGCCCCAAACACAAGGGCACCCAAATATGTAAAAGAAACATTACTAAAGCTTAAAACACATATAAAACCCCACACATTAATAGTGGGAGACCTCAACACCCCATTTTCACCACTGGAAAGATCTCCCAAATCGAAACTTGACAGAGAAATAAAGGACTTAACTGATGTCATGACCCAATTGGACCTAATAGATATCTACAGAACATTCCATCCTAACAAGAAAGAATATACCTTCTTCTCAGCACCCCATGGAACTTTCTCTAAAATCGACCACATACTTGGACAAAAAGCAAATCTCAACAGATACAAAACAATTAGAATAACCTCCTGTGTTCTATCAGACCACCATGGTTTAAAGTTAGATTTCAACAACAACAAAAACTACAGAAAACCTACAATCTCATGGAAACTGAATAATGCTCAACTGAATCACCAATGGGTTAAGGAAGAAATAAAGAAAGAAATTAAAGACTTCCTAGAGATCACTGAAAATGAAGACACAACATACCCAAACTTATGGGACACTATGAAAGCAGTGCTAAGAGGGAAATTCTTAGCACTAAATGCCCACATAAAGAAGTTGGAGAAGGGCTGGAGAGATGGCTCAGAGGTTAAGAGCACTGCTTGCTCTCCCAAAGGTCCTGAGTTCAATTCCCAGCAACCACATGGTGACTCACAACCATCTGTAATAAGATCTGGCACCCTCTTCTGGCCTGCAGGGATGTGTGCAGACAGAACACTGTATACATAATAAACAAATCTTTAAAAAAAAAAAGAAGAAGTTGGAGAAATCCCACACTAGTGACTTAACAGCACACCTGGAAGCTCTAGAACAAGAAGAAGCAAAGTCTCCCAGGAAGAATAGACACCAGGAAATTATTAAAGTGAGAGGTGAAATTAATAAATTAGAAACTAAGAGAATAGTACAAAAAATTAATGAAACAAAGAGTTCGTTCTATGAGAAAATCAACAAGATAGACAAGCCCTTATCCAAACTTCCAAAAGAGAGAGAGAGACAATCCAAATCAACAAAATCAGAAATGAAAAGGGGGACATAACAACAGACATTGAGGAAATCCAGAGAATTATAAGGTCATATTTCAAAAACCTCTACTCCACAAAACTGGAAAACCTAAAACAAATGGACATTTTTCTGGATAGGAACCACAGACCTAAGTTAAATCAAGACCAGATAAACTATTTAAATAGCCCAATAATGCCTAAGGAAAGAGAAACAGTCATTAAAAGATTCCCAACCAAAAAAAGCCCAGGACCAGATGGTTTCAGCAGAATTCTACCAGATCTTCAAAGAAGAGTTAATACCAATACTATCTAAATTGTTCCACATAATAGAAACAGAAGGGACATTACCAAACTCCTTCTGTGAGGCTACAATTACCCTGATTCCTAAACCAAACAAGGATGCAACAAAGAAAGAGAACTACAGACCAATCTCCCTCATGAACATTGATGCAAAAATACTCAATAAAATACTGGCAAACAGACTCCAAGAACACATCAGAACAATTACCCACCATGATCAAGTAGGCTTCATCGCAGGGATGCAAGGGTGGTTCAACATACGAAAGTCCATCAATGTAATACACCATATAAACAAACACAAAGAAAAAAAACACATGATCATCTCACTAGATGCAGAAAAGGCATTTGACAAAATCCAAAACCCCTTCATGATAAAAGTCTTGGAGCGATCAGGAATACAGGGAACATACCTAAACATAATAAAGGCAATATATAGCAAGCCAACAGGCAACATCAAATTAAATGGAGAGAAATTCAAAGCAATTCCACTAAAATCAGGAACGAGGCAAGGCTGTCCACTCGCTATACTTATTCAATATAGTACTTGAAGTTCTGGCCAGAGCAATAAGACAACATAAGGAGATTAAGGGGATACAAATTGGAAAGGAAGAAGTCAAGCTTTCCCTATTTGCAGATGACATGATAGTATACTTGAGTGACCCAAAACATTCCACCCAGGAATTGGTAAAGCTTATAAACACCTTCAGCAACATGGCAGGATACAAGATCAACTCAAAAAAATCAGTAGCCCTCCTATATACAATGGACAAAGAACCTGAGAAGGCAATTAGAGATACATCACCCTTTACAATTGACATAAAATAACTTGGGGTAACACTAACCCAGCAATTGAAGGACCTATATGACAAGAACTTTAAGTCCCTGAAAAAAGAAATTGAAGATGTCAGAAAATGAAAAGATCTCCCATGCTCATGGATAGGCAGGGTTAACATAGTAAAAACGGCAATCTTACCAAAAGGAATTTACAGATTCAATGCAATCCCCATCAAAATACCAACACAATTCTTCAGAGACCTGGAAAGAATAATACTCAACTTCATATGGAAAAACAAAAAACCCAGGATAGCTAAAAAAAACCTGTACAATAAAACAACTTCTGGAGGCATCGCAATCCCTGACTTCAAGCTCTACTATAGAGCTACAGTAATAAAAACAGCTTGGTATTGGCATAAAAACCAACATGTGTACTAATGGAATCGAATTGAAGACCCTGACATTAACCCATGCACATATGGACATATAATTTTTGACAAAGAAGCCAAAAGTGTACAATAGAAAAAAGAAAGCATCTTCAACAAATGGTGCTGGCATAACTGGATATCAATGTGTAGAAGGCTGCAAATAGATCCATATCTGTCACCATGCACAAAACTTAAGTCCAAGTGGATCAAAGACCTCAACATAAATCCAGCTACTCTGAACCTGCTAGAAGAGAAAGTAGGAAGTAGTATTGAGTGCATTGGCATAGGAGATCACTTCCTAAATATAACACCATTAGCGCAGACACTGAGACAATCAATCAATGGGACCTCTTGAAACTGAGAAGCTTTTGTAGAGCAAAGGATATGGTCAACCAGGCAAAGCAACAGCCTATAAAATGGGAAAAGATCTTCACCAACCCCACATGTGACAGAGGACTGATATCCAGAATATATAAGGAACTCAAAAAATTAGACATCAAAACAACCAACAGTCCAATTGAGAAATGGGCTTTAGAACTAAACAGAGAATTCTCAACAGAGGAAACTCAAATGGCTGAAAGACATTTAAGGAATTGCTCAACATCCCTAATCATCAGGGAAATGCAAATCAAAACAACTCTGAGATACCACCTTACACCTGTCAGAGTGGCTAAGATCAAAAACACTGAAGACACTTTATGCTGGAGAGGATGTGGAACTAGGGGAACTCTCCTCCACTGCTGGTGGGAATGCAAGCTTGTACAACCACTTTGGAAATCAATAAGGCGCTTTCTTAGAAAATTGGGAATCAATCTCCCCCAAGATCCAGCTATAACACTCCTGGGCATATGCCCAAGAAATGCTCAATCATACCACAAGAGCACTTGTTCAGCTATGTTCAAAGCAGCATTGTTTGTAATAGCCAAAACCTGGAAACAACCTAGATGCCCTTCAACTGAAGAATGGATAAATAAATTGTGGCACATATACACAATGGAATACTACTCAGCAGAGAAAAACAATGACATCATATGGTTTGCAGGCAAATGGATGGATCTAGAAAAAAATCATCCGGAGTGAGACAACCCAGATTCAGAAAGACAAATATGGTATGTACTCACTCATAGGAAGATGCTAGATGTGGAACAAGGATGACTGGACTGCTACTCACATCACCAGTGAGACGACCTGGAAAACGGGACCCCAAAAAAGACACGGAGAAATTGATGAGATCAACATGAACAGCCTGGTCATGAGTGGGAGCAATGAAGGGCGACGGTCGAGGGAAAGAGAGTGGGAGATCCTAGCTGGATCAAGAAAAGAGAGGGAGAACACGGAATAGGAGACCATGGTAAATGAAGACCACATGAGAAGGGGAGGAAGCAGAGAGAGAGGGAGACCCATGGAGATCCACAAAGATACCCCCGCAAAAGACTGCTGGCAATGGTTGAGAGACGGCAGAAACTGACCTACTCTGGTGATGGGATGGCCAAACACCCTGATAGTTGTGCCATAAACCCCATCCATGGACTGAGGAATCTGGAAGCAGACATCTACGCCTGGGCCCCTGGTGGAGCACTGTGAGTCTAATTAGTGAGAAAGAGGAGGGTTTATATGAGCGAGAATTGTTGAAGCCAAGGTTGGATAAAGTACAGGGACAAATAACCAAATGAATGGAAGCACATGAACTATGAACCAAAGGCTAAGGGGCCCCCAACTGGATCAGGCCCTCTGAATGGGTGAGCCAGTCATTTGGCTTGATCTGTTTGGGAGGCAGCTGTGCGGTGATGCCGGGTCCTAGGCTCGTTGCATGAATTGGCTGTTTGAATCCTGGGACTTATGCAGGGATGCTTGGCTCGGTCTGGGAGGGGGGGACTGGATCTGCCTGGACTAAGTCTATCAGGTCGATCCCGGTCCTTGGGGGAGACCTTGATCTTGAGGAGGTGGGAATGGGGGGTGGGCTGGGGGGAGAGGGAGGGGGGTGAGAGGGGGAGAACAGGGGAATCTGTGGCTATTATGTGAAACTGAATGGTGTTGTAAAATAAAAATAAAATAAAATAAAATAAAATAAAATAAAATAAAATAAAATAATGTCAACCAGAACAGCAAATTTTTGTCAACACCTGGAGCCTCTCTTGAATTATGATGCCCTGTGTCAAATGCCCAGATTTAACTACTCCCACTGACTCTGTACTCAGCTCTCTGTGTTACTCTAAACATCCAAGCAGCCTTTATCTTGTCACTTCCTCACAGTCCTTCACCATTTGCTCATTGATGCATATTCCTTCAACTCCTACAGGCTGGGAAAGACCTACAATCCAGGAAGGCCATTTGCAGCCATTGAACCAGAGGCTTCTCTATATCCTGGACTCCAGATAGAATCAGCAGAAGATACTTGGCACTCAGCTTCAGAACCGGTCTGTGTGATGCCTCTATGTGATCAAAGACTTAGTGAACCATGTCTAAGAGAGCCAAATCAGTCAGGAAGAAAAGAGTAAATAATAATCCATAAAGAAGATGGGGACTGGCACACACTGTTATACACACAGCGTTCCCAAAAAAAGAAGAGGATGCTTCATGTGTCTATAAAGCCCCAGGAATCTTCCCATGATGTACTTCCCTCATTCTCATGGAAATACACTTTGTTCAGTTGGCTGCTCCATTCAAATACTTGTGTGTGTGTGTGTGTGTGTGTGTGTGTGTGTGTGTGTGTGTGTGTGTGTGTGTGTAAGAGGAAAAAGTGTGTTTATAAGAGAAAATGGGGAAAATGGAATAAAATAAAATAAGGGAAATTTTTTTTTTTTAATCTCATCATGGAAGCTGCAGTGTGAGACAATGATTCACACCGTAAACCCCTTTGTGCATTTATCTTTACTTGCAAGTGTTCATTGCAAAGAGTCATTGGTCTGGTTTGAGGCCTTTGGTTTCCACTATCTTATCGAAGCTGCGCCCTCACTAGGGCTCCTCCTGGATATCCTGTTGTTGTCCTGTGTTTTAGAAATCTTGAAACTTTAGGTCTACAGACCAAGTCTCTTCACAAGCTCCAGCAGATCATAGATGGGGTGGATAGTGGGGCAGGTCAAGACATATCCTTGGGTCTGGGCCTATGAAACTGTAGGATTGGTCTACCTGATGTCAAATGGGGACAACTCTCCCATGCTTACAACTTCAGGGCTGGCTCACACACATCTGCACTAACAAGTATGGATCCATTGTGCTGCACTGGTGAGGTACAGGGGCTGCTCTCCCAAGTATTGCACTGGTGGGGGTCAGGTATAGCTCTCCCACTCTATGACCACAAAGCCAGCTCTATCACTTGCCCCAGATATTGATGGGCATGGGGGAGGAGGGCAACTCTCCTCCAAGATACCACCTCAAGACAGATGTGTAACAGGGACAGATCTCCCATGCTCACAATTTTATTTTTTTTGTGTGTTTTGAGACAGGGTTTCTCTGTGTAGCTTTGCGCCTCTTCCTGGAACTCACTTGGTAGCCCAGGCTGGCCACGAACTCAAGAGATCCGCCTGGCTCTGCCTTCCGAGTGCTGGGATTAAAGGCGTGCGCCACCAACACCCGGCCCAAAAATGTTTTTAAAAGTTTGAAATCTCCCAAGTGTGGGCTCTTAAAAAATAAAAATTAGGTTAAATAATTCCTTACTTCTAGAGGGAAAGGCAGAAAACAAAGTCTCTCTCTGACAAATAAAATCCACTCTCCAACTATGTAAGAGTTCAATTTTCAATGTCTGCATCCACTTACTATATTCTGGGCTTCTCCAAAGGGCTTAGGGCACTTCTTCAGCTCCATCATCTGCAGCACACACAGCTTGCCTTCCAGGATCAGGATGGCTTCACTCTATAGCTGCTGCTGTTCTTGTCAGTCAACCCAAAGTACTCACATCAACCACAATGATGGGTCTTCTGCTGCAAAGTGGATGCACTTTCATCAATGCCTCTCATGGACTCTCTTCATGATTCCAAGTCTCAATTTCTCTGTGTGACTCCTTTAATTTTAGACCTTCAACTGCTAGTGTACTTCTGCCTTCACCGATGGAATCTCCTGGCTTCTTACAGTGCCAAGTCTCAGCTGGAATCCATGGCCAAATCATGCCTTCAAAACCAGTACCACCTGGGTGATTCTCACACTATCAAATTTGACTGCCAGCATGAAATACAACTGCCTCTGGGACACAGCATCCGTGTGCCATCAGGAACCACTTCTCAGAAGATTTCAACTCAGCAATGCTGGGATTTTTTTTTGAGACATGGTTTCTCATTGTACTTTTAATACCTGTCCTGGAACTCATTCTATAGCCTAGGCTGGCCTTGAACTCACAGAAATCTGCCTAGCTCTGCTTCCTCTGTGCTGGGATTAAAGGCAAGCACTACCACCTCCAAGGGCTGTTCTTAATCACCATTTCCTCAATTACAACCAACCAGCATCCAGTATCTCAGTAAAACAAAGGTTTCCCTTTAGCAGTTCAGATATTATGTTAATCATAGCTGATTATTCAGACCCAGATAACCAGGGCCACAGAATCTTAATATAAAATAACAAATGGATCCAATAGTGTCTTTAAACTTCCCTCTGAAACTTCACAAGCCATGTTCCCATCTTCTGCATTGCACTCAACATTCTTATATTCCTAGCTAGTATGAAACAGCTCCCATTAGGTAAACACTAAAAATTTTCTTACACAATATTTGAAAGTCCCTCCATAGTCCTCCTACAAAACAACATGGTCAGGTCTGTCAAAGCAAGACCTGACTCCAGGTACTACCTTGTCTTAGTTAGCGTTTCTATAGCTACAATAAAACAACATGGCCAAAAACCAAGTTGGAAAAAGGGCTTATTTTGCATACACTTTCACATTTGAATCCATCATTGCAGGAAGCCAGGACCAAAATCAAACAGGAACTGAGACAGAGGCCATGGAGAGGTGCTGCTTACTGCCTTGTTCAGCATGCTTTCTTATAGAACTCAGGGCCACCAGCCTAGGAATGTCACCACCCTCTTTGAACTAGTCCCTCTGCTAAAGTGAAACCTTTGTTTTACTGAGATACTGGATGCTGGTTGGCTGAGTTGAGAAATTAGTGGTGATTAAGAAGAGCCCTCGGTGGTGGTAGTGCTCACCTTTAGTCCCAGCCCTCAGGAGGCAGAGAAGAATGCATGTGTAACAGAACATGACCAACAGAAAATGAACTCTGTGGCATCTTTGGATGTTTCTTGTCTCACCATATCATGTCAAGGTGTTTTCCTTTTTTATTTCTTTGTTGTTTTAATCTTTTTTGTTTGTTTCATTTTGATTTGTTTTCTTATTTTTTTCTACTCTCATTTTAGCCTACTAGTTTTTTTGACTATGTACAATGGCTACCACTTTACAGTTTTAATGGGACTGAGAATGTGCAACCAAGTGGGTCTCTGATTTATCTGACTTTTCTTGGGCTCCTTTCCTTCTTTTTGTTTGTTTTGTTCAACCTAATGTGTTATTGTTTTGTTTTTTCTTGGTATGTTTTATTTTATTATTATCCCACAGAAATCTCTTTTTTTTCTAGTGATAGACAGAAAAGGTTTGGATTCTGGTGTGTGTGTGTGTGTGTGTGTGTGTGTGTGTGTGTGTGTGTGTGTGCATAACAGTCCTTGGAGGTCCAAAGAGGACGTTGACCCATGGAGATACTGTTACAGGGGGGGTGTAAACTACATTTTATGATGTCTGTGTATTGAACTCTGCCACTTTACAAGAGCAGTACATGATTTAGTCTGCTGAGACATCTCTCCAGCTTCTGCAATATTCTGCAATATCTGTTTATTGAAACATCCTTGTCACTCCTAAGTTCTACTTCATTAAATCCAAAGATGCATCAGGATACTGTATTCTTCCTGACTACAAGGGGTAGCATTTTGTTGCCTTCATCTGCAAACATGAGGTCACAAACTTCCTAAAATTTCTGCAATTATCAATTGCTGTCAAAGTCTTACATTCACTAAGTTATCAAAAAGAAACCTCTGAGTTAATTTCAAATCTTATTACATTTTAGAGACAAAAAGAACACTTTCACTCATCACTAATGTCCAAAAGCAAAGTCCTGTAGAAATTGGTGGCTGAGTAGAAAGTTATAGGAGACAATAAAGATAAAAGTAGCATACATGACACTGACAAACAACATCATTAGAAGAAACAGTGAGAATCATTAGCTAATGAATAATCTTGCATTGTATCCTAATAGTTGGTTCTGTACCAACATTACATTTGTCAGTTAAAATTTATGAAATGTGAGTCCAGGAAAATGTTTTCTCCCTTAACTTTTGAAGAGAATTTCTCTCTGGTCTTATCAAAATGATGTAGCACTTGGGGACAAAGATGCATCCCAGCAAACCAGCACTGGAGGCTAAGATGGAGAAGACCTCCACAGCCACCATGACCTTGCCCTTGGTGCTGTGGTAGACAGGGAGAAAAGTGACCCAGACAGTGCAGAACAACAGCATGCTGAATGTCAAGAATTTGGCTTCATTGAATGTGTCAGGGAGATTCCTGGCCAAGAAAGCCACAGTGAAGCTCCCCAGGGCCAGAGAGCCCAGGTATCCTAAGACAGAATAGAAAGCAGTTACTGAGCCCTTGTTGCACACAATGATGATGTGGCCATGCTCAGAGTATGCATCAATTTCAACCGAGGGAGGAGACATGCCCAGCCAGAATGCACAGAGAAGAATTTGGATGATGATGCAGATGGGAATGATGTAGGTTGATGCCCCTGATACAAGGAGCTACTTTATCCTTCTTCCAGGAGTTGTGACTTTGAAAGCCAAAACCACAGTAATTGTCTTGGCCAACACAGTGGAAACAGCCACAGTGAATGAAACTCCATATGTTATTTGCTGCAGGATACAGGTAGCTGAGTTGGGATGGCCAATGAAGAGCAAGGAGCAGAGGAAGCAGAAGATGAGGGAGATGAGCAGGATATAGCTGAAAGTGAGGTTATTGGCCTTCACAATGGGAGTGTCTCGGTGCTTCACAAAGATCCCAAGAACCAGAACGGTAAATGCAGACAAACACAAGGCCATACAGGACAGAGTCATCCCCAAGGGGTCATCAAAGGCCATAAAGGTCACATCTTTGTACAGGCAGTGGTTCTGCTCTGCATTGGCATACTGGTCCTCTGGACACTTCATACACTGATCCATATCTGATGCAGAAAGCAAAAGTATTGTTAGTGCAACTTCAGCATTCCTTATGGACAGGCCACACCAGTGTATTCTGTATTTTGAAATCTTTAAAACATCCACATACTTTATTGATAAAGATGTAGTTGAGACTTTTCTGAAGAGCATTGCATCCGTATCATAATGCCTATCTTCTTCAAGGACAAACACAGATCGATTGATACACTATAATATGAATCTTTCTGTCTGGATTAGAAGTGATGCCCTCAAGAGTGATTGAGACTTGGTCTTTTCCAGGATTAAACCTCTTATAGGTTTTTTTTTTATTCCCATATGATCATCACCAAACACACGAGTAGTCGAGCAATAGCAAATAGAATCATGTGTGTGTGTGTGTGTGTGTGTGCAAGTGCATATATATATGAAAGAAGTAAATGAAAAATAGTGTTTGAAAATAATAAATGAAAAAGAGCTCATGAGTTTGACAGTTTTTTTGCATGTGATGTGTGGGAAATAGAATGAGGAGAGAGGGTGTTGGTTTTTTTTTCCATCACAGGCAATTTATTTTGTTCTATTCATTCACAGTTAATACAGAAAATACTTGGAAACATTTCCATATAATGTTTGACACAGAAATCATCAAATAGAAGTATACAATGTTGACAGGAGACCGTACATTTATAATTTATAACCCCAAATGTATTTATAAATTAGAAATGGAAAGATCTACAAATGAAATTATGAAGGTTCACCAAAGTCATTTAATCTGTCAGTTTCTCATTCATTTTTATGTCTTATTAATATTCTATTGTATGGGTCAGCCACATTTTATTTCTCTCCAGTATTTGATAGCTATTTGAGTTGTTTTAACTTTTTTACTATTAACAACACACTGCTGTAAACCTTCATGTACATGTTTCAAAGGTGCACATTTTCAGTAGTTTGAGGATATATTCCTAAGGGTAGAATTGTTAAGTAACAGAGTAACAATGTTTTGCATTTTGACCAACCACCAAACTGTATTGCCAAAGTGGCACACCATTTTACAATCTCACCAAATCCTTGTTTTTAAGGCTCTGATTTTTGTACAAAAGCATTCAATAATTCTGTCAGTCCAAACTAGGAAAAGTAAGCTATAGTTCAGAGCTGTTCTATTCCATTTACTAGAGATGGTGGTTTCATAATGTATGAAATTCTCAAGAAAAATTATTTAAATATGATGCCCTTAGTTGTTGCTGTGGATATTGCTCTATATAAATAAAACACTGATGACCAGTGACCAGGCAGGAAGTAGGTTGCCAGGCAGGAAGTAGGTGTGACAAGGAGAGAGGAGAATTCTGGGACACGGAAGGCTGAGGAGGGAGACACTGTAGCCACCGCCAGGACAAGCAGCATGTAAAGACTCTGGTAAGCCACCAGCCATGTGTCAAGGCATAGATTTATAAAAATGGGTTAATTTAAGATAAAAGAAAAGTTAGCAAGAAGCCTGCCATGGCCATACACTTTATAAGTGATATAAGAATCTGAGTGATTATTTTATAAGTGGATTGTGGGACTGCGGGGCTTAGGGAACCTGGAGAGAAGCCCTCCAGCAACAAATGGCGCCCAATGGCTCGAGTTTCCACCTTAAACCTGAGAATATTTAATAACCAATTCTAAACAGAGCCAAATCCAGGTTCCTGCTTCTTGTCTCAAATGGGCAGCTAGACGCCAAAACACAGGTTTGAACACTGGCGGGTTCCTGGCATGTGCGTTTGACCGGCAGTATGGCGGAAATGAGGTGTCTGCCAGCAGCACATTAAGCTGTGTGGTATTTAGTCTTTACTAGTATTTTTTTTAAAAAAGGAGGTTTCTGGGCTACAGGCTGCTTTGATAAAAGCTTAGACTCACTATTTCTGAGACTTGATGACTCCCAGAGCTGGCAGAAAATGTACCACTGCCATGTTGGGAAGCTGAAGTGGGCAGAGCCAGCAGCCACAGCACTGATTCAGTATTAGAATGGTGCAGTTTAAAGCAATAGGCTCAAGGTAATATAAAAAATAAGCCACATAAAGATGGCTACCATGCAGAGAATCTGGATTATGTTCTCTTTGGTATTCTTAACTGAAGAAAAACATTTGATTGCAAAAGCTGTTGAGTTATGCCAAAATGTATATTTTAAAGGTACCTTGACTTCAAAATTTGTATGTAAGGATATGTTGCTTTGGAAAAGAGGTTCTGCTTTTGTTTCCACAGAAAGCCAGAGGCTGTGTATTTGTTCCAGATTAAGATACATCAGGTTTCACCAGCCAAGACCCCCTGAAAGGTCTCCGATGACATCATGGCCCAGATGATCCAACATCCAGAGTGGTTTCAAGGCAACTGGTTCACACAATACAGCCTCACGGATAGGCCTAAAATTTTCTTTGCGTCCCCATAAGTTACAGCGCCCCCCTCCAGCAGGAAGTAGTAAGAGATGCTACGCCCAAATTCCCAAATATACCAAGCTGGCTTTAGAGGTGGAATTGGCTCACTCCCCGTCTAAACCCAGACATATTGCTTTAAAAAAATGGTTAAGAAATTCTTGTGTCCCAAATCAGAAGAGCCCTCTGGTGTGGGATAGAGAAAAACCAATATTTTTATTTAAAACAGGTTGATTGTAAATGTGATCTCTTTCTAAAAAAGAAAAGGGGATATGATATAGATATATAGGAGGATATGGATATGATAAGATAAAAGGGTAGATTAATGAACCTACTTTTAAAGAACAACTTGTTTAAAAATGTTTTACATTGGTATAGATTTTAGTTTATGTTTAAAATGTTTTACATTGGTATAAATTTTAGTTTATTGATACAGACTTGAAGTTAATTTTGTTATAATATATATATATATTTGTTATAATATATAATATATATATATATTTCTATTCTTGTTTGAGGTATTATGTTTATGTAACTCATTTAACATTGTAATGGATAAGTAAAAATAGATTAATAATTAGTCATCTATGATAATCATATCTGTAGCCATGTTATTTAAGTCTTCTAGGTATACATAGATATATTTCAGATAGATAGGTAATCTTCAAACACTTCATAGACCTAGAGAATATGGCATTTAAATAACTTAAAATTCTGTGGACGTGAGACACAATTGCTCCTGGCTGCACCAATTGATGCCGAGAGAATGTTGGGCTTCTAAGACATTTCCATTTGGAAGTTTGTCTTTTTGGCACAAAATGGCCTACAGGGCAAAGACGTGCCCTTGCCTTGATGCTGACAGTACAAATATAATGCTGTGCTTTCTGGACAAGCGGGACACAAGGAAAGCGGCCATTGTACTCTGCCAAGACAGGGTAAGATGGTCTTTCAGAAATCCTGCTTCTGAAAATGGTCTGTCAGATACTCTAGGCCTGTAGCCAATTTGAATGCACCAACAATGCTGAGAAATATTAGGTGACTGTCCAGGCTGCCAGCTGTCTTGGTCTACTCTTGCAAGATTCCCGAAAGTTGCTTGCATCCATCTACCATTTCTCAGGTACCATTATGTTCCTTCTCAGTTCTTTGATGTGGTTGAAAACTAGATAGTTGTAATTTCCTCAGTTATGATAAAAGATAAGTTAGATATAAAACCTTAAACTTACAAATATAAGATAGATAGGACATCTTCTTTAATATTGTAACTATAATTCTTGCTCGGTAATTGTTTTGTTATATGTAATTTTAGCATGTTAAAGTTAAAACCTTCCTTTTTAAAAAAAGAAAAAAAGGGGAAGTGCTGTGGATATTGCTCTATACAAATAAAACACTGATGGCCAGTGACCAGGCAGGAAGTAGGTTGCCAGGCAGGAAGTAGGTGGGACAAGGAGAGAGGAGAATTCTGGGAAGCAGAAGGCTGAGGAGGGAGACACTGCAGCCACCGCCAGGACACGCAGCATGTAAAGACTTTGGTAAGCCACCAGCCACGTGGCAAGGTATAGATTTATAAAAATGGGTTAATTTAAGATAAAAGAAAAGTTAGCAAGAAGCCTGCCATGGCCATACAGTTTACAAGTGATATAAGCATCTGAGTGATTATTTTATAAGTGGATTGTGGGACTGCGGGGCTTAGGGAACCTGGAGAGAAGCCCTCCAGCAACAGTTGTGTCCTCATCAGGGAATAGGGATAGCAAATAGTTTATAAAATGAATTAATCCTACTCTTAAGGTAGAAAACTCAATACATACATAGCACCGAGAAGTCATGTATCTTATACCACCACCTTAGTGAGCACAGGACACTTGCTTACTTCCCTAATTTCCTTCTATATGAGACCTGTGTCAGGACCCGCCCCCACATTTTCCCCCTGGGTGTTCTTGGGGAGTGAGGGATGAGAGATTTAGATAGAATTATAGAGGGTGGAGAGAGAGAGAGAGAGAGAGAGAGAGAGAGAGAGAGAGAGAGAGAGAGAGAGAGAGAGAACACAGGATAGCCTCAGAGGGGCCTAGATCCTAATCCACTAGCTCAGAACTTTATTCCAAAGGGCTTTTTATATCAATGCCAAGGGAGGAGGCAAAAGACCTCTTTCTTACTAGATACAATTAAAGGTAGCCCCTATGAAACAGCTAGTAGCCAGGCCTGAGGTCCAATCATCCTCTTAGGAAGCCATGCTGGTAAAGCAAGCTCAGATATCATCTGAAAACCTCTGTGGACTCCAACAGACCTGGGTTCTACTAATGTACTCAATGGTGAAGGAGTTATAGGTAAAACAGCATGAACAAGGCAACATGAGAACTCCCAAGTGAGAGTGGTAATTCAGAATATTTGAATTGAGCAATAATACCCCATTCATAAGTTGTAATTTCCACCACAGCAAGTAAGTGAAATATGATTGGAATTGTGCTAAATTGTGGATAATAAGTGAGAGCAATGATGTGCTTCCAGGATTTTAAGTCATTCCATGAATAAAACCAACCAGCATTTATGGACAGCTATGATTGCATTTTTGGTTTGTTGTTCCTTAAGGGGCTGGAAAGATGTCTCAGCTGTTAAGAACATGGTCTGCTCTTACAGGAGGCCTAAGTACAGTTCCAAGAATATGTGAGGTGCCATATTACTACCTGTAACTCTAGTACAAAGGGCATCAGATGCCTCAGGTAGATGTCACATGGACCTGGCCCTGTATGGACTTACTACCGTCTACATATGCCTAATTCAAATATTCATAAACATAAAGATTTTTTTATTTTTTGTTGGTATTTATTATTATAATTGCCCTTTATAGTTATTATCTTTAATTAATTTTATTACAATCTGTTTTTTAAATGTGTGTGTGTGTGTGTGTGTGTGTGTGTGTGTGTGTGTGTGTGTGTGTAAAGAGCAAGTAGTCAAGAAGCCATCTTGTAGGAATTGGCTCCATCTCATTCCAATAGACATTTTCCGTGAATACAGGTCATCAGACTTGTGGCAAGAGATTTACATGCTAAATCTTTTCATTGACCCTGAATTGTCTTTTTTTAAAAATTTAGTTATTTATTATGTATACAGTGCTCAGCCTGCATGTATGCCTGCACACAAGAACAGGGCACCGAATCTCATTACAGATAGTTGTGAGCCACTGGGTGGTTTCTGGAAATTGAACACAGGACTTCTAGAAGAGCACCCCATGCTCTTAACCACTGAGACATCTCTCCAACACCCTAAGTGTCTTTTTTAAATGTTCTTTGCATTATACACAATGACTGGCAATGAAAGTCAAAAACAATAATTGACTCTCCTTTGAATTTGGCCATCTGCAAATCAATAGCGAGTTGACTTATATGGATTGTGTATGCGAAACTATCATTGGAATAATTTTGGCTGTTTCTTTTCCCTACAAAACTATTTTATCAGCTTGGTGATGGTGGCCCACGCCTTTAATCCCAGCACTCAGGAGACAGAGGCAGGCAGATCTCTGGGGGTTTGAGGCCAGCCTGGGCAACAGAGTGTGTTCTAGGAAAGGTGCAAAGCTACACAGAGAAACCCTGTCTCGAAAAACCAAAAAAAAACAAAAACCTATTTTATCTATATTATTGTGACATTCATTGTTACTGTGTACAGAAATCTTAAGTGGAACACCTGTCTTTCTCTACATCAAGTGTCCACACTTTTCCCCATTTTTTATATGAAATCAAGTGCTGTCTCGTGTTTAGCTGTTTCTAGTAATTTTACCCACACTTACTACTCTTTAGTCACCACAACCTACAATGGCATCATTCTCAAAACCCTCTGTGAACCTCCCTCACATGGAAGTAACAGCACTTGCATCCTCCCAAAGTTTCCTTAGCAGGCTCCCATTGCAGCCTTATGGTACCACCCTGAATTCACATCTTCATGCTGTCTTCCCCACACACTTGTTAGCTAAATGACAAGACAAATTACTAGCAATTCATCTAATGCTGTATAAAAAGCATGCCCACCACCACACAATACTTATTTACCATTCCAATATATGGTGACTCTGTGGTGGTATTGTGTTCCCCAAAATAATGTGGATCCTAATTATTTTACCTGGGGTCAGAGAACGAGACAGCCACTAGATACAAAGGCTAGAAAATGGTGGAACACATGCCTTTAATTCTAGCATTTCAGAGGTAGAAATCCCTCTGGATCTCTGTGAGTTCAAGGCCACATTGGAAACAGCCAGGCATAGTACACATGCCTTTAATGCCAAGAAGTGAGCCTTTAATCCCAGAGAGTGATGGCAGAAATCACAAAGATATATAAGGCGTGAAGACCAGAAACTAGAAGCATTTGGCTGGTTAAGCTTTTAGTCTTTTTTTTTTTAGCTCCAGTTCAGCTGAGACCAATTCTGGACGAGGACTAAGAGGCTTCCAGCCTGAGGAAACAGGATCAGCTGAGGAACTGGCAAGGTGAGATAGTTGTTGCTTGTTCTGCTTCTCTGATCTTCTAGCATTCACCACAATATCTGGCTCCAGGTTTGATTTTATTAGTAAGACCTTCTAAGATTCCTGCTACATGACTCAATACCTTTCTTTGTCAGCAATGTTTGTGGGCAGTGGCAAGAACAAGTTGTGTAGGATTCATGACTTCAGTGGCAGGAGATGATTCAACAGTTAAAAGTGCTTACACCTCTGTAGAGAACAAGGGTTTGGACTCAGCATCCATGTGGAAGCTTATACCTGTCTATATCTCAAATTCAAGGGGCTTGTATGCACTATTTTGGCCTCCACAATCTCCTGCTCATAAACTCACACAAAAACACATAGATACACTCAAGCAGGAAAATGAATAACGAACAATTTACAAAGATTTGTGACTACAATCTAGTCTACATGTACCTTTGCAGGGATATAATGATCGGACAGATATAGTGTAGAATTCCCTCACAAGGCTGTTTGATTTTTCAAAACACTTTCTTTTACAAAATACTACCAGCACCCCGACGACTTCCCTTCTGGACCAGAGGTGAGTACCCGGGTCCAACCCGGACCCCATCCCTGGGCACCAGCCACCCCGGGAGGACCTGCCCAGCTTGGCGCCGGGTTCTGGCCACCGGGCAGCTCCCCTTCTAGCCCCACCGGGAGGGATCCCCATTTCCAAGCCCCCGGCAGCCCCTGCAGTCTCCCCGCCCTGCCCCCACGCCCATCTGCCCAAGACCCCAGCCACTTCCTGAGACTTAGAGACCGGCCCCCAGCTCCCAGCCTGCCCCCGATGACTTCCCTTCTGGACCAGAGGTGAGTACCCGGGTCCAACCCGGACCCCATCCCTGGGCACCAGCCACCCCAGGAGGACCTGCCCAGCTTGGCGCCGGGTTCTGGCCACCGGGCAGCTCCCCTTCTAGCCCCACCGGGAGGGATCCCCATTTCCAAGCCCCCGGCAGCCCCTGCAGTCTCTGCGCCCTGCCCCCACGTCCATCTGCCCAAGACCCCAGCCACTTCCTGAGACTTAGAGACCGGCCCCCAGCTCCCAGCCTGTCCCAGACTGCCATTCTGGACCAGAGCTTGCCCCTGACTTCCCTTCTGGACCAAAGAGTTGGACAAGAGAACTCCCTTTTGGACAAGAGAGAGAGTCTTCCTGAGTCTGTCAGCTCTTTGTGAAACAAGTCCACTGATAAGACCAAGAAGGAACCACAAGGAGATGGGCAGACGTCAAAGCAGAATTACATACAGCAAATGAAGAGCAATACAGCATCACCAGAACCTAGCTCGCCTCCAACATCTAGACCTGAACACCAAAAATTGGAAGAAGCAGAAGAAAGTAGCCTTATGAGTAACTTCATGAAGAAGGTAGAGGCTTGTGTAGAGGAAAAGACAAGAAAATTGGAAGAACGCTGTAAACAACTAGAGGAAAGGGCAAACAAATTAGAAGAAAACAATAAAGCCCTCCAAGAAAACAATAAAGTCCTGGAAGAAAACATTAAAATCCTGGAAGAAAACAATAAAGCACTGAAAGAAAATCATGAAAAAGCAATGAAACAAACACAGGAAACAGCCCAAGAACTGAAAAGGGAAATTGAAAAAATAAAAAAGACACAAACAGAGGGAATGCTGGAAATAGAAAACCTGAGTAAAAGATCAGGAACTTCAGATGCAAGTATAACCAACAGAATGCAAGAGATGGAAGAGAGGATTTCTGGCATTGAAGATACAGTAGAAGAAATAGTTCCATCAGTTGAAGGAAACACTAAAGCCAACAAAGTCATGAACCAAAATGTCCAAGAAATCTGGGACACCATAAAAAGACCAAACCTACGAATTATAGGGATAGAAGAAGGTGAAGAATACCAACTCAAAGGCACAGAAAATATATTCAACAAAATTATAGAAGAAAACTTTCCCAACTTAAAGAAGGAAATGCCTATGAAGATACAAGAAGCCTATAGAACACCAAACAGACTAGACCCCCAAAAAAAGTCCCCTCGACACATAATAATTAAACAACTAAATGTACAGAATAAAGAAAGAATATTAAGAGCAGCCAAGGAAAAAGGCCAAGTGACCTATAAAGGTAAACCCATCAGAATAACACCCGATTTCTCAATGGAGACTTTGAAAGCCAGAAGGACCTGGACAGATGTAATGCATACACTAAGAGACCATGGATGTCAGCCCAGACTAATATACCCAGCAAAACTTTCAATCATCATAGACGGAAGGAACAAGACATTCGAAGACAAAGCCAGATTTAAACAATACCTATCCACAAACCCAGCCCTACAGAAAGCACTAGAAGGAAAATTCCAACCGAGGGAAGTCAGATACACACTTGAAAACACAGGCAATAGATAAAGCCACAACAGTAAACCCCAAAGAAGAGAAGTACACACACACTACCACCAAAAATAACAGAGATGAAGAATCACTGGTCATTAATATCCCTTAATATCAACGGACTTAATTCACCTATAAAAAGACATAGACTTACAGAATGGATACGAAAGCAGGACCCATCTTTCTGCTGCATACAAGAAACACATCTCAAATTCAATGATAGACACTACCTAAGAATAAAAGGCTGGGAAAAGACTTTTCAATCAAATGGTCTTAAGAAACAAGCAAGGGTAGCCATCCTGATATCCAACAAAATAGACTTCAAACTAAAATCAATCAGAAGAGATCAAGAAGGACATTACATCCTCGTCACAGGAAAGATCGACCAAGATGAAGTTTCAATTCTGAACATATATGCCCCAAACACAAGGGCACCCACATATGTAAAAGAAACATTACTAAAGCTTAAACCACATATAAAACCCCACACATTAATAGTGGGAGATCTCAACACCCCACTTTCACCACTGGACAGATCTCCCAAATCGAAACTTAACAGAGAAATAAAGGACTTAACCGATGTCATGACCCAATTGGACCTAATAGATATCTACAGAACATTCCATCCTAACAAGAAAGAATATACTTTCTTCTCAGCACCCCATGGAACTTTCTCTAAAATCGACCACATACTTGGCTACAAAGCAAATCTCAACAGATACAAAACAATCAGAATAACCTCCTGTGTTCTATCAGATCACCATGGTTTAAAGCTAGATTTCAACATCAACAAAAACTACAGAAAACCTACAACCTCATGGAAACTGAACAATGCTCAACTGAATCACCAATGGGTTAAGGAAGAAATAAAGAAAGAAATTAAAGACTTCCTAGAGATCAATGAAAATGAAGACACCACATACCCAAACTTATGGGACACTATGAAAGCAGTGTTAAGAGGGAAATTCATAGCACTAAATGCCCACATAAAGAAGTTGGAGAAATCGCACACTAGTGAATTAACAGCACATCTGAAAGCTCTAGAACAAGAAGAAGCAAAGTCTCCCAGGAAGAATAGACGCCAGGAAATTATCAAAGTGAGAGGTGAAATTAATAAATTAGAAACTAAGAGAATAATACAAAAAATTAATGAAACAAAGAGTTGGTTCTTTGAGAAAATCAACAAGATAGACAAGCCCTTATCCAAACTAACCAAAAGACAGAGAGAGAGAATCCAAATCAACAAAATCAGAAATGAAAAGGGGGACATAACAACAGACATTGAGGAAATCCAGAGAATTATAAGGTCATATTTCAAAAACCTCTACTCCACAAAACTGGAAAACCTAAAAGAAATGGACATTTTTCTGGATAGATACCACATACCTAAGTTTAATCAAGACCAGATAAACTATTTAAATAGTCCAATAACCCCTAAGGAAATAGAAACAGTCATTAAAGGTCTCCCAACCAAAAAAAGCCCAGGACCAGATGGTTTCAGCGCAGAATTCTACCAGATCTTCAAAGAAGAGTTAATACCAATACTCTCTAAATTGTTCCACATAATAGAAACAGAAGGAACATTACCAAACTCCTTCTATGAGGCTACAATTACCCTGATTCCTAAACCAAACAAGCATGCAACAAAGAAAGAGAACTACAGACCGATCTCCCTCATGAACATTGATGCAAAAATACTCAATAAAATACTGGCAAACAGACTCCAAGAACACATCAGATCAATTATCCACCATGATCAAGTAGGCTTCATCCCAGGGATGCAAGGGTGGTTCAACATACGAAAGTCCATCAATGTAATACACCATATAAACAAACTCAAAGAAAAAAACCACATGATCATCTCACTAGATGCAGAAAAGGCATTTGACAAAATCCAACACCCCTTCATGATAAAAGTCTTGGAGCGATCAGGAATACAGGGAACATACCTAAACATAATAAAGGCAATATATAGCAAACCAACAGCCAACATCAAATTAAATGGAGAGAAACTCAAAGCAATTCCACTCAAATCAGGAACGAGACAAGGCTGTCCACTCTCCCCATACTTATTCAATATAGTACTTGAAGTTCTAGCCAGAGCAATAAGACAACATAAGGAGATTAAGGGGATTCAAATTGGAAAGGAAGAAGTCAAGCTTTCCCTATTTGCAGACGACATGATAGTATACTTGAGTGACCCCAAAGATTCCACCCAGGAATTGATAAAGCTTATAAACACCTTCAGCAACATAACAGGATACAAGATCAACTCAAAAAAATCAGTAGCCCTCCTATATACAATGGACAAAGAAGCTGAGAAGGCAATTAGAGATACATCACCCTTTACAATAGCCAAAAATGACATAAAATACCTTGGGGTAACACTAACCAAGCAAGTGAAGGACCTATATGACAATAACTTTAAGTCCCTGAAAAAAGAAATTGAAGAAGATCTCAGAAAATGGAAAGATCTCCCATGCTCATGGATAGGCAGGGTTAACATAGTAAAAATGGCAATCTTACCAAAAGCAATTTACAGATTCAATGCAATCCCCATCAAAATACCAACACAATTCTTCACAGATCTGGAAAGAACAATACTCAACTTCATATGGAAAAACAAAAAACCCAGGATAGCTAAAAGAAACCTGTACAATAAAACAACTTCTGGAGGCATCACAATCCCCGACTTCAAGCTCTACTATAGAGCTACAGTAATAAAAACAGCCTGGTATTGGCATAAAAACCGACATGTGGACCAATGGAATCGAATTGAAGACCCTGACATTAACCCACACACCTATGGACATATAATTTTTGACAAAGAAGCCAAAAGTGTACAATGGAAAAAAGAAAGCATCTTCAACAAATGGTGCTGGCATAACTGGATATCAGCGTGTAGAAGGCTGCAAATAGATCCATATCTGTCACCGTGCACAAATCTTAAGTCCAAGTGGATCAAAGACCTCAACATAAATCCAGCTACTCTGAACCTGCTAGAAGAAAAAGTAGGAAATAGTCTTGAACGCCTTGGCATAGGAGATCACTTCCTAAATATAACACCAGTAGCGCAGACACTGAGACAAACAATCAATCAATGGGACCTCTTGAAACTGAGAAGCTTTTGTAGAGCAAAGTATATGGTCAACAAGGCAAAGCGACAGCCTACAGAATGGGAAAAGATCTTCACCAACCCCACATCTGACAGAGGACTGATATCCAGAATATATAAGGAACTCAAGAAATTAGACATCAAAAGGACCAACAGTACAATTGAGAAATGGGCTTTAGAACTAAACAGAGAATTCTCAACAGAGGAATCCCAAATGGCTGAAAGACATTTAAGGAATTGCTCAACTTCCCTAATCATCAAGGAAATGCAAA
Source organism: Peromyscus maniculatus bairdii (assembly GCF_049852395.1). Lineage (NCBI taxonomy): Eukaryota > Metazoa > Chordata > Mammalia > Rodentia > Cricetidae > Peromyscus > Peromyscus maniculatus. Next base: position 3,312,384 of record NC_134852.1, read on the forward strand.
TCAAGACAACTCTGAGATACCACCTTACGCCTGTCAGAGTGGCTAAGATCAAAAACACTGAAGACACTTTATGCTGGAGAGGATGTGGAACTAGGGGAACTCTCCTCCACTGCTGGTGGGAATGCAAGATTGTACAACCACTTTGGAAATCAATATGGCGCTTTCTTAGAAAATTGGGAATCAATCTCCCCCAAGATCCAGCTATACCACTCCTGGGCATATACCCAAGAAATGCTCAATCATACCACAAGAGCACTTGCTCAGCTATGTTCATATCAGCATTGTTTGTAATAGCCAAAACCTGGAAACAACCTAGATGCCCTTCAACTGAAGAATGGATAAATAAACTGTGGCACATATACACAATGGAATACTACTCAGCAGAGAAAAACAACGACATCACACGGTTTGCAGGCAAATGGATGGATCTAGAAAAAATCATCCTGAGTGAGGTAACCCAGACTCAGAAAGACAAATATGGTATGTACTCACTCATAGGAAGATGCTAGATATGGAACAAGGATGACTAGACTGCTACTCACATCACCAGTGAGGCTACCTGGAAAACGGGACCCCAAAAAAAGACACGGAGAAATGGACGAGATCTACATGAATAGCCTGGTCATGAGTGGGAACAATGAAGGGCGACAGTCGAGGGAAAGAGTGGGAGATCCTAGCTGGATCAAGAAAAGAGAGGGAGAACAAGGAATAGGAGACCATGGTAAATGAAGACCACATGAGAAGGTGAGAAGGGGAGGAAGCAGAGAGCTAGGGAGGCCCACAGAGATCCACAAACATACCCCCTCAAAAGACTGCTGGCAATGGTCGCGAGACGGCAGGAACTGACCTACTCTGGTGATGGGATGGCCAGACACCCAGATAGTGGTGCCATAAACCCCATCCAAGGACTGAGGAATCTGAAGGCAGACATCCACGGCTGGGCCCCTGGTGGAGCACTGGGAGTCTAATTAGTGAGAAAGAAGAGGGTTTATATGAGCGAGAATTGTTGAAGCCAAGGTTGGATAAAGCACCGGGACAAATAACCAAATGAATGGAAGCACAGGATCTATGAACCAAAGGCTGAGGGGCCCCCAACTGGATCAGGCCACCTGAACGGGTGAGACAGTCATTTGGCTTGATCTGTTTGGGAGGCAGCTGTGCATTGGTGCCAGGTCCTGGGCTCGTTGCATGAGTTCGCTGTTTGAATCCTGGGATTTATGCAGGGACACTTGGCTCGGTCTGGGAGGGGGGAATGGACCTGCCTGGACTGAGTCTACCAGGTCAACCCCGGTCCTCGGGGGAGACCTTGATCTGGAGGAGGTGGGAATGGGGGGTGGGCTGGGGGGAGGAGTGGGCGAGAGGGGGAGAACAGGGGATTCTGTGGCTATTATGTTGAACTGAATGGTGTTGTAAAATAATAATAATAATAATAATAATAAAAAATACTACCAGCAATGATTTTACACTGACTCAAAGATGTATGTGAAGGCACAGGTTGTTATTTATAAGGACATTATTATTGATCATATACTTGTAAAACAAACTTAGGAAAGGAATAGATTTTATTTGTGCTCTAAAAGGTCCACAGAACTTAGTAGGTCCACAGACCCTCCCCAGCTCAACAGACTCCATGATATAAGTACCACTCAGACTATAAAACTCACCACCTAGCAGCACCACCTGCCAAACTGAAGCAAAGGCCTAATCCATCATAGTCCTTATAGTTCTGGGAAAGTCTCAAAATGTACTAACTTTGCTATTTAGCATCTATGGATCTACTTTTGGCTCACTGTTCTTGGTAACTGAAGTATGTCAACCCAGAACATGGTTCTTTTGCTTCAAATCTCACCCTGAGAAAGGCTCAGTGCTACACTGGGGTCCTGAACATCAACTGTAGTTGACATCCAGCTAATGATGACTTTATTTGGCTTGAACCTATGTCCCAGCAGTCTGCTCTGGTGAATAACACAGAGCAGTGCAGCCCCATTCTAGGCCCCTTCGAAAGTGCAGTGTGGATATCAGAAGTCAGTCAGTCTGAAGGATTTCACCCTGCAGTCAACACTTACCTGTCTCATTGGAAATCTCATTTGCTGGGCAGGGGGTGCAATCAAAACAGCAGGCTGCCATTCCTTCTTGTTGGAATTTTCTGAATCCAGGGTGACAGTCAACACTGCACACAGCAGAGGGCATCTGAGGAAAAGCAGATAGATACTGGGCCAGGAGTTTGACTACTCCTTTAATAGTTATAGCATCTCATCATGTTGAGAAGTTAACAAGTTTTCTTTCTATCCATGACCTGAGTGAACACATTTCTTTCAGTACTTTGTACAAGGCCACACATGAATATGTGAGAACAAATAAATGAAATGTTGAAGTGCTTCTGAACTACTAAAAGTTCAGGAAGACCTAGGAGTATATGTTGTGTCACCACTGGAATGCCTGAACTGAACACCCTACCCACCCATTGTGTAGCTTAGATTTGTCAACTTGACACAAAGCAGAGATACAAGAAAAAAAGAGAAACTAAATTGAGAAGTTGTCTCTGTCTAATTGGCCTCTGGTCATATTATTGGTCTATTTTTTTTATTTGCTCATTAATTCTGGAAAGCACCACCATACTTGGTTCCTTTTCGGAATTTAGAGGGAATGCTTTGAGTTTCCATATAGTACAATGTTGTCCATGTTTTGTCTTATACAAAGTTATTTTGTCAAGAAATGTCCTTTTAATTTTTCAAGGGATTTTTTTATGTTTCTTTGTTTGCTTTCTCTGAAGGTATACTGGACATTGTTCAACACCTTTTCTCCATCTTTTTCAATGAGCCTACAATTTTTATCCTAGCATATATTTACGTGACATATTATACTTGATTGATTTGCATATGTTGTACCAGCCTTACATCCCTGTAATAAAGTGATCTTGTGTATAGGGACTGATCTTTTTGATGTGCTGTTGAGACCTGTTTGCCACTATTTACTTGAGAATTTCTTCATCCATGTTCATTGATTAGAGTGCAATTTTCTTCTTTCTGATTCACTTTACCTGGAATGGTCTTTTTCCTGTACTGTAGAGACTCTATTCTTTTTTATGAGTGCAGTAGCAAGACAGTATTGTTTGTTTGTTTCTTTGTTTTTAAAAGAAATCCTTGGCTGTGTCCTTTGATTAGAGAGTGGGATTCTTCAAATTCAGTTATTAATTAAAACTATTTGGTGATTATTGTCAATTTGTGTTTTTGTAAGTTTTGATGTATTTCAAACCTTTGCTTTTCTGTCTAGTGATCTAGTGTAGTCTACACATTCCTGTGACATCTACTGTTTATTTTAATATTCAGTGTGAAGGAGTGTGAAGTGTAAAGACACTGTGAAATTGTCTTCCTTAGTGATGTTCCAATAGCTATATATATTCCTGCAATTTGTAGTCACCATTACAAGTTTTTCTATCTTCCTAAAATTATGAAGGATAGCTTTGCTGGGTATAGTTGTTGAAGTTGGAAATTTTGTCTCTGTTTTAAAAACATAATTGATACTCCCTCCTTTTAAAGTGTCTATGAATATAGCTACTGTGGTTATGATGGGGACTTTCAATGAAATTGACCTTTTCTCTTGTAACCTAAAATTCCTCTTCATTTTGCATAATTGAGATTTTAAGTAATATTAAAAATTCAAACTTTCCTTTTCTGAACCTGTCTGTTAGGCCTTCTGACTGCCTACTGTATCTGGGTGGCCGTATTTCCCCAGCATTTGGTAAAATTTTGGCTGTCATTTTATGAGAAATACCTATGATGCCTGTAACATGTTGTCCTCCTCTTGTGCCTGTGCTTTCTTATTTTGGTCTTTTACTGATGTCCCCGAAGTCTCTCGTGTTTTCTTCATCCTTCCTTATTGTTTTATCTTTGTCAGAGTTTAAATTAAAATTTATCTGTCTTGTTTCAAGTCCCAATAGTCTGTCTTCTACTTGAGACATTCTCTTAGTAAGAAGTTTTAGACAGTCTGTTATTTGAATTGTTGTATCTTTCATTTTCAGAAAGTTATTATGAATTCTTCATTTTTATTGTACCTTTATTGAATTTTTGTCACAGCTTCACTCAGTTTCTTATTATTTGCAAGTGTTTGTGGTCTAATTGGTTTGTCCTTAGAGGTTATTTGTATGCTCTTTGATTTCTACAACATTCTTACAATTATTATTTGAAGTCTTTGTTTAGTATGTCACTGAGTTCACTGTCATGTGAGCCTATGATTGTCTTGCTGCCTCACTGTTTGCAAGTGCCATTTCTGCTTAAGATTTGCATATCTAGAATACGGTATATATTGAGTTGTTTTTAGTCCTCCCTATCCTTTTGGTTGATGTATTTATAATGTTCAAGTTAGGCCTGATAGAAGCAGACTTGTGATTTCATTGCTGTCCTCTGATCTAGGGGAACAGGCCAGTAGCTAAAACTACAACCCATTTGCTCTCTTCTTTGAGCATAAGTTTCTCATCACTGTGAAAATAGAAAATTAACTCTTGATTTAACTCTATCTGAGCAACTTCAGATTAACTTTGCCCACTTTCTGGATGTAAACACCCTTCAAACTCAACAAACAACATTGTAGTACGCAATGTAGTTCAGATAATATAAAACCAGACACATCAGAATCAATACCGATATATATCTGGGGACACATAATGGGATATTTTATTTACAAATTTTCTCAAAGCCAATTATTATGACTATGAGCGCCTGTCCAAACAGATAAGGAAACAATACAAATCATTTTTGTTTGTTCATTTGTTTGTTTGAATGAGTTATGCAAGAATTAAGGTGCAAATAAATTATCTTCTATTGAGGGGTTCCTTTAGAATTTATGATACAGGACAGTAGAGGTGGCTCAGCAATCTATCACACTTGATGTTCAATCCCCCACTCCTACACTTAGGGTCAAATTGTATTCAGTTCCTCGTTATCTTAATTCCTCTCCGGACATATTTAGATACCTCATACTCAAATGGAACACAGATATATACAGGCAAAACATCCACATACAAAAAAAATAGTCTAAAAAAAGTTATACTTAGTAAAAGGTGGACCATGAAAATGTGATATATTGTTAGAGAAGTGGGGAATTTAGGACATCCTGGTCAAAGTGCTTGAAGAAAATTATAGAATATAAATTAATGATTTGCATAACTGTTCCTAGTTCCAAATCTTTTCTTACAATTAGCTTCAGTATTTTCAGCATGCAGATTAGAGATTCAGCAGAAGAGAATAAAGGCAATGGGCAGCAATCAGAATGGTACCGAGAGAATATTGATAACTTTACTGGGAATAATATCAAACATTGGTCATCTAGTTTTATATTTGTTTATAAATCAGAGAGTTTCTGATATGATAAAATATATAATATGGGTGTCTTATATTTTTAAAAAATTATTTAAAAATCACATTTTAGAAAACTAGAAACACCAACTAGAAGCTTAAAATTGAGTCTTTACATGACCATCCATCTAATTTCAGTAAGTCACATGGAAACCCAAATGGCCCCACTTGACACTGGTTATAACTGTGAGGTGTGCAACAGTACATTTTGGTCAGACCCACCTTTCTAGTTCCTGTGGCCCACTCTATCATATCTTCATATAAATGGAGCTGTTGACTATGTGGAAAATATTGCTTAAACTCTCCTATTTTCACCTTAAATCCAACACCATGGGGGAAATTAGAAATGTGGTAAATTCCATACTCGGCTTGCAGTTTTTCTTTCTTATTCATATTTATTACATCTCCAGCAGGATTAACAAAGTGCATATTCTTCAAAAATGGGTGAAGCTGAAAGATGGACAACACTCTTCAGTCTGTATTACCATATTTTAGGTCTGAAAATATGTTCTTATTTCATCCTAAGGCAAATTTATTGAAGGTGCCCAAGGGAGAAACTCAATGAAAGCATGTGAATAAATAAAGTCATTGTGTTCCTAGAATTTTAGGTCTCTCAGAGGAAACCCTCAAATACAGACACAGAAATACAGACAAACACCAAATATAAATATGCACCATACACACACACACACACACACACACACACACACACACACACACACGCACACACGCACACACGCACACACACACTTCCACACACACACCCATGCAGCGGCACAAACATAATAGAGCCACTCTCATTCACACATATATACAGTAACACACACGTACAGACAGACCTAAGCAATCAAGTACTGACACAGACACAGAAACACATAGGCACATGAAGATAAAAAACACACACAGAGAGACACATTGATAAAAAAAATTCACAAAGAGACACACACAACAAATATATGCTCATATACACAGTCACAAAGAAACACAGGAGAGAAATATTCATACATGCAAAGCAGCACATCTATACACATGCATACAAAGTCACAGAAATGCACTGAGACACTCACAAAGACACAAACACAAAGACATACAGAAATCAGATACAAGTATACTCACACACACAGGTACACAAGTAGGTATTGAACTGAATCAGCACTATTTCCTGTAATATAGCTCTCAGAGAATCATGAGGGATAAGGTCCCCAGAGCCTACAGTGGTGTCAGAATCAGGTGAGTACACTTATACACACCATTCCTTATGGCAAACACCACATACATGACAAATATTGGTTTCAGCATGTGAGAGACCCTTTAAGGATTATAACATTGATGACACCAAGTACCATCCATTGGAAGATACAGTACCTGTGAGCAGTCAGAATCCAGTTCTCTCAGAGTGTTGATTTGCTGTTTTTCTACTTGTTGAAGAACCATTTCATGGAGAGCATGGGCCATAGCATACACAGCATTGTATATATCATAAGCCTCATCACTAAAGGCCATGTCAAAACTCTGTAGCAATAACCGTTCATGTGAGACATTCAATAAGCAGTTCTCCAGTGTCTTACAGTTAGAAGTTGAGGCTTCACAGCTAAAGTACATCCACCCCAGTCCTGCCAGGAACATGTCTGTGTATTTGGAAGGGTTCAGTGTCTGAACAAAATTTTTGAAACCAGAAATCTCAGTATGGTGGTGTTGAAAAGCAAGAGTCCCATGGAATGAGTCAAGGGTGAAGTCTCTCTTACTTGTAATGACATCCCACTGTGAGGTGGTGACCCATATTCTCTCTATACCCTGTGATACCCACATTCTAAAGCACACAGCTAGAGTACTGCCTGTGTCACCATAAATGATAACAACATTTGTGGATAATGTCTCAATTTGGTTGTTATACACTTCAGATCTTGACATGTATAATTCCATGTTGACTGGGATCATGATCACAAAGGCTAAGCAGACTCTTTGGACTTCATTTTCTCCTCTCAGATCTGAGAGAAATTGGAGACCCTGGTCATCATCTGAGATGGCCAGCCCAACCCAGTTCCAGTTGAAGTGAAGCACCAAAGAGACCATGGCCAGGGCCAGATCTGTGTCCTTGGAGGACATCTGATACAGATTGGGAAACTGTTCACGATCACTCAGGATAGGATGGAAAGGTCCATAGGTGAGCTGAAGGACATAAAACACAGGGAGCAGCATGAGGAAGAGGAATGTCAGAAATCTCAATGAGAGCCCTGAGGTGTGTGAAGTACCAGTTTAAAGGACAGGAAGGGCAATTTTTCCCTATTGCTACAGTTATACTACACTGTTAGAAACATGAAAAAAATCACTTTCTACAGTTTGTTCAAGGAATATCCTCTTAACTGCTAATTCTTCTTCTCATCCATATCTCAAACAATGAATTGGGAATGTTGCATTGAGTGCATGATTAATTACAGTTGAACATGATTTACATAAATTTGAAGCCAATCTCCCCCTTATACTCTCCTCAGCATCAGGCTTAGCCAAACAATGAGAAAGATTCCATAATTTCCCACACAAACAACCTCACCTGTGGAAATCTGTCGAACTGTGAAAAATGTGACAGTCTCAAGGATGGTGCTAACGTTGGTCCAGTAATCAGTACAAAGCATGGCCTCTTTTCTTTACAGATGTAGTTAAGGGGAAGTCTATACCATTTTGCAAAATTTTGAAATGCTTGTTTATCATGATCTGTGTCAGTGATGATGTAAAATGTGAGAGACATATTTGGTAGAAGATATAGATTGCTGTTGATTTCTTCCACTGCAAAAGCCAAAGGCAGAGCAAACTGGTAGTTTTCAGGTGCTAGCCTGAAAATAAGGGCACAGGAATTAGTACGGATAAGGCTCTATAGATGAAAGCTTTGTAGTTAATAGAAGGATTATCATGCATTCGATGGCATTTTCAGGTATAGCTTGACAAATTCCCCTTTGTTGTAAGGTTGGAAAAACAGGAGATGCTTGAGAGCTTGAAAAAACCCAAAAAGTTGATGTCACAAAAATGAGAAATGTGTTCTTGTCCACTTTGACAGAGAATTTCATCTTGGCAATTTGAGTACTGGATGCACATTTGATAAATGATATGTATGTTTGTGTGCTGTGGGATGTTAATGTTTGTCCTGTGGGAGCCCTTCTTGGGTTCCTTGTGGCATTACCCAGCAGGTTTGCATAGAGGATGATTAGGACCATGGGCCTGAGTGCAGGTGTCTGAGATGGTCTGCACTTGGCTGTACTGGGGGATGGTCTGTATGTCAAGTTGCTCTGATTGGTCAATAAATAAAACCTGATTGGTCATGGCTAGGCAGGAAGTATAGTCGGGACTAACAGAGGAGAAATAAAAGAACAGGAAGGCAGAAGGAGACACTGCCAGCCAATGCCAAGACAAGCAGCATGTGAAGATGCTGGTAAGCCACGAGCCACGTGGCAAGGTATAGATTTGTAGAAATGCATTACTTTAAGATATAAGAACAGTTAACAAGAAGCCTGCCACGGCCATACAGTTTGTAAGCAATATAAGTCTCTGTGTTTACTTGGTTGGGTCTGAGCGGCTGTGGGACTGGCGGGTGACAGAGATTTGTCCTGACTGTGGGCAAGGCTGGAAAACTCCAGCTACAAATGGCGCCCAACGTGTTGGCAAGAGTTTCCACCTAAAACCTGAGAAAAAAGATTCTAAAACGGAGCTAAAACAGTTCCTAATTGTCTCTCTCAAATGAGCGGCAGCTGCCGGTTTGAGTTACTGGCAGGTTCCTGGTGTGTGCGCTTAACCTGCAGTAAGGCGGAAATGAGGCCTCTGCAATTGGCACATTAAGCTGCGTGGTGGATTTAGCCTTTGCTAGTTACAAAACAAGAAAGGTTTCTGGGCTACACGCTGCTTGGATAAAAGTATAGACTCATGATAGCTCCCACTGCTGGCGGTAAACATACCACCGCCATGTTGGGAAGCTGAGGTGGGCGGAGCCAGCAGCCATAGCGCTGTTTCAGTCTTACAAATGCTGCAATTTAAAGCAATAGATTCACAATAAGACAGATTCAGATGGAACAAGACTTTAAATGCTTTACAATGTGTGTAAAAATGTACATAGGCTTGGAAGAGAGAGGTAAAGGAACATAGACAGTTATATAAAGAAATAGAAAGTTTTAAAATAATAAAGTCTTTAAAGAGAAAATAAAAGTAATATAAAAAATAAGCCATGTAAAGATGGATATCACACAGAGAGTCTGGATTATATTGTCTTTGGGATTTTTAACTGCAGAAAGACATTTGATTGTAAAGACTGCTCAGTTAAATCAATGTGTATATTTTAAAGGTATTTCAATTTTGAAATTTATGTCTAAGGATGTTTTGCTTTGGAAAGGAAACTCTGCTTTTGTTTCTACAGAAAGCCAGAGGCTATGGATTTGTTCCAGATTAAGATACATCAGGTTTGACCAGCCAAGACCACCTGAAAGGTCTCTGATGACACCATGGCCCAGATGATTCAACATCCAGAATTGTTTCAAGGCAACTGGCTCAGACGATACAGCCTCACGGACTACTCCATGATCCTTAAATATTCTTTGTGTCCCCATAAGATACAGCGCCCCCCTCCAGCAGGAAGTAGTAAGAGAAGCTACACTCAAATTCCCAAATATACCAAGCTGGCTTTGGAGATGTGTAAAAGTTAAAACCTTCCTTTTTAAAAAAAAAGAAAAGGGGAAGTGCTGTGGGATGTTAATGTATGTCCTGTGGGAGCCCTTCTTGGGTTCCTTGTGGCATTACCCAGCAGGTTTGCATAGAGGATGATTAGGACCATGGGCCTGAGTGCAGGTGTCTGAGATGGTCTGCACTTGGCTGTACTGGGGGATGGTCTGTATGTCAAGTTGCTCTGATTGGTCAATAAATAAAACCTGATTGGTCGTGGCTAGGCAGTAAGTATAGTCGGGACTAACAGAGGAGAAATAAAAGAACAGGAAGGCAGAAGGAGACACTGCCAGCCACTGCCAGGATAAGCAGGATGTGAAGATGCTGGTAAGCCACGAGCCACGTGGCAAGGTATAGATTTGTAGAAATGCGTTACTTTAAGATATGAGAACAGTTAACAAGAAGCCTGCCACGGCCATACAGTTTGTAAGCAATATAAGTCTCTGTGTTTACTTGGTTGGGTCTGAGCGGCTGTGGGACTGGCGGGTGACAGAGATTTGTCCTGACTGTGGGCAAGGCCGGAAAACTCTAGCTACATTTGTGTATCTGTAGGAAGCTTGAGAATGCAGTTCTCCTGGGGGCCAGAAGAGGAAGCTGGATCCTGCAGAGCTGGAATTTTAAGTGGTCTTGAGGTGCCTGCCAACATGGGTGGTTGAAACTGAACTCAGATCCTTTGAAAGATCAACAAGTGCTCTTAACTTTTGGCTTGTGTCTACAGCCCCAGTTTATTACTACTTTCTATATTCTAGATATTCTTCATTATAGTATAGCCAGTAGACATTTTCCATCTGTGTAGGCTGCCTCTTAACATGCTAATAACATTTTTAATGCAAAAAAATAGTTTTATGCAATCACACTTATTAAAATATGGTCTTATTTCCTGAGTTATTCTATATATTTAGATGTTTTCTTTATCATATTCATGCTTTCTGGATTTACACTAAAAATTTTGGTCCATTTGGACTTGATTTTGGAACAAGACAATGGTTGGAAAATACTTCTTTTCAAACTCTGGTTGGCAAATTTTCCACTAGCATTTCTTGAGTAGGCTATGTCTTCTCCATTTTATATATGGGGGGATAGCCTACTCTTAAATTGAATTTTTTCCCAGAGGGTATTTAAATAATGTTTTTCTCTTCCTACAGATTCTCCTGGGTCCTCCTCAACTACCTACCTACCTACTTTATATTATTTTTTCTCTATTATTCTTTAAAAACAAAACCAAAAAGAGGAGAAAAATGCAGAGAACATTACAAGGGGGTTTAGGGATTTAGCTTAGTGGTAGAGCACTGGCCTAGCAAAGTGCAAGGCCTTGGATTTGGTTCTTGGCTCTGTAAAGAAAAAAAAGAAAAAAATCATAAAAATAAAAATTAAAATAAACATCTAAAACCAAATAGACATCTCTTTCCATAAGTTGCTGTGTGAAGTGTCTCTTATGACAATAGGTTTAGATATCAGTTTATGAGTATAGAGGAATATCTTTAGAAATCATTTCACTGGCTTTTTTCCCATTCATGTTTGGTTCTATCCCAGGTATCTGGGATATCCTGATTCTTAGTCCTGGTCCTCATGGTGAATTTCCTCTCATGGAATGGGTCTCCAGCTGTGCCAGTCATTTGTTGGTCACTCGCACAATTCCTGCACCATCTGTACCCCCAACATACCATGTAGGTGGGAGAAACTGTAACAACAAAACATTGAGCAGAGCATGGGGAATACTGCAGAAGAGAAAGAGGAAGGATTGTAAGACCCAGTGGTGTCAACAGCACCACAAGAAAACCCACAGAATCAACTAACCTGGCCTCAGAAGGGTTCACAGAGACTGAAAGGACAATCAGGGAGCCTACATAGGATTGACCTAGACTCTCTGCCTGTATGTTACAGTTGTTTAAATTGGTCTTCATTACACAGCAGGATGATGTCTCTGACTCTGATGCCTGCTTTTGGGACCCCTTTCTCCTGTTTGACTTCCTGATCCAACCATGGTGATATTTTATTTGTCCTATAATGCTGTGGGATAGTCTGTATGTCAAATGCTCTGATTGGTCAATAAATAAAACACTGGTTGGCCAGTGGCCAGGCAGGAAATATAGGCAGGACTAACAGAGAGGAGAATTGAGAGAACAGGACGGTGGGAGGAGACACTGCCAGCCTCCGCCAGGACAAGCAGCATGTGAAGATGCAGGTAAGCCACAAGCCACGTGGCAAGGTATAGATGTATAAAATGGATTAATTTAAGATGTAGAACTGGAGAACTAGAAGCTTGAGCATTAGGGCAAACAGTTTAAATAATATAAGCGTCTGTGTGTTTATTTTATAAGTGGGCTGTTGGACTGCAGGGAGTTGGTGGGAGTTTGGGAGAAATTCTCAAGCTACATTATAATGTGATTTTATTTGTATGTTAATAGATAAAGTTGCCTCAGGTTCAGAGCTAATAGCAAGCCATAGCAAGAGCCAGGCATTGGTGGCACACACCTTTAATCCTTATCACAATACTGACAGATCTTTGTATGTTCAAGGATACAGCCAGCATGAAGACACACACCTTTAATCTCCATTCCAACCATAGAAGACCTGGAGGTCTGTATAGACAGGCAGTGATGTGGAGGTCATGTGGTTGGGTTTACAACCAATGAGAAGCACAACAGAAAGTCAATAAAAAGACAGATACACAGGAAGTGTCTCCTCTTCCACATAGATCTCTGAGCCTTGAGTTGAAGGAATTGATGAGACAACTCACTGAAGACAATGTGCTCCAAAGTTCCTCACTCTCTGCACATACTCTCCAGTTGTGGATTTCTGGGTTAGTTCCCATTGACTACAAGAAGCATCTTCTCTGATGAGAGCTGAGTGAGGAACTGATCAATAAGCATAGCAGAATATCATTAGGATTCATTTGATTGCTGAGTTCCTTAAACAGAATAATAGTAATATATATATATATATATATATATATATATATATATATATATATATATATATATATATATATATATATATATATTCTGAGGTTCTGGGAATCTTTATCCATGTCAGGTCGAGTTCCATTTCATGGACTGGACATTAAATCCAGTCAGACATTGCTTGGTTAAACCCCTAGTATTTATGTCATTATTGTACTTATGTATCATACAGGAAGGTCATCACTATAGATCACAAAGTCTGTAGCTGGATTGGTAGATACAATTCTCCTCTGGTAGAATGCAGAATACCTTCCAGTACCATAAATGCAAGTCAGTACAAGCACTATCTTGACTTCTCCATGTAAAATGAAATAATGAGGGACAAATAGCCAAATGAATGGAAACACATGAACTATGAACCAAAGGCTGTGGGGCCCCCAACTGGATCAGGCCCTCTGAATATGTGAGACAGTTGTTTGGCTTGATCTGTTTGGGAGGCATCTAGGCAGTGGTATCAGGTCCTGGGCTCATTGCATGAGCTAGCTATTTGAAACCTGGGACTTATGCAGGGACACTTGGCTCAATCTAGGAGGAGGGGACTGGACCTGCCCGGACTGAGTCTATCAGGTTGATCTCAGTCCCCGGGGGAGGCCTTGCTCTGGAGGAGGTGGGAACGGGGGGTGGGCTGGGGGGAAGGGGAGGGAGGTGTGTCCTTCTAAACACACTCACAATTACCACTGTCTGCCATTCCCTCCCTATTTAATCCTCTAATTCTAGTTTGCCCTGTATCTCTGCATAAAAGTATGTTCCATTTTATCTTCATGATAGATCCTCTCTACGCTGACCTCTTACTACTTTCTTGACTACTGTGGTTATTCAGATGGTAGCATGCATATCCAAGTTTTAAAAACTAATATTCACATGAAAAAGAAAACACATATTTGTCTTCTTTTGGGCGGTGGGGTATTCGGTACATTCCTCAAGATGATTTTCACTATGTTCAATATTTACTTGTTAATTTCAGCAATTCCTTAAATAAAGATTATTTATTATTTTATATCCTGACCACAGTTTCCCCTCCCGCCTCTCATCCAAGGCTTTCTCACACCTCACTTCTTCCCCGCCCTCATCCACTCCTCCTACTTTTCATTTAGAAAGGGTCAGGCCTCCAATGGTTATCAACAAATTATGCCATATCAAGTATCAGGAAGACTAAGCACCTTCCTTTGTATAAAGGCAGCCCAGGATAAGGAGTAGGGTCCCAAAGCCAGCAACAGTGTCAGAGATAGCCCCTGTTCCCACTGTTAGGAGTTCCACAAGAAGACAAAGCTACACAATTGTCACACACGTGCAGAACACCTAGGTCACTACCATGCAGGCTCCCTGTTGTTGGTTCCCTCTCTGTGAGCTCCCTTGATATCAGCTTAGATGTTTCTGTGGGTTTTCTTGTGATGTCTTTGATGGCTCTGGCTCCTATGCTCCTTGCCCTCTCTCTCTCCAGTAGGATTCCTCAAACACAGAACAGGGTCTGACGATGGGCCTCTGGCATTGTTCAGGAATTACTTTTAAAAAATTACAACTGAAAAAAAACCCACATAGTTCAAATGTGCTATGATTTCATTATCCATTCTTCATTTGGTGAGATTCTAGGATGCTTACAATTTCCAACAATTATAAATAGAACAAGAATGAAAATGATGGACAAGGGTCTGTGTAGCAAGATACAGAATTCCTTGAGTATGTTTCCAAGAATAATATTGCTGGATTTTGAAGTAGATAGATTCACAACCTCATGAGGAATTCTCACACTGGTTTCCATACTGGCTGCACATGTTTTTACCCCCACAAGCAATCAATAAATGTTCCTCACTCCCGGACTCCTCACCAGCATATGCTGTCATTTGTATTATTGGTTTTGGACATTCTGATTGATTTAAGAGGAATTTTCAAAGTAGTATTTATTTGCATGTCCGTGATAGCTACGAATGATTTCTTTTTTTTTTTTAATACTTCTAAACTATAATCTTTTTTTTTTTTTTTGGTTTTTGAGACAGGGTTTCTCTGCGTAGCTTTGCACCTTTCCTGGGACTCACTTGGTAGCCCAGGCTGGTCTCAAACTCACAGAGATCCTCCTGGCTCTGCCTCCCGAGTGCTGGGATTAAAGGCGTGCGCCACCACCGCCCGGCTACGAATGATTTCTTTAAGTTTTGCTCAGACATTTGTGTTTAATATTCTGAGATCTCATTGATTAATACTTTACCCTATTTTTAATTTGGCTATTATTTGCTTGATGTTCATATGCATTTGAGATACTAATCCATAATGTTCAGTTTCCTACCAATATTTGTTGAGTAGATTGAATCTTCTTTTTCTTTAAAGATTTATTTAGTTAGTATACAGCATGTATGACTGCAGGTCAGAAGAGGGCACCAGATCACATTATAGACGGTTGTGATCCACCATGTGGTTGACGGGAATTGAACTCAGGACCTCTGGAAGAGCAGTCAGTGCGCTTAACCTCTGAACTATTTCTCCCACCCCCAAGAATGAATCTTCTACACTGGTTGGTGCTGAAACCTTTGTCAAAGCCCAGGTGACTATACCCATGGAACTGAATTATGAGTTTTCCATTTTGCTTTCTTGAAATATTTATATAATACCGAGTTAGCACTGTGATCCTTTGTTACTATTGCCCTAGGTTATAAATGGAACACACGTATTGTGATACCTCTAGCAGTGGTTCCTTTCTTCACCTTTGCTTGGTCTATCTGGAATCTGATTTTTTATAAGAAATTTTGGATTTTTTTCCTATGTCTTTAGGTATGTTTCAATGGAATGTTGATAGAGATTACATAGAATCTTAGATTATTTTGGTAATGTAACCAAGTATTAATGTACAATACTGATTGTGCCAACCCATCAACATGTCAGATAGTTTCATTTTCCATTGTCTTCTCTTTCTTTCCTCACTGTTACAAAATCTTCACCATGAAGAACCTTGAGCTCCTTGATTGCATTTATTCTCAGTTATTTTAATGTGGGAAGTTATTGTAACTGTGGTTGCTTTCTTAACTTCTTTCTCAGTATCATCATTCCTTGCACACAAAATGGTCTTTTGTAATTTGATTTTGTATTCTCCTGATTTCCTGATGGTATACATTAAGTCTAAGACACACTCTCAGAGAATTGACCACCTCATGTACAAGTTTATACCATCTCCTGGTGAAAAAAGTTTGACTTCTATTCTTCATTCATTTCGTTCATTTTTCTGGGCTTATTATTTTATCACAATATGAGCAAGACTTATTTTTGTGATACATGAATGAGCATGTTCCCTCTTTCAGTGTTTTTAAGGGAAGGTTCATAGTTATCCTCCATTTGATGTATTGCTGGGCATGGGTTTGTCCTGTGCAGACCTCAGTCCATTGAGACATTACCCTTCTATCCCTAATATTTTAGGGATGCTGTAGAATGTTAGATGCCTTTTCTGCATCTGTTGAGATGATCGTGTAATGTCTGCCTTGTCTATTAAAGCTTTCTGTGACATTCACTGAGTTTTGGTCTTAAACCATCTTTCCAACACTAGTCCACAGTGAATCTTGTGGATACATACTTGAATTTTGATTGCATGTATTTTCTGGAGAATGTTTAGTTTAAGTACATCCGTAATATTTGCCTATAATTGCCTTTTCCTTTATTCTGTTTTGATGATTCCTTATCTGGTTTTGGATTCAGGGACATACTGAATTTTTAAAATATCATTGTTTCTATTACTTTCCTTTCAATTTCTGAGAATTGTTTGAATGACTTTCTTGTTGCATTTTCTTTAGGTATCTGGTAGAAAAATTAAACCAAGATGTGGCAAATACCTTCAGCAAATCTACTGTAAGGATTGAGATTGAAACAGTTATAAAAAATATCATCTTCCAACTAAAAACCCACCAGACTAGTAGTAGTCACTACTAGATGCAAATAAATCTTTCAATAACTAACACCAATGCAATTAAGCTACTAAATTATTCCATTCAGAAGAAATGAAGTACTATCTAAATATAGATATGAAGGCAGTGTCGTTCTGATGTCCACACAAGATTTATACAAAGCAAAACTTATATGATCATTTAATAAAACACTCATATCTTTTTGAGATAGGGTCATTTATGTCTTCCTGGCTATCTTGGTATTCACTATACAGACAATATTGGTCTTGAACTCACCAGAGACTGCTTATATCTGCCTCCAGAGTACTAAAATTACAGACATGCTCCATCATGAGCAGCTATTTGTAGATTCTTAATATAGTACTTTTAAAACATTCACAATGATTGTAGGCTTCTTTCCAGAGTTGCAACAATGGATCAGGATAAGGAAATCGATTAATGTAGTGCATTGCATAAATGGCCTAATAAATGAATCACAGTCTCATCTGGCTAGATGCAAAAATACTTGGGACAAAAATTCAACCTCTTTTTGTATCAAAGAACAAAAGAGAAACCAACAACAGGCTTCCATATTTGAGATCTTAAACAATCCACAGAAAATTATTTATATCAAAATGACAGGATAAAAATTACCACAAAACTCAGTTGCTTCCCTACATACAAAGAACACATTTGCTGTGAAAGAAATTAAGAAAGCCATGTTCACAATTGTCTCAGAAATATGGTAAAGTAAACTTAATAAAAACTTGAAGGACATCAATAATGAAAACTTTAAAATAATGAAGAAACTGAATATATCATTAGTACATGGGGAAATCTTACACACACACACACACACACACACACACACACACGTGTGTGTGTGTGTGTGTGTGTGTGTGTGTGTGTGTGTGTATGAATACTCAATATTGTGAAAATAATTCCTTTAAAAAGTTAATTAAGAGAACATAAGGGAACGGGATGGTTGAGCTGGAATTGGGAAGGAGTGGGGGAGCAATGAAAGAGATACCATGACAAAGGGAGACATCATGGGGATAGCTAGAAACTGAGTACTAGGGAAGTTCTCAAATTCCACAAAACACCTGAGCTTACACTACTAGCAATAGTGGAGAGGGTGCCTAAACTGGCTTACTCCAGTGATCACATCAGTGAATACCCTATCTGTCATCATAGAGCATTCATTCAGCAACTATTAAAAGCACTCTCAGAGATCCATAGCCAAGCACCAGGCCAAGCTCCACAAGTTTATTCGAAGAGAGGAAACAGGGATTCTATGAGCAAGGGGCATCAAGATCATGATGGGGAAATCTACAGAGAAAACAAACCAAAATAGTGGGACCTCATGAACTTTGCCCAACAGCTGTGGAGCCTACATGAGACTGGAGTAGGCTCTCTGCATAAGGTAGACAATTGTGTAACTTGATCTGATTAACGGGCCCCCTGGCAGTAGGATCAGGATCCATCCTGTCACAGGAGGTGGCTTTTTGGAGCACACTATCTATGATGGGACACCTTTCACAGCCTTGATGCAGGGAGAGGGCCTTGGGCCTGCCTCTACTGAATGTACCAGGCTCTGCTAAATCCCCATGGAGGACACATTATTGGAGGAGGGAATGAACAGTGGTTTGCTTAAGGAGAAACCTGGAGGGGAGAGAGGATGGGAGAGATGAAGATACATGGTTGGTATGTAAAATAATTTTAAAAATTCCTTAACAAAAAAAGACACAAGAAAAAGAGGAATAGATGTAAAGAGAAGTATCAGAGAGTAAATCATTTAGACTTGAAAACATCAGACACATACATATTTTATAGTAGCAGAGATGACCCAGTGTGTAGCTTCTCCATGCCAGTTCTCAAATGTTGACAGCTACCACAGGCAGGTCCTGCCACTATAGCAAGTCAGAAGGGGAGTAAGCAGTTACCACTATAAGCAATGCCCTGGATTTTTCAGAATGAAAACATAACATTTGAAATGCAGACATTCCTTTTTGACTTTGTAGATAGAGGTAGACCTGATCTTTGTAATCCTTAAATGTCTGTAACTGTACATGTGTTAGAGTGAGAAAGGACAAAGGACACACCCAAGTACCTCATAGTAGACAGATCTCATACATCCTCCCCCCTTGCAGCTTCAGAGGTGTGGAGTAATCACATGCAGAGTATCTGAAACCTTAACTGAATGGCTACATGAATACTCTCTCTAGTGAAGAATGGCACAAAAATTGGAGACCCTGCTTCTGCACTAGGAGTCTCACACTTTTAGGAGTAAAATCAGCAGACTCTGGAAGAGACGGGAATGCACCTTGTGACTACTGTACTCAACATAGTACTCTGGAGCTTCTTGCCTTACAACACCACTGTCTACCTCACAAGGGCACCTGTGAAAAGGAAGGCTGCCTATGATTGATCAAACTAATGAATGTTGTTTTTAATTTTGCTGTCAGCCTTGTAAATGGAGGCAACTTGGAAGAAAAATTTAAAAGTCACTCAGCTTGATAGTGGGGAAAAAGTGATTTTTAAATATCAAAACATATTTTGCATCGGTTTTAGTGATAGGATTGGGAGAAAGGACATAAGCTACTAGCATTCCTCTGCCCATTCACACACCTATCACACATTATATATCATGACATTTACATGAAAATGCAAACACACTTACATCACATCCAGGACAAAGTTGGAATACTCTTTGTCCAACAACATAGGCCCTGCAGTAAGGTAAAAGACACAACCTGTCACCACATCTCCATGTTTCTCTTCATTCTTCTTCATTCTCCAAAAGCACTTGGGGTGAGTGAGGTTGGACATGAGGAGGGGGATGTTCAGGATCCAGAAGAAGAAATGCAGAGTGAGCATCATGTCCTGCCTCCAAATCTCTAAGCCAGTTGTGTGGTCTGTGGGTGCACACAAGTTTATCAAATGGATAATCATGTATACACATCTGCTTTTATGTCTGCTGTCCACTGGAGAGGTCACTTATGTGGATGAGATGCCATGTTCTCCAGATGGCTCCACTACCCTGGAGAAATGTCAACCACTTTCTGACCTAGGGCTCTGCAGGTGACGTCCACAGCAGAGGTAATAAACATGGGCTGGAAAATATATCCAAGAACATCTCAGTCTCAGGTCCTATGACATCACCTCATATCCCTGGGTATTGAGGCCCATGGGAGAAAGCAATTTGGGCAGATTGGTCAAAGTACAGAGTCAATGAGTTATTAGTTTGAGCAACTTTAGAAATGATCTCAGCAGAATGTTTCAGAAGATGGAGAGTTAGATGTGAAGGTAAAGAATTGAAACGACCTATGACAATCAGAGTTCATGTGGACACACTGTGTGTTCTATTCCTGAGTGCAAATGAGAGAGCCTCAGTCTCATGTATACGGCATCCACCATTCACAGAGCATAAGCAGTATGGCTTATGCTACATCTCTCACAGAGACCCAATACCCAACCAGTATCCCTGTGCTCCATTTTAAGAAGCTCCAACAATCAGGTCAAATCTAGAAATTCTTGTCTTATACTGTGTTCAGAAATGCCCAGTCCATCATTATCCATGAGAAATTAAGCTGAGTATTTGAGTTATGAAACATAAACAACTTCCCTGACATCAGTGCCTTCTGATGACCTATTTCTTCAACTTTATCCTTCATTATCAATTCATTTCTGCTTATATTAGAGCCCAGTAGTGACTCCAAAGCAGCACTGTGTCCAGTAGCTTAGAACCCATTAGTAACTGGGATAAAGCCTGTGTTCAATGTGTAAGCTGTTCTTATCCCATTGTCACGCTCATATATTTTGGCTGCATTCTAGAATATGTATTGCCAGTGGGAGAGCTCATTGATAAGTGTGGGCTGAGAAAACACCTTTAGATGATGTGGACTACAGAGCAAAGACCACAAATGTGGGGCAATTAGTTGGTGTGGAGGATGCTAGATGTTATTTAGTATTGGAGATGAGGTACACAGGGCTGGTGTTCTTTGGATCTTGTGCAATAATTAAAAATCAACATTTAACATATGCATGGCCCCCAAGTTCTGTGATGAGCTGCCTAAGACTGTCTAAGATGTGAATATTGACAGATGTGATGGGAGTAGATGTTCATATGAAAATGAGAAATTTCATGTTTCAAAACTGAATCTGTATTGATCACAGCAATCAGGATTAATTCTTTCTTTCTACTAATTATTGTTAGTTTTTAAATTAGTGCATAACATAATGGGATTTAGTGTGGCATATTTATGTGATGCGGATATAGACAGATGTGATTGGAGTAGATGTTCATAGTATCTTATGGCATGCATTCCCCATATGTAAAGCAGATGTAAAATTCCTGGTTAACTCAAAATAGGATTGTACCACAGGACTGGCAGGAGCTGGCACATGCTGTTCTGGAAACCAGATAACAGCTCCAGTGGCAAATGTGGTTCAAAGAGGAATCTAAAAACATACCAAAACAATGTAGAGATAAAGGTACACAAGTCTTCCAGAATCAGCTTTTTGGAGGAGGCCAAAATTCTGCAGTACAAAAACAATGTTTATATGATATCCAAACCTTAATTCTATGTTGAATGGAAGCCTTAAATGCATGGGACAGAGTTGAGGAACCAGGAAACATAACTGAGTCATGTACAAAGGTTATACAGGGCTGGAAAGAATCTTTCACAGATTTCTTACAAAGACTGTCTTCAGCAGTAAAAAGAATGGTCCCGAATGCAGAAGCTAGTCAGATAATAATTGAATCTTTGGCTTTTGAGAAGGCAAATGCAGCATGCAAGAGAATAATCAAGCTACTAAAAGCAAGATCTGCACCCTTGTAAGATTGGATTAGAGACAAAGTTAATGTTGAGGCTCAAGTCCATGATATGAAGATAGGAGAAGCCATTTCAAGAGGTTTGAGGAATGTCAGGTGTTGTGGATATGGGAAGCAAGGACATTGGAAAAGGGATTATAAACAGGGCATTCCTAGAAACAATGTTTGTTTAAGGTTCAATGGCAACAGAATGCCTCTTCCTTATGGAGTATGCAGAAGTTGTTGTAAGGGAAAACACTGGACCAATGAATGTAGATCAACAAGGGACAGGCAAGGTAATACTTTCCTCCCTCTTCAGGAAACTCCCAGAGGGGCCTCAGGCAGGCCTCCACAGCAAATCCAGTTCAGAACTTTCCTACAGTCATGGAAGAATCCCCTACTCAGATCAATTAAATAACCAAATGCCTATTGGAATAAACAAGGGTACTCGGAGTAATGGAACAACTAAGAAAGGGAGAAGAAAAAATTCAGGAGAAAACATAAAGAAAATTATTTGGCAAACTTATATAAATGAACAAAGACCAAAATTAACAATAAAAATAAATGGTGATTTGTAGTCTGGTCTAGTAGCTATAGGTGCTGACATGACCATAATTGCACCAGAATTCTGGCATCCAACTTGGCATCTTCAGGAGGTAAATGTTCAACTGTTAGGAATTGGAACATTATCTCAAGTGAAACATAGTGCAAGATGGCTCCAATGTATAGGTCCAGAAGGACAGCGAGGAGAATTAAAACCATATGTGGCCAACATAGCAATGAATCTGTGGGGTCAAGACCTGTTACAACAATGGAATACTCAGATTAACATCCTTCCAAACTCAGAAATCTTGAGACTTTAGGTCTACAGAACAGGTCTCATCACAAGCTCCAGCAGATCATAGATGAGGTAAATAGTGGGGCAGGATAAGTCATATCCTTGGGTCTGGGCCTGGGAAGCTGTAGGATTTGTCTACCAGATGTCAAATGGGGACAACTGATCCATGTTTACAATTTCGGGGCTGGCGCACACACACCTGCACTAACGAGGATGGATCCATTCTGCTGCACTGGAGAGGTGCAGAGCCTGCTCTCCCAAGTGTTGTGGCTGGTGGGGTTCAGGTGTAGCTCTCCCACTCTATGACCACAACGCCAACTCTATCACTTGCCCCATATATTGATGGGTGTAGGAGAAGGAGGTAACTCTCCTCCAAGATAACACCTCAAGACAAATGTGTAACAGGGACAGATCTCCCATGCTCACAATTTTTAAGCTGGCTCATCCATAACCACACTAACAAGGTTGGCTATATTCTGCTTTTCTCATGAGTTATAGGGTTTGCTCTCCCAAGTTTTGCAGCTGCTGAGGGTCAGGTATAGTTCTCCCATTCCTATTGCCACAGGAAATGCTTTCCCAAGTACCCATCTGTCTGGAGGTGGCATGGAGGGGCATGAGCATGCTTCCTCCCCCTCCCCTTACCCAGCAATACCTGGTACATGTGGAAGAACTGGCCCTGTGCTCTTAGGAGCTGAAGGCATTCTTTTACTTGATGTCCCCTCTTCTCAGATGACTTTAGATGTGATGAGTCAGATGTGTCAAGTTGTTAGAAAACCAATCAGCACAATTGACCCCATATCATCTTGACACACAAATACATCACGAGAAAGCAACCTTTCCTTTTCCATTCATCCCCAAGATCTCACATTAAATTCTAAGTAGAGCCTGGAGACATGACTCAGCATTTAACAGCACTGGTTATTCTTCCTGAGAACCTGGTTTCAAGTCCCAGCTCCAACATGGCAGCTCACAACTCTCTGTAACTTTAGTTCCATGAGATCCAATAACCTGACACCAATATATATTCACCAACACACCAATGCACATAAAAAAAGAAAAAACTGTGGGACATTTTAAAGTTACTCATGTTTTTAAAAGTATTTCTTTTTAGTGTGTCCCACAATGGAACACACTAAAATTTCACTCAGAGGTTAAGAGTACTGGCAGATTTTCCAGAGATCCGGAGTTCAAATCCCAGCAATTGCATGTTGGCTCACAACCAGCTGTAATGAGAGCTGGTGCATTATTCTGGCATACAGAAATACATGCATGCAGAACACTATACATAGTAAATAAATATTTTTTTTAAAAAAAATGCAGTCCTGCTGGGCAGTGGTGGCACACACCTTTACTCCCTGCATTCAGAAGACAGAGACAAGTGAATCTCTGTGATTTCAAAACCAGTCAGATCTTCAGAGTGAGTTCTAGGCCAGCCAGTACTACACAGAGAAACCTTGTCTCAAAAAAACAGTCCCTTTATCTGAAAAATCATTCTCTTTACCATATCTATTCTCTTTTCAAACCCAAAAAAAATGATTTTAAAAGTTTGAACTCTCTCAAGTGTGGGCTCCTAAAAAATAAAACTTAGGTTAAATAATTCCTTACTTCTAGAGGGAAAGGCCCAAGGCAAAGTCTCTATCTCACAAATAAAAACCACTTTCCAACTGTGTAATAGTGTGATTTCCAATGATGGAATCACTTACTATAATCTGGGCTTCTCCAAAGGGCTTGAGTCACTTCTTCAGCTCCATCCTCTGTAGCACACACAGCTTGCCTTCCAAGCTTGGGATGGCTCCACTCTATAGCTGTTACTCTTCTTGTCAATCACCCCACAGTACTGACATCAACCACAATGCTGGGTCTTCTGCTGCAACATGGCTGCACTTTTATCAACAACTCTCATAGACTCTCTTCATGGTTCCAAGTCTCAAATTCTCTGTGTGATTCCTTTAATTTTGGACCTTCAAATGCTAGTGTACTTCCACCTTCACCAATGGCATCTTCTGGCTTCTCACAGTGCCAGTCCTCTGCTGGAATCCATGGCCAATTCATGCCTCCAAAACCAGTCTGACCTGTGTGACTCTCACACCACCAAACTTGATGGACAGCATGAAATACAACTGCCTCTGGGACACAGCATCTCTGTGCTCTCAGAAACCACTTCTCAGAGGATTTCAACTCAGCAATGTTGGGCCTCTCTTTTTTTGTATGTGTTTTTGGTTTCAGGCCAGCCTTAAACTCACAGTTATCTGCCTGGCTCTACCTCCTGAGTGTTGGGATTAAATGTGTACACCACCACCACTACCATGGGTTCTTCTTCATCACCACTAATTTCTCAACTCCAGACAACCAGAATTGAGTATCTCAGTAAACAAAGGTTTCACTTTAGTAGTTCAGATATTTTGTTAATCATAGCTGATTACTCAGCCAGAGCTAACCAGGGCCACAGAATCTTAATTCAAAATAATAAATGGCCCCAACAGAATCTTGAAACTTCCCTCTGAAACTTCACAAGCTGTATTCCATCTTCTGCATTGCTCTCAACATTCTTATATTCCAAGCTACTGTTCAATAAACACTCAAAGTATTTTCTTATACAATGTTTCAAAGTCCCTCCATAATCCAACTACAAAACAACATGATCAGGTCTGTCAAAGCAAGAACCCACTCCTAGTACCAACTTGTCTTAGAGTTTCTATTGCCACAATAAAACAAAATGACCAAAAACCAAGCCGGAGATGGAAGGGCTTATTTTGCATACATTTTCACATTTGAGTCCATCATTGCAGGAAGCCAGGACCAAAATCAAACAGAAACTGAAGCAGAGGCCATGGAGTGGTGCAGCTTACTGCCTTGCTCAGCCTGCTTTCTTATAGAACTCAGGCCCACCAGGCTAGGAATGTCACCACCCACTTTGAGCTGGGCCCTCCCAGTCAATCACTGATTAAGAAAATGCCCTATAGCTGGATCTCATGCAGATATTTTCTTTTGGGGCCATGGGAAGCATCAATACAGGGTTTCTTTATGTAGCCTTGGCTATCCTATAACTAACTCTGAAGACCAGGCTGGTCTCAAAATCACAGACATCTGTCAGCCTATGCCTCCCAAGTGCTGTCATTAAAGGTGTGCACCACCACCACCAGCTTTAAAACATTCTCTTAATTGGGGTTCCCTCCTCTCAGATGACTTCAGATTGTGTCAGATTTTCCAAAATCCTCCAGTGCAGGGTACTTGTGCTGCAAGAAGAAGTGGACAAATGTCTCATTCCAATCCCAGAAGCAATATCCAGTTGATAGCCAGCTACTAATGAAAGTTTAGTTTCCACCAAGGGAGTCTCACTGGGGAAACAAACTACTTTGAAGGGTAGGTATAGATGTAACCAACCGTTTTATTAAATAAGAAACACAGAAATAATGCAAAAGAGAAAGCCGAGAGGTCAGAGCTCAGAGCCAAAATCTCACCCTTCCGCCTGCGGTGTCCCAGCTTCCCGAATGAGGGTTCTATTTCCTGTCTGTTAGTCTATTTAAAGAGACAGAACAAGCCACAGCTATCTCACCTCACCAGTTCCTCAGCTGGTCCTGTTTCCTCAGACTGGAAGCTTCTGTGTCCTCATCCCAATAGCTCTCAGCTGAACTGTGTTGCTCCAAAGCCTGAAAGCTTAACCAGCCAAATACTTCTAGTTTCTGGTCCTCACGCCTTATATATCTTTTTGCTTTCTACCACCACTCCCTGGGATTAAAGGCTGGCTTTCTGGGATTAAAGGCGTGTGCCACCACCGCCACACTTTTGCTATGGCTCTAATAGCTATGACCCCCGGACAACTTTATTTATTAACATACAATCAAAATCACATTTCAGTATAATTAGATTACCACCACAGGTAGGCTACATATTCAACAGTAGATGACAACAGAAAATGAACTCAGTGGCATCTATGGATGTTTTTTGTCTCACAGTATCATGTCAGGGTGTTTTACTTTTTTGGTTTTTTGTTTCTTTGTTGTTTTTTCTTGGTTATTGTGGTTGTTGTTGTTTTGTTTTGTCTTCTAATTTTTCTTCTTTCATTTTTACCCTATAAGTTTCTCTGAGTATGTATAATGGCTAACACTTTAAAGTTTTTATGAGACTGAGAATGTACAACCAAGTAGGTCTCTGATCTAACTTGTTTGGGCTTCTTTCCTTCTTTTTTTTTTGTTTGTTTTGCTTAATCTAATGTGTTATATTTTGTTTTATCTTACTATATTTTTTATAATTATCCCATAGAAATCTGTTTATTTTCTACTGATAGAAAGGGTTAGGATTATGGTGAGTGTGTGTGTGTGTGTGTGTGTGTGTGTGTGTGTGTGTGTGTGTGTGTGTGTTGAGTGTATTGTTATGTGCATGTGTGTGTATAAGAGTCCTTGAAGGTCCAATGAGGACATTGATCCCTTGGAGCTACTGTTACAGGGGGTGTGAACTACATTATATGAAGTCTGTGTATTGAACTCTGGCACATTACAAGAGCAGTACATGATTTTGTCTGCTGACACATCTCTCCAGCTTCTGTAATATTCTGTAATATTCAATGTTTATTGAAACATCCATGTCACTCCTAAGTTCTACTTCTCTAACTCCCAGGATGCATCAGGATTCTCTAGTCTTCCCCCCTACAAGGGGTAGCATTGTGTTGCCTTCATCTGCAAACATGAGGTCACAAACTTCCTTCAACTTCTCCAATAATCAGTTGCTGTCAAATTCTTACATTCACTAAGATATCAAAAAGAAACCTCTGAGTTAATTTTAAATCTTATTACATATTAGAGATAAATACAGCACTTCCACTCTGCACTAACATCAAAAAGACAAGTCCTGTAAAAATAGGTGGCTGAGTGGAAGGTTATGGGAGACAACATAGATAAAAGTGGTATACATGACACTGATAAACAACACCATTAGAAGAAACAGTGAGAGTCACTATCAAATGAATAACCTTGCATTGTATCCTAATAGTTGGTTCTGTACCAACATTACATTTGTCAATTAAAATTTATGAAATGTCAGTTCTGGAAAATGTTTTCTCCCTTAACTTTTGAAGAGAATTTCTCTCTGGTCTTATCAAAATGATGTAGCACTTGGGGACAAAGATGCATCCCAGCAAGCCTGCACTGGAGGATAAGATGGAGAAGACCTCCACAGCCACCATGACCTTGCCCTTGGTGCTGTGGTAGACAGGGAGAAAAGTGACCCAGACAGTGCAGAACAACAGCATGCTGAATGTCATGAATTTGGCTTCATTGAATGTGTCAGGGAGATTCCTGGCCAAGAAAGCCACAGTGAAGCTCCCCAGGGCCAGAGAGCCCAGGTATCCTAAGACAGAATAGAAAGCAGTTACTGAGCCCTTGTTGCACACAATGATGATGTGGCCATGCTCAGAGTGTGAATCAATGTCAACAGAGGGAGGAGATGTTCCCAGCCAGATTGCACAGAGAATAATTTGGATGATGGTGCAGATGGGAATAATGTAGTTAGGTACCCCTGATACCAGGAACCACTTCATCCTTCCTCCAGAAGTTGTGATTTTGAAAGCCAAAACCACAGTAATTGTCTTGGCTAACACAGTGGAAACAGCCACAGTGAATAAAACTCCATATGTTATTTGCTGCAGGATGCAGGTGACTGAATTTGGATGGCCAATGAAGAGCAAGGAGCAGAGGAAACAGAAGATGAGGGAGATGAGCAGGATATAGCTGAGAGTGAGGTTATTGGCCTTCACAATGGGAGTGTCTTGGTGCTTCACAAAGATCCCAAGAACAAGAATGGTGAATGCAGACAAACCCAAGGCCATACAGGACAGAGTCATCCCCAAGGGGTCACCAAAGGCCAGGAAGGTCACATCTTTGTACAGGCAGTGGTTCTGCTCTGCATTGGCATACTGATCCTCTGGACACTTCATACACTGATCCATATCTGATGCAGAAAGCAAAAGTATTGTTAGTGCAACTTCAGCATTTCTTATGGACAGGCCACATCAGTATATTTTGGAAACTTTACAACATCCACATACTTTATTGATAAAGATGTAAATGAGACTTTTCTGAAGAGCAATGCTTCTATTTAATAATGCCTGTCTTCGTCAAGGTCAAACACAGATCCTATTGATACACTATAACATGAATCTTTCTGTCTGAATTAGAAGTGATGCCCTCAAGAGAGATGGAGACTTGGTCTTATCCAGGATGAAACCTCTTATGGCTTTTTTTTATTCTCATATGTTCACCACAAAACACATGAGTAGCCCGACAACAGCAAATAGAATCGTGTGTGTGTGTGTGTGTGTGTGTGTGTAAGTGCATTTGTATGTGAAAGCAGTAAATGAAAATGAGTGTTTGAAAATAGTAAATGAAAAAGAGCTCATGATTGTGTGAGTTTTTGTTGCATGTGATGTATGGGAAATAGAAGTGGGAGAGAGAGAGAGCTTTTATAATGATGTATGAAATTCTCAAGAAAAATTAATTAAATATGATGCCCTTAGTTGTATCCTCATCAAGGAATTGGGACACTAAACAGTTTGTAAAATGAAATTATCCTACTGATAAGGTAGAAAACTCTATACATATATAACACCCAGAAGTCTTGTGTCTTATACCACCACTTTGTGAGCACAGAGCACTTACGTACTTCCCTAATTTCCTACTATATGAGACCTCTGTGGGGACTTCCCCCTGGCTGTTCTTGGGGAGTGAGGGATAAGAGATTTAGATAGATATATAGAGGAAAGAGAGACAGAGAGACAGAAACACAGGACAGCCTCAGAGGAACCTACATCCTAATCCACCAACCCATAACTTTATTCCAAAGGCTGCTTATATCAATGCCGGGGCAGGGGGCAAAAAACCAATGCCTTACTAGATACAACTAAATGTAGACCCTACCAAACACCTAGTACCCAGGCCAGAGGGCCAATCATCCTCTTATGCAGCCCTGCTGGTAAAGCAAGCTCAGATATCATCTGAAAACCTCTGTGGACTCCAACAGACCTGGGTTCTACTAATGTACTCAATGGTGAAGGAGTTATTGCTAAAACAGCATGAACAAGACAACATGTGAACTCCCAAGTGAGAGTAGTAATACAGAATATTTGAATTGAACAATAATATCCCATTCATAAGCTGTATTTTCCACCACAGCAAGTAAGTGATATATGAATGTAATTGTGCTAAACTGTGGATAATAATGGAGCACAATGATGTGCTTCCAAGTTTTTTGTCATTCCAAGAATAAAACTAACATATCATTTATTGCCTGCTATGATTACATTTTTTTTATTTGTTGTTTATAAGGAACTGGGAAGATGGCTAAACTGTTAAGAACATGGTCGGCTCTTACAGGAGGCCTAAGTCCAGTTCCCAGAACATGTGTAGTGCCATATTACTATCAGTAACTCTGGTACAAAGGGCATCAGATGCCTCTGGTGGCCTTCACATGGACCTGGCCCTGTGTGTACTTACTACCCTCTACACATACCTTTTTCAAATATTCATAAACACATGTTTTTTGTTTATTTTTGGGTATTTATTAATATAAATTCCCTTTATAGTTATTAACTTAAATCAATTTTATTACAATCTGTTATTTTTTGCACATGTGTGTGAGTGGTGTGTGTGTGTGTGTGTGTGTGTGTTTGTGTGTGTATGTGTGTGTGTGTGTGTGTGTAAAGTACAAGTTGTCAAGAAGGCATCTTGTAGGAGTTGGCTCCATCTCATTTCAATGGGCGTCTTGCAATGAGTTCAGGTCATCTGACTTGTGGCAAGAGATTTACCTGATAACTCTTCTAATTGAACCTAAATATCATTTTTTTAAGATTTAGTTATTTATTATGTATGGTGCTCAGCCTGCATGTATGCCTGCACATAAGAGGTGGGCAGGGAATCTCATTACAGATAATTATAGAAAGTTATAGGTGGTTTCTGGAAATTGAACACAGGACCTCTGGAAGACCATCCCATGCCCTTAACTGCTGAAACATATCTCCAATGCCCGAGATGTCTTTTTTAAATGTCCTTTGCATTATAGACAATGACTAACAATAAAAGTCAAAAACAATTATGGACTCTCCTTTGAATTTGGCCATCTCCAAATCAATAACCAGTTGACTTATATGGATTGTGTATGCCAAACTATCATTGGAATCATTGTGGCTGTTTCTTTTCACTACAAAACTATTTTATCTATATTATTGTGACATTCATTGCTACTGTGTACAAAAATCCTAAGTGGAACACCTGTCTTTCTCTACATCAAGTGTCCACACTTTTTCTCATTTTTATATGAAATCAAGTACTATTTAATCTTTAGCTGTTTCTAGTAATTTTACCCACAGTTACTTCTCTTTAGTCGCCACGACCTACAATGGCATCAGTCTCAAAACACTCTGAAAACCTCCCTCACATAGAAGTAACAGCACTTGCATCATCTCAAAGTTTCCTGAGCAGGCTCCCATTGCAGCCTTATGGTACCACCCTGAATTCACATCTTCATGCTGTCTTCCCCACACACCTGTCTGCTAAATGACAACACAAAATACTTGCCATTCATCAAATGCTGTATAAACAGTATGCCCACCACCACACAATACTTATTTATCATCATAACACATGGTGACTCAATATCTCTTTTTGTCAGCAATGTTTATGGGCAGTGGCAAGAACAGGTTGTGTAGGATTCATGACTTCAGCGGAAGGATATAACTCAACAGTTAAGAGTGCTTACACCTCTGCAGAGAACAAGGGTTTGGACTCAGCATCCATGTGGAAGCTTATACCTATCTATATCTCAAATTCAAGGGGCTTGTATGCACTATTTTGGCCTCCACAATCTCCTGCACATAAACTCACACAGGAACACATACATACATTCAAGGAGGTTAAATGAATAACCAACTATTTACAAAGACTCATGACTACAATCTAGTCTACCTGTACCTTTACAAGGATATAATCATTGGGACAGATAAAGTGTAGAATTCCCTCACAAGGCTGTTTGATTTTTCAAAACACTTTCTTTTACAAAATATTGCCAGCAGTGATTTTATAGTGAGTCAAAGGTGTATGTGAAGGCACAGGTTGTTATTTATAAGGACATTATTATTGATCACATAATTGTAAAAACAAAATTAGGAAAGGAATAGATTTTATTTGTGCTGTAAAAGGGCCACAGAACTTAGTAGATCCCCAGACCCTCCCTAACTCAACTGACTCCATGATAGAAGTACCACTCAGACTATAAACCTTTCCACCTAGCAGCACAATCTGCCAAACTGAAGAAAGAACTAACCCATCATAGACCTTCTATTTCTGAAAAAATCTAAAAATGTACTAACTTTGCTTTTAAGCTTCTGTAAATCTCCTTTTGGCTCACTGTTCTTGGTAACTGAAGTATGTCAACGCAGAACATAGTTCTTTTACTTCAAATCTCACCCTGAGAAAGACTCAGTGCTACACTGGGGTCCTGTACACCAACTGTAGTTGACATCCAGCTAATGATGACTTTATTTGGCTTAAACCTATGTCTGAACAGTCTTCTCAGGTGAAGACCACACAGCATTGCAGCCCCCTTCCAGGCCCCTTTGAAAGTGCAGTGTGGATATCAGAAGTCAGTCAGTCTGAAGGATTTCTCCCTGCAGTAAACACTTACTTGTCTCATTGGAAATCTCATTTGCTCGGCAGGGAATGCAATCAAAACAGCAGGCTGCCATTCCTTGTTGATGGAATTTTCTGAATCCAGAGTGACAATCAACACTGCACTCAGCAGAGGGCATCTGAGGAAAATCAGGCAGATGCTGGGCCAGGAGTCTGACTACTCCTTCAATAGTTATAGCATCTCATCATGCTGAGTAGTTAACAAGTTTTCTTTCTATACATGAACTGAGTGAACACATTTCTTTCAGGACTTTGTACAAGGCTACACATGAATATATGAGAACAAATTGATGAAATATTGAGGTGCTTCTGAACAACTCAATGTTCAGAAATATCTAGAAGTATATGTAATGTCACCACTGGAATGCCTGAACTGAACCCCCTAACCACCCATTGTGTAGCTTAGCTTTGTCAACTTGAAACAAAGCAGAAGTACAAGAAAAAAGAGAAACTTAATTGAGAAATTGTCTCTGTCTAATTGGCCTCTGTTTCTATTCGTGACCTATATTTTTGGTTACTCATTAATTCTGGGAAGCAACACCACATTTGGTTCCATTTCTGAATTCAGTGTAAATGCTTTGATTTTCTCTCCATATAGTACAATGTTGTCTATGTTTTGTCTTATAGAAACTTACTTTGTCAAGGGTTTTTTATGTTTCTTTGTTTGCTTTCTCTGAAGGGCTGCTGGACATTGCTCAAGACCTATTCTCTATCTTTTTCAATGAGCTTACAATTTCTATCCTAGCATATGTTTATGTGACCTATTATACTTGATTGATTTGCATATGTTGAACCAGCCTTACATCCCTGTAATAAAGTCATCTGGTGTAGAGGGACTGATCTTTCTGATGTGCTCTTGAGCCCTGTTTGTGAGTATTTACTTGAGAATTTGTCCATCCATGTTCATTGATTAGAGTAAAATTTTCTTCTTTCTGATTAACTATACCAGGAATGATCTTTTTTTTTTCCTTTACTGTAGAGAATCTGTTCTTTTTTTATGGGTGCAATATTTACCTTCTGAGCAACACAGTATTTTTTTTTAATTTCCTTGTCTGTGCCCCTTGATTAGAGAGTGGGATTCTTCAAATTCAGTTATTAATGAAAGCCATTTGGTGATTATTGTAAATTTGCGTGTTTGTAATTTTTGATGTATTTTAAAGCTTTGATTTTCTGTCTAGTGATCTAGTATAGTCTATACATTCCTGTGATATCTACTGTTAAATGTAATATTCAGTGTGAAGGAGTATGAAGTGTAAAAACTCTCTTCAAGTGTTTTTCTTAGTGATGTTCCAGTAGCTATATATTCCTGCAATTTGTGGTCACCATAACAAGTTTCTCCATCTTCCTGAAATTATGAAGGATAGCTTTGCTGGGAATAGTAATTAGAGTTGGAAATTTTGTCTCTGTTTGAAACACATATTTGATACTCCCTGCTTTTAAAGTGTCTATGAATAAAGCTACTGAGATTATGATGGGGATATTCAATAAAATTGACCTTCTCTGTTGTAACCTAAAATTCCTCTTTGTTCTGCATAACTGAGACTTTAAGTAATATTCAAAATGGTCAGATCCTTTTCTGAACCTCTGTTATGCACTCTGAATGCCTTCTGTATCTGGATGGCCATATTCCCCAGAATTTGGTAAAATTTTTGATGTCCTTTTATTAGAAATACCTTTGGTCCTTTCACATGTTGTCTTCCTCTTGTATCTGTGCTTTCTTAATTTGGTCTTTTACTGACGTCCACTAAGTCTCATGTGTTTTCTTCATCCTTACTTATAGTTTTATCTTTGTCATAGTTTGAATTAAAATTCATCTGCCTTGTTTCAAGTCTTGATAGTCTGTCTTCTACTTGAGACATTCTGAGAGAAAGACGTTTTATACAGTTTGCTGTGTGAATTGTTGTGTCTTTCATTTTCAGAATGTTAGTATGAATTCATGAAATTTTTGTCACATCTTCACTCAATTCCTTATTATTTGCAAGTGTTTGTGATCTTTTTGGTTTGGTCTTAGAAGTAATTTCTATGCTCTTTGATTTTCTGGAACATTCTGACAATTATTCTTGGAAGTCTTTGTTTAGTATGTCATTGAGTTTACTCTCATGTAAGCCTATGATTGTGTCACTTGGAGTCTTTCTGCCTCACTGTTTTCAAGTACGGCACATATTCGGTCGTTTTTGGTCCTCCCTATCCTTTTGGTTGATGTTTTTAATGTTCAAATTAGGCCTGGTAGAAGCAGGCTTGTGATTTTATTGCTCTCCTCTGATCTAGTAGTACAGGCTAGTAGCAAAACTTCATCCCATTTGCTCTGTTCTCTCAGCATAATTTTCTCTTCACTGTGAAAATAGAATATTAACACTTGATTTAATTCTATTTGAGCAACTTGAAGATTAAGTTTGCAGATTTTCTGGAAGTAAACCCCTTTCAAATTCAGCAAACAATGTTGTAGTAGGCAATGTAATTCAGATACTATAAAATCAGACATATCAAAATCAATACCTATAATCTATCTGGGAACACATATTGGAATATTTTATTTACAAATTTTCTCAAAACCAATTATGATGACTGTAGTTGCCTGTCCAATCAGATAAGGAAACAATACAAATCTTTTTTGTTTGTTTGTTCATTTGTTTGTTTGTTTGAATGAATTATGCCTAAATAAAGGTACAAATAAATGCTCATCTAATGAAGGATTCCTTTAGAAAATATGATTCAGGGCTGGAGAGATTGCTTAGCAATCTATCACACTTGCTGTTCAATCCCCCACTCTTACACTTAGGCTCAAATCCGTCTTCAGTTCCTTAATCCCTCTCCAGGTATACTTAGATACCTCATACTCAAATGGAATATATATATCAAGTGTAAAAAACAAGTTATAATTAATAAAATATCTAAAGTGGCCCAAGAAAATGTGAATGTATTGTTAGACAAGTAGGCAATATAGTCAATGTGCTTGAATAAAATTATAGAATATAAATTAATGACTTGCATATCTGTTCCTAGTTCCAAATTTTCCTTACACTTAACTTCAGTCTTTTCTGCATTCAGATTAGAGATTCAAAAGAAGAGAAGAAAATCAATGGGCAGCAATCAGAATGGCACCAAGAGAATATTAATAACTTTACTGGGAATAATATGAAATGTTGGTCATATCTATTTTTATATTTGTTTATAACATATATAGTTTTTGATATAATAAAATATATCATATGATTTTCTTAGATTACCAAAAACTTCCTGAAAAATCATATTTTTAAAATCTGAAATGAAGAAACATCGTATAGAAGTTTAAAATTGAGTCTTTACATGACTGTCCTTCTAATTTCACTAAGTCACAGGGAAACTCAAATGGCCTCACTTGACAGTGGTGACATCAGTACATATTGATCAGACCCACCTGTCTAGTTCCTGTGGCCCACTCTATCATATCTTCATATAAATGGAGCTGTTGACCATGTGGAAAATATGGCTTAAACTCTCCTATTTTCACCTTAAATCCAACACCATGGGGGAAATTAGAAATATGGTAAATGCCATACTCAGCCTGCAGTTTTTCTTTCTGATTCATATTTATTACATCTCCAGCAGGATTAACAAAGTGCATATTCTTCAGAAATAGGTGAAGCTGAAAGACAGACAACACACTTCAGTCTATATTACCTTATTTTAGGTCTGAAAATATGTTCTTATTTCATCCTAAGGCAAATTTATTGAAGGTGCCCAAGGGAGAAACTCAATGAAAGTATGTGAATAAGTAAAGTCATTGTGATCCTAAAATTTTAGTTCTCTCAGAGGAAACCCTCAAATACAGACACAGAAATACACACAAACACCAAATATAAATATGCACCATACACACACACACACACACACACACACACACACACACTTCCACACATACACCCATGCAGAGGCACACACATAATAGAGCTAAACTCATTAACATACATGCACACTAAAACACACATACAGAAAATCCTAAGCAATCAAATACAGACACAGATACAGAAACACACAGGCACATAAAGACAAAAACACACACACACAGAGAAACTCACTGATAAATATATTCACAAGACACATATGCACACACAACAAATATATATGCTCATATACACAGTCACTCACAAACACAGGAGAGAGACATTAATACTTGCAAAGAAGCACATCTACACACATGCATACAAAGGCACGAAAATGCTTTTAGACACCCACAAAGACACAAACACATACACAGAAACAAACACAAAGACATACAGACAATCAGACACAAATATACTCACACCCAGAGGCACAAAAGTAGGTATTGAATTGAATCTCAGTATTATTTCCTGTGATCCCAGATAATCAAGAAGGATAAGGTCCCCAGAGAATACAGTGGGGTCAGAATCGGGTGAGTACACTTATACACACCATCCCTTATAGTGAACACCACATACATGACAAAATATTGGTTTCAGAATGTGAGAGACTCTTAAAGAATATAACATTGATGACACAAAGTTCCATCCATTGGAAGATACAGTACCTGTGAGCAGTCAGAATCCAGTTCTCTCAGAGTGTTGATTGGCTGGTTTTCTACTTGTTGAAGAAGCATTTCATGGAGAGCATGGGCCATAGCATACACAGCATTGTATACATCATAACCACCATCACTAAAGGCCATGTCAAAACTCTGTAGCACTAACCATTCCAGTGAGGCATTGAATGAGCAGTTCTCCAGTGTCTTACAGTTAGATGTTGAGGCTTCACAGCTAAAGTACATCCACCCCAGTCCTGCCAGGAACATGTCTGTGTATTTGGAAGGGTTCAGTGTCTGAACAAAATTTTTGAAACCAGAAATCTCAGCATGGTGGTGTTCAAAAGCAAGAGTCCTGTGGAATGAGGCAAGGATGAAGTCTCTCTTACTTGTAGTGACATCCCACTGTGAGGTGGTGACCCATATTCTCTGCATACCCTGTGATACCCACATTCTAAAGCACACAATGAGAGTACTCTCTGTGTCACCATAAATGATAACAATATGTATGGATGATGTCTCAATTTGCTTGTTACACACTTCAGCTCTTGACATGTATAACTCCATGTTAACTGGGATCATGATCACAAAGGCTAAGCAGACTCTTTGGACATCACTTTCTCCCCTCAGATCTGAGAGAAATTGGAGACCCTGGTCATCATCTGAGATGGCCAACCCAACCCAGTTCCAGCTGAAGTGAAGCATCAAAGAGACCATGGCCAGTGCCAGAGCTGTGTCCTTGGGGGCCATCTGATACAGATTGGGAAACTGTTCACGATCACTCAGGATAGGATAGAAAGGTCCATAGGTGAGCTGAAGGACATAAAACACAGGGAGCAGCATGAGGTAGAGGACTGTCAGAAATGTCAATGGGAGCACTGAGGTGGGTGAAGCACCAGTTTCAAATGACAGGAAGGGCAATGTTTCCCTATTACTACAGTTATACTACCCTGTTAGAAACCTGCAGAAAATCACTTTTCTACAATTTGTTCAAGGAAAATCACCTTGACTGTTAATTCCTATTCTCATCTACATATCAAATGATGAATTGGGAATGTCCCATTGAGTGGCTGATTAATTACACTTGAACTTGATTTACATTATTGTGAAGCCAATCTCCCCCTTACACTCTCCTCAGCATAAGGGTTAGCCAAAAAATGAGAAAGATTCCATACTTTCCCACCCAAACAACCTCACCTGTGGAAATTTGTAGAACTCCAAAAATTGTGCCAGGCTTATGGATGGTAATAACATTGGTCCTGTAAACATTACACGACATTTGGTCTTAAGTTTACAGCGGTAGTTAAGAAGAAGTCTGTGCCTTTTTGCAGTAATGTATATGAAATTTTGAAATGCTTGCTTATCATGATAATTGTCAGTGAAGAAGTAAAACATGAGAGACACATTTGGTAGAAGATATAGATTCCTGTTGATTTCTTCCACTGCAAAAGCCAAAGGCAGAGTGAACTGGTAGTTTTCAGTTGGTATTCTGAAAATAAAGGCACAGGATTTAGTATGGATAAGGCTCTATAGATGAATACTTGGTAGTTAATACAAGGATTATCATGCATTCGATGGCATTTTCAGATATAGCTTGACAAATTCCTCTGTGTTGTAAGGTTGGAAAAACAGGAGATGCTTGAGAGCTTGAAAGAAAACCTAAAATGTTGATGAGAGTAGATGTCACAAAAATAACTAATGTGTTCTTGTCCACTTTGACAGAGAATTTCATCATTTCAATTTGAGTACTGGATGCATATTTGATAAATATGTGTGTGTATCTGTAGGGGACTTGAGAATGCACTTTTCTTGGGGGCCAGTGGAGGAAGCTGGATCCTGCAGAGCTGGAATTTTAAGTGGTTTTGAGGTGCCTACCAACATTAGTGGTTGAAACTGAACTCAGATCCTTTGACGGATCAGCAGGTGCTCTTAACTGCTGACTCGTGTCTACAGCCTCAGCTTATTACTACTTTCTATATTCCAGATATTTTTCAGTCTAGTATAGCCAGTAGATATTTTCCCATCTGTGTGGGCTGCCTCTTAACATGCTCAAAACATTTTTTAATACAAACAAAATTAGTTTTATGCAATCATACTTGTTAAAATGTGGTCTTATTTCCTGAGTTATTCGATATATTTAAATGTTTTCTCCATGTTTTCTTTATCAGATTCATGCTTTCTGTACTTACACTAAAGTCTTTAATCCATTTGGTCTTGATTTTGGAACAGGACAATTGTTGGGAGATACTTCTTTTCGACCTCCGAATGGGCAATTTTTTCCACTAGCATTTCTTGAGCAGGCTGTCTCTACTCCCGTTTATACATAGGGGATTGTGTACTATTAAATTCAATTCGTTTTCCTACAGTGTAGTTTAAAAATGTTTTTCTCTTCTCCCAAATTCTTCTGTGTCCTCCTCAACTGCCTACATACCTAACTTTATATTGATTTTTTCTCTAATTTTCTTTAAAAGAAAAACCAAAAAGAGGAGAAAAAAGGCAAAGAGAACAACACAAGGGGGATTAGAGATTTGGATTAGTTGTAGAACACTTGAATAGCGAGTGTAAGGCCCTGTGTTTGGTTTTCAGCTCTTAGAAAAAAATAAGAAAACCCATAAAAATAAGCATTTAAAAAACAAATAGGTTCTGACTTGCCTTCTGGACCAGAGGTGAGTATCTGGGCCCAGCCCAGACCCCATTCCTGGGCACCAGCCACTCCGGGGGAAGACCTGCCCAACTTGGCCCAAGGTTCTGGCCAATGGGCAGGTCCCCTTCTATCCCCACTGGGAAGGATCCCCTTCTCCACGCCCCCCAACAGGCACTGGAATCTCCACGCCAGAGACCCCCGCCACTTCCTGAGACTTAGAGACTAGCCCCCAGCTCCCATCCTGCCAAGGACTTCCCTTCTGGACTAGAGCTTCCATCCTGACCTGGACTTCCCTTCTGGACAAGAGCACCTATCCTGCCTAGCCAAAACCTGGAAAAAACCTAGATGCCCTTCAACTGAAGAATGGATAAATAAAATGTGGTACGTATACTCAATGGAATACTACTCAGCAGAGAAAAACAATGACATCATGAGGGTTGCAGCCAAATGGATGGATCTAGAAAAAAATTCATCCTGAGTGAGGTAACCCAGACTCAGAAAGACAAACATAGTAGGTACTCACTCATAGGAGGATACTAGATGTGGAACAAGGATGAATGGACTGCTACTCACATCACTAGTGAGGCTACCTAGAAAACAGGACCCCAAGAAAGACACGGGGATTGCCCAATGATGGAAAAATGGATGAGATCTACATGAACAGCCTGGATATGAGTGGGGGTAATGAAGGGTGAGAGTCGAGGGAAAGAGAGCTTGGGGGAGTGGGAAATCCCAGCTGGATCAAGAACAGAGAGGCAGAACAAGGAATAAGAGATCATGGTAAATGAAGCTCACATGAGAAGACAAAGAAACAAATGCTAGAGAGGACCACAGAAATCTACAAAGATACCCACACAATAGACTGCTGGCAATGGTTGAAAGACAGCCCGAACTGACCTACTCTGATGATGGGATGACCAAACACCCTAATTGTCATGCTAGAAACACCATCCAATGACTGAGGGATCTGGATGCAGAGATCCAAGGCTAGGCCCCGGGTGGAGCTCCGGGAATCTAATTAGTGAGAAAGAGGAGGGTTTATATGATTGAGAATTGTTGAAACCAAGGTTGGATAAAGCACAGGGACAAATAGCCAAACGAATGGAAACACATGAACTATGAACCAATGGCTGAGGGGCCCCCAACTGGATCAGGCCCTCTGAATGGGTGAGACAGTTGATTGCCTTGATCTGTTTGGGAGGCATCCAGGCAGTGGGACAAGGTCCTGTGCTCATTGCATGAGTTGGCTGTTTGAAACCTGAGACTTATGCAGGGATGCTTGGCTGAATCTGGGAGGAGGGGACTGGACCTGCCTGGACTGAGTCTATCAGGTCGATCTCAGTCCTCGGGGGAGGCTTTGCCCTGGAGGAGGTGGGAATGGGGGGTGTGCTCGGAGGAAGGGTTAGAGGGTAGGAGGGGTTAGAACAATGGAATCCATGACTGATATGTAGAACTGAATTGCATTGTAAAATAAAATAAAATAAAATAAAATAAAATAAAATAAAATAAAAAAAGAAAGTCTGTCAATGTAATACACCATATAAACAAACTGAAAGGAAAAAACCACATGATCATGTCACTAGATGCTGAAAAGGCATTTGACAAAATCCAACACCCCTTCATGATAAAGGTCTTGGAGAGATCAGGAATCCAGGGGCATATATAAATATAATAAAGGCAATTTACAGCAAGCCAAAAGACAACATCAAATTAAATGGAGAGAAACTGAAAGTGATTCCACTGAAATCAAGAACAAGGCAAGGCTGTTTGATCTCCCCATATTTATTCAATATAGTACTTGAAGTTCTAGCCAGAGCAATAAGACAACATAAGGAGATCAAGGGCATACAAATTGGAAAGGAAGAATTCAAGCTTTTGCTATTTGCAGATGACATGGTAGCATACATAAGTGACCCCAAAAATTCAACCAAGGAACTCATACAGCTTATAAACACCTTCAGAAATGCAGCAGGATACAAGATTAACTCCAAAAATCAGTACCTCTCCTATATACAATTGACAAACAGGCTGAGAAGGAAATCAGAGATACATCATCCTTTACAATAGCCACAAATGATATAAAATAACTTGGGGTAACTCTAAGGAAGCATGCAAAATACCTGTATGACAAGAATATTAAGTCCCTGAAAAAAGAAATTGAAGAAGATGTCAGAAAATGGAAAGATCTTCCATGCTCTTGGACAGGCAGAATTAACATAGTTAAAACAACAATCTTACCAAAAGCAATCTACAGGTTCAATGCAATCCCCATCAAACTCCAACACAATTCTTCACAGACCTGGAAAGAACAGTACTCAACTTCATATGGAAAAACAAAAAACACAGGATAGTCAAAAGCATCCTGTACAATAAAATGACCTCTGGAGGCATCGTGATCCCTGACTTCAAGCTCTATTTTAGAGCTAAGGTAATAAAAAACCAGCTTGGTACTGGCAAAAAAACCCAACATGTGGACCAATGGAACCGAACTGAAGACCCTGACATTAATCCACACAACTGTGAACACACAATTTTTGACAAAGAAGCCAAAACTGTACGATGGAAAAAAAGAAAGCATCTTCAACAAATGGTGCTGGCATAACTGGATGTCAACATGTAGATGACTGCAATATATCCATATCTGTCACCATGATATAACTTAAGTCCAAGTAGATCAAAGACCTCAACATAAATCCAGTTACTGTGAACCTGATAGAGGAGAAAGTAAAAAGTAGTCTTGAATTCCTTGGCACAGGAGATCACTTCCTAAATATAACACCAGTAGCACAAACACTGACAGCAACAATTAATAAATGGGACCTCTTGAAACTGAGAAGCTTTTGTAGAGCAAAGAATACGGTCAACAAGACAAAGCAACAGCCTACAGAATGGGAAAAGATCTTCACCAACCCCACATCGGACAGAGACTAATCTCCAAAATATATAAAGAATTCAAGAAATTAGACATCAAAATGCCCAGCAGTCCAATTAAGAAATGGAGTATGGAGCTAAATAGAGAATTCTCAACAGAGGAAGCTCAAATGGCTGAAAGACATTTAAGGAACTGCTCAACATCCCTAATCATCAGGGAAATGCAAATCAAAATGACTCGGAGATACCACCTTACACCCATTAGAATGGCTAAGATCAAAAACACTGAAGACAGCTTTTGCTGAAGAGGATGGGGAACAAGGGGAACACTCCTCCACTGTTGGTGGGAATGCAAAATTGTATAACCACTTTGGAAAACAATATGGTGCTTTCTTAGAAAATTGGGAATCAATCTTCCCTAAGACCCACCTATAGCACTCTTGGGCATATACCCAAGAAATGCTCAATCATACCACAAGGGCACATGGTCAGCTATGTTCATATCAGCATTGTTTGTAATAGCCAAAACCTTGAAACAACCTAGATGCACTTCAACTGAAGAATGGATAAATAAATTGTGGCACATATACACAATGGAATACTACTCAGCAGAGAAAAACAATGGCATCATGAGGTTTGCAGACAAACAGATGGATCTAGAAAAAATTCATCTGCAGTAAGGTAACCCAGACTCAGAAAGACAAACATGGTATGTACTCAGTCATAGTCAAATACTAAATGTAAAGTAAAGGATGACCAGACTGCAACTCACAACTCCAGGGAGGCCACCTAGTAAAAAGGACCCTAAGAAAGACACAGGGATCACCCAACAACAGAGAAATGGATGAGATCTATATGAGCAAACTGGACATGAGGGGAAGTAATGAAGGGCAAGGGTAGGGGGAAGGAGAGCTTGGGGGAATGGGAGATCCCAGCTGGATCAAGAACAGAGAGGGAAAAAAGGAAAGAGGTACCATGATAAAGGAAGACCCCATGGGAATAGGAAGAAACCAGGTGCTAGAGAGGTCCCCAGAAACCCACAATGATACCTCCACAATAGACTACTGGCAATAGTCGAGAGAAAGCCTGAACTGACCTACTCTGGTGATGGGATGGCCGAACACTCTAACTGTCATGACAGAATTCTCATCCAGTGACTTATGGAAGCAGATGCAAATTTCCACAGTCAAGTCCCAGGTGAAGCTCCAGGAGTCCAAGGGGTGAGAGAGAGGAGGTATTATATGAGCAAGAGATATTGAGACCAGGATTAGAAAAAGCACAGGGACAAATAGCCAAACTAGTGGAAACAGGTTTACATGACCTGTGAACCAATAGCTGAGGAGCCCCCATGGAACTGGATCAGGACCTCTGGATAAGTGAGACAGTCTATTAGCTTGAACTATTTAGGAGGCCCCCAGGCAGTGGGACCAGGACCTGTCTCAACTGAATCTACCAGGCTGAGCTGAATCCCCAGGAGAATCATTGCCTTGGAGATAGGAATGGGGGATGAAATGGGGGGAAGGCTGAGGTAGGATGGGAGGAGGAAGAGCAGGGGAATCTGTGGCTGATATGTAAAATTAATTTTTTTTAAATAAAAAAAGGAAAATAAAGAAAAAGATTATCTTAATTAATCTGGGTAAATGTTCATATTTATAACAGTTTACTATTTTTATAACCCTATTTTTAAAGAAATATTTATTTCATCTAATGTTTAAAATAAAAAATGAGAAAAAAATTATCTTAATTAATC
The DNA here is from genome assembly GCF_049852395.1 of Peromyscus maniculatus bairdii. Lineage (NCBI taxonomy): Eukaryota > Metazoa > Chordata > Mammalia > Rodentia > Cricetidae > Peromyscus > Peromyscus maniculatus. The sequence goes on from NC_134852.1 coordinate 3,356,374, forward strand.
TGGGTAAATGTTCTTATTTATATCAGCTTACTATTTTTTGCAAACTTATTTTTAAAGAAATATTTATTTCATCTGTTTAGCTCATGAGATAAAGTTAAAGACAGTATCCTCTTTTGGTATTATTTTTATATCATTTGTATGGAATTCTGTGTTTTCCTTTGAGCATTGTTTAGTAGTATCTCACCCCTTGTTTCCTTAGTCATCTTTTCACATCTTTTTCCTTTCTGTTTCTTTGATATTTTAAAAGAATCAATTTTGACACAGTTGAAACCTTTATATATTCATATTCTATTTATTAGCTTTATTCATATAATTTTCTTTTTCTTAAATTATTTGAGTTTGTCTTAGTATGTTTCTCTTGTTATGTTATTTCTTTTTATCCTATTCTTTTTCTAATTTAAAAACATACATGTTCTAAAATCATGCTATCCATTTTTCTCATGTTCAATAGTTTTATTGTTTACTTCTGCCTTCTTTTACTATGATATTTTCTTATCATGAGTGCATTTTACCTTTCTTACTAAATTTCTAGCTCTTTGGGATATATATATACATATACATATATGATATATATTACATTAGTTTGTAATATATCATATATAAATATGAATATATATATATATATATATATATATATATATATATATATATATATATACACACACACACACACACATACACACATATATATTGAAAGAAATTTGTCCTGACTGTGGGTCAGGCAGGACTGGAGAAAACTTCAGGTACAAATGGCACCCAATTGCTGGAGTTTCTCCCTTATACCAGAGAATATTTAATAAGTAATTCTAAACAGAACCAAAACCAGGTTCCTGCTCCATGTCTCATATGGGTGGCTAGACACCACAACATGCGGCCTTGAGCTACTCTATTGCGGGTTCACGACATGTGGGTTTGACCTATTCCCAGCGAGGTACACAGATGGTTGTGTAAGCCATGCAACATACAAAGCGGTTTCTTGGCTACACGCTGCTTTGATAGAAGCATAGACCCACTGTTTCTGAGGGTTGATGACTACTCCCAGACCTGTCAGTAAATGTACACCAACGTGTTGGGAAGCTGAGGTGGGTGGAGCCACCAGCCACAGCAGTTGTTTCAGGCTAAGAATGCTGCAGTTAAAGCAATAGGTTTTTAATAGTTTACAATGTGTGTAAAAAATGCACTTAGGCTTGAAAGAGAGAGACAGGAACATATGCAGCTATATAAACAAATAGATAATTTTTAAAAATAAAGTCTTGGCGGCCTCCGAGGAGAAGCGGGAGGCGGCGGAGGTCGTGGGGGTGGGGGGGAGGTGCGCCCTCCCGCTTCCCCGGAGGCCGCCGCAGGACATTGGAGATGGCTGTGGAGAAGGCGGCTGCGGTGGCGGCTCAGGCCGGGGCCCCCGCAGCAGTGGCGCCAAGCGGAGAGAACCAGGCAGAGAGCCGGCAGGGTCCGGACTCGAGAGCGGTGGCGAGGCAGCCCAGCTCAACCTGTTGGACACTTGCGCCTTGTGCCACCAGAACATCCAGAGCCGGCCACCCAAGCTGCTGCCCTGCCTGCACTCGTTCTGCCAGCGCTGCCTGCCCACGCCCCAGCATTACCTCATCCCGCGCCCGCCCCTGCCCCCGCCCCAGCTCCCCGGCTGGTGGTCCTTCGCCATTCGCTACCCAAGTTGGAGTCATTCGATGCCCCGTGTGCAGTCAAGAATGTGCTGAAAGACACATCATAGACAACTTTTTTGTGAAGGACACCACTGAGGTTCCCAGTAGTACAGTAGAGAAGTCTAATCAGGTATGTACAAGCTGTGAAGACAATGCAGAAGCCAATGGGTTTTGTGTAGAGTGTGTTGAATAGCTCTGCAAAACGTGTATTAGAGCTCACCAGCGGGTGAAGTTCACCAAAGACCACACAGTCCGGCAGAAAGAAGAAGTATCTCCAGAGATGGGTGTGGTGATGCACACCTTTAATCTCAGCACTTAGGAGGCAGAGGCAACCTGATCTACATAGCAAGTTCCAGGACCCCCAGAGCTACATAACAGAGAAAAACCTGTCCCCCCCCAAAAAAAGTTTTTTTTTTTATTACAAGGACAGAGGCAGTTGGTGTGACCAGTCAGCGACCAGTGTTCTGTCCATTCCATAAGAAGGAGCAATTGAAATTTTACTGTGAAACATGTGACAAGCTGACATGTTGGGACTGCCAGCTGCTAGAACACAAAGAGCATAAATATCAATTTATAGAAGAAGCTTTTCAGAATCAAAAAGTGATCATAGATACACTAACCACCAAACTGATGGAAAAAACAAAATATATAAAGTATACAGGAAATCAGATCCAAAACAGAATAATTGAAGTAAATCAAAACCAAAAGCAGGTGGAACAGGATATTAAAGTTGCCATCTTTACGTTGATGGTGGAGATAAACAAGAAAGGGAAAGCCCTGCTGTACCAGCTTGAGAGTCTTGAAAAGGACCATAGAATGAAACTTATGCAACAACAGCAGGAAGTGGCTGGGCTTTCCAAGCAGTTAGAGCACGTCATACATTTTTCTAAATGGGCAGTTTCCAGTGGCAGCAGTACAGCATTGCTTTACAGCAAGCGGCTGATTACATATCGGTTATGGCACCTTCTTCGTGCAAGGTGTAATGCTTCTCCTGTGACCAACAATACCATCCAGTTTCACTGTGATCCTAGTTTCTGGGCCCAAAATATTATCAACTTGGGTTCTTTAGTAATCGAAGATAAAGAGAGCCAGCCACAAATTCCTAAGCAGAATCCTGTCATGGAACAGAGTTCCCAGTCACCAGGTGGTTTACCTTCCAACCAGTTATCCAAGTTCCCAACACAGATCAGCCTAGCTCAGTTATGACTGAAGCATATGCAGCAACAGCATCCGCCACCACGTTAATAAACTTCCAGAACCACAGTCCTAAACCCAATGGACCAGTTCTCCCTTCTTATCCTCAACAGCTGAGATATCCACCAAACCAGAATGTGCCACGACAGATAATAAAACCCAACCCCCTGCAGATGGCTTTTTTTGCTCAACAGGCCATAAAACAGTGGCAGATCAGCAGTGGACAGGCTCCGCCCACAACTGCCAGCAGCTCTTCCTCCACTCCTTCCAGTCCCACAATCACAAGTGCAGCAGGATACGATGGAAAAGCTTATAATTCACCCATGATTGATCTGAGCGCGCCAGTGGGAGGGTCTTACAACCTTCCATCTCTTCCAGATATTGATTGTTCAAGTACTATCATGTTGGACAATATTGCAAGGAAAGATACAAGTGTAGATCATGGCCAGCCAAGACCTCCATCACACAGAACAGTGCAGTCACCAAATTCATCAGTGCCTTGCAGGACCTTTTACTATGACTAGTGTCCATCCCCCAATATGTTCACCTAGTGCCTCCAGTGTCGGGAGCCGAGGAAGCTCTGGCTCTTCCAGCAAACCAGCAGGAGCTGATTCTACACACAAAGTCCCAGTAGTCATGTTGGAGCCAATCCGAATAAAACAAGAAAACAGTGGACCACCTGAAAATTATGATTTTCCTGTTGTTATAGTAAAACAAGAATCAGATGAAGAATCTAGAACTCAAAATACTAACTATCCAAGAAGTATATTTACTTCCTTCCTCTTAAACAGTAATCAGAGCTCTGTTTCTGAGGAAGCTATGTTAAGATCTGATGCTCCTGATAGCACAGGAGATCAACCTGGACTTCATCAGGAAAATTCCTCAAATGGAAAGCCTGAGTGCCTGGATGCCTCCCAGAAGTCCCCTGTGCATGTCGGGGAGACAAGGAAGGAGGATGACCCCAATGAAGACTGGTGTGCAGTTTGTCAAAATGGAGGGGAACTCCTTTGCTGTGAAAAGTCTCCTAATGTATTCCACCTCACTTGTCACGTGCCCACATTGACAAATTTCCTGAGTGGAGAATGGATTTGTACTTTCTGCCAAGACTTATCTAAGCCAGAAGTTGAATATGATTGTGATGCTCCCAGTCACAACTCAGAAAAAAGGAAAACCGAAGGCCTTACTAAATTAACGCCAATAGATAAAAGGAAATGTGAACACCTGCTTCTGTTTCTTTACTGCCATGAAATGAGCCTGGCTTTCCAAGACCCTGTTCCTCTAACTGTGCCTGATTATTATAAAATAATTAAAAACCAAATGGACTTGTCAACCATCAAGAAAAGACTTCAGGAGGATTATTGCATGTATACAAAGCCTGAAGATTTTGTAGCTGATTTCAGATTGATCTTTCAGAAATGTGCTGAATTCAATGAGCCTGATTCGGAAGTAGCTAATGCTGGTATAAAACTTGAAAGCTATTTTGAAGAACTTTTTAAGAACCTTTATCCAGAAAAAAGATTTCCAAAACTAGAATTAAGGAACAAACCAGAAGATATTAAGTTCAGTGATGACTCAGATGATGACTTTGTGCAGCCCCGGAAGAAGCGTCTCAAGAGCCTGGAGGACCGCCAGCTGCTTAAGTGAGCAGCTTCCGGCCATACACTCTCTAAGAAAATTTCCTTTCCAAAATAAAAACAAAACCTTCTCAGTGATTTAACACTGCTAAAAAAAAATAAGTAAATAAATAAAGTCTTTAAGAGACAGTAAAGGTAGTATAAAAATAAACCACATAAAGATGGATATTACATAGAGAATCTGGATTGTGTTGTCTTTGGGATTTTTAACTGCAGAAAAACATTTGATCATAAAAGCTGTTTTAAAAAAAGAGTTAAGCCTATATATATGGGTACTTTGACTTCAAATTTTGGGTGTAAGGATATGTTGCTTTGGAAAGGAGGCCATGCTTTTGTTTCCACAGAAAGCAAGAGGCTATAGATTTGTTCCAGATTAAGATACATTAGGTTTGACCAGCCAAGACCCCCTGAAAGGTCTCTGATGACACCATGGCCCAGATGATCCAACATCCAGAACAGTTTCAAGGCAACTGGCTCAGACAATACAGCCTCACGGACTACCCCATAAGGCTAAAATTTTCTGTGTGTCCCCATAAGATACAGCACCCCCCTCCAGCAGGAAGTAGTAAGAGAAGCTATACCCAAATTCCCAAATAAACCAAACTGGCTTTGGAGATGGAATTGGCGAACTCCTTCTCTAAACCTAAGCATATTAATAAAAGAAAAGGTTAAGAGATTCTTGTGCCCTATATCAGAAGAGCCCTCTGGTGTGGAACAGAGAAAAACCAATATTTTAATTTAAATCAGGTTGATTATAAATGCAATCTCTTTCTAAAGAAGAAAAGGGGATAGATATAGATATGGTAGGATGAAAGGGTAGATTATTAAATCTACATTTAAAGAGCAACTTGTTTAAAATACTTTACATTGCTATGGATTTTAGTCTATTGATACAAGTTTAAACTTCTTATACTGTATATATATTTCTATATTAGTTAAGTTTTCTAGGTATACATAGATATATTTCAAATAGACAGGTAATCTTCAAACACTTCAAAGACCTACAGAATATGGCACTTAAAGTGTTTTAAAAATTTAGACTTTCTGGACAGTGAGACATTTCTGCTCCTGGTACCACCAATTTACTTCAGAGAGGAGGATAGGCATCAAAGACATTCCATATGGAGTTTATCTTTACCTTGGCAAAAATAGCAATTTGGGCAAGAAATTGTTCTTGCCTGGACTGCTTGATCAAATGGACACACAGGACCCATAGGAAGGTGACCACAGAGATTTGCATGGCAAAATTGTCCTCCAGGTTCCTGCTTCACAGAGGAAACTGCCAGACATTCTACAGCACACTGAGAAAAGTGACTGAGAGACTCTAGGCCTGTGGACAGAAAACAGATAACCCAATTTTACAGAAAAACATTAGGTGACTATGCGGGCTGCCAGCTGTCTCTGTCTACTGTCACAAGACTCCCAAAAGTTGCTTGTGCCCTTCTTCTGTTTCTCAGATATTATATCCTTCTGAGGCCTTTGCTGGAGTTGAAGACTAGATAGTTATAATCTCCTCAGTCATGATAAAAGATAAGTTAGATATGAAACCTTAGACTCACAAATATAGGATAGATAGGATATTGATACAAGTTTAATTTTGTATCTTCTTTAATTTTGCCAAATACAAATAGACTAGATATTGTAATTGTAATTCTTGCTAGATAACTGTTTTGTTATATGTAATTTTACTATGTGAAAGTTAAAAACTTCCTTTTAAAAAAAAGATAAGGAAAGTGCTGTGGATAACGCTCTGTATAAATAGAATGCTGATTGGCCAGTAGCCAGGCAGGAAGTATAAGCAGGACAAGCAGATGAGAATTCTGGCAAGTGGAAGGCTGAGGCAGAGAGACACTGTCATCTGCCGCCATGAGAAGATGTTAAGATACGGGTAAGCCACGAGCCACGTGGCAAATTATAGATGAATAGAAATGGGTTCATTTAAGATACAAGAATAGTTAGCAAGAAACTAATGTCACACACTGATACATGTGACATTAGCAGACTCTGGAAGAGACTTTAATGCACCTTGTGACTACTGAACTCATTGTAGTAGTCTGGAGTTTCTTGTCTTAGGACACCACTGGCTACCTCACAATGGCACCTGTAAAAAGGAAGGCTGCCTATGATAGAACAAAGTAATGAATGCTGTTTTTACTTGGCTTTCTGCCTTGTAAATGGAGGCTAATTGGGAAAAAATTTAAAGACTCACACCTTGATAGTATGAAAACAGTGATTATTAAAAATCAAAACGTATTTTGCATCAGACCTTGGAGATAAGATTGGGACAAAAGGACAGAAGCTCCCAGCATTGCTCTGCCCATTCACACACCTATTATGCATTATATATCTTGACATTTACATGAAAAATGAAAACACACTTACAGCACATCCAGGGCAAACTCTTTCAAGTCCACCTGCACTTCACTGCTCTGCACTGCAATAAGGTAAAAGACACAACCTGTCACCAACTCTCCAGGCTTGTCTTCATTCTGCTTCATTCTCCAAAAGCACTTGGGGTGAGTGAGGTTGGACATGAGGAGGGGGATGTTCAGGAGCCAGAAGAAGAAATGCAGAGGGAGCATCAGGTCCTGCCTCCAAATCTCTAAGCCGGTAGTGTGGTCTGTGGGTGCATATCAGGTTATCAAATGGATAACCATGTATACACATCTGCTTTTATGTCTGCTGCCCTCTGAAGAAAATACTTACATGGATGAGATACCTTGCTTTCCGAGAGTCTCCACGACCCTGGAGAAATGTCCAGCATTCTCTGACCTAGGGCTCTACAGCTGATGTCCACAGCAGAGGTAAAAACATGGGTTGGAAAACAATCTGAGGACATCTCAGTCTCAGGTCCAATGACATCAACTCATATCCCTGGGTATTGAGGCTCATGGGAGAAAGCAATGTTGGGCAGATTGGTCCCAGGACAGTGACAATGAGTTATTTGTTTGAACACCTTTAGAAATGATCTCAGCAGAATGGATAAGAAGATGGATGGTTAGATGTGAAGGAAAAGAACTGAAACGACCCATGACAATCAGAGTTCATGTGGACACACTGTGTGTTCTATTCCCAAGTGTAAATAAGAGAGACTCACTCTCATGTGTATGGCATCCACCATTTAAAGATCATGAGCAGTATGGTCCATGCTACGTCAGTCACAGAGACCAAATATCCAACTAGTATCCCTTCTCAGAAGTCAGTTCCTTCTGATGACCTATTCCTTCAACTTAATCCTTTTTTATCAATTTGCTCATGCTTATCTCAAAACCCAGTAGTGACTCCAAAGAAGCACTGTGTCCAGTAGCTTAGAACCCATTAGTAACTGGGAATAAAGCCTGTGTTCAATGTGTAAGCTGTTCTTATTCCATTGTCATGCTCATATAATTGTGGCTGCATTCTAGAATATGCATTGCCAGTGGGAAAGCTCATTGATGAGTGTGGGCTGAGGAAACACCTTTAGATGATATGAACTACAGAGCAAACAGCACAAACATAGAGCAATTACTTGGTGTGGAGGGTAGAGATGTTATTTAGTCCTGGAGATGAGGTACACAGGGCTGGTGTTCTCTGGATCTTGTGGAATATTTAAAAATCAACATTTAACACATGCATGGCCCCCTAGTTCTGTGGTGAGCTGCCTAAGACTGTGTAAGATGTGGATATAGAGAGATGTGATGGGAGTAGATGTTCATATGAAAATGAGAAAATTCATGTTTCAAAACTGAATCTGTATTGATCACAGCAATCAAGAATAATGCTTTCTTTCTACTAATTATTGTTAGTTTTAAATTAGTGCATAACACAATGGGATTTAGTGTGGCGTTTTCATAGGTGTGTACCAGTGTACTTTACTGATGATTTCTCCTTTATTACCCACACTTGTCATTCATTTCCTATTGATTTTCTTACTCAGTACAAGTAGCTGCCTTCAGAGTTCAAGTCATATGTGTGTATGTGTTTCATATGAGAAAATATGTGGTAAATTTACACAATGGAGTGTTACTCTGCTGTTTAAAAAAATGACATCATCAGCTGGGCAATGGTGGTGTATGACTTTAATCCCAGCACTCATAAGGCAGAGGCAGAGGGATCTCTGTGGGTTCACGAAAGCTAGGTCTACAGAGCAAGTTCCAGTTCAACCAGAGATACACAGAAAAACCCTGTCTCCAAAACCAAAACAAAACAAAAATGGCATCATGAAATTACAGGCAAATGCATATAACTAGAAAAAAGAAACACCTTGAGTGTGATAATCTATGCCCAGCATGATAAATATGGAATGCATTCACTTATGTGTGGGTATTAGCCATTAGATAAATGATAACCAACCTATAATCCATAGACCCAGAGAGGTTAGGTATAGAAGAAAGCTCTTGGAAAATGCATGAATCTTTCAGGGGGAGAAATAGAATAGAATTTATGGGTGGAATGTGGGTGGGGGACAGGAATGGGGTGTCAGGTGAGCAAGGTGAAGAGAAATGGGGTTGAGGAAGGGAATCTGGTGAGAGACAACTGGAATTCAGGAGCAGTTGATCTCCTAGGTTGCTGAAAGTCATACAGACCTGCTCAGCTCATCATTCACTGTTTAGTTAAAAATTTTGGACTTTCTAACCATTATAGTTTCATCCAGTGGAAATAACAATAATTTTAATTTTTCCCGTCACAATCAAATTTTCTTTTCTGATTAAACTAGAGTGTCATGTAAAAAAGAAAATAATGAGAATTCAGGTTCTTTTCCCAATTATGCCAAGTTGTTTTTGTTGTTAACATTTGATCATTTAACATGACAATTTTTCTGGTAGGTGTTTTTTGCAAGACTAAGAAATCACACTCTTTTTTTTTTTTTTTTTTTTTTTTTTTTTTTTTTTTGGTTTTTCGAGACAGGGTTTCTCTTGTGTAGCTTTGCGCCTTTCCTGGAACTCACTTGGTAGCCCAGGCTGGCCTCGAACTCACAGAGATCCGCCTGGCTCTGCCTCCCGAGTGCTGGGATTAAAGGCGTGCGCCACCACCACCCGGCCACACTCTTAATATGGCATTAGTTTTAAATTTTTATTAATTTTTAATTTGTGTGTATATGTGTGTGTACGTGCACACATGCATTTGTGTGTAAACACAGACACTTAAAGTGTGAGTGTGGAAGTCAGAGGGTAGTTCTCAGAATCTATCCTCTCCTGTCACTGTGGGATCCTGGAATTGGTCTCAGAGCCTCAGGTCTGTCTGTGTCTCTTGCCAGTGAGACATCTTGCTGGCTTTGGTATAAGTTTTTAGTACATCTGCTGTTGTTACTAAAAACAGAAGTTGATCAGGTAATATGGCAGTTTAGAAGCCACGCTAGAACTAGCAAATGATTATAGTTGGGGAAACAAAGGGAACGTGATTATTTCATCACTCCATCAGCTGCTTCTCCAGTCCCTAGGATATAATTACTCAATATTCCAGTATCCATGGTGTCAGCACTCATTGCAAACAATAGTCTGAAGATATTTAATGGAAAATCCCAGATACAAGTCATTCATAAGTTCTAAGTGTCATATTAAGTAGCATGATAAAATACTGTGTCTTTTCATTCTTTCTTGTTTGAGACATGAATAACTTTGTCCAACATGTCCATATTGGACATGCTACCCACTAATTAGCATCTTGGCTATCAGACTAACAGTCACGGCATCTGAATGCTTGTGTTCATATAACACTTATTGAATTTTTTATTTGAGAAAAATTAGAGTGTTTGGACATTTCTAAGGCTTTTCATCTAGGCCTCATTTTCTTTTATGTGGTTGTATTTGTAGATTTTCTGTTCTGAGAATTCTAATTCCTCTCATAAAGGAAAGTGTTTTAAACTACATAATAGTTATATTAGGATTTTTACTTAAAAATTAAGGAAACCACAGTCTCCTTTTCACATTTAATTTAATTATTTTTCCCATTTTTTATTAAGAATTTTTCTACTAACCCTACATACCATCCACAGGTCCCACCTCCTCCCTCCTCCCACCCCGACCCTCCCTCCCAAGCCACTGCTTATCCCCACATCCTCCAAATAAAAGTCTCCATGGAGAGTCAGCAGAGCCTGGCACACCCAGCTGAGGCAGGTCCAAGGCACCCTCGGCCTCATGCCTGTGCGCAAAGTGCCACAGAGCAAGCACTGGGCTCCCAAAAGTCTGACCATGCACCAGGGACCAATACTCAGTCCCCCTCCCGGGTGTCCCCCAAAGAGTTCGAGCTAAACAAGTTTCCCCCATATCCAGAGGGCCTACTCTAGTACCATGGGGGCTCCAAAGCCACTAGTCCACAATTCATGGGTCTCCACCAATATGGACGGTTGTCTCTGCATGTCTTCCAATCATGATCTCACTGTCCACCCCCATCCGCTGAATCCCTCCTCTCTCCCACCGACTGGATTCCCGGGGCTCAGCCTGGTGCCTGGCTGTGGAATCCTGCATCTGCCTCAATTAGTCCCTGGGAAAAGGTCCTATAATCACTATTAGGGTATTCACTAGACCGGTTACCAGAGTAGACCAGTCCAGGCACCCACTCCATCACTGCCAGAAGTCCAAGCTGGGGTCTTCCCTGTGGATTCCTGAGAGCTTCCCCGGCACCCTGCCTCTTCCCACTCCCATGATGTAGGGCAAGGGATGGCAGACTGCAGCCCACAGCTTTGGAGAGGCTAGCTGACAGGGAGAGACACATGGTTGTCCCGTACAGGAGAAGTGGGTGGGATCTGCATGAGCCAGCTGAGGGTGGGGGCAGTGGCTGAGGGCAGGGAATGAGGGGTGAGAACAAAGGGAAATGGGAGGGTCCAGCTGGAGCAGGGGAGGGTGGGAGATCAGGCAAGCGGATAACATGATGACTTGAAACTTTAAAGGACTTCACGAATAAGAAAATTATCTCTGGCAGAAATGAATCCTATAATTAAATATTATTAAATAGAAACTATGCCTTATATGAAAATCAAAATATGGATGAATAGAAAAGTATATCATCTTTTTTTGGAAAATTCAAAATTACTGATGGTGTTCTCTTAGAATTGAGGTTTAAATTTTTCTCCAAATGGACTTCTCTTTCTATTTAATAATGTTATTTTGTATGCTGTGGTGTTCTGTGGGTTTTGCTGTTTATACAATATTTTGATTAACTTTTTGAATATATAATCTCTCATATTTACATCATACTCACCACCAAGTCCTCCCAGATCCAGCCCTTACCTCGCCTCCAGCATTTTAACCTCTGTATTTTATGTAAGCCACTGTGCCCTATGTGTTGCCCATATACTAATGGCTGGGAGGACATTTACTACAACATGGTTGATCTAGCAGGTGTCATACCTTTATTAATAACTGATTCTACTTCTGGAGGCTGTCACAGTTCAGTAGCTTCCCAGCCATGGGGATTAAGGAGCCACTCCCATCTCCATTCTTGGTTAAATGCATTGCTCATCTACAGGCTTTGTTCTGGCAAACACAGTTTGTATTAATTCATGAGTACAGCAGTCCTATTTTGTACAGAAGATATTGCTTTGATCAGGTGGTCCATAACCTCTGATTCTTGAAAACCTATTCCTATCTTCCGTCATGGTGGTCCCTGAGCCTATGTCAGTGGGTTGATATATTTTTCCAAATGTGACTGACCATTCTACTGATACTCACTCTCTGCACTCTGATGACTTAGGGCATCTGTGTTAACGACTCTCCACTGCACAAATGTGCTTCGCTAATGATGTCTAGAGATGCAATAAGCAGGAAATGTGGAGATATGAATTTAGAGGACTGTTTGATACTGTGTTCACTTAGATAATTAATAGGAGTGATTTGCCCTTGGGGATCTTGGCCAGAGTCTATCACCAGGCATGCATTTCTGTTTACTGAGCACACCTTGAATCCAATAAGAAAGTAGTTGGTTACCAATAGAACATTTATGCCACTGCTGCAGATAAGGCATATCCTGCCTTACCAGTTGTTACCATAGCTAGCCTGTAGAGGGGTAGTTTCATTTCTATGTTGATGAGTTTGATTTTAATTCATCATTATATACATTTAAATTTTCTAATAAAAGGATAAAATCAAACACAAAAATACACAACCCCTAAAATATGTGTGTATATCATGAAACAATCAACCTTTCCATGATAAAATTGCTTGCTTTCTTGATATCTTTGAAGCCTTATATAACCACAGTTACTATTCATTTATGTATGTAAATGAGCATGTGATATCAAGGAGCTAGTCACATTTGTCTTCTCACACTGATAGATGAACTTGGTTTTAGGATAAATATGACTGAACATAGAACATATTATGGAGTTCTGAGAGCTAAACTTAAAAAGATAATTTCAGACTCCAAACAGGAATACAACAACAACAACAAATACCCCATATTATACTGAAGGAATTGTATAAAGGCACGTCATTCTTAAAATTACAAGAAATCACCCAAATATTTACTCGTATTCTTTTTCCAGCATGATTGTAGCACAGAATTAAAAATTTGTATCTTCTTACAAAAAATGGATAGACCTCATGATCCTGGAACACTGAGGATAAAAAGGTTTCACTGTGTCTTTTATCCTCTGAAATGGATGGAGAAAGAATTGTCTTTTGGAATCCACTACAGACAATCTTAGACACCCTTGCCTTGTTGTTACAACACTTTATTCTTTATCTAAGCCATGACACAGGCTGTAATTTATTAAGGAAACCAAATAATATGAAGCCCATCCACATTTAACCTATTCTTATTTGATTACTTCAAAAACCAACCAATTTCTAAAGAAGAATTACAGGGTATCAGAAATTATATTATTATTAAAAGTTGTGGTAAGACACAATAATCTTCCTCAAGGTACAGGAAACTGGATGCAAGGTGATATTTAGTTAAAGCTGAGTGGTTTTCAGAATAGGAACCCTCTCACCATCTGTGCACAATGATCTACAGAGAAGCTGCTGTAGTGTTCACTAAGGGAGGAATACCATCTGCATTTTATTTTATTGTTCTGCAAAAGACCCAAAGTAAACTTTTACCATCGCATCATGGAACAAAACCCATAGACAACCTGATCTCACATGGCAAAAAGCATGAAGTAACACCACTGTAGTCAGGAAGAACAGAGATGCCCACTCTCCCCACTCCTTTACAGAACTATGGTTGCAGTACTACCTGGAGCAATAAGGCAAGAGAAAGAAGTCAGAGGACACAAAGAGAAAAAGAAGTCAAACTACCCATATTTGTGATGCCAAAAGTTCTACAGAAAATAATCTAGAAATGATCAACTGATTCAGCAATTTTGGCAGAAAGAAAATCGACTGCTCAAATGAATATCTTTCCAATTGATCAATAACGAATGCACCGAGAAGAAATTCATAAACATATTCCCATTCACAAGAGTCTCAAAAATTATCTAGTAATAAATCTGAACAAAGAGGTCAATATACTCTATAATGAAAACTTTAAACCTCTTAAGAGACAGAGAAACACAATAGAAAACAGACATTCCATATAAGTATATAAGAATTTAAAAAAATAAAACCAGAGATGAAAGTGGACAGATTACCACAGGAATAGGACATGATGTCGGCTCAGCTTGGTAACATTTCAGCTGTCTGTGAGGGAAAGAGGGCAAGCTTGAGTAACTCTTCATGGATAGGGAAATAAAGCTGACATAGTTGATGACACATCTATATTTTTGTAGCTTAGAAGAGAGAGAAGGAGAAGGAAGGCTAGAGCAGACACACCACTATTAAACCTCTGAATATTGTCTATAATTCTGCAGGACCTCAATCACACTGTAGTATCTGTACATTAATTAAGTAAAATTAACCCTGGTTCAGGGATCTCAGCCTGCAACTAGTTGAATAGAATTAGCCATGGAGCATTCAGATGAATCAGGAATATAGACAAAGAGACATCATAGGAAGGGGTAGGGAGTGATGCAGAATTTCGTGCTTTGTTTTGCTTTGGGACAAATGGAGAGACATGTCTATTGCTATGTCTCCAGTGAAACAGGAAGGTCAGATGGATGTTTCTCAGTCTCTCTAATTTAACAGATTTTACCCTCACATCTGATTTTTGAGTCTTTGTTAGTAAATAAAATGATAGCATCTTTGTTTAAACTTACATAGAACAACCACCATGTACCTAGGCCGGGGGACTGAAAGTCCCTCAAAGCTACAGCCTGAGTGGCTGTGACTGTGGGACTGTGGGGCTGAAGACAGTAATTAAAGTATCAGTAGATTCATGTGCAGCTGCTGAGCTGACAGAAGAACATCATTGTATGTTCTCATAAACCCATAGGAAGAGAGATTTGAACTTCAAATCAGGATTGCCCTAAATCATTCAAACCATTGCTGTGCATTTGAGTTGATTTTTATGACAATTTTCTTCTTTCTGATTGTTTCTCCCTACAGCTTACTTTTGGGCCCTTTGATGCTACCCTGAGTGAACAAAGGTTTTCTTCCCTGTACCAGGTGGCCCCTAAGGACACATATCTGACACTTGGCATTGTATCATTGATGATTAATTTCCACTGGAACTGGGTTGGGCTGTTCATCATAGATGATGACAAAGGTGCCCAGATTCTATCAGATTTTAGAAGTGAGCTGGAGAAAGGGGAGTCTGCATAGCATTTGTGGAAATAATCCTAGCTATCAGAGGTTCATTTCTGACCACACCCTGGAAAAATCAGGTGCAAATCCTAGAATCATCAGCAAATGTGATTATTATTTATGGGGACACTGATTCTCTGTTGATCTTAATAGTAAATATAAAGCAGAAGTTACTCACATGGAAAGTCTGGGTCCTGAACTCACACTTGGATCATTTCAAATTTGATAACTTTTTCCTGTTAGACACATTGCATGGGACCCTTATTTTTCACACCATAAGAAGAAGATCATTAATTTTACAGATTTTATCCAGACAGCCAATCCTTACAAATACCCACAAGACATTTATCTTCATAATTGTAGCATTCATTCTTCAATTGCTCCTTTTGGAGGGAAGACTGTAAAATTGTGCATAACTGTCTGTGTATGCCTCCTTGGGATTCTTGCCAGGGAAAAGGTTTGATATGGCCATGAGTGAAGAGAGTTACAATGTGTACAATGCAGTGTATGCTGTGGCCCACAGTCTACATGAGATGACTCTCAACCAAGTACAATTTCAAACACCTGGAAAAGAAAAAGAGATGGTATTCTTCCCATGGCAGGTAAGGGAACTCTGTACTATTATAACATTAGCAACATGCCACTCTAAGGGTTTATAAATGTGCTAAAACTAGACAATGCATAGTTTAGATTATTTTGTCAAAATCTATGACAGAGACTGTGCAAGGAGGAGTCTGCTTATCTTCCATATGTAGTTGTATTGCAAATGGTCATACAATATTTTTCAATAATAAAATTCCATTAACCCCAGAGATTTCACACAGCAGAAAAGACACAGAGAATTGTCATAATGGACATGGATACTTCTAAAATGCTTATGTTACATAAATGAACACTCATAAAATCATTCATTTCACATAGTGAAAATCTAAATATTTTCAAAACTTAATTGATGTGATTAAATACTCTTTTTTATTTTATTTATTTTGTTTTATGAAGATTAGTGTTTTGACTGCATGTATATCTGGGTGAGGGGGTCAGGTCCCCTGGCACTGGAGTTACAGACAGTTGTGAGCTGCCATGTGGGTTCTTGGAATTGAACCCCAGTCCTCTCTAAGAGCAGTTGGTGCTCTTAACCTCAGAGACATCTCTCAGGCCCAGGTATGAATATATTTTGAAAGAAGGTGGGAGTTTTCTCCATGTGCATATATGACTTAGGAGTGCTGGGTTCTAAGATTTCTAATAGAACTGATTGGAATATTTTAGAACCATAATGATGTTTCCAATATCCTTGGGTATAATTTGATTGATATGAGTGATACCTATGTTAAAGGTGTTTTTCACAATAGGGATTAAAATCAAGAAGAGATGCTGCCTAATTCTGCCTCTGTTGTACATCTCTGGAGTTTATGTAACGTAAGAGCATGCATCTCTTCCAGATGAGCCCTTTTCTAAAGAACACTAAACCCATCAATCATGCTGGAGACCAGGTAGTCCTGGATTGGAAAAGAAAATCACATGCAGAATATGACATTCTTAATTTTTGAAATTTCCTAAAAGGTCTTGGGATAAATGCAAATGTAGGAACATTTTCTCCAAATGCTCCAGAGGGCCAGAAATTGTCCTTATCTTCTTATATAATACAGTGGGCCACAGGATTAACAGAGGTGAGTTTCATCTTACTCCATTATTTTGACCTGTATATAAATTTCAAAACATGTATTTCTGTGTGTTATGACCCTTTCCTGCCCACACAGGACCAATTTATAAACACATAATGACCACCAATATAGAGAACTGTCTTCATATATAATTTTCTGAATGAAGTATTTATTTTCCAATCTGACCATTTATTTAATATACTATATACTGTATCTCTTTTAGGATGACTTTCATCATTGTCATAGATCATCTGACAAAAGATTTATTTTGGACCCATCTTGAAAGGTTTCAGTCAATGGTCAGTTGGCCTTTTGCTTCTAGGCCCCTGTCAAGACAGAAAAGCATGATGAGAATATTTAAATGTGTTACTTGTTTGTTTTGCTCTTTGCAGTATAGGAGGTTTTCCTTGGGTCACAGTTTGAAGGTATACTCACTCACTGCAGGAAGTCATATTTTTAGGTTGTAGAGATAGCTGTTCACATTGCATCAACCGTCAGGATGCAGAGATAGCTGAATGCCACTGTTATCATTCTTTCTTCCTTTACATTCATTAGGGACAAGGACCAATAAATAACTTGAGGTCACCCACTTTAGAGAGTTTTTTTTACCTCATTTAACCTGTAGCTGGAGTTTTCTCCAGTCCTGCCTAGCACCATGGTCCCTGAAACCACTTATAAAATAATCCCTCAGAAACTTACATTAATTAAACTCCAGGAACATTAGCTCAGGCCTACCATTGACTAGCTCTTACACTGAACTCAGCCCATTTCTGTTAATCTATATGTTGCCATGTGTTCTGTGGCTTTACCTTTTGCCTTTACATGTTGCTCCCTGGACAGCAGGCTGGCATCTCTCCTTGGCTGCCACCTCCCAGCTGCTCTTCTCTGTTTGTCCCACCTCTCCTATACTTCCTGCCTGGCTACTGGCCAATCAGTGTTTCATTTATCAATCAATCATAGCAACATATATTCACAACATACAGGACATCACACAGCAGTAACCTAATGTAGAAAACCTTTCACAGTAGTTCTCTTAGATTGGTTTCCACGGTGATTCTAAGATGAACCACTACCGTGGAAGACAAGATGAATACTTACCATGAAAGAAAAAAATTTATTTTCCTTTCTATCCAGGAGTCAAGAGACAATAGGTTTGTAATTTCAACAAGACATGCAAACAAGGACCTAAATTCTTACTTTTATGCCTCATCTCATAATCTTTCAACAATTTTTCAACACAGTGATGTTATTAGGGTCAAGCTTTTACTACATGGGCCTCTGAATGACTCACCTTAGCAATAAAAAGTTCAACTATCTGCATTTAGAAATATCAACATAAATAAATTGATAATTCTATATTCAAAAACATTCTACTGGAGGTTCCATAAAACATGACCCTTTGCTAACATTCATTTTATTATTCTAAGATCCTCGGTCTGTATGCAGTGAGAGATGTCATCCTTGATTCAGGAAAACCCACTGAGAGGGGGAGGCTGCCTGTTGCTATGACTGGAAGCAATACACAGAGAATGAGTTTTCCAATGAGACGGGTACATGTCAATCATGCAGAAAACATCACAGCTCTCCACATCTGCAATGTCCAAGCAAAGGAAAAATATCTATAAGTGAACTGCAATCAGTTCACATCTGTAAAGACAATCCTCTTCCTTCCAACTGTTAGAAAACAACACATTGAAATTCATTTTTCCCACTGAAATAACACATTCTTGATTTAAAATTCATACCTGCTTTGTATTCTTGAACCAATGTGAGCATGAATGCCTACAGAAAATCACTCTTCCCACACCAGTGCTGTATAATTCATTTCATAATAAACTTTGTCTTAGTTTCTTTTCTACTTCTATGAAAAGGCACCATGACCAAGCAACTTATGAAAGAAGATATTTAATTAGCGAACTATTTATGACTGTTAAGAGTCCATGAGGGCAGAAGAGAAGCATGTGTGGTAGGTTAAGTGAGAATGGCCCCCATAGGTTCATACATTTGAATACTTGGTCTACAGTTGTGAAACTGTTGGGGAAGTATTAAGAAATGTGGCCTTATTTAAGGAGGTCTGTTATTGAGGGTAGAAATGGTGCTTTAAAGCCTGCTTCATCCCCAATTCTCTCTCTCTCTCTCTCTCTCTCTCTCTCTCTCTCTCTCTCTCTCTCTCTCTCTCATCATGCCTATAGATCAGATGTTAGCTCTCAGCTATTTTTCCAGCTCCATCCTTCCATCCTGCAGCTTGCCATGTTCTCCATCTGGAACTGTGAGCCTGCAGGTTAAATTCTTTCTTTTATTAGTTGTCTTGGTTATGATATCTCGTCACAACAGTAGAAATTTAACTAAGACAGCATGACAACAGGAACAATTGAGACTTCACATACTGATCCACAAGTCGGAGACAGGGAGATATACTGTGAATGACAAGAACCTTAAAAACTTTCTACAGCAACAGCCCTGTCTCAAAAGGTCCACATCTCCTAATCCTATTTTCAAATAGCTCCACTAACTGGGGGCAAGTCATACAAATATGTGATGTAAGGGGGGACATTTTCGTTCAAACCACCGGAGTTTACTCCCTTACACCCATAGTCTTGTGAGCCTATCATAGCTTTATTTTTTAACTTTATTTAAATTTTAGGATAATTCTAAAAATTATACAATACATCTTGAGCACAACCTTCCTACCCTTCCCTCCACGCACCCACTCAAACTCCCCTTCTTCCACAGATCCACTGTTTTTCAGCTTCCTTCCAAAAATGACAGGCTTCTGAGTGATATGAACTGAACTAGACATAACAAGATGCATAACAACATAATAAGACTTAGCATAAACTCTCATATCATGGCTGGACCAGACAATCCAGTAGGACGAAAGAGTCCCATGTGCAGGCAAAAGATACCTCCACTTCCAACTGCTATGAGTCTCACAAAAATCCCAAGCTAAAAAAACACAGCATGTATTCAGAAGGCCTAGCACAGACCCATGAAGGATCTCTGATTGCTGTTTCAGTCTCTGTGAGCCACGATGAGTCCTGTTTATGTGATTCTTTGGGACATTTTCTCCTAGTGACTTCAACCTCTCTGGCTCCTATAGTCCTTCCTCCTCTTCTTCTGTGTAGTTTACCAAACTTCCTATAAAGTTTAACTATGGGTCTCTGCATCTCATAAGCTGCTGGAGTAGGTCTTCCTGATGATAATTGGGCTAGGCACCAATCAATGATTATATCAGAATATGATTAGAAATCATTTCATTGACTTTTTTCTTTATTTCTTTATTTCTTTTTTCTTTTAAGTAATGTGTGGTTCTCTTCTAAGACTCTGAGAATTCAGCTTCATGTTCCTGGCCATCCAGGCAGTGTCAACCATGGGTTGTTTCTCATGACTTGAGCCTCAAGACAGATCAGTCACAGATTGGCCATCCCATAAGCTTTGAGTCACCATTACCCCAGCACAGCTTGTTGACAGGGTAGGTTGTTGATGAAAAGTTTGGTTGCTGATTGGTGTCCAATTCCCAACAATGAGAGCCTAGCCTGGTGAAATAAGATGCATGGGTTAGGCTCCATTGTGGGAACCTGTTTTCGGGTTCCTCGTGGCTTTACCCAGCAGGTCCACATAGAGGATGATTAGGACCACGGGCCTGAATGCATGTGTCTGAGATGGTCTGCACTTTCCTGTGCTGCTGCGCCCCTTGGTGTCTCTATAAAACCCTGGTCCAGAGACAGTCAGGGCTCATTGGAAAAGGTTCCAGGCCTTCTCGAGGCTATCCTTTATTTTCTATCTGTTTATCTCCACAAGATTCTCCGCAATAAATCCTTCTATCTAATATTTCCTGCTGCTCACACTCAAGAAAACTCTGGGGAGCTGTGGGGTTGGTGGGTAAATGCCCCACACTCCATATCCTACATTACTAGGTATCCTCTCAAGGGTTACCCTCATAGCTTCAAGAAAGTCTCCACTGCACCAGATTTCCACATACTTCCCTATATATCCACCTATTCCAATAGTCTCTCCTCCTACTCTCTTCCTGTGTCCCCCACTCTGCACCTCATCCCTCCCATTCTCATCTCCACCTGCACCCAGAACACCCACAAAAATCAATTACATTTCCCTTTCCCAGGAAGATCAATTTGTCACCTCTAGAACTCTTCTTGTTACTTAGCCTCTGTGTGTCTGGGGATTGCAGTGTGATTATCCTTAACAGCTAATTTCCACTTATAAGTGAGTACATATCATGTTTGTCTTTCTGGTTCTGGATTACCACACAAAGCATGGGTTTTTTTCCTAGCTCTGTCCATTTACCAACAAATTTCATGATGTCATTTTTTTCTAACAGATGAATAATACTACGTTGTGTAAATGTGCCACATTTTCTTTATTCAGTCTTTGGTTAAGATATATATAGAGGTTTTCCAGTGTCTAGCTATTATGAACAACACTGTTGTGATCAGGGTTGAGCAAGTTTATTTATGGGAGGATGGAGGATCCTTTGGGTTTATGCCCAAGAGTGGTATATCTGGGTCTTGAGGTAGATCAGTTCCCAATTTTCTGAAGAATCACTATATTGATTTTATAGTGGCTGTATAAATTTTCACTCCCACCAGCATGGAAGTGTGTTCTCCTTGCTCTGTGTCTTCACTAGCATAAGTAGGCACTTGTGTGATTGATCATAGCCATTCTGACTGGTGTAAGATGGAATCTCGAAATCTTTTTGATTTGCATTTCCATGATGGCTAAGAATGTTAAACATTTTTTGGATGTTTCTCAGCCATTTTGCTTTCCTCTATTGAGAATTCTCTGTTTACTTTCAGACCTCATCTTTTCATTTGCCTATTTGGTTTGTTGATGTCTAGTTTCTTTAGTTCTTTATATCATTTGGATATTTACCCTCTGTTTGATGTAGAGTTGGTGAAAACCTTTTGCCATCTGTAGATTGCCATTTCTCTTATATATGGTATCTTTGCCTTAGAGTAGCTTTTCAGTTTTATTAGATCCCATATATTAGTTATTGATCTTAGGGCTTGTGGTATGGGTTCTCTGTTCAAGAAGTCACCTCCTGTGCGAGTGGCTTCAAGGATACTCCCCACTTCCTCTTCTGTTAAGTTCAGTGAAATTGTTTTCTTTTACAGTGAATCTGCTTTTATGTTGAGGTCTGATTCATTTGAGTTCTATGCAGGATAATGACTATAAATCTATTTGTGTTCTTTCACACACAGACATCCAGTGAAATAAGTACCATTTGTGAACAATGTTTTCTTTTTCCATTGTGTCTCTCTGGCTTCTTTATCAAAATTAAGGTATCCATAGGAGTGTGCATTTATGTCTGGGTCTTCCATTAGATTCCATTGATCAACCTATCTGTTTTTATGCCAATACTTTATGGGGTTTACTACTATAGTTCTGTAGTACAGGTTTAAATCAGGGATGGTGATACCTCCAGCAGTTCATTTATTGTACAAGATTGTTTTACCTATCCCGGTCTTTTGCTTTGCCATATGAAATTGAGTCTTATCTTTTCAACTCTGTAAAGACTGAGATTGTGTTGCAATTTTGACATGGATTGCTTTTGGTAAAATGGCTATGTTTTCCTATGTTGAACATACTGAACCATGAGCATAAGAAATCTTTCCATCTTCTTAGATAGTCTTCATTTTGTTCTTCAAACACTTGAATTTCATGTTATGCAAGTCTTTCACTTGCTGGGTTAGTGTTTCCCCAAAAGATTTTATATGGTTTATGGCTATAGTGAAGGGTGTTGTTTCCCTGATTTCTTTCTCAAACACTTTGTAATTTGTAAAAAGGAGAGCTACTGAATTTTTTAATGAAACTTGTTCCCAGCCACAATCCTAAAGGGTTTATCAGCTCGAGGAGGTCCCTGGCAGAATTTTGGCATCAATTATGTATACTGTCATATCATCTGCAAATACTGATACTTCCAAGTCTTCCTTTTCAATTTGTATGTCCTTTATCTCCTTCAGTTGTCTTATTGCTCTAGCTAGAACTTCAAGTACTATACTGAGTAGTTACAGAGGAAGTACACAACTTTGTCTTGTTCCTGAATTTAGTGGAATTTCATGAATTTCTCTCCATTTATTTTGATGTTGGCTACAGACTTGATGTAAATTGCCTTTGTGAAGATTAAGTTTGCTCCTTGTATCCCTAATCTCTCCCAGACTTTTCTTATGAAGGGTGTTGGATTTTGCCAAAGGACTTTTCAGGATCCAATGAGATAATCACATACAATTTTCTTTCTTTCAGTTTGTTTATATGGTGATTATATTTATTGATTTGCATATGTAGAAAGATCGCTTAATCTCTGAGATGAAGCCTACTTGATTGTGATTGATGATTCTTTTGATATGTTCTTGGATTCTATTTGCAAGAATTTTATTGTATTTGCACCTGAATTCAAAAGGAAAGTTCGTCTTTTATTCTCTTTCTTTCTTGACTCTTTTCATGTTTTGGATATCAGAGTGACCATGAGCTCAGAAAATGAATTCAGCAATTTTCCTTCTGTTTCTAATTTGTGGTATAATGTGAGGTATGTTGGTATAAGCTCTTCTTCAAGGTCTGGCACTGTGCTTTTTTTTTTTTTTTTTTTGCTTGGGAGAGTTTTAATGACTACTTCTATTTCCTTAAAGGTTATAGATTATTTAAATTGTTTATCTGGTCTTTGTTTTTCATTTTATTTTATTTTACAATACCATTCAGTTCTACATATCAGACATGGATTCCCTTGTTCTCCCACCTCCTGCACCCTTCTCTTCCCCCTAGCCTACCCCCCCATTCCCAACTTCTCGAGGGCAAAGCCTCCCCTGAGCACTGAGATTGACCTGGTAGACTTAGTCCAGGCAGGTCCTGTCCTCTCCTCCCAGACTGAGCCAAACGTCCCTGTATAAGTCCCAGGTTTCAAACAGCTAACTCATGCAATGAGCCCAGGACCTGGTACCACTGCCTAGATGCCTCCCAAACAGATCAAGCCAATCAACTGTCTCACCTATTCAGAGGGCCTAATCCAGTTGGGGGCCCCTCAGCCTTTGGTTCATAGTTCATGTGTTTCCATTCATTTAGCTATTTGCCCCTGTGCTTTATCCAACCTTGGTTTCAACAATTCTCGCTCATATAAACCCTCCTCTTTCTCACTAATTAGACTCCTGGCGCTCCACCCATGGAGTAGCCATGGATCTCTGCATCCAGATCCCTCAGTTGTTGGATGGGGTTTCTAGCATGACTATTAGGGTGTTTGGCCATCCCATCACCAGAGTAGGTCAGTTCAGACCGTCTCTCGAACATTGCCAGCAGTCTATTGTGGGCGTATCTCTGTGGATTTCTGTGGTCCTCTCTAGCACTTGTTTCTTCCTTTTCTCATGTGATCTTGATTTAATTTTACTAAGTTGCATCTATCTAGAAAAAATATCCATGTCTATTAGATTTTCCAATTTTTTTTTGAGTACAGTATGACCTAGTGATTCTTTGAATTTCCTTGGTGTCTGTTGTTATGCCCTCCCCTTGTCATTTCTGATTTTGTTAATTTGGGTATTACCTCTCTGCCTTTTAATTTGTTTGGATGGCAGTATATCTATTTTGTTGATTTTCTCAAAAACCAACTCTGTGTTACATTGAATCCCTGTATTCTTCTCTTAGTTTCTATTTTATTGATTTCAGCCTGCAATTTGATTATTTTTGCCATCTTCTCTTCTTGGGTGTTGTTGCTTCTTTTTGTACTAAAGCTTTCAATGAACTGTAAAGTCGCTGGTATGAGATCTCTCCACTTTTTATGTAAGCACCTTTTTCCAACATTTTACTCAGAGTTAATGTCTGTATTTGGGGTTTGGTGTGTTTCTTGTATGCAGCAAAACGATAGATTCTGTTTTCATATTCATTCTCTTACCTATGTCTTTTTATTGGGAAATTGAGTCCATTAATATTAAAAATATTAATGATCAATGATTGTTAATTCCTGTTTTCATGGTGGTGGTGGATTTAGAGTGTGTGTGTGTGTGTGTGTGTGTGTGTGTGTGTGTGTGTGTGTGTGTGCCTGTGTCTGTGTCTGTCTGTGTCTGTGTGTTTCTGTTCTTTTGTTTTTTGTTGGTATGAGATTATCTATTGACATAATGTAGTGGATGTAGTTAACCTCCTTGGAGTTTTGGTTGGCGTTTTGCTTCCTGTACCTTCTCTAGGGCTGGATTTGTGGGTAGATATTATTTAATTGTGACTTTGTCATGAAATATCTGGTTTTCTCCATCTAAGCTGATTGGGAATTTCGCTGGATATAGTGGTCTGGGCTGGCATCAGTGTTCTCTTAGACTCTACATAACGTCTCTCCTGACTCTTCTGGTTTTCAAAGTCTCCATTAAGAAGTTGGTTGTATTCTAATGAGTGGGCCTTTATATGTTATTTGTTTTTTTTTTCTTTTTGGGCTTCTAATAGTTGTATTAGAACATTGTTCTGTATGTTTAGGGTTTGATAATTATATAGCTTGGAGATATTTTTTCTGGTCCAATCTCTTTGGTGTTCTGTAGGCTTCTTGTACCTGTATAGACATGTCCTTCCTTAGGTTAGGAAAATTTTCTTCTAAGAATTTCTTGAATTTATTTTCTAACCATTTAAGCTGGTATTCTTATTCTATTATTATTATTCTTAGTTTGGTGTTTACATAGATTCCCAAATTTCCTGGATGTTTTATGTTAGGAATTTTTAGATTTAACATTTCCTTTGACCAAGGAATATATTTCTTGTATTGTATCTTCATCACTTGAAATTCTCTCTTCCCTCTCTTGAATTCTGTTGGTGATGCTTGCATGTGTAGTTCCTGTTCACTTACCCAGATTTTTTATTTCCAGAATTTCCTCCTTCTGTGTTTTCTTTATTGCTTCTCTTCCATTTTCAGGTCTTAAGTAGTTTCTGTCACCTGCTTGTTTGTATTTTCCTGTCTTCTTTGACATTCTTTAAAGAATTTATCAATTTCCTCCAGTTTTTTTATTTTCTTTTCCTCAATTTCGTCAAGGGATTTTTTCATTCCCTCTATCATCTTCATAAAGTTGTTTTTAAGGTTGTTTTCTTGTACTTCAGCACTGTTTGAATGTTCAGGTCTTTCTGTTATAGGGTAGCTGGGCTCGGTGATGCCATATTGCCCTTTCTGTTGTTGATTGTATTCTTATATTGGCATTTAGGCATCTAGGTTTGTACTCATTATACATCTTTAGATGTTTATTCCTGACTGTCTATTGAATGGGTGTTTTGTTTCTTGGATTGGATTCTGTTTCCTCTTTGGTCTTCTGGCCTAAGTGGCCAGGGATTCTGGTGACTAGGCAGTTTATAGGGTATCTCCAGTGGGGTTTTGTGGCCTACAAGACCTCTGGGATTTGAATATCAATCTGGCCTCTGTGTTCCAATAACCTAAGTGGCCTCTTGTGTTCTGGGTATCTGCTTACTATATGGGATTCCTAGTATTGCATAGGCTCCAATAAGGCAGAAGTTTTCTGCAGAGGTTGCAGGCTGGGATAGGGAATACAGATGGTGTGCAGTGGGGGCTGGTGGGGCAGCTTTGGTGAGTGTTGGCTAGTAGTGGGCAGTGTCTTCCCTTGGGACTCTAGAACCAGCCTGGCCTGAGGTAAAACAGAAGTCTTCTGCCTAAGGTGTGGACTGGATTATGGAGCCCAGAGGAGGGAGTACAGTCTTGGGCTACAGGACATGCTTTAAGGAGTGTTAGCCAGCACCGGCAGAGCCTGACCTGTGGTTCCTAGGAACTGCCAGAGCTGTTTGCTGGATAATGGATCTGAGTGAAGGGAATGCTAGGGTCCCTAGAACCAACCTGGCCATTGGTGAAGCAGAAGTCTTCTGCTGAAGTTGTGGGCTGGAATATGGAGCCCAGGGGAGATAGGGTAGCCTGGAGCTGTTGGGAATCCTGGGGTCCCTAGGACCAGTCTGGCCTCCATTAAAGCTGCCATAATAGTGGGCCAAAATATGGAGATGAATAGACATTTTTTCCTCTATTTTCTTCTGGCCTTAATGGACTTTTCCTTTATACTTTGATTTCCAACTTTGTGTTTTATGCTTTTGGGGTTTGTGTGTGCATGTGTGACAGAGTGAGTATTTAATTGTTGTTTGGTTTGGTTTGTTGTGATTTTGTTTTATCTTTTTTTAAAAAAGAGAGAAAGACAGGGTGTGGAAATGGGTGGACATGGAGATGGGGAGAATCTGAGAGGAGTTGGGGGAGTGCAAAATCGTGATCAGAATATATTAAATAGGGAGTGTGAATGGTAATGTGATGATATAAAGAGATTAAATATATATATATATCAAAAATTAAAAGTGTATAGAAATATGGACATTATTAAGACATTGAAAGTATAGCAGAAAATCCATAAGCATATATCATAAGCCAAGAGTAAATTGATAAGATATCAGGAACAGAGAGTTCAAATACTTGACCATAAAGACATAAGAATACATGAGTAGTTCTGTATTCTTGTAAAACAGATACAGCAATGTCACTCCAGGAGAGGATACCATAGGAGTAACAACAGAGAAAGCATGGGTGCTGCTTAATTTCTGTCAGCATGAAGTAGAAGGCAAATTGAGTTTAATCCTTCTGTATTTGTATCTGAAACAAAGCAAAGTGGTTCAGATATCATTGCAATATTCTCGAGCAGGTAAGTGACTTAGAATAAAAGGGGGAACCTGAGTATGCATTCATAACCACCTGCATTTCTGCCAGATGTGGATCAGTGTATGAAGTGTCCAGAAACACACTATGCAAATACTGAGAAGAGCCGCTGCAAACATAAGACTGTGACATTTCTGCCCTATGAAGATCCCTTGGGGAAGATATTCAGCATCATGTCCCTGGGCTTCTCCTCACTCACAGCTGTTGTTCTTGGGGTGTTTCTGAAACACAGAGACATTCCTATAGTCAAGGCCAATAACCGGCATCTCAGTTATGTCCTGTTCATCACTCTCCTCCTCTGTTTTCTCTGTCCCTTGCTTTACATTGGCCATCCTAACACAGTCACCTGTATCCTACAGAAGAACATATTTGGACTTCTGTTCACTAAGGCTCTTTCCACTGTGATGGCCAAAACTCTCACTGTACTTAAAGCCTTCAAGATCACTACTTCAGGGAGAATAAGGAGGTGGCTGCTGATTGCAAGGGCCCCTTATTTCATCATTCCTATCTGCACCCTGCTGCAAGTTGTTCTCTCTGGAATCTGGATGGCAACCTCTCCTCCATTTATTGACAAAGATGTCCTTTCAGAACATGGACACACCATCATCATTTGCAACAAAGGCTCAGCTATTGCCTTTACTGCATCCTGGGATACCTGGGGACACTGGCTATAGGGAGTTACCTCATAGCTTTTTTGTCCAGGAATCTGCCTGACACATTCAATTAAGCCAAGTTCCTGGCTTTCGGCATGCTGGTGTTCTGCGGTGTCTGGGTCAGCTTCCTCTCTGTCTACCATAGCACCAAGGGGAAGGTCATGGTGGCTATGGAAGTCCTCTCTACCTTGGCTTCTAGAACATCACTCCTAGGCATCATCTTTGTTCCCAAGTGCTACATCATACTATTAAGACCAGAAAGGAACTCACTTCATCACATTAGGGACACAACATATGCTAGAAGAACAAACCTTAAAACCTAGCTCCCATATTTCTTAAATTAAAGAGTTTTGATGTATAATTGTTCTCCACTCTCTGAAAACTCACATATGAAATCATAATTTGGCATTTGATCCCATAAGCTATTATTTCTTTAAGTAATCATATTAGGCTAAATGAATTTTGCATCAATCCTCTTATTCATGTTGGAATATAGCCTGCAATTTGAGTTCTCCTCTTACATTCATTATTACTTTTGTGTTATTGATTTCATTTACTGATGAAATGCTAATTTGGGAATTTTCCACTTGGATCATTCACGTATTTTATTAATTTGACCACTAGATTATTCCAAAAAAAATATTTCTGCTGTCAATTACATATGTTGATGAACAGTTTCAAGAGTTATACATGTAAATATTAAACATTTTTAAATTTGACATTCATTACAACAAATTTGTGATAATATAGTGTTTTGTTTCTGAAGCCCTTGAGACCATTCTCGAAATTGTCATGTGTTCTTTTCTTATATGTTTTATTCTGAAGAAATTCAAATTATTCACATTCGATGCAGCTTTTCATAAAGATTATACTGTACCAGAAAACTACATAATGAGCTACATACTAAGTTCTTGCAAACTCGGGACCTCATTTTATAACCCAACTCCAAATGTCAACCAGAACAGCCAATTTGCAGTCAACACCTGCAGCCTCTCTTGAATTATGATGCCCTGTGCAAAATGCCCAGATGTAACTACTCCCACTGACTCTGTACTCACTTCTCTGTGTTACTCTAAACATCCAAGCAGCCTTTATCTTGTCACTTCCTCACAGTCCTTCACCTTTTGCTAAAGGAGTGTGTATTCCTTCAACTCATACAGACTGGAAAAGACCTACAATCCAGGAAGGCCATTTGCAGCCATTGAAGCAGAGGCTTCTCTATATCCTGGACTCCAGATAGAATCAGCAGAAGATACTTGGCACTCAGCTTCAGAACCTGTCTGTGTGATGCCTGTATGTGAACAAAGACTTAGTGAACCATGTCTGAGAGAGCCAGATCAGTCAGGAAGACAAGGGTAAATTATAATCCATAAAGAAGATGGGGACTGGCACACATTCTTATACACACAGGGTTCCCAATAGAAGAAGAGGATGCTTCATGTGTCGATAAAGCCCCAGGACTCTTCCCATGATGTACTTCCCTCATTGTCATGGAAATACACTTTGTTCAGTTGGCTGCTCCATTCAAATACTGTGTGTGTGAGTGTGTGTGTGTGTGTGAGAGAGAGAGAGAGAGAGAGAGAGAGAGAGAGAGAGAGAGAGAGAGAGAGAGAATGTATAAGAGAAAAAAGGGAAAATGGAATAAAATAAAATAAGGGAAATTTTTTTACTCTCATCATGGAAGCTGCAGTGTGAGACAATGATTCATGCCATGAACCCTTTGTGCATTTATCTTTACTTGCAAGTGTTCATTGCAAAGAGTCATTAGTCTGGTTTGAGGCCTTTGGTTTCTACTATCTTATCGATGCTGGGCCCTCACTAGGGCTCCTCCTGGATATCCTGTTGTTGCCCTGTGTTTTAGAAATCTTGAGACTTTAGGTATACAGACCAGGTCTCTTCACAAGCTCCAGCACATCATAGATGGGGTGGATAGTGGCATAGGTCAAGTCATATCCTTAGGTCTGGGCCTGTGAAACTGTAGGATTGGTCTACCAGATGTCAAAAGGGGACAACTCTCCCATGCTTACAACTTCGGGGCTGGCTCACACACCCTGCACTAACAAGTATGGATCGATTGTGCTGCACTGGTGATGTACAGGGGCTGCCCTCCCAAGTGTTGCACTGGTGGTGGTCAGGTATACCTCTCCCACGCTATGACCACAAAGCTAGCTCTATCACTTGCCCCATATATTAATGGGCATGGGGGAAGAGGGCAACTCTCCTCCAAGATACCACCTCAAGACAGATGTGTAACAGGGACAGAACTCCCATGCTCAAAATTTTTAAGCTGGCTCATTCACAACCACACTAACAGGTTTGGCTATATTCTGATTTTCTCCTGAAGTATGGGGTTTGCTCTCCCAAGTGTTGCAGCTGCTGGGGGTCAGAGATAGTTCTCCCGTTCCTATAACCATGGGACATCTGTATGGTCATGGCATGGGTAGGCATGAGCTTGCTTCCCCCCCTTCCCTCACCCAGTAATGCCTGGTTCATATGGAAGAGCTGGCCCTATAGACATAAGTGCTCAAGGCATTCTTTTAATTGATGTCCCTTCTTCTCAGATGACTTCAGATGTGGTGACTCAGATGTGTCAAGTTGGTAGGAAACCATCCAGCACAATTGACCCCATATCATCTTGACACACAAATACATTACCACAAAGTTACCTTTCCTTTCCCATTCATCCCCGAGATCTCAGATTAAATTCTAAGTAGGTGCTGGAGAGATGGCTCAGCATTTAACAGCACTGGTTATTCTTCCTGAAAACCCAGGATCAAGTCCAAGCACCAACATGGCAGCTCACAACTGTCTGTAACTTTCTTCCATGGGATCCATAATCTTGACACAGATATACATTCAGGCAACACACCAATGCACATAAAATAAAAATAAACAAGTATTTTTAAAAACATAAATAACTTCAAAATACCCCACAGTTTTAAGTGTCCCAAAATGGAACACACTAAAATTTCACTCAGAGGTTAAGAGTACTGGCAGATTTTCCAGAGTACCTGAGTTCAACTCAAAGCAATTGCATGTTGGCTCACTACCAGCTATAATGAGAGCTGGAGCCTTATTCTGGCATTCAGAAATACATGCATGCAGAACACTATACATAATAAATAAATCTTTTTTTAAAAAATGCAGTACTTCTGGGCAGTGGTGGCACACACCTTTACCCCCAGCACTCAGGAGACAGAAACAGGTGGATGTCTGTGATTTCAAAACCAGTCAGATCTACAGAGTTAGTCCCCAGGCCAGCCAGTACTACACAGAGAAACCCTGTCTCAAAAAATACCCACAGAAAAATCAATCCCTTTATCATATCCAGATCTTTAAAACCTAAAAATGTTTTTAAAAGTTTGAAATCTCCCAAGTGTGGGCTCTTAAAAAAATAAAAATTAGGTTAAATAATTCCTTACTTCTAGAATGAAAGGCACAAAACAAAGTCTCTCTCTGACAAATAAAATCCACTCTCCAACTATGTCATAGTTCGATTTCCAATGTCTGAATCCACTTACTAACTTCTGGGCTTCTCCAAAGGGCTTAGGGCACTTCTTCAGCTCCATCGTCTGCAGCACACACAGATTGCCTTCCAGGCTCAGGATGGCTCCATTCTCTAGCTGCTGCTGTTCTTGTCAGTCACGCCACTGTACTGACATCAACCACAATGATGGGTCTTCTGCTGCAAAGTGGCTGCACTTTCATCAATGCTTCTCATGGACTCTCTTCATGGTTCCAAGTCTCAAATTCTCTGTGTGACTCCTTTAATTTTGGACCTTCAACTGCTAGTGTGCTTCCACCATCACCAATGGCATCTCCTGGCTTCTCACAGTGCCAAGTCTCAGCTGGAATCCATGGCCAAATCATGCCTTCAAAACCAGTACCACCTGGGTGACTCTCACACCATCAAATTTGACTGCCAGCATGAAATACAACTGCCTCTGGGACACAGCATCCGTGTGACATCAGGAACCACTTCTCAGAACATTTCAACTCAGCAATGCTGGGCTTTTTTTTGAGACATGGTTTCTCATTGTAGTTTTAGTACCTGTCCTGGAACTCACTCTATAGCCTAGGCTGGCCTTGAACTCACAGAAATCTGCCTGGCTCTGCCTCCTCTGTGCTGGGATTAAAGGCGAGTACTACCACCACCAAGGGCTCTTATTAATCACCACTAATTTCTCAATTCCAGCCAACCAGCATCCAGTATCTCAGTAAAACAAAGGTTTCCCTTTAGCAGTTCAGATATTTTGTTAATCATAGCTGGTTATTCAGCCCCAGGAATCAAGACCACAGAATCTTAATTCAAAATAACAAATGCCTCCAATAGAGACTTTAAACTTCCCTCTGAAACTTCACAAGCCATGCTCCCATCTTCTGCATTGCACTCAACATTCTTATATTCCAAGCTACTACAGAACAGCTCCCATTAGGTAAACACTCAAAGGATTTTCTTACACAATGTTTCAAAGTCCCTCCATAGTCCTCCTACAAAACAACATGGTCACGTCTGTAAAAGCAAGACCCCACTCCTGGTACCACATTGTCTTAGTTAGAGTTTCTATAGCTACAATAAAACAACATGGCCAAAAACCAATTTGTAAAGGAAAAGGCTTATTTTGCATACACTTTCACATTTGAGTCCATCATTTCAGGAAGCCAGGATCAAAATCAAACAGGAACTGAGGCAGAGGCCATGGAGAGGTGCTGCTTACTTCCTTGCTCGGCCTGCTTTCTTATAGAACTCAGGACCACCAGCCTGGGGATGTCACCACCCACTTTGAGCTGGGACATCTGCTAAAGTGAAACCTTTGTTTTACTGAGATACTGGATGCAGGTTAGCTGAGTTGAGAAATTAGTGGTGATTAAAAAGAGCCCTCAGTGGTGGTAGTGCTCACCTTTAATCCCAGCCCTCAGGAGGCAAGGTAGAATGCATGTGTAACAGTAGATGACCAAAAGAAAATAAACTTAGTGACATCTTTGGATGTTTCTTGTCTCACAATATCATGTCAGGGTGTTTTCCTTTTTTGTTTCTTTATTTCTTTGTTGTTTTAATCTTTTTTGTTTTGTTTCATTTTGTTTTGATTTCACTTCTTATTTTTTTTCTTCTCTCATTTTACTCTATTAGTCTCTTTGACTATGTATAATGGCTACCACTTTACAGTTTTTATGGGACTGAAAATGTGCAACCAAGTGGGTCTCTGATTTATCTGATATTTCTTGCACTCCTTTCCTTCCTTTTGTTTGTTTTGTTCAGTCTAATGTGTTATTGTCTTGTTTTTTCTTAGTATGTTTCATTTTATTATTATCCCACAGAAATCTCTTTTTTTTCTAGTGACAAACAGAAAAGGTTTGGATTCTGGGGTGTGTGTGTGTGTGTGTGTGTGTGTGTGTGTGTGTGTCTGCATAACAGTCCTTGGAGGTCCAAAGAGGATGTTGACCCAGGGGGGCGGGGTGTAAACTACATTTTATGATGTCTGTGTATTGAACTCTGCCACTTTACAAGAGCGGTACATGATTTAGTCTGCTGAGACATCTCTCCAGCTTCTGCAATATTCTGCAATATCTGTTTATTGAAACATCCATGTCACTCCTAAGTTCTACTTCATTAAATCCAAAGATGCATCAGGATTCTGTATTCTTTCTGACTACAAGGGGTAGCATTTTGTTGCCTTCATCTGCAAACATGAGGTCACAAACTTCCTAAAATTTCTGCAATTATCAATTGCTGTCAAAGTCTTACATTCACTGTTATCAAAAAGAAACCTCTGAGTTAATTTCAAATCTTATTACATTTTAGAGACAAAAAGAACACTTCCACTCATCACTAATGTCCAAAAGCAAAGTCCTGTAGAAATTGGTGGCTGAGTAGAAAGTTATAGGAGACAATATAGATAAAAGTAGCATACATGACACTGATAAACAACACCATTAGAAGAAACAGTGAGGGTCATTAGCTAATGAATAATCTTGCATTGTATCCTAATAGTTGGTTCTGTACCAACATTACATTTGTCAGTTAAAATTTATGAAATGTGAGTCCGGGAAAATGTTTTTTCCCTTAACTTTTGAAGAGAATTTCTCTCTGGTCTTATCAAAATGATGTAGCACTTGGGGACAAAGATGCATCCCAGCAAGCCAGCACTGGAGGCTAAGATGGAGAAGACCTCCACAGCCACCATGACCTTGCCCTTGGTGCTGTGATAGACAGGGAGAAAAGTGACCCAGACAGTGCAGAACAACAGCATGCTGAATGTCAAGAATTTGGCTTCATTGAATGTGTCAGGGAGATTCCTGGCCAAGAAAGCCACAGTGAAGCTCCCCAGGGCCAGAGAGCCAAGGTATCCTAAGACAGAATAGAAAGCAGTTACTGAGCCCTTGTTGCACACAATGATGATGTGGCCATGCTCAGAGTGTGCATCAATTTCAAGCAAGGGAGGAGACACACCCAGCCAGAATGCACAGAGAAGAATTTGGATGATGATGCAGATGGGAATGATGTAGGTTGGTGCCCCTGATACAAGGAGCCACTTTATCCTTCTTCCAGGAGTTGTGACTTTGAAAGCCAAAACCACAGTAATTGTCTTGGCCAACACAGTGGAAACAGCCACAGTGAATGAAACTCCATATGTTATTTGCTGCAGGATACAGGTAGCTGAGTTGGGATGGCCAATGAAGAGCAAGGAGCAGAGGAAGCAGAAGATGAGGGAGATGAGCAGGATGTAGCTGAGAGTGAGGTTATTGGCCTTCACAATGGGAGTGTCTTGGTGCTTCACAAAGATCCCAAGAACCAGAACGGTGAATGCAGACAAACCCAAGGCCATACAGGACAGAGTCATCCCCAAGGGGTCATCAAAGGCCAGAAAGGTCACATCTTTGTACAGGCAGTGGTTCTGCTCTGCATTGGCATACTGGTCCTCTGGACACTTCATACACTGATCCATATCTGATGCAGAAAGCAAAAGTATTGTTAGTGCAACTTCAGCATTCTTTATGGACAGGCCACACCAGTGTATTCTGTATTTTGAAATCTTTAAAACATCCACATACTTTATTGATAAAGGTGTAATTGAGATGTTTCTGAAGAGCATTGCATCCGTATCATAATGCCTATCTTCTTCAAGGACAAACACAGATCCTATTGATATACTATAATATGAATCTTTCTGTCTGGATTAGAAGTGATGCCCTTATGAGAGATGGAGACTTGGTCTTATCCAGGATTAAAACTTTCATAGGTTTTTTTTTATTCCCAAATAATCATCACCAAACACACGAGTAGTCGAGCAATAGCAAATAGAATCATGTGTGTGTGTGTGTGTGTGTGTGTGTGTGTGTGTGTGTGTGCAAGTGCATATATATGTGAAAGCAGTAAATGAAAAATAGTGTTTGAAAATAGTAAATGAAAAAGAGCTCATGAGTTTGAGAGTTTTGTTGAATGTGATGTGTGGAAAATAGAATGAGGAGAGAGGGTGTTTTTTTTTTCCATCACAGGCAATTTATTTTGTTCTATTCATTCACAGTTAATACAGAAAATACTTGGAAACATTTCCATATAATGTTTGACACAGAAATCATCAAATAGAAGTATACAATGTTTACAGGAGACAGTACATTTATAATTTATAACCCCAAATGTATTTATAAATTAAAAATGGAAAGATCTACAAATGAAATTATGAAGGTTCACCAAAGTCATTTAATCTGTCAGTTTCTCATTCATTTTTATGTATTAATAATATTCTATTGTATGGATAAGCCACATTTTATTTCTCTCCAGTATGTGATAGCTATTTGAGTTGTTTTAACTTTTTTACTATTAGCAACACACTGCTGTAAACCTTCATGTACATGTTGCACAGGTGCTCATTTTCAGTAGTTTGAGGATATATTCCTAAGGGTAGAATTGTTGAGTAACAGAGTAACAATGTTTTGCATTTTGACCAACCACCAAACTGTTTTGCCAAAGTGGAACACCATTTTAAAATCTCACCAAATCCTTGTTTTTAAGGCTCTGATTTTTGTACAAATGCATTCAATCATTCTGTCAGACCAAACCAGGAAAAGTAAGCTATAGTTCAGAGCTGTTCTATTCCATTTACTAGAGAGGGTGGTTTTATAATGTATGAAATTCTCAAGAAAAATTATTTAAATATGATGCCCTTAGTTGTGTCCTCATCAGGGAATAGGGATAGCAAATAGTTCATAAAATGAATTAATCTTACTCTTAAGGTAGAAAACTCAATACATACATAGCACCGAGAAGTCTTGTATCTTATACCACCACCTTAGTAAGCACAGGACACTTGCTTACTTCCTTAATTTCCTTCTATATGAGACCTGTGTCAGGACCCACACCCACATTTTCCCCCTGGGTGTTTTTGGGGAGTGAGGGATGAGAGATTTAGATAGAATTATAGAGGGAAGAGAGAGAGAGAGAAACACAGGATAGCCTCAGAGGGGCCTAGATCCTAATCCACTAGCTCAGAACTTTATTCCAAAGGGCTTTTTATATCAATGCCAAGGGAGGAGGCAAAAGACCTCTTTCTTACTAGATACAACTAAAGGTAGACCCTACGAAACAGCCAGTAGCCAGGCCTGAGGTCCAATCATCCTCTTAGGAAGCCATGCTGGTAAAGCAAGCTCAGATATCACTAGGAAACCTCTGTGGGCTCCAAAAGACCTGGGTTCTGCTAATGTACTCAATGGTGAAGGAGTTATTGGTAAAACAGCATGAACAAGGCAACATGAGAACTCCCAAGTGAGAGTGGTAATACAGAATATTTGAACTGAGCAATAATACCCCATTCATAAGTTGTAATTTCTACCACAGCAAGTAAGTGAAATATGATTGTAATTGTGCTAAATTGTGGATAATAAGTGAGAGCAATGATGTGCTTCCAGGATTTTAAGTCATTCCATGAATAAAACCAACCAGCATTTATGGACAGCTATGATTGCATTTTTGGTTTGTTGTTCTTTAAGGGGCTGGAAGGATGGCTCAGCTGTTAAGAACATGGTCTGCTCTTACAGGAGGCCTAAGTACAGTTCCAAGAATATGTGAGGTGCCATATTACTACCTGTAACTCTGGTACAAAGGGCATCAGATGCCTCAGGAAGATGTCACATGGACTTGGCCCTGTATGGACTTACTACCCTCTACATATGCCTAATTCAAATATTCATAAACATAAAGATTTTTTATTTTTTGTTGGTATTTATTATTATAAATGCCCTTTATAGTTATTATCTTTAATTAATTTTATTACAATCTGTTTTTTAAACGTGTGTGTGTGTGTGTGTGTGTGTGTGTGTGTGTGTGTGTGTGTAAAGCACAAGTTGTCAAGAAGCCATTTGTAGGAATTGGCTCTATCTCATTCCAATAGACTTCTTTTGATGAATTCAGGTCATCAAACTTGTGGCAAGAGATTTACATGCTAATTCTTTTCATTGACCCTAAATTGTCTTTTTTAAAAAAATTAGTTATTTATTATGTATACAGTGCTCAGCCTGCATGTATGCCTGCACACAAGAAGAGGGCACCGAATCTCATTACAGATAGTTGTGAGCCACTGGGTGGTTTCTGGAAATTGAACACAGGACTTCTAGAAGAGCATCCCATGCTCTTAACGACTGAGATATCTCTCCAACACCCTAAATGTCTTTTTTAAATGTTCTTTGCATTATACACAATGACTGGCAATAAAAGTCAAAAACAATAATTGACTCTCCTTTGAATTTGGCCATCTCCAAACCAATAGCCAGTTGACTTATATTGATTGTGTATGCAAAACTATCATTGGAATAATTGTGACTGTTTCTTTTCCCTACAAAACTATTTTATCAGCTTGGTAATGGTGGCCCATGCCTTTAATCCCAGCACTCAGGAGACAGAGGCAGGGGATCTCTGGGGGTTCAAGGCCAGCCTGGGATACAGAGTGAGTTCTAGGAAAGGTGCAAAGCTACACAGAGAAACCCTGTCTCAAAAAACCAAAAAAAAAAACTATTTTATCTATATTATTGTGACATTCATTGCTACTGTGTACAGAAATCTTAAGAGGGACACCTGTCTTTCTCTACATCAAGTGTCCACACTTTTCCCCATTTTTATATGAAATCAAGTGCTGTCTCGTGTTTAGCTGTTTCTAGTAATTTTACCCACAGTTACTACTCTTTAGTCACCATAACCTACAATGGCATCAGTCTCAAAACTCTCTGAGAACCTGCCTCACATGGAAGTAACAGCATTTGCATCCTTCCAAAGTTTCCTTAGCAGGCTCCCATTGCAGCCTTATGTTACCACCCTGAATTCACATCATCATGCTGTCTTCCCCACACACTTGTCAGCTAAATGACAAGACAAAGTACTAGCAATTCATATAATGCTGTATAAAAAGCATGCCCACCACCACACAATACTTATTTACCATTCCAATATATGGTGACTCTGTGGTGGTATTGTGTTCCCCAAAATAATGTGGACGCTAATAAACTTACCTGGGATCAGAGAACGGAACAGCCACTAGATACAAAGGCTAGAAAATGGTGGAACACGCGCCTTTAATTCTAGCATTCCAGTGGTATAAATCCCTCTGGATCTCTGTGAGTTCAAGGCCACATTGGAAACAGCCAGGCATAGTGACACTAGCCTTTAATGCCAAGAAGTGAGCCTTTAATCCCAGAGAGTGATGGCAGAAATCACAAAGATATATAAGGCGTGAAGACCAGAAACTAGAAGCATTTGGCTGGTTAAGCTTTTAGGTTTTTCTTTTTTAGCTCCAGTTCAGCTGAGACCAATTCTGGACGAGGACTAAGAGGCTTCCAGCCTGAGGAAACAGGATAAGCTGAGGAACTGGAAAGGTGAGATAGCTGTTGCTTGTTCTGCTTCTCTGATCTTCCAGCATTCACCACCATATCTGGCTCCAGGGTTGATTTTATTAATAAGACCTTCTAAGATTCCTGCTACATGACTCAATACCTTTCTTTGTCAGCAATGTTTGTGGGCAGTGGCAAGAACAAATTGTGTTCAATTCATGACTTCAGTGGCAGGAGATGACTGAACAGTTAAGAGTGCTTACAGCTCTGCAGAGAACAAGGGTTTGGACTCAGCATCCATGTGCAAGCTTATACCTGTCTATATCTCAAATTCAAGGGGCTTGTATGCACTATTTTGGCCTCCACAATCTCCTGCTCATAAACTCACACAGAAACACATAGATACACTCAAGGAGAAAAATGAATAACCAACAATTTACAAATATTTGTGAATACAATCTAGTCTACATGTACCTTTGCAGGGATATAATGATCGGACAGATATAGTGTAGAATTCCCTCACAAGGCTGTTTGATTTTTCAAAACACTTTCTTTTACAAAATAGTACCAGCAATGATTTTACACTGACTCAAAGGTGTATGTGAAGGCACAGGTTGTTATTTATAAGGACATTATTATTGATCATATACTTGTAAAACAAACTTAGGAAAGAATAGATTTTATTTGTGCTCTAAAAGGTCCACAGAACTTAGTAGGTCCACAGAGCCTCCCTAGCTCAACAGACTCCATGATAGAAGTACCACTCAGACTATAAAACTCACCACCTAGCAGCACCACCTGCCAAACTGAAGCAAAGGCCTAATCCATCATAGCTCTTATAGCTCTGGGGAAGTCTCAAAATGTACTAACTTTGCTATTTAGCATCTATGGATCTACTTTTGGCTCACTGTTCTTCGTAACTAAAGTATGTCAACCCAGAACATGGTTCTTTTGCTTCAAATCTCACCCTGAGAAAGGCTCAGTGCTACACTGGGTTCCTGAGCATCAACTGTAGTTGACATCCAGCTAATGATGACTTTATTTGGCTTGAACCTATGTCCCAGCAGTCTTCTCTGGTGAATAACACAGAGCAGTGCAGCCACCTTCCAGGCCCCTTCAAAAGTGCAGTATGGATAGCAGAAGTCAATCAGTCTGAAGGATTTCTCCCTGCAGTCAACACTTACCTGTCTCATTGGAAATCTCATTTGCTGGGCAGGGAATGCAATCAAAACAGCAGGCTGCTATTCCTTCTTGTTGGAATTTTCTGAATCCAGGGTGACAATCAACACTGCACACAGCAGAGGGCATCTGAGGAAAAGCAGATAGATGCTGGGACAGGAGTTTGACTACTCCTTCAATAGTTATAGCATCTCATCATTTTTAGAAGTTAACAAGTTTTCTTTCTATACACAACCTGAGTGAACACATTTCTTTCAGTACTTTGTACAAGGCCACACATGAATATGTGAGAACAAATTAATGAAATGTTGAAGTGCTTCTGAACTACTAAAAGTTCAGGGAAGACCTAGGAGTATATGTTGTGTCACCACTGGAATACCTGAACTGAACACCCTACCCACCCATTGTGTAGCTTAGCTTTGTCAACTTGAAACAAAGCAGAGATACAAGAAAAAAAGAGAAACTAAATTGAGAAGTTGTCTCTGTCTAATTGGCCTCTGGTCCTTTTATTGATCTATTTTTTTATTTGCTCATTAATTCTGGAAAGCACCACCATACTTGGTTCCTTTTCGGAATTTAGTGGGAATGCTACGAGTTTCTTTCCATATAGTACAATGGTGTCCATGTTTTGTCTTATACAAAGTTATTTTGTCAAGAAATGTCCTTTTAATTTTTCAAGGGATTTTTTAAATGTTTCTTTGTTTGCTTTCTCTGAAGGGATGCTGGACATTGTTCAAGAGCTTTTCTCCATCTTTTTCAATGAGCCTACAATTTTTATCCTAGCATATATTTATGTGACATATTAAACTTGATGGATTTGCATATGTTGAACCAGCCTTACATCCCTGTAATAAAGTGATCTTGTGTATAGGGACTGATCTTTTTGATGTGCGGTTGAGACCTGTTTGCCACTATTTACTTGAGAATTTCTTCATCCATGTTCATTTATTAGAGTGCAATTTTCTTCTTTCTGATTCACTTTACCTGGAATGGTCTTTTTCCTGTACTGTAGAGACTCTACTCTTATTTATGAGTGCAGTAGCAAGACAGTATTGTTTGTTTGTTTCTTTGTTTTTTTAAAAATTTCCTTGTCTGTGTCCTTTGATTAGAGAGTGGGATTCTTCAAATTCAGTTATTAATTAAAACTATTTGGTGATTATTGTCAATTTATGTTTTTGTAAGTTTTGATGTATTT
The DNA here is from genome assembly GCF_049852395.1 of Peromyscus maniculatus bairdii. NCBI lineage: Eukaryota > Metazoa > Chordata > Mammalia > Rodentia > Cricetidae > Peromyscus > Peromyscus maniculatus. The sequence goes on from NC_134852.1 coordinate 3,397,639, forward strand.
CAAACCTTTGCTTTTCTGTCTAGTGATCTAGTGTAGTCTACACATTCCTGTGACATCTACTGTTTATTTTAATATTCAGTGTGAAGGAGTGTGAAGGGTAAAGACACTGTGGAATTGTCTTCCTTAGTGATGTTCCAGTAACTATATGTTCCTGCAATTTGTAGTCACCATTACAAGTTTTTCTATCTTCCTAAAATTATGAAGGATAGCTTTGCTGGGCATAGTAGTTGAACTTGGAAATTTTGTCTCTGTTTTAAAAACATAATTGATACTCTCTCCTTTTAAACTGTCTATGAATAAAGCTACTGTGGTTATGATGGGGACTTTCAATGAAATTGACCTTTTCTCTTGTAACCTAAAATTCCTCTTCATTTCGCATAATTGAGATTTTAAGTGATATTAAAAATTCAAACTATCCTTTTCTGAACCTGTTAGGCCTTCTGACTGCCTGCTGTATCTGGGTGTCCGTATTTCCTCAGCATTTGGTAAAATTTTGGCTGTCATTTTATGAGAAATACCTATGATGCCTGTAACATGTTGTCCTCCTCTTGTGCCTGTGCTTTCTTATTTTGGTCTTTTACTGATGTCCCTGAAGTCTCTTGTGGTTTCTTCATCCTTCCTTATTGTTTTATCTTTGTCAGAGTTTAAATTAAAATTGATCTGTCTTGTTTCAAGTCCCAATAGTCTGTCTTCTACTTGAGACATTCTCTTAGTAAGAAGTTTTAGACAGTCTGTTATTTGAATTGTTGTGTCTTTCATTTTCAGAAAGTTATTATGAATTCTTCATTTTTATTGTGCCTTTATTGAATTTTTGTCACATCTTCACTCAGTTTCTTATTATTTGCAAGTGTTCGTGGTCTAATTGGTTTGTCCTTAGAGGTTATTTGTATGCTCTTTGATTTCTGCAACATTCTTACAATTATTATTTGAAGTCTTTGTTTAGTATGTCACTGAGTTCACTGTCATGTGAGCCTATGATTCTCCTGCTGCCTCACTGTTTGCAAGTGCCATTTCTGCTTAAGATTTGCATATCTAGAATACGGTATATATTGAGTTGTTTCTAGACCTCCCTATCCTTTTGGTTGATGTTTTTATAATGTTCAAGTTAGGCCTGATAGAAGCAGACTTCTGATTTCATTGCTGTCCTCTGATCTAGGGGAACAGGCCAGTAGCTAAAACTTCAACCCATTTGCTCTCTTCTTTGAGCATAAGTTTCTCATCACTGTAAAAATAGAAAATTAACTCTTGATTTAACTCTATCTGAGCAACTTGAGATATCATTTCAGATTAACTTTGCACACTTCCTGGACATAAACCCCTTTCAAACTCAACAAACAACATTGTAGTAGGCGATGTAGTTCAGATATTATAAAACCAGACACATCAGAATCAATACCTATATATATATCTGGGGACACATAATGGGATATTTTATTTACAAATTTTCTCAAAGCCAAATTATTATGACTATGAGTGCCTGTCCAAACTGATAAGGAAACAATACAAATCTTTTTTGTTTGTTCATTTGTTTGTTTGAATGAGTTATGCAAGAATTAAGGTGCAAATAAATTATCTTCTATTGAGGGGTTCCTTTAGAATTTATGATACAGGACAGTAGAGGTGGCTCAGCAATCTATCACACTTGCTGTTCAATCCTCCACTCCTACACTTAGGGTCAAATTGTATACAGTTCCTCGTTATCTTAATTCCTCTCTGGGCGTATTTAGATACCTCATACTCAAATGGAACACAGATATATACAGGCAAAATATCTACACACAAAAAAAATAGTCTAAAAAAAGTTATAATTAGTAAAAGATCTAAGGTGGACCATGAAAATGTGATATATTGTTAGAGAAGTGGGGAATTTAGGACATCCTGGTCACAGTGCTTGAATAAAATTATAGAATATAAATTAATGATTTGCATAACTGTTCCTAGTTCAAAATCTTTTCTTACACTTAGCTTCAGTATTTTCAGCATGCAGATTAGAGATTCAGTATAAGAGAAGAAAGGCAATGGGCAGCAATCAGAATGGTACCGAGAGAATATTGATAACTTTACTGGGAATGATATCAAACATTGGTCATCTAGTTTTATATTTGTTTATAAATCAGAGAATTTCTGATATGATAAAATATATAATATGTGTGTCTTATATTTTAAAAAAAATTTATTTAAAAAATCATATTTTAAAAAACTAGAAACACCAACTAGAAGCTTAAAATTGAGTCTTTACATGACCATCCATCTAATTTCGGTAAGTCACATGGAAACGCAAATGGCCCCACTTGACACTGGTTATAACTGTGAGGTGTGCAACAGTACATTTTGGTCAGACCCACCTGTCTAGTTCTTGTGGCCCACTCTATCATATCTTCATATAAATGGAGCTGTTGACCATGTGGAAAATATTGCTTAAACTCTCCTATTTTCACCTTAAATCCAACACCATGGTGGAAATTAGAAATGTGGTAAATGCCATACTCGGCTTGCAGTTTTTCTTTCTGATTCATATTTATTACATCTCCAGCAGGATTAACAAAGTGCATATTCTTCAAAAATGGGGGAAGCTGAAAGATAGACAACACTCTTCAGTCTATATTACCATATTTTAGGTCTGAAAATATGTTCTTATTTCATCCTAAGGCAAATTTATTGAAGGTGCCCAAGGGAGAAACTCAATGAAAGCATGTGAATAAATAAAGTCATTGTGTTCCCAGAATTTTAGGTCTCTCAGAGAAAACCCTCAAATACAGACACAGAAATACACACAAACACCAAATATAAATATGCACCATACACACACACACACACACACACACACACACACACACACACACACAAACTTCCACACATACACCCATGCAGAGGCACACATATAATAGAGACACACTCATTCACACACATATACAGTAACACACATGTACAGACAGACCTAAGCAATCAAGTACTGACACAGACACAGAAACACATAGGCACATAAAGATAAAAAACACACACAGAGAGACACATTGATTAAAAAAAATTCACAAAGAGACACACACAACAAATATATGCTCATAAACACAGCCACGAACAAACACAGGAGAGAAATATTCATACATGCAAAGCAGCACATCTATACACATGCATACAAAGTCACAGAAATGCACTGAGACACTCACAAAGACACAAACACAAAGACATACAGAAATCACACGCAAGTATACTCACACACACAGGTACACAAGTAGGTATTGAACTGAATCAGCACTATTTCCTATAATATAGCTCTCAGAGAATCATGAGGGATAAGGTCCCCAGAGCCTACCTTCGTATTAGAATCAGGTGAGTACACTTATACACACCATTCCTTATGGCAAATACCACATAGATGACAAATATTGGTTTCAGCATGTGAGAGACCCTTTAAGGATTATAACATTGATGACACCAAGTACCATCCATTGGAAGATACAGTACCTGTGAGCAGTCAGAATCCAGTTCACTCAGAGTGTTGATTTGCTGTTTTTCTACTTGTTGAAGAACCATTTCATGGAGTGCATGGGCCATAGCATACACAGCATTGTATATATCATAAGCATCATCACTAAAGGCCATGTCAAAACTCTGTAGCATTAAGCGTTCATGTGAGACGTTCAATAAGCAGTCCTCCAGTGTCTTACAGTTAGAAGTTGAGGCTTCACAGCTAAAGTACATCCACCCCAGTCCTGCCAGGAACATGTCTGTGTATTTGGACGGGTTCAGTGTCTGAACAAAATTTTTGAAACCAGAAATCTTAGCATGGTGGTGTTCAAAAGCAAGAGTCCCATGGAATGAGTCAAGGGTGAAGTCTATCTTACTTGTAGTGACATCCCACTGTGAGGTGGTGACCCATATTCTCTGTATACCCTGTGATACCCACATTCTAAAGCACACAGCTAGAGTACTGCCTGTGTCACCATAAATGATAACAACATTTGTGGATGATGTCTCAATTTGGTTGTTATACACTTCAGCTCTTGACATGTATAACTCCATGTTGACTGGGATCACGATCACAAAGGCTAAGCAGACTCTTTGGACTTCAATCTCTCCTCTCAGATCTGAGAGAAATTGGAGACCCTGGTCATCATCTGAGATGGCCAGCCCAACCCAGTTCCAGTTGAAGTGAAGCACCAAAGAGACCATGGCCAGGGCCAGAGCTGTGTCCTTGGGGGCCATCTGATACAGATTGGGAAACTGTTCACGATCACTCAGGATAGGATGGAAAGGTCCATAGGTGAGCTGAAGGACATAACACAGGGAGCAGCATGAGGAAGAGCAATGTCAGAAATCTCAATGAGAGCTCTGATGTGTGTGAAGCACCAGTTTAAATGACCGGAAGGGCAATTTTTCCCTATTACTACAGTTATACTACACTGTTAGAAACATGAAAAAAGTCACTTTCTACAGTTTGCTCAAGGAATATCCCCTTGACTGCTAATTCTTCTTCTCATCCATATCCCAAACAATGAATTGGGAATGTCCCATTGAGTGCATGAATAATTGAACTTGATTTACATAAATTTGAAGCCAGTCTCCCCCCTTATACTCTCCTCAGCATCAGGCTTAGCCAAACAATGAGAAAGATTCCATACTTTCCCACCCAAACAACCTCACCTGTGGATATTTGCAGAACTGAGAAAAATGTGCCAGGCTCAAGGATGGTGCTAACATTGGTCCAGTAATCAATACACAGCATGGCCTCTTTTCTTTACAGATGTAGTTAAGGGGAAATCTACGCCATTCTACAAAATTTTGAAATGCTTGTTTATCATGATCTGTGTCAGTGATGATGTAAAATGTGAGAGACATATTTGGTAGAAGATATAGATTCCTGTTGATTTCTTCCACTGCAAAAGCCAAAGGCAGAGTGAACTGGTAGTTTTCAGGTGCTAGTCTGAAAATAAGGGCACAGGATTTAGTACGGATAAGGCTCTATAAATGAAAGCTTTGTAGTTAGTACAAGGATTATCATGCATTCGATGGCATTTTCAGATATAGCTTGACAAATTCCCCTGTGTTGTAAGGTTGGAAAAACAGAAGATGCTTGAGAGGTTGAAAAAACCCAAAAAGTTGATGAGAGTGGATGTCACAAAAATGAGAAATGTGTTCTTATCCACTTTGACAGAGAATTTCATCATGGCAATTTGAGTACTGGATGCACATTTGATAAATGATATGTGTGTGTGTGTGTATCTGTAGGAAGCTTGAGAATGCAGTTCTCATGGGGGCCAGAAGAGGAAGCTGGATCCTGCAGAGCTGGAATTTTAAGTGGTTTTGAGGTGCCTGCCAACATGGGTGGTTGAAACTGAACTCAGATCCTTTGAAAGATCAGCAAGTGCTCTTAACTTTTGACTTGTGTCTACAGCCCCATTATATTACTACTTTCTATATTCTAGATATTATTCAGTATAGTATAGCCAGTAGATATTTTTCCATCTATGTGGGCTGCTTCTTAACATGCTAATAACATTTTTAATGCAAAAAAAATAGTTTTACACAATCACACTTGTTAAAATATGGTTTTATTTCCTGAGTTATTCTATATATTTAGATGTTTTCTTTATCAGATTCATGCTATCTGGACTTACACTAAAAATTTTGGTCCATTTGGACTTGATTTTGGAACAAGACAATGGTTGGAAAATACTTCTTTTCAACTTCTGGTTGGCAAATTCTCCACTAGCATTTCTTGAGTAGGCTATGTCTTCTCCATTTTATATATGGGGGGATAGCCTACTCTTAAATTGAATTTTTTCCCAGAGGGTATTTTGATAATGTTTTTCTCTTCTCACAGTTTCTCCTAGGTCCTCCTCAACTACCTACCTACTTTATATTTTTTTCTCTATTATTCTTTAAAAACAAAACCAAAAAGAGGAGAAAAATGCAAAGAGAACATCGCAAGGGGGTTTAGGGATTCAGCTTATTAGTAGAGCACTTGCCTAGCAAAGTGCAAGGCCTTGGATTTGGTTCTTGGTTCTGTAAAGAAAAAAAAGAAAAAATCATAAAAATAAAAATTAAAATAAACATCTAAAGCCAAATAGACATCTCTTTCCATAAGTTGCTATGTGAAGTGTCTCTTATGACAATAGGTTTAGATATCAGTTTATGAGTATAGAGAAATATCATTAGAAATCATTTCACTGGCTTTTTTCCCATTCATGTTTGGTTCTATCCCAGGTCTCTGGGATATCCTGATTCTTAGTCCTGGTCCTCATGGGGGATTTCCTCTCATGGAATGGGTCTCCAGCTGTGCCAGACATTTATTGGTCACTTGCACAATTCCTGCACCATCTGTACCCCAACATACCTTGTAGGTGGGACAAACGGTAACAACCAAACACTGAGCAGAGCATGGGGAATACTGCAGAAGAGGAAGAGGAAGGATTGTAAGACCCAGTGGTGTCAAGAACACCACAAGAAAACCCACAGAATCAACTAACCTGGGCTCAGAGGGGTTCACAGAGACTGAAAGGACAACCAGGGACCCTACATAGGATTGACCTAGACTCTCTGCCTGTTTGTTACAGTTGTGTAAATTGGTCTTCATTACACAGCAGGAGGATGTCTCTGACTCTGATGCCTGCTTTTGGGACTCCTTTCTCCTGTTGGACTTCCTGATCCAGCCATGGTGATATTTTATTTGTCCTATACTGCCGTGGGATAGTCTGTATGTCAAATGCTCTGATTGGTCAATAAATAAAACACTGGTTGGCCAGTGGCCAGGAAGGAAGTATAGGCTATACTTTTTTGCTTGATTCATTTCTCTCTCTCTCTCTCTCTCTCTCTCTCTCTCTCTCTCTCTCTCTCCCTCTGGATTCACACCTCAGATGCTAGGTAGCTAGTATGAAATTCCCTCGGATTTGTACTGTTCTATGCATACTTGATAATTCAATTAAGATATCAGATAGTTTTAGGGAAAAACTATTTAAAAGTGATTTTTTTTCCAAATTAAAAAATATGGGTTTTATGTGTATATTGGAAGAAAACTGGACTTTGTTTGAAAACATTTTAGGCAGTCTGAAAATAGAACAACTATATGAGAAGATTAATGCTGATGGGATTATGCATATTAATACTTTACTTATTCTTACTTTAGTATAAAAAAATAGTCAACTTAAGTGCCAGGATAAAAGCTTTAGAAAATCCTGTTAAAATGAATTATAGAGAAATTCAGATTCAGACAGAAGAAATTAACAGTGAAATTGTTTCAGGATTGGATTATAAGGTTACAGAAAGAAAGCCTGTTTTCACACAATCACCCTTAATTTATCCGGTAATCATATAGGGGCTACCTGGTCAAGTGAATACACAAAATATTTGGTCTCCAATTGAAATGTTAGATTTACAAAGGCTTAAGGAGGCAGTACTATCTTATGGCATGCATTCCCCATTTGTAAAGCAAATGTTAAACTCCCAGTCAACTTAAAATAAGATTATACCACAGGACTGGAGAGAGTTGATAAATGCTGTTCTGGAACCTGGGGCACAGCTGCAGTGGCAAATGTGGTTCAAAGAGGTAGATAAAAACATAGAAAATCAATGGAGGGCTAAAGGTAATCAAATCTCTCAGGATCAGCTTGTTGAAAAAAGCCAAAATGAAGCAATACAAACAAAATGTTTATATGATATCCAAACCCTAATTCTATGTTGAATGGCAGCCTTGAATGCATGGAACAGAATTGAGGAACCAAGAAAGAAAACTGAGTCATTTAAAATGGTTATACAGGGCCCAAAAGAATCCTTCATGGATTTCTTACAAAGACTAATTTCAGCAGAAAAGAGAATGGTCTCGAATTCAGAAGCTAGCTAGATAATAATAAAACTTTTGGCTTTTGAGAACTCGAATGCAGCATGCAAGAGAATAATTAGGCTGTTAAAGGCAAGGTCTGCACCCCTGGAAGATTGGATTAGGGATATGTTTAATGTGGAGGCTCATGACAATGATGATATGTAGATAGGAGAAGCAATTTCAAGAGGTTTGAGGAATGTCAGAACTTTTGGATTTGGAAAGTAAGGACATTTGAAAAGGGACTATAAACAAGGCATTCATAGAAACAATGTTCCTTCAAGTAACAATGACAACAGCATTCCCCTTCCTTCTGGATTATGCAGAAGGTGTGGTAAGGGAAAACACTGGACCAAGGAATGTAGATCAACAAGGAACAGGCAAGGTAATACTTTGCCTCAGGCTTTGGGTAACTCCCAGAGGGGCCTAAGGCAGACCCCATCAGCAAATCCAGCTCAGAACTTTCCTGCAGTCATAGAGGAAATTCCTACTCAGAGCAATTAAATAACCCAATGCCTATTGGAATAAACCAGCCTGCTCGGGGTATGGAACAACTGAGACAGAGAGAACAGAAAATTCAGGAGAAACCATGAAGAAAATTTTTTGGCAAACTTCTATAAATGAACAAAGACCAAAATTAATGAAAAAATAAATGGTGTTTTGTTGCCTGGTCTGGTACACACAGGTGCTGATGTGATCATAACTGAACCAAAATTTTGGCATTCAACTTGGCCTCTTTAGGAGGTAAAAGTTCAGCTGTTAGGGAGTGGAACATTATCACAAGTGAAACAAAAGTGCAAGATATCTCAAATGTATAGGTCCAGAAGGACAGAGAGGAAAATAAAAACCATATGTGGCTACCATAGCTATGAACCTGTGGAGTCGAGACCTGTTGCAACAATGGAATACTCAGATTAGCATCCCTCCAATCTCAGAAACAAATCATAAGCTAGCACATGTTTTTGAGAGAAATATTAGAAGATATTGTTTTAATGGGTGGTCACCAGCCATGCATATTATATAAGAATAGAGCACAACAACTGATGATCATCCAGACACACCAACAGCTCTACCTTTAAAATGGTTAACAGACAAGCCTGCATGGGTTCAGCAATGGCCTTTAACAACAGAGAAACTCCAGTCTTTAGAAGAGCTGGTAGAAGAACAGTTAAATGCTCTGCATATTGAAGAATCAACCAGCCCTTGGAATTCTCCTGTATTTGTTATTAAAAAGAAATCTGGTAAATGGTGAATAGTAACAGACCTTAGAGCAATTAACAAATCAATTCAGCCAATGGGCTCTCTACAATCTGGAATTCCTTTGCCTACTCTGTTACCAAAAGGATGGACTCTCATAGTTATTGTTTTAAAAGACTGTTTCTTTTCAATATCCTTACAAGAAAAAGACAGAAAGATTTGCTTTCACAGTGCCTACTTACAATAATTCTCAACCAGTTAAGAGATATCAATGGAGGGTCCTCCCACAGTGAATGTTGAATAGCCCAACCCTGTGCCAATATATTCTACAACAATCATTGGAAGTAATAGGTTAAAAAATTTTCTAAATCTATAATTTATCATTATTTGGATAATGTGTTACTAGCCGACCCAAATACAGATACTTTAGAAAGAATGTTTGAGGAAGTAAAGTAAATTTTGCCTTGCTGGGGATTACATATTGCACCTGTAAAGATACAAAGAGGAGATTCTATTAATTACTTAGGATATAAAATAGGTCTACAAAAAATTAGACCCCAAAAAGTGTAAATTAGGAAAGATTGATTACATACAGAATCTTAATGACTCTCAACGATTATTTGGAGACATTTCTCATCTACAAACTATTATTGTGGTAAGAAATGATGAACTTAATAATTTCTTCAAAACCTTAGAAGGTGACAAAGACTTAAATAGTCCAAGAGAATTATCACCTGAAGCTGAGAAAGAATTGGTCCTGACATGAAGGACACGTGGGTTGTATCCATCCAAACCCGGATTGCATTTTGGTTATTTTACCTTCTAGGAATTCTCCTACAGGAATATTAATGCAGAGGGAAGATATTATATTGGAATGGATATTTTTACCAAAGAAATCAAATAAAATATTAAAAATTTATGTGGAAAAAATCTCTGACTTAATCTTGAAAGGAAAATTGAGACTTTGTCAATTAGCAGGAATAGACCCAGCAGAAATTGTTGGTCCTTTAACTAAGGGGGGCATTGAAAAGTTATGGACAGAAACTGAACGTTGGCAAAGAGCTTGCAGTAATTTTTTTTGAGAAACTTAACTGCAAATATCCCAAAATGATAGAATTGGTCTTATAAAGAGAGCTGATTGGATTTTTCCTTGATCCAGAGTTTGTACATTTTATGCACATGCCAACAAACAAGGAAAGGCAGGTTACAAATCAGAAAATTTAAATAAAGTGGTTCAAAGTCCTTATAATTCAGTTCAAAAATCAGAATTGTATGCTATTATGTTGGTATTAATGGATTTTTCAGAACCTCTCAACAGTTACTGACTCGCAGTATGTGGAATGAGTGGTATTTCATATTGAGACTGCAGAATTTATACCTGATGAGTCAGAATTAACTTCACTATTTATTCAGTTACAAGATACAATCAGGAAAAGAAGTCATCCTTTATATGTAACTCACATCCGATCCCATACTAGTCTGCCAGGCCCTCTAGCACAGGGAAGTGATGAGATTGATAAATTATTGATAGGAAATGTGCTGGAGGCCTCAGAATTTCATTAAAAAACCCATAATGTCAATAGTAAAGGTTTAAAAAAAGATTTTTCCATAACCTGGCAAAAAGCCAAGGAAATTTTAAGGAAATGTCCTACTTGTTCCTTTTACAATCAGACACCATTACCAGCAGGATGTAACCAGAGGAATGAAACCTGGCAGATGGATGTGTTTCACTTTGCAGAATTTGGAAAATTGAAATATGTACACCATACCATTAATATTGATTCAGGATTTCAATGGGCAACTGCTTTGAGTTCTGAAAAAGCTGATTCTGTAATCACTCATTTGCTAGAAGTTATGGCCATCATGGGTATATCTGTCAAATTAAAACTGACAATGCTCCAGCATATGTCTCTGTTAAAAGGAAACAGTTTTTTGCTTATTACAATATAAAGCATATTACAGGTATACCACATAATCCTACAGGCCAAGCAGTAATAGAAAGATCAGACAGAACTCTAAAGGATATGCTAAATAAACAGAAAGGGGTACAAAAACCCCCAGAAATAGACTGCATATGCTTATTAACTTTGAATTTTCTCAGTGCTAATGAGAAAGGAGCAACAGCTTCAGAGAGACATTGGATAATAGAAAAAACTACAGAATTAAATCAACCTATATATTTTAAGGATGTGCTGACCTCAGAATGGAAACCAGGATATGTGTTACGTTGGGACAAGGTTTTGCTTTTGTTTCTACAGGAGAATATAAGCTGTGGATACCATGAAAATTGATAAAGATCAGATTTGTACAAGAGAGACGTCTTAATTAGAGGAGGTGATAGTTCATCAACCAGCATAACCATCCAATTTAAATTAAACTAACTTATACCATTAATAAATGCCTTTTCAATTAATCAGATAATAACTTTCCAAAGGGAAACCTCCCCAAAATTAGTCTTGGAAAAAGGGTTTTGTTTTTGTCTTTTAGGATAATGAAGGCTACGGAATCTGAAGAACACTGGACAAATGAGACAACTGAAGAAAAAAGACAAATCATCTGTCCCAAGAAAAAGAGCAAAATGATCTATTGTTCTGTCATGTATAAAATTTCATAATTCTTCCTAAATGTTTGTTTCTGCTCTTCTCTAAAGATATTTAACACTATTGATCTTGTAGTCCCAGTTCAATTAAAATTCAATGCTGGCTCTGGAGTTGGAGAATGGCTCTCTCCTTCTTTAAACACAAACATGTTGTTAAAAGCAAAATACAAACTCTCTGTAACATGCCAGAAGAAGGAACCGTCTTCTGATAGGGGACAGGAGAAAAAAAAAATTAATTAAGGGATTATTCTATTACTACTAATCTCAATTCTTTGATTCAATTCTGATTCTATAAACTTTTTTTAAAGAATGAATTTTATATCAAAATTTATAAGATTAATATATATATATAAATCTTATAAATATATAAGAACACATTTATAAATCTTAAAATATATATTATATAAATATATATTATATATGTATATATTTATATATATATTAAACTTTGTTAAGATATGAATGGTCATATAGAGTACTAACTAATTCTAAAAAAAGGGCTTCAGCTAGCTACCTATACATGTCTTTGTGTTCGAGTTTCTTATCAGTTTTCTGCAGGAAATCATGGCCAGGTCTAACATCAAGTGAAGTCTCCAGGAAGAAGATGGGGCCCCACAGCAACAATAATTCCACATGAACAGTAATAATACCACTAAGCTGACAAACATCATCTACAGATCAACTTTGGAAAACAAACTGCTCAGAGAAATTTTGAGATAGCTAGCTGAGATGATCCAATTCAACTTGAATAAGGACTTGAGTTAAGCCTTGAACTTTGGCATTATGCTCAAACTGTACAACAAAAGGATATAGCTACCTTTCTGAGAATTTGACAATTAATCCAAATTTTTTTCTTTTCAGAATAAAGATATCTTCACCCATATCCAGCAAGAAGCAATTTTAAGATTATGACACCCATATTCCCAAAGAGGTGGTATTCGGCGGGTGGATTTTCAGTCTTTAAATGGGTTTTGGGTATGGGATAATTTTCATTTTTTTAGGAGGGTTGATTACAAGTTCTTGTTAAGGGTTAGGAATAGGACTAAGCAAAAGAGATTAGATTTAATATTCTTGTTTTTTAAAAAAAGACAGTTACTAGTTTTAAATACTTTACATTGGATTGGATTTTTTTATATTGAATGCAAATTATATATATTGAGATTGATATTGTTCAAAAATGCTATATGTATATTTCTTATCTTGTTCAAGATATTGTACTTATATCATTCATTTAACAATGTAATGCAATTTGCTGATCCTTGAATATTAATTATTACCAACTATTAGGATATAAAGAAATGAAAGTTAGTAGTTATACAATACAATCGGACTTGTAGTCACATTAGGTGTGTTTTCAAGATCAAACGGATATATTTTAGACAGAAAGGTCATCTTCAAACCCTTCAGTGATCTAAAAATTATGGCATTTAAAATGTTTTAGTAACTTAGAAAATTTTTCTTATTTTGTTATTGACTATGAGACATGTTGGCTCCTGGCAGTGCCACCTTACTTCAGAGAAAATATGGGCATTGAAGAAACTGCTTATGGAGTTAACTTTCATTGTGGCAAAAGTTAGCCACTGAACAACAAAGTATCCTTGAATCAACTGCTGACAAACAGGACAGACAGGACATGAAATAGAGGAGTACCGATTCTTGCCAAAACAAGTGTGGTTGTGGCTTTAACAAAAGGCATCTTCTGAGGCCAGGACAATATGGCACCATGCCTGAAGTGGCCTTTGCAATCCAAAAAGGCACAGTGCCCTTTTCTTCTGAGGCAGCTGAACAGGCAGTGGACTGATGACTTCTGATGTGCAGTGGAAGAGCAGCTGAAACAGTTATTCTTGAAGAGTAACTAAACTCACGCCTCTCAATAGTAGACTGACATTTAATAGAGGGATGTGGGGAAGAATGGGATGCTGAGAAAAAGCCACAGAGAGAGAGAGAGAGAGAGAGAGAGAGAGAGAGAGAGAGAGAGAGAGAGAGAGCCAACAAGAATGGACAGCCGAATGCAAAAAACATCAACAATTTCCAGAATTTAGAATCATGAATCATGACATGACACTACTGGAATTTATGTGGTTCTGGTACATGGACTCCTCTCACCAAATGTGAGGTCAAACTGTTGACCCTGTGTATATCCTGGTTCACAAATGAGTCTCTGTCAGATACGCTAAGCCTATAGGCTGAAGTTGATGCCCCAATGCTGTGGAGAAACCCTGGATAACTGTCCAGGCAGCTGCCTGTTTATGTCAACTCACATTTTATTTTGGAAGCTGCTTGAATGCATTTCCTGTTTTTATTTTTGTTAGGTAATATTTCCTTCTTAGGTCTCTGAGGGAGTTATACTTACAGTTTAGATAGTTACAGTTTTTCTTGTTAAGGATTTTAGAAAAGAAACTCACTGAAGAGTAAGTTTATAAATTTGAAAGACATTATAAGATAGTTCTGTTAGTAATATAAGTTAGGATAGAAAGTGAATCAGGTACATTTTGGACTTACCAAAATAGGAGAGATTATGGAATTATTTTCTCTGAATTTGTCAAATGCAAATGGACTAGACATTGTTTGGGTATTTATTGCTTGTATATATGGAATATAGTTATTGTATTTTTGTATATAGTTTTTCTAATATTAGTTATAACTTTTTTCCTTTCATTAAAATAGAAATGGGGAAATACAGTGATATTTTACATGTGCTGAAATGAGATTTTATTTGTATGTTAATAGATAAAGTTGCCTCAGGTTCAGAGCTAATAGCAAGCCATAGCAAGAGCCAGGCATTGGTGGCACACATCTTTAATCCCGATCACAATACAGACAGATCTCTGTATGTTCAAGGATACAGCCAGCATGGAGACACACACCTTTAATCTCCATACCAACCATAGAAGACCTGGAAGTCTGTATAGACAGGTAGTGATGTGGAGGTCATGTGGTTGGGTTTACAACCAATGAGAAGCACAACAGAAAGTCAATAAAAAGACAGATACACAGGAAGTAGGTCTCTTGCTGAGGGGAAGGACAGCAGCAGCAGTGAAGGGTAAGAAAGGGATTTTAGTATCAGTTCTTAGCTACTGCTCTGACCTCTTGGGCTTTTAACTCTGAATTTGGCTCTGTGTTTCTTATTTAATAAGATTTTTACATCTACATCCAACTTTGGGAGAAGAATGGGTGCCTGCTCTCACTGCAGCTTGATACACCAGGACTCACTGATATCCAGGGGATTCCTGCCTATATCTAAAAAATAACAGTGAAGGAGGATTGGATATTGTGAGGTTAGAGGATAAAGGAGGAGGCACCTAGAAAGAGGGAAGGGAGGAGAACCTTTGGGTGGAATGTAAAATCAAGAAAATAAATAAAAATATAATAATAAATACAAAAAAATGAAAAAGAAACAAACAAATACACAAAGAAGATAAAGGGAAGCAAATTATGACAAAAAGTCTACAAAAAAATACCATTCTGTCCATTTTGTGTTATTCAACCAATCCTGTGCATGTAACTGGTCCTGACATTTGTCTAATAATATACTCAGTGAGACTCCACTGGAGAAAACAGATTTTCCTTTTCAAAGCAGGTATCAGTTTCACATAGCTTCTTTTTTAGGGATGAGAAGTGGTGTCCACTTGCTCCTCACAATGATGAGACATCATCTGAACTCGTATAATTTGAACTTCAACAGGTCTTGGGCATGCTCACACAGTCTGAGTGAGCTTATATATGTGTGAGTGCCATTGTGTCTGGAAGACAATGCTTCCTTGGAGTTATCCATCACCTTTGACTCATAATTCTGTCTGTCTCCTCTTCCACATAGATCTCTGAGCCTTGAGTTGAAGGAATTGATGAGACAACTCACTGAAGACAATGTGCTCCAAAGTTCCTTGCTCTCTGCACACACTCTCCAGTTGTGGATTTCTGGGTTAGTTCCCATTGACTACAAGAAGCATCTTCTCTGATGAGAGCTGAGTGAGGAACTGCTTAATGAGCATAGCAGAATATCTTAGGATTCAATTTATTGCTGAGTTTCTTAAACAGAATAATAGTACTAGATTTTCATATATATATATATATATATATATATATATATATATATATATATATATATATATATATATATATATATATATACTGAGGTTCTGGGAAACTTTATCCATGTCAGGTCGGGTTCCATTTCATGGACTGGACATTAAATCCAGTCAGACATTGCTTGGTTAAACCCCTAGTATTTATGTCATTATTGTACTTATATATCATACAGGCAGGTCATCACTATAGATCACAAAGTCTGTA
The DNA here is from genome assembly GCF_049852395.1 of Peromyscus maniculatus bairdii. Classification (NCBI taxonomy): domain Eukaryota; kingdom Metazoa; phylum Chordata; class Mammalia; order Rodentia; family Cricetidae; genus Peromyscus; species Peromyscus maniculatus. The sequence continues at coordinate 3,413,544 of NC_134852.1, forward strand.
GCTGGATTGGTAGTTACAATTCTCCTCTGGTAGAATGAAGAATACTTTCCAGTACCATAAATGCAAGTCAGTACAAGCACTAGCTTGATTACTCCATGTTTAATGAAATAATGAGGGACAAATAGCCAAACGAATGGAAACACATGAACTATGAACCACAGGCTGTGGGGCCCCCAACTGGATCAGGCCCTCTGAATAGGTGAGACAGTTGATTGGCTTGATCTGTTTGGGAGGCAGCTAGGTAGTGGTATCAGGTCCTGGACTCATTGCATGAGCTAGCTGTTTGAAACCTGGGACTTATGCAGGGACACTTGGCTCAATCTAGGAGGAGGGGACTGGACCTGCCCGGACTGAGTCTATCAGGTTGATCTCAGTCCTCGGGGGAGGCCTTGCTCTGGAGGAGGTGGGAATGGGGGGTGGGCTGGGGGGAAAGGGAGGGGGCAGGAAAGGGGAGAACAAGAGAATATGTGGCTGTTATGTAGAACTTAATCGTATTGTAAAATAAAATAATAAATAAATAAATAAATAAATAAATAAATAAATAAATAAATAATAAAAACAGAAATAATGTGTGGTGTCTTCTACAATAAAGCCTTAACAGAAACTTGTGTAGAGTAACCCATAGCCTTGGAAATAGTCAATGATGTTTGGTAGTTTCCATGGATCCCCTTTGACTAATGACTCACGAAGATATGTTACCTGTTTCTGGCATTAGATAAATATTTGGTGCAGAAAATGTCTAGCTGGGGCACTGTTCCCCCTTGATTTGGTGATTCCATTCAGACTTCCTTTACACATGTGTGAATACTTTAGGAACCTTCCAAGTAGCAAGTATCCCAATAGTTTTCAAATGGCCTTGAGTGTGAATTGTCCTTCTAAACACACCCACAATTACCACTCTCTGCCATTCCCTCCCTATTTAATCCTCTAATTCTAGTTTTTCCTGTATCTCTGCATAAAAGTATGTTCCATTTTCTCTTCCATGATAGATCCTCTCTACGCTGACCTCTTACTACTTTCTTGACTACTGTGGTTATTCAGATGGTAGCATGCATATCCAAGTTTTAAAAACTAATAGTCACATGAAAAAGAAAACACATATTTGTCTTCTTTTGGGCGGTGGGGTCTTCGGTACATTCCTCAAGATGATTTTCACTACGTTCAATATTTACTTGGTAATTTCAGCAATTCCTTAAATAAAGATTATTTATTATTTTATATCCTGACCACAGTTTCCCCTCCCTCCTCTCATCCAAGGCTTTCTCTCACCTCACTTCTTCCCCGCCCTCATCCACTCCTCCTACTTTTCATTCAGAAAGGGTCAGGCCTCCAATAGTTATCAACAAATTTTGCCATATCAAGTATCAGGAAGACTAAGCACCTTCCTTTGTATTAAGGCAGCCCAGGATAAGGAGTAGGGTCCCATAGCCAGCAACAGTGTCAGAGATAGCCCCTGTTCCCACTGTTAGGAGTTCCACAAGAAGACAAAGCTACACAACTATCACACACGTACAGAACACCTAGGTCACTACCATGCAGGCTCCCTGTTGTTGGTTCAGTCTCTGTGAGCTCCCATGATCACAGGTTAGATGTTTCTGTGAGTTTTCTTGTGATGTCCTTGGTGGCTCCGGCTCCTACGCTCCTCTCTCTCTCTCTCCAGTAGGATTCCCCAAACACAGAACAGGGTCTGACGGTGGGCCTCTGCCATTGTTCAGGAATTACTTTTAAAAAATTACAACTGAACAAAAAAACCACATAGTTCAAATGTGCTATGATTTCATTAACCATTCCTCATTTGGTGAGATTCTAGGATGCTTACAATTTCCAACAATTATAAATAGAACAAGAATGAAAATGATGAACAAGTATCTGTGTAGCAAGATGCAGAATTCTTTGAGTATGTTTCCAAGAATAATATTGCTGGATTTTGAAGTAGATAGATTCACAACCTCATGAGGAATTCTCACACTGGTTTCCATACTGGCTGCACATGTTTTTACCCCGACAAGCAATCAATAAATGTTCCTCACTCCCGGAATCCTCACCAGCATATGCTGTCATTTGTATTATTGGTCTTGGACATTCTGATTGATTTAAGAGGAATTTTCAAAGTAGTATTTATTTGCATATCTGTGATAGCTGCGAATGATTTCTTTAAGTTTTGTTCAGACATTTGTGTTTAATCTTCTGAGATCTCATTGATTAATACTTTACCCTATTTTTAATTTGGCTATTATTTGCTTGGTGTTCATATGCATTTGAGATACTAAAAAAAATTAAACCAAAATGTGGCAAACACCTTAAGGAAATTTACTGTAAGGATTGAGATTGAAACAGTTATATAAAATATCATCTTCCAACTATAAACCCACCAGACTAGTAGTAGTCACTGCTAGATGCAAATAAGTATTTCAATAACTAACACCAATGCAATTGAGCTACTAAATTATTCCATTCAGAAGAAATGAATGAAGTACTATCTAGATATAGATATGAAGGCAATGTCGTTCTGATGTCCAAACAAGATTTATACAAAGCAAAACTTATATGGTCATTTAATAAAACACTCATTTCTTTTTCAGACAGGGTCGTTTATGTCTTCCTGGCTATCTTGGTACTCACTATATAGACAATATTGGTCTTGAACTCACCAGAGACTGCTTATATCTGCCTCCAGAGTACTAAGATTACAGACATGCTCCATCATGAGCAGCTATTTGTAAATTCTTAATATAGTACTTTTAAATCATTCACAGTGATTGTAGGCTTCTTTCCAGAGTTGCAACAGTGGATCAGGATAAGGAAATCGATTAATGTAGTGTATTGCATAAATGGCCTAATAAATGAATCACAGTCTCATCTGGCTAGATGCAAAAAATACTTGGAACAAAAATTCAAACTCTTTTTGTATCAAAGAACAAAAGAGAAACCAACAACAGGCTTCCATATTTGAGATCTTAAACAATCCACAGAAAATTATTTATATCAAAATGACAGGATAAAAATTACCACAAAACTCAGTTGCTTCCCTACATACAAAGAACACATTTGCTGTGAAAGAAATTAAGAAAGCCACGTTCACAATTGTCTCAGAAATATGGTAAAGTAAACTTAATGAAAACTTGAAGGACATCAATAATGAAAACTTTAAAATATTGAAGAAACTGAATATATCATTAGTAGATGGGGAAATCTTACACACACACACACACACACACACACACACACACACACACACACATATATATATATATATATATATACATATATATATATATACTCAATATTGTGAAAATAATTCCTTTCAAAAATTAATTAAGAGAACATAAGGGAACGGGATAGTTGAGCTGGAATTGGGAAGGAGTGGGGGAGCAATGAAAGAGATACCATGACAAAGGGAGACATCATGGGGATAGCTAGAAACTGAGTACTAGGGAAGTTCTCAAATTCCACAAAACACCTGAGCTTAGACTACTAGCAATAGTGGAGAGGGTGCCTAAACCTCCTTACTCCAGTGATCACATCAGTGAATACCCTATCTGTCATCATAGAGCATTCATCCAGCAACTATTAAAAGCACTCTCAGAGATCCATAGCCAAGCACCAGGCCAAGCTCCACAAGTTATTCGAAGAGAGGAAACAGGGATTCTATGAGCAAGGGGCATCAAGATCATGATGGGGAAATCTACAGAGAAAACAAACCAAAATAGTGGGACCTCATGAACTTTGCCCAACAGCTGTGGAGCCTACATGAGACTGGAGTAGGCTCTCTGCATAAGGCAGACAGTTGTGTAACTTGATCTGATTAACGGGCCCCCTGGCAGTAGGATCAGGATCCATCCCGTCACAGGAGGGGGATTTTTGGAGCGCACTATCTGATGGGACACCTTTCACAGCCTTGATGCAGGGAGAGGGCCTTGGGCCTGCCTCTACTGAATGTACCAGGCTCTGCTAAATCCCCATGGAGGACACCTTATTGGAGGAGGGAATGAACAGTGGTTTGCTTAGGGAGAAACCTGGAGGGGAGAGAGGATGGAAGAGACGGAGATACATGGTTGGTATGTAAAATAATTTTTAAAATTCCTTAACAAAAAAAGACACAAAAAAAGAGGAATAGATGTAAAGACAAGTATCAGAGAATAAAACATTTAGACTTAAAAACATCAGACACATACATATTTTATAGTAGCAGAGATGACCCAGTGTGTAGCTTCTCCATGCCACTTCTCAAATGTTGACAGCTACCACAGGCAGGTCCTGCCACTATAGCAAGTCAGAAGGGGAGTAAGCAGTCACCACTATAAGCAATGCCCTGGCTTTTTCAGAATAAAAACATAACATTTGAAATGCAGACATTCCTTTTTGACTTTGAAGATAGAGGTAGACCTGACCTTTGTAATCCTTAAAAGTCTGTAACTGTGCATGTGTTAGAGTGAGAAAGGACAAAGGACACACCAAGTACCTCATAGTAGACAGATCTCATACATCCTTCCCCCTTGCAGCTTCAGAGGTGTGGAGTGACCACATGCAGAGTATCTGAAAACTTAACTGAATGGCTACATGAATACTTTCTCTAGTGAAGAATGGCACAAATATTGGAGACCCTGCTTCTTCACTAGGAGTCTCACACTTTTAGAAGTAACATTAGCAGACTCTGGAAGAGACAGGAATGCACCTTGTGACTACTGAACTCAATGTAGTACTCTGGAGCTTCTTGTCTTACACCACTGTCTACCTCAAAAGGGCACCTGTGAAAAGGAAGGCTGCCTATGATCAATCAAATTAATGAATGTTGTTTTTAATTTTCCTGTCAGCCTTGTAAATGGAGGCTACTTGGAAGAAAATTTTAAAAGTCTCACAGCTTGATAGTGGGGAAAAAAGTGATTTTTAAATATCAAAACATATTTTGCATCGGTTTTAGTGATAGGATTGGGAGAAATGACATAAGCTACCAGCATTTCTCTGCCCATTCACACACCTATTACACATTATATATCATGACATTTACATGAAAAATGCAAACACACTTACATCACATTCAGGACAAAGTTGGAATGCTCTTTGTCCAACAATACAGGCACAGCAAGAAGGTAAAAGACACAACCTCGCACCACCTCTCCATGCTTGTCTTGATTCTGCTTCATTCTCCAAAAGCACTTGGGGTGAGTGAGGTTGGACATGAGGAGGGGGATGTTCAGGAGCCAGAAGAAGAAATGCAGAGTGAGCATCAGGTCCTGTCTCCAAATCTCTAAGCCAGTTGTGTGGTCTGTGGATGCACACCAGTTTATCAAATGGATAACCATGTATACACATCTGCTTTTATGTCTGCTGCCTACTGGAGAGATCACTTATGTGGATGAGATGCCTTGCTCTCCAGATGGCTCCACTACTCTGGAGAAATGTCTAGCACTTTCTGACCTAAGGCTCTGCAGCTGACGTCCACAGCAGAGGTAATAAATGTGGGTTGGAAAATAATCTGATGACATCTCAGCCTCAGGTCCTGTGACATCACCTCATATCCCTGGGTATTGAGGCCCATGGGAGAAAGCAATTTGGGCAGATTGGTCCCAGTACAGAGTCAATGTGTTATTTGTTTGAACACCTTTAGAAATGATCTCAGCAGAATGTATCAGAAGATGGAGAGTTAGATGTTAAGGTAAAGAATTGAAACGACCTATGACAATCAAAGTTCATGTGGACACACTGTGTGTTCTATTCCAGAGTGCAAATGAGAAAGCCTCAGTCTCATGTGTACGGCATCCACCATTCATAGAGCATAAGCAGTATGGCCTATGCTACATCTCTCACAGAGACCCAATAACCAACCAGTATCCCTGTGCTCCATTTTAAGAAGCTCCAACAATCAGGTCAAATCTAGAAATTCTTGTCTTATACTGTGTTCAGAAATGCCCAGGCCATCATTATCCATGAGAAATTAAGCTGAGCATTTGAGTTATGAATCATGAACTTCTTCCCTGACGTCAGTTGCTTCTGATGGCCTGTTTCTTCAAATTTATCCTTCATTATCTATTCATTTATGCTTATATTAGAACCCAGTAGTGACTCCAAAGCAGAACTGTGTCCAGTAGCTTAGAACCCATTAGTAACTGGGATAAAGCCTGTGTTCAATGTGTAAGCTGTTCTTATCCCATTGTCATGCTCATATATTTTGGCTGCATTCTAGAATATGTGTTGCCAGTGGGAGAGCTCATTGATGAGTGTGGGCTGAGGAAACACCTTTAGATGATGTGGACTACAGAGCAAAGACTACAAATGTGGGGCAATTAGTTGGTGTGGAGGATGCTAGATGTTATTTAGTACTGGAGATGAGGTACACAGGGCTGGTGTTCTCTGGATCTTGTGCAATATTTAAAAATCAACATTTAACACATGCATGGCCCCCAAGTTCTGTGATGAGCTGCCTAAGACTGTCTAAGATGTGAATATTGACAGATGTGATGGGAGTAGATGTTCATATGAAAATGAGAAATTTCATATTTCAAAACTGAATCTGTATTGATCACAGCAACCAGGATTAATTCTTGCTTTCTACTAATTATTGTTAGTTTTTAAATTAGTGCATAACATAATGGGATTTAGTGTGGCATTTTCATGTGATGCAGATATAGACAGATGTAATTGGAGTAGATGTTCATAGTATCTTATGGCATGCATTCCCCATATGTAAAGCACATGTAAAATTCCTGGTTAACCCATAATAGGATTATACCACAGGACTGGCAGGAGCTGGTACATGCTGTTCTGGAAACCAGACAACAGCTCCAGTGGCAAATGTGGTTGAATGAGGAATCTAAAAACATACCAAAACAATGTAGGGATAAAGGTACACAAGTCTTCCAGAATCAGCTTTTTGGAGGAGGCCAAAATGCTGCAGTACAAAAACAATGTTTATATGATATCCAAACCTTAATTCTATGTTGAATGGAAGCCTTAAATGCATGGGACAGAGTTGAGGAACCAGGAAACATAACTGAGTCATGTACAAAGGTTATACAGGGCTGGAAAGAATCTTTCACAGATTTCTTACAAAGACTGTCTTCAGCAGTAAAGAGAATGGTCCTGAATGCAGAAGCTAGTCAGATAATAATTGAATCTTTGGCTTTTGAGGAGGAAAATGCAGCATGCAAGAGAATAATCAAGCCATTAAAAGCAAGATCTGCACCCTTGGAAGATTGGATTATAGACACAGTTAATGTTGAGGCTCAAGTCCATGATATGTGCATAGGAGAAGCCATTTCAAGAGGTTTGAGGAATGTCAGATGTTTTGGATGTGGGAAGCAAGGACATTTGCTGTGGATATTGTTCTATATAAATAAAACACTGGTGGCCAGTGACGAGGCAGGAAGTAGGTGGGACAAGGAGAGAGGAGAATTCTGGGAAGCGGAAGGCTGAGGGGAGAGACACTGCAGCTACGGGCAGGAGAGGCAACCTGTAAAGATGCCGGTAAGCCACCAGCCACGTGGCAAGGTATAGATTTATAAAAATGGGTTAATTTAAGATAAAAGAACAGTTAGCAGAAAGCCTGCCATGGCCATACAGTTTATAAGTGATATAAGCGTCTGAGTGATTATTTTATAAGTGGATTGTGGGACTGCGGGGCTTGGGGAACCTGGAGAGAAGCCCTCCAGCTACAGACATTGGAAAAGGGACTATAAACAGGGCATTCCTAGAAACAATATTTCTTTAAGGAACAATGGCAACAGAATGCCTCTTCCTTCTGGAGTATGCAGAAGTTGTGGTAAGGGAAAACACTGGACCAATGAATGTAGATCAACAAGGGACAGGAAAGGTAATACTTTCCTCCCTCTTCAGGAAACTCCCAGAGGGGCCTCAGGCAGGCCTCCACAGCAAATCCAGTTTAGAACTTTCCTGCAGTCATAGAAGAAACCCCTACTCAGATCAATTGAATAACCAAATGCCTATTGGAATAAACAAGGGTACTCGGAGTAATGGAACAACTGAGAAAAGGAGAACAGAAAATTCAGGAGAAAACATAAAGAAAATTATTTGGCAAACTTATATAAATGAACAAAGACCAAAATTTACAATAAAAATAAATGGTGATTTGTAGTCTGGTCTAGTAGCTATAGGTGCTGACATGACCATAATTGCACCAGAATTCTGGCATCCAACTTGGCCTCTTCAGGAGGTAAATGTTCAACTGTTAGGAATTGGAACATTATCTCAAGTGAAACATAGTGCAAGATGGCTCCAATGTATAGGTCCAGAAGGACAGCGAGGAGAATTAAAACCATATGTGGCTAACATAGCAATGAATCTGTGGGGTCAAGACCTGTTACAACAATGGAATACTCAGATTAACATCCTTCCAACCTCAGAAATCTTGAGACTTTAGGTCTACAGAACAGGTCTCATCACAAACTCCAGCAGATCATAGATGGGGTAAATAGTGGGGAAGGATAAGTCATATCCTTGGGTCTGGGCCTGGGAAGCTGTAGGATTTGTCTACCAGATGTCAAATGGGGACAACTGTTCCATGTTTACAATTTCGGGGCTGGCTCACACACCTACACTAACAAGGATGGATCCATTGTGCTGCACTAGAGAGGTGCAGGGCCTGCTCTCCCAAGTGTTGTGGCTGGTGGGGTTCAGGTGTAGCTCTCCCACTCTATGACCACAACACCAGCTCTATCACTTGCCCCACATATTGAGGGGTGTAGGAGAAGGGGGTAACTCTCCTCCAAGATACCACCTCAAGACAAATGTGTAACAGGGACAGATCTCCCATGCTCACAATTTTTAAGCTGGCTCATCCATAACCACACTAACAAGGTTGGCTATATTCTGCTTTTCTCATGAGTTATAGGGTTTGCTATCCCAAGTGTTGCAGCTGCTGAGGGTCAGGTATAGTTCTCCCATTCCTATTGCTACAGGACATGCTCTCCCTAGTATCCATCTGTCTGGAGGTGGCATGGAGGGGCATGAGCTTGCTTCCTCCCCTTCCCCTCACCCAGCAATGCCTGGTTCATGTGGAAGAGCTGGCCCTGTGTTCTTAGGAGCTGAAGGCATTCTTTTACTTGATGTCCCCTCTTCTCAGATGACTTTAGATGTGATGAGTCAGATGTGTCAAGTTGTTAGAAAACCATCCAGCACAATTGACCCCCATATCATCTTGACACACAAATACATCACCACAAAGTTACCTTTCCTTTCCCATTCATCCCCAAGATCTCACATTAAATTCTAAGTAGAGCCTGGAGAGATGGCTCAGCATTTAACAGCACTGGTTATTCTTCCTGAGAACCTGGGTTCAAGTCCCAGCTCCAACATGGCAGCTTACAACTCTCTGTAACTTTAGTTTCATGGGATCCAATAACCTGACACCAATATATATTCAGGCAACACACCAATGCACATAAAAAAAGAAATACTTTTAAAAACATGAGTAAATTTAAAATGTCCCACAGTTTTAAGTGTCCCACAATGGAACACACTAAAATTTCACTCAGAGGTTAAGAGTACTGGCAGATTTTCCAGAGATCTGGAGTTCAAATCCCAGCAATTGCATGTTGGCTCACAACCAGCTGTAATGAGAGCTGGTGCATTATTCTGGCATTCAGAAATACACACATGCAAAACACTATACATAGTAAATAAATCTTTTTTTAAAAAAAGCAGTCCTGCTGGGCAGTGGTGGCACACACCTTTACTCCCTGCATTCAGGAGACAGAGACAAGTGAATCTCTGTGATTTCAAAACCAGTCAGATCTACAGAGTGAGTTCTAGGCCAGCCAGTACTACACAGAGAAATCCTGTCTCAAAAAACAGTCCATTTATCTGAAAAATCATTCTCTTTACCATATCTAGTCTCTTTTCAAACCCAAAAAAAAATGCTTTTAAAAGTTTGAACTCTCTCAAGTGTGGGCTCCTAAAAATTAAAAATTAGGTTAAATAATTCCTTACTTCTAGAGGGAAAGGCCCAAGGCAAAGTCTCTATCTGACAAATAAAAACCACTTTCCAACTGTGTAATAGTGTGATTTCCAATGATGGAACCACTTACTGCCTTCTGGGTTTCTCCAAAGGGCTTGGGTCACTTCTTCAACTCCATCCTCTGTAGCACACACAGCTTGCCTTCCAAGCTTGGTATGGCTCCACTCTATAGCTGCTGCTGCTCTTGTCAGTCACCCCACAGTACTGACATCAACCGCAATGCTGGGTCTTCTGCTGCAACATGGCTGCACTTTCATCAACAACTCTCATAGACTCTCTTCATGGTTCCAAGTCTCAAATTCTTCGTGGGATTCCTTTAATTTTGGACCTTCAAATGCTAGTGTACTTCCACCTTCACCAATGGCATCTCCTGGCTTCTCACAGTGCCAAGTCTCAGCTGGAATCCATGGCCAAATCATGCCTTCAAAACCAGTACCACCTGCGTGACTCTCACACCATCAAATTTGATGGCCAGCATGAAATACAACTGCCTCTGGGACACAGCATCTCTGTACTCTCAGAAACCACTTCTCAGAGGATTTCAGCTCAGCAATGTTGGGCCTCTCTTTTTTTGTATGTGTTTTTGGTTTCAGGCTGGCCTTGAACTCACAGTTATCTGCCTGGCTCTACCTCCTGAGTGTTGGGATTAAATGTGTACACCACCACGACCGTGGGTTCTTCCTCATCACCACTAATTTCTCAACTCCAGACAACCAGAATTGAGTATCTCAGTAAAACAAAGGTTTCACTTTAGTAGTTCAGATATTTTGTTAATCATAGCTGATTACTCAGCCAGAGCTAACCAGGGCCACAGAATCTTAATTCAAAATAATAAATGGCCCCAACAGAATCTTGAAACTTCCCTCTGAAACTTCACAAGCCATATTCCTTCTTCTGCATTGCTCTCAACATTCTTATATTCCAAGCTACTGTTCAAAAAACACTCAAAGTATTTTCTTATACAATGTTTCAAAGTCCCTCCATAATCCAACTACAAAACAACATGATCAGGTCTGTCAAAGCAAGATCCCACTCCTAGTACCAACTTGTCTTAGAGTTTCTATTGCCACAATAAAACACCATGACCAAAAACCAAGCCGGAGATGGAAGGGCTTATTTTTTGCATATATTTTTCACATTTGAGTCCATCATTGCAGGAAGCCAGGACCAAAATCAAACAGAAACTGAAGCAGAGGCCATGGAGTGGTGCAGCTTACTGCCTTGCTCAGCCTGCTTTCTTATAGAACTCAGGCCCACCAGGCTAGGAATGTCACCATCCACTTTGAGCTGGGCCCTCCCAGTCAATCACTGATTAAGAAAATGCCCTATAGCTATATCTCATGCAGACATTTTCTTTTGGGGGCATGGGAAGCATCAATACAGGGTTTCTTTATGTAGCCTTGGCTATCCTGTAACTAACTCTGAAGACCAGGCTGGTCTCAAAATCACAGACATCTGCCAGCCTATGCCTCCTAAGTGCTGTCATTAAAGGTGTGCACCACCACCACCAGCTTTAAAACATTCTCTTAATTGGGTTCCCTCCTCTCAGAAGACTTTAGTTTGTGTCAGATTTGCCAAAATCCTCCAGTGCAGGGTACTTGAGCTGAAAGAATAAGTGGACAAATGTCTCATTCCAATCCCAGAAGCAATATCCAATTGATAGCCAGCTACTAATGAAAGTTTAGTTTCCACCAAGGGAGTCTCACTGGGGAAACGAACTACTTTGAAGGGTAGGCTGCATATTCAACAGTAGATGACAACAGAAAATTAATGCAGTGGCATCTATGGATGTTTTTTGTCTCACAGTATCATGTCAGGGTGTTTTCTTTTTTGGTTGTTTGTTTCTTTGTTGTTTTTCTTGGTTATTGTGGTTGTTGTTGTTTTATTTTGTCTTCTTATTTTTTCTTCTTTCATTTTTACCCTATTAGTTTCTCTGAGTATGTATAATGGCTAACACTTTAAAGTTTTTATGAGACTGAGAATGTGCAACCAAGTGGGTCTCTGATTCATCTAACTTGTTTGGGCTTCTTTCCTTCTTTTTTTTGTTTGTTTTGCTTAATCTAATGTGTTATTTTTTGTTTTATCTTAGTATATTTTATTTTATAATTATCCCATACAAATCTGTTTATTTTCTACTGATAGACAGAAAGGGTTAGGATTATGGTAAGTGTGTGTGTGTGTGTGTGCATGCGCGCGCGCACGCGTGTTAAGTGTGCATGTGTGCATGTGTGTATAAGAGTCCTTGAAAGTCCAAAGAGGACATTGATCCCTTGGAGCTACTGTTACAGGGGGTGTGAACTACATTATATGAAGTCTGTGTATTGAACTCTGGCACTTTACAAGAGCAGTACATGATTTTGTCTGCTGACACATCTCTCCAGCTTCTGTAATATTCCCCAATATCTGTTTATTGAAATATCCATGTCACTCCTAATTTCTACTTCTCTAACTCCCAGGATGCATCAGGATTCTCTAGTCTTCCCCCCTACAAGGGGTAGCATTGTGTTGCCTTCATCTGCAAACATGAGGTCACAAACTTCCTTCAACTTCTCCAATATTCAGTTGCTGTCAAATTCTTACATTCACTAAGATATCAAAAAGAAAACTCTGAGTTAATTTCAAATCTAATTACATATTAGAGATAAATACAGCACATCCACTCTGCACTAACATCCAAAAGCCAAGTCCTGTAAAAATAGGTGGCTGAGTGGAAGGTTATGGGAGACAATATAGATAAAAGTGGTGTACATGACACTGATAAACAACACCATTAGAAGAAACAGTGAAAGTCATTAGCTAATGAATAACCTTGCATTGTATCCTAATAGTTGGTTCTGTACCAACATTACATTTGTCAGTTAAACTTTATGAAATGTCAGTTCTGGAAAATGTTTTCTCCCTTAAATTTTGAAGAGAATTTCTCTCTGGTCTTAACAAAATGATGTAGCACTTGGGGACAAAGATGCATCCCAGCAAGCCAGCACTGGAGGCTAAGATGGAGAAGACCTCCACAGCCATCATGACCTTGCCCTTGGTGCTGTGGTAGACAGGGAGAAAAGTGACCCAGACAGTGCAGAACAACAGCATGCTGAAGGTCAAGAATTTGGCTTCATTGAATGTGTCAGGGAGATTCCTGGCCAAGAAAGCCACAGTGAAGCTCCCCAGGGCCAGGAGCCCAGGTATCCTAAGTCAGAATAGAAAGCAGTTACTGAGCCCTTGTTGAACACAATGATGATGTGGCCATGCTCAGAGTGTGCATCAATGTCAACAGAGGGAGGAGAAACTCCCAGCCAGATTGCACAGAGAATAATTTGGATGATGGTGCAGATGGGAATAATGTAGTTAGGTACCCCTGATACCAGGAACCACTTCATCCTTCTTCCAGGAGTAGTGACTTTGAAAGCCAAAACCACAGTAATTGTCTTGGCTAACACAGTGGAAACAGCCACAGTGAATAAAACTCCATATGTTATTTACTGCAGGATGCAGGTGACTGAGTTAGGATGGCCAATGAAGAGCAAGCAGCAGAGGAAACAGAAGATGAGGGAGATGAGCAGGATGTAGCTGAGAGTGAGGTTATTGGCCTTCACAATGGGAGTGTCTTGGTGCTTCACAAAGATCCCAAGAACAAGAATGGTGAATGCAGACAAACCCAAGGCCATACAGGACAGAGTCATCCCCAAGGGGTCATCAAAGGCCAGAAAGGTCACATCTTTGTACAGGCAGTGGGTCTGCTTTGCATTGGCATACTGGTCCTCTGGACACTTCATACACTGATCCATATCTGATGCAGAAAGCAAAAGTATTGTTAGTGCAACTTCAGCATTTCTTATGGACAGGCCACTTTAAAACATCCACAAACTTTATTGATAAACATGTAGTTGAGACTTTTCTGAAGAGCAATGCTTCTATTTCATAATGCCTGTCTTTGTCAAGGTCAAACAGAGATCCTATTGATACACTATAACATGAATCTTTCTGTCTGAATTAGAAGTGATGCCCTTATGAGAGATGGAGACTTGGTCTTATCGAGGATGAAACCTCTTATGGCTTTTTTTTATTCTCATATGATCACCACAAAACACATGAGTAGCCCAGCAACAGCAAATAGAATCGTGTGTGTGTGTGTGTGTGTGTGTGTGTGTGTGTGTGTGTGTGAATGTGCGTAAGTGCATTTGTATGTGAAAGCAGTAAATGAAAATGAGTGTTTGAAAATAGTAAATGAAAAAGAGCTCATGATTGTGTGAGTTTTTGTTGCATGTGATGTATGGGAAATAGAATTGGGAGAGAGAGAGAGAGAGAGAGAGAGAGAGAGAGAGAGAGAGAGAGAGAGCTTTTATAATGATGTATGAAATTCTCAAGAAAAATTAATTAAATATGATGCCCTTAGTTGTATCCTCATCAGGGAACGGGGACTAAACACTTTGTAACATCAAATTATCCTACTGATAAGGTAGAAAACTCTATACATATATAACACCCAGAAGTCTTGTGTCTTATACCACCACTTTGTGAGCACAGAGCACTTACTTACTTCCCTAATCCTACTATATGAGACCTCTGTGGGGACTTCCACCTGGCTGTTCTTGGGGAGTGAGGGATAAGAGATTTAGATAGATATATAGAGGAAAGAGAGACAGAGAGACAGAAACACAGGATAGCCTCAGAGGAACCTAGATCCTAATCCACCAACCCATAACTTTATTCCAAAGGCTGTTTATATCAATGCCGGGGTGGGGGGCAAAAAACCAATGCCTTACTAGATACAACTAAATGTAGACCCTACCAAACACCTAGTACCCAGGCCAGAGGGCCAATCATCCTCTTATGCAGCCCTGCTGGTAAAGCAAGCTCAGATATCATCTGAAAACCTCTGTGGACTCCAACAGACCTGGGTTCTACTAATGTACTCAATGGTGAAGGAGTTATTGCTAAAACAGCATGAACAAGACAACATGAGAACTCCCAAGTGAGAGTGGTAATACAGAATATTTGAATTGAACAATAATATCCCATTCATAAGCTGTATTTTCCACCACAGCAAGTAAGTGATATGTGAATGTAATAGTGCTAAACTGTGGATAATAATGGAGCACAAAGATGTGCTTCCAAGTTTTTATGTCATTCCATGAATAAAACCAACCTATCATTTATTGCCTGCTATGATTACATTTTTTTGTTTGTTGTTTTTAAGGAACTGGGAAGATGGCTAAACTGTTAAGAACATGGTCTGCTCTTACAGGAGGCCTAAGTCCAGTACCCAGAACATGTGTAGTGCCATATTACTATTAGTAACTCTGGTATAAAGGGCATCAGATGCCTCTGGTGGCCTTCACATGGACCTGGCCCTGTGTGTACTTACTACCCTCTACACATGCCTTTTTCAAATATTCATAAACATATGTTTTTTGTTTATTTGGGGTATTTATTAATATAAATGCCCTTTATAGTTATTAACTTAAATCAATTTTATTACAATCTGTTATTTTTTGCACATGTGTGTGAGTGGTGTGTGTGTGTGTGTGTGTGTGTGTGTGTGTGTGTGTGTGTGTGTGTGTAAAGTACAAGTTGTCAAGAAGGCATCTTGTAGGAGTTGGCTCCATCTCATTTCAATGGGCATCTTGCAATGAGTTCAGGTCATCTGACTTGTGGCAAGAGATTTACCTGATAACTCTTCTAATTGAACCTAAATATCATTTTTTTAAGATTTAGTTATTTATTATGTATGGTGCTCAGCCTGCATGTATGCCTGCACACAAGAGGCGGGCAGGGAATCTCATTACAGATAATTATAGAAAGTTATAGGTGGTTTCTGGAAATTGAACACAGGACCTCTGGAAGAGCATCCCATGCCCTTAACTGCTGAAACATATCTCCAATGCCCCAAATGTCTTTTTTAAATGTTCTTTGCATTATAGACAATGACTAACAATAAAAGTCAAAAACAATTATGGACTCTCCTTTGAATTTGGCCATCTCCAAATCAATAACCAGTTGACTTATATGGATTGTGTATGACAAACTATCATTGGAATCATTGTGGCTGTTTCTTTTCACTACAAAACTATTTTATCTATATTATTGTGACATTCATTGCTACTGTGTACAAAAATCTTAAGTGGGACATCTGTCTTTCTCTACATCAAGTGTCCACACTTTTCCCCATTTTTTATATGAAATCAAGTGCTGTCTCGTGTTTAGCTGTTTCTAGTAATTTTACCCACAGTTACTACTCTTTAGTCACCACAACCTACAATGACATCAGTCTCAAAACTCTCTAAAATCTCCCTCACATGGAAGTAACAGACTTGCATCATCTCAAAGTGTCCTGAGCAGGCTCCCATTGCAGCCTTATGGTACCACCCTGAATTCACATCTTCATGCTGTCTTCCCCACACACATGTCAGCTAAATGACAACACAAAATACTTGCCATTCATCAAATGCTGTATAAATAGCATGCCCACCACCACACAATACTTATTTATCATCATAACACATGGTGACTCAATATCTCTTTTTGTCAGCAATGTTTATGGGCAGTGGCAAGAACAGGTTGTGTAGGATTCATGACTTCAGTGGCAGGAGATGACTCAACAGTTAAGAGTGCTTACACCTCTGCAAAGAACAAGGGTTTGGACTCAGCATCCATGTGCAAGCTTATACCTGTCTATATCTCAAATTCAAGGGGCTTGTATGCACTATTTTGGCCTCCACAATCTCCTGCACGTGAACTCACACAGGAACACATACATACATTCAAGGAGGATAAATGAATATCCAACTATTTACAAAGACTCATGACTACAATCTAGTCTACCTGTACCTTTACAGGGATATAATCATTGGGACAGATAAAGTGTAGAATTCCCTCACAAGGCTGTTTGATTTTTCAAAACACTTTCTTTTACAAAATACTGCCAGCAGTGATTTTATAATGAGTCAAGTGTATATGTGAAGGCACAGGTTGTTATTTATAAGGACATTATTATTGATCACATAATTGTAAAAACAAAATTAGGAAAGGAATAGATTTTATTTGTGCTGTAAAAGGGCCACAGAACTTAGTAGGTCCCCAGACCCTCCCTAGCTCAACTGACTCCATGATAGAAGTACCACTCAGACTATAAACCTCCCCACCTAGCAGCACAACCTGCCAAACTGAAGAAAGAACTAATCCATCATAGACCTTCTATTTCTGAAAAAATCTCAAAATGTACTAACTTTGCTTTTAAGCTTCTGTAAATCTCCTTTTGGCTCACTGTTCTTGGTAACTGAAGTATGTCAATGCAGAACATAGTTCTTTTACTTCAAATCTCACCCTGAGAAAGACTCAGTGCTACACTGGGGTCCTGTACACCAACTGTAGTTGACATCCAGCTTATGATGACTTTATTTGGCTTAAACCTATGTCTGAACAGTCTTCTCTGGTGAAGACCACACAGCAGTGCAGCCCCTTCCAGGACCCTTTGAAAGTGCAGTGTGGATAGCAGAAGTCAGTCAGTCTGAAGGATTTCTCCTGGCAGTAAACACTTATTTGTCTCATTGGAAATCTCATTTGCTTGGCAGGGAATGCAATCAAAACAGCAGGCTGCCATTCCTTGTTGATGGAATTTTCTGAATCCAGGGTGACAATCAACACTGCACTCAGCAGAGGGCATCTGAGGAAAATCAGGCAGATGCTGGGCCAGGAGTCTGGCTACTCCTTCAATAGTTATAGCATCTCATCATGCTGAGTAGTTAACAAGTTTTCTTTCTATACATGAACTGAGTGAACACATTTCTTTCAGGACTTTGTACAAGGCTACACATGAATATATGAGAACAAATTGATGAAATATTGAGGTGCTTCTGAACTCAAAGTTCAGAAATATCTAGAAGTATATGTAGTGTCACCACTGGAATGCCTGAACTGAACCCCCTAACCACCCATTGTGTAGCTTAGTTTTGTCAACTTGAAACAAAGCAGAAATACAAGATAAAAGAGAAACTTAATTGAGAAGTTGTCTCTGTCTAATTGGCCTCTGGTTCTATTCATGTCCTATATTTTTGGTTACTCATTAATTCTGGGAAGCAACACCACATTTGGTTCCGTTTCTGAATTCAGTGTAAATGCTTTGATTTTCTCTCCATATAGTACAATGTTGTCTATGTTTTGTCTTATAGAAACTTACTTTGTCAAGGGTTTTTTATGTTTCTTTGTTTGCTTTCTCTGAAGGGCCGCTGGACATTGCTCAAGACCTATTCTCTATCTTTTTCAATGAGCTTACAATTTCTATCCTAGCATATGTTTATGTGACATATTATACTTGATTGATTTGCATATATTGAACCAGCCTTCCATCCCTGTAATAAAGTCATCTGGTGTAGAGGGACTGATCTTTCTGATGTGCTCTTGAGCCCTATTTGTGAGTATTTACTTGAGAATTTCTCCATCCATGTTCATTGATTAGAGTAAAATTTTCTTCTTAATGATTCACTATATCTGGAATGATCTTTTTTTTCCTTTACTGTGGAGAATCTGTTCTTTTTTTATGGGTGCAGTATTTCCCTTCTGAGCAACACAGTATTTTTTTTAATTTCCTTGTCTGTGCCCCTTGATTAGAGAGTGGGATTCTTCAAATTCAGTTATTAATGAAAGCCATTTGGTGATTATTGTAAATTTGTGTGTTTGTAATTTTTGATGTATTTCAAAGCTTTGATTTTCTTTCTAGTGATCTAGTATAATCTATACATTCCTGTGATATCTACTGTTTAATGTAATATTCAGTGTGAAGGAGTATGAAGTGTTAAAACTCTCTTCAAGTGGTTTTCTTAGTGATGTTCCAGTAGCTATATATTCCTGCAATTTGTGGTCACCATTACAAGTTTTTCCATCTTCCTGAAATTATGAAGGATAGCTTTGCTGGGTATAGTAATTAGAGTTGGAAATTTTGTCTCTGTTTGAAACACATAATTGATACTCCATCCTTTTAAAGTGTCTATGAATAAAGCTACTGAGATTATGATGGGGACATTCAATAAAATTGACCTTCTCTCTTGTAACCTAAAATTCCTCTTTGTTCTGCATAACTGAGATTTTAAGTAATCTTCAAAATGGTCAGGTCCTTTTCTGAACCTCTGTTATGCACTCTGAATGCCTTCTGTATCTGGATGGCCATATTCCCCAGAATTTGGTAAAATTTTTGATGTCCTTTTATTAGAAATACCTTTCACATGTTGTCCTCCTCTTGTGTCTGTGCTTTCTTAATTTGGTCTTTTACTGACGTCCACTAAGTCTCATGTGTTTTCTTCATCCTTCCTTATAGTTTTATCTTTGTCATAGTTTGAATTAAAATTCATCTGCCTTGTTTCAAGTCTTGATAGTCTGTCTTCTACTTGAGACATTCTGAGAGAAAGACGTTTTATACAGTTTGCTGTGTGAA
Source organism: Peromyscus maniculatus bairdii (assembly GCF_049852395.1). Classification (NCBI taxonomy): domain Eukaryota; kingdom Metazoa; phylum Chordata; class Mammalia; order Rodentia; family Cricetidae; genus Peromyscus; species Peromyscus maniculatus. The sequence continues at coordinate 3,432,941 of NC_134852.1, forward strand.
TTGTTGTGTCTTTCATTTTCAGAATGTTAGTATGAATTTATGAAATTTTTGTCACATCTTCACTCAATTCCTTATTATTTGCAAGTGTTTGTGATCTTTTTGGTTTGGTCTTAGAAGCAATTTCTATGCTCTTTGATTTTCTGGAACATTCTGATAATTATTCTTGGAAGTCTTTGTTTAGTATGTCATTGAGTTTACTCTCATGTAAGCCTATGAATGTGTCACTTGGAGTCTTTCTGCCTCACTGTTTTCAAGTACGGCACATATTCGGTTGTTTTTGGTCCTCCCTATCCTTTTGGTTGATGTTTTTAATGTTCAAATTAGGCCTTGTGATTTTATTGCTCTCCTCTGATCTAGTAGTACAGGCTAGTAGCAAAACTTCATCCCATTTGCTCTGTACTCTGAGCATAATTTTCTCATGACTGTGAAAATAGAATATTAACACTTTATTTAATTCTATTTGAGCAACTTGAAGATTAAGATTGCAGATTTTCTGGAAGTAAACCCCTTTCAAATTCAGCAAACAATGTTGTAGTAGGCAACGTAATTCAGATACTATAAAATCAGACATATTAAAATCAATACCTATAATCTGTCTGGGAACACATACTGGAATATTTTATTTGCAAATTTTCTCAAAACCAATTATGATGACTGTAGTTGCCTGTCCAATCAGATAAGGAAACAATACAAATCTTTTTTGTTTGTTTGTTCATTTGTTTGTTTGTTTGAATGAATTATGCCTAAATTAAGGTACAAATAAATGCTCTTCTAATGAAGGATTCCTTTAGAAAATATGATTCAGGGCTGGAGAGATTGCTTAGCAATCTATCACACTTGCTGTTCAATCCCCCACTCTTACACTTAGGCTCAAATCTGTCTTCAGTTCCTTAATCCCTCTCCAGGTATACTTAGATACCTCATACTCAAATGGAGCATATATATATATATATATATATATATATATATATATATATATATATATATATATATATATAAAAGTGTGTGTGTGTGTGTGTGTGTGTGTGTGTGTGTGTGTGTGTATGTGTATAACAAGTCTAAAAAACAAGTTATAATTAATAAAATATCTAAAGTGGCCCAAGAAAATGTGAATGTATTGTTAGACAAGTAGGCAATATAGTCAATGTGCTTGAATAAAATTATAGAATATAAATTAATGATTTGCATATCTGTTACTAGTTCCAAATTTTCCTTACACTTAACTTCAGTCTTTTCTGCATTCAGATTAGAGATTCAAGAAGAGAAGAAAATCAATGGGCATCAATCAGAATGGCACCAAGAGAATATTAATAACTTTACTGGGAATAATATGAAATGTTGGTCATATCTAGTTTTATATTTGTTTATAACATATATAGTTTCTGATATAATAAAATATATCATATGATTTTCTTAGATTTTCAAAAACTTCCTGAAAAATCATATTTTTAAAATCTGAAATGAAGAAACATCATATACAAGTTTAAAATTGAGACTTTACATGACTATCCTTCTAATTTCACTAAGTCACAGGGAAACTCAAATGGCCTCACTTGACAGTGGTGACATCAGTACATATTGATCAGACCCACCTGTCTAGTTCCTGTGGCCCACTCTATCATATCTTCATATAAATGGAGGTGTTGACCATGTAGAAAATATGGCTTAAACTCTCCTATTTTCACCTTAAATCCAACACCATGGGGGAAATTAGAAATATGGTAAATGCCATACTCAGCCTGCAGTTTTTCTTTCTGATTCATATGTATTACATCTCCAGCAGGATTAACAAAGTGCATATTCTTCAGAAATAGGTGAAGCTGAAAGACAGACAACACTCTTCAGTCTATATTACCTTATTTTAGGTCTGAAAATAAGTTCTGATTTCATCCTAAGGCAAATTTATTGAAGGTGCCCAAGGGAGAAACTCAATGAAAGCATGTGAATAAGTAAAGTCATTGTGATCCTAGAATTTTAGTTCTCTCAGCGGAAACCCTCAAATACAGACACAGAAATACACACAAACACCAAATATAAATATGCACCATACACACACACACACACACACACACACACACACACACACACACACACACTTCCACACATACACCCATGTAGAAGCACACACATAATAGAGCTAAACTCATTAACACACATGCACACTAAAGCACACATACATAAAAATCTAAGCAACCAAATACAGACACAGATACAGAAACACACAGGCACATAAAGACAAAAAACCACACAGAGAAACACACTAATAAATATCTTCACAAGAGACATATGCACACACAACAAATATATATGCTCATATACACAATCACTCACAAACACAGGAGAGAGACATTAATATTTGAAAAGAAGCACATCTACACACATGCATACAAAGGCACAAAAATGCATTTAGACACAAACACATACACAGAAACAAAGACAAAGACATACAGACAATCAGACACAAATATACTCACACCCAGAGGCACAAAAGTAGGTACTGAATTGAATCTCAGTATTATTTCCTGAGATATTTTTCCCAGATAATCAAGAAGGATAAGGTCCCCAGAGAATACAGTGGGGTCAGAATCGGGTGAGTACACTTATAGAAACCATCCCTTATACTGAACACCACATACATGACAAAATATTGGTTTCAGAATGTGAGAGACTCTTAAAGAATATAACATTGATGACACAAAGTTCCATCCATTGGAAGATACAATACCTGTGAGCAGTCAGAATCCAGTTCTCTCAGAGTGTTGATTGGCTGGTTTTCTACTTGTTGAAGAAGCATTTCATGGAGAGCATGGGCCATAGCATACACAGCATTGTATACATCATAACCACCATCACTAAAGGCCATATCAAAACTCTGTAGCACTAACCATTCCAGTGAGACGTTCGATGAGCAGTTCTCCAGTGTCTTACAGTTAGATGTTGAGGCTTCACAGCTAAAGTACATCCACCCCAGTCCTGCCAGGAACATGTCTGTGTATTTGGACGGGTTCAGTGTCTGAACAAAATTTTTGAAACCAGAAATCTCAGCATGGTGGTGTTCAAAAGCAAGAGTCCCATGGAATGAGTCAAGGGTGAAGTCTATCTTACTTGTAGTGACATTCTGCTGTGAGGTGGTGACCCATATTCTCTGTATACCCTGTGATACCTACATTCTAAAGCACACAGCTAGAGTACTCTTTGTGTCACCATAAATGATAACAATATGTGTGGATGATGTCTCAATTTGGTTGTTATACACTTCAGCTCTTGACATGTATAACTCCATGTTAACTGGGATCATGATCACAAAGGCTAAGCAGACTCTTTGGACTTCACTTTCTCCCCTCAGATCTGAGAGAAATTGGAGACCCTGATCATCATCTGAGATGGCCAACCCAACCCAGTTCCAGCTGAAGTGAAGCATTAAAGAGACCATGGCCAGGGCCAGAGCTGTGTCCTTGGGGGCCATCTGATACAGATTGGGAAATTGTTCACGATCACTCAGGATAGGATGGAAAGGTCCATAGGTGAGCTGAAGGACATAAAACACAGGGAGCAGCATGAGGTAGAGGACTGTCAGAAATCTCAATGAGAGCCCTGAGGTGTGTGAAGCACCAGTTTCAAATGACAGGAAGACAATTTTCCCCTATTACTACAGTTATACTACACTGTTAGAAACACTGTTAGAAATCACTTTTCTACAATTTGTTCAAGGAAAATCACCTTGACTGTTAATTCTTCTTCTCATCTACATATCAAATGATGATTTGGGAATGTCCCATTGAGTGGTTGATTAATTACACTTGAACTTGATTTACATTATTGTGAAGCCAATCTCCCCCTTACACTCTCCTCAGCATCAGGCTTAGCCAAAAAATGAGAAAGATTCCACACTTTCCCACCCAAACAACCTCACCTGTGGAAATTTGTAGAACTCCAAAAATTGTGCCAGGCTCAAGGATGGTATTAACATTGGTCCTGTAAACATTACACGACATTTGGTCTTAAGTTTACAGCGGTAGTTAAGAAGAAGTCTGTGCCTTTTTGCAGTAATGTATATGAAATTTTGAAATGCTTGCTTATCATGATAATTGTCAGTGAAGAAGTAAAACATGAGAGACATATTTGGTAGAAGATATAGATTCCTGTTGATTTCTTCCACAGCAAAAGCCAAAGGCAGAGTGAACTGGTAGTTTTCAGTTGGTATTCTGAAAACAAAGGCACGGGATTTAGTATGGATAAGGCTCTATAGATGAATACTTTGTAGTTAATACAAGGATTATCATGCATTCGATGGCATCTTCAGATATAGCTTGACAAATTCCTCTGTGTTGTAAGGTTGGAAAAACAGGAGATGCTTGAGAGCTTGAAAAAAACCTAAAATGTTGATGAGAGTAGATGTCACAAAAATAACTAATGTGTTCTTGTCCACTTTGACAGAGAATTTCATCATTTCAATTTGAGTACTGGATGCATATTTGATAAATATGTGTGTGTATCTGTAGGGGACTTGAGAATGCACTTTTCTTGGGGGCCAGAGGAGGAAGCTGGATCCATCAGAGCTGGAATTTTAAGTGGTTTTGAGGTGCCTACCAACATTAGTGGTTGAAACTGAACTCAGATCCTTTGACGGATCAGCAGGTGCTCTTAACTGCTGACTCGTGTCTACAGCCTCAGCTTATTACTACTTTCTATATTCCAGATATTTTTCAGTCTAGTATAGCCAGTAGATATTTTCCCATCTGTGTGGGCTACCTCTTAACATGCTCAAAACATTTTTTAATACAAACAAAATTAGTTTTATGCAATCATACTTGTTAAAATGTGGTCTTATTTCCTGAGTTATTCGATATATTTAAATGTTTTCTCCATGTTTTCTTTATCAGATTCATGCTTTCTGTACTTACACTAAAGTCTTTAATCCATTTGGTCTTGATTTTGGAACAGGACAATTGTTGGGAGATACTTCTTTTCGACCTCCGAATGGGCAATTTTTCCACTAGCATTTCTTGAGCAGGCTGTCTCTACTCCAGTTTATACATAGGGGATTATGTACTATTAAATTTAATTCCTTTTCCTAGAGTGTAGTTTAAAAATGTTTTTCTCTTCTCCCAAATTCTTCTGTGTCCTCCTCAACTGCCTACATACCTAACTTTATATTGATTTTTCTCTAATTTCTTTAAAAACAAAACCAAAAAGAGGAGAAAAAAGGCAAAGAGAACAACACAAGGGGGATTAGAGATTTAGATTAGTTGTAGAACACTTGAGTAGCGAGTGTAAGGCCCTGTGTTTGGTTTTCAGCTCTTAGAAAAAAATAAGAAAACCCATAAAAATAAGCATTAAAAAACAAATAGGCCCTGACTTGTCTTCTGGACCAGAGGTGAGTATCTGGGCCCAGCCCGGACCCCATCCCTGGGCACCAGCCACTCCGGGAAAAACCTGCCCAACTTGGCCCCAGGTTCTGGCCAATGGGCAGGTCCCCTTCTAGCCAAACTTGGAAGGATCCCCTTCTCCACGGCCCCCAACAGGTCCTGGAATCTCCACACTGGAGATCCCAGCCACTTCCTGAGACTTAGAGACTGGCCCACAGCTCCCATCCTGCCCAGGACTTCCCTTCTAGACCAGAGCTCCCATCCTGATCTGGACTTACCTTCTGGACAAGAACTTCCATCCTGACCTGGACTTCCCTTCTGTACAAGAGCACCTATCCTGCCCCGGACTTCCCTTCTGGACAAGAGTGCCCATCCTACCCCGGACTTCCTGTCTGGACAAAAGATCCCATCATGCCCCAGACTTCCCATCTAGGTAAGAGCTTCCATCCTGCCCCCGAGTTCCCATTTGGACAAAAGAACTCCCATCTGGACAAGAGAGAGAGACTTCCTGAATTGGTCAGCTCTGTCTGAACCAAGTGCGCTGATAAGACCAAGAACAAACCACAAGGAAATGGGCAGACATCAAGGTAGAAGAACATACAACAAAATGAAGAGCAATACAGCATCACAAGAACCTAGCCCGCCTCCAGCATCTAGACCTGAACATCAAAAATTGGAAGAAGTACTTCCCTTCTGGACTAGAGGTGAGTATCCGCGCCCAACCTGGACCCCATCCCTGGGCACCAGCCACTCTGGGAAGACCTGCCCAACTTGGCCCCAGGTTCTGGCCACCGGGCAGGTCCCCTTCTAGCCCCACCAGCAGGGATGCCCTTTTCCAAGCCCCCCGGCAGCCCCTGCAATCTCTGTGGCCTGCCCCGACGCCCATCTGCCCGAGACCCCAGCCACTTCCTGAGACTTAGAGACCGGCCCCCAGCTCCCAGCCTGTCCCCGACTGCCATTCTGGACCAGAGGTGAGTATCCCCGCCGAACCCGAACCCCATCCCTGAGCCCCAGCCACTCTGGGAAGACCTACCCAACTTGGCCCCAGGTTCTGGCCACCGGGCAGGTCCCCTTCAAGCCCCACCGGGAGGGATCCCCTTCTCCAAGCCCCCCAGCAGTCCCTGTGATCTCCATGCCTGACCCTAACGCCCATCTGCCCAAGACCCCAGCCACCTCCTGAGACTTAGAAACCGGCCCCCAGCTCCCATCCTGCTCCCGACTTCCCTTCTGGACCAGAGACTTCTGCTCCAGAAAAGAGCTTCCATCCTGCCCGGGAGTTCCCATTTGGACAAGAGAACTCCATTTTGGACAAGAGAGAGAGACTTCCTGAATCTGTCAGCTCTTTCTAAAACAAGTACACTGACAAGACCAAGAAGGAACCACAAAGAGATGGGCAGTCGTCAAGGCAGAAGTACATACAACAAAATGAAGAGCAATACAGCATCACCAGAACCGAGCCCGCCTCCAACATCTAGACCTGAACATCAAAAATTGGAAGAAGCAGAAGAAAGTAGCCTTATGAGTAACATCATGAAGAAGGTAGAGGCTTGTGTAGAGGAAAAGACAAGAAAATTGGAAGAATGCTGTAAACAACAAGAGGAAAGGGCAAACAAATTAGAAGAAAACAATAAAGCCCTGCAAGAAAATACTAAAGTCCTGCATGAAAACAACAAAGTACTGGAAGAAAACAATAAAGTACTGAAAGAAAATCATGAAAAAGAAATGAAACAAACAAAGGAAACAGTCCAAGACCTGAAAAGGGAAATTGAAAAAATAAAGAAAACACAAACAAAGGGAATTCTGGAAATAGAAAACCTGAGTAAAAGATCGGGAACTTCAGATGCAAGTATAACCAACAGAATGCAAGATATGGAAGAGAGGATTTCTGGCATTGAAGATACAGTAGAAGAAATAGTTTTATCAGTCGAAGGAAACACTAAAGCCAAGAAAGTCATGAACCAAAATGTCCAAGAAATTTGAGACACCATGAAAAGACCAAACCTACGAATAATAGGGATAGAAGAAGGTGAATAACACCAACTCAAAGGCACAGAGAATATATTCAACAATTATAGAAGAAAACTTTTCCAACTAAAAGAAGGAAATGCCTATGAAGATACAAGAAGCCTATAGAACACCAAACAGACTAGACCCCCCAAAAAAGTCCCCTCAACACATAATAATTAAACAACTAAACGTACAGAATAAAGAAAGAATATTAAGAGCAGCCAAGGAAAAATGCCAAGTGACCTATAAAGGTAAACCCATCAGAAAAACACCCGATTTCTCAATGGAGACTTTGAAAGCCAGAAGGACCTGGACAGACATAATGCAGACACTAAGAGACCATGGATGTCAGCCCAGACTAATATACCCAGCAAAACTTTCAATCATCATAGACGGAAGGAACAAGACATTCCAAGACAAAGCCAGATTTAAACAATACCTATCCAAAAACCCAGCCCTACAAAAAGCACTAGAAGGAAAATTCCAACCGAGGGAAGTCAGATACACACTCGAAAACACAGGCAATAGATAAAGCCACAACAGTAAACCCCAAAGAAGAGAAGTACACACACACTACCACCAAAAATAACAGGGATGAACAATCACTGGTCATTAATATCCCTTAATATCAACGGACTTAATTCACCTATAAAAAGACATAGACTTACAGAATGGATACGAAAGCAGGACCCATCTTTCTGCTGCATACAAGAAACACATCTCAAATTCAAAGACATACACTACCTAAGAATAAAACGCTGGGAAAAGACTTTCCAATCAAATGGTCTTAAGAAACAAGCAGGGGTAGCCATCCTGATATCCAACAAAATAGACTTCAAACTAAAATCAATCAAAAGAGACCAAGAAGGACATTACATCCTCATCACAGGAAAGATCCACCAAGATGAAGTTTCAATTCTGAACATTTATGCCCCAAACACAAGGGCGCCCACATATGTAAAAAAACATTACTAATGCTTAAAACACATATAAAACCCCACACATTAATAGTGGGAGATCTCAACACCCCACTTTCACCACTGGACAGATCTCCCAAATCAAAACTTAACAGAGAAATAAAGGACTTATCTGTCATGACACAATCGGACCTAATAGACATCTACAGAACATTCCATCCTAACAAGAAAAAATATACCTTCTTCTCAGCACCCCATGGAACTTTCTTTAAAATCGACCACATACTTGGCCACAAAGCAAATCTCAACAGACACAAAACAATTAGAATAACCTCCTGTGTTCTATCAGACCACGATGGTTTAAAGTTAGATTTCAACAACAACAAAAACTACAGAAAACCTACAATCTCATGGAAAATGAATAATGCTCAACTGAATCACCAATGGGTTAAGGAAGAAATAAAGAAAGAAATTAAAGACTTCCTAGAGATCAATGAAAATGAAGACACCACATACCCAAACTTATAGGACACTATGAAAGCAGTGTTAAGAAGGAAATTCATAGTACTAAATGCCCACATAAAGAAGTTGGAGAAATCCCACACTAGTGACTTAACAACACACCTGAAAGCTCTAGAACAAGAAGAAGCAAAGTCTCCCAGGAAGAATAGATGCCAGGATATTATCAAAGTGAGAGGGGAATTTAATAAATTAGAAACTAAGAGAATAATACAAAAAATTAATGAAACAAAGAGTTGGTTCTTTGAGAAAATCAACAAGATAGACAAGCCCTTATCCAAACTAACCAAAAGACAGAGAGAGAGAATCCAAAATCAACAAAATCAGAAATGAAAAGGGGGACATAACAACAGACATTGAGGAAATCCAGAAAATTATCAGGTCAGATTTCAAAAACCTCTACTCCACAAAACTGGAAAACCTAAAAGAAAGGGACATTTTTCTGGATAGGTACTACATACCTAAGTTAAATCAAGACAAGATAAACTATTTAAATAGACCTAAAACCCCTAAGGAAATAGAAACAGTCATTAAAAGTCTCCCAAACAAAAAAAGCCCAGGACCAGATGGTTTCAGCACAGAATTCTACAAGATCTTCAAAGAACAGTTAATAACAATACTCTCTAAATTGTTCCACATAATAGAAGCAGAAGGAACATTACCAAACTCCTTCTATGAGGCTACAATAACCCTGATTCCTAAACCAAACAAAGATGCAACAAAGAAAGAGAACTACAGACCGATCTCCCTCATGAACATTGATGCAAAAATACTCAATAAAATACTGACAAACAGACTCCAAGAACACATCAGAACAATTATCCACCATGATCAAGTAGGCTTCATCCCAGGGATGCAAGGGTGGTTCAACATACGAAAGTCTATCAATGTAATACACCATATAAACAAACTAAAAAAAAACCACATGATCATCTCACTAGATGCAGAAAAGGCATTTGACAAAATCCAACACCCCTTCATGATAAAAGTCTTGGAGCGATCAGGAATACAGGGAACATACCTAAACATAATAAAGGCAATATATAGCAAGCCAACAGCCAACATCAAATTAAATGGAGAGAAACTCAAAGCAATTCCACTAAAATCAGGAACGAGGCAAGGCTGAACAGTCTCCCCATACTTATTGAATATAGTACTTGAAGTTCTAGCCAGAGCAATAAGACAACATAAGGAGATTAAAGGGATACAAATTGTAAAGGAAGAAGTCAAGCTTTCCCTATTTGCAGATGACATGATAGTATACTTGAGTGACCCCAAAGATTCCACACAGGAATTGATAAAGCTTATAAACACCTTCAGCAACATAGCAGGATACAAGATCAACTCAAAAAAATCAGTAGCCCTCCTATATACAATGGACAAAGAAGCTGAGAAGGCAATTAGAGATACATCACCCATTACAATAGCCACAAATGACATAAAATACCTTGGGGTGACATTAACCAAGCAAGTGAAGGACCCATATAACAAGAACTTTAAGTCCCTGAAAAAAGAAATTGAAGAAGATATCAGAAAATGGAAAGATCTCCTATGCTCATGGATAGGCAGGGTTAACATAGTAAAAATGGCAATCTTACCAAAAGCAATTTACAGATTCAAAGCAATCCCCATCAAAATACCAACACAATTCTTCACAGACCTGGAAAGAATAATACTCAACTTCATATGGAAAAACAAAAAACCCAGGATAGCTAAAAGAAACCTGTACAATAAAACAACTTCTGGAGGCATCACAATCCCTAACTTCAAGCTCTACTATAGAGCTACAGTAATAAAAAACAGCTTGGTATTGGCATAAAAACTGACATGTGGACCAATGGAATCGAATTGAAGACCCTGACATTAACCCACACACCTATGAACATATAATTTTTGACAAAGAAGCCAAAAGTGTACAATGGAAAAAAAGAAAGCATCTTCAACAAATGGTGCTGGCATCACTGGATATCAACGTGTAGAAGGCTGCAAATAGATCCATATCTGTCACCGTGCACAAAACTTAAGTCCAAGTGGATCAAAGACCTCAACATAAATCTGGCTACTCTGAACCTGCTAGAAGAGTAAGTATGAAGTAGTCTTGAACACATTGGTATAGGAGATCGCTTGCTAAATATAACACCAGTAGCGCAGACACTGAGACAAACAATCAATCAATGGGACCTCTTGAAACTGAGAAGCTTTTGTAGAGCAAAGAATACGGTCAACAAGGCAAAGCGACAGCCTACAGAATGGGAAAACATCTTCACCAACCCCACATCTGACAGAGGACTGATATCCAGAATATATAAGGAACTCAAGAAATTAGACATCAAAATGACCAACAGTACAATTGAGAAATGGGCTTTAGAACTAAACAGAGAATTCTCAACAGAGGAAACTCAAATGGCTGAAAGACATTTAAGGAATTGCTCAACATCCCTAATCATCAGGGAAATGCAAATCAAAACAACTCTGAGATACCACCTTACGCCTGTCAGAATGGCTAAGATCAAAAACACTGAAGACACTTTATGCTAGAGAGGATGTGGAACTAGGAGAACTCTCCTCCACTGCTGGTGGGAATGCAAGCTTGTACAACCACTTTGGAAATCAATATGGTGCTTTCTTAGCAAATTGGGAATCAATCTTCTCCAAGACCCAGCTATACCACTCTTGGGCATATACCCAAGTCATGCTCAATCATACCACAAGAGCACTTGCTCAGCTATGTTCATTTCAGCATTGTTTGTAATAGCCAAAACCTGGAAAAAACCTAGATGCCCTTCAACTGAAGAATGGATAAAGAAAATGTGGTACATATACTCAATGGAATACTACTCATCAGAGAAAAACAATGACATCATGAGGTTTGCAGCCAAATGGATGGATCTAGAAAAAAATTCATCCTGAGTGAGGTAACCCAGACTCAAAAAGACAAACATAGTAGGTACTCACTATTAGGAGGATACTAGATGTGGAACAAGGATGAATGGACTGCTACTCACATCACTAGTGAGGCTACCTAGAAAACAGGACCCCAAGAAAGACACAGGGATCGCCCAATGATGGAAAAATGGATGAGATCTACATTAACAGCCTGGATATGAGTGGGGGTAATGAAGGGTGAGGGTCGAGGGAAAGAGAGATTGGGGGAGTGGGAAATCCCAGCTGGATCAAGAACAGAGAGGGAGAACAAGGAATAGGAGACCATGGTAAATGAAGACCACACAAGAATAGGAAGAAGCAAAGTGCTAGAGAGGCCCACAGAAATCTACAAAGATAACCCCAAAATAGACTGCTGGCAATGGTGGAAAGACAGCCCGAACTGACCTACTCTGATGATGGGATGACCAAACACCCTAAGTGTCATGCTAGAAGCACCATCCAATGACTGAGGGATCTGGATGCAGAGATCCAAGTCTAGGCCCCGGGTGGAGCTCCGGGAATCTAATTAGTGAGAAAGAGGAGGGTTTATATGATTGAGAATTGTTGAAACCAAGGTTGGATAAAGCACAGGGACAAATAGCCAAACGAATGGAAACACATGAACTATGAACCAATGGCTGAGGGGCCCACAACTGGATCAGGCCCTCTGAATGGGTGAGACATTTGATTGGCTTGATCTGTTTGGGAGGCATCCAGGCAGTGAGACTGGGTCCTGTGCTCATTGTGTGAGTTGGCTGTTTGAAACCTGGGGCTTCTGCAGGGACGCTTGGCTGAATCTGGGAAGAGGGGACTGGACCTGCCTGGACTGAGTCTATCAGGTCTATCTCAGTCCTCGGGGGAGGCTTTGCCCTGGAGAAGGTGGGAATGGAGGGTGTGCTCGGGGGAAGGGGAGGGGGTAGGAGGAGGGAGAACAAGGGAATCCATGACTGATATGTAGAACTGAATTGCATTGCAAAATAAAATAAAATAAAATAAGAAAGTCTGTCAATGTAATACACCATATAAACAAACTGAAAGGAAAAAACCACATGATCATGACACTAGATGCTGAAAAGGCATTTGACAAAATCCAACACCCCTTCATGATAAAGGTCTTGGAGAGATCAGGAATCCAGGGGCATATATAAATATAATAAAGGCAATTTACAGCAAGCCAACAGACAACATCAAATTAAATGGAGAGAAACTGAAATCAAGAACAAGGCAAGGCTGTTTGATCTTACCATATTTATTCAATATAGTACTTGAAGTTCTAGCCAGAGCAATAAGACAACATAAGGAGATCAAGGGCATACAAATTGGAAAGGAAGAATTCAAGCTTTTGCTATTTGCAGATGACATGGTAGCATACATAAGTGACGCCAAAAATTCAACCAAGGAACTCATACAGCTTATAAACACCTTCAGAAATGCAGCAGGATACAAGATTAACTCCAAAAATCAGTATCCCTCCTATATACAATTGACAAACAGGCTGAGAAGGAAATAAGAGATACATCATCCTTTACAATAGCCACAAATGATATAAAATAACTTGGGGTAACTCTAAGGAAGCATGCAAAATACCTGTATGACAAGAATATTAAGTCCCTGAAAAAAGAAATTGAAGAAGATGTCAGAAAATGGAAAGATCTTCCATGCTCTTGGACAGGCAGAATTAACATAGTAAAAACAACAATCTTACCAAAAGCAATCTACAGGTTCAATGCAATCCCCATCAAACTCCAACACAATTCTTCACAGACCTGGAAAGAACAGTACTCAACTTCATATGGAAAAACAAAAAACCCAGGATAGCCAAAAGCATCCTGTACAATAAAATGACCTCTGGAGGCATCGTGATCCCTGACTTCAAGCTCTATTTTAGAGCTAAGGTAATTAAAAAACCAGCTTGGTACTGGCATAAAACCCAACATGTGGACCAATGGAACCGAACTGAAGAACCTGACATTAATCCACACAACTGTGAACACATAATTTTTAACAAAGAAGCCAAAACTGTACGATGGAAAAAAAGAAAGCATCTTCAACAAATGGTGCTGGCATAACTGGATGTCAACATGTAGAAGACTGCAATATATCCATATCTGTCACCATGCACAAAACTTAAGTCCAAGTAGATCAAAGACCTCAACATTAATCCAGTTACTGTGAACCTGATAGAGGAGAAAGTAAAAAGTAGTCTTGAATTCCTTGGCACAGGAGATCACTTCCTAAATATAACACCAGTAGCACAAACACTGAGAGCAACAATTAATAAATGGGACCTCTTGAAACTGAGAAGCTTTTGTAGAGCAAAGAATACAGTCAACAAGACAAAGCAACAGCCTACAGAATGGGAAAAGATCTTCACCAACCCCACATCTGACAGAGACTAATCTCCAAAATATATAAAGAATTCAAGAAATTAGACATCAAAATGCCCAGCAGTCCAATTAAGAAATGGAGTATGGAGCTAAATAGAGAATTCTCAACAGAGGAAGCTCAAATGGCTGAAAGACATTTAAGGAACTGCTCAACATCCCTAATCATCAGGGAAATGCAAATCAAAATGACTCAGAGATACCACTTTACACCCATCAGAATGGCTAAGATCAAAAACACTGAAGACAGCTTTTGCTGAAGAGGATGTGGAACAAGGGGAACACTCCTCCACTGTTGGTGGGAATGCAAAATTGTATAACCACTTTGGAAAACAATATGGTGCTTTCTTAGAAAATTGGGAATCAATCTTCCCTAAGACCCACCTATAGCACTCTTGGGCATATACCCAAGAAATGCTCAATCATACCACAAGGGCACATGGTCAGCTATGTTCATATCAGCATTGTTTGTAATAGCCAAAACCTGGAAACAACCTAGATGCCCTTCAACTGAAGAATGGATAAATAAATTGTGGCACATATACACAATGGAATACTACTCAGCAGAGAAAAACAATGGCATCATGAGGTTTGCAGGCAAACAGATGGATCTAGAAAAAAATTCATCTGCAGTAAGGTAACCCAGACTCAGAAAGACAAACATGGTATGTACTCAGTCATAGTCGAATACTAGATGTAAATAAAGGATGACCAGACTGCAACTCACAACTCCAGGGAGGCCACCTAGTAAAAAGGACCCTAAGAAAGACACAGGGATCACCCAACAACAGAGAAATGGATGAGATCTACATTAGCAAACTGGACATGAGGGGAAGTAATGAAGGGCAAAGGTCGGGGGAAGGAGAGCTTGGAGGAATGGGAGATCCCAGCTGGATCAAGAACAGAGAGGGAAAAAAAGGAAAGAGGTACCATGATAAAGGAAGACCCCATGGGAATAGGAAGAAACCAGGTGCTAGAAAGGTCCCCAGAAATCCACAATGATACCTCCACAATAGACTACTGGCAATAGTCGAGAGAATGCCTGAACTGACCTACTCTGGTGATGGGATGGCCGAACACTCTAACTGTCATGACAGAATTCTCATCCAGTGACTTATGGAAGCAGATGCAGATTTCCACAGTCAAGTCCCAGGTGGAGCTCCAGGAGTCCAAGGGGTGAGAGAGAGGAGGTATTATATGAGCAAGAGATATTGAGACCAGGATTAGAAAAAGCACAGGGACAAATAGCCAAACTAGTGGAAACAGGTTTACATGACCTGTGAACCAATAGCTGAGGAGCCCCCATGGAACTGGATCAGGACCTCTGGATAAGTGAGACAGTTTATTAGCTTGAACTATTTAGGAGGCCCCCAGGCAGTGGGACCAGGACCTGTCTCAACTGAATCTACCAGGCTGAGCTGAATCCCCAGGAGAATCTTTGCCTTGGAGATAGGAATGGGGGATGAAATGGGGGGAAGGCAGAGGTAGGATGGGAGGAGGAAGAGCAGGGGAATCTGTGGCTGATATGTAAAATTAAATTTTTTTATAAAATAAAAAAAGGAAAATAAAGAAAAAGATTATCTTAATTAATCTGGGTAAATGCTCATATTTATAACAGTTTGCTAATTTTATTACACTATTTTTAAAGAAATATTTATTTCATCTAATGTTTAAAATAAAAAAATGAGAAAAAAATTATCTTAATTAATCTGGGTAAATGTTCTTATTTATATCAGCTTACTATTTTTTGCAAACTTATTTTTAAAGAAATATTTATTTCATCTGTTTAGCTCATGAGATAAAGTTAAAGACAGTATCCTCTTTTGGTATTATTTTTATATCATTTGTATGGAATTCTGTGTTTTCCTTTGAGCATTGTTTAGTAGTATCTCACCCCTTGTTTCCTTAGTCATCTTTTCACATCTTTTTCCTTTCTGTTTCTTTGATATTTTAAAAGAATCAATTTTGACATAGTTGAAACCTTTATATATTCATATTCTATTTATTAGCTTTATTCATATAATTTTCTTTTTCTTAAATTATTTGAGTTTGTCTTAGTATGTTTATCTTATTATGTTATTTCTTTTTATCCTATTCTTTTTCTAATTTAAAGACATACATGTTCTAAAATCATGCTATCCATTTTTCTCATGTTTAATAGTTTTATTGTTTACTTCTGCCTTCTTTTACTATAATATTTTCTTATCATGAGTGCATTTTACCTTTCTTACTAAATTTCTAGCTCTTTGGGATATATATACATATACATATATGATATATATTACATTAGTCTGTAATATATGTCATATATAAATATGAATATATATATATATATACATTGAAAGAAATTTGTCCTGACTGTGGGCCAGGCAGGACTGGAGAAAACTTCAGGTACAAATGGCACCCAACGGCTCGAGTTTCTACCTTATACCAGATAATATTTAATAAGTAATTCTAAACAGAATCAAAACCAGGTTCCTGCTCCATGTCTCATATGGGCGGCTAGACACCACAACATGCGGTCTTGAGCTACTCTATTGTGGTTTCACGACATGAGGGTTTGACCTATTCCCAGCGAGGTACACAGATGGTTGTGTAAGCCATGCAACATAAAAAGCGGTTTCTTGGCTACACGCTGCTTTGAAAGAAGCATAGACCCACTGTTTCTGAGGGTTGATTACTACTCCCAGAACTGTCAGTAAATGTACCACCAACGTGTTGGGAAGCTGAGGTGGGTGGAGCCACCAGCCACAGCAGCTGTTTCAGGCTTAGAATGCTGCAGGTAAAGCAATAGGTTTTTAATAGTTTAAAATGTGTGTAAAAAATGCACTTAGGCTTGAAAGAGAGAGAGACAGGAACATATGCAGCTATATAAACAAATAGATAATTTTTAAAAATAAAGTCTTTAAGAGATAGTAAAGGTAGTATAAAAATAAACCACATAAAGATGGATATTACATAGAGAATCTGGATTGTGTTGTCTTTGGGATTTTTAACTGCAGAAAAATATTTGATCATAAAAGCTGTTTTAAAAAAAAGAGTTAAGCCTATATATATAGTACTTTGACTTCAAATTTTGGGTGTAAGGATATGTTGCTTTGGAAAGGAGGCCATGCTTTTGTTTCCACAGAAAGCAAGAGGCTATAGATTTGTTCCAGATTAAGATACATTAGGTTTGACCAGCTAAGACCCCCTGAATGGTCTCTGATGACACCATGGCCCAGATGATCCAACATCCAGAACAGTTTCAAGGCAACTGGCTCAGACAATACAGCCTCACGGACTACCCCATAAGGCTAAAATTTTCTGTGTGTCCCCATAAGATACAGCACCCCCCTCCAGCAGGAAGTAGTAAGAGAAGCTACCCCCAAATTCCCAAATAAACCAAACTGGCTTTGGAGATGGAATTGGCAAACTCCTTCTCTAAACCTAAGCATATTAATAAAAGAAAAGGTTAAGAGATTCTTGTGCCCTATATCAGAAGAGCCATCTAGTGTGGAACAGAAAAAAACCAATATTTTAATTTAAATCAGGTTGATTATAAATGCAATCTCTTTCTAAAGAAGAAAAGGGGATAGATATAGATATGGTAGGATGAAAGGGTAGATTATTAAATCTACATTTAAAGAGCAACTTGTTTAAAATATTTTACATTGCTATGGATTTTAGTCTATTGATACAAATTTAAACTTCTTATACTGTATATATATTTCTATATTAGTTAAGTTTTCTAGGTATACATAGATATATTTCAAATAGACAGGTAATCTTCACACACTTCAAAGACCTACGGAATATGGCACTTAAAATGTTTTAAAAATTTAGACTTTCTGGAGAGTGAGACATGTCTGCTCCTGGTAGCACCGATTTACTTCAGAGAGGAGGATAGGCATCAAAGACACTCCATATGGAGTTTATCTTTACCTTGGCAAAAATAGCAATTTGGGCAAGAAATTGTTCTTGCCTGGACTGCTTTATCAAATGGACACACAGGACCCATAGGAAGGTGACCACGGAGATTTGCATGGCAAAATTGTCCTTCAGGTTCCTGCTTCACAGAGGAAACTGCCAGACATTCTACAGCACACTGAGAAAAGTGACTGAGAGACTCTAGGCCTTTGGACTGAAAACAGATGACCCAAATTTACAGAAAAACATCAGGTGACTATTCGGGCTGCCAGCTGTCTCTGTCTACTGTCACAAGACTCCCAAAAGTTGCTTGTGCCCTTTTTCTGTTTCTCAGATATTATATCCTTCTGAGGCCTTTGCTGGAGTTGAAGACTAGATAGTTATAATCTCCTCAGTCATGATAAAAGATAAGTTAGATATGAAACCTTAGACTCACAAATATAGGATAGATAGGATATTGATACAAGTTTAATTTTGTATCTTCTTTAATTTTGCCAAATACATATACACTAGATATTGTAATTGTAATTCTTGCTAGATAACTGTTTTGTTATATGTAATTTTACTATGTGAAAGTTAAAAACTTCCTTTTTAAAAAAAAAAAAAAAGAAAAGGAAAGTGCTGTGGATAACACTCTGTATAAATAGAATGCTGATTGGCCAGTAGCCAGGCAGGAAGTATAAGCAGGACAAGCAGATGAGAATTCTGGCAAGTGGAAGGCTGAGGAAGAGACACACTGCCAGCTGCCGCCATGAGAAGATGTTAAGATACGGGTAAGCCACGAGCCACTTGGCAAATTATAGATGAATAGAAATGGGTTCATTTAAGATACAAGAATAGTTAGCAAGAAGCTAATGTCACACACTGATACATGTGACATTAGCAGACTCTGGAAGAGACTTGAATGCACCTTGTGACTACTGAACTCATTGTAGTAGTCTGGAGTTTCTTGGATTAGGACACCACTGGCTACCTCACAATGGCACCTGTAAAAAGGAAGGCTGCCTATGATAGAACAAAGTAATGAATGCTGTTTTCACTTGGCTTTCTGCCTTGTAAATGGAGGCTAATTGGGAAAAAAATTTAAAGACTCACACCTTGATAGTATGAAAACAGTGATTATTAAAAATCAAAATGTATTTTGCATCAGACCTTGAAGATAAGATTGGGAGAAAAGGACAGAAGCTCCCAGCATTGCTCTACCCATTCACACACCTATTATGCATTATATATCTTGACATTTACATGAAAAATGAAAACACACTTACAGCGCATCCAGGAAAAAGTTGGAATACTCTTTCTCCCCCAATATAGGCACTGCAATAAGGTAAAAGACACAACCTGTCACCACCTCTCCAGGCTTGTCTTCATTCTGCTTCATTCTCCAAAAGCACTTGGGGTGAGTGAGGTTGGACATGAGGAGGGGGATGTTCAGGAGCCAGAAGAAGAAATGCAGAGTGAACATCAGGTCCTGTCTCCAAATCTCTAAGCCAGTTGTGTGGTCTGTGGGTGCACACAAGTTTATCAAATGGATAACCATGTATACACATCTGCTTTTAAGTCTGCTGCCCTCTGAAGAAAATACTTACATGGATGAGATGCCTTGCTTTCCAAGAGTCTCCACGACCCTGGAGAAATGTCCAGCATTCTCTGACCTAGGGCTCTACAGCTGATGTCCACAGCAGAGGTAAAAAACATGAGTTGGAAAACAATCTGAGGACATCTCAGTTTCAGGTCCAATGACATCAACTCATATCCCTGGGTATTGAGGCTCATTGGAGAAAGCAATGTTGGGCAGATTGGTCCCAGGACAGTGACAATGAGTTATTTGTTTGAACACCTTTAGAAATGATCTCAGCAGAATGGATAAGAAGATGGACGGTTAGATGTGAAGGTAAAGAACTGAAATGACCCATGACAATCAGAGTTCATGTGGACACACTGTGTGTTCTATTCCCAAGTGCAAATAAGAGAGACTCACTCTCATGTGTATGGCATCCACCATTCATAGATCATGAGCAGTATGGTCCATGCTACGTCAGTCACAGAGACCAAATATCCAACCAGTATCCCTGCTCTCCATTTTGTGATGCTCCAATAATCAGATAAAATCCACAAATTCCTTGGCTTATATTGTGTCCAGAAATGCCCAGGCTATCATTATCCATGAGAAACTAAGTTGAGTATTTGGTTATAAAACATGACCTCCTTCTCTGAAGTCAGTTCCTTCTGATGACCTATTCCTTCAACTTAATCCTTTTTTATCAATTTGCTCATGCTTATCTCAAAACCCAGTAGTGACTCCAAAGCAGCACTGTGCCCAGTAGCTTAGAACCCATTAGTAACTGGGAATAAAGCCTGTGTTCAATGTGTAAGCTGTTCTTATCCCATTGTCATGCTCATATAATTGTGGCTGCATTCTAGAATATGCATTGCCAGTGGGAAAGCTCATTGATGAGTTTGGGCTGAGGAAACACCTTTAGATGATATGGACTACAGAGCAAACAGCACAAACATAGAGCAATTACTTGGTGTGGAGAATAGAGATGTTATTTAGTCCTGGAGATGAGGTACACAGGGCTGGTGTTCTCTGGATCTTGTGGAATATTTAAAAAATCAACATTTAACACATGCATGGCCCCCTAGTTCTGTGGTGAGCTGCCTAAGACTGTGTACGATGTGGATATAGAGAGATGTGATGGGAGTAGATGTTCATATGAAAATGAGAAAATTCATGTTTCAAAACTGAATCTGTATTGATCACAGCAATCAAGAATAATGCTTTCTTTCTACTAATTATTGTTAGTTTTAAATTAGTGCATAACACAATGGGATTTAGTGTGGCGTTTTCATAGGTGTGTACCCGTGTACTTCACTGATGATTTCTCCTTTATTACCCACACTTGTCACTCATTTCCTATTGATTTTCTTACTCAGTACAAGTAGCTGCCTTCTAAGTTCAAGTCATCTGTGTGTATGTGTTTCATATGAGAGAATATGTGGTAAATTTACACAATGGAGTGTTACTCTGCTGTTTAAAAAAATGACATCATCAGCTGGGCAATGGTGGTGTATGACTTTAATCCCAGCACTCATAAGGCAGAGGCAGAGGGATCTCTGTGGGTTCACGAAAGCTAGGTCTACAGAGCAAGTTCCAGTTCAACCAGAGATACACAGAAAAACCCTGTCTCCAAAACCAACAAAACAAAAAAAAGGCATCATGAAATTACAGGCAAATGCATATAACTAGAAAAAAGAAACACCTTGAGTGTGATAATCTATTCCCAGCATGATAAATATAGAATGTATTCACTTATGTGTGGGCATTAACCATTAGGTAAATGATAACCAACCTATAATCCATGGACCCAGAGAGGTTAGGTATAGAAGAAAGCTCTCGGAAAATGCATGAATCTTTCAGGGGGAGAAATAGAATAGAATTTATGGGTGGAATGTGGGTGGGGGACAGGAATGGGGTGTCAGGTGGGCAGGGTGAAGAGAAATGGGGTTGAGGAAGGGAATCTGGTGAGAGACAACTGGAATTCAGGAGCAGTTGATCTCCTAGGTTGCTGAAAGTCATACAGACCTGCTCAGCTCATCATTCACTGTTTAGTTAAAAATTTTAGACTTTCTAAACATTATAGTTTCATTCAGTGGAAATAACAATAATTTTACTTTTCCCCGTCACAATCAAATTTTCTTTTCTGATTAAACTAGAGTGTTATGTAAAAATGAAAATAATGAGAATTCAGGTTCTTTTCCCAATTACGCCAAGTTGTTTTTGTTGTTAACATTTGATCATTTAACATGACAGTTTTTCTGGTAGGTGTTTTTTTGCAAAACTAAGAAATCACACTCTTAATATGACATTAGTTTTAAATTTTTTATTAATTTTTAATTTGTGTGTATATGTGTGCGTACGTGCACACATGCATTTGTGTATAAATACAGACACTTAAAGTGTGACTGTGAAAGTCAGAGGGTAGTTCTCAGAATCTATCCTCTCCTGTCACTGTGGGATCCTGGAGTTGGTCTCAGAGCCTCAGGTCTGTCTGTGTCTCTTGCCAGTGAGACATCTTGCTGGCTGTGGTATAAGTTTTTAGTACATCTGATGTTGTTACTAAAAACAGAAGTTGATCAGGTAATATGGCAGTTTAGAAGCCACGCTAGAACTAGCAAATGATTATAGTTGGGGAAACAAAGGGAACGTGATTATTTCATCACTCCATCAGCTGCTTCTCCAGTCCCTAGGATATAATTACTCAATATTCCAGTATCCATGGTGTCAGCACTCATTGCAAACAATAGTCTGAAGATATTTAATGGAAAATCACAGATACAAGTCATTCATAAGATCTAAGTGTCATTTTAAGTAGCATGATAAAATACTGTGTCTTTTCATTCTTTCTTGTTTGAGACATGAATAACTTTGTCCAACATGTCCATATTGGACATGCTACCCACTAATTAGCATCTTGGCTATCAGACTAACAGTCACGGCATCTGAATGCTTGTGTTCATATAACACTTATTGAATTTTTTTATTTGAGAAAAATTAGAGTGTTTGGACATTTCTATGTCTTTTCATCTAGGCCTCAATTTCTTTTATGTGGTTGTATTTGTAGATTTTCTGTTCTGAGAATTCTAATTCCTCTCATAAAGGAAAGTGTTTTAAACTACATAATAGTTATATTAGGATTTTTACTTAAAAATTAAGGAAACCACAGTCTCCATTTCACATTTAATTTAATTATTTTTCCCATTTTTTATTAAGAAATTTTCTACTAACCCTACATACCATCCACAGGTCCCACCTCCTCCCTCCTCCCACCCCGGCCCTCCCTCCCAAGCCACTGCTTATCCCCACATCCTCCAAATCAAAGTCTCCATGGAGAGCCAGCAGAGCCTGGCATGCCCAGCAGAGGCAGGTCCAAGCCACTCCCGGCCTCACCAAGGCTGCGCAAGGTGCCACAGAGCAAGCACTGGGCTCCCAAAAGCCTGACCATGCACCAGGGACCAATACCCAGCCCCCCTCCCAGGTGTCCCCCAAAGAGTTCGAGCTAAACAACTTTCCCCCATATCCAGAGGGCCTATTCTAGTCCCACGGGGGCTCCAAAGCCACTAGTCCAAAATTCATGGGTCTTCACCAATATGGACTGTCGTCTCTGCATGTCTTCCCATCATGATCTCACTGTCCACCCCCATCCGCTGAATCCCTCCTCTCTCCCACCGACTGGATTCCCGGGGCTCAGCCTGGTGCCTGGCTGTGGAATCCTGCATCTGCCTCAATTAGTCCCTGGGTAAAGGTCCTATGATCACAGTTAGGGTATTCACTAGACCGGTTACCAGAGTAGACCAGTCCAGGCACCCACTCCATCACTGCCAGAAGTCCAAGCTGGGTTCATCCCTGTGGATTCCTGAGAGCTTCCCCGGCACCCTGCCTCTACCCACTCCCATGATGTAGGGCAAGGGATGGCAGACTGCAGCCCACAGCTTTGGAGAGGCTAGCTGACAGGGAGGGACACATGGATTGTCCCGCACAGGAGAAGTGGGTGGGATCTGTATGAGCTGGCTGAGGGTGGGACAGTGGCTGAGGGCAAGGAATGAGGGGTGAGAACAAAGGGAAATGGGAGGGTCCAACTGGACCAGGGAGGGAGTGGGAGATCAGGCAAGCGGATAACATGATGACTTGAAACTTTAAAGGACTTCACGAATAAGAAAATTATCTCTGGCAGAAATGAATCCTATAATTAAATATTATTAAATAGAAACTATGCCTTATATGAAAATCAAAATATGGATGAATAGACTAGTATATCATCTTTTTTTGGAAAATTCAAAATTACTGATTGTGTTCTCTTAGAATTGAGGTTTAAATTTTTCTCCAAATGGACTTCTCTTTCTATTTAATAATGTTATTTTGTATGCTGTGGTGTTCTGTGGGTTTTGCTGTTTATACAATATTTTGATTAACTTTTTGAATATATAATCTCTCATATTTACATCATACTCACCACCAAGTCCTCCCAGATCCAGCCCTTACCTCGCCTCCAGCATTTTATCCTCTGTATTTTATGTAAGCCACTGTGCCCTATGTGTTGCCCATATACTAATGGCTGGGAGGACATTTACTACAACATGGTTGATCTAGCAGGTGCCATACCTTTAACAAAAACTGATTCTCCTTCTTGAGGCTTTCACAGTTCAGTGGCTTCCCAGCCATGGGGATTAAGGAGCCACTCCCATCTCCATTCTTGGTTAAATGCATTGCTCATCTACAGGCTTTGTTCTGGCAAACACAGTTTGTATTAATTCATGAGTACAGCAGTCCTATTTTGTACAGAAGATATTGCTTTGATCAGGTGATCCGTAACCTCTGATTCTTGAAAACCTGTTCTTATCTTCCTTCGTGGTGGTCCCTGAGCCTATGTCAGTGGGTTGATATATTTTTCCAAATGTGACTGACCATTCTACTGACACTCACTCTGTGAACTCTGATGACTTCTGGGCATCTGTGTTAGCGACTCTCCACTGCACAAATGTGCTTCGCTAATGATGTCTAGAGATGCACTAAGCAGGAAATGTGGAGATATGAATGTTTGATACTATGTTCACTTAGATAATTAATAGGAGTGATTTGCCCTTGGGGATCTTGGCCAGAGTCTATCACCAGGCATGCATTTCTGTCTAATGAGCACACCTTGAATCCAATAAGAAAGTAATTAGTTACCAATAGAACATTTATGCCACTGCTGCAGATAAGGCATATCCTGCCTTACCAGTTGTTACCATAGCTAGCCTGTAGAGGGGTACTTTCATTTCTATCTTGATGAGTTTGATTTTAATTCATCATTATATACATTTAAATTTTCTAATAAAAGAATAAAATCAAACACAAAAATACACAACCCTAAAATATGTGTGTATATCATGAAACAATCAACCTTTCCATGATAAAATTGCTTGCTTTCTTGATATCTTTGAAGCCTTATATAACCACAGTTACTATTCATTTATGTATGTAAACGAGCATGTGATATCAAGGAGCTAGTCACATTTGTCTTCTCACACTGATAAATGAACTTGGTTTTAGGATACATATGACTGAACATAGAACACATTATGGAGTTCTGAGAGCTAAACTTAAAAAGATAATTTCAGACTCCAAACAGGAATACAACAACAACAAATACGCCATATTATACTGAAGGAATTGTATAAAGGCACGTCATTCTTAAAATTACAAGAACTCACCCAAATATTTACTCGTATTCTTTTTCCAGCATGATTGTAGCACAGAATTAAAAATTTGTATCTTCTTACAAAAGATGGATAGACCTCATGATCCTGGAACACTGAGGATAAAAAGGTTTCACTGTGTCTTTTATCCTCTGAAATGGATGGAGAAAGAATTGTCTTTTGGAATCCACTACAGACAATCTTAGACACCCTTGCCTTGTTGTTACAACACTTTATTCTTTATCTAAGCCATGACACAGGCTGTAATTTATTAAAGAAACCAAATAATATGAAGCCCATCCACAGTTAACCTATTCTTATTTGATTACTTCAAAAACCAACCAATTTCTAAAGAAGAATTACAGGGTATCAGAGATTAGATTATTATTAAGAGTTGTGGTGAGACACAATAATCTTCCTCAAGGTACAGGAAACTGGATGCAAGGTGATATTTAGTTAAAGCTGAGTGGTTTTCATGTGGGAGCCCGTTCTGGGGTTCCTCGTGGCTTTACCCAGCAGGTCCGAATAGAGGATGATCAGGACCACGGGCCTGAGTGCAGGTGTCTGAGATGGCCTGCACTTGGCTGTGCTGGGGGAGGAGGTCTTTTGCTCCACCCTCTTGGCGTCTCTATAAAAACCCTAGGCCAGAGACAGTCAGGGCCCTTTGGAATAGGTTCCAGGCCCTCTCGAGGCTATCCTTTATTTTCTATCTGTTTATCTCTGCAAGATTCTCCGCTATAAATCCTTCTATCTAATATTTCCTGCTGCTCGCACTCAAGAAAACTCTGGGAAGCTGGGGGGTGGTGGGTAAAAGCCCCACAGGTTTTCAGAATAGGAACCCTCTCACCATCTGTGCACAATGATCTACAGAGAAGCTGCTGTAGTGTTCACTAGGGGAGGAATACCATCTGCATTTTATTTTATTGTTCTGCAAAAGACCCAAAGTAAACTTTTACCATCGCATCATGGAACAAAACCCACAGACAACCTGATCTCACATGGCAAAAAGCAGGAAGCAACAACACTGAAGCCAGGAAGAGGACAGAGATGCCCACTCTCCCAACTCTTTTACAGGACTGTGGTTGGAGTACTACCTGCAGCAATAAGGCAAGAGAAGGAAGTCAGAGAGGACACAGAGAAAAAGAAGTCAAACTGCCCATATTTGTGATGCCAAAAGTTCTACAGAAAATAATCTAGAAATGATCAACTGATTCAGCAATTTTGGCAGAGAGAAAATTGACTGCTCAAATGAATATCTTTCCAATTCATCAATAACGAATGCACCGAGAAGAAATTCATAAACATATTCCCATTCACAAGAGTCTCAAAAATTATCTAGTAATAAATCTGAACAAAGAAGTCAATATACTCTATAATGAAAACTTTAAAACTCTTAAGAGACAGAGAAACACAATAGAAAACAGACATTCCACATAAGTATATAATAATTAAAAAAAATAAAACCAGAGATGAAAGTGGACAGATTACCACAGGAATAGGACATGATGTCGGCTCAGCTTGGTAACATTTCAGCTGTCTGTGAGGGAAAGAGGGAAAGCTTGAGTAACTCTTCATGGATAGGGAAATAAAGCTGACATAGTTGATGACACATCTATATTTTTGTAGCTTAGAAGAGAGAGAAGGAGAAGGAAGGCTAGAGCAGACACACCACTATTAAACCTCTGGATATTGTTTATATTTCTGCAGGACCTCAATCACACTGTAGTATCTGTACATTAATTAATTAAAATCAGCCCTGGTTCAGGGATCTCAGCCTGCAACTAGTTGAATAGAATTAGCCATAGAGCATTCAGATGAATCAGGAATATAGACAAAGAGACATCACAGGAAGGGGTAGGGAGTGATGCAGAATTTCGTGCTTTGTTTTGCTTTGGGACAAATGGAGAGACATGTCTCTTCCAGTGAAACAGGAAGGTCAGATGGATGTTTCTCAGTCTCTCTAATTTAACAGATTTTACCCTCACATCTGATTTTTGAGTCTTTATTAGTAAATAAAATGGTAGTATCTTAGTTTAAACTTACGTAGAACAACCACCATGTACCAAGGCCCGGGGACTGAAAGTCCCTCAAAGCTACAGCCTGAGTGGCTGTGACTATGGGGCTGTGGGGCTGAAGACACTAATTAAAGTATCAGTAGATTCATGTGCAGCTGCTGAGCTGACAGAAGAACATCATTGTATGTTCTCATAAACCCATAGGAAGAGAGATTTGAACTTCAAATCAGGATTGCCCTAAATCATTCAAACCATTGCTGTGCATTTGAGTTGATTTTTATGACAATTTTCTTCTTTCTGATTGTTTCTCCCTACAGCTTACTTTTGGGCCCTTTGATGCTACCCTGAGTGAACAAAGGTTTTCTTCCCTGTACCAGGTGGCCCCCAAGGACACATCTCTGACACTTGGCATTGTATCATTGATGATTAATTTCCACTGGAACTGGGTTGGGCTGTTCATCATAGATGATGACAAAGGTGCCCAGATTCTATCAGATTTTAGAAGTGAGCTGGAGAAAGGGGAGTCTGCATAGCATTTGTGGAAATAATCCTAGCTATCAGAGGTTCATTTCTGACCACACCCTGGAAAAATCAGGTGCAAATCCTGGAATCATCAGCAAATGTGATTATTATCTATGGGGACACTGATTCTCTGTTGATCTTAATAGTAAATATAAAGCAGAAGTTACTCACATGGAAAGTCTGGGTCCTGAACTCACACTTGGATCATTTCAAATTTGATAACTTTTTCCTGTTAGACACATTGCATGGGACCCTTATTTTTCACACCATAAGGAGAAGATCATTAATTTTACAGATTTTATCCAGACAGCCAATCCTTACAAATACCCACAAGACATTTATCTTCATAATTGTAGCATTCATTCTTCAATTGCTCCTTTTTGAGGGAAGACTGTAAAATTGTGCATAACTGTCTGTGTATACCTTCTTGGGATTCTTGCCAGGGAACAGGTTTGATATGGCCATGAGTGAAGAGAGTTACAATGTGTACAATGCAGTGTATGCTGTGGCCCGCAGTCTACATGAGATGACTCTCAACCAAGTACAATTTCAAACTCCTGGAAAAGGAAATGAGATGGTATTCTTCCCATGGCAGGTAAGGGAACTCTGTAGTATTATAACATTAGCAACATGCCACTCTAAGGGTTTATAAATGCCCTAAAACTAGACAATGCATAGTTTAGATTATTTTGTCAAAATCTATGAGAGAGACTGTGCAAGGAGGAGTCTGCTTATCTTCCATATGTAGTTGTATTGCAAAGGGTCATACAATATTTTTCAATAATAAAAGTCCATTAACCCCAGAGATTTCACACAGCAGAAAAGACACAGACAGAGAATTGTCACAATGGACAAGGATACTTCTAAAATGCTTATGTTACATAAATGAACACTCATAAAACCATTCGTTTCACATAGTGAAAATCTCAATATTTTCAAAACTTAATTGATGTGATTAAATACTCTTTTTTATTTTATTTATTTTGTTTTATGAAGATTAGTGTTTTGACTGCATGTATATCTGGGTGAGGGGGTCAGGTCCCCTGGCACTGGAGTTACAGACAGTTGTGAGCTGCCATGTGGGTTCTTGGAATTGAACCCCAGTCCTCTCTAAGAGCAGTTGGTGCTCTTAACCTCAGAGCCATCTCTCAGGCCCAGGTATGAATATATTTTGACAGAAGGTGGGAGTTTTCTCCATGTGCATATATGACTTAGGAGTGCTGGGTTCTAAGATTTCTAATAGAACTGATTGGAATATTTTAGAACCATAATGATGTTTCCAATATCCTTGGGTATAATTTGATTGATATGAGTGATACCTATGTTAAAGGTGTTTTTCACAATAGGGATTAAAATCAAGAAGAGATGCTGCCTAATTCTGCCTCTGTTGTACATCTCTGGAGTTTATGTAACATAAGAGCATGCATCTCTTCCAGCTGAGCCCTTTTCTAAAGAACACTAAACTCATCAATCATGCTGGAGACCAGGTGGTCCTGGATTGGAAAAGAAAATCACATGCAGAATATGACATTCTTAATTTTCGGAAATTCCCAAAAGGTCTTTGGATAAATGCAAAAGTAGGAACATTTTCTCCAAATGATCCAGAGGCCCAGAAATTGTCCTTATCTTCTCACTTGATACAGTGGGCCACAGGATTAACAGAGGTGAGTTTCATCTTACTCCATTATTTTGACCTGTATATAAATTTCAAAACATGTATTTCTGTGTGTTATGACCCTTTCCTGCCCACACAGGACCAATTTATAAACACATAATGACCACCAATATAGAGGACTGTCTTCATATATA
This sequence comes from Peromyscus maniculatus bairdii, assembly GCF_049852395.1. NCBI lineage: Eukaryota > Metazoa > Chordata > Mammalia > Rodentia > Cricetidae > Peromyscus > Peromyscus maniculatus. The sequence continues at coordinate 3,462,556 of NC_134852.1, forward strand.
ATTTTTCTGAATGAAGTATTTATTTTCCAATCTGACCATTTATTTAATATACTATATACTGTATCTCTTTCAGGATGACTTTCATCATTGTCATAGATCATCTGACAAAAGATTTATTTTGGACCCATCTTGAAAGGTTTCAGTCAATGGTCAGTTGGCCTTTTGCTTCTAGGCCCCTGTCAAGACAGAAGAGCATGATGGAAATATTTAAATGTGTTACTTGTTTGTTTTGCTCTTTGCAGTATTGGAGGTTTTCCTTGGGTCACAGTTTGAAGGTATATTCACTCACTGCAGGAAGTCATATTTTTAGGTGGTAGAGATAGCTGTTCACATTGCATCAACCGTCAGGATGCAGAGATAGCTGAATGCCACTGTTATCATTCTTTCTTCCTTTACATTCATTAGGGACCAGGACCAATAAATAACTCGAGGTCACCCACTTTAGAGAGTTTTTTTTACCTCATTTAACCTGTAGCTGGAGTTTTCTCCAGTCCTGCCTAGCACCATGGTCCCTGAAACCACTTATAAAATAATCCCTCAGAAACTTACATTAATTAAACTCCAGGACCATTAGCTCAGGCCTACCATTGACTAGCTCTTACACTGAACTCAGCCCATTTCTGTTAATCTGTATGTTGCCATGTGTTCTGTGGCTTTACCTTTTGCCTTTACATGTTGCTCCCTGGACAGCAGGCTGGCATCTCTCCTTGGCTTCCACCTCCCAGCTGCTCTTCTCTGTTTGTCCCACCTCTCCTATACTTCCTGCCTGGCTACTGGCCAATCAGTGTTTCATTTATCAATCAATCATAGCAACATATATTCACAACATACAGGACATCACACAGCAGTAACCTAATGTAGAAAACCTTTCACAGTAGTTCTCTTAGATTGGTTTCCACGGTGATTCTAAGATGAACCACTACCATGGAAGACAAAATGAATACTTACCATGAATGAAAAAAAATTTATTTTCCTTTCTATCCAGGAGTCAAGAGACAATAGGTTTGTAGTTTCACCAAGACATGCTAACAAGGACCTAAATTCTTACTTTTATGCCTCATCTCATAATCTTTCAACAATTTTTCAACACAGTGATGTTATTAGGGTCAAGCTTTTACTACATGGGCCTCTGAATGACTCACCTTAGCAATAAAAAGTTCAACTATCTGCATTTAGAAATATCAACATAAATAAATTAATAATTCTATATTCAAAAACATTCTACTGGAGGTTCCATAAAACATGACCCTTTGCTAACATTCATTTTATTATTCTCAGATTCCTCAGTCTGTGTGCAGTGAGAGATGTCATCCTTGATTCAGGAAAACCCACTGAGAGGGGGAGGCTGCCTGTTGCTATGACTGGAAGCAATGCCCAGAGAATGAGATTTCCAATGAGACCGGTACATGTCAATCATGCAGAAAACATCACAGCTCTCCACATCTGCAATGTCCAAGCAAAGGAAAAATATCTATAAGTGAACTGCAATCAATTCACATCTGTAAAGACAATCCTCTTCCTTCCAACTGTTAGAAAACAACACATTGTAATTCATTTTTCCCACTGAAATAACACATTCTTGATTTAAAATTCATACCTGCTTTGTATTCTTGAACCAATGTGAGCATGATTGCCTACAGAAAATCACTCTTCCCACACCAGTGCTGTATAATTCATTTCATAATAAACTTTGTCTTGGTTTCTTTTCTACTTCTATGAAAAGGCACCATAACCAAGCAACTTATGAAAGAAGATATTTAATTAGCTAACTATTTAAGACTGTTAAGAGTCCATGAGGGCAGAAGAGAAGCATGTGTGGTAGGTTAAGTGAGAATGGCCCCCATAGGTTCATACGTTTGAATACTTGGTCTACAGTTGTGAAACTGTTCGGGAAGTATTAAGAAATGTGGCCTTATTTAAGGAGGTCTGTTATTGAGGGTGGAAATGGTGCTTTAAAGCCTGCTTCATTCCCAATTCTCTCTCTCTCTCTCTCTCTCTCTCTCTCTCTCTCTCTCTCTCTCTCTCTCTCTCTCTCTCTCTCTCTCTCTCCATGCCTATAGATCAGATGTTAGCTCTCAGCTATTTTTCCAGCTCCATCCTTCCATCCTGCAGCTTGCCATGTTCTCCATCTGGAACTGTGAGCCTGCAGGTTAAATTCTTTCTTTTATTAGTTGTCTTGGTTATGATATCTCGTCACAACAGTAGAAATTAAACTAAGACAGCATGACAACAGGAACAATTGAGACTTTACATACTGATCCACAAGTAGGAGACAGGGAGACACGCTGTGAATGGCAAGAACCTTAAAACCTTTCTACAGCAACAGCCCTGTCTCAAAAGGTCCAGATCTCCTAATCCTATTTTCAAATAGCTCCACTAACTGGGGGCAAGTCATACAAATATGTGATGTAAGGGGGGACATTTTCATTCAAACCACTGGAGTTTACTCCCTTACACCCATAGTCTTGTGAGCCTATCATAGCTTTATTTTTAACTTTATTTAAATTTTAGGATAACGCTAAAAATTATACAATAAATCTTGAGCACAGCCTTCCTACCCTTCCCTCCACCCACTCACTCAAACTCCCCTTCTTCCACAGATCCACTGTTTTTCAGTTTCCTTCCAAAAATGACAGGCTTCTGCGTGATATGAACTGAACTTGACATAACAAGATGCATAACATAATAAGACTTAGCATAAACTCTCATATCATGGCTGGACCAGACAATCCAGTAGGACAAAAGAGTCCCATGTGCAGGCAAAAGATACCTCCACTTCCAACTGTTATGAGTCTCACAAAAATCCCAAGCTAAAAAAACACAGCATGTATTCAGAAGGCCTAGCACAGTCCCATGGAGGATCTCTGATTGCTGTTTCAGTTTCTGTGAGCCATGATGAGTCCTGTTTATGTGATTCTTTGGGCCATTTTCTCCTAGTGACTTCAACCTCTCTGGCTCCTACAATCCTTCCTCCTCCTCTTCTGTGTAGTTTACCAAACTTCCTATAAAGTTTAACTATGGATCTCTGCATCTCATAAGCTGCTGGAGTAGGTCTTCCTGATGATCATTGGGCTAGGCACCAATCAATGATTATATCAGAATATGATTAGAAATCATTTCATTGACTTTTTTCTTTGTTTCCTTATTTCTTTTTTCTTTTAAGTAGTGTGTGGTTCTCTTCTAAGACTCTGAGAATTCAGCTTCATGTTCCTGGCCATCCAGGCAGTGTCAACTATGGGATGTTTCTCATGACTTGAGCCTCAAGACAGATCAGTCACTGATTGGCCATCCCATAAGCTTTGAGTCACCATTACCCCAGCACAGCTTGTTGACAGGGCCATTTGTTGATGAAAAGTTTGGTTGCTGATTGGTGTCCAATTCCCAACAATGAGAGCCTAGCCTGGTGAAATAAGATGCATGGGTAAGGTTCCATTGTGGGAGCCTGTTTTCAGGTTCCTCGTGGCTTTACCCAGCAGGACCGCATAGAGGATGATTAGGACCACGGGCCTGAGTGCAGGTGTCTGAGATGGTCTGCACTTTCCTGTGCTGCTGCACCCCTTGGCGTATCTATAAAACCCTGGACCAGAGACAGTCAGGGCTCATTGGAAAAGGTTCCAGGCCTTCTCGAAGCTATTCTTTATTTTCTATCTGATTATCTCCACAAGATTCTCTGCAATAAATCTTTCTATCTAATATTTCCTGCTGCTCACACTCAAGAAAACTCTGGGGAGCTGTGGGGTTGGTGGGTAAACGCACCACACTCCATTTCCTACATTACTAGGTATCCTCTCAAGGGTTAACCTCATAGCTTCAAGAAAGTCTCCACTGCACCAGATTTCCACATACTTCCCTATATATCCACCTATTCCAACAGTCTCTCCTTCTACTCTCTTCCTGTGTCCCCCACTCTGCACCTCATCCCTCCAATTCTCATCTCCATCTGCACCCAGAACACCCACAAAAATCAATTACATTTCCCTTTCCCAGGAAGATCCATTTGTCACCTCTAGAACTCTTCTTGTTACTTAGCCTCTGTGTGTCTGGGGATTGTAGTGAGATTATCCTTAACAGCTAATGTCCACTTATAAGTGAGTACATATCATGTTTGTCTTTCTGGTTCTGGATTACCACACAAAGTATGGGTTTTTTCCTAGTTCTGTCCATTTACCAACAAATTTCATGATGTCATTTTTTTTCTAACAGATGAATAATACTACGTTGTGTAAATGTGCCACATTTTCTTTATTCAGTCTTTGGTTAAGATATATATAGAGGGTTTCCAGTGTCTAGCTATTATGAACAACACTGTTGTGATCAGGGTTGAGCAAGACTCTTTATGGGAGGATGGAGGATCTTTTGGGTTTATGCCCAAGAGTGGTATATCTGTGGCTTGAGGTAGGTCAGTTCCCAATTTTCTGAAGAATCACTATATTGATTTTATAGTGGCTGTACAAATTTTCACTCCCACCAGCATGGAAGTGTGTTCTCCTTGCTCTGTGTCTTCACTAGCATAAGTAGGCACTTGTGTGATTGATCATAGCCATTCTGACTGGTGTAAGATGGAATCTCGAAATCTTTTTGATTTGCATTTCCATGATGGCTAAGAATGTTAAACACTTTTTGGATGTTTCTCAGCCATTTTGGTTTCCTCTATTGAGAATTCTCTGTTTACTTTCAGACCTCATCTTTTCATTTGCCTATTTGGTTTGTTGATGTCTAGTTTCTTTAGTTCTTTATATCATTTGGATATTTGCCCTCTGTTTTATGTAAAGTTGGTGAAAACATTTTCCCATCTGTAGACTGCCATTTTCTCCTATATATGGTATCTTTGCCTTAGAGTAGCTTTTCAGTTTTATTAGATCCCAGATATTAGTTATTGATCTTAGGGCTTGTGGTATGGGTTCTCTGTTTAAGAAGGCACCTCCTGTGCCAGTGGCTTCAAGGATACTCCCCACTTCCTCTTCTGTTAAGTTCAGTGAATTTGTTTTCTTTTACAGTGAGTCTGCTTTTATGTTGAGGTCTGATTCATTTGAGTTCTATGCAGGATGATGACTATAAATCTATTTGTGTTCTTTCACACGCAGACATCCAGTGAAATAAGTACCATTTGTGAACGATGTTTTCTTTTTCCATTGTGCCTCTCTGGCTTCTTTATCAAAATTAAGGTATGCATATGAGTGTGCATTTATGTCTGGGTCTTCCATTAGATTCCATTGATGAACCTATCTGTTTTTATGCCAATACTTTATGGGGTTTACTACTATAGTTCTGTAGTACAGGTTTAAATCAGGGATGGTGATACCTCCAGCAGTTCTTTTATTGTACAAGATTGTTTAACCTATCCCAGTTTTTTGCTTTGCCATATGAAATTGAGTCTTATCTTTTCAACTCTGTAAAGACTGAGATTGTGTTGCAATTTTGTATGGATTGCTTTTGGTAAAATGGCTATGTTTTCCTATGTTGAACATACTGAACCATGAGCATAAGAAATCTTTCCATCTTCTTAGATAGTCTTCATTTTGTTCTTCAAACACTTGAATTTCATGTTATGCAAGTCTTTCACTTGCTGGGTTAGTGTTTCCCCAAAAGATTTTATATGGTTTATGGCTATAGTGAAGGGTGTTGTTTCCCTGATTTCTTTCTCAAACACTTTGTAATTTGTAAAGAGGAGAGCTACTGAATTTTTTAATGAAACTTGTTCCCAGCCACAATCCTAAAGGGTTTATCAGCTCGAGGAGGTCCCTGGCAGAATTTTGGCATCAATTATGTATACTGTCATATCATATGCCAATACTGACACTTCCAATTCTTCCTTTTCAATTTGTATGCCCTTTATCTCCTTCAGTTGTCTTATTGCTCTAGCTAGAACTTCAAGTACTATACTGAGTAGTTACAGAGGAAGTACACAACTTTGTCTTATTCCTGAAATTAGTGGAATTTCATGAATTTCTCTCCATTTATTTTGATGTTGGCTACAGATTTGATGTAAATTGCCTTTGTGAAGATTAAGTTTGCTCCTTGTATCCCTAATCTCTCCCAGACTTTTCTTATGAAGGGTGTTGGATTTTGCCAAAGGACTTTTCAGGATCCAATGAGATAATCATATACAATTTTCTTTCTTTCAGTTTGTTTATATGGTGATTATATTTATTGATTTGCATATGTAGAAAGATCGCTTAATCTCTGAGATGAAGCCTACTTGATCGTGATTGATGATCCTTTTCATATGTTCTTGGATTCTATTTGCAAGAATTTTATTGTATTTGCACCTGAATTCAAAAGGAAAATTGGTCTGTTATTCTCTTTCTTTCTTGACTCTTTTCATGTTTTGGGTATCAGAGTGACCATGATCTCAGAAAATGAATTTAGCAATTTTCCTTCTGTTTCTAATTTGTGGTATAATGTGAGGTATGTTGGTATAGCTCTTCTTCAAGGTCTGGCACTGTGCTTTTTTTTTGCTTGGGAGAGTTTTAATGACTACTTCTATTTCCTTAAAGGTTATAGATTATTTAAATTGTTTATCTGGTCTTTGTTTTTCATTTTATTTTATTTTACAATACCATTCAGTTCTACATATCAGACATGGATTCCCTTGTTCTCCCACCTCCTGCACCCTCCCCTTCCCCCCAGCCTACCCCCCATTCCCAACTCCTCCAGGGCAAAGCCTCCCCTGAGCACTGAGATTGACCTGGTAGACTTAGTCCAGACAGGTCCTGTCCTCTCCTCCCAGACTGAGCCAAGCGTCCCTGTATAAGTCCCAGGTTTCAAACAGCTAACTCATGCAATGAGCACAGGACCCGGTCCCACTGCCTAGTTGCCTCCCAAACAGATCAAGCCAATCAACTGTCTCACCTATTCAGAGGGCCTGATCCAGTTGGGGGCCCCTCAGCCTTTGGTTCATAGTTCATGTGTTTCCATTCATTTGGCTATTTGTCCCTGTGCTTTATCCAACCTTGGTTTCAACAATTCTCGCTCATACAAACCCTCCTCTTTCTTACTAATTAGACTCCCGGTACTCCACCCATGGAGTAGCCATGGATCTCTGCATCCAGATCCCTCAGTTGTTGGATGGGGTTTCTAGCATGACTATTAGGGTATTTGGCCATCCCATCAGCAGAGTAGGTCAGTTCAGATTGTCTCTCGACCATTGCCAGCAGTCTATTGTGGGCGTATCTCTGTGGATTTCTGTGGTCCTCTCTAGCACTTGTTTCTTCCTTTTCTCATGTGATCTTGATTTAATTTTACTAAGTTGCATCTATCCAGAAAAAAATATCCATGTCTCTTAGATTTTCCAATTTTTTTTTTTTTGAGTACAGTATGACCTAGTGATTCTTTGAATTTCCTTGGTGTCTGTTGTTATGCCCTCCCCTTGTCATTTCTGATTTTGTTAATTTGGGTATTACCTCTCTGCCTTTTAATTTGTTTGGATGGCAGTATATCTATTTTGTTGATTTTCTCAAAAACCAACTCTGTGTTACATTGAATCTCTGTATTCTTCTCTTAGTTTCTATTTTATTGATTTCAGCCTGCAATTTGATTATTTTTGCCATCTTCTCTTCTTGGGTGTTCTTGCTTCTTTTTGTACTAAAGCTTTCAATGAACTGTAAAGTCACTGGTATGAGATCTCTCCACTTTTTATGTAGACACCTTTTTCCAACATTTTACTCAGAGTTAATGTCTGTATTTGGGGTTTGGTGTGTTTCTTGTATGCAGCAAAACGATAGATTCTGTTTTCATATTCATTCTCTTACCTATGTCTTTTTATTGGGAAATTGAGTCCATTAATATTAAAAAATATTAATGATCAATGATTGTTAATTCCTGTTTTCATGGTGGTGGTGGTGGGTTTAGAGTGTGTGTGTGTGTGTGTGTGTGTGTGTGTGTGTGTGTGTGTGTGTGTGTGTGTCTGTGTGTCTGTGTCTGTGTGTGTCTGTTCTTTGGTTTTTTGTTGGTATGAGATTATCTATTGACATAATGTAGTGGATGTAGTTAACCTCCTTGGAGTTTTGATTGGAGTTTTGCTTCCTGTACCTTCTCTAGGGCTGGATTTGTGGGTAGATATTATTTAATTGTGACTTTGTCATGAAATATCTGGTTTTCTCCATCTAAGCTGATTGGGAGTTTCGCTGGATATAGTGGTCTGGGCTGGCATCAGTGTTCTCTTAGACTCTACATAACGTCTCTCCTGACTCTTCTGGTTTTCAGAGTCTCCATTAAGAAGTTGGGTGTATTCTAATGGGTGGGCCTTTATATGTTACTTGGTATTTTTTTCTTTTTGGGCTTCTAATAGTTGTATTAGAACATTGTTCTGTATGTTTAGGGTTTGATAATTATATAGCTTGGAGATATTTTTTCTGGTCCAATCTCTTTGGTGTTCTGTAGACTTCTTGTACCTGTATGGACATGTCCTTCCTTAGGTTAGGAAAATTTTCTTCTAAGAATTTCTTGAATTTATTTTCTAACCATTTAAGCTGGTATTCTTATTCTAGTATTATTATTCTTAGTTTGGTTTTACATAGATTCCCAAATTTCCTAGATGTTTTATGTTAGGAATTTTTCGATTTAACATTTCCTTTGATCAAGGAATATATTTCTTGTATTGTATCTTCATCACTTGAAATTCTCTCTTCCCTCTCTTGAATTCTGTTGGTGATGCTTGCATGTGTAGTTCCTGTTCACTTACCCAGATTTTTGATTTCCAGAATTTCCTCCGTGTTTTCTTCATTGCTTCTCTTCCATTTTCAGGTCTTAAGTAGTTTCTGTCACCTGCTTGTTTGTATTTTCCTGTCTTCTTTGACATTCTTTAAAGAATTTATCAATTTCCTCCAGTTTTTTTTATATTCTTTTCCTCAATTTTGTCAAGGGATTTTTTCATTCCCTCTATCATCTTCATAAAGTTGTTTTTAAGGTTGCTTTCTTGTACTTCAGCACTGTTGGAATGTTCAGGTCTTTCTGTTATAGGGTAGCTGGGCTCGGTGGTGCCATATTGCCCTTTCTGTTGTTGATTGTATTCTTACACTGGCATTTAGGCATCTAGGTTTGTACATTATACATCTTTAGATGTTAATTCCTGACTGTCTTTTGAATGGGTGTTTCGTTTCTTGGATTGGATTCTGTTTCCTCTTTGGTCTTCTGGCCTAAGTGGCCAGCGATTCTGGTGACTAGGCAGTTTATAGGGTATCTCCAGTGGGGTTTTGTGGCCTGCAAGACCTGTGGGATTTGAATATCAATCTGGCCTCTGTGTTCCAATAACCTAAGTGGCCTCTTGTGTTCTGGGTATCTGCTTACTATCTGGGATTCCTAGTATTGCATAGGCTCCAATAAGGCAGAAGTTTTCTGTAGAGGTTGCAGGCTGGGATAGGGGATACAGATGGTGTGCAGTGGGGGCTGGTGGGGCAGCTTTGGTGAGTGTTGGCTAGCAGTGGGCAGTGTCTTCCCTTGGGACTCCAGAACCAGCCTGGCCTGAGGTAAAACAGAAGTCTTCTGCCTAAGGTGTGGGCTGGATTATGGAGCCCAGAGGAGGGAGTACAGTCTTGGGCTGCAGGACATGCTTTAAGGAGTGTTAGCCAGCAGCGGCAGAGCCTGACCTGTGGTTCCTAGGAACTGCCAGAGCTGTTTGCTGGATAATGGATCTGAGTGAAGGGAATGCTAGGGTCCCTAGAACCAACCTGGCCATTGGTGAAGCAGAAGTCTTCTGCTGAAGTTGTGGGCTGGAATATGGAGCCCAGGGGAGATAGCGCAGCCTGGAGCTGTTGGGAATCCTGGGGTCCCTAGGACCAGTCTGGCCTCCATTAAAGCTGCCATAATAGTGGGCCAAAATATGGAGATGAATAGACATTTTTTCCTCTATTTTCTTCTGGCCTTAATGGACTTTTCCTTTATACTTTGATTTCCAACTTTGTGTTTTATGCTTTTGGGGTTTGTGTGTGCATGTGTGACAGAGTGAGTATTTAATTGTTGTTTGGTTTGGTTTGTTGTGATTTTGTTTTATCTTTTTTTAAAAAAAGAGAGAAAGACAGGGTGTGGAATTGGGTGGACATGGAGATGGGGAGAATCTGAGAGGAGTTGGGGGAGTGCAAAATCATGATCAGAATATATTAGATAGGGAGTGTGAATGGTAATGTGATGATATAAAGAGATTAAATATATATATATCAAAAATTAAAAGTGTATAGAAATATGGACATTATTAAGACATTGAAAATATAGCAGAAAATCCATAAGCGTATATCATAAGCCAAGAGTAAATTGATAAGATATCAGGAACAGAGAGTTCAAACACTTGACCATGAAGACATAAGAATACATGAGTAGTTCTGTATCTCTGCCATGCAGAGATACTGCTATACAGAGTTATGAGAACAGTGTCACTGATGAAGTGGTTCAAGGCTGCAAGAATTTAAGAATTTTAACTCATTCGTGCTCCTTCATAGAAGGAACAAACTTGGAGAACACCATGGAATTATGAATGTAGATGCATTTGGAATACAAGAGAACATCATATAAGATTTCAAAGGATTTCAAAGGACATCCTCTCTATTGCACTGAACTCTCGTGCCCTCTTAAGAATGGAGATGTATTAATGAAGAGGCAATGACAGAGTGAAATTAGGTTCATGTGAGGTATGCCAGTGCTCTAGTGACTTGTAAAACAGATACAACAGTGTCACTCCAGGAGAGGATACCATAGGAGTAACAACAGAGAAAGCATTGGTGCTGCTTAATTTCTATCATCATGAAGCAGAAGGCAAATTGAGTTTTATCCTTCTGTATTTGTATCTGAAACAAAACAAGGTGGTTCAGATATCATTGCAATATTCTCGAGCAGGTAAGTGACTTAGAATAAAAGGGGGAACCTGAGTGTGCATTCATAACCACCTGCATTTCTGCCAGATGTGGACCAGTGTGTGAAGTGTCCAGAAACACACTATGCAAATACTGAGAAGAGTAACTACCAACATAAGACTGTGACATTTCTGGCCTATGAAGACCCTTGGGGAAGATTTGAGCGTCATGTCCCTGGGCTTCTCCTCACTCACAGCTGTTGTTCTTGGGGTGTTTCTGAAACACAGAGACATTCCTATAGTCAAGGCCAATAACCAGCATCTCAGTTGTGTCCTGCTCATCACTCTCCTCCTCTGTTTTCTCTGTTTCTTGTTTTACATTGGCCATCCTAGAACAGCACCTGTATCCTACAGAAGAACATATTTGGATTTCTGATCACTGTGGCTCTTTCCACTGTGATGGCCAAAACTCTCACTGTACTTATAGCCTTCAAGATCACTACTCCAAGGAGAATAAGGAGGTGGCTGCTGATTGCAAGGGCCCCTTATTTCATCATTCCTATCTGCACCCTGCTGCAAGTTGTTCTCTCTGGAATCTGGATGGCAACCTCTCCTCCATTTATTGACAAAGATATCCTTTCAGAACATGGACACATCATCATCATTTGCAACAAAGGCTCAGCTATTGCCTTTACTGCATCCTGGGATACCTGGGGACACTGATTATAGGGAGTTACCTCATGGCTTTTTTGTCCAGGAATCTGCCTGACACATTCAATGAAGCCAAGTTCCTGGCTTTCAGCATGCTGGTGTTCTGCAGTGTCTGGGTCAGATTCCTCCCTGTCTACCATAGCACCAAGGGGAAGGTCATGGTGGCTATGAAAATCCTCTCTATCTTGGCTTCCAGTACATCAATCACTCTTAGGCATCATCATTGTTCCCAAGTGCTACATAATACTATTAAGACCAGAAATGAACTCACTTCATCACATTAGGGACACAACATATGCTAGAAGAACAAACCTTAAAACCTAGCTCCCATATTTCTTTAATTAAAGAGTTTTGATGTATAATTGTTCTCCACTCTCTGAATACTCACATGTGAAGTCATAATTTGGCATTTGATCCCATATGCTATTATTTCTTTAAGTAATCATATTAGGCTAAATGAATTTTGCATCAATCCTCTTATTCATGTTGGAATATAGCCTTCAATTTGAGTTCTCCTCTTACATTCACTATTACTTTTGTGTTATTGATTTCATTTACTGATGAAATGATAATTTGGGAATTTTCCACTTGGATCATTCACATATTTTATTAATTTGACCACTAGAATATTCCAAAAAAAATATTTCTGCTGTCAATTACATATGTTGATGAACAGTTTCAAGAGTTATACATGTAAATATTAAACATTTTTAAATTTGACATTCATTACAACAAATTTGTGATAATATAGTGTTCTGTTTCTGAAGCCCTTGAGACCATTCTCCAAATTGTCATGTGTTCTTTTCTTATATGTTTTATTCTGAAGAAATTCAAATTATTCACATTCGATGCAGCTTTTCATGAAGATTATACTATACCATACATACTAAGTTATTGCAAACTCGGGACCTCATTTTATAACCCAACTCCAAATGTCAACCAGAACAGCCAATTTGTAGTCAACACCAGCAGCCTCTCTTGAATTATGATGCCCTGTGCAAAATGCCCAGATGTAACTACTCCCACTGACTCTGTACTCACTTCTCTGTGTTACTCTAAACATCCAAGCAGCCTTTATCTTGTCACTTCCTCACAGTCCTTCACCTTTTGCTAAAGGAGTGCATATTCCTTCAACTCATACAGACTGGAAAAGACCTACAATCCAGGAAGGCCATTTGCAGCCATTGAAGCAGAGGCTTCTCTATATCCTGGACTCCAGATAGAATCAGCAGAAGATACTTGGCACTCAGCTTCAGAACCTGTCTGTGTGATGCCTGTATGTGAACAAAGACTTAGTGAACCATGTCTGAGAGAGCCAGATCAGTCAGGAAGACAAGAGTAAATAATAATCCATAAAGAAGATGTGGACTGGCACACATTCTTATACACACAGGGTTCCCAATAGAGAAGAGGATGTTTCATGTGTCGATAAAGCCCCAGGACTCTTCCCATGATGTACTTCCCTCATTCTCATGGAAATACACTTTGTTCAGTTGGCTGCTCCATTCAAACACTGTGTGTGTGTGTGTGTGTGTGTGAGAGAGAGAGAGAGAGAGAGAGAGAGAGAGAGAGAGAGAGAGAGAGAGAGAGAATATATAAGAGAAAAAAGGGAAAATGGAATAAAATAAAATAAGGGAAATTTTTTTAATCTCGTCATGGAAGCTGCAGTGTGAGAGAATGATTCATGCCGTAAACCACAGAATCTTAATTCAAAATAACAAATGGCCCAAATAGAGTCTTTAAACTTCCCTCTGAAACTTCACAAGCCATGCTCCCATCTTCTGCATTGCACTCAACATTCTTATGTTCCTAGCTACTACAGAACAGCTCCCATTAGGTAAACACTCAAAGGATTTTCTTACACAATGTTTCAAAGTCCCTCCATAGTCCTCCTACAAAACAACGTGGTCACGGGTGTAAAAGCAAGACCCCACTCCTGGTACCACATTGTCTTAGTTAGAGTTCCTATAGCTACAATAAAACAACATGGCCAAAAAACAAGTTGTAAAGGAAAAGGCTTATTTTTCATACACTTTCACGTTTGAGTCCATCGTTTCAGGAAGCCAGGATCAAAATCAAACAGGAACTGAGGCAGAGGCCATGGAGAGGTGCTGCTTACTTCCTTGCTCGGTCTGCTTTCTTATAGAACTCAGGACCACCAGCCTGGGGATGTCACCACCCACTTTGAGCTGGGCTGTCTACTAAAGTGAAATCTTTGTTTTACTGAGATACTGGATGCTGGTTGGCTGAGTTGAGAAATTAGTGGTGATTAAGAAGAGCCCTCAGTGGTGGTAGTGCTCACCTTTAATCCCAGCCCTCAGGAGGCAGAATAGAATGCATGTGTAACAGTAGATGACAAAAAGAAAATAAACTTAGTGGCATCTTTGGATGTTTCTTGTCTCACAATATCATGTCAGGGTGTTTTCCTTTTTTGTTTCTTTATTTCTTTGTTGTTTTAATCTTTTTTGTTTTGTTTCATTTTGTTTTGATTTCTCTTCTTATTTTTTTTCTTCTCTCATTTAAGCCTACTAGTTTCTTTGACTATGTACAATGGCTACCACTTTACAGTTTTTATGGGACTGAAAATGTGTAACCAAGTGGGTCTCTGATTTATCTGATATTTCTTGCGCTCCTTTCCTTCTTTTTGTTTGTTTTGTTCAATCTAATGTGTTATTGTCTTGTTTTTTCTTAGTATGTTTCATTTTATTATTATCCCACAGAAATCTCTTTTTTTTCTAGTGACAGACAGAAAAGGTTTGGATTCTGGTGTGTGTGTGTGTGTGTGTGTGTGTGTGTGTGTGTGTGTGCATAACAGTCCTTGGAGGTCCAAAGAGGACATTGATCCCATGGAGATACTGTTACGGGGGGTGTAAACTACATTTTATGATGTCTGTATATTGAACTCTACCACTTTACAAGAGCAGTATATGATTTTGTCTGATGAGACATCTCTCCAGTTTCTGCAATATTCTGCAATATCTGTGTATTGAAACATCCATGTCACTCCTAAGTTCTACTTCACTAAATCCAAAGATGCATCACGATTCTGTAGTCTTCCAGCTTACAAGGGGTAGCATTTTGTTGCCTTCATCTGAAAACATGAGGTCACAAACTTCCTTCAATTTCTCCAATAATCAATTGCTGTCAAAGTCTTACATTCACTAAGTTATCAAAATGAAACCTCTGAGATAATTTCAAATCTTATTACATCTTAGAGACAAAAAGAACACTTCCACTCATCACTAATGTCCAAATGCAAAGTCCTTTAGAAATTGGTGGCTGAGTAGAAAGTTATGGGAGGCAATATAGATAAAAGTAGCATACATGACACTGATAAACAACACCATTAGAAGAAACAGTGAGAGTCATTAGCTAATGAATAATCTTGCATTGTATCCTAACAGTTGGTTCTGTACCAACATTACATTTGACAGTTGAAATTTATGAAATGTGAGTCCTGGAAAATGTTTTCTCCCTTAACTTTTGAAGAGAATTTCTCTCTGGTCTTACCAAAATGATGTAGCACTTGGGGACAAAGATGCATGCCAGCAAGCCAGCACTGGAGGCTAAGATGGAGAAGACCTCCACAGCCACCATGACCTTGCCCTTGGTGCTTTGGTAGACAGGGAGAAAAGTGACCCAGACACTGCAGAACAACAGCATGCTGAATGTCAAGAATTTGGCTTCATTGAATGAGTCAGGGAGATTCCTGGCCAAGAAAGCCACAGTGAAGCTCCCCAGGGCCAGAGAGCCCAGGTATCCTAAGACAGAATAGAAAGCAGTTACTGAGCCCTTGTTGCACACAATGATGATGTGGCCATGCTCAGAGTGTGCATCAATGTCAACAGAGGGAGGAGAATTGCCCAGCCAGAATGCACAGAGAATAATTTGGATGAGAAGGGAATGATGTAGGTTGGTGCCCCTGATACCAGAAGCCACTTCATCCTTCTTCCAGGAGTTGTGACTTTGAAAGCCAAAACCACAGTAATTGTCTTGGCCAACACAGTGGAAACAGCCACAGTGAATGAAAGTCCATATGTTATTTGCTGCAGGATACAGGTAGCTGAGTTGGGATGGCCAATGAAGAGCAAGGAGCAAAGGAAACAGAAGATGAGGGAGATGAGCAGGATGTAACTGAGAGTGACGTTATTGGCCTTCACAATGGGAGTGTCTTGGTGCTTCACAAAGATCCCAAGAACCAGAACGGTGAATGTAGACAAACCCACGGCCATACAGGACAGAGTCATCCCCAAGGGGTCATCAAAGGCCAGAAAGGTCACATCTTTGTACAGGCACTTGTTCTGCTCTGCATTGGCATACTGGTCCTCTGGACACTTCATACACTGATCCATATCTGATGCAGAAAGAAAAAGTATTGTTAGTGCAACTTCAGCATTTCTTATGGACAGGCCACGTCAGTGTAATCTGTATTTTGGAATCTTGAAAACATCCACATATTTATTGATAAAGATGTAGTTGAGACTTTTCTGAAGAGCATTGCATCGGTATCATAATGCCTATCTTCTTCAAGGTCAAACACAGATCCTATTGATACACTATAATATGAATCTTTCTGTCTGGATTAGAAGTGATGCCCTCAAGAGAGATGGAGACTTAGTCTTATCCTGGATGAAACCACTTATAGGTTTTTTTTTATTCCCATATGATCATCACCAAACACACAAGTAGTAGAGCAATAGCAAATAGAATTGTGTGTGTCTGTGTGTGTGTGTGCAAGTGCATATGTATGTGAAAGCAGTAAATGAAAAATAGTGTTTGAAAATAGTAAATGAAAAAGAGCTCATGAGTTTGAGTGTTTTGTTGCATGTGATGTGTGGGAACTAGAATGAGGAGAGAGGGTGGTTTTATAATGTATGAAATTCTCACAAAAAATTATTTAAATATGATGCCCTTAGTTGTGTCCTCATCAGGGAATAGGGATAGCAAATAGTTTATAAAATGAATTAATCCTACTCTTAAGGTAGAAAACACAATGCATTCATAGCACCGAGAAGTCTTGTATCTTATACCACCACCTTAGTGAGCACAAAGCACTTGCTTACTTCCCCAATTTCCTTCTATATGAGACCTGTGTCAGGACCCGCCCCCACATTTTCCCCCTGGGTGTTCTTGGGGAGTGAGGAATGAGAGATTTAGGTAGAATTATAGAGGGAAGAGAGAGAGAGAGACAGAAACATAGGATAGTCTCAGAGGGGCCTAGATCCTAATCCACTGGCTCAGAACTTTATTCCAAAGGGCTTTTTATATCAATGCCAAGGGGGGAGGCAAAAGACCTCCCCCTTACCAGATACAACTAAAGGTAGACCCTACAAAACAGCTAGTAGCCAGTCCTGAGGTCCAATCATCCTCTTAGGAAGCCATGCTACTAAAGCAAGCTCAGATATCACTAGGAAACCTCTGTGGGCTCCAACAGACCTGGGTTCTACTAGTGTACTCAATGGTGAAGGAGTTATTGGTAAAACAGCATGAACAAGACAACATGAGAACTCCCAAGTGAGAGTGGTAATACAGAATATTTGAATTGAACAATAATACCCCATTCACAGCAAGTAAGTGAAATATGATTGGAATTGTGCTAAATTGTGGATAATAAATGAGAGCAATGATGTGCTTCCAGGATTTTAAGTCATTCCATGAATAAAACCAACCAGCATTTATGGACAGCTATGATTGCATTTTTGGTTTGTTGTTCTTTAAGGGGCTGGAAAGCTGTTAAGAACATGGTCTGCTCTTACAGGAGGCCTAAGTCCAGTTCCAAGAATATGTGAAGTGCCATGTTACTGCCTGTATCTCTGGTACAAAGGGCATCAGATGCCTCAGGTAGATGTCACATGGACCTGGCCCTGTATGGACTTACTACCCTCTACATATGCCTAATTCAAATATTCATAAACATAAAGATTTTGTTTATTTTTTGTTGGTATTTATTATTATAAATGCCCTTTATAGTTATTATCTTTAATTAATTTTATTACAATCTGCTTGTAAAGACTCTGGTAAGCTGCCGGCCACGTGGCAAGGTATAGATTTATGGAAATGGATTAATTTAAGCTATAAGAACAGTTAGCAAGAAGCCTGCCACGGCCATACAGTTTGTAAGCAATATAAGTCTCTGTGTTTACTTGGCGGGGTCTGAGCTGCTGTGGGACTGGTGGGTGACAAAGATTTGTCCTGACTGTGGGCAAGGCAGGAAAACTCTAGCTACACCAAGCAGAGCTGACATCATGTCTTATACCATCACATTCTCTCAAGTGTGAAAATTTGTAAAGATCCAGCAGTGCCCCTATGTATTCGGATATTGCCCATGATGGTTCCGTAAGTACAGGAGCTGACATGCCCTCTCTTGCATATCTGTAGTTAGGGATGCCATTGCCAGAGTGCCCTTTGACCATTTGGGACATTATGGACCTCAAATCACAGGGATGTATTAGGTAAAAGATAGGGATTCCTATTGATCTCCTCAATTGCAAACATCATGGCCAAAATACATTGGTAGTTCCTCAACTTGAACCCGCACAGAAGGTAGAACAATGTTTAGGAGGAAGACTCACACCACACAACCATAACATATGTGCAAGCAAACTGAAAGTAGATTTTTTTCACACAATATGATCTGATTACAGTTTCTCCTCCACCAACTACTCTAGGTTCCCCTCAATTCCCCTCCTGCTCAAATCTGTACCCTTTATTCCTCTCTCATTAGAAAACAAACAGCTACCAAAAAATCATGATAAATTAACATAGAAACAAACAAGCCAAAATTGGACAAAATAAGTAAACAAACAGAAGAAAAACATCCAAAGAAAAAAGAAAAGAAAAACCCAATAGAGGAAAAGGCACACATTTTCATACATTGAAAATCATGAAAAGAAGAAATCAGAAACAATAATTGTACACAAAAGTCATATAATCCTAAAAAAAATTAAAATCCACAAATGTTATTAAGTTTATTTTTTTTTGTTTTCCCGTTACTACTGAGCATGGGGCCTGCACTTAAGAATTGTTTGTATACCAATGAGACTCCCTTGAAGAAAACTAGTTATTGTATTTGCGACTGGGTTAGTGATCGAGGCTTGTGACAACTTGGAGTTGGCTTCTGTATTAAAGATGAGAGCTTGTGTTCACTTCCTCTCTCAGTGCTGGCAACCCATCTGTCTTAGTGGTGCAGGCTTTGGACATCCTTCCCAGTCTCTTGAGTTCATATGTGTATCAGTCCTGCTATGTTTAGAAAGTCTTGTTTCCTCAATGTCTTCCACTTTCTCTGACTCTTACCATCTTCCCACCTCCTCTTCTATAGGGTTCCCTGAGATCTGAAGGAAAGGACTTTAAGAAGACATCTCATTTAGGAATGAGTGTTCCATGGCTGGAGAGAACATCTTTGATGATAACTGAGTGACACAATGATCTATGAATATTGTAGAATATCCTTAGGAGACATTTTATTGTTACATGTCTTTAGCAAAACAATAGTATTTGGTTTCCCCCTGGTTCCATGGCCTATCTTGTTTCAAGTTCTTGACAATCTGAGAAGTGTTGGTTTCCATGTCATGGATTGAACCTAAAATCCAATCAGATATGGGTTGTTTAGTCCCACAATTTTTGAGCCATTTTGCACCAGTATATCTTGCAGGCAGGACATCATTGTAGATTGAGAGGTCTATAAATTAGGTTGGTGTTTACCTCCATGCAATCTCCCTGCAGACTGCCTTCCAGTTATATGACACTAGTGTATAGAAGCAAAGATTCTAGGTAGGCACTAGCTCAACTTTTCCATGTTCAATGAGTCCTGTAGTGATGTCATTATCAATGGGGTTTTACCATCAATTTGTGGAGAGCAACGAATATCTTTAGCAGCATCCTGGGTTGTTTGGGTATTTCCAGGAAACCCGTATTGATAACAACTCAATTAACCTTTCCCTAAATTGGAAGTTTTGCCTTCTGGTGAGAAATATTTTGTTGGGGCTTTTGCTCCCTGTTTTTTTGGTGATTCCATTGAGATTTCTTTTATATATGTATAAATTTTAGAAGCTTCTACTGTATTAAATTCCTATATGACTTAAAAAGCTTTTTGTTTTTATTTCTTTAAGACTATGAAAAACCCTGAATGTGAACCTCCCAATAACTTGAGATTTGAGAGGGTAAGTAAAGAATCAGTTGCCTTATATCTGTGATAAATTCTGTCCATGAGTTAGAAGTAGGTCTTCAGATCTCCTAGAACTCAACTTTCAATCTGCAAAACCATGAAAAATAAAATGTTTCTTGAACAAGCCCCTAGTTACTAAGACATTCTTTAATTCAGGAACTTCCAGGCCATTCAATCTGTCTGAATATCAGTTGACATTTCTAAAATAATTCATTTTTATGTGTGTTGTGTGATACGTGTATATATTTTTCTATGTTGTGTGTGCATTCACATGCTGCTAGACAGTGAAAACTTCAAATAGGGCTTGTTATCTTCATCTGTATTTAACAATACATATTTTTTGGCACATAAACTTGGCTTTTTCCTGCTTCTCCCCCTCATTTCTCCAAAAGCAACAGGTTTACACATCTGCACTGTAACACTCCCTCCCCCATTTTGCTTTTAATACCTGCAAAAGTCAACTCAGTTCTTTTTTTTTTTGACTTTGAGTTATTTGTCATTTAATTAAAAGACAGTTCTAAACAAAATCTGTGGATCCAATTGACCAGAACAAATCCTACATAGAACTGATAACTGCAATTCCTGAAAAAGTTTCTCAGGACTGTCTAAGGGCCAAGAAATAGAATTACAGAATTTTAGGCTTTTAATGAGATATTTCAGGACCATCTTAATAGATAACAAGGTTCACTGTTGTGGGGTTTTATAAATCTTCTTGTCAAAATTCCTTACTCACAGCAAAAAAAAATCAATGCACTTTCAAAGTAATTTCAAATAGACATGCTCATTACCAGATCATTACTTAGCTAGATAATTGCTGTTCATATCAGCAACACAAATCACAGAGAAACTTATTAAGAAAACCTATTAATTTTTTTCTGATAAGCTTCATTATACAATATCTTCTAATTAATGTAATCAGTACCATAAAAATACAAGATAAAAGGGAGCCATGAGGTCATCAGTATTCGTCTACCAGGAAGTGGGTGTACATTTTCTCACTGACCTTAGAAAACAGCCTTATTGATGATGCTGAAGTCTCTACTCCTGAGAAAATTCCTTGGATTTCTTTTTTAAAGGGAATAAGTATTAAGGTTCAAATAGTTTCTCTATAGGAAAGTGTTTATGCCATTTAACTAACTCCAGTGTTAGGTCTTTAGCCCTTCAGATACTAGTTTTACACATTTTCTCCTACTTGGCTTTCATGCTAGGACCCATATCACCTTTTGATGTTCATCTTTCATGTTGCATTGCCTACTCGTCCCATTTCTGTTTGCATCCTGAGCTTCCCAGACATACACTTTTTTTTTTAGGGGTGAAAGCCTTAGATTGGGGAAATAGGAAAAGCCACCAGCCAGCATTACCTCACCAACTCTACAGCTTCCAAATGCAAGTTATTTCCTGTCTACCCATGCCTTTATCGCCTTGCTGTTCTGCCCTCTCATTGGCTCTCTTAGCCTAGCTACCTCACTTCCTCTTCCTACACAGCTCTGTCACTTTCTGTCTGTCTGTATAGATCTCTGGGTCTCTATGGTTGGTACTGGGATTAAAGGCACGTGTCACCACGCTTGGCTCTGTTACCTAGTATGGCCTTGAACACACAGAGATCCTGCCTGCTAAGTGATAGGATTAAGGGTGTATGCTACCACTCCCTGACTTCTTTGTTTACTTAAAGTGGCTTGCTATTTCCTCTGATCTCCAGGCAAATTTAATAAAGCACAAATTTAAGAGTTTTTGATATGTTTTTTGGTTTTACTAAAATGTTATGCCATCCTCCTACACAGAGACAGCTCAATTCTCTCATCTTTAGGGGTAGGCAGGACATTTTATGTTATTTTTATTTTATTTTACAATACCATTCAGTTTTACATATCAGCCACGGGTTCCCTTATTCTCCCCCCTCCCACCCCCTCCCCTTACCCCTCAGACTACCCCCCATTCCCACCTCCTCCAGGGCAAATCCTCCCCGAGGACTGCTATCAACCTGGTAGACTCAGTCCAGGCAGGTTCAGTCCCTTCCTCCCAGACTGAGACAAGTGTCCCTGCATAAGCTCTAGGTTTCAAACAGCCAACTCATGCAATGAGCACAGGACTTGGTCCCACTGCCTAGTTGCCTCCCAAACTGATCAAGCCAATCAACTGTCTCACCTATTCAGAGGGTCTGATCCAGCTGGGGGCCCCTCATCCTTTGGTTCATAGTTCATGTGTTTCCATTCATTTGGCTATTTTTTTTCAATAATTGAGTAAAACTGAAATTTATTATAAACCACAGTGGTCCTAGGGACCTCCATGCTACATATATAGCCTCTATGGTTCTATGGGTTGTGGTCTGATTGTTCTTTATTTTATATCTAGAATCCACTTATGAGTGAGTACATACCATGACTGTCTTTCTGGGTTTGGGTTACCTCACTCAGGATGATTTTTTCTAGTTCCATCCATTTGCCTGCAAATTCCATGCTTTCATTGTTTTTCTCTGCTGAGTAGTATTCCATTGTGTATATATACCACATTTTTTCCATCCATTCTTCCGTTGATGGGCATCAAGGTTGTTTCCAGGTTCTGGCTATTACAAATAGTGCTGCTTTGAACATAGCTGAGCATGTATCTTTATGGTATGAATGAGCATTCATTGGGTATATGCCCAAGAGTGGGATGGCTGGGTCTTGAGGTAGTTCGATTCCTAATTTTCTGAGAAACCGCCATACTGATTTCCACAGTGGTTGTACAAGTTTACATTCCCACCAACAGTGGAGGAGTGTTCCCTTTGCTCCACATCCTCTCCAACATTGGCTGTCATTGGTGTTTTTGATTGTAGCCATTCTGGCAGGTGGTATCTCAGGGTCGTTTTGATTTGCATTTCTCTGATGATTAAGGATGTTGAGCATTTCTTTAAATGTCTTTCAGCCATTTGTAGTTCTTGTTTTGTGAATTCTCTGTTTAGCTCTTTAGCCCATTTTTTAATTGGACTGTTCAGTATTTTGATGTCTAGTTTCCTGAGTTCTTTATATACTGTGGAGATCAATCCTCTGTCAGATGTGGGGTTGGTGAAGATCTTTTCCCATTCTGTTGGCTGTGTTTTTGTCTTATTGACTGTGTCTTTTGCCCTGCAAAAGCTTCTCAATTTCGAGAGGTCCCATTTATTAATTGTTGTGCTCAGGGTCTGTGCTGTTGGTGTTTTATTTAGGAAATAGTCTCCAGTGCCAATGCGTTCAAGAGTGTTTCCTACTTTGTTTTCTATTAAGTTTAGTGTAACTGGATTTATGTTCAGGTCTTGATCCACTTGGACTTGAGTTTTGTGCATGGTGACAGATATGGATCTATTTGTAATCTTTTTAAATATTGACATCCAGTTATGCCAGCACCATTTGTTGAAGATACTTTCTTTGTTCCATTGTATAGTTTTGGCTCCTTTGTCAAAAACCAGGTGTTCATATGTGCATGGATTAATGTCAGGGTCTTCAATTCGATTCCATTGGTCCGTATGTCAGTTTTATACCAGTACAAGCTGTTTTTATTACTATAGCTCTATAGTAGAGTTTGAGGTCAGGGATGGTGATGCCTCCAAAGGTTGCTTTATCATATAAAATTCTTTTAGCTATCCTGGGTCTTTTGTTTTTCCATATGAAGTTAAGTATTTTTCTTTCCAAGTCTGTGAAGGATTATGTTGGGATTTTGATTGGGATTGCATTGAATCTGTAGATTGCTTTTGGTAAGATTGCCATTTTTACTATGTTAATCCTACCTATTCATGGGCATGGGAGATCCTTCCATTTTCTGATATCTTCTTCAATTTCTTTCTTTAGAGATTTAAAGTTCTTATCAAAAAGGTCCTTCACTTGTTTAGTTAGTGTTATCCCAAGGTGTTTTATATTATTTGTGGCTATTGTAAAGGGTGATGTTTCTCTGACTTCTTTCTCATCCCTTTTATCATTTGTGTATAGGAGGGCTACTGATTTTTTTGAGTTGATCTTGTATCCTGCCACTTTACTGAAGGAGTTTATCAGCTGTATGAGTTCCCTGGTAGAGTTTTTGGGGTCACTTATGTATACTATCATATCATCTGCAAATAGTGAAAGTTTGACTTCTTCCTTGCCAATTTGTATCCCTTTGATCTCCGTTTGTTGTCTTATTGCTCTAGCTAGAACTTCTAGTACTATTTTGAATAAATATGGGGAGAGTGGAAAGTCTTGTCTTGTTCCTGATTTTAGTGGTATCGCTTTGAGTTTCTCTCCATTTAATTTGATGTTTACTGTTGGCTTGCTCTAAATTGCTTTTATTATGTTTAGAAATGTTCCTTGTATTCCTGATCTTTCAAAGACCTTTATCATGAAGGGGTGTTGGATTTTGTCAAAGGTTTTTTCCAGCATCTAAGGAGATGATCATGTGGTTTTTTTTCTTTCAGTTTGTTTATATGGTGTATTACATTGACTGACTTTCGTATGTTGAACCATCCTTGCATCCCTGGGATGAATCCTACTTGGTCGTGATGGATGATTGTTTTGATATATTCTTGGATTCGGTTTGCCAATATTTTGTTGATTATTTTTGCATCAATGTTCATGTGGGAGATTGGTCTGTAGTTCTCTTTCTTTGTTGCATCTTTGTGTGGTTTGGGTATCAGGGTCATTGTAGCCTCATAAAAAGAGTTTGGTAGTGTTCCATTTGTTTCTTTGTGTGGAACACTTTGAAGAGTATTGATATTAGTTCTTCTTTGAAAGTCCGGTAGAATTCTGCACTGAAACCATCTGGTCCTGGGCTTTTTTTTTTTCGGTTGGGAGACTTTTGATGACTGTTTCTATTTCTTTAGGGGTTATTGGTCTATTTAAATGGTTTATCTGGTCTTGATTTAATTTTGGTATGTGGTATTTATCCAGAAAATTGTCCATTTCTTCCTGGTTTTCCATTTTTGTGGAGTACAGGTTTTTGAAGTATGATCTGATGATTCCCTGGATTTCCTCGTTGTCTGTTGTTATGTCTCCCTTTTCATTTCTGATTTTGTGAATTTGGGTGCTCTCTCTTTGCTTTTGGTTAATTTGGCTAGGGGTTTATCTATCTTGTTGATTTTTTCAAAGAACCAACTCTTTGTTTCATTGATTTTTTGTATTGTTCTCTTGTTTTCCATTTCGTTGATTTTTATCCCTCAATTTGATTATTTCCTGGTGTCTATTTCTCCTGGGTGAGTTTGTTTCTTTTTGTTCTAGAGCTTTCAGTTGTGCTGTTAATTCATTGGTATGGGATTGCTCCATCTTCTTTATGTGTGCATTTAGAGCTATGAATTTTCCTCTTAGCACTGCTTTGATAGTGTCCCATAAGTTTGGATATGTTGTGCTTTCATTTTCATTGAATTCTAGGAAATCTTTAATATCTTTCTTTATTTCTTCCTTGACCAATTGATGTTTCAGGTTGGCATTATTCAGTTTCCATGAGTTTGTGGGTTTTCTATAATTTTTGTTGTCGTTGAATTCTAACTCTAAGGCATGGTGGTCTAATAAAATACAGGAGGTTATTCCAATTTTTTGTATCTGATGAGATTTGTTTTGTGTCCAAGTATGTGGTCAATTTTTGAGAAGGTTCCATGGGGTGCTAAGAAGAAGGTATATTCTTTTGTGTTAGGATGGAATATTCTGTAGCTATCTATTAGATCCATTTGAGTCATAACATCTGTTAGGTCCTTTACTTCTTTGTTAAGTTTCAGTCTGGTAGATGTATCTTTTGGTGAGAGTGGTGTGTTAAAATCTCCCACTACTAATGTGTGGGGTTTGATGTGCATTTTAAACTTTAGTAGTGTTTCTTTTATGAATGTGGGTGCTTTTATATTTGGAGCATAAATGTTCAAAATCGAGACTTCATCTTGGTGGATTTTTCACATGATAAATATGTAATATCCATCCTGGTCTCTTTTGATTGATTTTAGTTTGAAGTCTATTTTATTAGGATAGCTACACCAGCTTGTTTCTTAGGTCCATTTGCTTGGAAAGCCTTTTCCCAGCCTTTACTCGGAGGTAGTGTCTGTCTTTGGAGTTAAGGTGTATTTCTTGTATGCAGCAGATGGATGGGTCCTGTTTTCTTATCCATTCTGTTAGCCTGTGTCTTTTTATAGGTGAGTTGAGACTATTGATATTGATGGATATTAATGACCAGTGATTGTTAATTCCTGTTATTTTTGTTGTGGTTGTGTTGTGTTGTCCTCTGTGGTGTATGTTGATGTGGAATTATCTGTTGCTTGATTTTTCATGGATGTTTTTAAATTCTTTGGGTTGGATTTTCCCTTCTAGTGCTTTCTGTAGGGCTGGGTTTGTGGACAGGTATTGATTAAATCTGGTTTTATCCTGGAATATTTTGTTTACTCTGCCTATGGTGATTGAGAGTTTTGTCTGGCTTGGCATCTGTGGTCTCTTAGTGTCTGCATGAGATTTGTCCAGGATCTTCTAGCTTTCATAGTCTCTATTGAGTAGTCTGGTGTTATTCTGATGGGTTTGCCTTTATATGTTACTTGGTCTTTTTCCTTTGTGGCTCTTAATATTTTTTCTTTGTTCTGTATGTTTAGTGTTTTGATTATTATGTGGCGAGGGGACTTTTTTTTTGGATCCAGCCTATTCGGTGTTCTGTAAGCTTCTTGTATCTTCATAGGTATTTCTTCCTTTAGGTTAGGAAAGTTTTCTTCTATGATTTTGTTGAATATATTTTCTGTGCCTTTGAGTTGGTATTCTTCTCCTTTTTCTATCCCTATTATTCTTAGGTTTGGTCTTTTCATGGTGTCCCAAATTTCCTGGACGTTTTGTGTTACGACTTTTTTGTCTTTAGTGTTTTCTTTGACTGACGAATCTATTTTCTCTATTGTGTCTTCTGTAGATGTATCCAACCGTCTTATTAAATAAGAAACACAGAAACAATGTAAAAGAGAAAGCCGAGAGGTCAGAGCTCAGAGCTAAAATCTCACCCTTCCTCCTGCTGTCCCAGCTTCGCGAAAAGAGACCTACTTCCTGTCGGTTCGTATTTTTAAAGTATGTTGTTCTGCCTTCTCATTGGTTGTAAACCCAAACACATGACTGCCTCGTCACTGTCTGAATGTACAGCCCCCTAGGTCTTAAAGGCATATGTCTCCAATGCTGGCTGTATCCCTGAACACACAGAGATCTTATGGGATTAAAGGCGTGTGCCACCACCGCCACACTCTTGCTATGGCTCTAATAGCTCTGACCCTGAACACACAGATATCTATGGGATTAAAGGTGTGTGCCACCACCGCCACACTCTTGCTATGGCTCTAATAGCTCTGACCCCCAGACAACTTTATTTATTAACATACAATCAAATTAATATTTCAGTACAAATCAAAATAATATTTCAATACAATTAGATTACCACCACAGTCTTCAGTGTCAGAGATTCTCTGTTCCATCTCTTGCAATCAGTTGGTTATACTTGTTTCTGTAGTTCCTGTTCGTTTAGTCAGGATTTCTATTTCCAGCATTCCCTCAGCATGTCTTTTCTTTATTGTCTCAAATTCATTTTTCAGATCTTGGAATGTTTCTTTCATCTGTTTAATTGCTTTTTCTTGGCTTTCTTTGATTTCTTCCCATTTTTTGTTCATTTCTTCTTCCATTTCTTTAAGGGAGTTTTTTATTTCCTCTTTAATGGAGTTTTTCATTTCCTCTTTAAGGGAAGTTTTTATTTCCTCTTTAAGGGAGTTTTTCATTTCCTCTTTAAGGAAAGTTTTTATTTCCACTTTGAGGGAATGTTTTATTTCTTCTTTAAGGGCCTCTATCATCTTCTTAAAGTCATTTTAGGGTTGATTTCTTCTGTTTCTTCTGTCTTAATATGTTCAGGTCTTGCAGGTGTAGAATCACTAAGTTCTGATGTTGCCATATAGGTCTTTATGTTGTTGCCTGTATTTTTGCACTGGCGTCTACTCATCTCTTCCTCTGTGCGGTGCAGGTGGTGTCTATGTCTGAGAGTGCCTCTCTTGTTCTAATTTTTAGTCTTGGTTTAGTAGGAGTTCTTGGTTAAATTGGTGCTATTGGTATATTTCTTCAGGAGCAGCTGATCTCAGTCAGTGAAGTATATAGTTATGATTCTGGTGATCTGGTTTGATGGCTGGGCAGCACCTTCTTCTGTGTTCCCAGGTCACGTTTTGTTCATTCATCAACTCCTCAGCTGATCTTGTTTCTTCAGACTTCCAACTGTAGGCATCTGAATCCTCTACCAGATGGGTTTCAGCTGAGCAGGGTAGTCTCACCAACACCTCCAAGTTTTTGGGTTTTGCAGGATCAGCAGCTGGGCCCTGGGTTGTCCTCAGACGGAATGTTGAGATTTGTTCTGGTTCCATCCCACAGAGATAGCTTCTTCCCCGGGTGTTGGGGTTAGAGGAGTCCCTGTTCCAAGCTGCGTCTGCTTGTCTCCATCGCCGGGCCTGTCTACCTCTGCAGTCCGCCGCCAGGCCTGTATGTCCCTGTCAGCTGCCGCTGGGTCTGTCTGCCTCTGCAGGCCGCAGCCGGGCCTGTATGTCTCTGCTGGCTGCCACCACGGGCCTGTCTACCTCTGCGGGCTGCCACTGGGCCTGTGTGTCTCTGCTGGCTGCCGCCGCTGGGCCCATCTACCTCTGAGGGCCGCCGCCACAGGCCTACCTGTGTCTGCTTGTCTCTGCTGCCAGGCCTGTCTACCTCTGTGGGCCGCCGCTGGGCCTGTATGTTTCTGCCTGCTGCCACCAGGCCTGAATGTCCCTGTCAGCTTCCGCTGCCAGCCCATCTACCTCTGCAGGCCACTGCCACAGGCCTACCTGTTTCTGCTTGTCTCCGCTGCCGGGCCTGTCTACCCAACTCAGTTCTTATATTGCACTGCAATCATGTTTCCTTCTGATATATCTACTCATTCTGTTAATATTAGTCGCTAGTGAGGAAAATAAGTTGCACTCTGTAGTCATGAAATTTCCACACATATGGAAGAATATTATGACATTTCACAAAAATATAATATTTGAAACATTTGTTTTATTAAGTTTGTATTTTATACATAGTTCTTAGATTTGTGTGCCAAAGTTCATTCCCTGTTGACATGCTTTTAGTGATTCATATAAATGCAATATTATTTTCTTCATGTTGCTGGTTTCTGTAGAAGAGGAGATGAATAACACCTTAAACTCATTTGATAAGAAAACAGACTTTATTTTATTTGTACCTCTTTTCTCCTTGACTATCATCATGAAGTGGTGTTGGATTTTTCTTAGAGGCCTTACTCCATGTAACCAGATGATTCATTTTTCCCTGTCATTTAGTGTGTTTAATGGTGGATTACATTAATTGATTTAGAGGTGCTGAACCATTCCTGCACCTATTGGATAAGGCCAACATGATCATGGTGTATTATGATTTTTGTGTGTTATTCAGTTCAGTTTTCAAGCATTTTATTTGTTTTTATGTTCATAAATGGTTGTCCACAAATTTATCTTCATTTTATAGTAGGGTGTTTGTTGTTTTTGAAATCAGGGTAATATCATGTTCAAAATGTAAATGTTCTTTCTTTTTCTATTTTGTGCAATAGTTTAAGAAATATTAATGTTAGCTCTTCTTTGAAGGACTGGTAGAATTGTGCACTGACTCCATTCAACTTTAAAATTTTATTTAAAATTGGGATATTTTTAGTTAATGTTTTAATTTCACTGGATGTTACATGTCTATTCGAACCATTAACTTCAATTGTAACTTCATTTGTACGTTTTTTTTATACCTTGAAATTCATGTATTTCTTTATTTTTTTCCAATTTCGAGGAATATATGTGTTTTATAGCATATTCTTACGATCATCTGAATATCCTCAATGTCTGTTGTAATCTCTCCCCTTCCTTCTCTAATTTTATTAATTTGAATTCTCTTTTTTCTTTTGTTGATTGACTAACATGCTATTAATCTTAGTATTGGCTTCATTCCTTCTTTCTATTGAATTTTTCATTTCTTTTTGACATGGATTCACAGTTCCATAAACTTTCCTCTTGTGACAGCTGTCCTTGTGTTTCACAGGATTTGATATGTTATGATTTTATTCCATTCTATCTAGGAATGTCAATGTCCTTCTAGATTTTTTCCTTCAGTTAGTAATGATTCAGTTTTGTGTAACTTAGCATCCATGATTTTGTGTTCCTTTTTTAGTTGTTTATATCCTGATTTAATAATACACTCTGACAGCATGCACGATGTGCTTTAAGTTGTCCTGTATATTAGAGACTTGCTTTTATACTAATATGTTGTCTATTTTAGAGAAAATTTAATGGACTACAGAGATGAACGCATATTTTTTAGTTTTTGGTTGGAATGTTCTATAGATATATGTTAAGTCTGTTTGGTTTTGCAGAACTCCAAATATAAAGCTCCACAAAAGAAACTTCCTATGTTGTAAAACAATAGTGACAGTTAATATACAGAACCAAGAAAGAATATGGAAAGCTACAAATGAAAATGATCAAGTTGTATTCAAAGAGGGACCCATCAGAATAGCAACAGATTCTTTCAGGAGATACTAGAAAACCAGAGTAGATTGGGCTGATATTCTACAAGCTATGGGAAAGCACCAACACTCCCCCATCTACTGTACCCAGCAAACTATCAATCATAATAATAGAGAAAGGTAAACTTTTCATGATAAAAAGTGGTTGAAGAAAATTATGACCACTAGACCCATTTTGCAAAAGGCAAATGAAGGAAAAGTTAGGTCTGAAGCCGGGCGGTGGTGGCACACGCCTTTAATCCCAGCACTCGGGAGGCAGAGCCAGGCGGATCTCTGTGAGTTTGAGGCCAGCCTGGGCTACCAAGTGAGCTCCAGGAAAGGCGCAAAGCAACACAGAGAAACCCTGTCTCGAAAAACTAAAAAAAAAAAAAAGTTAGGTCTGAAGCAAATAGACTTATTTAAGTTGGCAGAGTGAAAAATAAACAATTCCAGAAATTGATACTGAAAAATAAGTCTGAATAATAAACCTTTAATGATACATCTTAAAAAACCAAACAAAATTCCAGGAATTAATATATACCATTCAATAGTAACTTCTAATATATGTGGTCTCATAATATTACTTATGAGAAAAGGTAAAGAGGTTGAACTAGAAAGCAATATCCAGATTTTAGTGGTCTCCCAGAAACATAATTCATAACTAATGATAGCCCCCAAATTAGCATTAAAGGATGGAAAAAAGCTTCCATGAAAATGTAACTAAAAACTAAGCAGGCTGAAGAGAATAGGGATACCAGGAACATACATCAAAATAATAAAGTTAAATTATAGCAAGCAAATAGCCAATATCAAGTTAAATAGAGAGTAATTTAAAGCAGTTCCACTAAAATTGGAAACAAGAAAGACAGTGTACTCTCTCTATTTCTATTCAATATAGTACTTGAAGTTCTAGCTGTATCACTAAGACAAGTGAATGAGATTAAGTAGATATAAATTGGAAAGGCAGAATTCAATGTATCAGTATTTGAAAATGATTCAATAATACACATAAGTGACACCAAAAATTCTACCAGAGAACTACTACACCTGATAAACTCCTTCAGCAATGTTGCTGGATACAAGACTAGCTCAAAAAATTTAATAGCCATCCTATATACAAGGACAAATGGACTGAGAAAGAAATCAGGAAAATGACACACTTCTAAATATCCACAGATAATAAAAATATACACACCTGTGGGAATCCTTTTCATCTGGTGAATTGTTCCTTTAGCCATGCAGAAGCTTAAGTTTCATGACATCTCACTTGTAATTGTTGGCTATTATTCCTATGCTAATGCAGGCCTTTCAGAAAATCCTTTCTTATATGAATATCATATAGGCTACTGTCCGTGCATCCTTCTAGAAGTTTCAGGTTTAGGTCTCTAATCAATTTGGAGTTTGTTTTTATGTAAGGTGATAGACACTAGTCTAATGTCATTCTTCTGCATATGGACATCCAGTTTTCTTAGCGATATTAGTGGAAGATGTTTTGTTTTTTTCTGCAGCATATATTTGTGACATCTTTTTCCAATATGTCTGTTTTCCTGCCAGCGAATAATGTTTTTATTACTATGGCTCTGTAATTTATCATAAGAGCTAGAAAATAATACCCCAGTATTGTTTCTTTCTTCTGAATTATTTGGACTGTCTGGGGTCCTTTTTCTGGGGTCCATGCGAATTTTAGGATAATATTTTTCTGTTTCTGTGGAGAAGGGGTTGGGAATTTTGACTGGGATTGCAGTGACAAAATTTTTTTTGGTAAAACAGTGATTTTTACAATGTTAATTTTACCAGTCCATGAGCATGGAATGTCTGTTTTCTATTGTGTTTCTGTCTCTTTCTTCAATTATTTGGTTATATTTATTACTAGATAATTTGTGAAACTCTTGTGAATGTTAGTATGTTTATGAATTTCTTCTCTGTGCATTTGTTATTGATGCATAGAAAAGATTTTTTTGAGCAAGTCGATTCTCTATCTGCACAAATTGTTGAATCAGTTGATCATTTCTAGATTATTCCTGTAGAACTTTTGGTATCTCTAATGTACAGCATCATATCATTCACAAACATGGATAGTTTAACTTCTTTTTCTCTCTGTGCCCTCTTTGTCTTTCTTCTCTTCCCTTATTGCTCCTGGCAGTACTCCGACCATAGTTTTGTAAAGGAGTGGGGATAGTGGGCATCCCTGTCCTCTTCCTGGCTTCAGTGGTGTTTCTTCATGCTTTTTGCTATGTGAGATCAGGGTGTCTGTGGGTTTTTTCCATGATGTGATGGTAATTTACTTTGGCTCTTTTGCAGAACTATAAAATAAAATGCAGATGGTATTCTTCCCCTGGTGAAGACTACATCAGCTTCTCTGTAGATTATTGAGCCAGGTGGTGAGAGGGTTCCTATTCTGAAATCCACTCAGCATTAACTAAATATCACCTTGCATCCAGTTTCCTCTATCTTGAGGGAGATTATTGTGTCTCACCACAGGTTTTAATAACAATCTAATCTCTTATACCCTGTAATTCTTTAGAAATTGGTTGGTTTTTGAAGTAATCAAATAAGAATAGGTCAACTGTGGATGGGCTTCATATTATTTGGTTTCTTTAATAAATAACAGCCTGTGTCATGGCTTAGATAAAGAATAAAGTATTGTAACTACAATGCAAGGGTTGTCTGTAGCAGATTCCAACAGACAATTCTTTCTCCATCCATTTCAGAGTATAAAAGACACAGTGAAACCTTTTTATCCTCAGTGCTCCAGGATCATGGGGTCTATCCATCTTTTGTAAGAAGATACAAATTTTTAATTCTGTGTTACAATCATACTGGAAAAAGAATATCAGTAAATAAATGGGTGAGTTCATGAAAGATTGATTTTAAGAATGACATGCCTTATACAATCCCTTCAATACAATATGGGATATTTGTTGTTGTTGCATTCCTCTTTGGAGTCTGAAATTAGCTGTTTAATTTTAGCTCTCAGAACTCCATAATATGTGCTATGTTCAGTCATATGTATCCTAAAACCAAATTCAGTGTGAGAAGACAGATGTGACTAGCTCCTAGACATAACATGCTTGTTACATACATGAATGAATAGTAACTGTGGTTATATGTATAAGGCTTCAAAGAGATCAAGAAAATAAGTACTTTTAGCATAGGAAGGTGATTGTTTCCTGATGCTCACACATAGTTGAGGGGTTGTGGATATTTTAGCATTTGATTCTATTCTTTTATTAGAAAATTTAAATTTATATAATGATGAATTAAAATCAAACTCATCAAGATAGAAATGAAAGTAACCCTCTACAGGCTAGATATGGTAACAACTGGCAAGGCAGGATATGCCTTATCTGCAGTAGTGGCACAAATGTTATGTTGGTAACCAACCACTTTCTTACTGGATTCAAGGTGTGCTCAGAAGCCAGATATGCATGCCTAGTGATATAATATGGCCAAGATCTCCAGGGGCAAATCACATCTATTAATTATCTAAGTGAACATAATATCAAACAGTCCTCTAAATTCATCTCCATATCCCGTGGTTAGTGCAAATCTAGACACAATTAATGAAGCACATTTGTGCAGTGGAGAGTCGTTAATACAGATACCCAGAAGTCATCAGAGTGCAGAGAGTGAGTGACAGTAGAATGATCAACCACATTTGGAAATATATAAACCCACTTGACCCGTCCAGTAGGCCAGGTTATTCGAGGGTCTCGAGGAGGGACCACCTGTGAATCAATGGAGGGTGAGAGGGAAAGGAGACCAAGCGCGTGAAGAAAGACAAAGCAGTCTGAGTTGTGTCAAGGCCTCGTTTATTGACTGGGTGTTAGAGCTTATAAACAGGGCTTCAGGTAGGGAGGGGGAGCAGGAGTGAGGAGAGGACAAAGAAAATTCCTAAGGAGGGTCAGCAGGAGGTCGCTTTGGTCCCAGGCCCCTGCAGCTAGCTGATTTAAAGAGGTTTATTTAATCCTACATTCCTAGGTTAGACTAAAAGCCTCCTATTTACACGAGGCTTGATAAATCGTGGCAGGTAACACAAGGTTCAAGACACCGCTGTCCAGAGTCGGTCTCCAACACCCACTGACATAGGCTCAGGGACCACCATGAAGGAAGACAACAAGTTTTCAAGAATCAGAGGTAAGGGATCACCTGATCAAAACAGTATCTTCTGTACAAAATAGGACTACTGTACTTATGAATTAATACAAGCTGTGTTTGCCAGAACAAAGCCTGTAGGTGATCAATCCATTTAACCAAGTATGGAGATGGGAGTGGCTCCTTAATCCCCATGGCTAACTGAGAATCTACTGAAGTGTGACAGCCTCCAGAAGAAGGAGAATCAGTTTTTGTTAAAGGTATGGCACCTGCTAGATCAACCATGTTATAGTAAATGTCCTCCCAGCCATTAGTATATGGGCAACACATAGGGCACAGTGGCTTACATAAAATATGGAGGATAAAATGCTGGGGGCGGGGGAGTCGAGGGCTGCATCTGGGAGGACTTGGTGGTGGGTATGATGGAAATATGAGGGATTATGTACTCAAAGTGATAATCAAAGTATTATATAAAATTGAACTTCAATAAAGTGTATAGACATATGCAACACAGCACAACCCACAGAACAACACAGCACACAAAATAACATTATGAAATAGAAAGACAAGTTCATCTGGAGAAAAATTTAAACTTCAATTCTAAGAGAACACAATCAGTAATTTCATATTTTCAATAAAAGTTGAGTCTAATCATCTGTTTTGAATTTTATATAAGGTATAGATTCTGGTTACTAATTTTTAATTATAGGGTTCATTTCTGTCAGTAACAGTTTTCGCATTCATGAACTCCTTTAAAGTTTCATGTCATCACAGTATCTCCTTCCCTGACCTCCCACTCTGTACTCGCTCCAACAAGACCCTCCCATTTCCCTGTGTTCTCACCCCACATTCCATGCCCTCCACCACCCCCTCCAACCCCAGCTCGGTCAATGCAGATCCCATCCACTTCTCCTTTGCTGGGCTATCTATGTGTTCCCTCCCTGTCAGCTAGCGTCTCCGAAGCTGTGGACTGCAGTCTGGCCATCTCTTGCCCTACATCATGGGAGTGGGAAGAAGCAGGGTGCTGGGGAATCCCTCAGGAATCCACAGAGATGACCCCTTGTTGGACTACTGGCAATGATGAGGGGGTGCCTGGACTGGTCCACTCTGATGACGGGTCTAGTGAATACCATAGCTGTCATCATAGAGCCTTTATCCAGTGACTGATGGAGGCAAATGCAGGGATCCACAACCCAGGGTCAGGGTGAGCTCTGCGAATCCAGTCATGGGAGAAAGGAAGGATTCCGAGGGCAGAGGGACTTTGAGATCATGATGGGAAGACATGAAGAGATGACCTGCCACACTAGTGGAGACCCATGAACTGTGGAATAATGGCTGTAGAGACCTACCCCCTCTAGATATGGGAGACAGTTGTTTAGCTCGAACTGTTTGGGGAACACATGGGGTGGGGTGGGGGTGGGAGAGATCAGGGTCCATGCCTGGTTCATGGGCAGGCTTTTGGGATCTTGGTGCCTGTGGTGTGGAAACTTGCTCAGCCTTGGTGCAGCAGGGAGGGGCTTGGACCTGCCTGGGTTTGGTATTCCAGGTTCTGCTGACTTCCCATGGGAGAACTTGATTTCTCGGATGTGGAGATGTGGTGTGGCTGGGGAGAGAGGGCTGTGGGGGTGGGAAGAGAGAGGAGGTGGGATCTGTGGGTGGTATGTCGGGTGAGTAGAAAATTTCTTAATAAACAAAATGGAGAAAAAGAAAAATAATTAAATTAAATGTGAAATGGAGACCTTGGTTTCCTTAATTTCTCAGTAAAAATCCTAATATAAATATTATGTAGCTTTAAATACTTTCCTTTATGAGAGGAATTAGAATTCTCAGAACAGAAAATCTACAAATATAACCACATAAAAGAACTTGAGGACTAGATGAAAAGACATGGAAATGTCCAGCCACCCTGATTTTTCTCAAATAAAAACTTTAATTAAGTGTTACATGAACACAAGCATTCAGATGCCATGACTGTCAGACTGATAGCCAAGATGCTAATTAGTGGGTATCATTTCCAATATGGACACTTTGGACAAAGTTATACATGTCTCAAGTAAGAAAGAATGAAAAGACACAGTATTTTATCATTCTACTTAAAATGACATTAACTTAGAACTTATAAATGACTTATATCTGGAATTTTTCCATTAAATATTTTCAAACTATTGTTGGCAATGAGTACTGAAACCATGGATACTGGGATATTGAGTAATTATATCCTAGAGACTGGAGAAGCAGCTGATGAGTGATGAAATGTTCCTGTTCCCTTTGTTTCCCCAACTATAATCAATTGGTGGTTCTAGCATGGCTTCTAACTGCCATCTTACCTGATCAACTTCAATTCTTAGCAACAACAGCAGATGTACTAAAATCTTATACCAAGGCCAGCAAGTTGCCTCGGTGGCAAGAGACACAGATAGACCTGAGGCTCTGAGACCAACCCAGGATCCCAGAATGACAGGAGACAATAGATTCTGAGAACTACCCTCCTACTTCCACACCCACACTCTAAATATTTGTACTTAGACACAAATGTGTGCATGCATGCAAACACACATATACACACAAATTAAAAAATAATAAAAATTCGCCGCATGGTGGTGGCACACACCTTTAATCCCAGCACTTGGAAGGCAGAGGCAGGCGGATCTTGTGAGTTCAAGGCCAGCCTGGGCTACCAAGTGAGTTCCAGGAAAGGCGCAAAGCTACATAGAGAAACCCTGTCTCGAAAAACCAAAAAGAAAAAAGAAAAAAAATAATAAAAATTCATGCCATATTAAGAGTGTGATTTCTTAGTCTTGCAAAAAAAACACCTACCAGAAAAATTGTTATGCTAAATGTTCAAATGTTAACAATAAAAACAACTTGGCATAATTGGGAAAAGAAACTGAATTTCCATTATCTTCATTTTTACACAACACTCTAGTTTAATCAGGCAATGAAAAGAAAATTTGATTGTGAAGGGAAAAATAAAATTATTGTTATTTCCACGGGATGAAACTATAATGGTTAGAAAGTCCAAAATTTTTAACTAATCTAAAGAGTGAATGATGAGCTGAGCAGGTCTCTATGACTTTCAGCATACCTAGGGGATATTGGAAATTTAATGCCACATCCCCAATAAAGTAAATATTAAAAAAGATTATTGTTACATTGTTTAGTAACAAGGTATAGCCAAGCCAGTAGGGACTCAATCTCCCCCATTATTAGGAGACCTCATGAGGATCCCCCTCATGTATTTTAGAAAGTCTTCAATGCACTAGGTTTCTATACCATCCATCAACTCCTCCTCAATCAGCTGTCTCTCCCCAGATTCCCTTCCTCAACCCAATTTCTCTCCACCCTGCCGACCTGACACCCCATTCCTGTCCCACCATCCCCAATCTATTCTATTTCTCCCGCTGAAAGATTCACGCATTCTCCCAGAGCCTTTTTTCTATACCTAACCTCTCTGAGTCTATGGATTACAAGTAGGTTATCATTTATTTAATGGCTAATACCCACCCATAAGTGAATACATACCATATTTATTGTACTGGGCCTAGGTTACCTCACTCAAGATGTTTCTTTTTTCTAGTTCTATCCGTTTGCCTGTAAATTTCATGATGCCATTTTTTTTAGACAGGGTCTTTCTCTGTATCTCTGGTTGTCCTGGAACTTGCTCTGTAGACCTAGCTGTCACGAACTCACAGATATCCCTCTGCTTCTTCCTCTTGAGTCCTGGGATTAAAGTCATGCACCACCATTGCCCAGCTGATGATGTCATTTTTTAAAGAGCAGAGTAACATTCCACTGTGCAAATTTACCACATATTCTATCATATGACACATATACACATATGACATGAACTTAGAAGGCAGATACTTGTGCTGAGTAAAAAAATCAATAGTAAAATGAGTGACAAATGTGGGTAATAAAGGAGCAATCACCAGTAAAGTACACTGGTACACACATATGAAAACGCCACACCAAATCCCATTATGTTATGCACTAATTTAAAAACTAACAATAATTAGTAGAAAGAAAGCCTTAATCCTGATTGCTGTCATCAAAACAGATTCAGTTTTGAAACATGAAATTTCTCATTTTCATATGAACGTCTACTCCCATCACATCTGTCAATATTCACATCTCACACAGTCTTAGGCAGCTCATAACAGAACCAGGGGGCCATGCATGTGTTAAATGTTAATTTTTAAATATTCCACAAGATCCAGAGAATACCAGCCCTGTGTACCTCTTCTCCAGTACTAAATAACATCTACCATCCTCCACACCATGTAATCGCCCTACATTTGTGCTGTTTGCTAAATAGTCCATATAGTCTAAAGGTGTTTCCTCAGCCCACAATCATCAATGAGCTCTCCCACTGGCAATACATATTCTAGAATGCAGCCGCAATTATATGAGCATGACAATGGAATAAGAACAGCTTACACATTGAACACAGACTTTATTCCCAGTTACTGATGGGTTCTAAGCTACTGGACAGAGTGTTGCTTTGGAGTCACTACTCACTTTTGAGATAAGCATGAGCAAATAGATAATGAAGGATAAAGTTGAAGAAATAGGTCATCAGAAGGAACTGACTTCACAGAAGGAGGCCATGTGTTATAACCAAATACTCAACTTAGTTTCTCATGGAGAATGATGGACTGGGCATTTGTGGACATAGTATAAGCCAAGAAATTTGTGGATTTGACCTGATTATTGGAGCATCACACAATGGAGAGCAGGGATGCTGGTTGGTTATATGGTCTCTGTGACTGATGTAGCATGGGGCACACTGCTCATGATCTATGAATGGTGGATGCCATACACACGAGACTGAATCTCTCTTATTTGCACTTGATAATAGAACACACACTGTGTCCACATGAACTCTGATTATCATGGGTCATTTCAATTCTTTACCTTCACATCTAACTGTTGATCTTCTGATATTTTCTGCTGAGATCATTTCTAAAGGTGTTCTAACAAATAACTCATTGACACTGTCCTGGGACCAATCTGCCCAACATTGCTTTCTCCCATGAGCCTCAATACCTAGGGATATGAGTTGATGTCATAGGACCTGAGGCTGAGATGTCCTCAGATTATTTTCCAGCCCAAGTTTTTTTTTTTACCTCTGCTGTGGACATCAACTGCAGAGTCCTAGGACAGAGAGTGCTTGACATTTCTCCAGGGTAGTGGAGCCACCTGGAGAGCAACGCATCTCATTCACATAAGTGATCTCTTCAGTGGGCAGCAGACATAAAAGCAGATGTGTATACATGGTTATCCATTTGATAAACTGGTGTGCACCCACAGACCACACTACTGGCTTAGAGATTTGGAAGCAGGACCTGATGCTCACTCTGTATTTCTTCTTCTGGATCCTGAACATCCCCCTCCTCATGTCCAACCTCACTCACCCCAAGTGCTTTTGGAGAATGAAGCAGAATGAAGACAAGCCTGGAGAGGTGGTGCCAGGTTGTGTCTTTTACCTTACTGCAGGGCAGAGCAGTGAAGTGCAGGTGGACTTGAAAAAGTTTTTCAGATATGCACTGGATGTGTTGTAAGTGTGTTTGCATTTTTCATGTAAATGTCATGATATATAATGCATAATATGTGTGAATGGGCAGAGCAATTCTGGGAGCTTCCGTCCTTTTCTCCTAATCTTATCTCCAAGATCTGATGCAAAATATGTTTTAATATTTAATAATCACTGTTTTCCCACTATCACGGTGTGAGACTTTAAAATTTTTTTCTAATTAGCCTCCATTTACAAGGCTGAAAGCCGAGTTAAAAACAGCATTCTTTACTTTGTTCTATCATAGGCAGCCTTCCTTTTCACAGGTGCCATTGTGAGGTGTCCAGTGGTGTCCTAAGATAAGAAACTCCAGACGACTACAATGAGTTCAGTAGTCATAAGGCTCATTCAAGTCTCTTCCAGAGTCTGCTAATGTCACATGTATCAGTGTGTGACTCCTAGTACAGGGTCTCTAATATTTGTGCCACTACTCACTGGGGAGAGTATCCATGTATCCATTTAGTTAAGCTTTCAGGTATTATGCACAGGATCACTCCACAACTCTGAAGCTGTGAGGAGAAGGATGTATGAGATCTGTCTACTGTCAAATACTTGGGTGTGTCCTTTGCCTTCCCTCACTTGAACACATGCACAGTCACAGGCTTTTAGGGATTACAAAGGCCAGATCTATCTCTATCTTCAAAGTCAAAAAGGGAACGTCTGCATTTCAAATGTTGTGTTTTCATTATGAAAACACTAGGACATCACTCATAGTGTTGACTGCTTACTCCCCTTCTCACTTACTATAGTGGCAGGAGCTGCCGGTGGTAGCTGTCAATATTTGATAACTGGGATGGAGAGGCTACACACTGGGTGTTCTCTGCTACTATAAATGATGTATGTGTCTGATGTTTTAAGTCTAAATAATTTATTCTCTGATAATTACATTTACCTCTATTCTTTTTCTTGTTTCTATTATTGTTAAGGATTTTTTTATTGATTTTACATACCAACCACGTATCTCCCTCTCTTCCCTCCTCTCATCATTCCAGCTTTCTCCACTCCCCAAACCACTATTCATTCCCTTCTCCAATAAGGTGTCCTCCATGGGGAAAGAGCAGAGCCTGGTACATTCAGTAGAGGCAGGTCCAAGGCCCTTTCTCTGCATCAAGGCTGTGAAAGGTGTTCCATCTTAGGTAGTGTGCTTCAAAAGAAACCTTCTGCACCAGGGATGGATCTTATTCCAACTGCAAGGGGGGCCCTTAATCAGATCAAGCTACACAACTGTCTCCCTTATGCATGGGGCCTAGTCCAGTCCCATGCAGGCTCCACAGCTGTTGGGCAAAGTTCATTAGGTCCCACTAGTTTTGTGTGGTTTTCTCTGTAGGTTTCCCTATCATGATCTTGATGCCCCTTGCTCATAGAATCCCTCTTCTCTCTCTTCGACTGAAGTCCTGGAGCTTGGCCTGGTGCTTGGCTGTGGATCTCCACAAGTGCTTTCATTAGTTACTGGATGAATGCTTTATGATGACGAATAGGTATTCACCGATGTGATCACTGGGGTAAGCCAATTCAGGCATCCTCTCCACTATTACTAGTAGTCTAAGCTGAGATATTCTTGTGGAATCCTGGGAACTATCCTAGTACTCAGTTTCTAACTATCCCTATGATGTCTCCCTTTATCATGGTATCTCTTTCATTGCTGTCCCACTCCATCCCAATTCCAGTTCAACCACCCCGTTCCCTTATGATCTGTCAATTAATTTTTTGCTTTAAAAATATTGAGTACATACATATGTGTGTGTGTGTGTGTGTGTGTGTGTGTGTGTGTGTGTGTGTGTGTAAGATTAGCCCATCCACTAATGATATATTCAGTCTTCATTATTTTAAAGTTTTCATTATTGATGTCCTTCAAGTTTTTATTAAGTTTATTTTACCATACTTGTGAGGCAATTGCGAATGCAGTTTCCTTAATTTCTTTCTTAGCAAATGTGTTCTTTGCATATAGGGAAGTAACTGACTTTTGTGGTAATTTTGTATTCTGTCATTTTGATGTAAATATTTTCTGTGAAGT
Organism: Peromyscus maniculatus bairdii; assembly: GCF_049852395.1. NCBI lineage: Eukaryota > Metazoa > Chordata > Mammalia > Rodentia > Cricetidae > Peromyscus > Peromyscus maniculatus. The sequence goes on from NC_134852.1 coordinate 3,504,374, forward strand.
GTTTAGGATCTCAAATATGGAAGCCTATTGTTTGCTTCTCTTTTGTTCTTTGATACAAAAAGAGGTTGAATTTTTGTCCCAAGTATTTTTGGCATCTTGTCAGATGACACTGTGATTCATTTCTTAAGCCATTTATGCAATACGTTACATGTATAGATTTCCTTACCTGATCCATTGTTGCATCTCTGAAAAGAAGCCTATGATCATTGTGAATGATTTAATCTAAGGTGTTCTTTAATTGGTTTTAAAAGTACTATATTAAGAATCTACAAATAGATGGTCATGATGAAGCATGTCTGTAATCCCAGCATTGTGGTGGCAGATATACGCAGTCTCTGGTGAGTTCAAGACCAACCTTGTCTATATAGTCAATTCCAGGATAGTCAGGGAGACATACCTGACACTGTCTCAAAAAGATATGAGTGTTTTATTAAATGATCATACAAATTTTGTTTTGTATAAATCTTGTTTTGACATCAGACTGACATTGCCATCATATCTATATGTAGATAGCACTTTAACCATTTCTGCTGAATGGAATAATTTAATTGCTTAATAGCATTGGTGTTGGTTATTGGAAGATTTATTTGCATCTGGTAGTGACTACTACTAGTCTGGTGGGTTTTTGTTAGGAAGAGGGTTTTTTATTACCGTTTCAATCTCAATCCTTACAGTAGACTTGCTTAAGGTGTTTGCCATATCTTGGTTTAATTTTTCTACCAGATACCTAAAGAAAATGCAACCAGAATGTCATTCAAACAATTCTCAGAAATTGAAAGGAAAGTAATAGAAACAATGATATTTTAAAAATGGTTTCTGTGCTCAATGCATGAGTTGGGTGTTTGAAACCTGGGGCTTATGCAGAGACACTTGGCTCAGCCTGGGAGGAGGGGACTGGACCTGCCTAGACTGAGTCTACCAGGTTGATGTCAATCCTCGGGGGAGTCTTTGCCCTTAAGGAGATGGGAATGGGGGTGGGCTGGGGGGAAGAAGAGGAGGGTGGAAGGGGGAAGAACAAGGGAATCTGTGGCTGATATGTAGAACTAAATTATATTATAAAATAAAAATAAAAAACCTCAGTATGTCCCTGACACTAAAACCAGATAAGGAATCATCAAAACAGAATAATAGAAAAGGCAATTATAGGCAAATATCACGGATGTACTTAAACCAATATTCTCCAGAAAATACATGCAATCCAAATTCAAGTATGTATCAGCAAGATCCACTGTGGAGTAGTTGGCTTCATACCAGGGTTGGAAAGATGGTTTAACATCAGAACTCAGTGAATGTCACAGATAGCTTTAGCAAACAAGGCAGACATTACATGATCACTTCAACAGATGCAGAAAAGGCATCTGACAACTACAGTATCCCTGAAACATTAGGGATAGAAGGGTAATGTCTCAATGGGATGAAGGTTGCACAGGACAATCCCACATCCAGCATTACATCAAATGGAAGACAACTGAGAACCTTCCCTAAAAACACCAAAGGAGGAAAGACACCCATTCATATATTACAAAAGTAAGTATTGCTCATTTTCCGCTAAATCAAGAAGCCCAGAAAAAAGAATGGAATGAATCAAGAAATGAAGTCAAACTTTTTCACCAGCAGATGGTATGAACTTGTACATGAGGTGGTCAACACTCTCTGAGTGTGTCTTAGACCTAATGAATACCATCAGGAAAAGAGGAGAATAGAAAATCAAGATACAAAATATCATTTTGTGTACAAGGAATGATGATATTGAGAAAGAAGTCAAGAAAGCAACGACAGGAACAATAACTTCCCACAATAAAATACCTGAGAATAAATTCAAACAAGTCAAGGGTCTTCATGGTGAAGATGTTGTAACAGTGAGGAAAGAAAGAGGAGTCAATAGAAGATAAAACTATCTGACATGTTGATGGGTTGGCACAAACAGTATTGTACATTAATACTTGGTTACATTATGAAAATAATCTAAGATTCTATGCAATCTCCATCAAAATTCCATTGAAACATAACTAAAAAATAGGCAAAACCATCCAAAACTTCCCATAAAAATCAGATTCCAGATAGATCAAGCAAAGATGAAGAAAGGAAACAATGCTGGAGATATCACAATGTGTGTGTTCCATTTATAACCTAGGGCAATAGTAACAGAGGATCACGGTGCTAATTGTATATTATATAAATATTTCAAGAAAGCAAAATGGAAAACTTATAATTCAGTTCCACGGGTATAGTCACCTGAGATTTGAAAAAGTTTTCAGCAACAAGCAGTGAAGATTCAGTCTACTCAACAAATATGGTTAGGAAACTGAACATTAAGGATTAGTATCTCAAATGCATATGAGCATCAAGCAAATAATAGCCAAATTTAAAATGTGGTAAATTATTAATCAGTGAGATCTCAGAAGATTAAACACAAATGTCTGAACATCACTTAAAGAAATCATCCTTAGCCATCTCAGAAATGCAAATAAAACTATTTAGAAAATTCCTCTTATATCAGTCAGAGTGGCCAAGATTAATAATACAAATGACAGCACATGCTGGTGAGGATTCCAGGCGTGGGGAAAATTATCGATTGCTTGTGTGGGTAAAAACATGTGCAGCCACTATGGAAACCAGTGTGACAATTCCTCATGAGGTTGTGAATCTATCTACTTCAAGATCCAGCAATATTATTCTTGGAAACATACTCAAAGAATTCTGCATCTTGCTGCACGGACACTTGTTCATCATTTTCATTCTTGTTCTATTTATAACAGTTGGAAATTGTAAGCATCCTAGAAGCTCATGAACTAAGGAATGGATAATTATATCATGGTACATTTGAATTATAAGGGGTTATTTTTCAGTTGTAATAATTTTTTTAAAAATAGGAATTCCTGAACATTGCCAGAGACCTACAGTCAGACCCTGTTCTATGTTTGGGGAATCCTACAGGAGAGAGAGAGAGAGAGAGAGAGAGAGAGAGAGAGAGAGAGAGAGAGAGAGAGAGAGAGAGAGAGAGAGAAACAGAGACAGAGACAGAGACAGAGAACAAGGAGCGTGGGAGCCAGAGTGATCAAGGACATCACAAGAAAACCCACAGAAAATCTAACCTGGGATCATAGGGGCTCACAGAGACTGAACCAACAACAGGGAGCCTGCACAATAGTGACCAAGGTGTTCTGCATATATGTGACAGTTTTGTAGCTTCATCTTCTTGTGGGACTTCTTACAGTGGGAACATGGTTTATCTCTGACACTGCTGGCATTGTGACTCTACTTTTTATCCTGGGCAGCCTTAATGCAAGGGAAGGTGCTTAGTCTTCCTGATACTTGATATGGCATAATTTGTTGATAAGCATTGGAGGCCTGACCCTTTCTGAATATAAAGTAGGAGGAATGCATGGGGGTAAGGAAGGTACTGGGATGAGAGGTGCTAGCAGAAATTGTGGTCAGGATATAAAATAATACATAAACTTTTAAAAAAGAATTCCTGAAATCCACATGTAATTATAGGAACTAGTGAAAATCACCTTGAGGAATGTACCTAAGAACCAAAAAAAGGAGACAAATATATGTTTTCTTTACCATGTGACTATTAGCTTCTAAAACTTTGATATTCATGCTACCATCTGAATAACCACAGAAGTTAAGTATATAGTAAGGGACAGGGGGAGGAGAGGATCTAACATGAAGAGGAAAATGGAACACATTGTTATGGAGAGACACAGGGCAAACTAGAACTAGAAGATTAAATAGGGAGTGAATGGCAGAGAATGGTAAATGTGGTGTGTTTAGAAGGACAACTCACACTCAAGGCCAGTTGAAAACTATTTGGAAACCAGCTACTTGGAAGGTTCCTAAAGTATTTACACATGTGAAGGAAATCTAAATAGAATTACCAAATAAAGTGGGAACTAGTGCCCCAGCTAGACATTTTCTGCACCAAATATTTATCTAAAGCTGGGAAAAGGTTACATATCTTGGTGAGGGCATCCATGGAAACTACCAAACATCATTTGCTATACCCAAGGCTATGAATTACTCCACACAAGTTTCTGGTAAAGCTTTATTGCAAAACACACCACTTACTATTTCATTGAACATGGAGAAGTCAAGCTGGAAAGCTTTCACCATCACTGACTTGCATTCATGGTACTGGAAGGTATTCTGCATTCTACCAGAGGAGAATTATAACTACCAATCCAGCTACAGACTTTGTGATCTACAAGTGACCTGCCTGTATGATACATAAGTACAAAAATGGGGTAAATATTAGGGGTTTAACCAATCAATGTCTGACTGGATTTAAAGTCCACTCCATGAAATGGAACTCGACCTGACATGGATAAAGATTCCCAGAACCTCAGTGTATATATGACAAAGACATAGGGGAAAATATAGTACTATTATTCTGTTTAAGGAACTCAGAAACAAAAAGAATCCTAATGATAGTCTGCTATACTCATAGCATCAGTTCCTCACTCAGCTCTCATCAGAGATGCTTCTTGTAGTCAATGGGAACTATCCCAGAAATCCACAACTGCACAGTGTGTGCAGAGAGTGAGGAACTTTGGAGCACATTGTCTTCAGTGAGTTGTCTCATCAATTCCTTCAACTCAAGGCTCAGAGATCTATGTGGAAGAGGAGACAGATGGAATTATGAGTCAAAGGTGATGTATAACTCCAAGGAAGCATTGTCTTCCAGACACAATGGCACTGATGAATGTATAAGCTCACCCAAACTGTGTGAGCATGCCCAAGACCTGTTGTGGTTCAAATGGTACAAGTTCAAATGATGTCTCATAATTGTGAGGAGCAAGTGGACACCACATCTCACCCCTAAAAAAGAAGCTATGTGAAACTTCTACCTGCTTTGAAAAGGAAAATCTGTTTTCTCCAGTGGAGTCTCACTGAGTACATTATTAGACACAATTTAGGACCAGTCCCATGCACAGGAGTGTTTCCATAACACAAAATGGAAAGAAAGGAATTTTTTGTAGACTTTTTGTCTTAATTTTCTTCCCTTGGTCTTCTTTGTGTATTCGTTTCTTTTTCATTTTTTTATAATTGTTACTATATTTTTATTTATTTATTTTCTTGATTTTACATTCCACCCAAAGGTTCCCCTCCATTCCCTCTTTCTAGGTCCACCCTCCTTTATCCTCCAACCTCACCACCTCCAATGCTCCTTCACTGTTATTCTTTAGATACAGGCAGGAATCCCGTGGATATCAATGAGTCCTGGTATATCAAGCTGCTTTGAGAGCAGCCACCCATTTTTCCACCAAGGTTGGATGTAGATGTAACAATCTTATTAAATAAGAAACAGAGCCAAATGCAGAGTTAAAAGCCCAACAGGTCAGAGCAGTAGCTAAGAGCTGAGACTAAAAACCCTTTCTTACACTTGACTGCCACTGCTGTCCTTCCCCTCAGCAAGAGACCTCCTTCCTGTGTATCTGTCTTTTTATTGACTTTCTGTTCTGCCTTCTCATTGGTTGTAAACCCAACCACATGACTTCCTCATCACTGCCTGTCTATACAGACATCCAGGTCTTCTATGGTTGGTATTGAGATTAATGGTGTGTGTGTCCATGCTGGCTGTATCCTTGAACACACAGAGATCTGTCTGTATTGTGATCGGCATTAAAGATGTATGCCACCACAGCCTGGCTCTTGCTATGGGTTGCTATTAGCACTGATACCAAGGCAAATTTATTTATTAACATACAAATAAAATCACATTTCAGCACATGTAAAATATCAGTATATTTCCCCCTTTCTATTGAAATAAAAAGAAAAAAGGAAAAAAGTTATAACTAATATAAGAAAAACTATATACAAAAATACAATAACTATATACCATATATACAAGCAATAAATACCTAAACAATGTCTAGTACATTTGCATTTGACCAATTCAGAGAAAATAATTCTATTATCTCTCCTATTTTGGTAAGTCCAAAATGTACCTGATTCACTTTCTATCCTAACTTATATTACTAACAGAACTATCTTATAATGTCTTTCAAATTTATACACTTAGTCTTCAGAGAGTTTATTTTCTAAAATTCTTAACAAGGAAAACTATAACTATCTAAACTTTAACTATCACTATCTAATCTTCAACTCCCTCAAAGACCTAAGAAGTAAATACTACATAACAAAAATAAAAACAGGAAGTGCATGCAAGCAGCTTCCAAAAAATGTGAGTTGACAGAAACAGGCAGCTGCCTGGACAGTTACCCGAGGTTTGTCCACAGTGTTGGGGCATCATCTTTAGCCTATATGCTTAGCATATCTGACAGACTCATTTGTGAACTATGATGTTCACAGGGTCAATAGTTTGACCTCATATTTGGTGAGAGCAGTCCATGTTCCAGAAACACGTGAATTCCACTAGTGTCATGTCATGATTCAGGATTTTAAATTCTGGAAATTGTTGATGTTTTTTGTATACAGCTGTCCATTCTTCTTCGATGTGGAGGGGGCTTCATCTTGCCATCTCCTTCTTCTCCACATGCCTCTATTAAATGCCAGTCTATTATTGAGAGACGTGAGCTTAGTTACTTTTCAAGAATAACTGTTTCAGCTGCTCTTCCACTGCACATCAGAAGTCATCAGTCCACTGTCTGTTCAGCTGCCTTTGAAGAAAAGTGCACTGTGCCATTTCAAGATTGCAAAGGCCACTTCAAGCATGGTGCCATATTGTCCTGGTCTCAGAAGATGCCCTTTGTTAAAGCCACAACCACACTTGTTTTGGCAAGAATCAGTAGTCCTCTGTTTCATGTCCTGTCTGTCCATTTTGCTTGTTTGTCAGCAGTTGATTCGAGGATACTTTGTTGTTCAGTGTCTAACTTTTGCCACAATGATAGTTAACTCCATATGCAGTTTCTTCAATGCACATATTTTCTCTGAAGTAAGTTTGTACTGCCAGGAGCCAACATGTCTCATAGTCAATAACAAAGAAGAAAAATTATCTAAGTTACTAAAACATTTTAAATGTCATAATCTGTAGATCTCTGAAGGGTTTGAAGATGACCTTTCTGTCTAAAATATATCTGCTTGATCTTGAAAACACACCTAATGTGACTACAAGTTTGATTGTAATGTCTAACTACTAACTTTTACTTTTTTATATCCTAATAGTTGGTAATAATTAATATTCAAGGATCAACAAATTGTATGACATTGTTAAATGAATGATATAAGTACAGTATCTTGAACAAGATTAGAAATATACATATAGCATTTTCTAACAATATCAATCTCAATATATATAATTTGTATACAATATAAAAAATCCAATCCCATGTAAATTATTTAAAACTAGTAATTGTCTTTTTTTAAAACAAGAACCTTAAAACTAATCTCTTTTGCTTAGTCCTTTTCCTAACCCTTAACAACAACTTGCAACCAACCCTCCTAAACAATGGAAATTATCCCAGACCCAAAATGCATTTAAAGACCAATAAGCCACCTGCCCCACACCACCTCTTTGGGAATGTGGGCTTCATATTCTAAAAATTGCTTCTTGCTGGATATGGGCGAAGATATCTTTATTCTGAAAAGAAAAATTTTTGATTAATTGTCAAATTCTAGGAAAGGTAGCTATATCCTTTTGTTGTCCAGTTTGAGCATAATGCCAAAGTTCAAGGCTCATCTCAAGTCCTTATTCAAGTAGTCATTGAAAATGGATCATCTCGGCTAGCCATCTCAAAATTTCTCTGAGCCGTTTATTGCTCAATGCTAATCTGTAGATGATGTTTGCCATCTTAGTGGTATTATTTTCAACCATGTGGAATTGTTGTGGGGCCCCATCTTCTTCCTGGAGACTTCAGTTGATGTTACGCCTGGCCGTGATTTCCTGCAGAAAACTGATAAGAGACTCGAACATAAAGACATGTATGGGTAGCTAGCTGAAGCCCCTTTTTTAGAATTAGTATAATATATGACTATTATTAGTATCTTAACAAAGTTTAATATGAATATATAAATATAAATCTTGTAAATTTTGATATAAAATTCATACTTTAAAAAAAGTTTAAGGAATCAGAATAGAATCAAAGAATTGAGATTAGTAGTAATAGAATAGTCCCTTAATTAATTTGGTTTTTCTCCTGTCCCCTATCAGAAGATGGTTCCTTCTTCTGGCATGTGACAGAGAGTTTGCATTTTTCTTTTAGCAACATGCTTGAGTTTAAAGAAGGAGAGAGCCATTAACGAACTCAAAAGCCAGCTGTAAATTTTAATTGAACTGGAACTACAAGAAGACCAATATTGTTAAATGTCTTTAGAGAAAAACAGAAACATTTAGGAAGAGTTATGAAATTTTATACATGATATACCAATAGATCATTTTGCTCTTTTTCTTGGGACAGATAATTTGTCCTTTTTCTTCAGTTGTCTCATTTGTCCAGTGTTCTTCATATTCCTTAGCCTTCATTATCCTAAAAGACAAAAACAAATACCTTTCCTCAAGACTAATTTTGGGGATGTTCCTTTTTGGCAAGTTATTATCTGATTAAATGAAAAAGCATGTATTAATGGTATAAGTTAGTTTAAATTGGATGGTTATGCTGGTTGATGAACTATCACCTCTAATTTAAAGGTCTCTCTTGTTCAAATCGAACCTTTATCAATTTTGATGGGATCCACAGCATATCTTCTCCTGTAGAAACAAAAGCAAAACCTCGTCCCCAACGTAACACATATCCTGGTTTCCATTCTGAGGTCAGCACATCTTTGAAATATATAGGCTGATTTAATTCTGTAGTTTTTTTCTATTATCCAATGTCTCTCTGCAGCTGTTTTTCCTTTCTCATTAGCACTGAGAAAACTCAAAGTTAATAGAGCATATGCAGTCTATTTCTGGGGGTTTTGTTACCCCTTTCTGTTTATTTAGCATATCCTTTAGAGTTCTATCTGATCTTTCTATTACTACTTGGTCTGTAGGATTATTGGTGAAATTATTAAGGCCACTCCACGTAGTTAAAAGGATATTTATTTAATGGTGTAACTTACAAATTAAGGGATACATACGTTGTGGGGTCTGGGGAAGGTGTATAGCAATTCAGCCATGTTCTCTGGAGCTCTGCTTGGTCCACCTCCATCATTCAGGGTCCTGGAACAGAGAGAGAGCTCGCCCATCCAGCTCTGGCATCTCTAGGCGCCTCCCCTGGCCCTGCCTTGTAGGCCTGACAATTGCCAGAGTCTCAATGAGGCTTGGAACTTCCAGATCAAAGCTGGAATGGCTACCCACTACATAGGATTATGTGGTAAGCTGTAATATGCTTTATATTGTAATAAGCATGAAACGGTTTCATTTTAACAGAGACATATGATGGGGCATTGTCAGTTTTAATTTGTGCAGGTATACCCATGATGGCTATAACATCTAGCAAATGAGTGATTATACAATCAGTCTTTTCAGAACTCAAAGCAGTTGCCCATTGAAATCCTGAATAAGTATCAATGGTGTGGTGTACATATTTCAATTTTCCAAATTCTACAAAGTGAAACACATCCATCTGCCAGATTTCTTTCCTCTGAATACCCTTTGTGTTACATCCTGCTGGTAATGGCGTTTGATTGTAAAAGGAACAAGTATGACATTTCCTTACAATTTCCTTGGCTTGTTGCCAGGTTATGGAAAAATCTTTTTTAAACCTTTAATATTGACATAATTTTTTTAATGAAATTCTGAGGCCTCAAGCACATTTCCTAACAATAATTTATCAATCTCATCATCACCTTGTGCTAGAGGGCCTGGCAGACCAGTATGGGATTGAATATGAGTTATATATGAAGCATGACTCCTTTTCCTGATTGTATTGTATAACTGAATAAATAGTGAACTTAATTCTGACTCATCACGAATAAATTCTGCAGTTTCAATAGGTAATACCACTTTTTAGCATACTGAGACTCAGTAATATGTTGAGAGGTGCTGAAAAATCCATTAATACCAACAGAATAGCATATAATTCTGATTTTTGGACTGAATTATAAGGACTTTGAACCACTTTCCTTAAATTTTATGATTTGTAACCTGGCTTTCCTTGTTTGTTTGCATCTGTATAAAATGTATGAACTTCGGATATGGGTTTTTCCCATACAATTCAAGGAAAAATCCAATCAGCTCTCTTTATAACATCAATTCTATCACTTTTGGAATATTTGCTGTTAATTTTTCCCAAAAAATTACTGCAAGCTCTATGCCAAGGTTCAGTTTCTGTCCATAACATTTCAATGTCTTTCTTAATTAAAAGTACAAAAATTTCTGTTGAGTCTATTCCTGCTAATTGACAAAGTCTCACTTTTCCTTTCAAAATTAAGTCTGAGATTTTTTTCCACATAAATTTTTAATTTTTTATTTGGTTTATTTGGCAAAAATATCCATTACAATATAATATCTTCCCTTTGCATTAATATTCCTGTAGGAGAATGCCTAGAGGGTAAAATAACCAAAGTGCAATCCAGGTTTGGATGAATACAATCCATGTGTCCTTCATGTACTTTCTTTTCTGCCAAGGCCAATTCTTTCTCAGCTTCAAGTGATAATTCTCTTGGACTATTTAAGTCCTAGTCACCTTCTAAGGTTTTGAACAAATTATAAAGTTCATCATATTTTACCACAACAATAGTTCGTAGATGGGAAATGTCTCCAAATAATCTTTAAGAGTCATTAAGAGTCTATAATCAATCTCTCCTAATTTTCACCTTTTGGGGTCTAATTTTTTGTAGACCTATTTTATGTACTAAATAATTAATAGAATCTCCTCTTTCTATCTTTACAGGAGCAATATGCAATCCCCAGCAAGACAATTTTTTTTTACTTCTTCCAACATTCTTTCTAATGTATCTGGATTTGGGTCGGCTTGTAAATATCATCCATATAATGATAAATTATAGATTTAGAAAAAATTTTTAACCTATCACTTCCAATGACTGTTATACAAAATATTGGCACAGAGTTGGGCTATTCAACATTCCCTGTGGGAAGACCCTCCATTGATATCTCTTAACTGGTTGAGAATTATTGTAAGTAGGCACTGTGAAAGCAAATCTTTCTCTGTCTTTTTCTTGTAAGGGTATTGAAAAGACACAGTCTTTTAAATCAATAACTGTAGGAGGCAATCCTTTTGGTAATACAGTAGACAAACAAATTCCAGATTTTAGAGAGCCCATTGGCTGAATTACTTTGTTAATTGGTCAAAGGTCTGTTACTATTCCCCATTTTCCAGATTTCTTTTTATTAACAAATGCAGGAGAATTCCAAGGACTGGTTGGTTCTTCAATAAGCTGAGCATTTAACTGTCCTTCTACTAGCTTTTCTAAAGCCTGGAGTTTCTCTGTTGTTAAAGGCCATTGATGAACCCATACAGACTTGTCTGTTAACTATATTAAAGGTGTCTTTGGAAGATCATCATTTGTTGTATTTTGTTCTTGCATAATATGGATGGCTGGTGACCACCCATTAGAACAAGATCTTCTAAAATTTCTCTAAGAAACATGTGCGAGTTTATGATTTGTTTCTGAGGTTGCAAGGATGTTAATATGAGTATTCCATTGTTGCAACAGGTCTTGACCCCACAGGTTCATAGACATGTTAGCCACATATGGTTTTAATTTTCCTCTCTGTCCTTCTGGACCTATACATTTGAGCCATCTTGCACTCTGTTTCACTTGCAATAATGTTCCAATCCCTAACAGGTGAATGTTTACCTCCTGAAGAGGCCAAGTTGAATGCCAAAATTCTGGTGCAATTATGGTAATGTCAGCACCTATGTCCACCAGACCAGACAACAAAACACCATTTATTTTTATTGTTAATTTTGGTCCTTGTTCATTTATAGAAGTTTGCCCAAAAATTTCTTCATGGTTTCTCCTGAATTTTCTGTTTTCTCTGTCTCAGTTGTTCCATTACCCCAAGAAACCTGGTTTATTCCAATAGGCATTGGGTTATTTCATTGCTCTGAGTAGGAGTTTCCTCTATGACTGCAGGAAAGGACTGAGCTGGATTTGCTGTTGTTGCCTGCCTGAGGCTCCTCTGGGATTACCCGAAGACTGAGGCAAAGTATTACCTTGCCTGGCCCTTGTTAATCTACATTCATTGGTCTAGTGTTTTCCCTTACCACACCTTCTGCATAATCCAGAAGGAAGGGGAATTCTGTTGCCATTGTTTCTTGAAGAAACATTGTTTCTAGGAATGCCTTGTTTACAGTCCCTTTTCAAATGTCCTTGCTTTCCAAATCCAAAAGATCTGACATTCCTCAAACCTCTTGAAATTGCTTCTCCTATCCACGTATCATCATTGTCATGAGTCTCAACATTAAGCATGTCCCTAATCCAATCTTCCAAGGGTGCATATCTTGCCTTTAACAGCCTGATTATTCTCTTGCATGCTGCATTCCAGTTCTCAAAAGGCAAACATTTCATTATTATCTAGCTAGCTTCTGAATTCGATACCATTCTTTTTAGTGCTGAAATCGGTCTTTGTAAGAAATCCATGAAGGATTATTTTGAGCCCTGTATAACCATTATAAACGACTCAGTTTTCTTTCCTGTTTCCTCAACTCTGTCCCATGCATTCAAGGCTGCCATTTGACATAGAATTAGGGTTTGGACATCATATGAACATTTTGTTTGTATTGCAGCATATTGGCCTTCTTCAACAAACTGAGCCTGAGAGATTTGTGTACCTTTAGCCCTCCACTGATTTTCTATGTTTTTAGCTTCCTCTTTGAACCACATTTGCCACTGCAGCTGTGCCCCGGGTTCTAGAACAGCATTTATCAGCTCTCTCCAGTCCTGTGGTATAATCTTATTATAAGCTGACCAGGAGTTTAACATTTGCTTTACAAATGGGAAATACATGCCATAAGATACTATTGGTCTGCTAGGCTAAGGTAGGCCCAGGCAGGGAGCTGGGCCCACTGAGGTGGGAAATCTGGTGGCGAAGTCAAGCCAACCAAGTAGTTTTTAATGAATTCTTACCACATGGGCACCAAATGTAGGTATAACAGTCTTATTAAATAAGAAACACAGAGACAAATGCAGAGTTAAAAGCCCAACAGGTCAGAGCAGTAGCTAAGAGCTGAGACTAAAAACCCTTTCTTACCCTTGACTGCCACTGCTGTTCTTCCCCTCAGAAAGAGACCTCTTTCCTGTGTATCTATCTTTTTATTGACTTTCTGTTCTGCCTTCTCATTGGCTGTAAACCAAACCACATGACCTCCTCATCACTGCCTGTCTATACAGACCTCCAGGTCTATGGTTGGTATTGAGATTAAAGGCATGTGTCTCCATGCTGGCTGTATCCTTGAACACACAGAGATCTATCTGTATTATGATCGGGATTAATGGTGTGTGCCACCACAGCCTGGCTCTTGCTATGGCTTTCTATTAGCTCTGACCTGAGGCAACTTTATTTATTAACATATAAATAAAATCACATTATAGTGTAGCTTGAGAATTTCTCTCAAGCTCCCACCAAGTCCTGGCAGTCCAACATCCCACTTATAAAATAAACATGCAGACGCTTATATTATTTAAACTGTTTGGCCTAATGGCTCAGGCTTCTAGCTATCCAGTTCTTACATCTTAAATTAATCCATTTCTATAAATCTATACCTTGCCACGTGGCTTGTGGCTTACCAATTTCTTCACATGCTGCTTGTCCTGGTGGTGGCTGGCAGTGTCTCCTCCCACCTTCCTGTTCTCTCAGTTCTCCTCTCTGTTATTCCCACCTATACTTCCTGCCTGGCCACTGTCCAATCAGTGTTTTATTTACTGACCAATCAGAGCATATGACATACAGACTATCCCACAGCACTTCCTCATTTCTTTTTTTAAGGAAGTTTTTAACTTTTACACATCTCCACCGCCAGCTTGTTATATTTGGGAATTTGGGTTTAGCTTCTCTTACTACTTCCTGCTGGAGGGGGGCGCTGTATCTTATGGGGACACAAAGAAAATTTTAGGATTTTGGAGTAGCCTGTAAGAATGTATTGTCTGAGCCTGTTGCCTTGAATCTCATCTGAATATGGATTATCTGGGCCATGGTGTCATCGGAGATCTTTCAGTGGGTCTTGGATGTTCAAACCTGATGTATCTTAATCTGGAACAAATCCATAGCCTCTTGCTTTCTGTGGAAAAAAAGCAGAGCCTCCTTTCCAAAGTAACATATCCTTACATCCAAATTTTGAAGTCAAGGTACCTTTAAAATATACATTTTGGTAGAACTCAACAACTTTTGCAAGCTAATGTTTTTCTTCAGTAACGAACATCAAAGAGAACATAATCCAGATTCTCTGTGTGGTAGCCATCTTTATGTGGCTTATTTTTTATATTATCTTGAGCCTATTGCTTTATACTGCAGCATTATAAGACTGAAATGGTGCTGTGGCTGCTGGCTCTGCCCACTTCAACTTCCAAACATGGAGGTGGCATGTTTTCTGCCAGCTCTAGGAGACATCAGCTCTTAGAAATAGTGGGTCTATACTTCTATCAAAGCAGCATGTAGACCAGAAACCTCTTTTTGTTTTGTACTAGCAAAGGCTGAATCCTCCACGCAGCTTAATGTGCCACTTGTAGAGACCTCATTCTTGCCATACTGTAGGTAGAGCGCACACACAGCAGGAACCCGACATAGTAGATAGTAGGTCAAACACACAGCCTGCAGCTAACTTGAAAGAGACAACTAGGAACTGTTTATAGCTCCGATTTAGAATCTTTTTACTTGGGTTTTGGGTGGAAACTCTTGCCAACACATTGGGCACCATTTTTAGCTGGAGTTTTCTCCAGTCCTGCCTGATCCAAAGTGAGGACAAATCTCTATCACCTACCAGTCCTGCAGCCACTCAGACCCAACTGAATAAACACACAGAGACTTATATTATTTAAACTGTTTGGCCTAATGGCTCAGGCTTCTAGCTATCCAGTTCTTATATCCTAAATTAATCCATTTCTATAAATCTATACCTTGCCCTGTGGCTCATGGCTTACAGGCAGCTTCACATGCTGCTTGTCCTGGTGGCGGCTGGCAGTATCTCCTCCCACCTTCCTGTTCGCTCAATTCTCCTCTCAGTTATTCCCGCCAATACTTCCTGCCTGGCCACGGGCCAATCAGTGTTTTATTTATTGACCAATCAGGGCATTTGACATACAGATTATCCCACAGCATTATAGGACAAATCAAATATCACCATGGTTGGATCAGGAAGTACAACAGGAGAAAGAGGTCCCAAAAGCAGGCATCAGAGTCAGAGACACCATCCTGCTGTGTAATGAAGACCAATTAACACAACTGTAACAAACAGGCAGAGAGTCTAGGTCAATCCTATGTAGGCTCCCTGGTTGTCCTTTCAGTCTCTGTGAACCCTTCTGAGGCCAGGTTAGTTGATTCTGTGGGTTTTCATGTGGTGCTCTTTCCCCCATGGGTCGTACAATCCTCTCCCTCTTCTGCAGTAGTCTCCATGCTCTGCTCAAAGTTTGGCTGTTACAGTTTGTCCCACCTACAAGGTATGTGGGGGTAAATGTGGTACAGAAATTGTGAGAGTGACACAGATGACTGGCACAGCTGAAGACCCATTCCATGAGGGGAAATCCCCCTTGAGGACCAGGACTCAGAATCAGGATATCCCAGACACCTAGGATAGAACTAAACATGAATGGGGGGAAAAAGCCAATGGAATGATTTCTAATGATATTCCTTTATACTCATAAACTGATATCTAAACCTGTTGTCATAAGAGACACTTCACACAGCAACTTATGGAAAGAGATGTCTATTTGGTTTTTGATTATTATTTTAATTTTCATTTTTTTGATTTTTTTCTTTTTTCTTTACAGAGTCAAGAACCAAATCCAAGGCCTTACATTTGCTAAGCAAGTGCTCTACCACTAAGCTGAATCCCTAAACCCCCTTGCGATGTTCTCTTTGCATTTTTCTCCTCTTTTTGGTTTTGTTTTTAAAGAAAAATAGAAAAAAATATAAAGGTAGGTAGGTAGGTAGTTGAGGAGGACCCAGAAGAAATTGAGAGAAGAGAAAAACATTATCAAAATACCCTCTAGGAAAAAATTCAATTTATGAGTAGGCTCTCCCCCCATATATAAAATGGAGAAGACATAGCCTACTAAAGAAATGCTAGTGGAAAAAGAGCCAACCAGGGGTTGAAAAGAAGTATCTCCCAACCATTTTCCTGTTCCAAAATCAAGTCCAAATGGATGAAAAACATTATTTTATTTTACAATACTATTCAGTTCTACATAACAGCCACAGATTCCCTTGTTCTCTCCCTTCCTGCCCACCTCCCCTTCGCCCCAGCCCACCTCCCATTCCCACCTCCTCCAGATCAAGTAGTCCCCCGAGGACTGAGATCGACCTGATAGACTCAGTTCAGGCAGGTCCAGTCCCCTCCTCCCAGATTGAGCCAAGCGTCCCTGCATAAGTCCCAGGTTTCAAACAGCTATCTCATGCAGCGAGCCCAGGACCTGATACCACTGCCTAGATGCCTCCCAAACAGATCAAGCCAATCAACTGTCTCACCTATTCAGAGGGCCTGATCCAGTTGGGAGCCCCTCAGTCTTTGGTTCATAGTTCATGTGTTTCCATTCGTTTGGTTATTTGTCCCTGTGCTTCATCCAACCTTGGTTTCAACAATTCTCACTCATATAAACCCTCCTCTTTCTCACTAGTTAGACTCCCAGCACTCCACCCGGGGGTCTAGCCCTGGATATCTGATTTCAGAATCCTCAGTCCTTGGATGGGGTTTCTGGCATGACTATTAGGGTGTTTGGCCATCCCATCACCAGAGTAGGTCCGTCCCGGCTGTCTCTTGAGCATTGCCAGCAGTCTGTTGTAGGGGTATCTTTGTGGATTTCTGTGGGCCTCTTTAGCACTTTCTTTCTTCCTTTTCTCATGTGGTCTTCATTTACCATGGTCTCCTATTCCTTGTTCTCCCTCTCTGTAATTGATCCAGCTGGGATCTCCCACTCTCTTTCCCTCGACCCTCGCCCTTTATTGCTCCCACTCATGTCCAGGCTGTTCATGTAGATCTCATTCATTTCTCCATCATTGGTTGATCTCCATGTATTTCTTGGCGTCCTGTTTTCCAGGTAGCCTGCCTGGTGATGTGAGTAGCAGTCCAGTCATCCTTGTTCCACATCTAGTATCCTCCTATGAGTGAGTACATACCATATTTGTCTTTCTGAGTCTGGGTTACCTCACTCAGGATGATTTTTTTTAGATCCATCCATTTGCCTGCAAACCTCATGATGTCATTGTTTTCTCTGCTAAGTAGTATTCCATTGTGTACATGTGCCACAATTTATTTATCCATTCTTCAGTTGAAGGGCATCTAGGTTGTTTCCAGGTATTGGCTATTACAAACAATGCTGATATAAACATAGCTGAGCAAGTGCTCTTGTGGTATGATTGAGCATTACTTGGGTATATGCCCAACAGTGGTATAGCTGGATCTTGGAGAAGATTGATTCCCAATTTTCTAAGAAAGCACCATATTGATTTCCAAAGTGGTTGGACAAGCTTGTATTCCCACCAGGAGTGGAGGAGAGTTTCCCTAGTTCCACATCCTCTCCAGCATAAAGTGTCTTCAGTGTTTTTGATCTTAGCCATTCTGACAGGCATAAGGTGGTATCTCAGAGTTGCTTTGATTTGCATTTCCCTGATGATTAGGGACGTTGAGCAATTCCTTTAATGTCTTTCAGCCATTTGGGTTTCCTCTGTTGAGAATTCTCTGTTTAATTCTAAAGCCCATTTCTCAATTGGACTGTTGGTCGTTTTGATGTCTAATTTCTTGACTTCCTTATATATTCTGGATATCAGTCCTCTGTCAGATGTGGGGTTTGTGAAGACCTTTTCCCATTCTGTAGGCTGTCGCTTTGCCTTATTGACTGTATCATTTGCTCTACAAAAGCTTCTCAGTTTCAAGAGGTCCCATTGATTGATTGTTTGTCTCAGTGTCTGTGCTACTGGTGTTATATTTAGGAAGTGATCTCCTATGCCAATGCATTCAAGACTACTTCCTACTTTCTCTTCTAGCAGGTTCAGAGTAGCTGGATTTATGTTGAGGTCCTTGATCCACTTGGACTTAAGTTTTGTGCACGGTGACGGATATGGATCTATTTGCTGCCTTCTACACGTTGATATCCAGTTATGCCAGCACCATTTGTTGAAGATGCTTTCTTTTTTCCATTGTACACTTTTGGCTTCTTTGTCAAAAATTATATGTTCATAGGTGTATGGGTTAATTTCAGGGTCTTCAATTCGATTCCATTGGTCCACATGTCGCTTTTTATGCCAATACCAAGCTGTTTTTATTACTGTAGCTCTATAGTAGAGCTTGAAGTCAGGGATTGTGATGCCTCCAGAGGTTGTTTTACTGTACAGGATTCTTTTGGCTATCCTGGTTTTTTTGTTTTTCCATATGAAGTTGAGTATTATTCTTTCCAGGTCTGTGAAGAATTGTGTTGGTATTTTGATGGGGATTGCATTGAATCTGTAAATTGCCTTTGGTAAGATTGCCATTTTTACTATGTTGGTCCTGCCTATCCATGAGCATGGAAGATCTTTCCATTTTCTGACATCTTCAATTTCATTTTTCAGGGACTTAAAGTTCTTGTCATATAGGTCCTTCACTTGCTTGGTTAGTGTTACCCCAATGTATTTTATGTCATTTGTGGCTATTGTAAAGGGTGATGTATCTCTGATTTCCTTCTCAGCTTCTTTGTCCATTGTATATAGGAGGGCTACTGATTTTTTTTAGTTGATCTTGTATCCTGCTATGTTGCTGAAGGTGTTTATAAGCTTTATTAGTTCCTGGGTGGAATCTTTGAGTCACTCAAGTATACTATCATGTCATCTGCAAATAGGGGAAGCTTGACTTCTTCCTTTCCAATTTGTATCCCCTTAATCTCCTTATGTTGTCTTATTGCTCTGGCTAGAACTTCAAGTACTATATTGAATAAGTATGGGGAGAGTGGACAGCCTTGCCTCATTCCTGATTTTAGTGGAATTGCTTTGAGTTTCCCTCCATTTAATTTGATGTTGGCTGTTGGCTTTCTGTAAATTGCCTTTATTGTGTTTAGGTAAGTTCCCTTGGTAAGGCTCCAAGACTTTTATCATGAAGGAGTGTTGAATTTTGTCAAATGCCTTTTCTGTATCTAGTGAGATTATCATGTGTTTTTTTCTTTGAGTTTGTTTATATGGTGTATTACATTGATGGACTTTCGTATGTTGAACCACCCTTGCATCCCTGGGATGAAGCCTACTTGAACATGGTGGATAATTGTTCTGATGTGTTCTTGGAGTCTGTTTGCCAGTATTTTATTGAGTATTTTTGCATCAATATTCATGAGGGAGATCAGTCTGTAGTTCTCTTTCTTTGTTGTATCCTTGTTTGGTTTAGGAATCAGGGTAATTGGAGCCCCATAGAAGGAGTTTGGTAATGTTCCTTCGGTTTCTCTTATTTGGAACAATTTAGGGAGTATTGGTATTAACTTGTCTTTGAAGTTCTGGTAGAATTCTGCAGTGAAACCATCCGGTGCTGGGCTTTTTTTGGTTGGGAGACTTTTAATGACTGTTTCTATTTCCTTAGGCATTATGGACTATTTAAATAGTTTATCTGGTCTTGATTTAACTTAGGCATATGGTACCTATACAAAAAATTGTCCATTTCTTTTAGGTTTTCCAGTTTTGTGGAGTAGAGGTTTTTGAAATATGACCTGATAATTCTCTGTATTTCCTCAATGTCTGTTGTTATGTCCCCCTTTTCATTTCTAATTTTGTTGATTTGGATTCTCTCTGTGTGTCTTTTGGTTAGTTTGGATAAGGGCTTGTCTATCTTGTTGATTTTCTCAAAGAGCAAACTCTTTGTTTCATTAATTTTTTGTATTGTTCTCTTAGTTTCTATTTTATTGATTTCACCTCTAACGGTCTTAAGAAACAAGTGGGTGTAGCCATCCTGATATCCAACAAAATAGACTTCAAACTAAAATCAATCAAAAGAGATCAATAAGGGCATTATATACTCATCACAGAAAAGATGCACCAAGATGAAGTTTCAATTCTGAACATTTATGCCCCAAACAATAGTGCTTAACAGCACACCTGAAAGCTCTAGAACACGAAGAAGCAAAGTCTCTCTGGAAGCATAGATGCCAGGAAATTATCAAAGTGAGAGGTGAAATTAATAAATTAGAAACTAAGAGAATAATACAAAAAATAATGAAACCAAGAGTTGGGTCCTTGAGAAAATCAACAAGATTGACAAGCCCTTATCCAAACTAACCAAAAGACAGAGAGAGAATCCAAATCAACAAAATCAGAAATGAAAAGGGGGACATAACAGACATTGAGGATCAAAAAATTTAGTGTAAGTCTAGAAAGTATGAATCTGATAAAGAAAACATGGAGAAAACATCTAAATATATAGAATAACTCAGGAAATAAGACCACATTTTAACAAGTGTGATTGCATAAAACTAGTTTTGTTTGCATTCAAAAATGCTATGAGCATGTTAAGAGGCAGCCCATACAAATGGAATATCTACTGGCTGTACTAGACTAATGAATATCTAGAATATAGAAAGTAGTAATAAACTGGGGCTGTAGACATGAGTCATCACTTAAGAACACTTGCTGATCTGTCAAAGGATCTGAGTTCAGTTTCAACCACCCATGTTGGCAGGCACCTCAAAACCACTTAAAATTCCAGCTCTGCAGGATCCAGCTTCCTCTTCTGGCCCCCAGGAAAACTACATTCTCAAGCTTCCTACAAATACACACATATATCATTTATCAAATGTGCATCCAGTACTTAAAATGCCAAGATGAAATTTCTGTCAAAGTGGACAAGAACTGTAGCAGGAATCTTAAAAGTTCTTATTAATAAAATCAAACCCGAGGCCAGTTATTGGGGTCCATGCTGGTAGATCAGAGACAGAACAAGCCACAGCTAACCTCACCTGGTCAACTTCTCAGCTGGTCTTGTTTCCTCTGACTGGAAGCTTCTGTGTCCTCATCCCAATGGCTCTAAGCTGAACTGCTGCTGGAAAGCCTGAAGCTTAACCAGCCACATGCTTAACCAGCCAAATGCTTCTAGTTTCTGGTCCTCACGCCTTATATATCTTTCTGCTTTCTACCACCACTCCCTAGGATTAAAGGCTGGCTTTCTGAGATTAAAGGCATGTGTCACCATGCTTGGCTATTTCCAATGTGGCCTTGAACTCAGAGAGATCCAGAGGAATTTCTATCTCTGGAATGCTAGGATTAAAGGTGTGTGCTATCACTGCCTAACTAGTGGCTTTTCTGTTCTCTGACCCCAGATAAGTTTATTAAGGTACACGATATTTTGGGGAACACAATATCACCACATTTCCTCTCTTTTTGTCTAAAATTAAAGAAAGCTTGTAACTAATACAAGAAAGACTATCCAATAAGTATATACAATATATACAGCCAAAACTTACATTAATGATGTCTAGTCCATTAACATTTGACAGATTCAGATGAAAACTCCATTATATATATTAACAATGTCCAGTCCAGTAACATCTGATAAACTCAGACCAAAAAATTTTCATTACTTAACTTATTTAAAACAAGTAGTTCCTTTTTAAAAGTGGATGCCATAATCTCCCTTTTTATCTTATCATATCCATATTCACTCTTTTTTTCGTAATACATTCAGTAGTCTACCTTTTGTCATTTTTATATCTTCCCCTTTTTCTTCAGTATAGATTCAATGATCTACCTATTTATCCTATTATTTCTTTATCTTTTTTCTCAGAGTAGATTCAATGATCTATCTCATATCTTATTCTCTTTTTCTTTTTGCTTTCTAGGGGTGAAGATATCTTTAGGGAATCTTGAAAAGAAAATTTTTGGGTTAATTGTCAAGTCCTGTATCATTTGTCCAGTCTCTGCATAAAATGAAAGTTCAGGGCTTGTTTCAAGTCTTTGTTCAAGTAGTCTGTCAGGCTGGATCATCTCAGCTAGCCATCTCAAAATTGTCCTAAGCAGTTTGTAGTCCAAAGCAGATCTTTCCGGGGTGTTAATCAGCTTAATAGCTTTACCATAGTCCTTTTGAAGATTTCAAAGTCACTGTTAGGTGTGGTCATGGTTCCATGCAGACTTTTTCTTTTTGTGCTTCCTCTGTGGTTTGGAGCAATCACAGTCTGATAAATGCCTGTCTCTCGGAACCATGAACATTCTTCCCTAGAACAGAAAATCTTCACAACAATTTCTCCCCACCATTTGTCTTGCCAAATTTTTCCAAACTGACTTTTGCCGATGCTTTCTTGTAACACGATGGTCCTGGCAATTCTTCTCTGAACCAGCAGCAGTAAACCCTTTGTTCCAGTAGCAGCATCACCACAGTCACCAACACGATGAGAAGGAGATGGCAATGTGGAGCAGTAGCCACTGCTTCCATGGTCCCACCACTGTTTGTGGTTCAGTCCAGGCCGAAGCTTCTCCCAAGCCTCCTAGGCCGGCCTCAAACTCGGGATCTTCCTGTCTCTGTCTCCTTCAGCAAATCCTACCGGCATGCACCACCACAACTGGCTGAGTGTAACTTAGGCCTGAGCTGGGGCTCACAAGGCCACAGACAAACAACTTTTTCATGAATTCGTAACATGAACGTTGGGCGCCAGATGTAGCAGGAATCTTAAAAGTTCTTATTAATAAAATCAAACCCGAGGCCAGTTATTGGGGTCCATGCTGGTAGATCAGAGACAGAACAAGCCACAGCTAACCTCACCTGGTCAACTTCTCAGCTGGTCTTGTTTCCTCTGACTGGAAGCTTCTGTGTCCTCATCCCAATGGCTCTCAGCTGAACTGTTGCTGGAAAACCTGAAGCTTAACCAGCCACATGCTGAACCAGCCAAAAGCTTCTGGTTTCTGGTCCTCATGCCTTATATATCTTTCTGCTTTCTACCACCACTCCCTAGGATTAAAGGCTGGCTTTCTGAGATTAAAGGCATGTGTCACCATGCTTGGCTATTTCCAATGTGGCCTTGAACTCAGAGAGATCCAGAGGAATTTCTATCTCTGGAATGCTAGGATTAAAGGTGTGTGCTATCACTGCCTAACTAATGGCTTTTCTGTTTTCTGACCCCAGATAAGTTTATTAAGGTACACGATATTTTGGGGAACACAATATCACCTTTCTCATTTTTGTGACATCCACTCTCATCAGCCGTTTAGGTTTTTTTCAAGCTCTCAAGCATCTCCTGTGTTTCCAACCTTACAACACAGTGGAATTTGTCAAGCTATATCTGAAAATGACATTGAATGCATGATAATCCTTATATTAACTACAAAGCATTCATCTATAGAGCCTTATCCATACTAAATCCTGTGTCTTTATTTTTAGAATACCATCTGAAAACTACAAGTTTGCTCTGCCTTTGGCTTTTGCTGTGGAAGAAATTAACAGGAGTCTATATCTTCTACCAAATGTGTCTCTCGTGTTTTACTTCTTCACAGACAATTATCATGATAAACAAGCATTTCAAAAATTCATATACGTTACTACCAAAAGGTATAGACCTCTTGTTAACTACATCTGTAAACGTAAGATCAAATGTCGTATAATGATTACAGGACCAATGTTAGCACCATCCATGAGCCTGGCACAATTTTTTGAGCTCTACAAATATCCACAGGTGAGGTTGTTTGGGTGATAAAATATGAAATCTTTCTCATTTCTTGGCTAAGCCTGATGCTGAGGGGAGTATATGGGGGGGGATTGGCTTCACATTAATGTAAATCAAGTTCAAGTGTAATTAATCAGCCACTCAATGGGACATTCCCAGTTCATCGTTTGATATGTAGATGAGAAGAATAATTAGCAGTCAAAGTGATTTTCCTTGAACAAATTGTAGAAAGATAATTTTCTGCAGGTTTCTAACAGTGTAGTATAACTGTAGTAATAGGGGAAAATTGCCTTCCTGTCATTTAAACCGGTACTTCACATACCTCAGGGCTTCCATTGAGATTTCTGACAGTCCTCTACCTCATGCTGCTCCCTGTGTTCTATGTCCTTTAGCTCACTTATGGACATTTCAATCCTATCCTGAGTGATCGTGAACAGTTTCCCAGTCTGTATCAGATGGCCCCCAAGGACACAGCTCTGGCCCTGGCCATGGTCTCTTTCATGACTCACTTCAACTGGAACTGGGTTGGGCTGGCCATCTCAGATGATGACCAGGGTCTCCAATTTCTCTCAGATCTAAGAGGAGAAAGTGAAGTCCAAAGAATCTGCTTATCCTTTGTGATCATGATCCCAGTCAACATGGAGTTATACATGTCAAGAGCTGAAGTGTATAAAAACCAAATTGAGACATCATCCACAAATGTTGTTATCATTTATGGTGACACAGACAGTACTCTAGCTGTGTGCTTTAGAATGTGGGTATCACATGGGATACAGAGAATATGGGTCACCACCTCACAGTGGGATGTCATTACAAGTAAGAGAGACTTCATCCTTGACTCATTACATGGGACTCTTGCTTTTGAACACCACCATGCTGAGATTTCTGGTTTTAAAAATTTTGTTCAGACATTGAACTCTTCCAAATACACAGACCTATTCCTGGCCCAACTGGGGTGGATGTACTTTAGCTGTGAAGCCTCAACATCTAACTGTAAGACACTGAAGAACTGCTCATTCAATGCCTCACTGGAATGGTTAATGCTACAGAGTTTTGACATGGCCTTCAGTGATGATGCTTATGATATATACAATGCCGTGTATGCTGTGGCCCATGCTCTCCATGAAATGCTTCTTCAACAAGTAGAAAACCAGCCAGTCTCAACTCTGAGAGAACTGGATTCTGACTGCTCACAGGTACTGTATCTTCCAGTGGATGGTACTTGGTGTCATCAATGCTATAATCTCTAAAGAGTCTTTCACATGCCGAAACCAATATTTGTCATGTATGTGGTGTTTGCTATAAGGGATGGTTTGCATAAGTGTACTCACCTGATTCTGACACCAAGGTATGTTCTGGGGACCTTAACCCTCGTGATTCTCTGATAGCTATATTACAGGAAATAGTGCTGATTCAGTTCAATACCTACTTGTGTACCTGTGTGTGAGTACATTTGCATCTGATTTTCTGTATGTTTTGTGTTTGTTTCTGTGTATGTGTTTGTATCTTTGTGGGTGTCTAAATGTATTTCTGTGACTTTGTATGCATGCGTATAGATGTGGTACTTTGCATGTATGAATATCTCTCTCCTGTGTTTGTTCGTGACTGTATATATGAGCATATATTTTTTGTGTGTGTCTCTTTGTGAATATTTTTATCAGTGTGTGTCTCAGTGTGTGTGTTTTTTGCTTGCTTAGGTCTGTCTGTATGTGTGTGTTAGTGTGTATGTGTATTAATGAATGTGGCTGTATTATGTGTGTGCCTCTGCATGGGTGTTTGTGTGGAAGTGTTTGTGTGTGTGTGTGTGTGTGTGTGTGTGTGTGTGTGTGTGTGTGTTTATGGTGCATATTTATGTTTGATGTTTGTGTGTTTTTCTGTGTTTGTGTTTGATGGTTTCCCCTGAGAGAACTAAAATTGTAGGAACACAATAACTTTATTCACATGCTTTCACTGAGTTTCTCCCTTGGGCACCTTCAATAAAGTTGTCTTAGGATGAAATAAAATCATCTTCAGACTTAAAATAAAGGAATATAGTATAAAGCATGTTGCCTATCTTTCAGCTTCACATATATCTGAAGAATATGCACTTTGTTAATCCTGCTGGAGATGTAATACATATGAATCAGAAAGAAAAACCACAAGCAGAGTATGGCATTTACCACATTTCTAATTTCCCCCATGGTGTTGGACTTAAGGTGAAAATAGGAGAATTTATGCCATATTTTCCACATGAACAACAGCTCCATTTATATGAAGATATGATAGAGTGGGCCACAGGAATTAGACAGGTGGGTCTGACCAAAATGTACTGATGTACACTTCCGAGGTGTAACCACTGTCAAGTGAGGCCATTTGGGTTTCTCTGTGACTTAGTGAAATTAGATAGATGATCATGTAAAGACATAATTTTAAACTTCTGGATGATGTTTCTTCCCTTCATTTTTTAAAAATATGATTTTTTGGTAAGTTTTTGAAAATCTAAGACAAACATATGATATATTTTTATCATATCAGACACATTCTGCTTTGTAAACAAATATAAAACTAGATATGACCACTTGATATTATTCACAGTAAATTTATCAATATTCTCTTGGTACCATTCCGATTGCTGCCCATTGATTTTCATCTCTTCTGTTGAATCTCTAATCCACATGCTGGAAAGACTGAAGCTATTTGTAAGGAAAGATTTGGAACTAGGAACAGATATGCAAGTCTTTAATTTATATTCTATAATTTTATTCAAGTACTTTGACTAGAAGGTCCTAAAACCCCCACTTCTCTAACAATACATTCACATTTTCATGGGCCACGTTAGATATTTTATTAATTAAAACTTTTTTTTATACTTTTTATGTATATGGATGTTTTGCCTGTATATATTTGTTCCATATGAGTATTAGGTATGTAAGCATGCCCACAGAGGGACTATGACACCCAGTGCCTGAAAACAATTTTGAGCCTAAGTGTAGGAGTTGGGGGATTGAGCAGCAAATGTGATAGGTTGCTGCCACCTCTCCAGCCCTCAATCATAATTTCGAAAGGAATCCTTCATTATGAGAGCATTTCTTTGTGCCTTAATTCTTGCATAACTCATTCAAGCAAACAAACAAATAAAAAATAAACAGAAAGGTTTGTATTATTTCCTTGTTTGGTTTGACTCATAATTATAATAATTTGGCTTTTGAAAAATTTGAAAATAAAATATCCCATTATGTGTTCCCAGATATATCATAGGTATTGATTCTGATATGTCTGGTTTTATGGTATCTGAACTACATTGCCTACTACAATATTGTTTGCTGAATTTGAAAGGGGTTTACTTCCAGAAAGTGTGCAAACTTAATCTGAAGTGATATCTCAAGTTGCTAAGATAGAGTTAAATCAGGAGTTAAT
This sequence comes from Peromyscus maniculatus bairdii, assembly GCF_049852395.1. Lineage (NCBI taxonomy): Eukaryota > Metazoa > Chordata > Mammalia > Rodentia > Cricetidae > Peromyscus > Peromyscus maniculatus. The sequence goes on from NC_134852.1 coordinate 3,531,437, forward strand.
ATTCTATTTTCACAGTGATGAGAAAATTATGCTCAGAGAACAGAGCAAATGTGTTGAAGTTTTAGCTACTAGCCTGTACCACTAGATCAGAAGAGAGTAATGAAATCACAAGTCTGCTTCTACCAGGCCTAACTTGAACAAACATTACAAAACATCAACCAAAAGGATAGGGAGGACTAAAAACAAACCCATATGTGCCATATTCTAGATATGCAAATTCTAAGCAGAAATGAAACTTGCAAACAGTGAGGAAGCAGGACTCCAAATGATACAATCATAGGCTTAGGTGACAGTGAACTCAATGACATACTAAACAAAGACTTCAAAGAATAGTTGTAGGAATGTTCCAGAAATCAAAGAGCATTCAAGTTACCTCTGAGGATAATCCAACTAGACAAACACTTGCAAATAATAAGGAATGAATGAATGAAGAAGAGAAAAAAATTCAATAAAGGTACAATAACAATGAAGAATTCATACTGCCACTCTGAAAATGAAAGACACAACAATTCACACAGCAAACTGTATTAAACATGTTACTAAGACAATATCTCAAGTAGAAGACAGGCTATTTGGACTTGAAACAAGACAGATGAATTATAATTTATTATATAAAACAATATAATTATATAATTCATTACATAAATATATAATTAATTCATTATACAATTATATACTTATATAACTCATTATATAAAACAATAAGGAATGATGAAGATCAATAAAATATCAAGTTAAGAAAGCACAGGCAGAAGAGGAGGACAACATGTGAAAGGACCAAAGATATTTCTAATAGAATGACAGCCACAATTTTACCAAATGCTGGGGAAATATGGCCATCCAGATAGAGGAGGCTGTCAAGAGTGCCCAACAGACAGGTTCAGAAAAGGATAGTTTGAATTTTGAATATTACTTAAAATCTGAATTAGGCAGAATAAAGAGGAAATTTAGGTTACAAGGGAGAAGGTCAATTTCATTGAAAGTCTTCATAATTACAGTAACTTTATTCATAGACACTTTGAAAGGAGGGAGTATCAATTATGTGTTTCAAACAGAGACAAAATTTCCAACTTCAATTACTACATACAACAAAGCTGTCCTTCATAATTTAAGGAAGATAGAAAAACTTATAATGGTGACCACAAATTGCAGGAATATATAGCTACTGGAACATCATTAAGGAAGACAATTCCAGACTGTCTTGACATGTCACACTCCTTCACACTGTTTATTAAGTTAAACAGTAGATGTCACAGGAATGTGTAGACTACACTAGATAAACAGACAGAAAAGCAAAGGTTTGAAATACATCAAAACTTACAAAAACACCAATTGACAATAATCAAAAATAACATTCATTAATAACTGAATTTGAAGAATCCCACTCTTTAATCAAAGCACACAGACAAGGAATTTTTTTCAAAAATAAACAATACTCTGTTGCTCAGAAAGAAAACATTGCACTCATAATGAAGAACAGAATATCCACAGAACAGGAAAAAGACTATTCCAGGTAAAGTGAATCAGAAAGAAGAAAACTGTACTCCAATTAATGAACATGAATGGAGAAATTCTCAAGTAAATACTGGCAAACAGGTCTCAACAGCACATCAGAATGATCAATCCCTACACACAAGGTGACTATATTACAGCAATGTCATGCTGTTCAACATATGCAGATCAAGTATAATATGTCACATAAATATATGATCAAATATATAGGATAGAAATTATATGCTCATTGAAAAAGATACAGAAAATAGCTTGAGCGATGTCCAGTATCCATTCAGGGAAAGCAAACATAAAAAAACACATTTGAAAAATAGAAAGGACATTTTCTGACAAAATGTTTTTTATAAAACTGAACATAGAAAACACTATATGACATGGAGAGACACTTAAAGCATTTCCACTAAATTCAGAAATGGAATCAAGTGTGGTGGTGCTTCCCAGAATTAATGAAAAACTAAAAATTAGGTCACCAATATGACCAGAGACCAATAAGACAGAGAAAATTTCTCAATGAAGTTTCTTTTTTTCTTGTAGCTCTGCTTTGTGTCAAATTGACAAAGCTAAGCTATACAATGGGTGGGTAGGATGTTCAGTTCAGGCATTCCAGTGGTGACACTACATATACTCCTAGATCTTCTTGAACTTTTAGTAGTTCAGAAGCACTTCAACACTTCATCAATTTGTTCTCACATATTCATGTGTGGACTTGTACAAAGTCCTGAAAGAAATGTGTTTACTCAGGTAATGTATAGAAAGAAAACTTGTGTTTACTCAGGTAATGTATAGAAAGAAAACTTGTTAACTACTCAACATGATGAGATGCTATAACTATTGAAGGAGTAGTCAGACTCCTGGCCCAACATCTGTCTGATTTTCCTCAGATGCCCTCTGCTGTGTGCAGTGTTGATTGTCACCCTGGATTCAAAAAAATCCATCAAGAAGGAATGGCAGCCTGCTGTTTTGATTGCACCCCCTGCTCAGCAAATGAGATTTCCAATGAGACAGGTTAGTGTTGACTGCAGGGAGAAATCCTTCAGATTGACTTTCTTCTTCTATCTGAACTGAAATATGACATCTGCTGTCCACACTGCACTTTTGAAGGGGCCTGGAAGGGTGCTGCACTGCTTTGTGATATTCACAAGAGGAGACTGCTCAGACATAGGTTTAAGCTAACTAAAGTCTTCATTAGCTGGATGTCATCTACAGTTGGTGTACAGGACCCCAGTGTAGCACTGAGCCTTTCTCAGGGTGAGATTTGAAGCAAAAGAACCATGTTCTGGGTTGACATACTTCAGTTACCAAGAACAGTGAGCCAAAAGCAGTTCCACAGAAGCTAAAAAGCAAAGTCAGTATGTTTTGAGACTTTCCCAGTACTATAAGGACTATGATGGATTAGGCCTTTGCTTCAGTTTGGCAAGTGGTACTTCTGGGTGGTGAGTTTTATATTCTGAGTGGTACATCTATCATGGAGTCCGTTGAGCTAGGGAGGGTCTGGGGACATACTAAGTTCTGTGGCCCTTTTACAGCACAAATAAAATTTATTTCTTTCCTAATTTTGTTTTACAAGTATGTGATCAATAATAATGTCCTTATAAATAACAACCTGTGCCTTCACATATACCCTTGACTCACTGGAAAATCATCGTTGATAGTATTTTGTAAAAGAAAGTGTTTTGAAAAATCAAACCCCCCTGTGAGGGAATTCTACACTGTATCTGTCCCAATGAATATATCCCTGTAAAGGTACATGTAGACTAGATTGGAGTCATGAGTCTTTGTATATATTTGGTTATTCATTTACCCTCTTTGAACGTATGTATGTATTCCTGTGTGAGTTCATATGCAGGAGATTGTGGAGGCCAAAATAGTGCATACAAGCTCCTGGACCTTGAATTACAGACAGGTGTAAGCTTCCACGTGGATGCTGAGTCCAAACCCTAGTTCTCTGCAAGAGTTGTAAGCACTCTTTTTTCCACTTTTCTGTGTTAATAAATTTTCTACTACCTCCACATACTATCCACGATCCCCCTTCCTCCCTCCTCCCACCCCCAGCCCTCTTTCCCAAGCTACCCTGCATCTCCACATCCCCAAATCGCAGTCTTCCATGGGGAGTCAGCAGAGCCCAGCACACTGAGCCTAGGCAGGTCAAAGTCCCTTCCCATTGCACCAAGGCTGTGCAAGGTGTCACAACACAGGCATCAGATTCCAGAAGCCTCCCCATAGACCAGGGACAGATGACAATCCCCCTGCCTAGGTATCCCCCAAACAGTTCAAGCCAAACAACCATCTTCTGTATCCAGAAGGCCGAGTCCAGTCCCATGGGGGCTCCACAGCCACTAGTCCACAGTTCATGGGCTTCCACTAGTGTGGCAGGTCATCTCTGCAAGTCCTCCCATCATAATCTGGACATCCCTCTCTTGTAGTATCCCTCCTCTCTCTCATCATTTGAATTCCTGGAGCTCAGCATGGTGCCTGGCCGTGGATCTCTGTATCTGCCTCCATCAGTCACAAAGGCTCTAGGATGACAGCTAGGTTATTTGCTAGGCTGGTCAATTAAATAGACCAAAGTGGGGTCAACCTTGTGGATTCCTGAGAGTCTCCCTAGCACCCTGCCTCTTCCTATTCCCATGATGTCCTAATCTATCATGGAATCTTCCTCCCTGCCCTCCCACTGTGTCCCTGTTCCAGCTTGACCCTCCCATTCCCCTCTGTTCTCATCCCCTACCCTCACCCTCTGCCACCCCCACACCCACTCCACTCATAGATCTCATCCACTTCTCCTTCACAGGGTCATCCATATGTCCCTCCTCGGCTCTTTCCCTGTTAGCTAACCTCTCCAGAGTTGTGGGTTGCAGTCTGGCTATTCCTTCTGTCCAATTTAGTATCCACTTATGAGTGAGTAATACTATGTTTGTCCTTCTGAGTCTAGGTTACATCACTCAAAATGACATTTTCTAGATTTTTCCATTTGCTTCCAAATTTCATGATATCATTTTTTTACTGCTGAGTAGTACTCCATTGTGTATATGTGCCATATTTTCTTTATCCATTCTTCAGTTGAATGGTATCTTGGCTGTTTCCAGGTTCTGGTTATTACAAATAATGCTGCTATGAACACAGTTGAGCACATGTCCTTGTGGTAAAATTGGGCATTCCTTGTGTATATACCCAAGAGTGGTATAGCTGGGTGTTGAGAAAGACTCATTCCAAATTTTCTGAGAAACCACCATACTGATTTGAAGTGTGGCTGTACAAGTTTTCATTCCCACCAACAGTGGAGGAGTCTTTCCCTTGCTCCACATCCTCTCCAACATAAGCTGTTTTCACTGTTTTTGATCTTAGTCATTCTGACAGGGTTAAGATGGTATCTCAGATTTGTTTTGATTTGCGTATCCCTGATGACTAAAGATGTTGAGCAATTCCTTAAATGCCTTTCAGGCATTTGAGGTTCTTCTGTTGAGAATTCTCTGTTTAGCTCTTTAGACCATTTTTTAATTGTATTGTTCAGTATTTTGATGTCTAGCTTTTTGAGTTCTTTATATATTTTGAAGATCAGCCCTCTGTCAGATGTGGGGTTGGTGAAGATCTTTTCCCATTCTGTAGGCTGTCCTTTGGTCTTATTGACCCTGTCCTTTGCTCTATAAAAGCTTCTCCATTTCAGGTGGTCCTATCTATTAATTATTGCTCTCAGTGTCTGTGCTACTGGTAAACACTCTTAACTGTTGAGTCATCTCCTGCCACTGAAGTCATGAATCCTTCACAACTTGCTCTTGCCACTGCCTACAAACATTGCTGACAAACAGAAATATTGAGTCACCATGTGCTGTGATGGTAAATAAGTATTGTGTGGTGGTGGGCATGGTGTTTATACAGCATTTGATAAATAGCAAGTGTTTTGTGTTGTCATTTAGCTGACAGGTGCATGAGGAATACAGCATGAAAATGTGAATTCAGGGTGGTACCATAATGCTGCAATGGGAGCCTGCTAAAGAAAATTTGGGATGATGCACGTGCTGTTACTTCCATGTGAGGGAGGTTCTCAGAGAGTTTTGACTGATGCCATTGTAGGTTGTACTGACTAAAGAGGAGGAACTGTGGGTAAAATTACTAGAAACAGCTAAAGATGAGAAAGCACTTGACTTCATATAAAAAGTGGGAAAAATTTGGACACTTGATGTAGAAAAAGACAGGTATCCCACTTAAGATTTTTGTACACAGTAGCAATGAATGTCACAATAATACAAATGAAATAGTTTTGTAGTGAGAAGAAATAGCCGCAATTATTCCAATGATAGTTTCGCATACACAATCCATATAAGTCAACACATTATTGATTTGGAGGTGGCCAAATTCAAATGAGAGTCCACCAGTGTTTTTGACATTTATTGTCAGTCATTGTCTATAATGCAAAGATCATTTTAAAAAGACATTTGGGGCGTTGGAGAGATGTCTCAGCAGTTAAGGGCATGGGTTGCTCTTCTAGAGGTCCTGTGTTCAATTTCCAGAAACCACATGCTGGCTCACAACTATCTATAATGAAATTCACTGCCCTCTTCTTGTGTGCAGGGATACATGCAGGCTGAGCATTGTATACATAATAAACAACTGAATCTTAAAAAAAATATATATTTAGGGTCAATGAGAAGAGTTAGCAGATAAATCTCTTGCCACAAGTCTGATGACCTGAACTCATTGCAGGAAGCCCATTGAAATGAGATGGAGCCAACTCCTACAAGATGCCGTCTTGACAATTGCACTTTACACACACAAAAAAAAAAACCACTGACATACATGTGTAAAAAATAGATTGTAAAACAATTGATTTAAGATAATAACTATAAAGGGCATTTACATTAATAAATACCAACAAAAAATAAACAAAAACTTTATGTTTATGAATATTTGAATTAGTCAAATGTAGAGGATAGTAAATCCTTACAGGGCCAGGTCCCAGTAAAGGACACCGGAGGTATCTGATGCCCTTTGTACCAGAGTTACAGGTAGAAATTTGGGACTTCACATGTTCTGGGAACTGGATTTAGGCCTCCTGTAAGAGCAGACCATGTTCTTAACAGATGAGCCATCTTTCCAGCCCCTTAAAGAACAACAAACAAAAAAATGTAATTATAGCTGTCCATAAATGATAGTTTGGTTTTATTCATGGAATGACTTAAAATCCTGGAAGCACATAATTGCTCTCCATTATTATCCACAATTTAGCACAATTACAAGCGTATTTCACTTATTACTGTGGTGGAAATTACAACTTATGAATGGGATATTATTGTTCAATTCAAATATTCTGTGTTGCCATTCTCACTTGGGAGTTCTCATCTTGTCTTGTTCATGCTGTTTTACCAAAAACTCCTTCACCATTGAGTACATTAGTAGAACCCAGGTCTTTTGGAGCCCACAGAGGTTTCCTAGTGATATCTGAGCTTGCTTTACCAGCAGGGCTGCATACGAGGATGATTGGACCTCAGACCTGGGTACTAGGTGTTTGGTAGGGTCTACATTTAGCTGTATCTAGTATTGGGGAGTTTTTTGCCTCCCCCTTGACATGGATATAAAAATTCCTTTGAAATAAAGTTCTGGGCTGGTGGATTAGGATCTAGGCTCCACTGAGGCTATCTTGTGTTTCTGTCTCTCTCTTCTCTCTATACTTCTATCTAAATCTCTTATCCCTCACTCCCCAGGAACATCCAGAGGGAAAGTACCCACAGAGGTCTCATGTAGAAGGAAATTAGGGAAGGAAGTAGGTGCTCTGTGCTCACAAAGGTGGTGATATAAGATACAAGCCTTCTGGGTGTTATATATGTGTAGAGTTTCTACCTTAATAGTAGGATTATTTCATTTTATAAAATGTTTAGTGTCCCTGTTCCCAGATGAGAACACAACTAAAGGCATTATATTTATTTTTTTTTGAGAATTTCATACATCATTATAAAATCTCTCTCTCCCCATTCTATTTCCCACAAATCATATGCAACAAAACTCTCAAAATCATGAGCTCTTTTTAATTTACTAGTCTCAAACACTCATTTTCATTTTCTGCTTTCACATAAATATGCACTTTTATGCACACACACAATAGATTCAATTTGTTGTTTCTTGGCTACTCATGTGTTTGGTGATAATCATATGGGAATAAAAAAAACTATAAGAAGTTTCATCCTGGATACGACCAAGTCTCCATCTCTCATGGGGGCATCACTTCTAATTCAGACAGGAAGATTCATGTTATAGTGTATCAATAGGATCTGTGTTTGTCGTTGAAGAAGATAGGCATTATGAAATGGAAGCAGTGCTTTTCAGAAAAGTCTCCATTCCAAAACACACTGGAGTGGCCTGTCCATAAGAAATGCTGAAGTTGCACTAACAATACTTTTGCTTTCTGCTTCAGATATGGATCAGTGTTTGAAGTGTCCAGAGGACCAGTATGCCAATGCAGAGCAGAACCACTGCCTGTACAAAGATGTGACCTTTCTGGCCTTTGATGACCCCTTGGGGATGACGCTGTCCTGTATGGCCTTGGGTTTGTCTGCATTCACCGTTCTGGTTCTTGGGATCTTTGTGAAGCACCAAGACACTCCCATTGTGAAGGCCAATAACCTCACTCTCAGCTACATCCTGCTCATCTCCCTCATCTTCTGTTTCCTCTGCTCCTTGCTCTTCATTGGCCATCCCAACTCAGCTACCTGTATCCTGCAGCAAATAACATATGGAGTTTCATTCACTGTGGCTGTTTCCACTGTGTTGGCCAAGACAATTACTGTGGTTTTGGCTTTTAAAGTCACTATTCCTGGAAGAAGGATGAAGTGGCTCCTGGTATCAGGGGTACCTAACTACATTATTCCCATCTGCACCATCATCCAAATTATTCTCTGTGCAATCTGGCTGGGAACATCTCCTCCCTCTGTTGACACTGATGCATACTCTGAGCATGGCCACATCATCATTGTGTGCAAAAAAGGCTCAGTAACTGCTTTCTACTCTGTCTTAGGATACCTGGGTTCCTTGGCCCTGGGAAGCTTCACTGTGGCTTTCTTGGCCAGGAATCTCCCTGACACATTCAATGAAGCCAAATTCATGACGTTCAGCATGCTGTTGTTCTGCAGTGTCTGGGTCACTTTTCTCCCTGTCTACCAAAGCACCAAGGGCAAGGTCATGGTGGCTGTGGAGGTCTTCTCCATCTTAGCCTCCAGTGCTGGATTGTTGGGATGTATATTTGTCCCCAAGTGCTATATCATTTTGTTAAGACCAGAGAGAAATTCTCTTCAAAAGTTAAGGGCAAAATCATCTTCCAGAACTCACATTTCATAAATTTTAAATGACACATGTAATGTTGGTACTGAACAACCTATTAGCATATGATGAAAGATTATTCATTAGCTAGTGACTCACTGTTTCTTTTAATGATGTTGTTTATCAGTGACATGTGTACTACTTTTATCTACATTTTCTCCCACAAGCTTCCACTTAGCCATCTATTTTTACAAGACATGGCTGTTCGACATTAGTGCAGAGTGGTAATGTTCTCTTTGTCTCATATATACTATAAGATTTATAATAAAATCTGATGCTTCTTTTTGATATCTTAGTGAATGTAAGACATTGACACCAATTGATTATTGGAGAAATTGAAGGAAGTTTGTGACCTCATGTTTGCAGATGAAGGCAACACAATGCTACTCCTTGTAGGGGAAAGACTAGAGAATTCTGATGCATCATGGGAGTTAGAGGAGTAGAACTTAGGAGAGAAGGATGTTTCAATAAACAGATATTGCAGAATATTGCAGAAGCTGGAGAGTTGTCTCAGTAGACAAAATCATGTGCTGCTCTTGCAAAATGGCTGAGTTCAATACACAGCCCTCATAAAATGTAGTTTACATCACCTGTAACAGTAGCTCCAAGGGATCAGTGCCCTCTTTGGGCCTCCAAGGACTCTTATACACACACATGCACATAACAATACACTCAATACACACACATACACACACACACAAACACACACATACATTCACACACATCTGAATCCAACACCTTTTTGTCTTTCACTGGAAAGCAAAGAGATTTCTATGGGATTATAATAATATAAAATTCATTAAAAGAAAATATACTAGGATAAAACAAAAAATAACACATTAGATTGAACAAAAGAAACAAAGAGAAGGAAAGGAGCCCAAGACAACTCAAATGAATCAGAGACCCACTTTGTTGCACACTCAATGCCACCAAAACATAAAGTCGTAGGCATTGTACATACTCAGAGAAACTAACAGGGTAAAATGAGAGAAGAAAAAAAGAAGAAGACAAAACAAAACAAGACAAAACAACAAAAACAAGATTAAAAATAAAAAGAAACAAAATAGTGAAATACCCTTTCATGAAATTGTGAGACTAGAAACATCCAAAGATGCCATGAGTTCATTTTCTGTTGTCATCTAATGCTGAACATGCATTCTACCCTTCAAAGTAGTTGGTTTCCCCAGTGAGACTCCCCTGGACGAAACTAAACTTTCACTAGCAGCTGGATATTGCTTCTGGGCTAGGAATGAGGCATATGTCCACTTCACCTTTCAGCTCAAGTACCCTGCACTTGATAATGTTTTGTCAGTCTGACACAAGCTAAAGTCATCTGAGAGGAGGGAACCTCAATTAAGAAAATGTTTTTAAGCTTTCGGTGCTGGTGCACACGTTTAATCCCAGCCCTTGGGAGGCATAAGCTGGCAGATATCTGTGAGTTTGAGGCCAGCCTGGTCTACAGAGTTAGTTACAGGAGAGCCAAGGCTACATGAAGAAACCCTGTCCTTTTTTGTTAGTTTTTGACACAGATTTCTCTGTGTAGCTTTGCGCCTTACCTGGAACTCACTCTGTAGTCCAGACTGGCATCGAACTCACAGAGATCCGCCTGGCTCTGCCTCTCCAGTGCTGGTGTTAAAGTCGTGTGCCACCACCACTGGGCAGAAATCCTATCTTGATGTCTCCCACCCCACCCCCCAAAATGAAAATGATGTCCAGCTATAGGGCATTTTCTTAGTTAGTCATTGATAGGGAGGGCCCAGCTCAAAGTGGGTGGTGACAATCCTAGGCTGGTGGTCCTGAGTTCTATAAGAAGGCAGGCTGAGCAAGGCAGTAAGCAGCACCTCTCCATGGCCTCTGCCTCAGTTCCTACCTCCAGTCTCAGCCCTGTTTTACTTTAGTCCTGGCTTCCTTCATTGATGAACTCAAATGTAAAAGAGTGTGCAAAATACACCCTTTCCTCTCCAACTTGGTTTTTGGCCATGTTGTTTTATTGAAGCAATAGAAACTCTAACTATGACAAGTTGGTACCAGGAGTGGGGTCTTGCTTTGACAGACCTGACCATGTTACTTTGTAGGAGAACCTTGAAGGGACTTTGAAATATTGTATAAGAAAATCCTTTGAGTATTTAACTAATGGTGAGCTGTTCTGTAGTAGCTCAGAATATAAGAATGTTGAGTGCAATGCAGAATATGGGAACATGGCTTGTGAAGTTTTAGAGGTAAGTTTAAAGACTCTCTTTGAGACATTTGTTATTTTTTTATTTTATTTTACAATACTATTCAGTTCCACATAATAGCCACAGATTCCCCTGGTCTCCCCCTCTTGCCCCCCTCCCCCTCCCCCCAGCCCACCCCCCATTCCCACCTCCTCCAGATCAGGGTCTCCCCCGAGGACCGGGAACGACCTGGTAGACTCAGTCCAGGCAGGTCCATTCCCCCCCCCTCCCAGACCGAGCCAAGTGTCCCTGCATAAGTCCCAGGATTCAAACAGCCAACTCATGCAACGAGCCCAGGACCCGGCACCAACGCACAGCTGCCTCCCAAACAGATCAAGCCAAATGACTGTCTCACCCATTCAGGGGGTCTGATCCAGTTGGGGGCCCCTCAGCCTTTGGTTCATAGATCCTGTGCTTCCATTCATTTGGTTATTTGTCCCTGTGCTTTATCCAACCTTGGCTTCAACAATTCTCGCTCATATAAACCCTCTTCTTTCTCACTAATTAGACTCCCAGTGCTCCACCAGGGGCCCAGCCGTGGATGTCTGCATCCAGATTCCTCAGTCCTTGGATGGGGTTTATGGCACAACTATCAGGGTGTCTGGCCATCCCATCACCAGAGTAGGTCAGTTCCTGCCGTCTCTCGACCATTGCCAGCAGTCTTTTGCGGGGGTATCTTTGTGGATCTCCGTGGGCCTCCCTAGCTCTCTGCTTCCTCCCCTTCTCATGTGGTCTTCATTTACCATGGTCTCCTATTCCTTGTTCTCCCTCTCTGTTCTTGATCCAGGTGGGATCTGCCGGTCTCTTTCCCTCGACCCTCACCGTTCATTGCTCCCACTCATGTCCAGGCTGTTCATGTAGATCTCATCCATTTCTCTGTCTTTGGGTGATCCCCATCTCTTTCTTGGGGTCCTGTTTTCCAGGTAGCCTCACTGGTGATGTGAGTAGCAGTCCAGTCATCCTTGTTCCACATCTAGTATCCTCCTATGAGGATACTCAGTCTAGGCAGGTCCAGTCCCCTCCTCCCAGACTGAGCCAAGTGTCCCTGCATAAGCTCCACGTTTCAAACAGCTCTCTCATGCAGTGAGCCCAGGACCTGGTACCACTGCCTAGATGCCTCCCAAACAGATCAAGCCAATCAGCTGTCTCACCTATTCAGAGGGCCTGATCCAGTTGGGGGCCCCTCAGCCTTTGGTTCATAGTTCATGTGTTTCCATTCATTTGGCTATTTGTCCCTGTGCTTTATCCAACCCTGGTTTCAACAATTCTTGCTCATATAAACCCTCCTCTTTCTCTCTAATTAGACTCCCAGCGCTCCACCCGGGGGCCTAGCTGTGGATGTCTGGATCCAGATTCCTCAGTCCTTGGATGGGGTTTCACAGAACCTAGAAACAACCTAGATTCCCATCAACTTAAGAATGGATAAAGAGAATGTGATAAAAATACACAATGGAGTAATACTCAGCAATAAAAAATAATGGCCGGGCGGTGGTGGCGCACGCCTTTAATCCCAGCACTCGGGAGGCAGAGGCAGGCGAATCTCTGTGAGTTCGAGGCCAGCCTGGTCTCCAAAGCGAGTTCCAGGAAAGGCGCAAAGCTACACAGAGAAACCCTGTCTCGAAAAACCAAAAAAAAAAAATAATAATGGCATCATAAAATTTGGAGGCAAATGAATGGAACTAGAAAATACCATTCTGAGTGAAGTAACCCAGACTTAGAAGTACAAACATGGTATGTACTCACTCATAAGTGGATACTAGATGGAAAGCAAATAATAACTATATTACAACCGACAACTCCAGAGAGGCTAGCTAACAAGGGGACCCTAAGAAGGATACATGGATCACCCTGGGAAGAGAAAATAGATGAAATATCCATGAGTAAACTGGGGGTGGTGGCGAAATGGTGGGTGGGTTGGGGAATGAGAACATAATGGAATGGGATAGTTGAACTGGAACAGGGACTGAGTAGGAGAACACTGAAAGAGATACCTTGATAGAAGGACACATCATGAGGATAGGGAGAAACCAGGATTACAGGGAAGTTCCCAGGAATCCACAAGGGTGACCCAAGCTTGGACTACTAGCCATAGTAGAGAGGATGCCTGAACTGGCATACCCCAGTAATTGGATCAATAGGTACCCTCCCTAACTGTCATCATGGAGCCTTCATCCACTAACTGATGGAAGCCAATGTAAAGATAAACAACCAAACACCAGGCTGAGCTTCAGGAGTCCAGTTGAAGAATAAAGAAGAGGGATTCCATGAGAAAGAGGCATCAAGATCATGTTAGAGAAACCTATAGAGACAACCAAACCAAACTAGTTTGAACTCATGACCTTTAGACCAACAGCTATGAAACCTCCATGGGACTGGACTAGGAACTCTGTGTAAGCAAGACAGATGTGTATCTTGATCTATTTATGGGAGCTGCCTGGCAGTGGGATCAGGATCCATCTCTGGTGCATGAGCTGGCTTTTTGGAGCCCACTATTTATGGTGGGACACCTTGCATAGCCATAATGAATGGGGAGTGGCATGGACCAGCCTCAACTGAATGCACCAGGCTCTGTTGACTCCCCATGTGAGGTCTTACTTTGTCAGAGGAGGGAATAGGGGTGGGTTGTTTGGGGTGGGGGGAAGCTGGGAGGTTGGGAGAAAGGAAGAAAGGGCAATTTCTCGTTGTTATGTAAAATGAGTAAAACCTTTTTAATTATAAAAAAGAAGCACATCTCAACATCAAATATATGTTAACTCAGAGTATGGAGTTGGAAAATATTTTCCAAGCAGATGGACCTAAGAAGCAAGCTGGTGCAGCTATTATAATATCTAACAAAATAGACTTACAAGCAAAATTAATCATAAGAGGTAGAGAAGAACATTTCATACCCATCAAAAGGAAGAAAAAACTCCATGAAGAGAACTTTGCAGTTTTTAACACCATGGCTCAAATTTCAAAGCCCTGGCATTTGTAAAAGAAACATTACTAAACCTGAAATCACACAAAATCCTCATACATTAATTATAGAAGACTTCAATAACCCTCTCTCACCAATAGACAGGCTATCCAGATAAAACCTAAACAGTGAAATAATGGAGCTAAGAGATGTTATAACTCAAATGAACTTAACAGACATTTACAGAACAGTTCACCCAAACACAAAAGAATATACTTTCTTTTCAGCATCCCCTGGAACAGTCTCCAAAGTTTGCCAAATATTTGGCAACAAAGCAAGTTCAACAGATACAAGAAAACTGAAATAACCACATATAACTTATCAGACTACAGTGGATTAAAGCCGTATTTCAGCAACAACAGAACATTCATCTACTGAATCACTACTGGTTCAAGAAGAGATAAAGAAAATAAAGACTTCCTAGACTTCAATGAAAATGAATGTACAACATACCAAAACTTATGTATGATGATATTTTATTTTTGCTGAAATGTGAATTGATTTGTTTTTTAATAAATAAAGTTACCAGGGGTTCAGAGCTAAAAGCAAGTAATTTAGCAGAAGTCCAGCAGTTGTGGCACATGCCCTTAATCTGATCACATGGCAGGCACAGTCTCTGTGTTTTCAAGGACACAGCCAAGCGGTGACCCGAACCTTCAATGTCAGTATGAATCATAGAGACCTGGAGGTCTGTATAGACAGGCGGTGATAAGGAAATCATGTGGTTGGGTTTAAAGCCAATGAGAAGGTAGAACATAAAGGCAATAAAAAGACAGGTCACACAGAGGTTCTCTCTCTCTCAGGGGAAGGACGGCAGTGACTGGTAAGCTAAAGGCTTCACTAGTGCTCTGATCTTTGGGGCCATTAACTGTGCATTTGGCTCTGTGTTTCTTATTTAATAAGACCGTTTATAATTTCATCTACACTTATGTGACCCAATGAAAGTGGTGTAGAGGAAAGTTCATAAGACTAATTGCCTACATCAAAAGGACAGTTCTCATAACAGGAATGTAAGAGTACATCTGAAAGTTTTAGAACAAAATGAAGCAAGAACACCGAAGAGGAGTAGATGGAAAAAATAATCAGTCTGAGGGCTAAAATTAGTAAACAGAAACATAAAGATCATTGTGGTGGTATTCTAATTGTACTGAAATATGATTTTGATTGTATGTTAATAAATAAAGTTGCCCGGGGGTCAGAGCTATTAGAGCCATAGACAGAGTGTGGCGGTGGTGACACATGCCTTTAATCCCATAGATCTCTCTGTGTTCAGGGATACAGCCAGCATTGGAGACATATGCCTTTAAGACCTAGGGGGCTGTACATTCAGACAGTGACGAGGCAGTCATGTGTTTGGGTTTACAACCAATGAGAAGGCAGAACAATAATACTATAAAAAAGATGTACAGACAGGATATAGCTCTCTTTCAGGAAGCTGGGACAGCAGAAGGAAGGGTGAGATTTTAGCTCTGAGTTCTGACCTCTTGGCTTTCTCTTTTACATTGTTTCTGTGTTTCTTATTTAATAAGATGGTTGGTTACATCTACATCTGGTGCCCAACGTGGGGCAAGAGTTTCCACCTAAAACCTGAGAAAAGATTCTAAAACAGAACTAAAAACAGCTTCCTAATTGTCTCTCTCAAATGAGCGGCAGGCTGCCGGTTTGAGCTACTGGTTGGTTCCTAGCATGTGAGCTCAATCTGCAGTATGGCAGGAATGAGGCCTGTGCAAGTGGCACATTAAGCTGTGTGGTGGATTTAGCCTTTGCTAGTACAAAACAAAAAAGGAGGTTTCTGGGCTACACGCTGCTTGGATAAAAGCATAGACCCACGATGGCTCCCAGAGCTGGCAGAAAACGTACCACCGCCATGTTGGGAAGCTGAAGTAGGCAGAGCCAGCAGCCACAGCACAGTTTCAGGCTTAAAAGGCTGCAGTTTAAAGCAATAGGCTCAAGGTAATATAAAAAATAAGCCACATAAAGATGGCTACCACACAGAGAATCTGGATTATGTTCTCTTTTATATTTGTAACTGAAGAAAAACATTTGATTGCAAAAGCTGTTGAGTTATGCCAAAATGTGTATTTTAAAGGTACCTTGACTTCAAAATTTGGATATAAGGATATGTTGCTTTGGAAAGGAGGCTCTGCTTTTGTTTCTGCAGAAGGCTGAGGCAGAGAGAAACCGCCAGCCGCCACCATGACCAGCAGCATGTGAAGACGCCGGTAAGCCACCAGCCATGTGGCAAGGTATAGATTTATGGAAATGAATTAATTTAAGCTATAAGAACTGTTAGCAAGAAGCTTGCCACGGCCATACAATTTGTAAGCAATATAAGTCTCTGTGTTTATTTGGTTGGGTCTGAGCGGCTGTGGGACTGGCAGATGACAAAGATTTGTCCTGACTGTGGGCAAGGCAGGAAAACTCTAGCTACAGATCATTGCAAATAATCAATGAAACAAAGAATTGCTTTTTGAGAAAATCATCAAGATAGACAAACCTCCATCCAAATTAATTAAAAGACACAGAGAGAATACCCAAATTAACAAAATCAGAGATGACAAGTGGGTTACAGCAACAGTCAGCAAGGAAACCCAAAGAAACATTAGGTCAAACTTTAAAAACCTGTACTCAACAAAATTGGAAAACCTGAAAGAAAGGGATATTTTTCTTGATAGATACAACTTACCAAAGATAAATCAAGATCAATTAAACAAATTAAACAGACCTATAATCCCCAAGGAAATAGAAGCAGCCATTAAAAATCTTTCAACCAAAGAAAGCCAGGGACCAGATGGCTTTATCAAAGAGTTCTCCCAGACCTTTGAAGAAGAGCTAATATCAACATTCCTCCAATTATTCCACAAAACAGAAACAGAAGGCACATTGGCAAATCCATTTTATGAGGCCATGGTAACCTTGATACTCAAACCACAAAAAGAGTCAACAAAGAAACAGAGTTACAGACTAATTTCCCTTATGAACATAGAATCAAAAATAATAAAATACTTGCAAGCAGAATCCAAGAATATATCAAAAAGTTTATGTACCATGATCAAGTAAGCTTTATCCCAAAGATTTAGAGATGTTTTAATATACCAAAATCAGTGAATATATTCACCATTCAAACAAACTGAAGGAAAGAAAATAGCATATGATTATCTCATTGGAAGCTGAACAATCCTTTGACAAAATTAAACACCCTTTTATGATATAAGTCTTGGAGAAATTAGGGATACAAAGAACATACTTAATCACTGCTAAGGCAATTGACGTCCAGCCTATAGCCAATATTAAAGTGAATGGACAGAAATCCCATTAAATTCAGGAACAAGACAAGGCTGTCTGCTCTCCTCATATGTATTCAATATAGTACTTGAAGTTCTAGTTAGAGCAACAAGATACCCCTCAACCAAAGAATGGATAAAGAAATGTGGTACACAATGGGGTATATTCATGTGTTAGAAAAAAAATGACATCATGAAAGTTCCTGGTAAATGGATGGAACTAGAAAAAAAATCATCCTTTGTGAGATAACCCAGTGTGAGAAAGAGAAACATGATATATTGTCACTTATAAGTGAATATTAGCTGTTAAGTACAGAATAATCACACTATAATTCACAGACTCAGAGAGGTTAAGTAACAAGAAGAGCTCTAGGGTGAAAATGGATCTCCTTGGGAAAGGGAACTATAATAGATTTTTGTGGGTGTACTAGGGGCAGGTGGGGATGGTAACAGAGTTATCAGGATGGGAAAGAGGGACACAGGAAGATGGTATGGGAAGATCCTATTGGAATAGGTAGATACATAGGGAGCTATTTGGAAATCCAGTGCAGTGGATACTTTCTGGAAGCCATGAGGGTAACCATTGAGAGGACTCCTAGTAATGGAGGATATGGAGTCTAAACTGGCCATCTTATTTTACCAGGCTAGACTCTCATTGGTGGAACTTGGACCCCAATCCAGCCACAAAACTTTCCAACCACAACTTGTCCTACAAGCAAGCTGTTTGGGGCAATGGAGGCTCAGAGCTTATTGGGGGTGGCCAATCAGTGACTTATCTGTCTTGAGACCCAAGTCATGAGAAACAGCTCATGCTTTGCTTTGTCTGGATGGCCAGAAACCTTAATCTGAATGCTCAGAGACCTAGAGTAGAAACACACACTGCTTGCTGATGAGAGAGAGAGAGAGAGAGAGAGAGAGAGAGAGAGAGAGAGAGAGAATGGAGTGAAGCAGGCTTTTGAAAGCTCCATTCCCACCGTAAATGACAGTCCTCCTTCAACGAAGCCACATCTCCTGATCCTTCCAAAACAGTTCCACAACTATAGACCAAGTATTCAAACATATGAGCCTCTGGGGGCCATTCTCATTTAAACTACCGTAAATGTATCTGCTCTGCCTTCATGAACTCTAACAGTCTGAAATTATAACGCAATGCAAGGTCATCTTTTATTAGATGCTTGGTCATGGTGCCTTTTTATAGCAATAGAAAAGAAAGCAAGACAAAGTGCATGATGACATGAAGCATACTGCTCTGGTGTTGGAAGGTGGTTTTCTGTAGACAGACATTTCCACAATTGTTTAGGAGCACAAAGCAGGTATGAGTTTCAATTTCAATAGTATGTTATTCCAGTTGGAAAAATGAACTTAACCAGTGGTTTTCTGACAGTTGGAAGGAAGAGAATTGTCTTCACTGAAGTGAGTTCACTTACAGATAATTTTCATTTGCTTGGATATTGCAGATGTAGAAATTTTCTGTGAATGTTTTCTGCATGATTGACATGTACCTGTCTCGTTGGAAATCTCATTCTCTGGGCATTGCTTGCAGTCAAAGCAACAGGCAGCCTTACCCTCTCGGTGAGTTTTCCTAAATGCAGGATGACAGCTCTCACTGCATACAGAGTGAGGAATCTGAGAATACTAAATGAATGGTAGCAAAGGGTCATGTTTTCTGGAATCTCTAATAGATTTTTTGAATATTGAGCTGTTAATTATTTATGTTAATGTTTATAAATGCAGAATGTTGATTTTTTATTAGTAAGGTGAGTTATTCACAGGCCCATGTGGTAAATACTTGACCCTAATAACATTACTTTGTTGGAAAATTGTTCAAAGATTATGAGGTGAGGCATAAAAGTAAGAATTTAGGTCTTTAATAGCATGTCTTGGTGACATAATAGCTACAAAACTATTGCTTCTTGACTCCTGGATAGAAAGGCAAATGAGTTTTTTTCTTCCGTGGTAAGGGTTCACCTTGTCTTCCATAATAGAGATTCATCTTAGAACAACTGTGTAAACTAATCTTGTAGAATTATTGTGGAAATTTTTCTAGATTAGTTTACTTGAGGTAAAAAATAATCCTCTCTAAAGTGGGTTGCCCCAATTTATTGGCCCTGGTCATCTAGTGAAATAAAAGGAAGAAATGATGATAATGGCAGAGTTCAGCTATCTCTGCATCTTGACTGTTGATGCAATGTGAACATCTATCTCTACCACCTAAAAACATGGCTTTCTGCAGTGAGTGAATATATTCTCAAACCGTGAGCCAAGAAGAGTCTCCCATACTGTTTGCTAAGTAGCATTTTTGCAATGGCAAAACAAACAACTAACACATCTACATATTCCCATAATGCTCTTCTATCTTGACAGAGACTTAGAAGCAAAAGAACTACTGACCATTGACTGAAACCTTGCAAGATGGGATCAAAATAAATCTTTTGTTAGGTGAACTGTGAAAATGATGGAAATGATCCTGAAAAAAAATACTTTTATGTATGTTAAAAAATGAGCAGATTGGAAAATGGTTCATTCACCAAAATTAGGTATGAAGACAATGCTTTATATTGGTCATTATGTGTCTATAAATGGGCCCTGTGTGAGCAGTGAAGGGTCATGACACATAGGAATATAGTTTTTGAAATTTATATAGGTCAAAATACTAAAGTAAGATGCAACCCACCTCTGTTAATCCTGTGGCCCACTGTATCATGTCATAAGATAAGGACAATTCCTGGCCCTCTGGAGCATTTGGTGAAAATCTTCCTACTTTTGCATTTATCCTAATACCTTTTGGGAAATTCCAAAAATTGAGAATGTCATATTCTGCATGAGATTTCCTTTTCCAATCCAGGACCACCTGGTCTCCAGCATGATTGATGAGTTGTGTGTTTTTAGAAAAGGGTGTAGCTAAAAGAAATACATGCCTTATGCTACATAAACTTCAGAGAAGTGCAACAGAGGCATAATCAGGGAACATCTCTTCTTGATTTTAATCCATATTGTGAAAAGCACCTTTAATATACTTTAATATAGGTACTACTCATATAAAACAAATGAAACGCAACAGGAATGGAAACATCATTATCGTTCTAATATATCCAATCAATCCCTTTAGAAAACATAGAACCAAGAACTCCTAAATCATAAATATGAATGGAAAAAACTCTCACCTTCTTTGAAAATATATTCATACTTGGGTTAGAGAGAAGGCTCTGAGGTGAAGAGCACTGTCTTGTCTTTCAGAGGACCCTGGTTCAATTCCCAACACCCACATAATAGCTTACAAATGCCTGTAACTCTAGTTCAAGGGGACCCTACCCCCTCACACAGACATGTACACAGGCAAAACAATAATGTTCATAAAATAAAAAAAATGAAATACAAAAATAAAGTATAGTCATATCCAATTAAGTTTTGAAAATATTTATAGTTTCACTATGTAAAAGTAAATGATTTTATGAGTGTTCATTTATGTAACATAAGCATTTTAGAAGTCTTCACGTCCATTGTGACAATTATCTATCTCTGTCTTTACTGTTATGTGAAATCTCTGAGGTAAATGGACTTTTTGTATTGAAAAACTTACCCTGGAAATATTGTGTGACACTTTGCAATACAACTACATATCGACTTAAAAGAGACTCTTCCTTTTACAATCTCTCTTGCAGCTTTTTAACAAAATAAACTAAACTATGTATTGTCTAGTTTTAGTGCATTTATAAACGCTTGGGGTGGCATATTTTTGATGGTATAATACTACAGAAGTGCTGTTACCTGCCAGGGGAAGAATGCCATCTCTTTTCCTTTTCCACGAGTTTAAAATTGTACTTGATTGAGAGTCATCTCATGTAGACTGTGGGACACAGCATACATGGCATTGTACACATTGTAACTCTCTTCATTCATGACAATGTCAAACATGTTCCCTGGTAAGAATCTCAAGGAGGTGTTAGACAGACAGTTATCCACAATTTTACAGTTTTTCCTCAAAAGAGAACAGTTGAAGAATGAGTGCCATAATACGGGAAGATAAATGTCTTTTGGGTATTTGGAAGGATTGACTGGATAAAATCTGTAAAATTATTGATCTCCTCATTATGTTGTGAAAAAGTAAGGGTCCCATGCAATGCATCTAATAGGAAATAGTTATCAAATGTGGAATGATCCCATTGTGAGTTCAGGACCCAGACTTTCCATGTGGGTAACATCTGCTTAATATTTACTATTAAGCTTAATAGAGAATCAGTGTCACCAAAAATAATAATCACATTTGGTAATGATTCCAGGATTTTCACCTGATTTTTCCAGGAAGTGGCCAGAAATGAACACCTGATGACTAGGATCATTTCCACAAATGCTATGCAGACTCCATTTTTCTCCATCTTGATTCTCAAATCTGACAGGATCTGGGAACCTTTGTGATCATCTATGATGAACAGCCCAACCCAGTTCCAGTGGAAATGAAGCATCAAAGATACAATGCCAAGTGTCAGATATATGTCCTTGGGGGCCACCTGGTACAGGGAAGAAAATCTTCTTTGTTCACTAAGAGTAGTATCAAAAGGCCTAAAACTAAGCTGTAGGGAAAAACAATCAGAAAGAAGAACATTGTCATGAAATTTAACTCAATTCTACAGCAATGGCTTAAAGCCTTTGAAGTTCAAATCAGTATTCCTATGGGTTTATCAGAAAAGCACAATGATGTTCTTCTGTCAGCTCAGCAGCTGCACATGAATCTCCTGATATTTTGAGTACTGTCTACAGCCCCATAGCCCTGCAGTCAGTGGCCCACCAACAACTCAGGCTTCAGACTGGAGGTACTTCCAGTCCCAAGGCCTGGGTACATGGTGGCTGCTATGTATAGGTTTAAACTAAGTCTGAATTGTTCTATTGACCAACAAAGACTCAGAAGTCAGATTTGAGGGTGAAAACACATTAGATCAGAGAGGGTGAGAAGCAAACTAGTTGACCTTCCTTTTTGCCAGAGACCCATCAATAGACATGTCTCTTCATTCATCCCAAACATAAAAGAAAGCACCAAACTCTTAATCCCACATTACTCCTTCCTGTATGTCTCTCTATCTGCATTCCTGGATCATCCAGACTCTCCATAGCTAATTCCAGTCACCTAGTTGCTGACTTCACCCCCTAAACTAAGGATTTTTTTAATTAAACACATACACTATCTCAGGGTTCACATTAAGAATGAATAACCCTTGACAGCACAGACAATATGTAGAGGTTCAATAGGGTGGTGTCTTGCTCCACCCTTCCTTCCCCTTATCTCTATTTTAAGCTATAAAAGCACATATGTATCAACTATGTCTGCATACTTCCCTATCCATGAAGAGCTACTCATTTCCCCTTTTCTCACACAGACAGCTGAAATACCATCAAGTAGAGCTGGCATCATGTCGTATTCCATCATCCTCTCTCACCTGTGGAAATTTTTAAAGGTCCAGCACTGTCCCTATGTATTCAGTTATTGCCCATGATGGTCCTTTAAGTACAGCAGCTGGCATGCCCTCTCTTGGACATCTGTAGTTAGGTAGGGCATAACTAGGGTCTGAAAATGAGCCAAAAAGATTGGCCAGAGTGTGCCTCTGACCATGTCGGACATTGTGGACCTTGAATCCCAGGGATGTATTAGGTAAAATATAGGGATTGCTGTTGATCTCCTCAATTGCAAACATCATGGCCAAAATACATTAGTAGTTCCTCAACTTAGACCTGCAGAGAAGGCAGAACAATATTGAGGAGGAAGATTCATACCACACAACAAATTACACATGTGCAAGCTTAGTGTACTGGCTTTTACAATTCAAATACTTCTGTTTCCCCAAATCCAGGTTTAAGTATCTTTCTAGTATTTAGTGCAAATAGAATGGGACTATTATTTGCTTTTTAAATTTTTTCAATTGAAAACAGATTTTTTTCATGAAATATTTTCTAATTATAGGTTCACCTCCACCATCTCCTTCCATGTTCTCTCCTCTTCCCCTCCCACTCAAACTTGGCCTCTTCTTCTCTCTCTTATTAGAAAACAATCAAATATCTAAAATATAATAAATTAAAATAAAAACAAACAGAATGGGAAAAGTTTTTTTTTAACCAACTCTACTTTAGATAATGGGCTAATGTACAAAATATATGAAGAACCCAAGAAACTAGACAAAAACAAAACAAATAATCTAATTAAAAAGTGGGGTACAGAGCTAAACTGAAAATTTCTTGCACTATCAGAATGGCTAAGATCAATAACACAAGTGACAGCTCATGCTGGCAAGAATGTGGAGCAAGGACAACACTCCCCCATTGCTAGTGAGAGTGTAAACTTGTACAGCAACTATGGAGATCAATATGGCAGTTCCTCAGAAAACTGGGAATGGACCTACCTCAACACCCAACTATCCCACTCTTGGGTGTGTACCCAAAGGACGCTCTATCCTACCACAAGGATACTTGCTCAGCTGTGTTTGTTGTACCTTTATTCCTAATAGCCAGAAGCTGAAAACAGTCTAGTTGTCCCTCAACCAAAGAATGGATAAAGAAAATTTGGTATAGATTTGTGCAGTGGAGTATTATTCGGCTGTTAGAAAAAAATAGTGACATCATAAAATTTGCAGGCAAATGGATGGAACTAGAAAAAAGTAATCCATGGACCCCAAAAGACAAACATGATATGCACTCACTTATAGGTAGATATTAGTTGTTAAGTCAATGGTAATCACAGTCCACAAACCCAGAAAGGCCAAGTTACAACTAGTGCTCTAAGTGGGACACATGGATCTCTCTGGTAAGGGGAAATTAAATAGATTTTTTGGGTACATAAGTAGTGGGAAGTTGGGTTGGGCATCTGAACAGGAGTGGGGGAGGTATGGAGGGAGAGAGTACTGGGAGAAATGACTAGAATTGGGGTGCATTTGTGGGAGCAAACTAGTCCAGTAGATGCTCCCTGGATTTTATGAAGGTGATCCTGAGAGATTCCTAGTAAAAGAGGATATGGATCTGAACTGTCCATCTTTAGTAACCAGGTCAGCTTTCCAGTGCTGGGACTGGCACACCAACACAGCCACAAAACCTTCCCCCTACAATTTATCCTGCCTTCAAGACATCCTAGGTGAGTGGAGATGCAGAAATTGTGGGACTGAACAGCTAATGACTTGTCTAATTTGAGGCCTAAGCCAGGACAGGGAGCCCATGCTTGACACTGTCTAGATGACTATGAACTGGTGGTTATCTCTGATAGGCCAGAGATCTATAATAGCCAATCAGTATAATGATTCTTAGTGATATTCTCCTATATTCATAGATGGTGCCCCATCCAATTGTCATCATAAATTCCTTCACTGTCAGCTGATGGGAGCAGATGCAGACACATAGCTAAGCATTAGGCAGTGAGAGAGCGAGCCCAAACTGAAGATCTCCATTGTGTCCCTCCCCTTGGAGCTTGGAGACCTCCATGGAAGAGTGGAAGAAGAATTTTAGGATCCAAAGGGATCAAGAACACTATGAAAACAGTTCTACAGAGTCAACTAAGCAAGATTCACAGAGGCTCACAGAAACTGATGCAGCCATAACAAAGCTTGTATGTGTCTGTACTAGGTTCTCTGCATACATATAAAAGTTGTTAGCTTGCTGTTTTTGTTGCCTATCCCAGCCACGATATGAGAGTTTGTGCTTAGTCTTGTTGTATCTTGTTATGTCCTGTTGGGTGATATCCCTGGGAGGCCTGCTCTTTTCTGAAGGGAAATGGAGGAGGAGTGGATCTGGGGAGAGAGGGAAAGAGGGGGACTGGGAGGAATGCAGGGAAGGAAAACTGCAGTCAGGATGTACTGAAAACAAAACAAAACAAAAACCAGACCATCCCCACAAATCTAAGTAGGCACAATTATCTTAAAATGTGACAAAACAGCCCCCTGGCATGATTCCGTCCTGCGTGTCTGTTCTGCAGAGCAGTGGGCAGTTCCCTCCGTCCGACTTCTCTCACACCAAAGTGCGCGCCTCCACCTCATGGAAGACTCGATGGACATGGACATGAGCCCTCTCAGGCCTCAGAACTACCTTTTCGGTTGTGAACTAAAAGCTGACAAGGATTATCACTTTAAGGTGGATAATGATGAGAATGAGCACCAGTTATCACTAAGAACGGTTAGTTTAGGGGCAGGGGCAAAAGACGAATTGCACATCGTAGAGGCAGAAGCAATGAACTATGAAGGCAGTCCAATTAAAGTAACACTGGCAACTTTGAAAATGTCAGTATAACCAACAGTTTCTCTTGGGGGCTTTGAAATTACACCACCTGTGGTCTTAAGGTTGAAGTGTGGTTCAGGGCCTGTGCACATCAGTGGACAGCACCTAGTAGCTGTAGAGGAAGATGCAGAGTCAGAAGATGAAGATGAGGAGGATGTAAAACTTTTAAGTATGTCTGGAAAACGATCTGCTCCTGGAGGTGGTAACAAGGTTCCGCAGAAAAAAGTAAAACTTGACAAGGATGATGAGGATGACGATGAAGATGATGAGGATGATGAAGATGATGATGATGATTTTGATGATGAGGAAGCTGAACAAAAAGTGAAGAAATCTGTACGAGATACCCCATCCAAAAATGCACAAAAATCAAACCAAAATGGAAAAGACTTAAAACCATCAACACCAAGATCAAAGGGTCAAGAGTCTTTCAAAAAACAGGAAAAGACTCCTAAAACACCAAAAGGACCTAGTTCTGTAGAAGACATTAAGGCAAAAATGCAAGCAAGTATAGAAAAAGGTAGTTCTCTTCCCAAAGTGGAAGCCAAGTTCATTAATTATGTTAAGAATTGCTTCCGGATGACTGACCAGGAGGCTATTCAAGATCTCTGGCAGTGGAGGAAGTCTCTTTAAGAAAATGGTTTAAACAGTTTGAAATAATTCCGTCTTACTTAATTTCTGTAACAGTTGATATATCTGGCTGTCCTTTTTATAATGCAAAGTGAGAACTTTCCCTACTGTGTTTGATAAATGTTGTCCAGGTTCCATTGCCAAAAATGTGTTGTCTAAAATGCCTGTTTAGTATTCAAGGATGGAACTCCACCCTTTACTTGGTTTTAAGTATGTATGGAATGTTATAATAGGACATAGTAATAGTGGTGGTCAGATGTGGAAATGGTAGGGAGACAAATATACATGTGAAATAAACTCAGTATTTTAATAAAGTAAAAAAAAAATGTGACAAAACAGACATCCAACAAAACCTATTCAGAAGAGGCAGTGAAGTGTCCTTTCTAGTCACTAAGGGAAAAAATCCAACAACAGGGTATAAGAATGCTGATCAAATAGACATCAAATACAGGATTCCCCAACTTCACTGATGAGACAGTCTTAGATTTAAAAGGACAGATCAACCTTAGAACAGAGATGGTAGATGAGTTCAATACCCCACTTTCAACAATAGACAGGTAACATGGAAAAAAAGTAAATAGAGATATTCTGAAGTTAAATGACATCATAACTCTACATTTAATGCACCTGCTCACTTGCAATGCTCTAGATAGAAGACGTTTACAGAAAGCACTTTTTGTCCACTCTCCACACTCTACCCTTCAATAACCCACTCACAAGAAACAATACTTTCAAAATGTCTTCAAAATATGAGCATTCTGGCCCAGAAACCTCCTATTTTCTACCAACCAATGAGATATGAGGCTCAATAGTTTGAGCAGACAATTTTAATAAAACTATATTATTTTTAAAAGCTTTTTTACATCTACAGAGACCATATGATACAAATAAGGACTCCTTTGTATTTATATGCACTATGTACACATCAATGCAAAACTGAATGGCATGATGGTTCTCCATCTCATTGTGAGCACACAGGCTTACAGCTTGACATTTTGTTCTCCTGGGAACCAAGAAACAAGCACACTGTGGGCAACCCAAGAGTAGTATATATCCTCCCCAAATATTATGTATGAATTTGCACTAAAAGTTATTTCCAAACTATATTGTATTACTAGTTCTACTTATAAAGTAAGAGAATCTAAAAAGATGTTTCTAGAAGAATACTCAATATATTTATTTAATGTTCTAGAATTTCTCTGTAGACCATGCTTGCCTTGAAAACATAGGTTCACCTGTCTGTGCTTTACAAATGCTCTGATTAAAGGCATGAACCACCAAGATGCTTGGTTCTTATTGCACATGACTTGTACTAAACTGGACAATTAATATGATTAAAGTAAAAAGGAGGACATGTCGCCGGGCAGGGGTGGTGCATGCCTTTACTCCCAGCACTCGGAAGGCAGAGTCAGGCAGATCTCTGTGAGTTCGAGGCTAGCCTGGTCTACAAAGCAAGTTTCAGGAAAGGTGCAAAGCTACACAGAGAAACCCAAAAATAAAACCAAAAACCAAAAAAAAAAGAAAAAAAAGAAAGGAGGACATGTTACATTCCATGGTTTAATTGCTGCACATTTTTAAATATGATGAATTATCATCTTCTACCCCATAAACAGAAACTGATGTCATGATAATAAATGAACATGTATAAATATCACTGATAACACATGCAAAACTTAAAGAAATTACTGCAAATAGTTTTAAAACATGCAGGAAATCTGTGCCATTTCTGAAAAATACAGTTTTGATAATTGGTCAATATACCTTGTACAACTAAAAGTTTGTGCTATTTTACAGCTTCAGTATGACATAGTGTAATTATGTAAAATAAATGTTACATTGTAAAACTGATTTCAAATAACCAGTAAGCAGATATTTATGTCCTTTAATTTGAAAAAAAAACTAAAAAAAGAAAATATCCGCAGTAAAACAAACAAAATCTTAAAATCTGAGTTTTCATATTCTTCTAAAGCATAAATTGTTTCATGTTATTAATATACAAATGCACACCTAACTAATGCAATGCAACTTGGACATATTAAGTAAACCTTATTTTTAAATTAGTGTTAATGAAAAGCATTCTCATACACAGTCAGAGAAAGTGCCATTATTACTTTACAGGGAAATTAACCCCTATGCATCTAAGATTCTATAGTGTGCATCAACATATGCCTATGTTGATTAATCTGCTTTAGTCAGATGGTAGTCATATTTTGCAACTATTAGACATTAATTTACCATCTTCTTAATATTGAGAAAAAAATTAAAATCCAATTAAAGTTGGAACACACAAAATTAGTGTGATGGAAAATAATGCTAGGTGCATAACTTCTAGCCTTTTGTAGTCATGGTAATTATGATAAATAAATTTATGCATCTACAATTAATTTTTTTATTTTCTAATTTTATTTATTTATTTACTTATTTAGCCCAAACTGGCCTGGAACTGAATATGTAGTTGGCCTTAAACTTGTGGCAATCCTCCTGCCTCAGACTCTTTTTTTATTTTTGAAATTATAATTTTCTTCTTTTCTTTTATTTTACAATACCATTCAGTTCTATATATCAGCCACGGATTCCCTTGTTCTCCCCACTCCTGCTCCCCTCCCCTTCCTCCCAGCCCACCTCCCATTCGCACCTCCTCCAGGGCAAAGCCTCCACCGAGGACTGAGATCGACCTGGTAGACTCAGTCCAGGCAGGTCCAGTCCCCTCCTCCCAGACTGAGCCAAGTGTCCCTGCATAAGCTCCAGGTTTCAAAGAGCCAGCTCATGCAATGAGCACAGGACCCAGTCCCACTGCCTGGATGCCTCCCAAACAGATCAAGCCAATCAACTGTCTCACCTATTCAGAGGGCCTGATCCAGTTGGGGGCCCCTCAGCCTTTGGTTCATAGTTCATGTGTTTCCATTCGTTTGGCTATTTGTCCCTGTGCTTTATCCAACCTTGGTTTCAACAATTCTCACTCATATAAACCCTCCTCTTTCTCGCTGATTAGACTCCCGGTGCTCCACCCGGAAACCTAGCCTTGGATCTCTGCATCCATATCCGTCAGTCATTGGATGAGGTTTCTGGCATGACTATTAGGGTGTTTGGCCATCCCATCACCAGAGTAGGTCAGCTCCAGCTGTCTCTCGACCATTGCCAGCAGTCTATAGTGGGGGTATCTTTGTGGATTTCTGTGGGCCTCTCTAGCACTTTGTTTCTTCCTTTTCTCATGTGTTCTTTATTTACCATGGTCTCCTATTCCTTGTTCTCCCTCTCTGTTCTTGATCCAGCTGGGATCTCCCGCTCCCACAGGCTCTCTTTCCCTCTACCCTCGCCCTTCATTATTACCACTCATGTCCAGATTGTTCATGTAGGTCTCAGCCATTTTTCCGTCATTGCGCAATCCTCCTGTCTTTCTTGGGGTCCTGTTTTCCAGGAAGCCTGCCTGGTGATGTGAACAGTAGTCCAGACATCCTTGTTCCACATCTAGTATCCTCCTATGAGTGAGTACATACCATATTTGTCTTTCTGAGTCTGGGTTACCTCACTCAGGATGATTTTTTTTAGATCCATCCATTTGCCTGCAAGCCTCATGATGTCATTGTTTTTTCTCTGCTGAGTAGTATTCCATTGTGTATATGTGCCACAATTATCCATTCTTCAGTTGAAGGGCATCTAGGTTGTTTCCAGGTTTTGGCTATTACAAACAGTGCTGATATGAACATAGCTGAGCAAGTGTTCTTGTGGTATGATTGAGCATTTCTTGTGTATATGCCCAAAAGTGGTATACCTGGATCTTGGGGGAGATTTATTGCCAATTTTCTAAGAAAGCACCATATTGATTTCCAAAGTGGTTGTACAAGCTTGCATTCCCACCCGGAGTGGAGGAGAGTTTCCCTAGTTCCACATCCGCTCCAGCATAAAGTGTCTTCAGTGTTTTTGATCTTAGTCATTTTGACAGGAGTAAGGTGGTATCTCAGAGTTGTTTTGATTTACATTTCCCTTATGATTAGGGATGTTGAGCAATTCCTTTAATGTCTTTCAGCCATTTGAGTTTCCTCTGTTGAGAATTCTCTGTTTAGTTCTATAGGCCATTTCTTAATTGGACTGTTGGTCGTTTGGATGTCTAATTTCTTGAGTTCCTTATAAATTCTAGATATCAGACCTCTGTCAGATGTGGGGTTGGTGAATATTTTTTCCCATTCTGTAGGCTGTTGCTTTGCCTTGTTGACCATATCCTTTGCTCTACAAAAGCTTCTCAGTTTCAAGAGGTCCCATTGATTGATTGTTTCTCTCAGTGTCTGCGCTACTGGTGTTATATTTCGGAAGTGATCTCCTATGCCAATGCATTCAAGACTACTTCCTACTTTCTCTTCTAGCAGGTTCAGAATAGCTGGATTTATGTTGAGGTCCTTGATCCACTTGGATTAAGTTTTGTGCATGGTGACAGATATGGATCTATTTGCAGCCTTCTACACATTGATATGCAGTTATGCCAGCATCATTTGTTGAAAATGCTTTCTTTTTTCCATTGTATAGTTTTGGCTTCTTTGTCAAAAATTATATGTTCAGGACTTTCCTTCTGGACCAGAGGTGAGTATCCGGGTCCAACCCAGACCCCATCCCTGGACACCAGCCACACCAGAAGACCTGCCCAACTTGGCCACAGGTTCTGGCCACCGGGCGGGTCCCCCTCTAGCCCCACCAGGAGGGATCCCCTTTTCCAAGCCCCCCCCCGGCAGCCCCTGCAATCTCCGTGCCCTGCCCCCATGCCCATCTGCCCGAGACCCCAGCCACTTCCTGAGACTTAGAGACTGGCCCCCAGCTCCCATCCTGCCCCCAACTTCCCTTCTGGACCAGAGGTGAGTATCCTGGTCCAACCCAGACCCCATCCCTGGACACCAGCCACACCAGAAGACCTGCCCAACTTGGCCACAGGTTCTGGCCACAGGGTGGGTCCCTCTCTAGCCCCACCAGGAGGGATCCCCTTTTCCAAGCCCCCCGGCAGCCCCTGCAATCTCTGTGCCTTGCCCCCATGCCCATCTGCCCGAGACCCCAGCCACTTACTGAGACTTAGAGACTGGCCCCCAGCTCCCATCCTGCCCCCGACTTCCCTTCTGGACCAGAGGTGAGTATCCGGGTCCAACCCAGACCCCATCCCTGGGCACCAGCCACTCTGGGAAGACCTGCCCAACTTGGAAACAGGTTCTGGCCACCGGGCGGGTCCCCCTCTAGCCCCACCAGGAGGGATCCCCTTTTCCAAGCCCCCCGGCAGCCCCTGTAATCTCCGCGCCCTGCCCCCACGCCCATCTGCCCGAGACCCCAGCCACTTCCTGAGACTTAGAGACCGGCCCCCAGCTCCCATCCTGCGCCCAACTTCCCTTCTGGACCAGACTTGGACAAGAGAACTCCCTTTTGGACAAGAGAGAGAAACTTCCTGAATCTGTCAGCTCTTTCTGAAACAAGTACACTGATAAGACCAAGAAGGAACCACAAGGAGATGGGCAGACATCAAGGCAGAAGTACACACAACAAAATGAAGAGAAATACAGCATCACCAGAACCTAGCCCGCCTCCAACATCTAGACCTGAACACCAAATATTGGAAGAAGCAGAAAAAAGTAGCCTTATGAGTAACTTCATGAAGAAGGTAGAGGCTTGTGTAGAGGAAAAGACAAGAAAATTGGAAGAACGCTGTAAACAACTAGAGGAAAGGGCAAACAAATTAGAAGAAAACAATAAAGCCCTCCAAGAAAACAATAAAGTCCTGCAAGAAAACAATAAAGTCCTGCAAGAAAACAATAAAGCACTGAATGAAAATCATGAGAAAGCAATGAAACAAACAAAGGAAACAGTCCAAGAACTGAAAAGGGAAATTGAAAAAATAAAGAAGACACAAACAGAAGGAATGCTGGAAATAGAAAACCTGAGTAAAAGATTGGGAACTTCAGATGCAAGTATAACCAACAGAATGCAAGAGATGGAAGAGAGGATTTCTGGCATTGAAGACACAGTAGAAGAAATAGTTTCATCATTCGAAGGAAACACTAAAGCCAACAAAGTCATGAACCAAAATGTCCAAGAAATTTGGGACATCATGAAAAGACCAAACCTACGAATTACAGGGATAGAAGAAGGTGAAGAATACCAACTCAAAGGCACAGAAAATATATTCAACAAAATTATAGAAGAAAACTTTCCCAACTTAAAGAAGGAAATGCCTATGAAGATACAAGAAGCCTATAGAACACCAAACAGAGTAGACCCCCAAAAAAAGTCCCCTCGACACATAATAATTAAACAACTAAATGTACAGAATAAAGAAAGAATATTAAGAGCAGCCAAGGAAAAAGGCCAAGTGACCTATAAAGGTAAACCCATCAGAATAACACCTGATTTCTCAATGGAGACTTTGAAAGCCAGAAGGACCTGGACAGATGTAATGCAGACACTAAGAGACCATGGATGTCAGCCCAGACTAATATACCCAGCAAAACTTTCAGTCATCATAGACGGAAGGAACAAGACATTCGAAGACAAAGCCAGATTTAAACAATACCTATCCACAAACCCAGCCCTACAGAAAGCACTAGAAGGAAAATTCCAACCGAGGGAAGTCAGATACACACTCGAAAACACAGGCAATAGATAAAGCCACAACAGTAAACCCCAAAGAAGAGAAGTACACACACACTACCACCAAAAATAACAGGGATGAAGAATCACTGGTCATTAATATCCCTTAATATCAATGGACTTAATTCACCTATAAAAAGACATAGACTTACAGAATGGATACGAAAGCAGGACCCATCTTTCTGCTGCATACAAGAAACACATTTCAAATTCAAAGACAGACACTACCTAAGAATAAAAGGATGGGAAAAGACTTTCCAATCAAATGGTCTTAAGAAACAAGCAGGGGTAGCCATCCTTATAGCCAACAAAATAGACTTCAAACTAAAATCAATCAAAAGAGATCATGAAGGACATTACATACTCATCACAGGAAAGATCCACCAAGATGAAGTTTCAATTCTGGACATTTATGCCCCAAACACAAGGGCACCCACATATGTAAAAGAAATATTACTAAAGCTTAAACCACATATAAAACCCCACACATTAATAGTGGGAGATCTCAACACCCCACTTTCACCGCTGGACAGATCTCCCAAATCGAAACTTAACAGAGAAATAAAGGACTTAACTGATGTCATGACATAATTGGACCTAATAGATATCTACAGAACATTCCATCCTAACAAGAAAGAATATACCTTCTTCTCAGCACCCCATGGAACTTTCTCTAAAATCGACCACATACTTGGCCACAAAGCAAATATCAACAGATACAAAACAATTAGAATAACCTCCTGTGTTCTATCAGACCACCATGGTTTAAAGTTAGATTTCAACACAACAAAAACTACAGAAAACCTACAATCTCATGGAAACTGAATAATGCTCAACAGAATCACCAATGGGTTAAGGAAGAAATAAAGAAAGAAATTAAAGACTTCCTAAAGATCAATGAAAATGAAGACACCACATACCCAAACATATGGGACATTATGAAAGCAGTGTTAAGAGGGAAATTCATAGCACTAAATGCCCACATAAAGAAGTTGGAGAAATCCCACACTAGTGACTTAACAGCACATCTGAAAGCTCTAGAACAAGAAGAAGCAAAGTCTCCCAGGAAGAATAGATGCCAGGAAATTATCAAAGTGAGAGGTGAAATTAATAAATTAGAAACTAAGACAATAATACAAAAAATTAATGAAGCAAAGTGTTGGTTCTTTGAGAAAATCAAGAAGATAGACAAGCCCTTATCCAAACTAACCAAAAGACAGAGAGAGAGAATCCAAATCAACAAAATCAGAAATGAAAAGGGGGACATAACAACAGACATTGACGAAATCCAGAGAATTATAAGGTCATATTTCAAAAACCTCTACTCCACAAAACTGGAAAACCTAAAAGAAATGGACATTTTTCTGGATAGGTACCACATACCTAAGTTAAATCAAGACCAGATAAACTATTTAAATAGTCCAATAACCCCTAAGGAAATAGAAACAGTCATTAAAAGTCTCCCAACCAAAAAAAGCCCAGGACCAGATGGTTTCAGTGCAGAATTCTACCAGATCTTCAAAGAAGAGTTAATACCAATACTCTCTAAATTGTTCCACATAATAGAAGCAGAAGGAACATTACCAAACTCCTTCTATGAGGCTACAATTACGCTGATTCCTAAACCAAACAAGGATGCAACAAAGAAAGAGAACTACAGACCGATCTCCCTCATGAACATTGATGCAAAAATACTCAATAAAATACTGGCAAACAGACTCCAAGAACACATCAGAACAATTATCCACCATGATCAAGTAGGCTTCATCCCAGGGATGCAAGGGTGGTTCAACATACGAAAGTCCATCAATGTAATACACCATATAAACAAACTCAAAGAAAAAAACCACATGATCATCTCACTGGATGCAGAAAAGGCATTTGACAAAATCCAACACCCCTTCATGATAAAAGTCTTGGAGCAATCAGGAATACAGGGAACATACCTAAACATAATAAAGGCAATATATAGCAAACCAACAGGCAGCATCAAATTAAATGGAGAGAAACTCAAAGCAATTCCACTAAAATCAGGAACGAGGCAAGGCTGTCCACTCTCCCTATACTTATTCAATATAGTACTTGAAGTTCTAGCCAGAGCAATAAGACAACATAAGGAGATTAAGGGGATTCAAATTGGAAAGGAAGAAGTCAAGCTTTCCCTATTTGCAGACGACATGATAGTATATTTGAGTGACCCCAAAGATTCCACCCAGGAATTGATAAAGCTTATAAACACCTTCAGCAACATAGCAGGATACAAGATCAACTCAAAAAAATCAGTAGCCCTCCTATATACAATGGACAAAGAAGCTGAGAAGGCAATTAGAGATACATGACCCTTTACAATAGTCAAAAATGACATAAAATACCTTGGGATAACACTAACCAAGCAAGTGAAGGACCTATATGACAAGAACTTTAAGTCCCTGAAAAAAGAAATTGAAGATGTCAGAAAATGGAAAGATCTCCCATGCTCATGGATACGCAGGGTTAACATAGTAAAAATGGCAATCTTACCAAAGGCAATTTACAGATTCAATGCAATCCCCATCAAAATACCAACACAATTCTTCACAGACCTGGAAAGAATAATACTCAACTTCATATGGAAAAACAAAAAACCCAGGATAGCTAAAATAAACCTGTACAATAAAACAACTTCTGGAGGCATCACAATCCCTGACTTCAAGCTCTACTATAGAGCTACAGTAATAAAAACAGCTTGGTATTGGAATAAAAACCGACACGTGGACCAATGGAATCGAATTGAAGACCCTGACATTAACCCACACACCTATGGACATATAATTTTTGACAAAGAAGCCAAAAGTGTACAATGGAAAAAAGAAAGCATCTTCAACAAATGGTGCTGGCATAACTGGATATCAACGTGTAGAAGGCTGCAAATAGATCCATATCTGTCACCATGCACAAAACTTAAGTCCAAGTGGATCAAAGACCTCAACATAAATCCAGCTACTCTGAACCTGCTAGAAGAGAATTAAGAAATAGTCTTGAACTCATTGGCATAGGAGATCACTTCCTAAATATAACACCAGTAGAACAGACACTGAGACAAGCAATCAATCAATGGGACCTCTTGAAACTGAGAAGCTTTTGTAGAGCAAAGGATACGGTCAACAAGGCAAAGC
Source organism: Peromyscus maniculatus bairdii (assembly GCF_049852395.1). Classification (NCBI taxonomy): domain Eukaryota; kingdom Metazoa; phylum Chordata; class Mammalia; order Rodentia; family Cricetidae; genus Peromyscus; species Peromyscus maniculatus. Next base: position 3,567,357 of record NC_134852.1, read on the forward strand.
GACAGCCTACAGAATGGGAAAAGATCTTCACCAACCCCACATCTGACAGAGGACTGATATCCAGAATATATAAGGAACTCAAGAAATTAGACATCAAAACGACCAACAGTCCAATTGAGAAATGGGCTTTAGAATTAAACAGAGAATTCTCAACAGAGGAAACACAAATGCCTGAAAGACATTTAAGGAATTGTTCAACATCCCTAATCATCAGGGAAATGCAAATCAAAACAACTCTGAGATACCACCTTACTCCTGTCAAAATGACTAAGATCAAAAACACTGAAGACACTTTATGCTGGAGAGGATGTGGAACTACGGGAACTCTCCTCCACTGCTGGTGGGAATGCAAGCTTGTACAACCACTTTGGAAATCAATATGGCGCTTTCTTAGAAAATTGGGAATCAATCTCCCCCAAGATCCAGCTATACTACTCCTGGGCATATACCCAAGAAATGCTCAATCATACCACAAGAGCACTTGCTCAGCTATGTTCATTTCAGCATTGTTTGTAATAGCCAAAACCTGGAAACAACCTAGATGCCCTTCAACTGAAGAATGGATAAATAAATTGTGGCACATATACACAATGGAATACTACTCAGCAGAGAAAAACAATGACATCATACGGTTTGCAGGCAAATGGATGGATCTAGAAAAAATCATCCTGAGTGAGGTAACCCAGACTCAGAAAGACAAATATGGTATGTACTCACTCATAGGAAGATGCTAGATGTGGAAAAGGATGACTGGACTGCTACTCACATCACCAGTGAGGCTACCTGGAAAATGGGACCCCAAAAAAGACAGGGAGAAATGGACGAGATCTACATGAACAGCCTGGTCATGAGTGAGAACAATGAAGGGCGACGGTCGAGGGAAAGAGAGTGGGAGATCCTAGCTGGATCAAGAAAAGAGAGGGAGAACAAGGAATAGGAGACCATGGTATATGAAGACCACATGAGAAGGGGAGGAAGCAGAGAGCTAGGGAGGCCCACGGAGATCCACAAAGATACCCCCGCAAAAGACTGCTGGCAATGTTCGAGAGATGGCAGGAGCTGACCTACTCTGGTGATGGGATGGCCAGACACCCTGATAGTTGTGCCATAAACTATGGTGATATTTTATTTGTACTGAAATGTGATTTTAATTTTATATTAATAAATAAAGTTGCCCTGGGATCAGAGCTATTAGAGCCATAGCAAGAGCGTGGTGGTTAGAAGAGCTAGGTAGATTTCTGTGTGTTCAGGGATATAGCCAGTATTGGAGACATATGCCTTTAAGACCTGGAGGGCGGTACTTACAGGCAGTGATGAGGCAGTCATGTGGTTGGGTTTACAACCAATGAGAAGGCAGAACAGAAAGAATATTTAAACACGGACAAACAGGAAGTAGCTCTCTCTCGGGGAAGCTAGGAGCACTGCAGGAGGTAAGATTTTATCTCTGAGCTCTGACCTCTCGGCTTTCTCTTTTACATTGGCTCTGTGTTTCTTATTTTAAAAAGACGATTGGTTACATCTACAATAAACCCCATCCAAGGACTGAGGAATCTGGATGCAGACATCCACGGCTGGGCCCCTGGTGGAGCACTGGGAGTCTAATTAGTGAGAAAGAAGAGGGTTTATATGAGTGAGAATTGTTGAAGCCAAGGTTGGATAAAGCACAGGGACAAATAACCAAAAGAATGGAAGCACATGAACTATGAACCAAAGCCTGAGGGGCCCCCAACTGGATCAGGCCCCCTGAATGGGTGAGACAGTCATTTGGCTTGATCTGTTTGAGAGGCAGCTGTGCGTTGGTGCCGGGTCCTGGGCTCGTTGCATGAGTTGGCTGTTTGAATCCTGGGACTTATGCAGGGACACTTGGCTTGGTCTGGGAGGGAGGGAATGGTCCTGCCTGGACTGAGTCTACCAGGTCGATCCCGGTCCTCGGGGGAGACCTTGATCTGGAGGAGGTGGGAATGGGGGGTGGTCTGGGGGGAGGGGGAGGGGGCGATAGGGGGAGAACAGGAGAATCTGTGGCTATTATGTTGAACTGAATGGTGTTGTAAAATAAAAAAAATTTTTAAAAAATTATATGTTCATAGGAGTGCTGGTTAATGTCAGGGTCTTCAATTCGATTCCATTGGTCCACATGTCGATTTTTATGCCAATACCAAGCTGTTTTTATTACTGTAGTTCTATAGTAGAGCTTGAAGTCAGGGATCATGATGCCTCCAGAGGTTGTTTTATTGTGCAGGATTCTTTTGGCTGTCCTGGGTTTTTTCCTTTTCCATATGAAGTTGAGTCTTATTCTTTCCTGGTCTGTGAAGAATTGTGTTGGTATATTGATGGGGATTGCATTGAATATGTAGATTGCTTTTGGTCAAATTGCCATTTTTACTATGTTGGTCCTGCGTATCCATGAGCATGGGAGATCTTTCCATTTTCTGACATCTTCAATTTCTTTTTTCTGGGCCTTAAAGTTCTTGTTTGTTTGTGTGTGTGTGTGTGTGTGTGTGTGTGTGTGTGTGTGTGTGTGTGTGTGTGTGTGTGTGTCTGTGTGTCTGTGTGTGTGTAAGAGAAAAAGTGTATGTATAAGAGAACAAAAGGGAAATGGAATAAAATAAGGGAAATTTTTTTAATCTCATCATGGAAGCTGCAGTGTGAGACGATGATTCACGCCATAAACCCCTTTATGCATCTATCTTTACTTGCAAGTGTTCATTGCAAAGAGTCATTGGTCTGGTTCGAGGCCTTTGGTTTCTACTGTCTTATTGATGCTGGGTCCTCACTAGGGCTCCTCCTGGATATCCTGTTGTTGCCCTGTGTTTTAGAAATCTTGAGACTTTAGGTCTACAGACCACGTCTCTTCACAAGCTCCAGCAGGTCATAGATGGGGTGGATAGTGATGCAGGTCAAGTCATATCCTTAAGTTTGGGCCTGTGAAACTGTAGGACTGGTCTACCAGATGTCGAAAGGGGACAACTCTCCCATGCTTACAACTTCGGGGCTGGCTCACACACACCTGCACTAACAAGTATGGATCCATTGTGCTGCACTTGTGAGGTACAGGACCTGCTCTCTCAAGTATTGCACTGGTAGGGGTCAGGTATAGCTCTCCCACGCTATGACCACAAAGCCAGCTCTATCACTTGCCCCAGATATTGATGGGCATCGGGGAGGAGGGCAACTCTCCTCCAAGATACCACCTCAAGACAGATGTGTAACAGGGACAGATCTCCCATGCTCACAATTTTTAAGCTGGCTCATTCACAACCACACTAAAAAGTTTGGCTATATTCTGCTTTTCTCCTGAAGTATGGGGTTTGCTCTCCCAAGTGTTGCAGCTGCTGGGGGTCAGAGATAGTTCTCCCCTTCCTATGACCACAGGACATCTGTCTGGTCATGGCATGGGTAGGCATGAGCTTGCTTCCTCCCCCTTCCCTCACCCAGTACTGCCTGGTTCATATGGAAGAGCTGGCCCTGTGGACTTAGGAGCTCAAGGCATTCTTTTAATTGATGTCCCCTCTTCTCAGATGACTTTAGATGTGGTGAATCACATGTGTCAAGTTGGTGGGAAACCATCCAGCACAATTGACCCCATATCATCTTGACACACAAATACATCACCAAAAAGTTACCTTTCCTTTCCCATTCATCCCTGAGATCTCACATTAAATTCTAAGTAGGGGCTGGAGAGATGGCTCAGCACTTAACAGCACTGGTTACTCTTCCTGAGAACCCGGGTTCAAGTCCCAGGACCAACATGGCAGCTCACAACTGTCTGTAACTTTCTTCCATGGGATCCATAATCTTGACACAGATATACATTCAGGCAACACACCAATGCACATAAAATAAAAATAAACAAGTATTTTTAAAAACATAAGTGACTTCAAAATATCCCACAGTTTTAAGTGTCCCACAATGGAACACACTAAAATTTCACTCAGAGGTTACGAGTACTGGCAGATTTTCCAGAGATCCTGAGTTCAACTCAAAGCAATTGCATGTTGGCTCACTACCAGCTATAATGAGAGCTGGAGCCTTATTCTGGCATTCAGACATACATGCATGCAGAACACTATACATAGTAAATAAATCTTTTTTAAAAAAATGTAGTCCTGCTGGGCAGTGGTGACACACACCTTTACCCCCAGCACTCAGGAGACGGAAACAGGGGGATCTCTGTGATTTCAAAACCAGTTAGATCTACAGAGTGAGTTCCAGGCCAGCCAGTACTAAACAGAGAAACCCAGTCTCAAAAAAACCACAGAAACATCAATCCCTTTATCATATCCAGATCTTTTAAAACCCAAAAATGTTTTTAAAAGTTTGAAATCTCCCAAGTGTGGGTTCTTAAAAAAATAAAAATTAGGTTAAATAATTCCTTACTTCTAGAATGAAAGGCACAAAACAAAGTCTCTCTCTGACAAATAAAATCCACTCTCCAACTATGTAATAGTTCGATTTCCAATGTCTGGATCCACGTACTATATTCTGGGCTTCTCCAAAGGGCTTAGGGCACTTCTTCAGCTCCATCACCTGCAGCACACACAGCTTGCCCTCCAGGCTCAGGATGGCTCCACTCTATAGCTGCTGCTGTTCTTGTCAGTCACCCCACAGTACTGACATCAACCACAATGATGGGTCTTCTGCTGCAATGTGGATGCACTTTCATCAATGCCTCTCATGGACTCTCTTCATGGTTCCAAGTCTCAAATTCTCTGTATGACTCCTTTAATTTTGGACCTTCAACTGCTAGTGTGCTTCCACCTTCACCAATGGCATCTCCTGGCTTCTCACAGTGCCAAGCCTCAGCTGGAATCCATGGCCAATTCACCCAGTACCATCTGGGTGACTCTCACACCATCAAATTTGACTGCCAGAATGAAATACAACTGCCTCTGGGACACAGCATCTGTGTGCCATCAGGAACCACTTCTCAGAAGATTTCAACTCAGCAATGCTGGGCTTTTTTTTGAGACATGGTTTCTCATTGTAGTTTTAGTACCTGTCCTGGATCTCACTCTATAGCCTAGGCTGGCCTTAAACTCACAGAGATCCGACTTGCTCTGCCTCCTGACTGCTGGGATTAAAGGCGAGTACTACCACCACTGAGGGCTCTTCTTAATCACCACTAATTTCTAAACTCCAGCCAACCAGCATCCAGTATCTCAGTAAAACAAAGGTTTCCCTTTAGCAGTTCAGATATTTTGTTAATCATAGCTGGTTATTCAGCCCCAGAAAACCAGGGCCACAGAAACTTAATTCAAAATAACAAATGACCCCAATAGAGTCTTTAAACTTCCCTCTGAAACTTCACAAGCCATGCTCCCATCTTCTGCATTGCACTCAACATTCTTATATTCCAAGCTACTATGGAACAGCTCACCATTAGGTAAACCCTCAAAGGATTTTCTTACACAATGTTTCAAAGTCCCTCCATCGTCCTCCTACAAAACAACATGGTCAGGTCTGTAAAAGCAAGACCCCACTCCTGGTACCACATTGTCTTAGTTAGAGTTTCTATAGCTACAATAAAACAACATGGCCAAAAACCAAGTTGTAAAGGAAAAGGCTTATTTTGCATACACTTTAACAATTGAGTCCATCATTGCAGGAAGCCAGGCTCAAAATCAAACAGGAACTGAGGCAGAGGCCATGGAGAGGTGCTGCTTACTTCCTTGCTCAGCCTGCTTTCTTATAGAACTCAGGACCACCAGCCTGGGGATGTCACCACCCACTTTGAGGTGGGCCCTCTGCTAAAATGAAACCTTTGTTTTACTGAGATACTGGATGCTGGTTGGCTGAGTTGATAAATTAGTGGTGATTAAGAAGAGCCCTCGGTGGTGGTAGTGCTCACCTTTAATCCCAGCCCTCAGGAGGCAGGGTAGAATGCATGTGTAACAGTAGATGACCAAAAGAAAATAAACTCAGTGGCATCTTTGGATGTTTCTTGTCTCACAATATCATGTCAGGGTGTTTTCCTTTTTTGTTTCTTTATTTCTTTGTTGTTTTAATTTTTTTGTTTTGTTTCATTTTGTTTTGTTTTCATTTCTTATTTTTTTTTTCTTCTCTCATTTTACCCTACTAGTTTCTTTGACTATGTACAATGGCTACCACTTTACAGTTTTTATGGGACTGAGAATGTGCAACCAAGTGGGTCTCTGATTTATCTGATATTTCTTGGGCTCCTTTCCTTCTTTTTGTTTGTTTTGTTCAATCTAATGTGTTATTGTTTTGTTTTTTCTTAGTATGTTTCATTTTTATTATTATCCCACAGAAATATCTTTTTTTTCTAGTGACAGACAGAAAAGGTTTGGATTCTGGTGTGTGTGTGTGTGTGTGTGTGTGTGTGTGTGTGTGTGTGTGTGTGTATGCATAACAGTCCTTGGAGGTCCAAAGAGGACATTGATCCCATTGAGATACTGTTACAGGGGGGTGTAAACTACATTTTATGATGTCTGTGTATTGAACTCTGCGACTTTACAAGAGCAGTACATGATTTTGTCTGATGAGACATCTCTCCAGCTTCTGCTATATTCTGCAATATCTGTTTATTGAAACATCCATGTCACTCCTAAGTTCTACTTCACTAAATCCAAAGACGTATCACTATTCTGTAGTCTTCCAGCTTACAAGGGGTAGCATTTTGTTGCCTTCATCTGCAAACATGAGGTTACAATCTTCCTTCAATTTCTCCAATAATCAATTGCTGTTAAAGTCTTACATTCACTAAGTTATCAAAAAGAAACCTCTGAGCTAATTTCAAATCTTATTACATTTTAGAGACCAAAAGAACACTTCCACTCATCACTAATGTCCAAATGCAAAGTCCTGTAGAAATTGGTGGCTGAGTAGAAAGTTATGGGAGGCAAAATAGATAAAAAGTAGCATACATGACACTGATAAACAACACCATTAGAGGAGACAGTGAGAGTCATTAGCTAATGAATAATCTTGCATTGTATCCTAACAGTTGGTTCTGTACCAACATTAAATTTGACAGTTGAAATTTATGAAATGTGAGTCCTAGAAAATGTTTTCTCCCTTAACTTTTGAAGAGAATTTCTCTCTGGTCTTATCAAAATGATGTAGCACTTGGGGACAAAGATACATCCCAGCAAGCCAGCACTGGAGGCTAAGATGGAGAAGACCTCCACAGCCACCATGACCTTGCCCTTGGTGCTGTGGTAGACAGGGAGAAAAGTGACCCAGACACTGCAGAACAACAGCATGCTGAATGTCAAGAATTTGGCTTCATTGAATGTGTCAGGGAGATTTCTGGCCAAGAAAGCCACAGTGAAGCTCCCCAGGGACAGAGAGCCCAGGTATCCTAAGACAGAATAGAAAGCAGTTACTGAGCCCTTGTTGCACACAATGATGATGTGGCCATGCTCAGAGTATGCATCAATTTCAACAGAGGGAGGAGACACACCCAGCCAGAATGCACAGAGAAGAATTTGGATGATGATGCAGAAGGGAATGATGTAGGTTGGTGCCCCTGATACCAGGAGCCACTTCATCCTTCTTCCAGGAGTTGTGACTTTGAAAGCCAAAACCACAGTAATTGTCTTGGCCAACACAGTGGAAACAGCAACAGTGAATGAAAGTCCATATGTTATTTGCTGCAGGATACAGGTAGCTGAGTTGGGATGGCCAATGAAGAGTAAGGAACAGAGGAAACAGAAGATGAGAGAGATGAGCAGGATGTAGCTGAGAGTGAGGTTATTGGCCATCACAATGGGAGTGTCTTGGTGCTTTACAAAGATCCCAAGAACCAGAACGGTGAATGCAGACAAACCCAAGGCCATACAGGACAGCGTCATCCCCAAGGGGTCATCAAAGGCCAGAAAGGTCACATCTTTGTACAGGCAGTGGTTCTGCTCTGCATTGGCATACTGGTCCTCTGGACATTTCATACACTGATCCATATCTGATGCAGAAAGCAAAAGTATTGTTAGTGCAACTTCAGCATTTCTTATGGACAGGCCACTCCAGTGTAATCTGTATTTTGGAATCTTTAAAACATCCACATACTTTATTGATAAAGATGTAGTTGAGACTTTTCTGAAGAGCATTCCATCCATATCATAATGCCTATCTTCTTCAAGGACAAACACAGATCCTATTGATACACTATAATATGAATCTTTCTGTCTGGATTAGAAGTGATGCCCTCAAGAGAGATGGAGACTTGGTCTTATTCAGGATGAAACCTCTTATACCTTTTTTTATTCCCATATGATCATCACCAAACACACGAGTAGCAGAGCAATAATAGCATATAGAATAGTGTGTGTGTGTGTGTGTGTGTGTGTGCAAGTGCATATGTATGTGAAAGCAGTAAATGAAAAATAGTGTTTGAAAATAGTAAATGAAAAAGAGCTCATGAGTTTGAGAGTTTTATTGCATGTGATGTGTGGAAAATAGAATGAGGAGAGAGGATGGTTTTATAATGTATGAAATTCTCAAGAAAAATTATTTAAATATGATGCCCTTAGTTGTGTCCTCATCAGGGAATAGGGATAGCAAATAGTTTATAAAATGAATTAATCCTACTCTTAAGGTAGAAAACTCAATACATACATAGCACCGAGAAGTCTTGTATCTTATACCACCACCTTAGTGAGCACAGGACACTTGCTTACTTCCCTAATTTCCTTCTATATGAGACCTGTGTCAGGACCTGCCCCCACATTTTCCCCCTGGGTGTTCTTGGGGAGTGAGGGATGAGAGATTTAGATAGAATTATAGAGGGAAGAGAGAGAGAGAAGACAGAAACACAGCATAGTCTCAGAAGAGCCTAGATCCTAATCCACAAGCTCAGAACTTTATTCCAAAGGGCTTTTTAAATCAATACCAAGGGTGGAGGCAAAAGACCTCCCCCTTACTAGATACAACTAAAGGTAGACCCTACGAAACAGCTAGTAGCCAGGCCTGAGGTCCAATCATCCTCTTAGGAAGCCATGCTGGTAAAGCAAGCTCAGATATCACTAGGAAACCTCTGTGGGCTCCAACAGACCTGGGTTCTGCTAATGTACTCAATGGTGAAGGAGTTTTTGGTAAAACAGCATGAACAAGGCAACATGAGAACTCCCAAATGAGAGTGGTAATACAGAATATTTGAATTGAGCAATTATAACCCATTCATAAGTTGTAATTTCCACCACAGCAAGTAAGTGAAATATGATTGGAATTGTGCTAAATTGTGGATAATAAATGAGAGCAATGATGTGCTTCCAGGATTTTAAGTCATTCCATGAATAAAACCAACCAGCATTTATGGACAGCTATGATTGCATTTTTGGTTTGTTGTTCTTTAAGGGGCTGGAAGGATGGCTCAGCTGTTAAGAATATGGTCTGCTCTGACAGGAGGCCTAAGTCCAGTTCCAAGAATATGTGAAGTGCCATATTACTACCTGTATCTCTGGTACAAAGGACATCAGATGCCTCAGGTAGATGTCACATGGACCTGGCCCTGTATGGAATTACTACCCTCTACACATGCCTTTTTCAAATATTCATAAACATAAAGATTTTGTTTAATTTTTGTTGGTATTTATTATTATAAATGCCCTTTATAGTTATTATCTTTAATTAATTTTATTACAATCTGTTTTTTAAACGTGTGTGTGTGTGTGTGTGTGTGTGTGTGTGTGTGTGTGTGTGTGTGTAAAGCACAAGTTGTCAAGAAGCCATCTAGTAGGAATTGGCTCCATCTCATTCCAATAGACTTCTTTCGATGAATTCAGGTCATCAGACTTGTGGCAAGAGATTTACATGCTAACTCTTTTCATTGACCCTAAATTGTCTTTTTTTAAAAATTTAGTTATTTATTATGTATACAGTGCTCAGCCTGCATGTATGCCTGCACACAAGAAGAGGGCACCGAATCTCATTACAGATAGTTGTGAGCCACTGGGTGGTTTCTAGAAATTGAACACAGGACCTCTAGAAGAGCATCCCATGCTCTTAACCACTGAGACATCTCTCCAACATCCGAGATGTCTTTTTTTAAATGTTCTTTGGATTATACACAATGACTGGCAATAAAAGTCAAAAATAATTATGGACTCTCCTTTGAATTTGGCCATCTCCAAATCAATAACCAGTTGACTTATATGGACTGTGTATGCGAAACTCTCATTGGAATAATTGTGGCTGTTTCTTTTCCCTACAAAACTATTTTATCAGCTTGGCGGTGGTGGCCCACACCTTTAATCCCAGCACTCAGGAGACAGAGGCAGGCAGATCTCTGGGGGGTTCGGGGCCAGCCTGGGCTACAGAGTGAGTTCTAGGAAAGGAGCAAAGCTACACAGAGAAACCCTGTCTCGAAAAACCAAAAAAAAAAAAAAACTATTTTATCTATATTATTGTGACATTCATTGTTACTGTGTACAGAAATCTTAAGAGGGACACCTGTCTTTCTCTACATCAAGTGTCCACACTTTTCCCCATTTTTTATATGAAATCAAGTGCTGTCTCGTGTTTAGCTGTTTCTAGTAATTTTACCCACAGTTACTACTCTTTAGTCACCACAACCTACAATGGCATCAGTCTCAAAACCCTCTGAGAATCTCTCTCACATGGAAGTAACAGCACTTGCATCCTCCCAAAGTTTCCTTAGCAGGCTCCCATTGCAGCCTTATGGTACCACCCTGAATTCACATCTTCATGCTGTCTTCCCCACGTACCTGTCAGCTAAATGACAACACAAAATACTAACAATTGAACTGGAGCTCAAAAAAAGCCTAAAAACTTAACCAGCCAAATGCTTCTAGTTTCTGGTCTTCACGCCTTATATATCTTTGTGCTTTCTGCCATCACTCCCTGGGATTAAAGTGTCACTTCTGTGAGAATCTCCCTCATATGGAAGTAACAGCACTTGCATCCTCCCAAAGTTTCCTTAGCAGGCTCCCATTGCAGCCTTATGGTACCACCCTGAATTCACATCTTCATGCTGTCTTCCCCACATACCTGTCAGCTAAATGACAACACAAAATACTAACAATTCATCTAATGCTGTATAAAAAGCATGCCCACCACCACACAATACTTATTTACCATTCCAATATATGGTGACTCTGTGGTGGTATTGTGTTCCCCAAAATATTGTGGACCTTAATAAACTTACCTGGAGTCAGAGAACTGAACAGCTACTAGTTACAAAGGCTAGAAAATGGTGGAACACATGCCTTTAATCCTAGCATTCCAGAGGTAGAAATCTCTCTGGATCTCTGTAAATTCAAGGCCACATTGGAAACAGCCAGGCATAGTGACACACGCCTTTAATCCCAAGAAGTGACACTTTAATCCCAGGGAGTGATGGCAGAAAGCACAAAGATATATAAGGCGTGAAGACCAGAAACTAGAAGCATTTGGCTGGTTAAGCTTTTAGGCTTTTTTTGAGCTCCAGTTCAGCTGAGACCAATTCTAGATGAGGACTAAGAGGCATCCAGCCTGAGGAAACAGGATCAGCTGAGGAACTGGTAAGGTGAGATAGCTGTTGCTTGTTTTGCTTCTCTGATCTTCCAGCGTTCACCACAATATCTGGCTCCAGGTTTGATTTTATTAATAAGACCTTCTAAGATTCCTGCTACATGACTCAATACCTTTCTTTGTCAGCAATGTTTGTGGGCAGTGGCAAGAACAAGTTGTGTAGGATTCATGACTTCAGTGGCAGGAGATGACTCAACAGTTAAGAGTGCTTACAGCTCTGCAGAGAACAAGGGTGTGGACTCAGCATCCATGTGGAAGCTTATACCTGTCTGTAACTCGAGTTCCAGGGGCTTGTATGCACTATTTTGGCCTCTACAAACTCCTGCACATAAACTCACACAGAAACACATAGATATATTCAAGGAGGATAAATGAATAACCAACAATTTACAAAGACTTGTGGCTACAATCTAGTCTACATGTACCTGTACAGGGATACAATCATCAGACAGATATAGTGTAGAATTCCCTCACAGGGCTGTTTGATTTTTCAAAACACTTTCTTTTACAAGATACTACCAGCAATGATTTTACACTGAGTCAAAAGTGTATGTGAAGGCACAGGTTGTTATTTATAAGGAAATTTTTATTGATCATATACTTGTAAAGCAAACTTAGGGAAGAAATAGATTTTATTTGTGCTCTAAAAGGGCCACAGAACTTAGTAGGTCCACAGACCCTCCCTAGCTCAACTGACTCCATGTAGAAGTACCACTCAGACTATAAAACTCACCACCTAGCAGCACCACCTGCCAAACTGAAGCAAAGGTCTAATCCATCATAGTCCTTATAGTTCTGGGAAAGTCTCAAAATGTACTAACTTTGCATTGTAGCTTCTATGGATCTACTTTTGGCTCACTGTTCTTGGTAACTGAAGTATGTCAACCCAGAACATGGTTCTTTTGTTTCAAATCTCACCCTGAGAGAGGCTCAGTGCTACACTGGGGTCCTGAACATCAACTGTAGTTGACATCCAGCTAATGATGACTTTATTTGGCTTAAACCTATGTCCCAGCAGTCTTCTCTGGTGAATAACACAGAGCAGTGCAGCCACCTTCCAGGCCCCTTCGAAAGTGCAGTGTGGATAGCAGAAGTCAGTCAATCTGAAGGATTTCTCCCTGAAACCCTTACCTGTCTCATTGGAAATCTCATTTGCTGGGCAGGGGGTGCAATCAAAACAGCAGGCTGCCATTCCTTCTTGTTGGAATTTTCTGAATCCAGGGTGACAATCAGCACTGCACACAGCAGAGGGCATCTGAGGAAAATCAGACAGATGCTGGGCCAGGAGTTTGACTACTCCTTCAATAGTTATAGCATCTCATCATGTTGAGTAGTTAACAAGTTTTCTTTCTATCCATGACCTGAGTGAACACATTTCTTTCAGTACTTTGTACAAGGCCACACATGAATATGTGAGAACAAATTGATGAAATATTGAGGTGCTTCTGAACTACTAAAAGTTCAGGAAGACCTAGGAGTATATGTTGTGTAAAAACTGAAAGGCCTGAACTGAACACCCTACCCACCCATCATGTAGCTTAGATTTTCAACTTGACACAAAGCAGAGATACAAGAAAAAAAGAGAAACTAAATTGAGAAGTTGTCTCTGTCTAATTGGCCTCTGGTCATATTATTGATCTATTTTTTTATTTGCTCATTAATTCTGGAAAGCACCACCATACTTGGTTCCTCTTCTGAATTTAGTGGGAATGCTTTGAGTTTCTTTCCATATAGTACAATGTTGTCCATGTTTTGTCTTATACAAAGTTATTTTGTCAAGAAATGTCCTTTTAATTTTTCAAGGGATATTTTTTATGTTTCTTTGTTTGCTTTCTCTGAAGGGATGCTGGACATTGTTCAAGACCTTTTCTCCATCTTTTTCAATGAGCCTACAATTTTTATCCTAGCATATATTTATGTGACATATTATACTTGATTGATTTGCATATGTTGAACCAGCCTTACATCCCTGTAATAAAGTAATCTTGTGTATAGGGACTGATCTTTTTGATGTGCTGTTGAGACCTGTTTGCCAGTATTTACTTGAGAATTTCTTCGTCCATGTTCATTGATTAGAGTGCAGTTTTCTTCTTTCTGATTCACTTTACCTGGAATGGTCTTTTTCCTGTACTGTAGAGACTCTATTCTTTTTTATGAGTGCAGTGGCAAGACAGTATTGTTTGTTTGTTTGTTTGTTTGTTTGTTTGTTTGTTTGTTTTTAAAAAAATTCCTTGTCTGTGTCCTTTGATTAGAGAGTGGGATTCTTCAAATTCAGTTGTTAATGAAAACTATTTGGTGATTATTGTCAATTTGTGTTTTTGTAAGTTTTGATGTATTTCAAAACTTTGCTTTTCTGTCTAGTGATCTAGTGTAGTCTACACATTCCTGTGACATCTACTGTTTATTTTAATATTCAGTGTGAAGGAGTGTGAAGTGTAAAGACACTGTGGAATTGTCTTCCTTAGTGATGTTCCAGTAGCTATATATTCCTGCAATTTGTAGTCACCATTACAAGTTTTTCAATCTTCCTAAAATTATGAAGGATAGCTTTGCTGGGTATAGTAGTTGAAGTTAGAAGTTTTGTCTCTGTTTTAAAAACATAATTGATACTCTCTCCTTTTAAAGTGTCTATGAATAAAGCTACTGTGGTTATGATGGGGACTTTCAATGAAATTGACCTTTTTCTCTTGTAACCTAAAATTCCTCTTCATTTTGCATAATTGAGATTTTAAATAATATTAAAAATTCAAACTATCCTTTTCTGAACCTGTCTGTTAGGCCTTCTGACTGACTCCTGTATCTGGGTGGCCGTATTTCCCCAGCATTTGGTAAAATTTTGGCTGTCATTTTATGAGAAATGCCTATGATGCCTGTAACATGTTGTCCTCCTCTTGTGCCTGTGCTTTCTTATTTTGGTCTTTTACTGATGTCCCCGAAGTCTCTCGTGTTTTCTTCATCCTTCCTTATTGTTTTATCTTTGTCAGAGTTTAAATTAAAATTTATCTGTCTTGTTTCAAGTCTCAATAGTCTGTCTTCTACTTGAGACATTCTCTTAGTAAGAAGTTTTAGACAGTCTGTTATTTGAATTGTTGTGTCTTTCATTTTCAGAAAGTTATTATGAATTCTTCATTTTTATTGTACCTTTATTGAATTTTTGTCACATCTTCACTCAATTTCCTATTATATGCAAGTGTTCGTGGTCTAATTGGTTTGTCCTTAGAGGTTATTTGTATGCTCTTTGATTTCTGCAACATTCTTACAATTATTATTTGAAGTCTTTGTTTAGTATGTCACTGAGTTCACTGTCATGTGAGCCTATGATTGTCCTGCTGCCTCACTGTTTGCAAGTGCCATTTCTGCTTAAGATTTGCATATCTAGAATACGGTACATATTGAGTTGTTTTTAGTCCTCCCTATCCTTTTGGTTGGTGTATTTATAATGTTCAAGTTAGGCCTGATAGAAGCAGACTTGTGATTTCATTGCTGTCCTCTGATCTAGGGGAACAGGCCATTAGCTAAAACTTTAACCCATTTGCTCTCTTCTTTGAGCATAAGTTTCTCATCACTGTGAAAATAGAAAATTAACTCTTGATTTAACTCTATCTGAGCAACTTGAGATATCATTTCAGATTAACTTTGCAAACTTTCTGGACATAAACCCCTTTCAAACTCAACATAAAACATTGTAGTAGGCAATGTAGTTCAGATAATATAAAACCGGACACATCAAAATCAATACCTATATATATATCTGGGGACACATAATGGGATATTTTATTTACAAATTTTCTCAAAGCCAAATTATTATGACTATGAGCACCTGTCCAAACAGATAAGGAAACAATACAAACCTTTTTTGTTTGTTCATTTGTTTGTTTGAATGAGTTATGCAAGAATTAAGGTGCAAATAAATGATCTTCTATTGAGGGGTTCCTTTAGAATTTATGATACAGGACAGTAGAGGTGGCTCAGCAATCTATCACACTTGCTGTTCAATCCTCCACTCCTACACTTAGGGTCAAATTGTATTTAGTTCCTCATTATCTTAATTCCTCTCCGGGCATATTTAGATACCTCATACTCAAATGGAACACAGATATATACAGGCAAAACATCCACATACAAAAAAAATAGTCTAAAAAAGTTATAATTAGTAAAAGATCTAAGGTGGACCATGAAAATGTGATGTATTGTTAGAGAAGTGGGGAATTTAGGACATCCTGGTCAAAGTGCTTGAATAAAATTATAGAATATAAATTAATGACTTGCATATCTGTTCCTAGTTCCAAATCTTTCCTTACAATTAGCTTCAGTATTTTCAGCATGCAGATTAGAGATTCAGCAGAAGAGAAGAAAGGCAATGGGCAGCAATCAGAATGGTACCGAGAGAATATTGATAACTTTACTAGGAATAATATCAAACATTGGTCATCTAGTTTTATATTTGTTTATAAATCAGAGAGTTTCTGATATGATAAAATATATAATATGTGTGTCTTATATTTTAAAAAATTTATTTAAAAAATCATATTTTAAAAAACTAGAAACACCAACTAGAAGTTTAAAATTGAGTCTTTACACGACCATCCATCTAATTTCACTAAGTCACATGGAAACCCAAATGGCCCTCTTGACACTGGTGAAAACTGTGAGGTGTGCAACAGTACATTTTGGTCAGACCCACCTGTCTAGTTCCTGTGGCCCACTTTATCACATCTTCATATAAATGGAGCTGTTCACCATGTGGAAAATATGGCTTAAAGTCTCCTATTTTCACCTTAAATCCAAAACCATGGGGGAAATTAGAAATGTGGTAAATGCCATACTCAGCTTGCAGTTTTTCTTTCTGATTCATATTTATTACATCTCCAGAATGATTAACAAAGTGCATATTCTTCAGAAATTGGTGAAGCTGAAAGATAGACAACACTCTTCAGTCTATATTACCTTATTTTAGGTCTGAAAATATGTTCTTATTTCATCCTAAGGCAAATTTATTGAAGGTGCCCAAGGGAGAAACTCAATGAAAGCATGTGAATAAATAAAGTCATTGTGTTCCTAGAATTTTAGTTCTCTCAGAGGAAACCCTCAAATACAGACACAAAAATACACACAAACACCAAATATAAATATGCACCATACACACACACACACACACTTCCACACATACACCCATGCAGAGGCACACACATAATAGAGCCACACTCATTCACACACATATACACTAACACACACGTACAGACAGACCTAAGCAATCAAGTACTGACACAGACACAGAAACACATAGGCACATAAAGATAAAAAACACAGAGAGACACATTGATAAAAAACATTCACAAAGAGACACACACAACAAATATATGCTCATATACACAGTCACGAACAAACACAGGAGAGAAATATTCATACATGCAAAGCAGCACATCTATACACATGCATACAAAGTCACAGAAATGCACTGAGACACTCACAAAGACACAAACACAAAGACATACAGAAATCAGACACAAGTATACTCACACACATAGGTACACAAGTAGGTATTGAACTGAATCAGCACTATTTCCTGTAGTATAGCTCTCAGAGAATCATGAGGGACAAGGTCCCCAGAGCCTACAGTGGTGTCAGAATCAGGTGAGTACACTTATACACACAATTCCTTATGGCAAACACCACATACATGACAAATATTGGTTTCAGCATGTGAGAGAACATTTAAGGATTATAACATTGATGACACCAAGTACCATCCATTGGAAGATACAGTACCTGTGAGCAGTCAGAATCCAGTTCTCTCAGAGTGTTGATTGGCTGGTTTTCTACTTGTTGAAGAACCATTTCATGGAGTGCATGGGCCATAGCATACGCAGCATTGTATATACCATAGGCATCATCACTAAAGGCCATGTCAAAACTCTGTAGCATTAACTGTTCCAGTGAGACATTCAATAAGCAGTTCTCCAGTGTCTTACAGTTAGATGTTGAGGCTTCACAGCTAAAGTACATCCACCCCGGTCCTGCCAGGAACTTGTCTGTGTATTTGGAAGGGTTCAGTGTCTGAACAAAATTTTTGAAACCAGAAATCTCAGCATGGTGGTGTTGAAAAGCAAGAGTCCCATGGAATGAGTCAAGGGTGAAGTCTCTCTTACTTGTAGTGACATCCCACTGTGAGGTGGTGACCCATATTCTCTGTATACCCTGTGATACCCACATTCTAAAGCACACAGCTAGAGTACTGCCTGTGTTACCATAAATGATAACAACATTTGTGGATGATGTCTCAATTTGGTTGTTATACACTTCAGGTCTTGATACGTATAATTCCATGTTGACTGGGATCACGATCACAAAGGCTAAGCAGACTCTTTGGACTTCACTTTTTCCTCTCAGATCTGAGAGAAATTCGAGACCCTTGTCATCATCTGAGATGGCCAGCCCAACCCAGTTCCAGTTGAAGTGAAGCACCAAAGAGACCATGGCCAGGGCCAGATCTGTGTCCTTGGGGGACATCTGATACAGATCTGGAAACAGTTCACGATCACTCACGATAGGATGGAAAGGTCCATAGGTGAGCTGAAGGACATAAAACACAGGGAGCAGCACAAGGAAGAGGAATGTCATAAATCTCAATGAGAGCCCTGAGGTGTGTGAAGTACCAGTTTAAAGGACAGGAAGGGCAATTTTTCCCTATTACTACAGTTATACTACACTGTTAGAAACATGAAAAAAATCACTTTCTACAGTTTGTTCAAGGAATATCCCCTTGACTGCTAATTCTTCTTCTCATCCATATCTCAAACAATGAATTGGGAATGTCCCATTGAGTGCATGATTAATTACACTTGATTTACATAAATTTGAAGCCAGTCTCCCCCCTTATACTCTCCTCAGCATCAGGCTTAGCCAAACAATGACAAAGATTCCATAATTCCCCACCCAAACAACCTCACCTGTGGATCTTTGCAGAACTGCGAAAAATGTGCCAGGCTCAAGGATGGTGCTAACATTGGACCTGTAATCACTACACAGCATGGGCTCCTATCTTCACAGATGTAGTTAAGGGGAAGTCTATACCATTTTGCAATATTTTGAAATACTTGTTTATCATTATTTTCAGTGATGATGTAAAATGTGAGAGACACATTTGGTAGAAGATATAGATTCCTGTTAATTTCTTCCACTGCAAAAGCGAAAGGCAGAGCAAACTGGTAGTTTTCAGGTGCTATTCTGAAAATAAGGGCACATTATTTAGTATGGATAAGGCTCTATAGATGAAAGCTTTGTAGTTAATACAAGGATTATCATGCATTCGATGGCATTTTCAGATATAGCTTGACAAATTCCCCTGTGTTGTAAGGTTGGAAAAACAGGAGATGCTTGAGAGCTTGAAAAAACCCAAAAAGTTGATGAGAGTGGATGTCACAAAAATGAGAAATGTGTTCTTGTCCACTTTGACAGAGAATTTCATTTTGGCAATTTGAGTACTGGATGCACATTTGATAAATGATATGTGTGTGTGTGTATCTGTAGGAAGCTTGAGAATGCAGTTCTCATGGGGGCCAGAAGAGGAAGCTGGATCCTGCAGAGCTGGAATTTTAAGTGGTTTTGAGGTGACTTCCAACATGAGTGGTTGAAACTGAACTCAGATCATTTGACAGATCAGCAAGTGCTCTTAACTGCTGACTTGTGTCTACAGCCCCATTTTATTACTACTTTCTATATTCTAGATATTCTTCAGTCTAGTATAGCCAGTAGATATTTTTCCATCTGTGTGGGCTGCCTCTTAACATGCTAATAACATTCTTAATGAAAAAAAAATAGTTTTATGCAATCACACTTGTTAAAATGTGGTCTTATTTCCTGAGTTATTCTATATATTTAGATATTTTCTTTATCAGATTCATCCTTTCTGGACTTACACTAAAGTCTGTGATGATTTGGACTTGATTTTGGAACAGGACAATGGTTGGGAGATACTTCTTTTCCACCTCTGGTTAGCAGGTTTTCCACTAGCATTTCTTGAATAGGCTCTCTCTTCTCCACTTTATATATGGAGGGATAGCCTACTATTAAATTGAATTTTTTCCTAGAGTGTATTTTGATAATGTTTTTCTCTTCACCCAGTTTCTTCTGGGTCCTCCTCACCTACCTACCTACCTACCTTTACATTATTTTTTCTCTATTTTTGTTTTAAAACAAAACCTAAAAGAGGAGAAAAAGGCAAAGAGAACACCACAAGGGCATTTAGGGATTCAGCTTGGTGGTAGAGCACTTGCCTAGCAAGTGCAAGTCCTTGGGTTTGGTTCTCAGCTCTGTAAAGAAGAAAAAACATAAAAATGAAAATTAAAACAAACATCAAAAACCAAATAGGCATGTCTTTCCATAAGTTGCTGTGTGAAGTGTCTCTTATGACAATAGGTCTAGACATCAGTTTATAAATATGAAGGAATATCATTAGGAATCATTCCACTGATTTTTTTCCAATTATGTTTGTTTCTATCCCAGGTCTCTGGGATATCCTGATTCTCAGTCCTGGTTCTCAAGGGGGATTTCCTCTCATGGAATGGGTCTCCAGCTGTGCCAGTCATCTGTTGATCACTCCCACAATTTCTGCACCATCTGTACCCCAACATACCTTGTAGGTGGGACAAATTGTAATAGCTAAACATTGAGCAGAGCATGGGGAATACTGCAAAAGAGGGAGAGGAAGGATTGTAGGACCCAGTGGTGTCAAGGGCACCACAAAAAAACCCACAGAATCAACTAACCTGGGCTCAGAAGGGTTCACAGAGACTGGAAGGACAACCAGAGACCCTACATGAGACTAGCCTAGACTCTCTGCCTGTACGTTACAATTGTGTGATTTGGTCTTCATGTAGGACTCCTAGAGATGTCTCTGACTCTGTTGCCTGCTTTTGGGACCCATTTATCCTGCTGAGTGCTTGATCCAACCTTGGTGGAAGAATGGCTGCTTGCTCTCACTGCAGTTTAATATACCAGGACTCACTGATATCCATGGAATTCCTGCCTGTATCTAAAGAATAACAGTGAAGGAGGATTGGATGTGGTGAGGTTGCAGAATAAAGGAGGGGGACCTAGGAAGGGGGAAGAGAGGGGAAGCTTTGGGTGGAATGTAAAATCAAGAAAATAAATAAATAAAAATATAATAATAAATATAAAAAATGGAAAAGAAACAAATGCACAAAGAAGACCAAGGGAAGCAAATTATGATGAAAAGTCTACAAAAATACCATTCTGTCCATTTTGTGTTATTCAACCACTCCAGTGCTTGGGACTGGTCCTGAAATGTGTCTAATAATATGCTCAGTGAGACTCCATGGGAGAAAACAGATTTTCCATTTCAATGCAAGTATCAATTTCACATAGCTTCTTTTTTAGGGGTGAGAATTCATGTCCACTTGCTCCTCACAATTATGAGACATCATCTGAACCTGTACCATTTGAAACACAACAGGCCTTGAGCATGCTCACACAGTCTGATTGAGCTTATATATGTATCAGTGCCATTGTGTCTGGAAGACACTGAAGACAATGTGCTCCTAAGTTCTTCACTCTCTGCACACACTGTCCAGTTGTGGATTTCTGTGTTAGTTCCCATTGACTACAAGAAGCATCTTCTCTGATGAGAGCTGAGTTATTTACTGATCAATGAGTATAGCAGAATATCATTAGGATTCTTTTTGTTGCTGAGTTTCTTTTTTTTTTTTTTTTTGGTTTTCCAAGACAGGGTTTCTCTTGTGTAGCTTTGCGCCTTTCCTGGATCTCACTTGGTAGCCCAGGCTGGCCTCGAACTCACAGAGATCCGCCTGCCTCTGCCTCCCGAGTGCTGGGATTAAAGGCGTGCGCCACCACCGCCCGGCTTGTTGCTGAGTTTCTTAAACAGAATATTAGTACTAGATTTTCCCCTATGTCTTTCACTTGTATTCTCTGGGGTTCTGGGAATATTTATCCATGTCAGGTCGAGTTCCATTTTATGGAGTGGACTTTAAATTTGGTCAGACATTGATTAGTTAAACCCCTAATATTTATGCCATTATTGTACTTATATATCATACAGGCAGGTCACTTGTAGATCACAAAGTCTGTAGCTGGATTGGTAGTTACAATTCTCCTCTGGTAGAATGCAGAATACCTTCTAGTAACACAAATGCAAGTCAGTAGTGGTGAATACTTTAGGTAAGCACTAACTTGACTTCTCCATGTTCAATGAAATAATAAGTGGTGTCTTCTGCAATAAAGCCTTACCAGAAACTTGTTTAGAATAATCCATAGCCTTGGGAATAGCCAATGATGTTTGGTAGTTTCCATGGATCCCCTTTGGCCAATGACTCAACAAGATATGTAACCCATTCCTGGCACTAGATAAATATTTCGTGCAGAAAATAACTAGCTAGGGCACTGTTCCCCCCTTTATTTGGTGATTCCATTTAGACTTCCTTCACACATGTAAATGCTTTAGGAACCTTCCAAGTAGCAGGTTTCCAGATAGTTTTCAACTAGCCTTGAGTGTGAGTTGTCCTTCTAAACACACCCACATTCACCACTCTTTGCCATTCCCTCCCTATTTAATCTTCTAATTCTGTTTGCCCTGTGTCTCTCCATAACAGTGTGTTACATTTTCTTCTTCATGTTAGATCCTCTCCTCCCCCATCCCTTACTATATGCTTAACTACTGTGGTTATTCAGATGGTAGCATGCTTATCAAAGTTTTAAAAGCTAATAGTCACATGTAAAAGAATACCTGTATTTGGGGGGGGGGTCTTAGGTACATTCCTCAAGGTGATTTTCACTGGTTCCTATAATTACTTGTGGATTTCAGAAATTCCTTTTTTAAAGTTTATTATTTTATATCCTGACCACAGTTTCCCTCCCTCCTCTCATCCCAGTACTTTCCCCCATCTCACCCCTTCCCCACCCCCATCCACTCCTCCTACTTTTCTATTCAGAAAGGGTCAGGCCTCCAATGCTTATCAACAAATTATGCCATATCAAGTATCAGGAAGACTAAGCACCTTCCCTTGTATTAAGGCAGCCCAGGATAAGGAGTAGGGTCCCAATGCCAACAAAAGTGTCAGAGATAGCCCCTGTTCCCACTGTAAGAAGTCCCAAAAAAGAAGAAGCAACACAACTGTCACACACGTGCAGAACACCTAGGTCACTACCATGCAGGCTCCCTGTTGTTGGTTCCCTCTCTGTGAGCTCCCATGATACCAGGTTAGATGTTTCTGTGGGTTTTCTTGTGATGTCCTTGATTGCTCTGGTTCCTATGCTTCTCTCTCTCTCTCTCTCTCTCTCTCTCTCTCTCTCTCTCTCTCTCTCTCTCTCTCTCTCTCTCTCTCTCTCTCTTCTGTAGGATTCCCCAAACTCAGAATAATGTCTGACTGTGGGTCTCTGTCTCTGTTCAGGAATTCCTTTAAAAAATTATTACAACTGAAAAAAACCCTTATAGTTCAAATGTGCTATGATTTCATTATCAATTCTTCAGTGGATGAGGATGCTTACAAATTCCAACAGTTATAAATAGAAGAAGAATGAAAATCATGAACAAGTAGTATCTGTGTAGCAAGATGCAGAATATTTTGAGTATGTGCGCAAGAATAATATCGCTGGATCTTGAAGTAGATAGATTCACAACCTCATGAGGAATTGTCACACTGGTGTCCATAGTGGCTGCACATGTTTTTACCCCCACAAGCAATCGATAATGTTCCCCACTCCTGGAATCCTCACCAGCATGTGCTGTCATTTGTATTATCGGTCTTGGCCATTCTGACTGATGGAAGTGGAATTTTCAAAGGAGTATTTATTTGCATTTCTGTGATGGCTCAGAATGATTTCTTTAAGTGTTGTTCAGATGTTTGTGTTTAATCTTCTGAGATCTCACTGATTCTTTACCCCATTTTTAATTTGGCTATTCTTTGCTTGATGTTCTTATGCATTTGAGATACTAATCCTTAATGTCCAGATTCCTACAAATATTTATTAAATGGACTGTTTCTTCTACACTGGTTGTTGTTGAAACCTTTGTTAAAGGTCAGGTGGTTATACACGTTTAATTGAATTATGAGTTTTCCATTTGCGTACTTGAAATATTTATATATTTTAGAGTTAGTACTTTGATCCTCTGTTACTATTGCCATAGGTTATAAATGGGACACAAGTATTGTGACATCTCCAGCATTGGTTCATTTCTTCACCTTTGCTTGGTCTATCTGGAATCTGATTTTCTTTTTCTTTTTTTTTTTTTTTTTTGATTTTCGAGACAGGGTTTCTCTGTGTAGCTTTGTGCCTTTCCTGGAACTCACTTGGTAGCCCAGGCTGGCCTCGAACTCACAGAGATCCGCCTGCCTCTGCCTCCCGAGTGCTGGGATTAAAGGCGTGTGCCACCACTGCCCGGTGGAATCTGATTTTCTATGTGAAATTTTGCATTTTTCCTATGTTTTTTAGTCATGTTTTCATGGAATTTTGATGGAGATTGCATAGAGTCTTACATTATTTGGGTAATGTAACCAAGTATTAATGTACACATTGATTATGCCAACACATCAACATGTCAGATAGTTTCATCTTCCATTGTCTTCTCTTTCTTTCCACACTTTTACCAATTTTTCACCTTGAAGACCGTTGAGTTCCTTGGTTGCATTTATTCCCAGGCATTTTTTGTGGGGAAGTTATTGTAACTGTGGTTGCTTTCTTGACTTCTTTCTCAGTATCATCATTCCTTGTACACAAAAATGATATTTTGTATCTTGATTTTGTATTCTCCTCTTTTCCTGATGGTATTCATTAGGTCTAAGACACACTCACAGAGTATTGACCACCTCATGTACAAGTTCATACCATCTGCTGGTGACAAAGTGTGACTTTGTTTCTTGATTCATTCTGTTCTTTTTTCTGGGCTTATTGTTTTAGCAGAATATGAGCAAGACTTACTTTTGTGATATATGAATGAGCATCTTCCCTCCTTCGGTGTTTCTAAGGGAAAGTTCTCAGTTATCCTGGACATGGGTTTGTCCTGTGCAGCCTTCTTCCCATTGAGACATTATCCTTCTATAATTAATGTTTCAGGGATAGTGTAAATTGTCAGATGCCTTTTCAGCATCTGTTGAGATGATCATGTATTTCTGCCTTGTCTATTAAAGCTATCTGTGACATTCACTGAGTTTTGGTGTTAAACCATCTTTCCAACACTGGAATGAAGCCACCTGTGGATCTTGCTAATACATACTTGAATTTGGATTGCATGTATTTTCTGGAGAATATTTGGTTTAAGTACATCAGTGATATTTGCAAATAATTGCCTTTTACTTTTTTTCTGTTTTGATGATTCCTTATCTGGTTTTGGTGTGGGGGACATAGTGAGTTTCTAAAATATCATTGTTTGTATTATTCTCCTTTCAATTTCTGAGGGTTGTTTGAATGACATTCTTGTTGCATTTTCTTTAGTTATCTGGTAGGAAAATTAAACCAAGATGTGGCAAACACCTTAAGCAAATCTACTGTAAAGATTGCGATTGAAACAGTAATTTAAAAAAAAATCCATCTTCCAACTAAAAACTCGCAAGACTAGTAACAGTCACTGCTGGATGCAAATAAAGCTTCCAATAACTAACACCAATGCTATTAAGTTATTAAATTATTCTATTCAATAGAAATGGGTGAAGTACTATCTAAATATGTATATGAAGGCAATGTCAGCCTGATATCCAAATAAGATTTATACAAAACAAAAATTAATATAGTCATTTAATAAAACACTCTCGTATCTTTTTGAGACAGGGTCAGTTATGTCTCCCTGGCTATCCTGGAACTCAACATATAGACAATGTTGGTCTTGAATTCACCAGAGACTGCTTATATCTGCCTCCAGAGTCCTGGGATTACAGACAAACTCCATCATGACCAGCTATTTAAAGACACTTAATATAGTACTTTTAAAACAACTCCTTAGATGAAATCATTCACCATGTTCCTAGGCTTCTTTCTAAAGGTACAAGAATGGCTCAGGATACGGAAATCTGTAAATGTAATGTATTGCATAAATGGCTTAAGAAATGAATGAATCACCCCTTTGCCTGCAAACTTCATGATGTCATTGTTTTTCTCTGGTGAGTAGTACTCCATTGTGTATATGTACCACATTTTCTTTATCCATTCTTAACTTGAGGGGCACCTAGGTTGTTTTCAGGTTCTGGCAATTACAAATAGTGCTGCTATGAACATAGTTGAGCATGTGTCCTTGTGGTATGATTGAGCATTCCTTGGGGATATGCCCAAGAGTGGTATAATTGGGTCTTGGGGGAGACTGATTCCCAATTTTCTAAGAAACCACCATATTGATTTACAAAGTGACTGTACACGTTTGCATTCCCACCAACAGTGGAGGAGTGTTCCACTTGCTCCACATCCTCTCCAACATAAGCTGTCTTCAGTGTTTTTTATCTTAGCCATTCTGACAGGAGTAAGATGATATCACAGAGTCATTTTGTTTTTTGCATTTCCCTGATGACTAAAGATGTTTAGCAATTCCTTAAATGTCTTTCAGCCATTTGAGATTCTTCTGTTGAGAAGAATGAATGTAAAATCTCTTCATAAAAAATTAAAAATAAAAAATAAAAATGAAATGAATCACAGTGCCATCTGGCTAGATGCAAAAAGTACTTGGGACAAAACTTCAACCTCTTTTTGTTTCAAAAGCCCAAAATAAGAAAAGAATAAGCCAGGTGGTAGTGGTGCACGCCTTTAATCCCAGCACTCGGGAGGCAGAGGCAGGTGAATCTCTGTGAGTTCAAGGCCAGCCTGGGCTACCAAGTGAGTTCCAGGAAAGGTGCAAAGCTACACAGAGAAACCCTGTCTCGAAAAAAACCAAAAAAAAAAGAATAAAAGGATACTATACTACACTGGTTAATTTTTGTCCACGAGACTCAAGCACAGACATATCTTGGAATAGAAAGTATTTGCGGGGAAGTTACCTCCATCAGATTGGCTTGTAGACATGTCTTTGAAGGCATTTATTTATTGTTGATTGATATATGAGGACAAAGCTCACTGTGGGCCATGCCATCCCTGAGCAGATAGACCTGGGTTGTATTAAAAATCAATCTGAGCAAGCTGTTCAAAGCAAGCCAGTAGGCAACGTTCCTCCATGGTTCTTGCCTCTGCTCCTGCTGGAGTTTCTGACATGTCTTCCTTCAGTGATGGACTGTCATCAGGAGAGGAAAGTAAGGTAAAAATGTATCCTCTACAAGTTTATTTTGGTCAGGTTTTATAACAGCAACAGAGCAAACTGAAATATATACTGGCACTGTAATAATATTTGTGACAAGAAGCCAACAATGTAATAAACAGAAAGAAACTCGCTATTTCAGCTAAAACCAAGAAAAACATAAGGGCTTTCATATAGTCCATTTTGGGAGTAAGGATGGGACAGAGTCATAAAAGGTATCTTAGTTAGGGGTTTTATTGATCTGAAGAGACACCATCACCATGCCACCTCTTATGAATAAAAGCATTTAATTGAGGTGTCTTGCTTATACTTTCAGAGGTTCAGTCCATTATCATCAGGATGGGGAGCATGGTGGCACACAAGCAGATGTGGTGCATGATCTGAGAAGCCTACATGTTGACTCAGAGGCAACAGGAAGTGGACTGAATGTCACACTTAGGAAGTTTGAGAAAAGAGACCTTAAAGACTACCTCCACAGTGACACACTTGTTTCAACAAGGTCATACCTCCTAATAGTGCCATTCCATTTTGGGTCCATTTTTTTTTTCAGTCTACCGCAGGGGTAACTCTGGTTGGCCTAGAACCTACTATGCAAAGCATGCTAGCCTCATACCCACAGTTTGGTCTGCCACTGCCTCCTGAGTGCTAGGATTAAAGTACTTCACCACTATGTCCAGCTTCTCTCTCCAACATTTTATGCTATGCAGTGATTGAAGTCTTAGCCAAAGCAAAAGGACAAGAAATGACATACTTGGGATACAAATAGGAAAGCAAGAAGCCGAAGTTTCCTCCCTTGAAGAAGGTATGCTTCCATATTATTTTGAGAAGTGTTACATTTGTTTATGCTGTGGAACATTTGTTTCAATGATGCGAATATGTGTTGCATTCTTTTTTGTTACATTTATTTAACCCTGTGAAGCTGTGTTCCTTTGCCTGTCTAGTTGGTCTAATAAAGTGCTTAATGGCCAGTAGCTAGGCAAGAGAAAGGATAGAAAATGCTGTCGGACAGGATAAAAAGGAGGATAAATTTTGGAAGAAAATATTGAGAAGTAAGAAAAGGAAGAGTGGAGGACTTGAGGAGCCAGCCATCCAGCTACAAACCAAGCCACAGTGTCAGGAGTAAAGAAAGAAATACAGAAATAGAGAAAGAAAAAAGGCAGAGGCAAAAGGTAAAGGGGACATTTTAGGTTAAGAAAACTGGCTAAAAAAAAAAGCCAAGCTAAGGCCAAGTAGTCACAAGTAAGAAAAAGACTCCATGTATTTATTTAGAAACTGGGTGCTGGGGCCCCCAAATAGACAAAAAGTAATAAAGAAACCAACAACAGGCTTCCATATTGGAGATCCTAAACACTCCACAGAAAATATTTACATCAAAATGGAATACAAAATTACCACAAAACTCAGTTGCTTCCCTACATACAAAGAACACATTTACTGAGAAAGAATTTATGAAAACCTCATTCACAATTGCCTCAGAAATATGGTAAAATAAACTTAATAAAAACTTGAAGGACATAAATAATGAAAACTTTAAAATAATGAAGAAACTGAATATATCATTAGTAGACAGGGAAATCTTCCACACATTTATGTATATACATATACATATATATATAGAGAGAGATACTGGAATACTCAATATTATGAAAATGATTACTTTAAAAATTAATCAAGAGAACATAAGGGAACAGAATGGTCAAGCTGAAATTGGGATGGAGTGGGAGAGCAATGAAAGAGATACCATGATAAAGGGAGACATCATGGGGATAGATAGAAACTGAGTACTAGGGAAGTTCCCAGGAATCCTCAAGGATACCCCAGCTTAGACTACTAGCAATAGTGGAGAGGGTGCCTGAACTGGCTTACCCCAGTGATCACATCAGTGAATACCCTGTGTGTATTCGTATAGCATTCATCCAGTAACTAATGAAAGCACTTGCAGAGATCCACAGCCAAGCACCAGGCCAAGCTCCAGGATTTCAGTTGAAGAGAGAGAAGAGGGATTCTATGAGCAAGTGGCATCAAGATCATGACAGAGAAACCTACAGAGAAAACCACACCAAATTAGTGAGACCTCATAAACTTTGACCAACAGCTGTGGAGCCTGCATGGGACAGGACTAGGCCCCCTGCATAAGGGAGACAGTTGTGTAGCTTGATCTGATTAAGGGGCCCCCGGCAGTAGAAGCAGGATCCCTTCCTGGTGCATGAGCTGGCTTTTTGGAGCACACTACCTATGGTGGAACACCTTGCACAGCCTTGATGCAGCGGGAGGGCCTTGGACTTGCCTCTACTGAATGTACCAGGCTCTGCTGATTCCCCATGGAGGACACCTTGTTAGAGGAGGGAATGAATAGTGGTTTAGGAGGAGTGAGTATGGTGGGGTGGGAGGTGGAAAGAGAGGGAGATATGTGGTTGGTATGTAAAATTAATTAAAAAATTCCTTAATAAAAAAAACAAATCAAGGAAAAGAGGAATAGAGGTAAATGTAAGTATCAGAGAATAAAACATTTAGACTTAAGACCATCAGACACACACATCATTTACAGTATCAGAGGTGACCCAGTGTGTAGCCTCTCCATCCCAGTTCTTAAACATTGACAGCTACCACAGGCAGCACCTGTTGCTATAGCAAGTGAGAAGGGGAGTAAACAGTCACCACAATAAGTGATATTCTTTTTCAGAATGAAAACACAACATTTGAAATGCCCACATTCCTTTTTGACTTTGAAGATAGTGATAGACCTGGCCTTTGCAATTCCCATAAGTCTGTAACTGTGCATGTGTTCAAGTGAGGGAAGGACAAAGGACACACCCACATACCTCACAGTAGACAGATCTCATACATGCTCCCCATCATAGTTTCAGAGGTGTGGAGTGATCACATGCAGAGTATCTGAAAGCTTAACTAATTGGCTACATGGATACTCTCCCCAGTGACGAGTGGCACAAATATTAGAGACCCTGTATCTGCACTAGGAGTCACACACTGATACATGTGACATTAGCAGACTCAGGAAGATACTTGAATGCACCTTGTGACTACTGAACTCATTGTAGTCGTCTGGAGTTTCTTGTCTTAGGACACCACTGGACACCTCACAATGGCACCTGTGAAAAGGAAGGCTGCCTATGATAGACCAAAGTAAAGAATGCTGTTTTCAACTTGGCTTTCTGCCTTGTAAATGGAGGCTAATTGGAAAAAAATTAAAGTCTCACAGCTTGATAGTGGGAAAACAATGATTATTAAAAATCAAAACGTATTTTGCTTCAGATCTTGGAGATAAGATTGGGAGAAAGGGACAGAAGCTCCCAGCATTGCTCTGCCCATTCACATACCTATTATGCATTATATATCATGACATTTACATGAAAAATGCAAACACACTTACAGCTCATCCAGGGCAAATCTGAGATACTCTTTCAAGTCCACCTGCACTTCACTGCTCTGCAATGCAGTAAGGTAAAAGACACAACCTGTCACCACCTTTCCAGGCTTGTCTTCATTCTGCTTCATTCTCTAAAAGCACTTGGGGTGAGTGAGGTTGGACATGAGGAGGGGGGTGTTCAGGAGCCAGAAGAAGAAATGCAGAGTGAGCATCAGGTCCTGCCTCCAAATCTCTAAGCTGGTAGTGTGGTCTGTGGGTGCACACCAGTTTATCAAATGGATAACCATGTATACACATCTGCTTTTATGTCTGCTGTCCACTTTAGAGGTCACTTATGTGGCTGAGATGCCTTGTTCTCCAGATGGCTCCACTACCCTGGAGGAATGTCAAGCACTTTCTGACCTAGGGCTGTGCAGTTGATGTCCACAGCAGAGGTTAAAAAAAATGGGTTGGAAAATATATCTGAGGACATCTCACCCTCAGGTCCTATGACATCACCTCATATCCCTAGACATTGAGGCCCATGGGAGAAAGCAATGTTGGGCAGATTGGTGCCAGGCCAGCGTCTTTGTTTGTTTGAACAACTTTAGAAATGATGTCAGTGGAATGTGTCAGAAGATCCACAGCTGAATGTGAAGGTAAAGAATTGAAACAACCCATGACAATCAGAGCTCCTGTGGACACACTATGTGTTCTATTCCCAAGCCTCATGTGTACGGCATCCACTATTCATAGAGCATGAGCAGTATGGCCCGTGCTACATCAGCCACAGAGACCAAATAACCAACTGGTATTCCTGCTCTCCACTGTGTGAAGCTCCAATAATCAGGTCAAATCTAGAAATTCCTTGGCTATTACTGTGTCCAGAAATGCCCAGGCCATCATTCTCCATGAGAAATAAGCTTAATATTTGAGGTATGAAACACGAACTGCTTTTCTGAAGTCAGTTCCTTCTGATGACCTACTCCTTCAAATTTATCCTTCATTATCTATTCATTTCTGCTCATATTAGAACCCAGTAGTCACTCCAAAGCAGCACTGTGCCCAGTAGCTTAGAACCTATGAGTAACTTGGATAAAGCCTGTGTTCAATGTGTAAGCTGTTCTTATCCCATTGTCATGCTCATATATTTTGGCTGCATTCTAGAATATGTATTGCCAGTGGGAGAGCTCATTGATGAGTGTGGGCTGAGGAAACAGCTTTAGATGGTATGGACTACAGAGCAAGCAGCACAAAAAATGTGGGGCAATTACTTTGTGTGGAGGATGGTAGATGTTATTTAGAACTGGAGATGAGGTACACAGGACTGGTGTTCTCTGGATCTTGTGGAATATTTAAAAAACAACATTTAACACATGCATGGCCCCCTGGTTCTATGATGAGCTAGCTGCCTAGGAATGTCTATAGTGTGGACATAGACAGATGTGATGGGAGGAGTCTTTTATATGAAGATGAGAAATTTCATGTTTCAAAACTGAATCTGTACAGACCACAGCACTCAGGACTAATGCTTTCTTTCTACTAATTATTGTTAGTTTTTAAATTACTGCATAACATAATGGGATTTAGTGTGATGTTTTCAGATGTGTGTACCAGTGTACTTTACTGGTGATTGCTCCTTTACTTCCCACATTTGCCACTCATTTTATTGTTTATTTTCTTTCTCCGCACAAGTAGCTGCCTTCTTAGTTCATGTCATATGTGTGTATGTGTTCCATATGAGAGAATATGTGGTAAATTTGTACAATAGAGTGTTACTCAGCTGTTTAAAAATAACATCATCAGCTGGGCAATGATGGTGCATGACTTTAATCCCAGCACTCAGAAGGCAGAGGCAGGTGATTCTCTGTGAGTTCAAGGCCACTCTGGTCTACAAAGCAAGTTCTATGACAGCCAGAGATACACAGAGAGACCTTATCTCAAAAAAATGACATCATGAAATTTGCAGGAACTAGGGGTGGGGGGAAACACCTTGAGTGAGGTAACCCAGGCCCAGTACAATAAATATGGTATGTATTCACTTATGTGTGGGTATCAGCCATTAGATAAATGATAACCAACCTATAATACATAGACTCGGAGAAGTTAGGTATAGAAGAAGGGACTGTGAGGAATACATGAATCTTTCTGTGATGGGGGAGAAATAGATGTTATGGGTGGACTGGGAGTTGGGGGACAGGAATGGGGAATCAAGTGGGGAGAGTGAAGAGAAATGGAGTTGAGGGAGGGAATCTGGGGAGAGACAGCTGGAATTGAGGAGCAGTTGAGGGTTGGTGTAGAAATCTAGTGCATTGAAGAATTCCTAAAATATATGAAGGGGATCCTCATGAGGTCTCCTGATAATGGGGGAGATTGAGTCCCTACTGGCTTGGCTATATCTTATTACTAAACAATGTAACAAAAATATTTTTTTAATATTTACTTCACTGGAGGTGTGACATTGAATTTGAAATATCCCAGGTATGCTGAAAGTCATAGAGACCTGCTCAGCTCATTATTCACTCTTTAGTTTAGTTAAAAATTTTGGACTTTCTAACCATTATAGTTTCATCCAGTGGAAACAACAATAATTTTATTTTTTCCCTTCACAATTAAATTTTCTTTTCATTGCCTGATTAAACTAGAGTGTTGTGTAAAAATTAAGATAATGGGAATTCAGGTTCTTTTCCCAATTGTGCCAAGTTGTTTTTGTTGTTAACATTTAATCATTTAGCATGACAATTTTTCTGGTAGGTGTTTTAAGAAAGACTAAGAAATCACAACTGGCCTGGCAATCTCTTGTTATTATATGAGGCTTCCAGTAGAGGGACTGGGTTGCATTCAGATGAGTTGTTGGCCAAGGGGGTCCTCAAACAATTCAGGCCTGTTGTCAAGAAAATAGGTTGCTCTCCGCAAACTGAGGGTTTGTTCCCATTGCTGAGGACAACAGCCACACAACTCATTGAACATGAAGAAATTGGGCTAGTGCCTACATGGAGCCTTCATCCCTACATTCTAGTGTCTTTGGTGTTGGAAGGTACTCTGCAGGCTACCAAAAGAGAAATGTGGACAGCAACCCGGCCATCTATCTTTGACCTACAATCTGTCCTGACTGAAATATATGCTAGGACAATGGTGGCAATGAACTTATGGAAGTAGCCAACCAATGTCTGATTTGACACAAGAAGGAACACATACCCAACTCTGCTTGGGTAACCAGGAACCAGAGACTAGATAGCCCAGAAACCTAATGCAAAACCAGATACTACAGGTCTTTAAAAAAAAACAATAAAATGACACCTGTTCTGCTATACTTATAGATCAATGCCTTATTCAGTAATCTATCATCAGAGAAGCTTCCTATGGGAACAGATGCAGAGACCCACAGCCAGACATGAGAGAGAGAGAGAGAGAGAGAGAGAGAGAGAGAGAGAGAAGAAGAAGAAGAAGAAGAAGAAGAAGAAGAAGAAGAAGAAGAAGAAGAAGAAGAAGAAGAAGAAGAAGAGATTGAAACATACAGCTCTAAATGGGATATCTCCACCAAATCTCTCCCTTCAGAACTCAGGGAACCTCATGACAGAGGAGGAAGAAAGAGTGTAAGAGCCAGAAGGAATAGCGGACCCCAGAACAGAAGACCAAGGCCCTCTGAACAAACTAAGCAAGGCTCCTATGAACTCACAGAAACTGAAGCAACAAGCAAAGGTCTTCCATGTCTTCAGGTCTTTCAGCTTAGTATTTTTATGGGACTTCTGCATGTGTGAATGAGTGGGTCTGTGACTTTTGTGCCTGATCTTGGGGCTCTCCTCCTTCTATTGAGTTGCCTTGTTCAGCCTCAATGTGATGGTTTTGCTTCATCATATTATATATTATTTTGTCATGTTTGGTTGTTATCTCTTAGAAGAAGCCTGTTCTTTTCCAATGAGAGACAGAAATGGAATGGATCTGGAAGGGAGGAGTTGAGTAGAGGAACTGAGAGAAGTAGAGGGGAGAGGAAATGTAATCAGGATGTTTTCTATGCGAAAATAAACTATAAAAGAGGAAAAGGAAAGACTGACCAGAGATCATTAACCCAGAACATTATGTTCATTCTTTTCCTTCCTCTCTATAAAGGGATAAGAGCCTACAACCCTCACCATCCCCCTATCTGGACTTGCAAATTAAAAATAATAGACACAGGGAAGGTGGTAGTCATCTAGCTACTGATGAACAACACCAGTTTCATGCAGACCTTTGTTCTTTCGTACCCACTTTTGGAACTTGCTTAAACTTCAGAAGGGATGGTTGTGAAGAGCTATCTTTTAAGAGAGATACAGAAAATCTAGCTCAATGCATGTCCCATGAATGGGCCCCCACATTATCAGAGGCCAGGTAATGGGGGGAATTTCTATTGTGCCAAATGGGATTGTGAAACTGAGGCTTCCTGGAAGCATGATGACAGCTATATACACAT
The DNA here is from genome assembly GCF_049852395.1 of Peromyscus maniculatus bairdii. NCBI lineage: Eukaryota > Metazoa > Chordata > Mammalia > Rodentia > Cricetidae > Peromyscus > Peromyscus maniculatus. The sequence goes on from NC_134852.1 coordinate 3,601,908, forward strand.
AGAAAGGGGGAACCCCTCCTAAACACTGGTAATGGCTATTCATGTTTGTCAACCTGTCTACATTTGGAATCAACTAAAACCCAAAAACGGATGGCATACCTGTGAGGGATTTTCGCTTAATGTGAAGTAGGGAGATTCACTTCTAATCCAGATCTTTGAGGTAGGAAGACATGCCTTTAATCCAGATCTTTTGAGCTGGGAAAAGACATGCCTCTAATCTGGGTGACACCTTCTCTATGAAGCCTATATAAGGAGAATGAAGAAGGAGGTTTTTTGCTCTTTGCCTGCTTGCTATCAGTTGCTAGCAAGTCCGTTCCTTCACAGGCATTAGCGCCTACTTCTTTGGGATTCCACTGCATACTGAAGATCAGCTAAGACATTCAGCCTCAACTACTAGATTCTTGGTCCAGCCACTGTTGTATTAGCTGAACCACAGTCTATAAGTCACTCTAATAAATATATATATATATATATATAAATATATATATATATATATATCCCATATGTATACATATGTGTGTATGTATGTGTGTGTGTATGTGTGTGTGTGTGTGTGTGTGTGTGTGTGTGTGTGTGTGTGTGTGTAGAGAAAGAGAGAGAGAGTTCTCTAAGTTCTGTTACTCTACAGAACTCTAACTAATACAACATTGTATGGTAGGGAACTGTAATCCTATAACCATAAGACAGAGAAATTGGAGACAGCATAAGGATGACTGTGTTCCACGTGACACTAGAAGAACTTGGGAAATAAGAATCTTTTATACTTCTGTCTTAGTTAGGGTTTTTATTGCTGTGAAGAGACACCATGACTATGGCAACTTTTATAAAGAAAACATTTAATTGGGGTGGCTCACTTACAGTTTCAGAGGTTCAGTCCATTATATCATCATGATAGGGCACATGGTAGTGTGCTGGAACTGGGAGTGCTACATCTTGTGGGTAACAGGAAGTCAACTGACACGCTGGGTGGTATCCTGAGCATAGGAAACCTCCATGCCCACCCCCACAGTGACACACTTCCTCCAACAAGGCCACACACACTCCAACAAGCTACACCTCTTAATAGTGCCACTCCCTATGAAATTGTGGGGGCCAATTACATTCAAACTACCATAGCTACCAAAAGAGACCCAGGGAATAAGTTTATCACTCAGAAGAGACCACCTCCCTGAGCCCCAGACTGGTTGGTCCTAACAGGGACCTCCTACTCATCCAAAGGGGAAAGACCCAATCCTAACCATCACTCCCTCCCATGAGATTGGGCCCAATCAGTGCCAAAAGCATTACTGCCCTAGTCACCACTAGCATCGGGGATAGGGATCCTTCTTCTATGTTGTCTATCCTTGACAAGGTACACTGTTTGCTTAATCCCTGTCAGGCAGGAATTGGTCAGGACTGCTGGCTGTGCCTAAACCCTCGACCCCCTTACTATACATGGCAGGTACCAACAAGACCATGCATACACCAGCAAATAAAAACAACTGTAACTGGGAACAGCCTACACTAACACTGGGGGACCTACATAGAGCTGGAACCTGCCTGGTGTCCAGGATTTTTGAGAAGCCTCACTTTACTCTTATGCTTGCTATTCCAGTGAATTCTTCTCAGCAACAGCAATATTCTGTGGCCCCTGAAACCACTTGGGGACATGCATAAAAGGTTTCATTAAGTGTGCCTCCTCAGAAGCATTCCAAATCAAAGCTCTCCAATGGGTCCCTCCCCTTGGAGCTCAGGGAACCCCATGGAAGATGGAGAGGAAGAATTGTAGGAGCCAGAGGGGACGAGAACACCAGGAGATCATGGTCCACAGAGTCAACTAAGTAGGGCTCATCGGGGCTTATGGAGACTTAAGGGACAATCTCAGAGCTTTCATGGGTCTGCGTAGGTCCTCTGTATATAAAACAGTTGCTAGTTTGATGTTTTCATGGGACCCCTAACAGTGGAATGGGGGTATCTCTGACTCTTTTGTCTGCTCTTGGGACCCTTTTCCTCACCTAGCCTTGATATGAGGATTTGTGCCTGTTCTTATTGTAGCTTGTTATGCTGTGTTCTGTAGATATCCCTGGGAGGACTTCCCTTTTCAGAAGATAAACGGAGGAGTAGATCTGGGGGAGAGGGGAGAAGGAGTAAGGGAAAATAGGAGTGGTGGAGGGAGGGGAAACTATGGTCGGGATGTGTTGGGGGAAAAAAGTGTTCCAGATACACGGGGCTACACTAGGGTACTAGAACACTTGAGTGTGATCTATAATACACTGGAATAAAGACTTTCAATTGGCTATACACTGTGTCCAAGTGGTCATTGAAAAGGTTTTTGGTTTTTGTTTGTTTGTTTGTTTGTTTGTTTGTTTGTTTCACCCTGATAGGCCTCTCTGCCCATGCAGCAAACTAAATCAGACCAAATTAGGAAAAGGCCCTAATGGGTAAAGCATTTCCAGGTGATCCCCTGGCCCCGCAGAGAGGAGACAGGATGAGAGCCCAGAAAACCACAAGTCTGTTTTCTGGGATGTGCTTATAGTCCCTGTGGGAGTGGTCTTGAGCCTCTCTGAGGGGAGGGGCTATGTTTGGCAGGCTTTGCAGGGGCAGGTTTAGGAAAAAAGATGGGGAGGGGAGTTGAGGTGGATCTTCCACCAGAACATTCCAGACTCTTCGGGTATAGGGGTACCAGGGTGCCAGGGCTTGAGGTGGAGCCCCCCAAACAGTCATCTCTGGTGAGCTCCCTGTAACAATACCGATGACAAACTAGCTTTGGAAGAAGTCAGTGAAACAACTGCCTCAAAATAAAATAAATATTGAAAGGGAAAATATTGGCAGGACCCCCAAGACCAAGTTCTCAGCACAAAGGAGATTTATTTGCCCCAGAGGGACAAAGGACAGGGAATAAGAGACAAAGGCAGGAGACAGAGGATGAGGGAGAAGGGGTAGTTGTCCCACGGGGACAACGGGCTGCCACTGGATAGAGAGGAGACAGACATGGCACATAGGCAAATGTCAATTTATAAGGGTAAAAAGGGAACACAGACACACACACACACACACACACACACACACACACACACACACACACCGTTAGAATGAGGTGTTTAGTTTTAATTGGGCATGTTAATTAGGTGAGCCAAAGGGGGCTTCTGATTGCTGAACCTCAATACTTGACAGCAGGACATTAGTAGTCAGCCTCAGGGATAGGAAGTGGCCAAATCAGGGAATGGACCCAGGTTGGCTAGCTTTAGAAATGTAATCTAATGGTTGTTAGCAAGGTGGAGGGAATGAAGGAGTAAGGCAGCGCCTGCCAGACCCACGCTCACCATGCTGGAGCTGGCCAGAGCCCCTCCTAATATGATACAATATCACGAAATAAAGGAGGCAGTTGAACACCATAACAAAATGCTTCATTCAAGCTTGCCCGACTGCGCATGCCCACAACGTGAACACCATTTCCCAGAGGCATCCGGGCAGTGCCATTGGGTCCGATTTGCATGCTGGTGGAATGAAGAGCTGGGAGTGTATGTGGTCAAAATACAGTGTACACAAGTATGAAATTCTCAAAGAATAAATTAAAATGCTCCAAAGAATGACGGGCTCTTTTCACAGCCAACTCCTGCACTTCGGACAATATTCCCCAGAGGACTCTGGGGCAGTGAGTAGTGCAGAGCGTGCAGAGCGTGCAGCGTTGCATTCTGGGAGGCACAATTTTTTTTTTTTTTAAGAGGTTCTACCTGGCAGCCATCAGGGTTCACTTTAAACCCTGCCTCAGGGTCTGGTGCCGGGAATAGGAGAGGAAAGCGGTCTCTGGACGGAAAATTGTTCAGTCCTCAGATGAAATCTGGACCGGTCTTCCGTGGGGACTCTATGCAAAGGAGAGGATCTTGAAAGGAAAAAAACCAAGCAAGATGAACTCCTGGAGAGATGGGATACACGAGACTCTAACTCAAGAAAAAAAGAAAATGGACTGGAGCAGCCTGGAGGCATATGAGACACAAACTGAATGATGAGCCCCTACCACCTCCCAGGATGGACATCTGTGCCGTGAGTACCCGGATAACTGGTACATTCTCACCTGGGATTGTGTCTTCGTTGCTTGATGTGAGCTCTCTCTGTGGGGAAAATGAGGTCAGGCTGTGTGAGCATCTCTGTAGAGTAGTGAGCAACTATAAAGTTTACGCACGTGGACTCTGGTCTGGCTGTGCCCCCTTAACTATGAATTATGTCCCGGTGCCATCTCGGCAGGTGTCAGCAGGGGAGTTGGCTTCTGAAGTGAACCCAGGTGAGTGTTAGTTCTGTTTCCTTTTACTTCCCCTTCCAACTACAGGGTACTTGTTCGTGTCTCAGAGGGATGTGACAGCTCCATAGAAAAATGACAGTGAGTGATAGCCCAGAAAGCTCTTAAAACATGCTGCACCCGGTTTTCTCTATTAACAAGACAAGCAGGAGGCCCTTGTTAATAAGCCAATCTTTTTAATCATGTATTTGTTCTTTTACAGTTTAGTAAATATTGAGCATATTTGCCCCGTTTTCCTCTTTTCCCCCTCCTTTCTGACAAGTCCTGTCAGCTATTTTCATGTCGTTTTGTTTTGTTTGTTTTGTTTTGTTTTGTTTTGTTTTGTTTTGTTTTGTTTTGTTTTGTGGGACTTTATTGGGAGGGAAAGCTCATTGCATTTAATTAGGGTTGCCTGCTTGGGAGTTATTTACTGAGCAAGGGCAATTTCGCAGTGGCTAGGGAATATGACAGGAACTGAGTGATAATGATCCTGTCTTAATGTATCATTAATTAAAATCCATAGGGGTTGGGGAATATAGCTCAGTGGTAGAGCGCTTGCCTAGCAAGTGCAAGGCCCTAGGTTCGGTCCTCAGCTCCGAGGTAAAAAAAGAAAGGAAAAAAGAAAATCCATAAGCTGAGGTTATGGCTGTGACGGTAAAAGCACTTGCATGTACCACACATGTGCACATAATGCACACACGAAGCTCACCCACTTACGCAATATTCCATAGTGTTTCTCTATCATTCTCTGTCTGTTCCAGGACACCACATAGCACTCTGTTGTCGCAGTGCTCAGGTCCCTCCTGCCTGAGCTGACTTCGTTTGCAGTGGCCTCCACAGTTTCTGAAGTGAAGTATCTTGTTGGTTGCTCCTCTGCAGGAATTTTTCTGCTATTTCTCGCGAATTCACTGGGACTGTAGGGTTGCGGATGGGAGAAGTGACCTATGTTGCCATATTTATCACAGCACTATTTCAAGGTTCTTCTTGACTACTTGATAGCAAGTTGAAGGACAGCCTGGGATACAGGAGACCCTCTCTTCAGAATAAAAGAATTACAGAATGTATCATGTTACTGATCTCAACAATAACGGCTAATTTATATTAATTTATGCAGTGCAGTTTAAATATTCCTTTGTTTGTCTGCTTTTGTATTTTTTTCTTCGACACAGGGTTTCTCTGTGTAGTCTTGGCTGTCCTGGAACTCACTCTGTAGACCAGGCTGGCCTCGAACTGACAGAGATCCTCCAACATCAGCCTTCAGAGTGCTGGGATCAAAGGCTTGTGCCACCACCACCTGACTTAACTATCCCATTTTCAAAAGGCTTAGAAACAACTTGTCTGCATTTGGGATTTTTCAAACTTGGAGCTAGTTGGATAGATTTCCATTTTGACATCTGCATATTTAAAAAAATTTGGAGCATTTGGAGATTTGCATATTTCATTTAGGAATATTCAACATATTTGCTATTTTACTTTATGATTTTGAGACCCATTGTGCATGTGAGTGTGTGATAGACAGAATGCTTGCATCAGGACTTGATTCCACTCCCTACAAAATACAATGAGACATCATACGTAGACAAGCTCCACTTGAGTCCACAGAGAACCTGTGCATTCCCTCCCGAAAAGGTGGGGGTGGGAGTGGTTGACACTGATGTTTTTGTAATTTTTATTCTATCTTTCCCAATAAGGAAATAGTTAAGTAGCCCATGGCTCAGAAAGTCATACCACAGCATAGAGTCTTAATTCCACTAAGATATCAGCCCACCAATTATATGTAGACTTCTTAAAATTACATTTACTTATTTAGTGTGTTTATGTGTGTGAGCCTGACATTGTGGAGGTCAGAGGACAACTTTCAGAAATAAATTCTCTCCTCCTACCACTTGGATCGTGAATATCAAACTGGGACTTGGGGCCATATACCATCACTTGCTGAGCCGTCTCCCCAGGCTTATAATCTGTCATGTCATAATTCATTTTCTCAGTTAATGTAGTGAATGTAGTCTATGCTTTTACATACATAGACTTATTTAGTTACCAGCAATAAGATTTTATATTTAAAGCTATTCTCTGGAAAATCTACACAACAGCAATGGTTGTGTTGATGCCACTGACCTCGGTGTGATATACTATAGTTTTACAAGAAGGCTCCATTGAAATAACTCAAGTAAGGGCATACCATTATCTCTCTGTTGTATGTCTTACAACGAGATGTGAATTTTCAACTGTCTTAGTTTTAAAAAAATCACAAGAGAAAATTATGCTGTGTATATTATTACCTGTACATTTACATATTAAAGTGAAGCACAAATTTCTTGAACTAAAAGCAACTCACTTGCCTGGCTTGGTGGTCCATGCCTTCAACCCCAGCACTCGGGAGGCAGAGGCAAGTGGGCCTCTGTGAATCCAAGGCCAGCCTGGTGTCCAAAGAGGGTTCCAGGACAGGACAGCCAGGACTGTTACACAGAGAAACTCTGTCTCAAAAAAAAGCAAAAAGGAGAGAGAGGAGAAGACAGGAAAATTAAAGTTAAATAAACCATGGTTTAGGGGGAAAGCCTGGTGTTGTGCTCAGTGCAGACTCAGTCACGGAGAGAGCCTTACAACCTAGTCAGACACTCCAAACTTGGGGTGGAGATTCCCTCCTGTGATCCTGGCAACCAGGAGGCTGAAGCAGGAAGCTTGCCAGTACAAGGGCAACAGGACCTACATAGTAAAACCTTGTCTCAAAAGAATAAAAATAAAATCAGGCTGAGCTTAGTGGTGCACACCTTTAATCCCAGTACTGGGAAGGCAGAGACGGACAGATTTTGTTAAGTTTAAGGCCAGCCTGGTCTACAGAGTAAGTTCCAGGACAGCCAGAGCTACACAGAGAAACCCTGTCTGGAAAAAAAAATAATAAAATCTGTTGGGGCTGGGGGGTTAGAGAGATCTCTGTTAAAAGTCTTGCTGCTTTTGCACAGGACATGGGTTCGATTTCCATCACCCACATACATAAGGCTCACGGCTGTCCATAACTCCAGTCCCAGACCTCTTCAGACATCAAAGGGCACTGCAGGTGCAGATGTACAAACACACATGGCACCGAAACAGCCACACAAAGTTGATATCACGCCAACTCCTATTCATCCAAAAAAGTAAAGACCTGTACACCACCACCACCCACCCCCAGTACAGGACCCAAGCACCTCTTTGTTAGGTTTCAAACCTGGGACAAATGGTTGTGGTGTCTAACACTCTTGGACTTCATTTCCCAGAGGCATCAGCAGTTGCTGTGAAATGCATGCTGGGAGTTAAAACCCCGGTTTCCATGGATACATGCGGGTCTTTCCTAGGAAAGTTAGGGGGCAAACTGAAAGCTATTTTCACACGATGTGCCTCTTAGTCACAGTGTTTGCGCATACGCAGGACAGTTTGTGGGTAAGCGGAAACAGGTTTATGGAGTAGTCGCCAACCTTAGAGGTGGATTTATCTGGCGTTGGTACTGTGCGCATGCGTAGTACATGTGTTGCGCATGCACAGATCTGTCACCACGGCAAGCCTGTGAATAGAGTATCTGAATCGCTTGGAAATTTTTCAAGTTGTCCTGTGCACCATTTTTTTTTTCCTCTTCTTCCCTTACAGAAAAATGTGGCCAAGAGAGATGGTTCCATCTAAAGTACTTGCATGCTGTCGCAATGTGGGCAAGGTAGGAGCAATGATGTGGAATCTTTCAGGAATAAGCACTCTGACATTAATGACAGTGAGGGGACCAGATGTCACCGGTGGACTGAAGCCAGAATAGCTCCGGAAAGACTTTGATCTCAGGTCCAGTTTGCATTCTAATTTTATACCTTAAACCTACAAGGTGGGGCTTAAAGGAGACCCCTTCCCTCCCTGACCCCGGATTAGGCACAAACCACATCCAAACACCAGTTTTCACAGAGAGATCCTTCATTAAGCGGGGAGGAAAAGTTAAAAGTGGCTGCTTTCTGACTCGGGCAGAAAAACAGCTGTCAATGACCTTGTAGAAAAAGAAAGAAAGAAGTGTAGGCCTATGTTAGAATGGGCTAGGATGTGTGGTATATTTTGACAGGGCATGTTAATTAGGTGAGCCAAAGGGGGCTTTTGATTGATGGACTTCAATATTTTGATAACTGGACCTTGACAGTCAGCCTCAGGAGGAGGAAGTGGCCAAATAAGGGAATAAGCCTTGCTGGCTAGCTTTAGGAATGTACTCTTAACAGTTTTTAGCAAGGCGGAGGGGATTGGAGAGAAAGACAAGGTCTGCCAGAGCTACATGCTCGAGTGGGCTAAGGTCCCTTCAGCCAGTGTAGTTCCCAGTGAGAGACCCTGCTCCAAAAGTCAAGGTGATACTTACCTGGCAGGGGAGATACCATGATCACGAAGGTGATTTTTCCAGGGCAAGCCTCTCCATTGCACTCCAGATGTGCTGACCCCTGCGATTTCCTGAAATGCAGGAAACTTGACTGCATAATTTGTGGTAGTGAGGGACTGAATTCACACTCTCCCTTGTATTATTTAAAAAAAAAATCAAGGTGACCTGGGTGTGGTGCAGAGGCAGGAGTAAATTGAATGCCACGGTGGTCTAGAAAGTGAATTCCAAGCCAGACAGGACTACATGGAGAGACTCTGTCTTAAACAAAATAAAATAAAAAAAGCATGCATGAGGAATTGGAATTATTCAATTTTAATAAATTTAATAAATTCAATTTTAATCAGATCTTTTGTAACTACTATATCCAACATGTTAGCCACTCTGACAAAGGTAAGAGGGAATCACAAAATGGCTTCAATTTGTATTTCCATGATGGCTAAGGATAATGAACCCTGTAGATGTAACCAACCATCTTATTAAATAAGAAACACAGAACCAATGTAAAAGAGAAAGCCAAGAGGTCAGAGCTCAGAGCTAAAATCTCACCCTTCCTCCTGTGGTGGTCCTAGCTCTCCGAAAGAGACCTATTTCCTGTGTGTATGTCTTTAAATAATCTTTCTGTTCTGCCTTCTCATTGGTTGTAAACCCAAACACATGACTGCCTCGTCACTGCCTGTAAGTACAGCCCTCTAGATCTTAAAGGCGTATGTCTCCAGTGCTGGCTGTATCCCTGAACACACAGAGATCTATGGGATTTAAAGGCGTGCGCCACCACCGCCACGCTCTTTCTATGGCTCTAATAGCTCTGACCCCCGGGCAACTTTATTTATTAACATACGATTAAAATCTCATTTCAGCACATATAGATTAATTGGCTTTTTCTTTTCTTGTTTGGTTTAGTTCTTTGTCTATTCTAGGTATCACTCTTCTGTCAAATGGATAGGTGGTAAAAATTTCTCTCCCATTCTTTATGCTGTGTTGCTCATTCTGTGTGTGTGTGGGGGGGGGGAGTAGGTGGCCCTGCACACACACCAAATACACCTGTCTGTCTGCACGTCTTGGCTCAGTCTGCAGAGGTAGCTTTGCTGAGATGGGGCGAAAGGATATTCAAAGGAAGGATGTTTCACTCCAATCAATATTTCATTAGTGGGTCTTTTGTCTCTCTTCTTTTTCTGTTGCACTGTATAAGCACGGGTTATTATCGGCTGTACCAGAGCTCAGAAGTTTGTAGTGGGTCTCACTGGACTAAGCCAAAACATTAAGGCCGCACCCTTAGAAATTCTGCAAGGTGTCCTGTCCCTGCCTTGCCCTCGTCTAGAAGGCTTCAGTGTTACGTGGCTCCTGATCTTTCTGTATCTTTCAGGCTAGCAAAGGCGAGTTAGTGGCTTGTCCCCTCACATTGTCTCACTCAAACATTGCTTAATCTAATGTCCATGCTGTTTGTAATTATACTGAGCCCACCAGGATACTGGTATATGATTGTCTGTCTTTTCTACTGGCAGCCTATTGAGTTAGTCCTTAACTCCTTGCCATGTTCCCAGGCTCATATACTAGGATATGGACATCTGTTTTTGCTTCATGCTCATTGGTGTTTTGCCGGTATATATGTCTGTCTGAGGGTGTCAGATGCCCTGGAACTGGAGTCACAGACAACTGTAAATCACCATGTGGGTGCTGGGAATCAAACCAGGGTCCTCTGGAAGAGCAATGAGCCATCTCTTCAGCCCCCAGATACGGACGCTTTTGTTATATTGATTTTGTTCATTATGTATGTGTATGTATATGCGCACAGGCATGGTGCACATGTGGAGGTCAGAGGAGAACTTGTAGGAGTCAATTCACTCCTTCCACTGTGTGGGTCTCAGGGATGGAAGTCAGGTAGCCAGGCTTGGCAGTAAACACCACTGCCCACGGAGCCATGCAGTCACACCCTAATATGGACATTTTTGAGTCACTCATCCTGTCTACCTCAGCCCCATATGTTCAGACTCCCCTTAATGGTAACAGGATCCCAGCTGCCACATAATCTACACCCCACGCCCCCACCCCCCCACCCCCGCTTTGTTAATCTGTTTTTTATTAAAATTCCTGTGAGTTTTAAATTTCTTAATGGGAAAAATGCAAATCTGCAAAAAAGGAAAAAATGAGGACTTTAAGCAACTCAAAGATTAGCAGGCAAGGTCAGATAGTCCAATGCTATTTCTTTAATCCAGGTTGCTAGGAAAGCCGAAGCAGGAGGGTCACAAGTTCAAGTCCTGCCTGAACAACTTAAAAATGACTATATCATTTATATATAAATGATATATAAAACCTCTATATCAAGAAGTTTTTTTTTTAAAGGCTAGGGTGGATACTGAGACTAGCTAGACAAAATTATCCATTATATCAACATCCAAAGCATTCTTTTATTTCCTATACATATCTAAGCATGCTTGTGTTTCTGGAGTCTTAAGTCCTGCTAATTAATCATAGAAATGAATAAAAAGACTCTAAATCAGTGGTTCTCAACCCATGGGTCACAACCCCTTTGCCAAAACTCTATCTCCAAAGATATTTGCACTATGATTTGTAACAGTAGCAAAATAATTTTATGGTTGGGAGTCACCACAACATGAGGAACTGTATTAAAGGGTCATAGTATTAGGAAGGTTGAGAACCACTGCTCTAAGTCACAGTATATAAAAGGAATACAGGACCAGCAAGATGGTTCGGCTTGTAAAGTAGTTTGCTGCCAAATCTGACAATCCAAATTTGATCCCCTGGACCCACATGGTGGAAGGAAGGAACCAATTCCCAAAAATTCTCTGAGCACCACACACCCTTATACACGTTCACATGCACATAAAATTAATTGCTTTTAAAAAATTTTTAAGTAACTGGGCAGTGGTGGCACATGTCTGTTATCTCAGCACTCAGGAGAAAGAGTCAGGGGGATCTCTGTGAGTTCAAGGCCAGCCTCGTCTACAGAGCAAGTTCCAGGACAGGGGGAAAAAAACTTTCAAGTAAATAAATACGATTTTTTAAAAGGAATCCATGGCAATTATAGGTCACATTAAAGTGAGAGCTTATGAAAACGGCTGTACCCTGCCAGTGAATTCTGTCTTGCTTGGTGTATGGTTTTTGTTTTTTGTTTTTGGTTTGTTTTTGTTTTGTTTTGTTTTTGCAGGAATTGGTTCTTTCCTTCCACCATTGGACCAGGGGATCAAATTTGTGTTGTCAGGCTTGGCAGCAAGCCACTTCACTAGCCAAGCATCATGTCTATACCTTATACCATAGGAGACATGCTTCTTCCCCAGAACCTGACGATAATCACTGGCCTGGCACTACGAACGGGGTGGGGAGTGGGGTGGTTTGCACCAAGAAGTTGAGGCAGGAGGATTGTCAGTATGGAGAGTAGAGAGTCCAGGAGATCTGACATCCTCACACAGGCATTCATGCGGGCAAAACACCTTTGCACGTGAAATAAGAAATACATATTTTTTAAGGAAAAAAATGACAGGGCCATGGTGGCCTCCCATTGATCCCAGCACTTGACAGGCAGAGGCAAAGGCAGACGAATCTCTGAGTTTGAGGCCGTCCTGATCTACAGAGCAAGTTCCAGGACAGCCAGGGCTACACAGAGTAACCTGTGACCCAGAGAAAAGGGGGAAGGGAAAAAAAAATCCTCTCGTGAAGACATCAAGCCTTGGACTACATTTCCCAGAGGCACCTGGGTGCAGCAGTTGCGGTGCATGGTAGGCTGGGGATGCTGTTTGAAGCTCCCTTCCTCACTGTACCTACAGGCTTAGACTAAATGGGTTCCAGCAACAAAATTATGGTATATTTGCACTGTATGTGCACAGGCAGGGTGCAGAGATTGCACAAACAGTGTCCGTAGAAGGAAGGCTGGGATTAGAGCGGGGAGGTGTTTACCGACGGTGCACATGCGCAGTCTATAGTTCTGCATCGGCTCGCTTCTCATACGGATTGATTAACTCCTGGGTGTATTTGTACCACTGACATCTATGGGAGTAGCATACATGCAACTACGTTAAGTACCTTAGCTGCTATGCCTGTAAACTGCTGCAAAACCACAGGTCACATGCATGTTCTGGGGGGTCTCTCTTGAAGAGTCTCTGTCTCCATAAATGTCTACTGTATGCAGAAATATTTGTAATGCATGTAAACCAGCTTCCACGACACTATTCTTGCAATTGAGTTGCAAAAATCTTTCTGGAATAAGTACTCCCACACCAACAAGAGTGGAAGAGATGAAATATAACCCGTGGACTAAAGCCTGGTCAACGTGGTCCACCTGGACAAGCGCCTGAAAGGACCTCGTCTCCCGTTTAACATGCATTATCATATATTCGAGGAGTTGGTTAAAGGTATCCTGAAACAAGGTTGCCCTCCAGACTAATTTTTTAAACAGGATCAAAGAGGCAGAGTGGGGCGAGCGTGGATGCACATCCGCTGAGTCAGGAAGTACTATCAGAAGGCAGAGTTGTCTCCACTCCGAGGTCGTGAGATCAGAGGCCGGTCTAGCTCAGTTCTCACAGTCCACGCCTGGCTCAGGTCCATAGCAGCCTTCGTGTGAATGTGACATATGCATGGCTTGATACTTGCAACTTGACAGACTTTTTGTGTTGTGTCAGCCAAGTTTTTCAAGAACTGCTACGGGCAGGTGTGTCCATACTCTCGGAGGTTCCCTGAGTCCTTTGGGATAGTGACTGCACATATACATGCACAACAAACCCTCAACTGTAAGTACAAGTGGCAGAGTTTTTGGCCCAGAGAGGTCTGTTTCTTGGCAGTCTGGCCAGTGTCATTTTAAAAGTCCTATTCATCCTCTCAACTTCACCTAAACGTTGAAGGTAGTATACCATGTGTGCAAGTTTCAAGTTAATTCTCTGTGAGGGTAGGAAAGGCTTCTACCCAGCCTGGGGGTGATGGGGGAGTACACACCATAACCAGCAAGTTATCAGTCCCTTCCGCTGGGTAGAATGTCAATAAAGTCCACTTTTAATTGTCTAAATGGGTAGGAAGGACCCCTGGTTCTGTCGGCATGTGGGCCTTGGGTCCCTGCTTGGATTGTTTCAAGCACACTGCAGGCAGGCTTTGCTAGCTTGCTGGGTCAGTGTTGGCATCCACCAAATTTCTTTGCAACGATTCTTTTTTTTTTTTTTTTTTTTTTTTTGGTTTTTCGAGACAGGGTTTCTCACTTTGTATACCAGGCTGGCCTCGAACTCACAGAGATCACCTGGCTCTGCCTCCCAAGTGATGGGATTAAAGATGTGCACCACCACCGCCGGGAGCAACGATTCTCGTAGGGCAGTTTTTGCAGGTGGGTTGTTTCATGAGCTTGCCAGACTAGGCTGGAAGAGGTCATCTCAGGAATTGCAATTTTCTTCTCTGTGTTTCTCAGCCTGCCCTCCTGGTTTTCAGCAGCCCCTTCTTCGGTTTCTTTCTCTTCTGGCTTCTGTGAAGGGAGTTCTAGGAGCACAAAGAGTGTAAACATACCTTGGTGGGGGGCTGGAGGGGCAACAGAGGGGACTGCGTGGCTGTGTCTGCACGGAGGGCAGCTGTTGGCTGTCTAATCTGCTAAGTGGTTTTCCAATCTACCTTGACTCTTTGTGTGAGCCTGGCAGTGCGCCACATCCACGGCTGGGAGCCCAGAGAGCTTCTAGGATCTGTAGCGTTTGGTCTTTGTTTTTAACCTCTTTGTCCCCTGAGGTAAACAGCCCTCTATCTTAATACATTGTTGCTTTGACTCTCTTGATATAAGGGGCTATTCCTCCTGTTCTAGGCTTCAGCTCCCATCCATAAAAGGTTCCATATCTGAACTGGGAAGCAACTCATCCTTTAAGTCTGGCTGTGAGGAACAAGCCTCTTTGATAATTTCTCTGAAATCATGGAAGGACTCTCCCTCCTCTTCAGGCAAGGGTGTGCCCAGATTTAGGGCCTGGTACCATAGCTGCTGTCTTCTTGGATCAGGAAAGGGCCTGGTATTTCCCTCAATGTCATATCGGAGAGGGCTCTTCCCAAGAACCCAGCAAACCAAAGTCTGGTGAGCATCCCCATGTAGTTGTTGAGTCTGGCAGAGCTGACGGGCCTGCCAAGGTTGGTGAGCAGTGTGTCCAGGTGAATGCCACTGGAGGGGCAGGATCAAATAGTCTTTCGACTACCTCAGAGCCATGCGGTGCCAGCAGTTGGAGCTGGTAAGGAGGTGGCATCACAGGCAAAATTTCATCCTCTGGGGAAGCTAATAGGGGCATTTCCTTGGTGACTTCAGGCTCAAAAATCTTTGTAGCCAATATGGTCTGGGGCTGGGAAGACTCCAGTATCTGGTAGCAAAGCCATAGCAGAGGGTCTCAGGGCAAGGAATAGCATCATGAATCAATACGTGGGGCGTGGTCTGAGTAGCCAGGTGGTCCCATACAGATCTCTGCAACTCTGTTAATCAGAGTCAAATCTAGAGTTCCTTCAGGTGGCCAGCCGACATCAACAGAAGACCAATCAATTTTACAGAGAGTCTTTCATTTGAAGGACTTCACCTTTATTTCATAGTCAGCAGTAAATTCTCTTTTAAAGTTGTTGAGCACCAGATGGCGATGGTGCACAGCTTTAATCCCAGCACTCAGGAGGCAGTCAGGCAGATCTCTGAGTTCAAGGCCAACCTGGTCTACAGAGCAAGTTCCAGGACAGCCAAGACTACATAAAGAAACCCTGTCTTGGAAAAAAAAAAGTTGTTGAGCATGGTTTGTAGGACTGTGCTGTTCTCACACTGGGACTGTGGAGACCCCATGATGATAAGAGTTTCCTAACCAGGAGCTGGGGAAGTTATATGGGCCTAGCCCTGTGTGGCACATAGGATGGGCTAGTGAGGACCAACTTCTCCCTCAAGCAGGTCTCCCCCTGGCCAGCCCCCTCACAGAAACTTCAGAGGTCTTGCCTAGAGCCACATGTATGTCCCTGTGCTTGGTCACCTCTATTCAGGTGAAATAACCTCAGCTGAACTGCATGCAGGTTGGCATTCAATCAAATCCCATGGCCACAGGACTGTAGGTCCATTACAAGCATTCACACATTCATTCAGAAGTTATATATTCCTATTAAATGCTTAGCACATTTCTCTGGGGACCATTCTACCTTTCCCTTGGAGACCAATGCCATCTCAGTATCCCATCAAGGCTTTGGATACAATCTCCTGCAGAGTGACCAAATTCGTGCTGGCTCCTCCTGCCTATCTCCGTAGGGAGCTTTACCTGGACATCCAGCCTAGTCTCATCTTCTTCCACTCCAGTCCTGAATCTCACAGTCCCCTTGGCCACCAGAAGGGGGCCCAGGAGTCCTGTTGGGGCCTCCAACTTCCCACTACCAGAGACCAGGAAGTGGCTGAGAGGCCAGGGAGTGGCAGCCTCTCCAGACTAACTGGAGACCTAGTGAATGAGATCTCACTGGGTCTTTCAGAAATGTCTTGGGAAATCTTTCTGGAATAAGCACTGCCACACCAACGAGAGTGGAGATGTCACTGGCAGACTAAAGCCAGGAGAGCTCCTGAAAGGCTTCCATCCCAGGTCCAGTCTACACTGACATTTTATACTCTAAAACCACAAGGAGGGCCAGGCATGCAAGAGAGATGTTTACAGAAGCACATGAGGCAGTCCCTGGTTGTTGGGGGCATTTCTGTTGTTTCGGCCATTTCTCTAGGTCTTTCTGTTCCTGGTAGCAAGCGGAGTTGTGCTTGGCAAATAGGTGGTATAAGCAGTGCTTTGAGAAAACTGCTAAATAAATAAACCAGTGTCCGATAACTACTGTTTCTACCTTATTCTACTTCAGTTGTACACTCCTCCGGAGGGTCCCAGTGCCCACACATGTAACCATACCACTCAAGGTGGCAGGGCTGCCAGCGACTCTGAGCTTGTGACTGGTGGGCGATGTGTCTGTGTGCAAACACCAGGTACATTGTCTTTTGAATGGTGCGGGTGCTGTATTGTATGTACTTGATCAAGGCAATGGTACCTGTCAGGACATGGAAATAATAATCCTGTCATTTAATGCCATGGGGTGTTGCTCAGTGAGTGGCATAGCATGTGTTTAGCATGCACCACTGTATCATCCCTAGCACAAAAAAAAGGAAGAGAGGGAAGAGTGACCAAGCTTTATCTCAGAAGAGGTTAATCAAACATACTCTCTAGGAAGGCCATATAAATGACAAAAGAAAAACTCTGATGAGCTTTTCCATCCCCTGTCATCTCAAGACTCTCCTGACAAAGGTTCCTGACATGAGAAGCAGTAGAAGGAACAACGGCCTGTTTGGGCGTCATCTCCCAGATGGACACATTATTGTTTCTGTAGTTTTTATCTTCTGCCTCTGGACAGCTGTGTGTTCAAGGTTTGGTTGGCTCTTGTTTTTGTCATTGTTTGGGTTTTTTGTTTGTTTGTTTGTTTGTTTGTTTTAATAATTAGCATGGGACTGCGTGTTCCACGGTGCATGTGTGGAGGTCAGGGGCAACTCAGTAGAGCTGGCTCTTCCACTGTAAGAGACCCATTGGGCGGTGGTGGCGCACGCCTTTAACCCCAGCACTCAGGAGGCAGAGCCAGGTGGATCTCTGTGAGTTCGAGGCCAGCCTGGTCTACAGGGTGAGTTCCAGGAAAGGCACCAAAACTACAGAGAGAAACCCTGTCTCAAAAAGCCGAGAGAGAGAGAGAGAGAGAGAGAGAGAGAGAGAGAGAGAGAGAGAGAGAGAGAGAGAGACTGACTCATGGATTGAACTCTAGTCGTCATCTTGCTGATCATCCCTGCCTCTCCCTTTCTTAAATGTAAATGTGATGGCTGTTCTTGGTTGTCAATTTGACTACATCTGGAATTAACTAAACCCCAAGCAGCTGGATACACCTATGAGGGACCTTTTCTTGGTTGGATCATTAGAGGTGGGAAGATCCATCCTAAATGTAAATCTTTTGAGTGGGAAGATGAATCTTAAATCCAGGCCACACCTTCTGCTGGCAACCTGCATAAAGGACATGGAAGAAGGAAGTCTTGGCTCTTTGTCTGCTCATCCTTGTCTCTTTCAAGTTCATTCCTTCCCTGGCATTAGAGCCCAGTTCTTTGGGATCCAACATATAATGAAGACCAGATGAGACATCCAGCCTTGTGAACTGAACAACTACTATATTATTGAGCTTTCCACTGGTAGACAGCCATTGTTGGACTAGCTGGACTACAGCTTGGAAGCCATTCTAATATATGTATATGTGTTTTTTTATTTATTTATTTATTTATTTATTTATTTATTTATTTATTTATTTATTCTATCAGTTCTGTTACTCTAGAGAACTCTGACTAATGCAGTAAGGTCACCTGTGGTCCAGGCATGCCTGATGCCCTCAGACATCAGAAGAGAGCACTAGATCGTAAGGACTAGATTTAGACACTTGTAAGCTGCCATGTGGATGGTGGGGATGGATCCTCAGTCCTCTATAAGAGGAACATGTGTTCTTAACTTCTCATCCATCTCTCCAGACCCTGAAATCCATTTTTTAAGCTCCAGAAAGGCCCTAATGTCTCATCTATATACTCTTCTCCCCCCCCCCATTGTAGTATTATATAATATTAAATAATGTTTTGAAATTTGTATAGGTTCTGGAGTGACTAAATCAAGTTGACCTTTAATCTTATCCCTCCCCTCACTCATTATCATATTTATGAGGACAATAAACTCTTCACTCAGCAATTTTCAAATAAGCTGGACTCCATTTTTCATGATCATCTCCAAGTCCCATAGTAGATTTCCAAATGAATTTCTCCTCTCTAACTAAAGCTGCAAAGATTCTCTTCACTCTCCCGGGCCCCAGTGACCAGCATTCTACTCTCTCTCAGTCATCTTAACTTTATCACAGTCCATCTGCTATTGGTATGACGTAGTATTGCATTTCTGGGACTTATTTGCCTATTTTAATTTTTTTTGACTGTTTTTTAATGTGTATGGATATTCTGCCTATTGTATATCTGTGCATCTTTTTCATCTTTGATGCCTATGGAGGAGGACAGAAGAGGGCATTGGATCTCCTGAAACCAGAGTTACAGACAGGTTTGGTTTTTGTTTTGTTTTGTTTCTTTTTCTTTAATTATGGGGGGTGGACAATATGTTTGCATGAGTGCAGGTTGATCCAGAGTCCAGAGGAGAGCATCAGCTTTACTTCCCACGCTCATCCCCCACCTCTACACTGGATTTACAGGAGATAGTGAACAGAATGTGACATGGATGATGGGAACTCTGGCCCCTCTACAAGAGCCGTGGGCACTTTTTGATTTTATGTGAGTGAGTGTTTGGCCAGAATGTATGTATTTGTACCAAGTGCATGTCTGGTGCCTGAGGAGCTCAGAAGACAGTGTCAGGTCCTCTTGAACTGGAGTGGTGGACTATTGTGAGCTGCTGTGTGGGTGCTAGGAATTGACTTCAGGTCCTCTGTAATAGCGGCAAGTGCTCTTAACTATTGAACCATCTCTCCAGCCCTGATATATCATATTCAACCTTTAGTCTTAGTATTTGGAAGGCAGAGGCAGATGGATGCTTATGAGGCCAGTGTGGTCTACATACTGAATTCCAGGCCAGGACAACATAGTCCAACCTTGTCTTTGGGGGGAGGTGGAATCCATGTATGTTAAAACATACACAAAGAATAAGACCTCTAAATTGTTTATTTTCTTCTCAATATATACTAATTACACATAATAATGGTTTTGTGGACATTATATTTATATATAATATATTTTGGTCATATTCACTGTGCTGAATAGTTTTATGTCAACTTAACACAATCTAAAGTCATCTGAGGAAGAAGCCTCAATTAAAAAAATGACTCTAAGCCAGCTTTGGTGGTGCATGCCTTTAATCCCAGCACTCTGGGAGGCTAAAGGCAGGGGGGATCTCTGTGAGTTTGAGGCCAGGCTATTCTACAGAGCTAGTTCCAGGAAAGCCAGGGCTACGCAGAGAAACCCTGTCTCAAATAAATGAGTAAGTAAGTAAATAAATAAATAAAACATGGAAAAGCCCTGTTTGGGGGGAGGGGACACAAGAGAAAGAAGAGGAGGAGGAGGATGCTGATGGTGCCTCCAACCTGGCGGTAGTGGCATAGGCCTTTAATCCCAGCACTCAGGAAGCAGAGGCAAGCAAGTCTCTGTGAGTTCCAGGACATCCAGGGGTAGCTACACAAAGAAACCCTGTCTCAAAGAAAGGAAGGAAAGAAGGAAGGAAGGAAGGAAGGAAGGAAGGAAGGAAGGAAGGAAGGAAGGAAGGAAGGAAGGAAAAAACTTCCCTAAAATAGGACTGTAGATAAGCCTGTAGAGCATTTTCTTACTAACCATGGATGGGGAAGGACCCAGCCCATTGTGGGTGTTGCCATCCCTGGTCTCCTAGGAGAGCAGGCTAAGTAAACCACATTGAGAAAGCCAGTAAATTTTGCACGAATCTTAAATATCTTTTAATAAAAAAAAAAAAAACCAGAGCCAGATATTGGAGTAAATGCTGAAAGATCAGAGAGACAAAGGAAGAAGCCACTGCCATATCTCGCCTCACAAACTCCACAAATCCTCTTACTCAAAACCTCTGAGTCCTCAGCCAAAAAGGCTTTAGTTCCTGTCTCCTCCAGCCTTATATACCTTTCTCCACCCAGACATATTATTTCCTTCCTAGTGCTGGGATTAAAGGTGTGTGTGCCTCCCAAATACTGGTAGCAAAGGCATGAAATCTCAAGTGCTGGGATTAAAGGTGTGTGACACCACAGCCTGGCTCTGTTTCTCTCCTAGACTGAATCAATC
Source organism: Peromyscus maniculatus bairdii (assembly GCF_049852395.1). Classification (NCBI taxonomy): domain Eukaryota; kingdom Metazoa; phylum Chordata; class Mammalia; order Rodentia; family Cricetidae; genus Peromyscus; species Peromyscus maniculatus. The sequence goes on from NC_134852.1 coordinate 3,622,344, forward strand.
TCATGTATCCCAGCGTGGCCTTGAACTCACAGAGATCTAAACAGATCTCTGCCTCTGAAGTGCTAGGATTAAAGATGTGTGCCACCACTACCTGGCTTCTATGTTTAATCTAGTGGCTTGCTCTGTCCTCTGATCCTCAGGCAAGCTTTATTTGATACCCAATATATCACCACAAGTAAGCACCACCCCTCCCTAGCCTCTGCATCAGCGCTTGCAAACCTCCTCCAGGTTTCTGCCATTTGTGTTCCTGTCCTAACTTCCTTCTATGATGAGCAGTGATGTGGAAATGTAAGACCAATAAACCCTTTTCTCCCCAAGTTGCTTTGGTCATGGCGTTTTATCATAATAATGATAATCCTAACATGGGTGGGTGTGGTCCTCTAGGTGGCATACCACTGTATGTGCTCGAGTGTACGCATACATCTGTGTGTGTCCGTGTGTGCACGTGCATGTGTGTCTGTGTGTTCGCATGTGTGCGCAGACACGTATGTGTATGTGCGCGCGCGAGTGTATGAGTGCACGCTTGAATCTAAGTATCTTCTCCATTGCACAGTGCTTACCCAGCCAGAACTCCATGCGCATGCGTACTGTCCTGGGTTGAGGTCTCTGGGATTGCTTGGGTTGCCTGTGTAGGTGAATGCCCCCACCCCCTCCCGTGACGCACGCATGTGAGCATTACTTTCCCTTTGCTTGGCACTGATACGGCCAGCTGTTGCCTTGAAACTGCAGGGGCAGGGGGACACACCGAGTCTGTTTATACACTGCAGCAAGGGCTGCATGTGCAGCCTCGAACCCTTATGGCAGTTCTATCTTGCTTCTGACGTGGGACACAGACGCAGTCTGTGGCACCACTGCTGAGGTATACCCAGGTAACAAGTGTGAGCCTAACACGACGCATTTGTCGCGACTGCTCCATAAGGAAGACGAGACTGGTGTCAGTGGTTTTGACAGGGACAAGAGTAGCTAGTCCAAGCATGTGCCTTGCGAAACTCTGACACCTGTAGGTCCTCCGCCTTTACCGTCTGAGCGCCGTTGAGCCCTAGGTAAAATGACCAAACAAAGGCGTCAGGACAGTTTCAGAGCTAGCATTGTGCGTAGTCTTCCTTTGTGGGGATGCAAAGATCCCTCATGCTACAGGTAGGAATATTAAAAACAGGTCCTCGAGTATCTGGGAAGTTCAGAGCCAACACAAGGTTTTACCAATAGCCTAAAAGTAGTTGAGCCTCGGGTATGTTTTCTGTTTTAACCTGTTCTCTGCAGAGGCGCTGTTTTCATCGTCGTCCATCCCACCCCGTCTTCAGGACAACCGAAGATGCTGTCTTCAGTAGGAAGGACTTTCAGGCATCTTAAAGGTAAAGGTGAGTTTCTCTTTTGATTAGAGAATTTTGCCTTATAGGTTTTAATTTGTCCTTTGAGGTGTTGATACCCATACTAAGAAGGGGGGAAAAAAGATGGTATTTCTTTATTTTGAAAATAATGCAAGTATCAAAGGAACCAATACGTGAGATCAAAGGTGCTGACATCACAAGACCAGTTGCAAAGAAGTATGCAGTCTTGTGACCCACCCACACTGTATCCATTTGGAGCAGTATTGGGTGACCTGCTTTAGTGTATCTGCTTAAACAATAATAATAATATCCATTAAAACGTATTCAAGATGAGAGAGAATTTCAGACCTATTATTGGTTCCTCCTACCTGTTTTTGACCTTTTGAAAATTGGGTCATTATAAGGATAGAATGCATTAACATACTTATAACCCCAAGCATTTATTGGTACATACTATCTTGTCATCACATGAATAATGATAAGCGTGGATACTTATAAATCACGAGCAACATGCATATGAAGGGGAAAGTGATGGGTGCTAAGAAGTTCACAAAGAGAAAACAGCTTTGGATGGTCAAGAGCAATAACCTTTGCAGAGCATGGCAGTACATGGCTATAAGCTCAGCACAATGGAGCCTGGCCTGCAAAGCAAAATTCTGCTTCAAAAAATACAAATAAATCATTTGTGATGTCGCAGATATAATCCCAACACTTACGAGGTAGAGGCAGGAGAATCCGGTGTTCAAAGCCAACCTGGAAGAACTGTCTCTTTAAAAAAAGAAAAAAGGAAAGAAAAGAAAAAATTCAAAACATATGTGTGTTTCTAGAGCAGCACATCCTCCTAAAATTTTGTATTAATTCACAAATGACTCCAAAGCTTAGTTTGTGAATGGAACCCAGAGCTGTGGGTCTGTCACAAAAAAAAAAAAAAAAAAAAAAAAAAAACAGATGCAGCCTCTGAGCTGAATTTTTTACACAGAATGTCTCTGCCCCCTGGCTGTTCATAGAGAGGATGCATTTCTTCATGAATGCAGATATATAAGTGTTTCATGATGAAAACCAGCCTCCTAACATCTGACATTCATGTCAATTATTTAGACAGTTTAAAGAATACAAACTTAAGAATCAAGAAGGGAAGCTGAGCCTGCTTGCTATGTATGCCTGCAATCCCAACAGTCTGGGAAGCTAAGGCCAGAGGATTGTCACAAGTCAGGGACGGAGAGCCTGTCAAAGAAAAATAAACAGGGGCAGTGATGGCACACACCTTTAATCCCAGCAGAGGGAGGCAGAGGCAGGAAGATCTCTGAATTTGAGGCCAGCCTGGTCTACAGAGCAAGTTCTGGAACAGACAAGGCTACACAGAGAAAGCCTATCTTTAGATAGATAGATAGATAGATAGATAGATAGATAGATAGATAGATAGATAGATAGATAGATAGATAGATAGATAGATAGACAGACATTAAATGGGGCTGGAGATGTGGCTCAGTGATGGAGTACTTACCTAGCATGTACAAGGAACAAGATTTGAGCCCCGTAGCAAAGGAAAAAAAATTAATAAGCAGCTGTGTAAAATTCTTGATCTATTATAGTAACAGATATTAATCATTTCATATTGCCGATTGCTTTAGATAGATTACCTTAAATTTGGGACAGCCACATCTCATAATTTTTCTATTCCAGTTTTAGCAGGAAGGAAACCGACACTAGGAGGTTAGTAACTGTCACTCACTCTGACATTCAGCACAGCAGGAGTTCTAGCACATTACATGTTTGATCTCAGTCTCCAGGTCTGTTGTCCCTGTGTGATCCAAGCCCCTCACCCTGCATCATCGGGTTGGTGTTTACAGACTGCTCGGCCTCCGCCTAAGACAAAGCAAAGCATCTCCATCAGGTAAGATGGAGACTGTCTCTTGGGATCTGGCAGCAAAGGCCCAATGTTTGGAGACAAGGCCAGATTCTTTACCGCATCCCAGACTTCTCCCAGACATACTCCAAGCAGGGAACTGTCTTCGAGACAAACCCCTGCCCCCCCCCCCAAAAAAAGTAAAATGCCTCCTCTTGATTTTTATCCAGAAGCATCTTAATCTCTCTCTCACTGTGCTTGTGTATAGATTGGGATGTGGCAGTGAAAACTGGAAGTCACTTGAGAAGCCAGTTGCCACTGGTTTAGTTATTCACTTTTTCCTGCAGTTCTCAGACTTCGTGTTTACTGTGGAAGAAGCCCCAAGATGGCCAACAAAGCCTTGAGTTCTGGAACCAAGGCCCGTGTAAGTGTGTGTTTCCTTCCTTCTTAAAATGTACTGGTCAGCAGCCACACTGGTGGAAACCCGTGAACTGTGGACTGACAGCTGTGGAGCCCCCATAGGGCTAGACTAGGCCCTCTGGATATGGCAGACAGTTCTTTAACTTGAACTGTTGGGAGGGCCCCCAGGCAGGGGGATCGGGATCTGTCCCTGGTGCATGGGCGGACTTTTTGGAGCCCAGTGCCTAGGGTGTGACACCTTGCACAGCCTTGGTGCAGCGGGGAAGGGCTTGGACCTGCCTCAGCTGAGTATGCCAGGCTCTGCTGACTCCCCATGGGAGACCTTGACTTGGAAAATGTGGGGGTGGGGTGGGTGGGGGAAAGCTGGGGGATGAGTAGAGGGAAGGGGGGAAATCTGTGGTTGGTATGTAAAGTGAATAGAAAATTTCTTAATAATGAAAAAATGATAAAAAAAAATGTACTGGTCAGATATGGGGACATTGCTATGAATACCCAGAGCTAAGCAAGCCTTTTCTACTTAGCTACCCCCTGATTTTCCCTATGCCAGTGAATCATGGTCCCATATAAGCTGGTTACTCAATCACTGAATTATTGAGAGTCTCCTGTGTGCTCAGTTTCTTTTTGGTCCAGAGTAATATTATAACAATGAAGGAACAAAATCCCTTGGGCAAAATATTGGCCTCTCTGTGGCCTGAAAAGTTGGACATGCCAGTCCCAGTGGACCATAAGAGAAAGCATTGTTCATCTCTACTGACTGGTCTTGTGTTCTGGGTAGGTAAGAAGGAATATGTCTGGTGATCTTCATCTTAGTATATGCTGACATACAAGCTTTGCTAGGTTTCTCAAGTTGACACTGTGTTTAATAGAGTTGTAACCTTGCCATAGAAACCAGGAGATACATTTTGTTGTTGGATGGGCCTGCCAGACCGCCATATGATGCTTAGTCATTTGGTACCAGTGTCCTCTGCATCAGGAACAGGAGAAAGGAAGAACTGACAGTTGTCTCAGTCAGCCAGGTGTATGACTCCAAGAGGTTTAAATCTCATTAGCCTGACTATGTGATAAGATTTTTTGATACTTCTGTTGTTATAAAGGGAGACTGCTCAGTGACTTGAACATTCAGAACACCCAAATATGCAGAGCCTAAAATAAAAAATCTTGAGGCCATCTTGGTCTATATATCAAGTTCCAGGACAGCCAGGACTACATAGAGAGACATACCTCCCACCTCCTAAAAAAAAGAATGTTGTAAAGCCAGACATAATGGCACATGCCTTTAATCCCAGAACTCAGGAGGAAGAAGCAGGTGGATCTCTGAGTTCGAGGCCAGCCTGGTCTACAGAGTGAGTTGCAGGCTAGCCAGAGCTATACAGAGAAACCCTGTCTTGAAAAAACAAAACTAATTAAATAATTTAAATTAACTAATTTAAAAAAATAAAAGATCTTAAAAAGCACATTTTTTTCCTTAAGAACAAAGAGAGAGGGTCTAGAGAAATGACTCAGTGGTTGAGAGCCCTGGCTGCTCTCCTAGAGGACTCAGCTTCAATTCCCAGCACCCACATGGCAGCTCCCAGCCATCTGTAACTCCAGTTCCAGAGGATTCCACAGCCTCTTCGGGCCTCCGTAAGTACCAGGCATATATGTGAGGCACAGACTCATATGCAAAATACCTATCTACATAAAATTAATTTTTAAAAAAGAAGAAGAACAGAGAATATAGCTCACTGATAGAGTGCTGGCCTCCCATGCATGATTCAATCCCCTGAACTCCTGAACTCCAAGAGAAGGTGAGCCAGGGATGTAGCTCGATGAGATGAGATCGAGTGCTTACTTAGCACTTACGGGGCCCTGGGTTTGAGCTCCAGCATGGAGCGGGGAGGGAGACAGCAGCACCCGGGAGAGAGCGAGATCGCTCATCGTAAGATGCTTGCAGACAAGCCTGGTGACCTGAGTTTGATCCCCAGAACCCGTGTTGGAAAAAGTGAGAACCAACTCCCACAAGTCCCCTGAGCATACACAATAACACATGTACATGCACACAGATAAATAAAGAACCTTTAAAGAAAAATCATCTGGATGTAGTGGTGCACCTCTGCAATCTCAGTACTAGGAGGGCGTCTGAGGCAGGAAGATCATGAATTTCTTGTTTTGACTGGGCTACATGACAAGACCCTGTCTCAAAAAGCATAAATATATATATGGCCAGAAATGCCTCAGCAGGTAAAGGCACTTGCCACCAAAGTGCTAGACAAACTAAGTTTGATACTCAGAAACCACAAGAAACAGAAAGAACAACTTCTACAAGTCGTCTTGACCACCACATTGTAGGCATGTGTGTGCCCACATTCACAATCGGAATCACGATGAACTTAATTATTTTTAAGTAATAAAACAAAGATATCATAAGAACCTGCACCCATCGGTAACTGACCAAGCAGGCACTAACAGGTTGTGCTTGTGAACAAAAAGGAAGGTTTTTTCATCTTCTCCCAGGCAGATAGTTATCTGCACAGCCTTGGGCTCTGTAGTAACACAGCAGTGCTCAGCCTGGAACGTGGTGTTCTTGCTGCCATCCATCTTCAGCTAACACAGTGGCAGCCATCACCTCCTTCATCCTGAAGGTCTCTCCTGTCACCTCATCAGGTATATGTGGGTTTCTGTTTTCAGGATTTGGTGACATTCTCTGATGTGGCTATAGACTTCTCTCAGGCGGAGTGGGCCTGTCTGGACTCTGTGCAGAGGGACCTGTACTGGGATGTGATGCTGGAGAACTACAGTAACCTGATCTCCCTAGGTAAGCTGTATACTTCAGGTAACCTAGACTCTGCTCCCCGGAGTATCAGCATTGTCCTGTGATTCTCAGGACCATTTTCCAAGAGACCGTTGCCAGAGAAGGCATTGAACTGATCCGTGTGGAAGTGGACTTCCCAAGCCTTCATCTTCTCATCCAACAGTCATTGGCCCCTTTGGCTGCCCCCCCTTGTGATAATCTCTCTTCCCTCATGATCAAGGGGTAAAGTGGAATTCTGGATGTGTATAACCATCTTCAAGGAAGGTAGCCTTGTCTTTAGATGTTGTGTTTACATCCAAATTGCTGTTCACTTTTGGATTTTGAGGACCCACCTAAAGGGGAAACATCTCAATCGAGAGCTCTGATTTGCTGTTAAGTTAAACACCTTTGTGTTTAACAGAAAGTAAATTAGACACGGAATTTGTGTAAAGCCAAAATGAGGAGATTCCCATTGCTGGAACATTGTACCTGAAGTGAGATGGGAAGTTACAGTCCATGAACCATGTATTTGACGCTGGATGCACATGCCTGCAGTCCCGGCACTCCAGGGGCCAAGGCTGAAAGATTGTGAGTTTGAGGCCAACACATCAGGACCATGTCACAAAATAAAATAATACCAAGAAAGGCTAATGTTAGACCTACTGTATGCCATGCACTCTTTTTTTGTTTGTTTGTTTGTTTGTTTGTTTGTTTGTTTTCATTATTTGTTGTTTTTTTGTTTTGTTTTTGTTTTTCCAGACAGGGTTTCTCTGTGTAGCTCTGGCTGTCCTGGAACTCTCTCTGTAGACCAGGCTGGTCTTGAACTCACAGAAATCCGCCTGCCTCTGCCTCCCTGAGTGCTGGGATTAAAGGTGTGCACCACCACCGCCCAGCATGCCATGCACTCTTAAAAGCACAGTGTGTGTATGTGTACAGTTCATTCTCCCAAGCTTGTAAGTCATGACTCTTTCTGTCAGTGTAAGAAATAGTTATACTCAAGTACAAATGACTAGTCACAGGGAAGACAGAAACTGAACTTGCCAGGCATGGTGGCACACTACTGGATATGGTAGTTCACACAAATAATCCCAGCATTGGGAAACTGAAGCAGGAGGATTACCATCAGTCCCTGGGCTACTGAATAAACATACAATTCAAAGTTTATCTCACTCTCCCTCCTCCCCAGAACTGGAATCTGAAGATACACCTCAACTGACATGCCCAAGTCTCAGGGTTCCATCCCCAGAACCAGAAGCGTAATTCTGACAGTAATTCATGCATGCTGGCAGCCATCTTTCTCTGCTTAACTTGAGGGTAAGCAAATGTTTGAGACAGGGTGTTTTCCCAATCATCTGAATTCCTGTTTATTCCTTAAAGCTCTCTCTTTTATGAAGTCTTTATCAATCTCATTTTCAGTTTTCAGTGGCTATAACCTAACAGTTCCTGATTAGAAAAATCTGAGGCAGAGACACCTGTGATCCCGTTGCTTCAGAGACAGACAAGAAGCTTAAAACTTGGAGTATGGCTAAATATCAAGACCCTATTAAATTTTTTGACCTTATAAATTTTTTCTTCAAGGGGCTGACAAGATGGTTCAGTGGGTAGAGATACTTGTTGCCAAGCCTGACAGTTTTAAGTTCAATCTCAAGTACTTACATGGTTAAGGGACGGAACCAACTGCCCCAGGTTGTCCTCTGACCTCCACTCATGGACTGTAGCACATATGTGTGTCTCACATACACACACTCAGCCAATCAATATAAAAACCATTGTTTTTCTTTCATCTCTGTATTATAGAGCATTGATCCTTTCTTTGTGGTAAGAGCATTATCTTGAAATATGTGAAAGCAGGGCTGGAGAGATGGCTCAGAGGTTAAGAGCACTGGCTGTTCTTCCAAAGGTCCTGAGTTCAATTCCCAGCAACCACATGGTGGCTCACAACCATCTGTAATGAGATCTGGTGCCCTCTTCTGGTCTGCAGGGATGTGTGCAGGCAGAACACTGTATACATAATAAATAAATAAATAAATAAATAAATAAATAAATAAATAAATAAATAAATCTTTAAAAAAAAAGAAAAGAAAAAAAGAAACATGTGAAAGCTGGGCAGCATGGCATATTCCTTCAACACCGACACTTAAGAGACAGGGACAGATATCAAGACCTCAAGGTCAGCCTTAGCCACATCACAAGTTTAAGGCCAGCTTGGGCAACTTAAGATATTAAAAATAAAAAAATAAAAATAAAAAAACAGTGTTGTAAATCTATGTTTCTTTACAGTGGCTGTACTAGAACTTAATCCTCCTCTTTACCTAATACTTTGTTATCTACTAACCAACCTCCCCTAATCCCTACTCCTTAGCCTACTAGTTTGGGGAACTGGTATTCTACTACCTGCTACTTTTTTCTCTTTTAAGCAGGTTCCCCTGGCCAGCCTGGTACTCACTATGTAGCCCAGGCTAGCCTCAAAGTTGTGATGCCCTCATGTCTTGGTCTTCTAAGTGTCTCAGTTACAGGTGAAGCCACTATACCCAGATTCTACCCTCTACTACAGCAATCAAGGTCCCACTGATTGTTCTGGAACTCACTCTGTAGACCAGGCTGGCCTCAAACTCAGAAAGATCTGCCTGCCTCTGCCTCCCAAGTGCTGGGATTAAAGGCGTGCACCACCACTGCCACCACCCAGCAGGATGAGCTTTTTTACATTCCCTATTAATACATGAAGTGTTTGTTTTTCTGCTCCTGGCTTATTTCACTTAACATAATGTCCTGCAGGCTTATCCATGCCGCCCCAAGTGTGTATTCTCCCCTGAGCCGCCAGCAGTTCAGTGTTTAGTTTCCTTGGACTTTCCAAGCATGTCATCTCACACCTACAGCATACATTGTATCGTGTTTGCTTTTAAGACATTTCTGCCCTCTTAACAGAGAATCTCTAGAGCAGCAGTCAGCATCCTTTCCCATTTGGCTTTAGCACGACTGCCCATTGTGTTCTCTCACTAACAAGCTGTGGCCCGAGAACATCAATGCTGCTGGGGAAGCTTTTGAATCGTGGTTAGTTTTAGCTTCTGATTTTCCCTTTCAAAGAAACAAATGAGGGCTGGAGAAATAGCCCAACAGTTCAGAGCACTTGCTCTTCTTACAGAAGACCCTGGTTTGGTTCCCAGCACTCTCATCATGGCTCACAACCATCTGTAACTCCAGTTCTAAGGGATCAGTGCCTTCTTCTGACCCCCACTGACAGCAGGCATGAATGTAGTGAACATACAGAAATGCAGTCAAAATATGCATACACGTAAAATAAAATAAACATTTTTTCTTAATGTCATTTTTCTTCCAGATGGGAAATTATCAAAAGGGGCGAACATTTTAGCTATTAGAAGAAGCATTTATGGACTGAGCTCTTGCAAAAGGAATCCAAGTGACAAAAGTATATCTCCTCACCCTGACGGGACCGGTGAAGGTGAGTGTGAACAACCTCAGGGCTCTGAAGAGGAAAATGTCAATGATGTAACAGACAGGACTAGAAAAGCAACCACTGAGAGAGAAAGCTGTTAGTTATTTAGCCACGTTGTGTTCTTACCCTGCAAGGAAATGTCAAGAAACACAACAGAATCCGCTTATAAGAGTTTATTAGAGATAAAGGGATAGAGAGTGTGCAGGCCTATGGGAGAGACACGTGCATGGAGAAGAAGAAGGAACCGGGAACATGGCGCTCAGTTTAAACTGGCTGGGCGTGGCCAGGTCACATCACTACTCCACGCGTGTGCGTAGATCACATGGCCACGTTGCGCGCTTATGTGGCCATGAAACGTCACGGATCCTGGTTACACGAGACGCCTTGACCCGGAAATGGCTATCTTGACCTGGAACTGGCTAGGCGGAGGTGTCCAGGTCCACCGGGTATCCTGGTTACGAGAGACGCCCTGACCCGGAAATGCCTATCCTGACCTGGAATTGGCTAGGTGGAAGTGTCTGCCAGGTATATGCGACCATGGGGGCGTGTTGTGAACCCTTCAAAAGCACACCTACAACATAAGTGAGACCTCAAAAGGAGAGTTCCTTCTTAGGTCAGGAATATGGGAAAGCCTTTAGTCGCAGGTATCATCTTAGACAGCATCAGAAAATTCACACTGGCAAGAAGCCCTATGAGTATAAAGACTGTAAGAAAGCCTTCCGCTGGTGGAATCAGCTTACTCAACACCAGAAAATTCACACTGGAGAGAAGCCTTATGAATGTAACAACTGTGGAAAAGCCTTTCACTGGGGTTCGAGCCTTGTTGTTCATAGGAGAATTCACACTGGTGAAAAACCATAGTTATGTAAAGACTGTGGGGAAACCTTTAGATATGGCTACAAACTCACTCGGCATCAAGGGCTTCATACTGGGGAGAAAGACTGTGAGTGTAAAGGCTGTGGGAAGACTTTTAGTCATCTCTATAAATGTATGCAGCACAAGAGAATTCACAGTGGTGATAAGCCCTATGAATGTAAAGACTGTGGGAAGGTCTTTATTTGTAGTTCCAGTCTCATTCAGCATAAGAGAATCCACAGAGGTGAGAAACCCTTTGAATGCCAAGAGTGTGGGAAGTCCTTCACTAGAGTCAATTACCTCACTCAGCACCAGAAGATTCACACTGGGGAGAAACTGCATGAGTGTAAGGAATGTAGGAGGGCCTTTTGCTGGGTTTCAAGCCTTATTAAACATGAAAGAATTCATTCAGGTGAGAAGCCCTATAAATGTACAGAATGTGGTAAGGGCTTTAATTATGGCTATCACCTCACCCAACATGAGAGAATTCACACTGGTGAAACACCTTATAAATATAAGGAGTGTGGGAAGACCTTTGTACATGGATCAAGCCTTCTTAAACATGAGAGAATTCACACAGGAGAGAAACCCCACAAATGTAAGGGATGTGGGAAGGCCTTTAGTTACGGCTACCAGCTTAAACAATATGAGAAAACTCACATGGAAAAGCTGTGTAAAGAGTGTGGAAAGATTTACAATAATATAAACCATGTCAAAGAACATCAGAAGACTCACACACATTGGAAACATTGACTATAAAGAGCAAACCAAGGCCTCTCGCCTTCATTCATTCTTTCCTTGGTGATTAATTTATCTTAAGAAAGTCTTCGTGGTCACTTGCCTATTTGTAGAATATCAGAAGGCATACTAGAGGTGAATTTGAGAGAGTGTAAAAGTCACTTTTCTTAATGATCATATTCTTTCCATATTGGTGTTTTTACTGAATAAATTGGTTGAGTAAACCCACAGAAGCCAACCAATACCATTCTACCTTTTATTACATTTCAGGTTCATTCTAGGGGGCAACCCTGCTCATGTGACATTTGTGGCAAAGCCTTTAGTCTTGGCATATACTGTACCAGCTAGCATCACCATTCCACCTCTTTGCTCTCTGTGAGACACTCATAAGCTGCTCCTTACCCCTGATAAATCCATCATACACTGAAGGAGATCAATTGAAAATGCACTTAAGACACTTTACCAGCCAAACACCACAGCTTAACCCAGCCTGTCTCAAATGTGCTCAGATCATGCCCTTTATCCTACACTGGGCAAAAGCATCTAACACAAAGTCTATTCAGTAATAAAATACTGAGTATCTCCCATAATTTCTTGACTAGTAGCCAGGTATGGTACCACATGCCTGTAATCTCAAGAGGCTGAGATGGGAAGATTGAAAGTTCAAGGCTAGCCTGAGCAACATACCAGATTCCAGACTAGCCTACATAGCATGACCCTGTCTCAAAAAAAAAAAATTGGAATATTTGTTAAAAGTGAAACTCAGTGGTGTATTGGGTATGTTTTCACGTCATTGTGATGTTGAAGAATCTATGGTTATATAGGTATATCTTCACAACATCTTGAAATTCAAAAATGAGTGGTTGTGTTGAGTACACTTTTACAAAGTTGAAAAATGAGTAGTTATATTGAATACATTTTCATGCCATTGTAGAGTTGAAAAATCAAGTGGTCCTATGGCTTCATTTTTGCACTGTCATAAAGTGGAAAAAGCAGTTATATTTAGCATACTATCATGCCATTGTAAAGCTGAAAAAAACAGTTGCTTATTGGCTGTGCTTTCAGAGAATTGACAACATCAGTGATTGTACCAGGCATGCTTTTGCAAAACTGAAAAAAATCAGTATTTGCATTGAATATGCTTTCACACCATCGCAAAGTTGAAAAATCAGTAGTTGTGTGGACACACTTTCCCACTATTATGATTTAAAAAAACTAAGGTCTGGATAGCTTTTGTGCCATCATAAAGTTGAAAACTAAAGCTAAAACTCCCATAAATCAAGACTGTGTTTGTAAAATGTCTGTTCTGTACATTCCCTGTACATAAGGATAATCACTGTGGAAATTAAATGGTCCATGTAAACTCCTTGGGACTGTCTCGGGAGACTGTCAACTCCCTAAATATTGCCTCTTACTGTTCTTGTGGTCACCCATTAGTGTTGCTGTCATGAGCCATTCCAGGAAAACCTCCTGTGGGTTCCGTGAGAACTTTACAGAGATGGCATAAGGAATGACTCTTGCCGTCTTGGATTAAGCAGTGATTTCTTAGTGCACAGGCCACACTGAATGAGAAAAGTCATTTGCCTTCATCAGAATACAGTCTGTTGATGAAGAAAAAGAGCAAAGGTGAAGAGCAGGATGAGGGCAGTACTTCATTTACACCGATTGGCAGACTCACAGAGGTATCAGGAATCCCCAAAGTCAACAGAGACTCAGAGGTGACACAAGTCAGAGATCATCAGGTGACCAATAAGTAAATGGAAATTTGTCCCACCTCATTCCTCAGCAAGGAAACGCAAAGGAAAACCACTATGAGGTGTCAGGAGTCATCAGAATTCCTAACATTAAAATGAGAAAATCTGTCAACTATCTTTCCATATAAGTAAATGAGGTATGATGGATGTTACTCTGGTTCAGTCATTCTCTACTGTGTGCATATAAAACATCACAGTGTCCTCTACAAATGTAATATACAAAGTAAAAACTGCTGGGCAGTGGTGGTGCACACACCTTTAATTTCAGCACTCGGGAGCAGAGGCAGGCAGATCTCTGTGAGTTCAAGGCCCACCTGGGCTACAGAGTGAGTTCCTGGAAAGGCACAAAGCTATACAGAGAAACCCTGTCTTGAAAACCAAAAAAGGGGGGGGGGTTAAAAACAAAATGTAACACAATTATTTATCCATTAAAAATAATAAATAAAATTTTAAAAAGTTAATGTGGACTGGACTTGTGTGGTCAGATGAACTGTGAGTTAATAGAGCCAGTGAACATTCCACAGGGAGCAGGGAGATGAAAGCACTTCTTTGTCTTAGTGAGGGGACCATGACCCACATGACTCCTGGAATCCTATGGGGTCGTAGGGAACAGAGATGGGAACTAAGCCTTCTTATGAGAGGTCTAGAGTGAGAGGAGGACTATTTGGGGGGAAAGCCTGGAACTAAGGGGGACTGAGTTTAATATGTATGGAACTAAAGTTAGAGCTTCTGGAGCCTGAGAAGGAATGAATAATGTTTTGTTGATGCCCATGGGGGGGCCTGTCCCTTTCTGAATAGAGACAGAGGAGAAGTTGGGGGGGGAGGGAGCAGGGATGGAGGAACAGGGAGACAGGAGGGAGGGGAAACTTCAAATGGGGTGTAAAATAAAATAAATGAAAAAATTAATTAATGAAAGAAAAATGGAATGGATAGAGCTCAAGGCCAAGTGCCAGTAGGTAAAAATAAATAGATAGGTAGGTAGGTAGGTAGGTAGGTAGGTAGGTAGGTAGATAGATAGATAGATAGATAGATAGATAGATAGATAGATAGATAAATAAATAAATAAATAAATAAATAAATAAATAAATAAATAAATAAATAAATAAATAAATAAATAAATCTGGGAATGGTTCAAATGTTCAAAGTTCCCTTGAAGATTCTAGATGCAGTTCCAGAACTTCATTAGGGGACAGTGATGTACCTGAGGCCCAAGACTGTCTTATGGAACTTGGTAAAGGACCCAAAATCTAGGGTTGAAGAAAGGGATATGTTTGACTTACATCAGTGTTATATCTCATCTAAGGTTTTTCATTATTGTGTTACATGTGTATTGATGATAGGTTGATAATTTTGATAACTGCTCTCTGGGCAGTGGTGGCACACACCTTTAATCCCAGCATTAGGGAGGCAGAGGCAGGAGAATCTCTGTGAGTTCAAGGACAGCCAGGGCTACAAAAAGAAACCCTGTCTCAAAAACCAAAAAAATAATAATAATTTTGAGTCCTCTAGACATATTCACAATGCCAGACTCACATTTCAGGAGCAGCCTTCCTCCTGCACTAGGCTTCATGCTCAAATATCCTTGTAGATGCTATGCTCCTTATTGCCCACTTCTGAATACATCATGCCAATATCAGAAGGGACCCAGAACTCCCTCCCCCTTACCAAGAGAGGTGGGCATTCCCTTCTCCACCATTGCTTTGTAAACAGGATGGGATAAAAAAGGAAGAGGAGAATGAAGTGAGAGAAGGAAGGTCAGAGAAATCAGCAATAAGAAAGTGAGGACCGTGGTGCAGAGAACACTGAGAAATGGAAGGCCATGCACAGAGGCAGTGTGGGTAGAGAACGGAAGGCCATGCACAGAGGCAGTGTGGGTAGAGAACGGAAGGCCATGCACAGAGGCAGTGTGGGTAGAGAACGGAAGGCCATGCACAGAGGCAGTGTGGGTAGAAAATGGAAGGCCATGCACAGAGGCAGTGTGGGTAGAAAATGGAAGGCCATGCACAGAGGAAGTGTGGGTAGAGAACGGAAGGCCATGCACAGAGGCAGTGTGGGTAGAGAATGGAAGGCCATGCACAGAGGCAGTGTGGGTAGAAAATGGAAGGCCATGTACAGAGGCAGTGTGGGTAGGGTCCAGATGAGAATGTGACACAAGAACACAGCATGGGATGACTGATAGTTGTTCCTCCATGCTTGACTTTTATATGAATTCTAGGGATCAGCCAGGCATAGTGGCCCGTGCCTTTTAATCCCAGTACTTGGAAGGCAGAGGCAGGTGGGTCTCTGTGAGTTTGTGTTCTTCATAGTGAGTTCCAGGACAGCCAGGGCTACATACTGAGACCCTGTCTTGATAGATAGATAGATTAGATAGATAGATAGATAGATAGATAGATAGATAGATAGATAGATGGATGGATGGATGGATGGATGGATGGATGGATGGATGGATGGATGGATGGATGGGTGGGTGGGTGGGTGGGTGGGTGGGTGGGTGGGTGGGTGGGTGGGTAGATGGGTGGATGGATGGACGGACGGACAGATAATTACTGGGACTCTGAACTTGGGGCCTCGTGCCTGTGTGGCAAGCACTTTACCAACTGAGCCATCTATCCTCTGGGCCCCTTTTTGTAACCGGGTCTCACTGCATAGTCTAAGCTGGCCTTGAACTCATGGCATCCTCCTGCCTTAGCCTACCGAGTTCGGAGATGACGGGCACGCGCCACCACAGCCCGCTTTCCGTTGACTCTCATCACGGGAATGCAGCTCAGTGAGAGAGCAGTTACATAGAAGGTACAAGGCTCTGGCTTCAATGCCCATCACAGCGGAAAGAAGTACAAGTTTTGATAAAGCATGTAGTGAATGCTGTGTTTCCATCTAGTCTAACAGTCCCTCTATGATACTTTGGTTCTTTATTTATGTATGTGTGTGCTTGAGTGTATTTACAAACACCACATGTTTGCAGGAGCCTGCAAAGGCCAGATGTTGTTGGATCTCCTAGAACTGGGGTTACAGACCACCAAAACACCATGTGGATGCTGGGAATCCAAGCCAGGTATTCTGCAAGAGCAGCACGTTTAATGGCAGAGCCATCTCTCCAGAACTTACATGTTGTTTTTGTTTTGTTTGTTTGATACATCACCATATGGGCTGAGCCGGCCTCAAACTTGTGATCCTTCTACCTAAAATATGTTACGGGTATATGCCACCCTATTTAGCCAGACTCTGGATTTTGTTCTTAAGAATTGTTTATTTAATGTATATGAGTGCTCTATCTGCATGTACAACTTTATGCCAGAAGAGAGCATTAGATCCTACTACACAGGGTTGTGAGCCACCATGTGGTTGCCGGGAACTGAACTCAGGGTCTCTGGAAGAGCAGCCAGTGCTCTTAACTGATCAGCCATCTCTCCAGCCCCAGACTCTGGATCATAATAGAAATTAAGCATGAAAAGATATATCTAAAGCCAGGCATGGTGGCAAATACCTTTAATACCAGCACTCAGAAGCCAGATCTCTGTGAGTTCGAGGCCAGCCTGGTCTACAGAGGGAGTTCCAGGCCAGCCAGGGCTACACAGAGAAACCCTGTCTTGAAAAAACAAAGTACATCTAGCTGGGTGTGGTGGCATACCCTGTAATCAGCACTCAAGAGACGGCAGGAACTGACCTACTCTGGTGATGGGATGGCCAGACACCCTGATAGTTGTGCCATAAACCCCATCCAAGGACTGAGGAATCTGGATGCAGACATCCACGGCTAGGCCCCTGGTAGAGCACTGGGAGTCTAATTAGTGAGAAAGAAGAGGGTTTATATGAGCGAGAATTGTTGAAGCCAAGGTTGGATAAAGCACAGGGACAAATAACCAAATGAATGGAAGCACAGGATCTATGAACCAAAGGCTGAGGGGCCCCCAACTGGATCAGGCCCCCTGAATGGGTGAGACAGTCGATTGGCTTGATCTGTTTGGGAGGCAGCTGTGCGTTGGTGCCGGGTCCTGGGCTCGTTGCATGAGTTAGCTGTTTGAATCCTGGGACTTATGCAGGGATGCTTGGCTCGGTCTGGGAGGGGGGGACTGGACCTGCCTGGACTGAGTCTACCAGGTTGATCCTGGTCCTCGGGGGAGACCTTGATCTGGAGGAGGTGGGAATGGGGGGTGGGCTGGGGGGAGGGGGAGGGAGGCGAGAGGGGGAGAACAGGGGAATCCGTGGCTATTATGTTGAACTGAATGGTGTTGTAAAAAAAAAAAAAAAAAAAAAAAAACCAATGACACCACACACAAAAAAGAACTTATGTATCAGTCAGCTATTCATTGCTACATACCAAGACATTAGAAGTCATGTTGTTTACATTTCTAGCTTTATAATTTTAATAAAGGATATTCCATGGGAAAAAGAAAAAAGAAAAAGAAAAACAAACAAAAGAGCACGGTACACACCTGTAATACCAACACTTGGTGGACACAGGACGATGGGGGACGAAAGGATAAAAAAAGAAAGGCGAAGTGGGTACCTTTCAGCGGGCTCCGCCACGGTATGCCAGTGAGCAAACACGCCATGTACAGGAGTTAGTGCAACAGGTTCATCGAGGGAGGTGAGGGGGAGAGAAGGAGCAAAAAGCCATGTCTGGGTGGGGACACGAGAGAGGCAGGCAGACAGACAGAGGGACAGGAGAGGAAGAAGCGGAAGAAGAGAGGCAAGAGAGGAGCAATAAAGAGGAATAAAGAGGCCAGGGAGCGAGCTGTGCCGAGCGGGCTTTTCCAAGGGGGGCACATGCCGCACATGTGGCACAGCATGTGTGTGGAAAGGTACCTGGCGACAGGCGATGAGGTCACTTAACTGCTTTGGCAGCGGCCAGCTGCTGCCTCGGTGGAAACTAACAAGGAGGTCGAGGTCATTCTCAACTAAAATACTGTCTTGGGGGGGCGGAATACATAGGGGCCAACAGATGTTTCAGGGGATAAAGTGGTTACCACTAAAGCCTAAAGACCTGAGCTCAATCCGTCAAAGTTGGAAAAGGAGAATGACTACACAAAGTTGACCTTTGACCTCACACACACACATTGTAACGGGGCCCCAGACCTTAGCACAGCTGACTCCATGATGGAAGGGCCATTCAAGCCATAAAACTCAGCACGTAGATGGCACCACGTGCCAAAAATGAAAACAAAGACCTAATCCATCAAAGTCCCTAGTCCTGGGAAAGTCTCTAAATGTACTCACCTTGCTCTTTGGCTTCTGTAGTTCTCCTATTGTTACCTGAAATATGTCAACCCAGAATGTGGTTTTTGTGCTTAAAAGCTCATCCTGATCCAGGCAGTGGTGGCGAATGCCTTTAATCCCAGCAGAGGCGGAGGCAGGTGAATCTTTGGGTTTGAGAGCCAGTGTGGTCTACGGAATGAGTTTTTTTTCCAGGACAGCCAAGGCTACACAGAGAAACCCTGTCTAAAAAAAAACAAAAAACAAAAGAACAAAAACACAACTCACCCTGAGAAAAGCTCATTGCTACAGTGGGATCACCAGTCAGCTAATAAAGACTTTCTATTGGCTTAAACCCATATCTGAGCCATCTTCTCTGGTGAATGCCCCCACCACATTTCTGTAGATCCCACTAAGACCCCAGAAACCAGACCTAAAGACACTGGGGATCTCAAAGCCCCTTGGAGCTCTGAGAAGAGTGTGGTGGTCAGGGGACTCCTAGGGGAATGTACAACCTGAGATGGTCCAGGTCCCCAGGTCTCCCTTTGATCAATCACTACCTAATGCTTCAGGGGGATCTGACACCTCCACACTAAAAGGAAAGAAGTTAGAGAGTCGCCTGGTCTGTCACCTCAAGAGTTAAGTCTGGTTAAGGAGGCTTCTGTTTGGATAACCGGAGAGGGTGGATGCAGTTGCTGATGCAGAGTCCAGGATCCATGTGAGACACGTCACTGGATCCCTCTGTCTGTTCAGGTGTATGAATGTGCGGTGGCCACCCCTAGTGGTCTTTACTCTGTGTGTGTGTGTGTGTGTGTGTGTGTGTGTGTGTGTGTGTGTGTGTGTGTGTGTGTTTCTATGTGTTTCTGTCAGTTTTGTTTTCCTGGACTGACCAGTGGCTTTCTCTGATGTGAGACCCTCCCCCTACCTGGATTAAGACCTGTCCCCCCTCCTGTTGGGGACCTAAATCCTTCTGGTTCTGCAGCTCATCAGAGAAATGAAAAAGCCTCCTCCTCTCCCACCCCAGGAGCGCAGGCTTGTTTTGTTGTTGGACTCCTGCTCACAGTCGGGGTTGGTCCCTGTGTGGGGGTGGGGAGAGGCCCCGCCTCTCATCCTGGGGCCCCAGCCATCGAGGTGGAACGCACACAGGGAGGGGGGCAAATAGCTCCCCCAAGTGAGCATTCCTTCTGCTCCCTGCCTGCCCTGAACAGGCCCAGAGAAAAGGGAAAAGAGAAAGTTCCTTTCTCTTTCATGATTTCTGTCTCCTTTTAAACAATGATCCATAAAACCCACCATTCTCTTTTAAAAGGGGGAAAAAAACAAAACAAAACAAAACCAGAAACCTGCCCCTAGGCTAGCCAGGGGGATCTCAGACAGACAACACAGTCTGCACAGAATGGATTTTCCCTTCTGACCAAGGAGAGTTTAAAGAACTTTCACTGGGTCCTTTTTAAAGGAGTAAAGACAGCTACTAAAAAGATTCTCTTTGTCACCCAGTTGGCCCCAGATATTAAAAAAAAAAAAAAAAAAAAAAAAGTTAAAAAAAAGTTTAAAAAAATGTATAAGTAGGTCCCCGTTTCAGGAGGTAACTTGAAGGATGTTTAACAGCAGGGAACTGATTGAAACAAGACTTTTCATATAAACTAAAAGCCTCCGTCACCTTCTCTGATGATGAGACAGGCATACAGATACCCGACAGAATTTCAGTGTCTCACGTTCTGTCAGAAGAAACCAACCCCCAGGACTGGCCCAACACCAAGCTCCAATAATTGTTCAATTAACCAGTTCAGCTACCTCCATCCAGATTAAACAACACCCAATGGCCCTGAAACAAAAGGATGATTGCAGTCCATATTGCCTGGCTTGAAGGGACAGGCATCCTGGTGCCTTGCCGGTCACCCTGGAATGCACCTCTCCTGCCTATGAAGACACCTGGGACCTCTGATTCTCATGACTCTGAGCCTTCCAGAGAAACAGGTGTGCACTGTCTTAGACCTGAAAGATGTGTTCTTCGGCCTCCCATTGGCAGAGGTGAGTCAACCCATCTTTGCTTTTAAATGGACAGACCCAGTGGGAGTTACACACCTGGACCGGGTTGCCCCAGGTTTTAGACACTAAATGCAGGCTTCCCACCCTTCCGTCAGAGCATACCTGAGAAAACAGATTATAAAAAGAACCACTGAGGGACTGCTGTGAGAGTTACGTCTGTGACTTGGCTAAGAAAGCCCAACTTTGTAACAGGGCTACCTATCTTGGCCACCAGCTGAAGGGAGACAGAAGGGTCCAGTCTAAGAGGAAGATTGCTGCCATCCTTCAGATCCCAACTTCAAAGACTAAGAAACAGGTTCAAGAGTTCCTAGGTGCAGGGGGATATTGCTGCCTCTGGATACCAGGGTTTGTGGAAATAACAAGGCCTCTAAAAACCATCACAGAGTGGAGAACTAGGCCCCTTATCTAAACTGAGACTCTACCTAGACTGGACATCCTAGTGTGGGATGTCCCAGCTTGATGCCAGGTTTGTGCTCAAGTGAATCCGAAACAGAGAGTCCTTACCCAGGAAGGGGTCCAAATGAGAGACCAAAACCCTGGTGAACTCAGGGAAAACTGACTTCACCATGATCTGGCCTGCTGGGGGATACACATACTTGCTAGTTTTTACAGATATCTTTTCAGTGTGGACAAAAATATTCCCCCCCCCCAGGACTGAAACTGTTCAAAGAGTACCTAAAAAGCTCTTCCAGGAGTTGATCCCTGATTTGGCCTCCCTGGAGCAATGGGGTCCAACAAATGACCAGGCTTTCATAGCCAAAACCTCTCAATCTATAGCTAAAGCTGTACACATAGACTTGTTTCTAATTTGTGTGTGTGTGTGTGTGTGTGTGTGTGTGTGTGTGTGTGTGTGTGTGTGTATGTGTGTGTGTTTATTAAAGACAGGGTTTCTCTGTGTAGCCCTGGCTACCCTGGAACTCACTCTGTAGACCAGGCTGGCCTCGAACTCACAGAGATCTGCCTGCCTCTGCCTCCTGAGTGCTGGGATTGAAGGTGTGCACCATCATTGCCTGGCAACTTTGGACATAGATTTAAAAACTACATTGTGCATATAGATGTCAGAATTCTGACCAGGTTTTTAAAAATAAACAAACAAGACATTAAAAGAAACTCTAACAAAACTCTCACTAGAGTCTAGAAAAAGATGGATGGGTCTCCTTCCTTTGCTTTGGCCTGCTGCACCCCATACAGAGAGAGATTTACCCCATGGGATTGTGGTTGGAAGACCTCCCCCACTGCTTCCCAAGCTCAGATCAGCAGTTGGCAGAACTCTGGCCATTCCTTTCTCACGTCACTGCTGACACTCCAGTTCTCTGTGCAGGCTATTCACTGAACCTGAGAGATCCAGCCTAGCCTTACCGTAACTGTGTTCAGCCGATATCCCTAGGAGGCCTGCTCACTTCTCAAGGGAAATGGAGGAGTGGATGTGGAGGAGAGAGAAGGGGAAACTGTGGTCCAGATGTAATATATGAGAGAATAATTAATAAGTTTTTTTAAAAAAAAACAATCTGTTTTTTAAAAATTAGGGTTGTAAAACTGACACCTGAAAACTTCCTTTAAAAGCTACTGGTCTGCTGGGCTGTGGTAGTACACGCCTTTAATACCAGCGCTTGGGAGGTAGAGGCAGGCACATTTGTGAATGGTCTACAAAGTGAGTTCCAGGACAGTCAGAGCTGTTACACAGAGAAACCCCTGCCTTGAAAAACAAACAAACAGACAAAAAAAAGTTCTGGAAAACAGGAAAAACCTGGAGAATCAAACTCTGTGCCACAGGAAGGGACCCTGGGTATAGAGTTAATAATTCCCAGCCAAAAAATCAGCCAGGATTGCTGGTTAAATACCCATTCCCTGTACTACACAGGGGTAGGAACCAACCAGACTGTCAGCCGATTGACTGACAAAACTCACTGTGACTGGGGACAGCACAAATTAATGTTAGAGGACTTCCAAGGGGCTGAAACTTGTCTAATATCCAAAACCTTTACCCCAGGCAATTCCCCTAATTCTGATGCCTACTATTCTGCCTTATGGGTAATTCCTCTAGAATAATACCAGTATTGCCAAGCTCGTGAGACTACTTGGTGTGAATGTACTAGTGGTTTGACTAAATGTGATGCTTTCTGCTATTTTCCAAACTAAGTAGACTGTTTAATTGGGACCTAGAGGTGTTAAAAGTTTCCATTTCTGAATTAAAAGAACAGTGAGATTCCCTTGCGGACATGGTCCTGCAAATGGGAGAGGCTTGGACTTCTCATGAAATAAAAATAAAACCATGTATGGCTTTGGGAAAAGTCTCTTTTTTCCATGCTAAATGATCAAAAGTCATTAGAAAAAAAAAAAAAAAAAAGCTTGCCATGGTTGGGATAATAATTGGTACCAGGGCTGGAGGGATAGCTCAGCTGTTAAAGGCTAGGCTCACAACCAAAAATAATTGGTACCAGTCTGTGTTCTCTTGGTCCCCCTGTCTACTTCTCTGCTATCAGCCCTGACTGGGCCTTTAATTCTCATTCTCATTGGATTAACAGCAGGGGTTCTACCTTTTTGTTTTGGTTTTGGTTTGTTGGAGACAGGGTTTCTCTGTGTAGCCTTGGCTCTCCTGGAACTGAGTCTGTAGGCCAGGTTGGCCTCTGCTTCTCTAGGGCTGGGATTAAAGGTGTGTGCTACCACCCACCCACCCAGCCCCAGTTGGGACCCTACATCTTAAACTAGAACAGAATGAGTTCATGATTTGACTCATTCACTAAGACCAGTCAGTAAGGTAACAGGGCCCCAGACTAGCACAACTATGGGATGGAAGTACCATTCAGGCTGTAAAACAGAACACATAGACAGTACCACCTGCCAAAAACGAAAACAAAGATCCAATCCTTCAAAATCTATAGTTCTGGGAAAGTCTCTAAATGTGCTAATCTTGCTTTCGCACTTCTGCTGCTCTGCTTCTAGCTAGCTGTTCTTGTTAACTGCATGAAGTAGGTCAACCCAGTGTAGTCGCCAACAAAGACTTTCTATATGCCTGAGCAGTGTTCTCTGGTGAATACCCAACAACATCGTAATTAAAAAAGATCTCAAGTTCAAGGCTGACCTGGGCCATATAAGACTGATCTCATCCAAACAAAAGGGAAACAGATGAACTAATCAGCTTGATTTAGCCTTTCTACAATATATAAGTAATATGCTGCTCACAAATATATAATCTTTATTGTCTGTTAAATAACTACAGGGGCTAGGGATGTGGCTCATGGATAGAGCACTTGCCTAGCATACATAAAACCACGGATTCATTTCAGTGCAAAGGAAAAAAGTTAAGGAATTTGCTCACAGATAGCAACTTTAAAGTCCCATCTGCAGCCCACAAATATTCAAACTTTTCCTCAACCTGAAGACACCTGCAGGACTTGCCTCAGATGCACAAGGATCTAAGTTCAATGGCCAGTACTGCCTCTCCACCATACATAGACACCCATGGGGTCTTTCTGCAGTTAAGCTAATTCAACACAGGGAGTATGTTCCTGGAGAGTCTGGGAGTTTGAGGCTGTTGCTGTTGGCTGTTGGTCATCCTTCTCTTCCAAGCTGTGCCAGATCCCATATCCAAAGTAGATAGCAAATCCTGAAAGGGAACAGAGACAGTGAGGTGGAAATGGTCACTCGTCTACCGGGATGCCCATCAGGGATTCTCCATGTGACCCCAGACAGTTTCAAAGAGAGGCAATGAGAGGAATGTTGAACCCAGTTGACCAGGAATCTCTTCCCCAGAAAGCTACTCACTCACCAATCACCATCCAGATTCCAAAGCGAATCCAGGTCCCGACAGTCATTTGCATCATCAGGTAGACATTCACAAAGACACTCAGCACAGGGAGCACAGGCAGTGCTGGAACCTGTGAGCACAGCCTGTGAGCACTTGTGTGCACAGACACCTGAGCCCTCTCTCCCCAGAGCTGAAGATCCAGCCCGTATCTAGGCTCTGTGGTCAGTGCCTACTCATACTGGAGACCCCATGGAATGGATGTACCAGGAGGCACAGGTACTGAGCAGAGAAACACTGGGCTGGCAGTTCTGAGCAAATAAAATGGCTTCTTTTTGTGTTTGGTTGGTTGGTTGGTTTGGTTTATTTTCTCAAGAGAGGATTTCTCTGTGTAGCCCTGGCTATCCTGGAACTTGCTCTGTACACCAGGCTAGCCTCAAATTCAGAGATCTATCTGCCTCTGCCTCCCAAGTGCTGGGATTAAACATATATGCCACCACACCTGAGAGCAGATGTCTTCTTTCATGGACATGGGGTCTCAAATATCACAGGCCGAACTTGAACTCAATGTATGGGTCAGGAGGACCCTGAACTTCTGATCCGCAGCTCCCCTGTGCTGGAATTACTGTTATACACCACCTCTCCTGGTTTTTGCAGTGCTAGGATTAAGCCCGAGGCTTCATGCACTCTAGGCTATTGCTCCACCAGCTGACTACATTCTCATAGCCTTTTTTTCAGTACTGGGGATTGTATCCGGATCCTCGTGCATATTAAGCAAGTGCTCTGCCACTGAGTTATGTCTCCCAGACTTAGGAGTGAAACGCACTCTGGGTTTGGTTAGATTTTTGGTTTAGTTTGTTTGGGTTGGGGAGGGGTGATTTTGTTCTTGTTGGGGGGGGAGTTGAAGGGGACTGTTTTATTTTTGTTTGGTTGGTTGGGTGGGTGGTTGTTTGAGACAGGACCTCATGCAGCTAAGCCTGGTCAATCTCAAACTCATTTGAACACCTGATCTTCCTCCTTCTGCTTCCCTAGGATTAAAAGTATAAACATGTACCAACATATCTGCATTATTTTTATTTTGAGACAGAATTTCACTAACTTGCCTGAGCTGGCCTATAAGTTGCTCCAGCCTATGCTGGACTTTAAGGTGTGATCCTCCTGCCTCGGCCTCCTGAGTATCTGGGATCATACATCCATGGTGACATCTGGCTCTGTCCATTGGTATATTGGGAGGGAGTTGTTTATTGGATTGGTTGTTTCTGAGACAGGCTATCACTATGTTGCTCCTGCTGACCTGACCTGGCTGGCCTCAAAATCAGAGATTCCAGCCAGAAAGTAGTAGTTAGTGCACTCCTTTAACCCCAGCACTCAGGGAGGCAGAGGTGGTGATCTCTGTGAGCTAAGACTAGACTACACAGAGAAACCCTGTCTTGGGGCAGAGAAGGGGGAAGTTGGGCAATTCCCCCTGCCCCTGTCACCTGAGTGCTGGGATTAAAGACAAACAAGGACCACCGTGCCCTGCCTGCCTGTCCATTGGTTTTATCAGTTCCCTGCCCCTTCCTTCCCTGGTGATGTGAAACATGCTTAGAACGTGCATGACCACTCTCTTAGGGTGGCTTCCCTGAGAAAAGGAAGTCACTCACCTTGAAGTGGAGAGGAGCGGTGCTCTGAGGCTGTCTCCAGATGACAATGACCACTCCGACAATGAGAAGCAACAGTGAAACAGCCACAGCTATCAAAGCTGGGTCTCCAGAGAACAGCTGTCCAGGCCACTGGGCCAGGACCAGGCACAGGAACTTCAGAAGAAGGACTGCAAATCAATTGGGGAGGAGAAGCATATCAGGACCCTGGGCCACATCCCACCAAATCTGTCTGTACTGTGTCTCCCTCTCTGCTAATGATGTCCCCAACATGCTGTCTGATTCCAAATGCCCAAGGGGGAAGTCCTGGCACTCACCAAGCAGGGAGGCACATCTGTAGACAATCTGGCCAGATCTCAGAGTTGGGATGGTGTCTGTGGGGATACAGAGGCTCCTTGCAATTCCTGGAGTCCTTGCTGCAGAAACAGGCTCCATGGATGAAGAAAATTCAAGGGCCAGCTCCATCTCAACAGCTCCACTCTCAGATTTCTCCTTCTTACATACTTGGCCACAAAGCAAATCTCAACAGATACAAAACAATCAGAATAACCTCCTGTGTTCTATCAGATCACCATGGTTTAAAGCTAGATTTCAACAACAACAAAAACTACAGAAAACCTACAACCTCATGGAAACTGAATAATGCTCAACTGAATCACCAATGGGTTAAGGAAGAAATAAAGAAAGAAATTAAAGACTTCCTAGAGATCAATGAAAATGAAGACACCACATACCCAAACTTATGGGACACTATGAAAGCAGTGTTAAGAGGGAAATTCATAGCACTAAATGCCCACATAAAGAAGTTGGAGAAATCGCACACTAGTGAATTAACAGCACATCTGAAAGCTCTAGAACAAGAAGAAGCAAAGTCTCCCAGGAAGAATAGATGCCAGGAAATTATCAAAGTGAGAGGTGAAATTAATAAATTAGAAACTAAGAGAATAATACAAAAAATTAATGAAACAAAGAGTTGGTTTTTTGAGAAAATCAACAAGATAGACAAGCCCTTATCCAAACTAACCAAAAGACAGAGAGAGAGAATCCAAATCAACAAAATCAGAAATGAAAAGGGGGACATAACAACAGACATTGAGGAAATCCAGAGAATTATAAGGTCATATTTCAAAAACCTCTACTCCACAAAACTGGAAAACCTAAAAGAAATGGACATTTTTCTGGATAGATACCACATACCTAAGTTTAATCAAGACCAGATAAACTATTTAAATAGTCCAATAACCCCTAAGGAAATAGAAACAGTCATTAAAGGTCTCCCAACCAAAAAAAGCCCAGGACCAGATGGTTTCAGTGCAGAATTCTACCAGATCTTCAAAGAAGAGTTAATACCAATACTCTCTAAATTGTTCCACATAATAGAAACAGAAGGAACATTACCAAACTCCTTCTATGAGGCTACAATTACCCTGATTCCTAAACCAAACAAGGATGCAACAAAGAAAGAGAACTACAGACCGATCTCCCTCATGAACATTGATGCAAAAATACTCAATAAAATACTGGCAAACAGACTCCAAGAACACATCAGAACAATTATCCACCATGATCAAGTAGGCTTCATCCCAGGGATGCAAGGGTGGTTCAACATACGAAAGTCCATCAATGTAATACACCATATAAACAAACTCAAAGAAAAAAACCACATGATCATCTCACTAGATGCAGAAAAGGCATTTGACAAAATCCAACACCCCTTCATGATAAAAGTCTTGGAGCGATCAGGAATACAGGGAACATACCTAAACATAATAAAGGCAATATATAGCAAACCAACAGCCAACATCAAATTAAATGGAGAGAAACTCAAAGCAATTCCACTAAAATCAGGAACGAGACAAGGCTGTCCACTCTCCCCATACTTATTCAATATAGTACTTGAAGTTCTAGCCAGAGCAATAAGACAACATAAGGAGATTAAGGGGATTCAAATTGGAAAGGAAGAAGTCAAGCTTTCCCTATTTGCAGACGACATGATAGTATACTTGAGTGACCCCAAAGATTCCACCCAGGAATTGATGAAGCTTATAAACACCTTCAGCAACATAGCAGTATACAAGATCAACTCAAAAAAAATCAGTAGCCCTCCTATATACAATGGAGAAAGAAGCTGAGAAGGCAATTAGAGATACATCACCCTTTACAATAGCCAAAAATGACATAAAATACCTTGGGGTAACACTAACCAAGCAAGTGAAGGACCTATATGACAAGAACTTTAAGTCCCTGAAAAAAGAAATTGAAGAAGATCTCAGAAAATGGAAAGATCTCCCATGCTCATGGATAGGCAGGGTTAACATAGTAAAAATGGCAATCTTACCAAAAGCAATTTACAGATTCAATGCAATCCCCATCAAAATACCAACACAATTCTTCACAGATCTGGAAAGAACAATACTCAACTTCATATGGAAAAACAAAAAACCCAGGATAGCTAAAAGAAACCTGTACAATAAAACAACTTCTGGAGGCATCACAATCCCCGACTTCAAGCTCTACTATAGAGCTACAGTAATAAAAACAGCCTGGTATTGGCATAAAAACCGACATGTGGACCAATGGAATCAAATTGAAGACCCTGACATTAACCCACACACCTATGGACATATAATTTTTGACAAAGAAGCCAAAAGTGTACAATGGAAAAAAGAAAGCATCTTCAACAAATGGTGCTGGCATAACTGGATATCAGCGTGTAGAAGGCTGCAAATAGATCCATATCTGTTACCGTGCACAAAACTTAAGTCCAAGGGGATCAAAGACCTCAACATAAATCCAGCTACTCTGAACCTGCTAGAAGAGAAAGTAGGAAATAGTCTTGAATGCCTTGGCATAGGAGATCACTTCCTAAATATAACACCAGTAGCGCAGACACTGAGACAAACAATCAATCAATGGGACCTCTTGAAACTGAGAAGCTTTTGTAGAGCAAAGGATACGGTCAACAAGGCAAAGCGACAGCCTACAGAATGGGAAAAGATCTTCACAAACCCCACATCTGACAGAGGACTGATATCCAGAATATATAAGGAACTCAAGAAATTAGACATCAAAAGGACCAACAGTCCAATTGAGAAATGGGCTTTAGAACTAAACAGAGAATTCTCAACAGAGGAATCCCAAATGGCTGAAGGACATTTAAGGAATTGCTCAACTTCCCTAATCATCAGGGAAATGCAAATCAAGACAACTCTGAGATACCACCTTACGCCTGTCAGAGTGGCTAAGATCAAAAACACTGAAGACACTTTATGCTAGAGAGGATGTGGAACTAGGGGAACTCTCCTCCACTGCTGGTGGGAATGCAAGCTTGTACAACCACTTTGGAAATCAATATGGCGCTTTCTTAGAAAATTGGGAATCAATCTCCCCCAAGATCCAGCTATACCACTCCTGGGCATACACCCAAGAAATGCTCAATCATACCACAAGAGCACTTGCTCAGCTATGTTCATATCAGCATTGTTTGTAATAGCCAAAACCTGGAAACAACCTAGATGCCCTTCAACTGAAGAATGGATAAATAAATTGTGGCACATGTACACAATGGAATACTACTCAGCAGAGAGAAACAATGACATCATGAGGTTTGCAGGCAAATGGATGGATCTAGAAAAAATCATCCTGAGTGAGGTAACCCAGACTCAGAAAGACAAATATGGTATGTACTCACTCATAGGAAGATGCTAGATGTGGAACAAGCATGACTAGACTGCTACTCACATCACCAGTGAGGCTACCTGGAAAACGGAACCCCAAAAAAAGACACGGAGAAATGGACGAGATCTACATGAATAGCCTGGTCATGAGTGGGAACAATGAAGGGCGACAGTTGAGGGAAAGAGTGGGAGATCCTAGCTGGATCAAGAAAAGAGAGGGAGAACAAGGAATAGGAGACCATGGTAAATGAAGACCACATGAGAAGGTGAGAAGGGGAGGAAGCAGAGAGCTAGGGAGGCCCACGGAGATCCACAAAGATACCCCCTCAAAAGACTGCTGGCAATGGTCGCGAGACGGCAGGAACTGACCTACTCTGGTAATGGGATGGCCAGACACCCAGATAGTGGTGCCATAAACCCCATCCAAGGACTGAGGAATCTGAAGGCAGACATCCACGGCTGGGCCCCTGGTGGAGCACTGGGAGTCTAATTAGTGAGTAAGAAGAGGGTTTATATGAGCAAGAATTGTTGAAGCCAAGGTTGGATAAAGCACAGGGACAAATAACCAAATGAATGGAAGCACAGGATCTATGAACCAAAGGCTGAGGGGCCCCCAACTGGATCAGGCCCCCTGAACGGGTGAGACAGTCATCTGGCTTGATCTGTTTGGGAGGCAGCTGTGCATTGGTGCCAGATCCTGGGCTCGTTGCATGAGTTGGCTGTTTGAATCCTGGGACTTATGCAGGGACAATTGGCTCGGTCTGGGAGGGGGGAATGGACCTGCCTGGACTGAGTCTACCAGGTCAACCCCAGTCCTCGGGGGAGACCTTGATCTGGAGGAGGTGGGAATGGGGGTGGGCTGGGGGGAGGGGTGGGCGAGAGGGGGAGAACAGGGGATTCTGTGGCTATTATGTTGAACTGAATGGTGTTGTAAAATAATAATAATAATAATAATAATAATAATAATAATAATAATAATAATAAAAACTGACCACAAAAAAAAAAAGAAAAGAAAAATCAGTGTAGAAACGATGAGGAGTGTTAGCTCGTGGACACAGCCAAGCTGATGAAATTGATAAGGCTGGTTGTCTACCTGCGATAATTCCACAAAGGACAGTGGCTAGGACAGGGGTGTGTGTTCGAGGATGAACACGGGCGAGTCTCCGGAACAGGAGCCCGTCTTCTGCCATGGAATAGACCACCCGAGGCACAGGAAAAATGGCACCTATGAGGCTATAAAGGGAAAAGGAGACTCTCCATAGTGACAATGGGCAGGCCCTGCTCCTTTAGACATTTCCCCTCCCTCTCTTCTCTCCTTCTCAGGGGCAGGGACAGAAGAGAATCCAGAAGAGAAACCTTTGCTACCAACCTGGATGAAAGGGCACATAATGTTCCCACAGCCACTGCATACTGAGCAGGACCCCATCCAACGTGGATAAACGCCTGGGGCAAGGGACTGTCGGTGTGAATTTGGTAGTAGGGCATCATGAGGGTGAGTGCCGCGGAAACACCAAAGTACATCAGAAAGCAAACAAAGAGTGAGGTCACGATGCCCAGTGGGATGGCGCGCTGGGGGGAGCGGACCTCTTCGCCTGCGGGGACGAAGCAGACCTTGAGTCAGAAACATTCGCAGGCCACCACACAAACCCTCTCCCCCTCCCATGCTCCCAAAAGCAGGCTGACCCTCCACCAGCCCTGTGTCCAAGGGTAGTCCAAACCATGACCATGCTTTTGATCGGACAGAGGGGCTACCACACCTGTGGTCGCAATACAGTCGAAACCAATGAAGGCGAAGAAGCATGTCGCTGCACCACGGAGAATCCCGTTCAGACCAAAAGGCACGAACCCTCCAGAGCCCAGAGGACCCAAGCTGTAGCAAGAGAAGGAAGGAAGAAAACACTGCAGGGCAACAGGGCGCATGCCTAAAATCCCGGAACTCAGGAACTGGACGCGGAAGGATCATGGGTTCACAGCCAACTCTGACCACATACCTCAGAGCCAGCCTGGGCTACATATACATAGCAAGACCTTGTCTCAAACAAACAAAAATGGTGAGGATCCTAGACAAGGGACGCCAAGGTGTAATCGAGTTGGTAGAGTGCGTGTTTAGTGTACATGAGGCTCTGGTTTGGTCCCAACAATGCACAGCGCATGTGTAATCCTGGCACTTGGCAAGTAGAAGCAATTACATAGTGAGTTGGATGCCAGGCTGGAGTCTATGATACCTGACTCGAAAAACACTGTAAAGGGGACTAGAGGGATGACTCAGCAGCTTAGAGCACTGGCTGCTCCTCCAGAGGACCTGGGTTCAATTCCTAGCACCGATACGGTAGTTCACTCCATGTTTGACTCCAGTTATAAGGGATCCAAGGCCCTCTTCTGGCCTCCATGGGCACCAGGCATGCACACGGTGCGTGTACATAGATATTCAGCCATCACTCACACACAAATATGAAACATTGCCAGGCATAGTGGCACATGCCTTTAATCCCAGCACTCGGGAGGCAGAGGCCAGTGAATTTCCATGAGTTCAATACCAGCCAGATCTACATGGGGAGATCCAGAATGGCTAGAGCTACATAGTAAGACTCTGTCTTGAAAAAAAAACAAAATGTAAAATAAACAAGTCTTAAAAATAATTCAAGGGTTACTTGAAACTGGAAAATATTTTCTCTGTAGAAAACAGTAAAAATGATAACATTTCCCAATAAGCCCTTTTAAGCCAAATAATAGCTGAATTATACATATAAATATTGATTAGATTCTGAGATACAGAAGAAGAACCTGTTTTTATGTTCAAGCTATCTGTGTATTGTTTTTCCTGCATCTGTACGTAAAATGTTTTTACATTCAAAAAAAGGGACAAATACTATAGAATTGTATTACATGAAATATATAGAATATACAAATTCATAGAGACAGAAAGATTAGACATTATCTCAAAATTAAGAAGAAAGGAATATAGAGCAATGATTTCCTAAGTACAGAATTTCTGTGTTGGTTTTAACCACAACATCTGGATCTGTTTTTTTTTTTTTTAATTAATAAGACATTTGAAGATTCATCTTACAGTCAACAATGATGATTCAGATGTAAGGCTGATTCCTCTACATAGAACAATTGAAGCCCAAGCAGGCTTCAAGACAACTACTTAGTGTGGTATCAGCCCAAGATGGGGATCCAGAGAGAGCTCACAATCTAACAGGAAAGAAGACATGAAAAATCCAGCCATCTGGATCCAGTTAAGTAGGGACTCTGGTCTACATGGGATGGATAATATATTCCCATACAGCTCAGACTTGAGCCAGGGCCTGTAAGGACACAGGCAACTGGCATTTTTTATGATATGCCACAAATATTGGGGTGCCAGATATAAGACCATTGCTAAATTTTCTTATTAATTAAAAAAAACCTGAAGCCAGATTTAGGGTAAAAGCTGGAAGATTAGAGAAACAGAAAGAAGCCAGCCATGTTCTAACCACTAAGAAATCCTCAAACCAAGAGAGAGCTACTTCCTATATACTCATGCCTATATACCTTTGTGAACCCTGCCATCTTACTTCCTCTCTCCACCCAGCTACATCACTTTGACCCGTCCAGCAGGCCAGGTTATTCGAGGGTCTCGAGGAGGGACCACCTAGGAATCAATGGGGGGCGAGAGGGAAAGGAGACCAAGTACGTGAAGAAAGACAGAGTCAGGCTGAGTTGTGTCAAGGTCTTGTTTATTGACTGGGTGTTAGAGCTTATAAACAGGGCTTCAGGTAGGGAGGGGGAGCAGGAGGAGTGAGGAGAGGACAAAGAAAATTCCTAAGGGAGGGTCAGCAGGAGGTCGCTTTGGTCCCAGGCCCCTGCAGCTAGCTGATTTAGTACAGGCTCCAAGAAGTTTATTTAGTCCTACATTCCTAGGTTAGACTAAAAGCCTCCTATTTACACGAGGCTTGATAAATCGTGGAAGGTTACACAGGTTCAAGACACAGCTGTCCGGAGTCGGTCCCCAACAGTTCCCCCTCTTTTCTCAAAAATGGACCAAGTCCATGTGATCGGGGTTGCGGAGGTCTGAGAGAGCCTCTGTCTTAGGCTATACAGGGGGACTCCCACGCATGGCAGGTGCCATGTTGAGCCCGTCTCCACGACCTCTGTATGCTGTTGACTCTGGCGTGGGCCCTGTACTATTCCCGTCATTGAGTACTCTCTAGCAAGACCGTGGGGACGTTAGGGCTTTAGGACACTGAATCTGAGTCCTTGATGGGGCTCCTGGACGGTCTCCTCGGAATCTACTCTGTGATAATGAATTGAGACGTGTTGTGGTAAGGCCGAATCAATCTGATTTTTGATAAACCGAGTCAACTGCTGAAAGGCCCAGGCACCAAAGATAATGAGAAGGAGAAGGAAAATAATCAGGGGGGCCAGGAGGGTGGGGATAAGGGTAGAAAGCCAAGGGGATTCTTTAAAGCTTCTATATAGAAGGGCAAACCCTGCTCCTAAGAGCAAGAGCTGCATCTTACTGCAGCCCCATAATGGCTAATAAAGGAAAAACCCACAAGATTACAATTCCCATACAATTTCGTTTCACAAGATCATGGTCTGGGTACAGAGTGATCACAGACGGGTAATTTGCATCAACAGGTACATTTTTCCTGAAACCTCAAGGGGGGGGGGGTTATCAAGGCGGGAGTGGAGTTTACACAAAGTTCACAGTGGTCCTTCCTGGAACACCTGTAACTATCCCAGTCACAGTTGAGCACATCTCTTAACAGAAATCTCTTTACATTGTTAAATGGTT
This sequence comes from Peromyscus maniculatus bairdii, assembly GCF_049852395.1. Taxonomy (NCBI): domain Eukaryota; kingdom Metazoa; phylum Chordata; class Mammalia; order Rodentia; family Cricetidae; genus Peromyscus; species Peromyscus maniculatus. Next base: position 3,656,593 of record NC_134852.1, read on the forward strand.
GCAGGGGAGATTGAACAATGGCTAAGTCAGGTTGCTCTTGGAACTAGATTTTTAGTTTTTATTTTCCTGGTGCTTGAAGTTTTCTCTTTTCCTGAGGCTTGGGGGTGTAAGCCTGAAGGGCTAGAGTCTTTCATTCCCCCATTTTCTTTTTGGCAAATTTTAATCTTAAAATTATGGTATTATATTAGTAACTCATGGCCTATTTTAGTAACGCATGGCCTGTAATGGCCATGCATAGTTCATGTATAATTAGCCATCTTGTCTCTATGCCAGGGAGTTTTCTTTTGACCCAGCATTTCAGCCTTTTTTGAAAAAGGAAAATGGGACGATGTATTCTCTTTCTGGAACTGCTTCAAGCTGCCATTGGGGCGTCGTTATCAGGGCCCCTCCCCCAAAAGGCTGAAAAGCTGGTCAAAGACTGGGCAGGGGGCATTTGTCAGTAGCATGTAGCTGCCTGACCCCATAGGGACAGAGGAGAATCATGTTAACTGGGCTGGTCCACGTTAGCCTATAGCACGTCCGGAGTCCACAGTCGTCTGGAGTGGTGGAGTCAGCAACTGAAACTTAGAGGTGTCTGCCAGCCAAGTAGAAATCTGTTGAGACAGATTTAAACTAGGAACAGAGGTTAAAATTTATGAACTTATTTGGAACCCTTAGGTTTATACCCTTAGTAATGGGAAAAACAGTGATCCCAAGACCAGGAGAGAGGAAAAATACCATCTTTAGGAATACTTATCTGGGGTCCTTTTGACCTCTGTGAAGTGGGTCTATGTTTTTATGACTCTTTTAATACTTTGAGGCCTACTTACAAAATGACATAAAAGTTTTAGATACATTAGTATTACCAATCTGCACTGAAATCCATATTGTAGACAAAGCAGATAATGGGTATCTGTAAAACAGCAGAAGTAGACTTATACCTTTGAGTCCCAACAAGAACTACAGATTTGGGCATTTTTCTTCTGTCCAGAAAGCCAGGTATAAATTGGACAGAGATTTTTGGCCTGGTGAAAAGCACTTTTAGGTTTACATTTAGACATATCTAGATGACATCTAAAACAAATCCAAAATGTTGAGCTTGTGACTGAACAGTAAGTGGTCATTGCTCTATCAGCTCATCAGGACTCCTAAATGTTAAGCTCTGAACCATAGAACAGGAGAGTAATCTGAAACATATCTTATTTTAGACTCATATCCAAACCTTGATGATTTATTTAAATTTTTACATCTTAGAACATTTTCTTTTAAAGTGAGCTAACAGGCTAGCTATGGCCTTGCAGAAGGATCTGGTTGATGCTGCCATGCTGACAAAGTTAGAGCTAGCCTAGCCATCAGTACTATCAGAAATCTGAGAAGGATAAACTATATCTGAGTGCAGACCAAGAAGCTTCCAATCCTATAAATTACAGTGATCAATCCCTACCCAGGTCTCTATAGCATTGGAGGTTCCAGTCAGAACAACTTCAATCTTCTACCACCATCAAGCCCATAAGGCAGAGTAACTTTTCTGTGGAATAGGGACACGGAAGACTGACAGTGTCCTACTACTTGTCCATAGTCTGGGCTGGGTCCTGGAGGCAGGCGTTGCATTGGGGCATCTTGCCCTGTGGTCAGTGTCGTTCGCAATTCAGGTGGCATCTTCTTGTCATTCCATATCTTCTTTGGAGACCTTGGGAGTCATTGGTAGGAGCTGGGGAGCTAGGAGTCTCTGTTTCCGATAGTAACATTTTAATCAAATAATTTAAATGTCATATTCATCAGATCATTGACAGGTTTGAGGACCATTATCTATTAAATGTATCTGAGCCAAACAAATCGAGGCCTAATCTTGAAAATATCTCTAAGTTTGGTAATAATGACCAGGCTAATTTGTTTCCCTATAGATATATTAGTCAAATATACCTCTCAGTTTGTTTTTATTTAAATAGAACCGTTTATGCTTTAAACTAGTATCTGGATAGCCAGATGACTAGTATTAACTTGTATTCCTTAACACAAAGGACATGCAAACTCAGACATTCAAAACCAAACATACATGTGGCCACATTTTCATTCATACCTGTAGAATAGACAGACATTTTTAAAACTATGACCCTTTGGAGTCTCCATGTAACAGCAGAATAGCAAGAGAAAGAAATCTGAAAAATGGTTACTTAAACTTTAAAGTTAGACTTTAAAGTTTCACTTTTTTAAACCCTCATGACATGCTTAAGCCTTTAAATTTTTACATCTTAAACTGCTTCCTCAAGTCAAAAAATCATTTATTTAAACTTTTATCTTAACGAAGAATAATTTGAAACCAATTTTTTTAAATGATGGCAAGTATTTGTAACACATTGAACTCAAATGACCAAAACCCATGTAAATTTTTATTTTTCCTGTGGAAACAAAAGCATAATTTTCCTAGTATCTTGAACTGGTAATTTAACATTTCTTTTTCAAGCAATATCAGTGTTATGCTCAGATCGAGTCCCCAAAGAAGCCACTGGAGACCTCAGGTACAGAATGCAAAAGCAAGGTTTATACAAATGAAGTTTACAAGCCTCGGCAGGGGGGCTCATTCCAAACCTCCCACACACAGCAGGGAGGTTGGAAGGAGCACACGCCTTTCTTTGTGAGGCTAATATAGACCACAGAATTCATCTCCCACTGCCTCTTTAGGTTCATATCAGTAGTTTTTTATGTTATCTTTATTTTTCATTTGTTCAGCAATCGTATTTAGGAGTTTTATGAGCTGTCTCTGGGATTTGGGAAGTTTGGGGAGTTTGGGATGTTTTATGACCACTTAGTCTCTGCCAGATGGTCGTATATCCTAACTCTGTGTTTTCTTAAGTTTCTGTAGTTGATAACGCCACCTGGAAAAATGCGTCTAAGTTCTTATCTACATTTAAGAATCCTGGTTTTAGCTTATTTGTCTGTAGGGGATAAAGTGGGGGGGGGCAGGGTTTACTGAAGTTTCACAATCAGGACAGAGAAGGGTTAACAAGAGAAATTCCTGGCTGGCAGAAGAGACCTTGAAGTTATCACAGTAAAGGAAGGGAGGGGGAGCAGTGGTCATAAAGTATGTCCTTGGCTGCCAGTGTTCCTGAAAAAAAGTTTTTGTTAACTCCTCTGACTAAAGTCAGATTCTCTGTTCAGTGTTCACACAGTTTTGTCAGTTGCAGGCAGCCATTGCCCTGTCCAGAGCAGGACATGAGAATCTTAGCCCACCTGTACCCAGAGCACGCACCCCCACCTTCGTGAGAGCAGCCAGCTGCCTGCATTCTGATAGCAAGAGAGCTAGGGAGGGAGGGAGGTGGCCCTCGCTGTGCCTCTCTCTCCTCCCCAGGAAAATAAGGGAGGTGAGTAGCAGAAACAGATGACATTTACACAGACAATTCAAGTACCAGAACATCAGCACTGAGATGATGATGGCCTCACTCACAGCTAGCAAGCCCCTCGATTGTGGCTCGCACATCCCTCCAGTGGGCTGGGCAAAGGTCTAGTGTAGAAGAAGGGGACTGTCCCATAGCGTCTGTCACAGTCAAGTCAACAATGAGAACAGTTAACACACTACACACAAGACCAAGGGCACACGAAAGAAAAACTTTGCCCCAACGAGACAACCAACAAAGCTCCAAGAACAATGACAGCCTGATGTGCTCTGTGGAGAGTGACCCTCCAGGCTCAATCACACAAAAAACAATCGAGACTCGAGGATCTCTGTCCTTGATCAAACAGACATCAGGGGGCTTTCACATCCCTGTTAGTCAGACATGCACCTTATTTCTTGGAAGAGAAACAGAGTGTAAAGTAACAATTACCACAATAAAACATACAAAAAACCCCCACAAAATGGCTCTAACAATTTCCCGGAACAAAATACAAAGTGGCACTTCCTCCCACCATGGGGAAAGGTACCCAAAGATGCTCCTCTTTAGGAGGAGACTCCTAAAATCAAATAGTCACCTCTGAGGTGGCCCCAAATGGCTCGGGACTAGGGGGTCCCTTGCCCAAATCAGGGAATGAGACGTCTCTCTTTCCCTCCCAGGATCACTGTCCGAACACGTCTGTCCCAGTGAGAGCCTGCAAAGTACAAATCAGTCGACCGGCACAAAACTTAATGAGACAAGACAGAGACAGAGACAAGACAGAGAGCGCTCTTACCGGTAGATGTCAATAAACTTCTGGACCCTTGAGGGTCCCGGTGGGGTCTTTTGGTCTTTTGTTCAATGTGATTTGTGGCAACCTCACTCTTACCGTCTTCTGGGATGGACACATCGTTAAATAGGTCCTCAGCAAGTCCCGGAATATGTGACACCCTACTATCCTTTTCTGAATCCTTTAAAACATCTCTGATTACTCCATAGAAACTAAAGAATGCATCGGGGACATTCTCTCCATCCTAAGCAAGTTATTGATATCCTCTCCGACTTTATTCCATGTCAACGGGTGGATGCCTGGGCCATTAATAACCAGCCAGGGACATTTTTCTTCCACAAAACAGAAAAACTTAATTAAATCTTTTTTTTCTTTCTTTTTGACTCTTATTCCCCTCTCCCTGAAATCTTCATTTCCTTAATGAAGAGAGCCTCTTTAGAGAGTACTTTATTCATTGATTGTTGGACGGCACTTACCTCAAGGCTGCCCGCGGTGCACGAGTGATGCTGTTGGGGCACCTCTACCCTAGTGAGTCTGGCCAGACCCCGTTTTCTCTTTGCCGTCCAATAGTGAGCCACCGTGCCTCGAGGCCCACATTGGGTGCCACTTGACCCGTCCAGCAGACCAGGTTATTCGAGGGTCTCGAGGAGGGACCACCTAGGAATCATTGGGGGGGGGGCGAGAGGGAAAGGAGACCAAGCGCGTGAAGAAAGACAGAGTCAGGCTGAGTTGTGTCAAGGTCTCGTTTATTGGCTGGGTGTTAGAGCTTATAAACAGGGCTTCAGGTAGGGAGGGGGAGCAGGATGAGTGAGGAGAGGACAAAGAAAATTCCTAAGGGAGGGTCAGCAGGAGGTCGCTTTGGTCCCAGGCCCCTGCAGCTAGCTGATTTAGTACAGGCTCCAAGAAGTTTATTTAATCGTACATTCCTAGGTTAGACTAAAAGCCTCCTATTTACACGAGGCTTGATAAATCGTGGAAGGTTACACAGGTTCAAGGCACAGCTGTCCGGAGTCAGTCCCCAACATCACTTCCTCTTTCTGTCAAGCTCTATCAATTCCTGTCTCACTGTACAGACCTTCAGACCTCTATTGTGGACTAGTGCTGAGATTAAAGGTGTGTGCTACCACAACTGTCTCTGTTCCCAATGTGCCTTGAACTCACAGAGATCCAGATGGATCTGTGCCTCCCAAATGCTAGGATTAAATATGTGTTCTGCTACTGCCTGACCTCTATGTTTAATACAGTGGCTGGCTTTTTCTGTGATCCCCAGATAAGCCTTTATTGGGGTACACAAATAAAATATCAACACAGGTATCAGCCCTGGCCCAGACAACTCCACAACTCCAGTTATAGCACAGTTCTCAGACACCAACATAGGCACATGAGGAAGTCTATACCCTGGGCATCTATTTGGCCTTTGGTGGCTCCATGGGCCATGGACACAATGAAATGTTTCTTAATGATATTCTGCTATACATATAGATCAGATCCAAGACAAATTGTTGTCAGAGAAGCTTATCCAGCAACTGATGGGAGCAGATCCACAACCCAACATTGGGCAAAACTAGGGATACCCTGCAGAAGAGGAAGAAGAGGAAGAAGGTCTGTAGGAGTCAGACGGGTGAAGGACACAAGGAGAATGTGGCCCACAGAATCAACTAAGCAGGGCTCATAGGGGCTCACAGAGACTGAAGCAGTAATCAAGGAGCATGTATGGGTCTGAAGTAGGTCCTCTACATATATTATGGTTGTGTAGCTTAGTGTTCTTGTAGGTCTGTAAATAGTGATAAAGTGGGGGTAGAGTCATTTCTGACTCTTCTCCCTGCTCGTGGGACCCTTTTCCTCCTGCTGTGTTGCCTCACCCAGTCTTGATATGAGGGTTTGAGCCTTGTATTATGGTAACATTCCATGTCATTTTTGGTTGATATCTCTGGGAGGCCTGCTATTCTCTGAAGGTGAACAAAGGAGGAGTGGATCTGGGAGAGAGGGTGTTGCAGGATATTTGATCACACTAGAAGATGTGCCATTGTTTTAACTCATCTGCATGAGGCACCTTCTAATTGGTTTGAAAAAGCTGAATAGTTAATATCTAGGCAGAAGATGATAGGTGGGACTTCCAGGCATGGATAGGAAATCTGAAAAATAATCTGATATAGGGGACTTACCAGTCAGATATGGAGGATACCTGATGTACAGTATGGAGAGGTAATGAGCCATGTGGCAGAACACAAATTAATATAAATGGGTTAATTTAAGTTTTAAGTGCTAGTTGGGAACAAGCCTAAGCTAAGTCCACGCTTTCATAACTAATAAAATGTCTCCATGTTATTATTCAGTAACTGGCAATCCAAAGAAAGACTTCTAACAGAGAGGAAATGGAGGGGGGTGCTTGGAGCAGTGGAGGGAGGAAAAATTGTGATCTGGATGTATTGTATGAGAAGAGAATGAATTAAAAGAATAGACCTTGTATATACACAAACACACACACACACACACACACACACACAAGAATCAGTATGCATCTGAATGAATCCTTCAGATCATGAAATCTCTTGTAATTATATGAGTTTTCAGTGTCTAAACTGTCAAATATGTTCAAGGGAGATTGGTTTTTTAGAAGATTTATTGTGATAAAGTAGAAAATGAAATCAATATAAATTTATGACTAAGAAATTTTGGTTTCCTCTAAAAGATTAATTAACATGTTTGATCTATGTAACACAATTTTAAAATATAATTTTTGTAGATAATGGAGGTCATAAAATAATATATTCTTTTTTTCAAAACAATTTATAGTATCATATTTGGTACTTCATGTTTGACAACAACAAAAAAGAAATTACATTTGTAACTGCAAGAAAAAGAAGCTGGTCTGTTATTGAAAAAAAAAATCTTGGGCCCTTTAGAAATTACAAAGTCTTGGGCTTGCCTGGAACAACTGAGCAAGAAATATATTCTTAGAAATGAAGGGCTTCAAGTATTACAAACCTGTGACACTGTGGCAAAGTTCCAGAGGTATCTAAACTGCAGCACTTTTTTCTGCATATCGTGAACAAGGCCTACTGAGGTTTTTAACTATTAGTCTCTTGATCAGTCATAGAATGGTAATCAGGAGTTCTACTCTTTAACTTCAAGCCATGGTAGATTTTCTTTTTTTCACTCTCAGATGAAAATTTCATGCTTGCTAATTAGTTGGGGCCACATCACAGTGCATTTGGTTCTTGCATTACCGTTTTAACAAGTTTGGCCAAAACAATGCTAAAGGTTTGCATTGTTATTTTAGTTCTTCAAGTTTTAGTTAAAAATTGAGATTGTTCCAACTGGTTCCTTCGGTTAAAAACTGTGGTACAAGAACACCAAACTGATCATGTACAGCAAATTTTGGAAACACAACATGCGTACTGAACACCTTCTAGGTTTCATATAATCTGCTTGGTAGCTATGCGTCCCATGCTCTACAATGTCAAGCATCTGTTGTAGATGGCTCTGTACATAATGATTCACACTGCATACTTCCTATGGTCATGAATCAACCCCGTAACAAAATCAGTCAGATGCTAAAGTCCCAACAACTCTTTGTGCTCAGTGAAAGAATCCAGTGCTAAAACAGCATTTATGCTGTCTGAGATATAGTAAAATCTCACAAGACAAATTTAAAGTAATATTTCTGCCACACACCTGCTATGTTAGCTGTAATAGCCTCCAGATTTTATATAAATTAGTTTAAAAACATTGGCAGGGAAGATAGGAGTAGGATATGGAATTTTTTAAACCCTTCAATTTTAGCAGCTTTTAATTTTTAAGAAACTGAAGCTATATCCTATAATGTTAGATATTTTATATATAGTTTTCAGCAGGATAAAAAACGTAAAAGACTATTTGAAGGCAAGAACGTTTACTCCTCTCATTCTGTGTAAGTTAGAGCAATGCAGCAGGTGCGTGACAAAAATATTATATACTAATATGGTCCAAAGTCATTCCATTTGCTTGTTTAATGATGTTCAAATGTCATTGGCCAGTTCTTCAGTTTCTGCAGAGCTATCTCCATTAACTGTGATCTTCATATCCTCTTCATATCCAGGGGGCATGAAAGCCAAAGCATAAGGGAAAAGCTTATGACAATTTGCTCTATAAGCTTCAGCAGCGTCTTTACAGTCTCCTAGGCTACCATCACACAAGGCTTCCAACACCTCCAAGCAGGTCTGAAGGTTTCTGTTGGTGAGGGACCCATCAAGTGTTGTTGCCAGCTCTAATGCTCATTTCTGACTAGAGGAATTTAAATAATACACCATTTTGGCAGCTGATAATCTATGTGGCAATGAATCCGAATTCCTTTTCAGAAAAGTTTCATTAAAATTCTTTTGTTTTGTTGCTCCAAAAAGATGATTCATTTCTTGTTTTAATACTGTTTAAAAACTGTTTCAGGTAAGTCTTTACTTTCACACACAGAATTAAAGAGTCGAATCATGCATTCATGAAGCCAGGGATGACTAGAATCAATAGCAAATGCCCGCTTTACTGATTGTAGCATCAAAAGAAACTTTTCTTTCCTAAAGTAAATCTCAAAGCAAAAAGATGAGTTTCTATCTTGTTCTTCACCAAATTCTTCAATGGTGTTCAAAACTTAATAGCTTCTTCCAATGGAGTTTCAACCTTGGCCAATTTCTCTGGGATAAGTTCTTCTTTGGGGCCTCCAATACCCTCATCATCATCATCTTTTTTCTTTTTCTGATTTCTCTGCTGCTTTTCTTTTTCTGCATTTTTTTCTCTTCTTCTAGCTGGGCTTTCTTTTGAGCTCTTCTTTGTTTATTACGTAGTTTCTTTAACTCTTTGTCAGACATATTTGCTGTATCAGCTTCGTGTCCTTTATTCTCATCTGTAAGAGGGTTGCAATGAAGCTTCAAATAGATCTCAATAGCAATTCTTGCTGCTTTGAAGTAAAATGGATGCTGCTGAAGAACATCTTCTAGTTTTAATAAGTCCACATATGATCTAAGGATAATCTTCCTCATACAGTACGTATGAAAATCAAAATGGTCTTCGGTGATTTCTCTAAAATGTCTCTCAATTTCGTGACACTTTTTAAGTACTTCACCGAATCTGTTCATGGCTCTGTATGCCTGGACACACTCTGTCTGGAACCACATGCACTGCATTTCATTCAGGTTCTCCACTGCTAAAGTTCCTTCCCTTTAAACTTGGAGCACATTTCTTCAGCCTCTTTAATCAGATTGGCTTTTAACATGTATTTTGCACACTTGGAATTAATAAATCTGTCTGCTGTGTCCAGGGCCTGGGCTTCATCCATCCACCTGGCAGATTCTTTAATATTCCCAGCATACTTATAGATTTTAGCTTTTTTTATATTTTATTTTATTTTTTATTTTACAATACTATTCAGTTCTACATAATAGCCACAGATTCCCTTGTTCTCTCCCTTCCTGCCACCCTCTTCTTCCACCCAGCCCACCGCCCATTCCCACCTCCTCCAGAACAAGGTCTCCCCCGAGGACTGGGATCGACCTGATAGACTCAGTCCAGACAGGTCCAGTCCCCTCCTCCCAGATTGAGCCAAGCATCCCTGCATAAGTCCCAGGTTTCAAACAGCCAACTCATGCAATGAGCCGAGGTCCTGGTACCACTGCCTAGATGACTCCCAAATAGATCAAGCCAATCGACTGTCTCACCTATTCAGAATGCCTGATCCAGTTGGGGGCCCCTCAGCTTTGGTTCATAGTTCATGTGTTTCCATTCATTTGGTTATTGGTCCCTGTGCTTTATCCAACCTTGGTTTCAACAATTCTCACTCATATAAACCCTCCTCTTTCTCACTAATTAGACTCCCAGCGCTCCACCCGGGGCCTAGCCGTGGATGTCTGCAACCAGATTCCTCAGTCCTTGGATAAGGTTTATAGCACAACCATTAGGGCGTTTGGCCATCCCATCACCAGAGTAGGTCAGTCCCAGCTATCTCTTGACCATTGCCAGCAGTCTTTTGTGGGGGTATCTTTGTGGATTTCTGTGGGCCTCTTTAGCTCTTTGTTTCTTCCTTTTCTCATGTGGTCTTCATTTACCATGGTCTCCTACTCCTTGTTCACCCTCTCTTTTCTTGATCCAGCTAGGATCTCCTGATCTCTTTCCCTTGACCCTCGCCGTTCATTGCTCCCACTCATGTCCATGCTGTTCATGTAGATCTCATCCATTTCTCCTTGTGTTTCTTGGGGTCCTGTTTTCCAGGTAGCCTCACTGATGATGTGAGCAGCAGTCCAGTCATCCTTGTTCCACATCTAGCATCCTCCTATGAGTGAGTACATACCATATTTGTCTTTCTGAGTCTGGGTTACCTCACTCAGGATGATTTTTTCTAGATCCATCCATTTGCCTGCAAACCTCATGATGTCATTGTTTCTCTCTGCTGAGTAGTATTCCATTGTGTACATGTGCCACAATTTATTTATCCATTCTTCAGTTGAAGGGCATCTAGGTTGTTTCCAGGTTTTGGCTATTACAAACAATGCTGATATGAACATAGCTGAGCAAGTGCTCTTGTGGTATGATTGAGCATTTCTTGGGTATATGCCCAAGAGTGGTTTAGCTGGATCTTGGGGGAGATTGATTCCCAATTTTCTAAGAAAGCGCCATATTGATTTCCAAAGTGGTTGTACAAGCTTGCATTCCCACCAGCAGTGGAGGAAGTTTCCCCTAGTTCCATATCCTCTCCAGCATAAAGTGTCTTCAGTTTTTTTTTTTTTTTTTTTTTTTTTTTTGGTTTTTTCGAGACAGGGTTTCTCTGTGTAGCTTTGTGCCTTTCCTGGGGCTCACTTGGTAGTCCAGGCTGGCCTCGAACTCACAGAGATCCGCCTGCCTCTGCCTCCCGAGTGCTGGGATTAAAGGCGTGCGCCACCAACGCCCGGCCGTCTTCAGTGTTTTTGATCTTAGCCATTCTGACAGGCATAAGGTCGTATCTCAGAGTTGTTTTGATTTGCATTTCCCTGATGATTAGGGATGTTGGGTAATTCATTAAATGTCTTTCAGCCATTTGAGTTTCCTCTATTGAGAATTCTCTGTTTAGTTCTATAGCTCATTTCTTAATTGGACTGTTAGTCGTTTTGATGTCTAATTTCTTGAGTTCCTTATATATTCTGGATATCAGTCCTCTGTCAGATGTGGGGTTGGTGAAGATCTTTTCCCATTCTGTATAGGCTGTCACTTTGCTTTGTTGACCGTATCCTTTGCTCTACAAAAGCTTCTCAGTTTCAAGAGGTCCCATTGATTGATTGTTTCTCTCAGTGTCTGTGCTACTGGTGTTATATTTAGGAAGTCATCTCCTATGCCATTGCATTCAAGACTCCTTCCTACTTTCTCTTCTATCAGGTTCAGAGTAGCTGGATTTATGTTGAGGTCCTTGATCCACTTGGACTTAAGTTTTGTGCATGGTGACAGATATGGATCTATTTGCAGCCTTCTACACATTGATATCCAGTGATGCCAGCACCATTTGTTGAAGATGCTTTCTTTTTTCCATTGTACACTTTTGGCTTCTTTGTCAAAAATTATATATTCATAGGTGTGTGGGTTAATGTCAGGGTCTTCAATTTGATTCCATTGGTCCACAGGTCGGTTTTTATTACTGTAGCTCTATAGTAGAACTTGAAGTCAGGAATTGAGATGCCTTCAGAGGTTGTTTTATTGTACAGGATTCTTTTGGCTATCCTGATTTTTTTGTTCTTCCATATGCAGTTTATTCTTTCCAGGTCTGTGAAGAATTGTGTTGGTATTTTGATGGGGTTTGCATTGACTCTGTAGATTGCTTTTGGTAAGATTGCCATTTTTACTATGTTACCCCTGCCTATGCATGAGCATGGGAGATCTTTCCATTTTCTGACATCTCCTTCAATTTCTTTTTCCAGGGACTTAAAGTTCTTGTCATATAGGTCCTTCACTTGCTTGGTTAGTGTTACCCCAAGGTATTTTACGTCATTTGTGGCTATTGTAAAGGGTGATGTATCTCTAATTGCCTTCTCAGCTTCTTTGTCCAATGTATATAGGAGGGCTACTGATTTTTTTGATTTGATCTTGTATCCTGTTATGTTGCTGAAGGTGTTTATAAGCTTTATCAGTTCCTGGGTGGAATCTTTGGGGTCACTCAAGTATACTATCATGTCATCTGCAAATAGGGAAAGCTTGACTTCTTCCTTTCCAATTTGTATCCCCTTAACCTCCTTAGGTTGTCTTATTGTTCTGCCTAGAACTTCAAGTACTATATTGAATAAGAATGGGGAGAGTGGACAGCCTTGCCTCGTTCCTGATTTTAGTGGAATTCCTTTGAGTTTCTCTCCATTTACTTTGATGTTGACTGTTGGCTTGCTGTAAATTGCCTTTATTATGATTAGTTGTGTTCCCTGTATTCCTGATCACTCCAAGACTTTTATCATGAAGGGGTGTTGGATTTTTTCAAATGCCTTTTCTATATCTAGTGAGATGATTATGTGGTTTTTTTCTTTGAGTTTGTGTATATGGTGTATTACATCGATGGACTTTTGTATGTTGAACCACCCTTGCATCCCTGGAATGAAGCCTACTTGATCATGGTGGATAATTGTTCTGATGTGTTCTTGGAGTCTGTTTGCCAGTATTTTATTGAGTATTTTTGCATCAATGTTCAGGAGGGAGATCGGTCTGTAGTTCTCTTTCTTTGTTGCATCCTTCTTTGGTTTAGGAATCAGGGTAATTTTAGCCTCATAGAAGGAGTTTGGTAATGTTCCTTCTGTTTCTGTCATGTGGAACAATTTAGAGAGTATTGGTATTAACTCTTCTTTGAAGATCTGGTAGAATTCTGTCCTGAAACCATCTGGTCCTGGGCTTTTTTTGGTTGGGAGACTTTTAATGACTGTTTCTATTTCCTTAGGGGTTATTGTACTATTTGGATAGTTTATCTGGTCTTGATTTAACTTAGGTATGTGGTACCTATCCAGAAAAATGTCCATTTCTTTTAGGTTTTCCAGTTTGTGGAGTAGAGATTTTCGAAATATGACCTTATAATTCTCTGGATTTCCTCAATGTCTGTTGTTATATCCCCCTTTTCATTTCTGATTTTGTTGATTTGGATTCTCTCTGCGTGTCTTTTGGTTAGTTTGGATAAGGGCTTGTCTATCTTCTTGATTTTCTCAAAGAACCAACACGTTGCTTCATTAAGTTTTTGTATTATTGTCTTAGTTTCTAATTTATTAATTTCACCTCTCACTTTGATAATTTCCTGGAGACTATTCTTCCTGGGAGACTTTGCTCATTCTCGTTCTAGAGCTTTCAGGTGTGCTGTTAAATCACTAGTGTGGGATTTCACCAAATTCTTTATGTAGGCATTTAGTGCTATGAATTTCCCTCTAAGCACTGCTTTCATATTGTCGTTGATCTCTAGTAAGTATTTAATTTCTTTCTTTATTTCTTCCTTAACCCATTGGTGATTCAGTAGAGCATTATTCAGTTTCCATGAGATTGTAGGTTTTCTGTAGTTTTTGTTGTTGTTGAAATCTAACGTTAAACCATGGTGGTCTGATAGAACACAGGAGGTTATTCCAATTGTTTTGTATCTGTTGAGATTTGCTTTGTGGCCAAGTATGTGGTCGATTTTAGAGAAAGTTCCATGGGGTGCTGAGAAGAAGGTATAATCTTTCTTGTTAGGATGGAATGTTCTGTAGATATCTGTTAGGTCCAATTGGGTCATGACATCAGTTAAGTCATTTATTTCTCTGTTAAGTTTCGATTTGGGAGATCTGTCCTGTGGTGAAAGTGGGGTGTTGAGATCTCCCACTATTAATGTGTGGTGATTTATATGTGGTTTAAGCTTTAGTAATGTTTCTTTTACATATTTGTGCCCTTGTGTTTGGGTCATAAATGTTCAGAATTGCAACTTCATCTTGGTGGATCTTTCCTGTGATGAGGATGTAATGCGCTTCTTGATCTCTTTTGATTGATTTTTGTTTGAAGTCTATTTTGTTGGATATTAGGATGGCTACACCCACTTGTTTCTTAAGCCCATTTGATTGGAAAGTCTTTTCCTAGCCTTTTATTCTTAGGTTGTGTCTGTCTTTGAATTTGAGATGTGTTTCTTGTATGCAGCAGAAAGATGGGTCCTGCTTTTGTATCCATTCTGTAAGCCTATATCTTTTTATAGATGAATTAAGTCCATTGATATTCAGGGATATTAACCACCAGTAATTGTTCATCCCTGTTATTTTTGTTGGTAGTGTGTGTGTACTTCTCTTCTTTGGGGATTACTGTTGTGTCTTTATCTATTGCCTGTGTTTTCGAGTGTCTTTCTGACTTCCTTTGTTTGGAATTTTCCTACTAGTGCTTTCTGTAGGGCTGGGTTTGTGGATAGGTATTGTTTAAATCTCGGTATGTCTTGCAATGTCTTGTTCCTTCCGTCTATGATGATTGAAAGTTTTGCTGGGTATATTAGTCTGGGCTGACATCCATGGTCTCTTAGTGTCTGCATTATATCTGTCTAGGTCCTTCTGGCTTTCAAAGTCTCCATTGAGAAATCGGGTGTTATTCTGCTGGGTTTACCTTTATAGGTCACTTGCCCTTTTTCCTTTGCTGCTCTTAATATTCTTTCTTCATTCTGTACATTTAGTTGTTTAATTATTATATGTTGATGGGACTTTTTTTGGGGGGGGTCTAGTCTGTTTGGTTTTCTATAGGCTTCTTGTATCTTCATAGGCATATCCTTCTTTAAGTTGGGAAAGTTTTCTTCTACAATTTTGTTGAATATATTTCTGTGCCTTTGAGTTGGTATTCTTCACCTTCTTCTATCCCTATAATTTGTAGGTTTGGTATTTTCATGGTGTCCCAAATTTCTTGGACATTTTGGTTCATGTCTTTGTTGGCTGTAGTGTTTCCTTCCACTGATGAAACTATTACTTCTACTGTATTTTCAATGCCAGAGATCCTTTCTTCCATCTCTTGCATTCTGTTGGTTATACTTGCATCTGAAGTTCCCGATCTTTTACTCAGGTTTTCTATTTCCAGCATTCCCTCTGTTTGTGTCTTCTTTATTTTTTCAATTTCCCTTTTCAGGTCTTGGACTGTTTCCTTTATTTGTTTCATTGCTTTTTCATGATTTTCTTTCAGTACTTTATTGTTTTCTTCCAGGACTTTATTGTTTTCTTCCAGGACTTTATTGTTTTCTTCCAGGACTTTATTGTTTTCTTGCAGGGCTTTATAGTTTTCTTCTAATTTGTTTGCCCTTTCCTCTAGTTGTTTACAGTCTTCTTTGCATTTTTTGTCTTTTCCTTTACACAAGACTCTACCTTCTTCATGATGTTACTCATAAGGCTATTTTCTTCTGCTTCTACCAATTTTTGATATTCAGGTCTAGATGTTGGAGGCGGGCTAGGTTCTGGTGTTGCTGTTTTGCTCTTCATTTTGTTGTATGTACTTCTGCCTTCACGTCGGCCCATCTCCTTGTGGTTCCTTCTTGGTCTTATCAGTGTACTTGGTTCAGAAAGAGCTGACAGATTCAGGAAGTCTCTCTTTCTTTTCCAGATGGGAGTTCTCTTGTCCAAATGAGAACTCAGGGGCAGGATGGAAAATCTTATCTGGACCAGAAGTCTCTGGTCCATAAGGGAAGTCAGGGGCAGGATGGGAGCTGAGCTGGGGGCTGGTCTCTAAGTCTCAGGAAGTAGCTGGGGTCTTGGGCAGATGGGCATGGAGGCAGGGTGTGCAGATAGCAGGGGCTGCTGGGGGGCTTGAAAAAGGGGTTCCCTCCTGGTGGGGCTAGAAGGGGACCTGCCCGGTGGCCAGAACATAGGGCCAAGTTGGGCAGGTCTTCCTGGAGTGGATGGTGCCCAGGGATGGGGTCTGGGTTGGGTCTGGATACTCACCTCTGGTCTAGAAGGGAAGTCGGGGGCAGGATGGGAGCTGAGCTGGGGGCTGGTCTCTAAGTCTCAGGAAGTGGCTGGGGTCTTGGGCAGATGAGTGTGTGTTCAGGGCGTGGAGATTGCAGGGGATTCCGGGTGGCTTGGAACAGGGGATCCCTCCTGGTGGCACTAGAAGCAGACCTGCCCGGTGGCCAGAACCTGGGGCCAAGTTGGACAGGTCTTCCCAGAGTGGCTGGTACCCAGGGATGGGGTCCGGATTGGGCCCGGATACTCACATCTGGTGTAGAAGGGAACGAAGGAAACTTTTTAAGACCTGAAAATGGAAAGACAAGCAATAAAGAAAAAAACTTTTGGAGGGAATTATGGAAATCGAAAATCTGGGTAAGTGGACAGGAAGTACAAATGCAAGCATCACCAAAAGAATTCAAGAGATGTAACAGAGAATTTCAAGTGTTAAAGATACAATAGAAGATACAGATACATTGGTCAAAGGAAATGTTAATTCTAGAAATTCCTTAATACAAAACTTCCAGGAAATATGGGAATCGATGAAAATACCAAGCTAAGAATACTAAGAATAGAAGGAGAATACCAGATTAAATGGTCAGAAAATAAATTCAATAAATTCATAGAAGAAAAATTTCCTAACCCAAAAAAGGACATGTCTATACAGGTATAAGAAGCTAACAGAACACCAGAGAGATTGGAGCAGGAAAAAAATTCCCAAAACCACTTAATAATCAAAACACTGAACATACAGAACAATGTTCTAATACAACTAGTATAAGCTGAAAAGGAAAAAAAAATGTATTACATAAAGGCAGTGAGGTAACTCAGACTCAAAAGTCAAATGTGGTTTTTACTCACTTATAAGTGGTTACTAAATGTGTGAGAAGCGATGGCCAGACTGCAACAAAACCTATTTAGAAGAGACAGTGAAGTATACTTTGTACTCATTAAATGAAAAATACAACAACAGGGTATTTCAATGCTAATCTTGTACACATCAAATACAGGAGTCCCCAGTTTTACTAATGAAAGAGTTTTAGATTTAAAGCACAGATCAATCCCAGCACAGAGATGGTGCATCATTTTAATACCCCACTTTCAGCAACAGACATGTAACATTAAAAAAAAAGTAAATAGAGAAATTCTGAAGATAAATGACATCCTAAGTCAGTTTTACCTCTATATTTTACACACCCCATGGACTTGTAAACCTCTAGATAGAAGACATATTTACAGAAATTATTCTTTGTCCACTATGCACACAGCAGCCTTAAATAACCCATCAATATGAAACAATACTTTCAAAATATCCTCAAAATATGAGCATTCTGTCTCAGAAACCTTTTATTTTCTAACAACCAATGGAATATGAAGCTCAAAATTGTGAGCAGACAATTTAAATGCAAAATATATCAGTTTAAAAGTTTTTTTTTTTTTTACATATACAGATCGCGGATGATGTCAATAAAAATTCGATTATATTTATATGCACTAAGTACAAAACATTGCAAAACTAAATGGAATGATGGTTCTCCATCTCATTGTGAGAACACAGGCTTAGAGCTTTTGTTCTCCTTGGAATCAAGGTTCAAAAACACTGTGGACAACTCAAGAGGGGTATATATCTTTCCCAAATATTATTACATATGAATTTTTTCACTAAAACGTATTTACAAACTACGTTGTTTTAATAGTTCTAATAAAGTATAAGCATCTAAAAAGATATTTCTCAAAGAGTACTCAATATATGTATTTTCATGTTCCAGAATTTCTATGTAGACCATGTTTGCCTTGAAAACATAGGTTCACCCGCCTGTGCCTCACAAATGCTCAGATTATTGGCATGCACCACCATGATACCCAGTAAGATGCTTGGTTCTAATAAAACATGGCTTGTTACAAAATGGATAATTAATATGATTAAAATTGAAAATAAACACATGTTAATTTCCATAGTTTAATCACTGCACATATTTATATGTGAATTATCATCCTCTATCCCCTAGATACCGATGTTATGATGATAAACGAACATGTATAAATATTACTGATAACTATGACAGTGCAAAACTTAAAGAAAATAGCTTTAGAGTGAAGTATGAAAGCTGTGTGATTTCTGAAAAATAGTTTTGCAAACTGATAAATATACCTTGTCCAACTAAAAGGTTTTGTTATTTTACACCTTCAGTGTGACATAATATAAATATTAAAATAAATAATACCTTGTGAAAATTGTTTCAAACAACCAGTAAGCAGATATTTATATCTTTTGATTACTAAAAAGTATAAATTGAAATATATCCCCAGTAAAATAGAATAAAAACCTTAAAATCTGAGTTTTCATATTCTTCTAATACATAAATTGTTTCAAGTTATTAATATACAAATGCACAGATAATTGAGACAATGCAAGTTGAATATACTAAGTCAGCCATATTTTTAAGTTAGTGTTAAGGAAAAGCACTCTAACACAGTGGGAAACTGTCATTACTACTTTGCAGGGAAATTAATCACCGTGCATAAAGATTCTATTAGTGTACATCAACATGTGCTCATGTAGATTAATCTGCTTAAATCTATGGTAGACATATATTGTACCTATTAGACATTATTCACTATCTATCATCTATTCATTTACTATCTTCTTAATTTTGACTAGAAAGTAAAATCCAATTAGAAAATAACAAATACAGGCGAATTCCAAGGGCTGGTTGATCCTTCAATATGCAGAGCATTTAATTGTTCTTCTACCAGCTCTTCTAGAGCCTGGAGTTTCTCTGTTGTTAAAGGCCATTGCTGAACCCATACAGGCTTGTCTGTCAACCATTTTAAAGGTAGAGCTGTTGGTGTCTTCAGCAGATCATCAGTTGTTGTGCCCTGTTCTTGTACAATCTGGATGGCTGGTGACCACTCATTAGAATAATATCTTCTAATATTTCTGTCAGAAACATGTGCTTGTTTATGATTTGTTTCTGAGGTTGTAGGGATGTTAATCTGAGTATTCCATTGTTGCAACAGGTCTCGAGCCCACAGGTTCATTGCTATGGTAGACACCTATGGTTTTTATTTTCCTCTCTGTCCTTCTGGACCTATACATTGGAACCATCTTGCACTCTGTTTCACTTGAGATAATATTGCAATTCCTAACAGTTGAATGCTTACCTCTTGAAGAGGCCAAGTTGGATGCTAAATTTCTGGTGCAATTATGGTCATGTCAGCACCTATGTCTACCAGACCAGACTACAAAACACCATTCATATTTATTATTAATTTTGGTCTTTGTTCATTTATACAAGTTTCCCAAATAATTTTCTTTATGTTTTCTCCTGAATTTTCTGTTCTCTCTGTCTCAGTTGTTCCATTACTCTGAGTAGCCAGGTTTATTCCAATAGGCATTTGGTTATTTAATTGCTCTGAGTAGGAGGTTCCTCTATCACTTCAGGAAAATTCTGAACTGGATTTGCTATGGGGGCCTGCCTAAGGCTCCTCTCAGAGTTTCCCAAAGACTGAGGCAAAGTGTTACCTTGCTTGTCCCTTGTTGATCTACATTCGTTGGTCCAGTGTTTTCCCTTACCACACCTTCTGCATACTCCAGAAGGAAGAGGCATTCTGTTGTCATTGTTCCTTGAAGAAATATTGTTTCTAGGAATGACTTGTTTACAGTCTCTTTTCAAATGTCCTTCCTTTTCACATCCAAACCATCTGACATTCCTCAAACCTCTTGAAATGGCTTCTCCTATCCACATATCATGATTATGAGCCTCAACATTAACTGTTTCCCTAATCCAATCTTCCAAGGGTGCAGATCTTGCCTTTAATGGCCTGATTATTCTCTTGCATGCTGCATTTGCCTTCTCAAAAGACAAAGATTCAATTATTATCTGATAACCTTCTGCATCAGGACCATTCTCTTTACTGCTGAAGTCAGTCTTTGTAAGAAATCTGTGAAAGATTCCTTTGGGCCCTGTATAAGCTTTGTACATGACTCAGTTATTTTTCCTGGTTCCTCATCCCATGCATTCAAGGCTGCCATTCAACATAGAATTAAGGTTTGGATATCATATAAACATTGATTTGTACTAATGCAGCATATTGGCCTTCTCAAAAAATCTGATTCTGGAAGACTTGTGTACTTTTATTTCTACATGGTTTTGGTATGTTTTTAGATTCCTCTTTGAACCACATTTACCACTGAAGCTGTTGTCCGGTTTCTAGAACAGCATGTGCCAGCTCCTGCCAGTCCTGTGGTATAATCCTATTATGAGTTGACCAGGAATTTTACATTTGCCTTGCATATGGGGAATGCATGCCAAAGATACTATGAACATCTACTTTCGTCACATCTCTCTATATCCACATCACATGAAAATGTCACACTAAATCCCATTATGTTATGCACTAATTTAAAAACTAACAATAATTAGTAGAAAGAAAGCATTAATGCTGATTGCTGTGATCAATACAGATTCAGTTTTGAAACATGAATTTTCTCATTTTCATATGAACGTCTACTCCCATCACATCTGTCTATATCCACATCTTACACAGTCTTAGGCAGCTCATCACAGAACTAGTAGGCCATGCATGTGTTAAATGTTGATTTTTAAATATTCCACAAGATCTAGAGAACACCAGTTCTGTATACCTCATCTCCAGTACTAAATAACATCTAGCATCCTCCACACCAAGTAATTGCCCCACATTTGTGCTGCTTGCTCTGCAGTACACATCATCTAAAGGTGTTTCCTCAGCCCACAATCATCAACGAGCTCTCCCACTGGCAATACATATTCTAGAATGCAGCCAAAATATATGAGTATGACAATGGGATAAGAACAGCTTACACATTGAACACAGGCTTTATCCCAGTTACTAATGGGTTCTAAGCTACTGAACACAGTGCTTCTTTGGAGTCACTGCTAGTTCTAATATAAGCAGAAATGAATAGATAATGAAGGATAAAGTTGAAGAAATATGTCATCAGAAGGAACTGACTTCTGAGAAGTAGTTCATGTTTCATAACTCAAATACTCAACTTTATTTCTGATGGAGAATGATGACATGGGCATTTCTGGACACAGTATAAGAGTAAGAATTTCTGGATTTGACCAAATTATTGGAGCAACACACAATGGAGAACAGGGATACTGGTTGGTTATTTGGTCTCTATGACTGGTGTAGCATGGGACATACTGCTTTCGCTCTATGAATGGTGGATGCCCTACACATGACACTGAGGCTCTCTCATTTGCACTTGGGAATAGAACACACAGTGCATCCACATGAACTCTGATTGTCATGGGTCGTTTCAAATCTTTACCTTCACAGTCTGCTGAGATCATTTCCAATGGTGTTCAAACAAAAACTCATTGACACTCTCCTGGGACCATTCTGCCCAACATTACTTTCTCCCATGGACCTCAATATCCAGGGATTTGAGTTGATGTCATAGGACCTGAGGCTGAGATGTCTTCAGATATATTTTCCAAACAATGATTTACCTCTGTGGTAGACCTCATCTGCAGAGCCCTAGGACAAAGACTGCTTGTCATTTCTCAAGGGTAGTGGAGTGATCTGGAAAACACAGCATCTCATCCACATAAGTGGCCTTTCCAGTGGGCAGCATACATAAAAGCAGATGTGTATACATGGGTATCCATTTGATAAACTGCTCTGCATCCACAATCCACACTATCAACTTAGTGATTTGGAGGCAGAACCTGATGCTCCATTTGAATTTCTTCTTCTGGCTCATGAACATCCCCCTCTTCATGTCCAGTTTCACTCATCCCAAGTGTTTTTGGAGAATGAAAGAGAATGAAGACAAGCATGAAGATGTGGTAAAAAGTTTTTTATTTTTCCTTGAGGCACATCAAAGACCCACGAAAAAAGAGAATTTTGGCTTTGTTCTGGATATGCCATAAGTGTTTTTCATTTTTCATGTAAATGTCATGATATATATTGCATGATTGGGGTGTGAATGAGCAGAGCAATCCTATGAGCTTCTATCCTTTTCTCCCAATCTTATCACCAAAAATGGATACAAAATATTTTTTGATTTTAATAACCACTGTTTTCCCACTATCAAACAGTGAGACATTAATTTTTCTTCCAATTAGCTTCTATTTACAAGGCTGAAAGCCAAGTTAAAGCAGCATTCTTTACTTTGGTCTATCATAGTCAGCCTTCCTTTTCAGAGGTTCCATTGTGAGGTATCCAGTGGCGTCCTAAGACAAGAAACTCCAGACTACTACAATGAGTTCAGTAGTCACAAGGTTCATTCAAATCTCTTCCAGAGTCTGCTAATGTCACATGTATCAGTGTGTGACTCCTAGTGCAGATGCAGGGTCTCTAATATTTGTGCCACTCCTTACTGGGGAGAGTATCCATGTAGCCATTTAGTTCAGCTTTCAGGTACTCTGCATGTGATCACTCCACACCTCTGAAGCTGTGAGGAGAAAGATGTATGAGATCTGTCTACTGTCAAATACTTGGGTATGTCCTTTGTCCTTCCCTCACTTGAACACATGCACAGTCACAGGCTTTTAGGGATTACAAAGACCAGGTCTATCCATATCTTCAAAGTAAAAAAGGAATGGCTGCATTTCAAATGTTGTGTTTTGTTTATGAAAACACTAGGACATCACTTATAGTGGTGACTGCTTACTCCCCTTCTCACTTGCTATAGTGGCAGGAGCTGCCTGTGGTAGCTGTCAACATTTGAGAACTGGGGTGGAGAGGCTACACACTGGGTCATCTCTGCTACTGTAAAATATGTAGGTGTCTGATGTATTTAAGTCTAAATATTTTATTCTCTGATAGTTACATTATGTTTACCTCTGTATCTCTTTCAGTAATCTTACTAAGAATGACTGCATATTTTACCAATGTGGACACTACACACATTTTTTTTTCTGAGAATTGCTGGCAGTTCAATCACATCACCTTAGGTCATCCTGTAATCTCAAGTAATCATCATTTCTTAATGTTGTATGTGTGCAGAATTTTGTTTGTTAGTTGAGTAATTCTAAGCCATTGATATAAAACCCAGTTTGTGCAAGTATTGTGGAGGGTTTGCTGTTTTTCACTGAAGTCAGCTATGATGGTGTCACCAACATTATTCTTTTAGGTCCGAACTGCTATACCCATCAATGGTATTTTGTTTATCATATGAATTTCACCTCTCTTTTTCTCTTTATACAAAGAATGGCAATAAATGTCTGTAGGAGTCAACTCTAAGTCTCTAGATTAATTGTTTAATGTAGTTATTTTCACAGTATTGAGTATTTCAATTTATAGATATGAAAGATTTCCCCATCTTCTAATGACATACTTAATTTCCACATTATTTTAAACTTTTCATCATCGATGTACTTCAATTTTTATTAAGTTTATTCCACAATATTTCTGAGGCAATTGTGAATAAGGTTTTCTTTTTTAAAATTATTTAATTTTTATTATTTTATGTACATTGGTATTTTGCCTACATATATGTATGTGTAAGGGTGTCAGATACCCTGGAACAGGAGGTGCAGAGAGTTCAGAGCTCCCATGTGAATGCTGGAAATTTAGCCCAGATCCTCTGTAAGAGCATCCAGTGCTCTTGACGTCTGATCCCAGATTTCTTCTCCTTTTTTTCCTCTCTGCCTGCCAGCCTTGTCTACCTTTCAACTTCCTAGCTACTGGTCATTCAGCACTTTATTAGACCAACCAGGTTTTTTAGATAGGCATAGTAACACAGATTCAAGAGTTAAACAAATGCAACATAAAATTATGCAACACAACTTTGCATCATTAAAACAAATGTTCCCTAGCATAAATAAATGTAACACACCCCCAAATAATATTCCATAAGAGAAGTGTCTTTTCTTCAAGGAAAGAAACTTTGGCTTCTTGCTTTCCTATTTACATCCCTGTATGTCATCTTTTGTCCTTTTGCTTTGGCTAAGACTTCAATCATGGCATAGCATAAAATGCCAGAGAAAGAAGATGGACATAGTGATGAACTCCTTTAATCCTAGCACTCAGGAGGCAGAGGCAGACAGAACTCTGTGGTTTTGAGGTTAGCATGTTTTTCATAGTATGTTTCAGGCCAACCAGAATTGCCTTCTGTGATAATTTGAAAGAAAATGGCTCCCAAAATGAGTGGCACTATTAGGAAATGTGGCCTTGTTGAAAAAAGCATGTCACTGTGGGGCAGTCTCTGAAGGCTCTTTTCTCAAGCTTCCCTCAGTGTGACATTCATTCCATTTCCTGTTGCCCGTGAGTCAAGATGCAGGACTCTCAAGCCCTAGCACCACATCTGCCTGTACTCTGCCATGCTCCCCATTCTGATTATAATGGATTGAACACTGAAACTGTAAGCAAGCCACTTCAACTAAATGTTTTTAATTTATGAGTTGCCATGGTCCTGGTGTCTCTTCACAATAATAAAGAACCCTAACTATGACATCTTTTATGATTTTGTCCCATCCTCATTCTCAGAATGGATGATATGGATGCCCTTATTTGTTCCTTCTTTTAGCAGAAATAGCTATAGTTTATTTCTGTTTATTACATTGTTGGGTCCTTGTCATAAATATTATTACAGTGTTGGAATATACTTTAGTTTGCTTTGTTGCTGTTATAAATCACTGATCAAAAGAAATAGTAGATTAGATGTTTTATTTTGCTTCCTGTCCTGATTACAGTCCATCACCGAAGAAAGACAGGTCAGAAATTTAAGCAGGAACTATGGAGGAACATTGCCTACTGGCTTCTTATCAATGACTCGATCAACTTTCTGTCTTGTACAGTCTTGGTCTATATGACCAGGGATGGTTTGGACCATAATGACCTGTGCTGTAGGAATTGAGGTGCCAATCCCCAGCCCCTATTCATGGTCCTTTGAGAAACTGCTTCTCAAGGGCTAGGGAAGTGTGAAACATATGTATAATAACTTTACACACCCGGGCAGATACTCATCATTCTATGCACTCTTTATTATTGTGTTTTTTTTCTTTCTTCCATCTTTATTCTCCTACCTGCTTTGAAAGGTAAAAATCTCTTTTCTCCAGTGGAGTGTCACTGAGAATATTATTAGATACACTTTAGGACCAGTCCTGTGCACAAGAGTAGTTTGATAACACAAAATGGACAGAATGGTATTTTTGTAGACTTTTTGTCTTATTTTGTCTCCCTTGTGCTTTTTTTGTCTGTTTCTTTTTCATATTTATTATTATATTTTTATTTATTTATTTTCTTGATTTTACTTTCCACCCAAACTTCCCTTCCATTCCCTCTTCCCAATTCCCCCTCCTTTGTTTTCCCAGGCCTCACCATCCACTCTCCTTCTACTGTTTATGTTTAGGTACAGGCAGGCATCCCATGAATATCCCAAGTCATGGTTTATCAAGCTGCAGTGAGACCTGGTAACCCTCCTCCACCAAGGTTGGATCCAGCAGGAGGAAAGGGTCATCATTGCAGGCCACAAAGTCAGAGATATATGCTCACACTCTCAGTGCTAGGAGTCCTACATGAAGACCAAGTTACATAATTGTAACCAATAGGCAGAGAGTCTAGGTCAGTCCCATGTAGGCTCCCTGGTTGTCTGTTCAGTCTCTGTAAGCCTTCTAAGCCCAGGTTAATTTATTCTGTGGGTTTTCTTCTGGTATCCTTGACATCACTGAGGCCTTCAATCCTTCCTTTCGACCTTCTGCAGGATTCTCCATGCTCTGCTAATGTTTGGCTGTTACAGTTTGTCCCGCCTAGAAGATATGTTGGGGTAAAGATGGTGCAGAAATTGTGAGAGTTACCACCTGATGACTGGCACAGCTGGAGACCCATGTCCTGAGAGGGAGTTCCCCCATGTGAGCCAGGACTCAGAAGTGGGATATCCCAGAGACCTAGGATAGAACCAAACATGAATGCCAAAAAAGTCAATGAATTATTGATATTATTCTGTTGTACTCATAAATTGATGTCTAGTCCAATTGTTTTAAGAGAGCCTTCATCAAGCAATCTATGGAAACAGATGTCCATTTGTTTTTTGATGTTTATTTTGATTTTCATTTTTTTTTTTGCAGAGCTGAGGACTGAACCCAGGGCCTTGTACTTGCTTAGAGTTCTACCACTGAGATAAATCCCCAAACTCTTTTGCATTTTTATGCATTTTTATTCTATTCTTAGTTTTGTGACAACCACTCTCATTAACTTTTTAGTTTTTTTTTTTTTCAAGCTCCCAAGCATCTCGTGTTTTTCCAACCTTACAAACCTGGGGAATTTGTCAAGCTATATCTGGAAAGACATGAAATGCATCATAGTGCTTGTATTAACTACAAAGAATTCATCTGGAGAGCCTTATTCATACTGAACCCTGTGTCATTTTTTTTAGGACACCAACTCCAAACTACCAGTTTATTCTGCCTATTGTTTTTGCTGTGGAAGAAATCAACAGGAGTCTATATCTTCTACCAAATGTGTCACTCAATTTTCACTTCATCCATAACAATTATCCTGGTAAACAGGTACTTCGACTTTTCATAGACTATATTGCAGCAATGCACATTGATATCCTTAACTACATCTGTGTAGATCTGACCAAATGTGAAGTAGTAATTACAGGACCAATATTATCAACATCTCTAAAGGTGACTCCAATTCTAAAGATCTCCAAATATATACAGGTAAGGTTGTTTGAGTGGGAAAGAATTGAATTTTTCTCCTTAGTTGGGATAGCCTGATGCTAAGGAGGATATGGGGGGGAGATTGGCTTCACTTTCATGTAAATCAGGTGATTTTCCTTGAACAAATTGTATAAATTTGATTTTTTTTCAGGATTCCAACAATGTAGTGTAACTGTAGTAATAGGGAAAATTGTCTTCCTGTCATTTCAAACTGGTGTTTCATCCCCTCACAGCTTCCATTGAGATTTCTGATAATCCTCTACCTCATGATGCTCCCTATGTTTTATGCCCTTCAGCTCACCTATGGACCTTTCCATTCTATCCTGAGTGATCGTGAACAATTTCCCAATCTGTATCAGATGGCCCCCAAGGACACAGCTCTGGCACTGGCCATGGTCTCTTTGATAATTCACTTCAACTGGAACTGGGTTGGGCTGACCATCTCAGATGATGTCCAGGGTCTCCAATTTCTCTCAGATCTGAGAGGAGAAAGTAGAGTCCAAAGAGTCTGTTTAGCCTTTGTGATGGTGATCCCATTCAACATTGAGTTATACATGTCAAGAGCTAAAGTGTATAACAACCAAATTGAGACATCATCCACAAATGTTGTTATCATTTATGGTGATACAGAGAGTACTCTAGCTGTGTGCTTTAGAATGTGGATATCACAGGGTATACAGAGAATATGGGTCACCACCTCACAGTGGGATTTCATTACAAGTAAGAGAGACTTCACCCTTGACTCATTCCATGGGACTCTTGCTTTTGCACACCACCATGCTGAGATTTCTGGTTTTAAAAATTTTGTTAAGACAATGAACCCAGCCAAATGCACAGACATATTCCTGGCAGGACTGGGGTGGATGTACTTTAGCTGTGAAGCCTCAGCATCTAACTGTAAGACATTGGAGAACTGTTCATCTAATGTCTCACTGGAATGGTTAATGCTACAGACTTTTGACACGGCCTTTAGTGATGATACTTATGATATATACAATGCTGTGCATGCTATGGCCCATGCTGTCCATGAAATGCTTCTTCAACACGTAAAAAACCAGCCAATCAACACCGTGAGAGCACTAGATTCTGGCTGCTCCCAGGTACTGTATCTTCCAATGGATGGTACTTGGTGTCATCAATGCCATATTCTTTAAGAGTTTCTTGCTTGCTGAAACCAATATTTGTCTTATATGTGATCGTCACTATAACAGATAGTTTGCATAAGTGTATTCACGTGATTCTGATAACACTGTAAGCTCTGTGGACCTTATCCCTCTTGATTATCGGAGAGAAATCACAGGAAATAGTGCTGAGATTCAGTTCAATACCTACTTGTGTGCCTGTGTGTGTGAGTATATTTGTGTCTGATTGTCTTTATGTCTTTGTGTTTGTTTCTATGTATGTGTTTGTGTCTTTATGGGTGTCTAAATGCACTTCTGTGACTTTGGATGTGTGTGTATAGATGTGCTTCTATGTATGTATAAATGTCTCTCTCCTGTGTTTGTGAGTAACTGTGTATATGAGCATATATATTTGCTGTGTGTACGTATGTCTCTTTGTGAATGTTTTTATCAGTGTGTTTCTCTGTGTGAGTTTTGTGTCTTTATGTGCCTGTGTGTCTCTGTATTTGTGTCTGTATCTGATTGCTTATGTCTATCTGTAGGTGTGTGTTAGTGTGTATGTGTGTGGTTGTATTATGTGTGCCTCTGCATGGGTATTTGTGTGGAATTGTGTGTGTGTGTGTGTGTGTGTGTGTGTGTGTGTGTGTGTGTGTGTTTGTAGGTGTGTGTGTATATGGTGTGTGTTTATATTTTGGGGTTGTGTATATGTCTGTGTTTATGTTTGATTGCTTTCACTGAGAGAACTAAAATCATATGAACAGAATGATTTCATTTATTCACATTCTTTCATTGAGTTTCTCCCTTGGGCACCTTCAATAAAGTTGCCTTGGGATGAAATCAGAACAGATTTTCAGACTTATAATAAGGGAATATAGATTAAAAAAGTTGCCTATCTTTTAGCTTTACCCATTTCTGAAGAATATGCACTTTATTAATCCTGTTGGAGATGTAATAAATATGAATCAGAAAGAAAAACTGCAAGCAGAGTATGGCATTTACCACATTTCTAATTTCCCCCATGGTGTTGGACTTAAGGTGAAAATAGGAGAGTTTAAGCCATATTTTCCACATGGTGAACAGCTCCATTTATATGAAGACATGATAAAGTGGACCACAGGAACTAGACAGGTGGGTCTGACCAAAAGGTACTGATGCACACCTCACAGCTGTAACCAGTGTCAAGTGAGGCCATTTGAGTTTCCCTGTGACTTAGTGAAATTAGAAGGATAGTCCTGTAAAGACTCCATTTTAAACTTCTATATGATGTTTCTCCATTTCAATTTTTAAAAAACATGATTTTTAGATAATTTTTTGAAACTTTAAGCCACACATATGATACAGTTTTATCATTTCAGAAACTCTATGATTTATAAACAATATAAACTAGATGACCAATGTTTGATATTATTCCCAGTAAAGTTATCAGTATTCTCTTGGTACCATTCTGATTGCTGCCCATTGCCTTTCTTCTCTTCTGTTAACTCTTTCAACTGCATGCTGAAAAGATTGAAGCTAATTGTAAGGAAAGATTTGGAACTAGGAACAGTTATGCAAGTCACTAATTTATATTCTATAATTTTAGTGAAGCACTTTGACCAGGAGGTCCTAGATTCCCGATTTCTCTAACAATACATCACATTTTCATGGACCACCTAAGATATTTTATTAATTATAACTTAAAGTTATTAAGTTATATAATAACATAAAGTTATTAATTATACCTTAAAGATATTAAGAGATCAAGAACTGAATACAAATTTGAGCCTAGGTGTAGGAGTGGGGGATTGAACAGCATGTGTGAGAGATTGCTGAGCCACCTCTCCATCCCTGAATCATAACTTCTGAAGGAATCCTTCATTAGAAGAGCATTTCTTTGCACCTTAGTTCTTGCATAGGTCATTCAAACAAACAAAGAAATGAACAATGAAATTTAAAAAAAGACTTGTATTGTTTCCTTAACTGGTTGGAGAGGTACTCATAGTCATCATAATTTGGCTTTGAGAAAATTTGTAAATAAAATATCCCATTATGTGTCCCCAGATATATTATAGATATTGATTCTGATATGTCTGGTTTTATAGTATCTGAACTACATTGCCTACTAGAATGTTGTGTGTTGGATTTGAAAGGGGTTTACTTCCAGACAGTGTGCAAACTTAATTTGAAGTGATAATTTCAAGTTGCTCAAATAGAGTTGAATCAAGAGTTAATATTCTATTTTCACAGTGATGAGAAAATTATGCTCAGAAAACAGAGCAAATAGGATGAATTTTTTGCTACCGGCCTGTTCCACTAGATCAGAGGCAAGCAATGAAATCACAAGCCTGATTCTATCAGGCCTAACTTGAACATTGCAAAATCATCAACCAAAAGGGTAGGCAGGACTAAAATCAACCCAATATGTACTATATTCTAGATATGCAAATCGTAATGCACATATGAAACCTGCAAACAGTGAGGCAGCATGACTCCAAATGATACAATCATAGGCTTATGTGACAGTGAACTCAATGACATATTAAACAAAGACTGCAAAGAATAATTGTAAGGATGTTCAAAAAATCAACGAGAAAATAAAAAAATCACCTCTAAGGACAATCCAATTAGATCACAAACACTTCAAATAATAAGGAATAGAGTGAAGATGTGACAAAAATTCAACAAAGGTACAATGACAATGAAGAATTCTCAATAACATTCTGAAAATGAAAGACAAACCAATTCAAATAACATACTGTATAAACCTATAAAACTTCTTACTCAGAGAATATCTCAAGTAGAAGACAGGATATTGAGACTTGAAACAAGACAGGTGAATTATAATTCAAACTATGCCAAAGAGAAAACAATAAGGAAGGTTGAAAAACTCACCAGAGACTTAGGGGACATCAACAAAAGACTAAATTAAGAAAGCACAGGCACAAGAGGAGGACAACATGTGAAAGGACCAAAGGTATTTCTAATAAAATGACAGGCAAAATTTTACCAAATGCTGGGGGAGTTATGGGCATCCAGTTAGAGGAGGCAGTCAGAAGGCCTAACAGACAGGTTCAGAAAAGGATATTTTGAATTTTGAATATTACTTAAAATCTGAATTAGGCAGAATAAAGAGGAAATTTAGGTTACAAGAGAGAAGATCAGTTTCATTGAAAGTCCCCATCATAATCACAGTACCTTTATTCATAGACACTTTAAAAGGAGGGAGTATCAATTATGTTTTAAACACAGACAAAATTTCCAACTTCAACTACTATACCCAGCAAAGCTATCCTTCATAATTTCTGGAAGATAGAAAAACTTGTAATCATGAACACAAACTGCAGGAATATATAGCTACTGGAACATCACTAAGGAAGACACTTCCAGACTGTCTTGACATGTCACACTCCTTCACACTGATTATTAAGACAAACAGTAGATGTCACAGGAATGTGTAGACTACACTAGATCACTAGACAGAAAAGCAAAGGTTTGAAATACATCAAAACTTACAAACACAAATTGACAATAATCACCAAATAGCTTTCATTAATAACTGAATTTGAAGAATCCCACTCTCTAATCAAAGGGCACAGACAGGGATTTAAAAAAAACAATACTGTCTTGCTACTGCACTCATAAAAAAGAATACAGTCTACAGAGTACAGTAAAAAGACCATTCCAGGTAAAATGAATCAGAAAGAAGAAAACTGTACTCTAATCAATGAACATGGACAGAGAAATCCTCAAGTAGATACTCGCTAACAGGTCTAAAGAGCACATTCAAAAGATCAAAACCTACACAAAAAAGAATTTATTACAGGGATGTAAGGCTGGTTCAACATATGCAAATCAATCAAGTATAATATGTCACATATATATGCTAGATTATAAATTGTATGCTCATTGAAAAAGATAGAGAAAAGGTCTTGAGCAATGGACAGCATTCCTTCAGAGACAGTAAACAATGAATTATGTAAAAAAAATCCCTTGAAAAATAAAAAGGACATTTCTTGACAAATTAACTTTGTATAAGACAAACCATAGATAACATTGTACAATATGGAGAGAAACTCAAAGCATTTCCACTAAATTCAGAAATGGAACAAAGTGTGGTGGTGCTTCCCAGAATTAATGAGCAACTAAAATTAGGTCATCAATATGGCCAGAGGTAGAGACAATTTCTCAATGAAGTTTCTCTTTTTTCTTGTATCTCTGCTTTGTGTCAAGTTGACAAAGCTAAGCTGCACAATGGGTGGGTAGGATGTTTAGTTCAGGCATTCCAGTGGTGACACAACATATACTCCTAGATCTTCCTGAACTTTTAGTAGTTTGGAAGCACCTCAATGTTTCATCAATTTGTTGTCACATATTCATGTGTGGATTTGTACAAAGTCCTGAAAGAAATGTGTTCACTCAGGTCATGTATAGAAAGAAAACTTGTTAATTTCTCAACATGATGAGATGCTCTAACTATTGTAGGCGTAGTCAGACTCCTGGCCCAGCATCTGTCTGATTTTCCTCAGATGCCCTCTGCTGTGTGCAGTGTTGATTGTCATCCTGGATTCAGAAAATTCCATCAAGAAGGAATGGCAACCTGCTGTTTTGATTGCACCCCTTGCCCAGCAAATGAGATTTCCAATGAGACAGGTAAGTGTTGACTGCAGGGAGAAATCCTTCAGACTGACTGACTTCTGCTATCCACACTGCTCTTTCAAATGGGCCTAGAAGGCTATTGCACTGCTGTGTGGTATTCACCAGAGAAGACTGCTCAGACATAGGTTTAAGCCAAATAAAGTCATCATTAGCTGGATGTCAACTACAGTTGGTGTACAGGACCCCAGTGTAGCACTGAGCCTTTCTCAGGGTGGGATTTGAAGCAAAAGAACCATGTTTCGGGTTGACATACTTCAGTTACCAAGAATAGTGAGCCGAATGCAGATCTACAGAAGCTAAAAAAACAAAGTCAGTATATTTTGAGACTTTTCCAGAACTGGAAGAAAGATGATGGATTAGGCCTTTGCTTCACTTTGGCATGTGGTGCTGCTAGGTGGTGAGTTTTATAGTCTGAGTGGTACTTCTGTCATGAAGTTAGTCGAGCTAGGGAGCATGTGGGGACCTACTAAGGTCTGTGGCCCTTTTACACTACAAATAAAATCTATTCCTTTCCTAATTTTGTTTTACAAGTATGTGATCAATAATAATGTCCTTATACATTACAACCTGTGCCTTCACATATATCTTTGACTCACTGTAAAAGCATTGCTGGTAGTATTTTGTAAAAGAAAGTTTTTTGAGAAATCAAACAGCCCTGTGAGGGAATTCTATACTGTATCTCTCCCAATCTTTATATCCCTGTAAAGGTACATGTAGACTAGATTGTAGTCATGAGTCTTTGTAATAGTTGGTTATTCATTTATCCTTCTTGAATGTATGTATGTGTTTGTGTGTGAGTTTATGTGCAGGAGTTTGTGGAGGCCAAAATAGTGCATACAAGCCCCAGGAACTTGAGTTACAGACAGGTATAAGCTTCTTCATGGATGCTGAGTCCAAACCCTTGTTCTCTGCAGAGGTGTAAGCACTCTTAACTGTTGAGTCATCTCCTGCCACTGAAGTCATGAATTGTACACAACTTGTTCTTGCCACTGCACACAAACACTGCTGACAAAGAGAGAGATTGAGTCACCCTGTGTTGGGATGGTAAATAAGTATTGTGTGGTGGTGGGCATGCTATTTATACAGCATTTGATGAATGGGTAGTATTTTGTGTTGTCATTTAGCTAACATGTGAGTGGGGAAGACAGCATGAAGATGTGAATTTAGGGTGGAACCATAAGGCTGCAATGGGAACCTGATATGGAAAATTTGGGAGGATGCACGTGCTCTTACTTCCATGTGAGGGAGGTTTTCGGAGAGTTTTGAGACTGATGCCATTGTAGGTTGTGGTGAATAAAGTGTTGTAATTGTGGGGAAAATTACTAGAAACAGCTAAACACAAAACAGCACTTGATTTCATATCAAAAAAATGGGGAAAAGTGTGAACACTTGATGTAGAGAAAGACAGGTGTCCCACTTAAAATTTTTGTACACAGTAGCAATGAATGTCACAATAATATAGATAAAATAGTTTTGTAGTTAAAAGAAACAGCCACAATTATTTCAATGATAGTTTGGCATACACAATCCATATAAGTCAACTGGTTATTGATTTGGAGATGTCCAAATTCAAAGGAGAGTCCAGAATTGTTTTTGTCATTGTCTATAATGCAAAGAACGTTTAAAAAAGACATTTAGGGCATTGGAGAAATGTCTCTGTAGTCGTATTGTGTTCCCCAAAATACTGTGTACCCTGATAAACTCATCTGGGGTCAGAGAACAGAATAGTCACTAGATACTTAGCATAGGCAGTGGTAGCTCATGCCTTTAATTCTAGCATTCCAGAGGCAAAAATCCATGTGTTTAATGATACAGCCTAGCATGGTGACTCACACCTTTAATCCCAGGGACTAGTGGTAGAAAGCAGGAAGGTATATAAGGTGTGAGGACCAGAAACTAGAAGCATTTGCCTGGTTAAGCTTTCAGGCTTCTAGCAGCAGTTCAGCTGAGACCCATTCTGGATGAGGACTCAGAGGCCTCCAGTCTGAGGAAAGAGGATCAGCTGAGGATCTGGAAGGTGAGGTAGCTGTGGCTTGTTCTGTCTCTCTGACCTTCTAGTGTTCATCCCAATAACTGGCCTCAGGTTTGATTTTATTAATAAGACCTGTTAAGATTCCTGCTACATGTCTCAGTGGTTAAGAACATGGGATGTTCTTCCAGAGGTCCCGAGTTCAATTTCCAGAAACCACATGGTGGCTCATGACTATCTGTAATGAGATTTGGTGCCCTCTTCTTGTGTGCAGGCATACATGCAAGCAGAGAACAGTATACATAATAAATAATTAAATCTTTAAAAAAATATTTAAGGTCAATGAGAAGAGTTAGCAGGTAAATCTCTTGCCTCAAATCTGATGACCTGAGTTCATCTTAGGAAGCCCATTGAAATGAGATGGAGCCAACACCTACAAGATGGCTTCTTGACAACTTGCACTTTTCACAACACACACACACACACACACACACACACACACACACACACACACACCCTCAAACAAACACACACACACAAACAAACACACATGTGTAATAAACAAACAGAATGTAATAAAATTGATTTAAGATAATAAGTATAAAGGGTATTTATAATAAAAATACCAACAAATAATAAACAAAAACTTTATGTTTTTGAATATTTGAATTAGGCATATGTAGAGGGTAGCAAGTCCATACAGGGTCAGGTCTATGTGAAGGCATCTGTAACCAGAGTTACAGGTACTAATATGGCACTTTACATGTACTGGGAACTGGACTTAGTCCCCCCTGTAACAACAGACCATGTTCTTAACAGCTGAGCTATCTTTCCAGCCCCTAAAAGAACAACAAACAAAAAAATGTAATCATAGCTGGCCATAAATGCTAGGTTGGTTTTATTCATGGAATGACTTAAAATCCTGGAAGTTTTATTATCCACAATTTAGCACAATTACAATGATATTTCACTACTCGCTGTGGTGGAAAGTACAAATTATGAATGGGGTATTATTGTTCAATTCAAATATTCTGTGTTATCACTCTCATTTGGGAGTTCTTATGTTGTCTTGTTCATGCTGTTTTACCAATAACTCTTTCACCATTGAGTACATCAGTAGAACCTAGGTCTGTTGTAGGACACAGAAGTTTCCTAGGTATATCTGAGCTTGCGTTACCAGCAGGGCTGCATAAGAGGATGATTGGACTTCGGGCCTGGGTACTAGGTGTTTGGTATTGTCTACATTTAGTTGTATCTAGCAAGGGGGAGGTCTTTTGCCTCTAGCCTTGGCATTAATATAAAGAGCCCTTGGGAATAAAGTTCTGGGCTGGTGAATTTGAATCTAGGCTCCTCTGAGGCGCTCTCTCTCTCTCTCTCTCTCTCTCTCTCTCTCTCTCTCTCTCTCTCTCTCTCTTCTATATTTCTATCAAAATCTCTTATCCCCCATTTTCCAAGAACACCTAGGGGGAAAGTCCCCACAGAGTTTTCATATAGAAGGAAATTATTGAAGGAATTAGGTGCTCTGTGCTCACAAAGGTGGTGATATAAGATAAAAGATTTCTGGGTATTATATTTGAATAGAGTTTTCTACCTGTAATATTAGGATTATTTCACTTTATAAACTGTTGGGTATCCCTACTCTCCAATGAGGACACAGCTAAGGGCAACATATTTAATTAATTTATCTTTAAAATGTTATACATAAGTAAGTAGGTGCTCTATGCTCCCAAAGTGCTGATATAAGATACAAGAATTCTGGGTGCTATGTATGTATGTATAGTGTTTTCTACATTAACAGTATGATTATTTTATTTTATACACTGTTTAGTGACCCTGTTCACTGATGAGGACACAACTAAAAGCATCATATTTCATTAATTTTTCTTGAGAATTTCATACATCATTATAAAACCTATCTCTCCCCATTCTGTTTCCCACACATCACATATAAAAAATCTCTCAAACTCATGAGCTCTTTTTCATTTACTATTTTCAAACACTCATTTTCATTTACTGCTTTCACACACATGTGCACTTGCACTCAGACACACACACAATAGATTCATTTTTTTTGTGCTCAGCTACTCATGTATTTGGTGGTGATCATATGGGAATTTAAAAAAAAGCTGTAAGAGTTTTCATATTGGATAAGACCAAATCTCCATCTCTCATGAGGGCATCACTTCTAATTCAGACAGAAAGATTCATATTATAAAATGATATGTGTTTGTCAGAAGGATCTGTGTTTGTCCTTGAAGAAGATAGGCATTATGAACTGGAAGCATTGCTCTTCAGAAAAGTCTCATTTACATCTTTATCAATAAAGTGTGTGGATGCTGTAAAGTTTCCAAAAAACAATGGCATGGCCGGTCCATAAGAAATGCTGAAGTTACACTAACAATACTTTTGCTTTCTGCTTCAGATATGGATCAGTGTATGAAGTGTCCAGAGGACCAGTATGCCAATGCAGAACAGAACCACTGCCTGTACAAAGATGTGACATTTCTGGCCTTTTATGACCCCTTGGGGATGACTCTGTCTTGTATGGCCTTGTGTTTGTTTGCATTCACCATTCTGGTTCTTGGGATCTTTGTGAAGCACCAAGACACTCCTATTGTGAGGGCCAATAACCTCACTCTCAGCTACATCCTGCTCATCTCCCTTATCTTCTGTTTCCTCTGTTCCTTGCTCTTCATCGGCCATCCCAACTCAGCTACCTGTATGCTGCAGCAGATAACATATGGAGTTTCATTCACTGTGGCTGTTTCCACCGTGTTGGCCAAGACAATTACTGTGGTTTTAGCTTTCAAAGTCACTACTCCTGGAAGAAGGATGAAGTGGCTCCTGGTATCAGGGGCACCAACCTACATCATTCCTTTCTGCACCATCATCCAAATTATTCTCTGTGCATTCTGGCTGGGAGTTTCTCCTCCC
Source organism: Peromyscus maniculatus bairdii (assembly GCF_049852395.1). Lineage (NCBI taxonomy): Eukaryota > Metazoa > Chordata > Mammalia > Rodentia > Cricetidae > Peromyscus > Peromyscus maniculatus. The sequence goes on from NC_134852.1 coordinate 3,693,947, forward strand.
TCTGTTGACATTGATGCACACTCTGAGCATGGCCACATCATCATTGTGTGCAACAAGGGTTCAGTAACTGCATTCTATTCTGTCTTAGGATACCTGGGCTCCCTGTTCCTGGGGAGCTTCACTGTGGCTTTCTTGGTCAGGAATCTCCCTGACACATTCAATGAAGCCAAATTCTTGACATTCAGCATGCTGTTGTTCTACACTGTCTGGGTCACTTTTCTCCCTGTCTACCACAGCACCAAGGGCAAGGTCATGGTGGCTGTGGAGGTCTTTTCCATCTTAGCCTCCAGTGCTGGCTTGCTGGGATGCATCTTTGTCCCTAAGTGCTACATCATTTTGGTAAGACCAGAGAGAAATTCTCTTCAAAAGTTAAGGGAGAAAACATTTTCCAGGACTCACATTTCATAAATTTCAACTGTCAAATTTAATGTTGGTACAGAACCAACTGTTAGGATACAATGCAAGATTATTCATTAGCTAATGACTCTCACTGTTTCTTGTAATGGTGTTGTTTATCAGTGTCATGTATGCTACTTTTATGTATATTGCACCCCATAAATTTCTACTCAGCCACCAATTTCTATAGGACTTTGCTTTTGGACATTAGTGATGAGTGGAAGTGTTCTTTTTGTGTGTAAAATGTAACAAGATTTGAAATTAACTCAGAGGTTTCTTTTGGATAACTTAGTGAATGTAAGACTTTGACAGCAATTGATTATTGGAGAAATTGAAGGAAGTTTGTGATCTCATGTTTGCAGATGAAGGTAATAAATTGCTACCCCTTGTAGGCCAGAAGACTACAGAATCCTGATGCATCTTTGGATTTAGCGAAGTAGAACTTAGGAGTGACATGGATGTTTCAATAAACAGATATTGCAGAATATTGCAGAAGCTGGAGAGATGTCTCAGCAGACAAAATCATGTACTGCTCTTGAAAAGTGACAGAGTTCAATACACAGACATCATAAAATGCATTTTACACCCCCCTGTAACAGTATCTCGATGGGATCAATGTCCTCTTTGGACCACCAAAGATTGTTATGCACACACACACACACACACACACACACACACACACACACACACACACACCAGAATCCAAACCTTTTCTGTCTGTCACTAGAAAATAAAGAGATTTCTGTGGGATAATAATAAAATGAAACATACTAAGAAAAAACAAAACAATAGCACATTAGATTGAACAAAACAAACAAAAAGAAGGAAAGGAGCCCAAGAAAAATCAGATAAATCAGAGAACCACTTGGTTGCACATTCTCAGTCCCATAAAACTATAAAGTTGTAGCCATTGTACATAGTCAAAGAAACTAGTAGGGTAAAATGAGAGAAGAAAAAAAAAGAAGAGGAAACAAAACAAAATGAAACAAAACAAAAAAAGATTAAAACAACAAAGAAATAAAGAAACAAAAAAGGAAAACACCCTGACATGATATTGTGAGACAAGAAACATCCAAAGATGCCACAGAGTTCATTTTCTGTTGGTCAACTACTGTTACACATGCGTTCAACTCTGCCTCCTGAGGGCTGGGATTAAAGGCAATGACTACCACCACTGAGGGCTCTTCTTAATCACCACTAATTTCTCAACTCCAGCCAGTCAGCATCCAGTATCTCAGTAAAACAAAGGTTTCCCTTTAGCAGATGGCCCAGTTCAAAGAGGGTAGTGACATCCCCAGGCTGGTGGTCCTGAGTTCTATAAGAAAGCAGGCTGAGCAAGGCAGTAAGCAGCACCTCTCCATGGCCTCTGCCTCAGTTCCTGTTTGATTTTGGTCCTGGCTTCCTGCAATGATGGACTCAAATGTGAAAATGTATGCAAAATAAGCCTTTTTTTCCAACTTGGTTTTTGGCCATGTTGTTTTATTGTAGCTATAGAAACTCTAACTAAGACAATGTGGTACCAGGAGTGGGGTCTTGTTTTGACAGACCTGACCATGTTGTTTTGTAGGAGGACTATGGAGGGACTTTGAAACATTGTGTAAGAAAATTCTTTGAGTGTTTACCTAATGGGAGCTGTTATGAGTAGCTTGGAATATAAGAATGTTGAGTGCAGTGCAGAAAATGGGAGAATGGCTTGTGAAGTTTAAAGACGCTATTGGAGCCATTTGTTATTTTGAATTAAGATTCTGTGGTCCTGGTTATCTGGGCCTGAATAACCAGCTATGATTAACAAAATATCTGAGCCGGGCGGTGGTGGCGCACGCCTTTAATCCCAGCACTCGGGAGGCAGAGCCAGGCGGATCTCTGTGAGTTCGAGGCCAGCCTGGGCTACCAAGTGAGTTCCAGGAAAGGCGCAAAGCTACACTGAGAAACCCTGTCTCGAAAAACAAAAAACAAAACAAAAAAAAAAAAAATATCTGAACTGCTAAAGGGAAACCTTTGTTTTACTGAGATACTGGATGCTGGTTGGCTGGAGTTGAGAAATTAGTGGTGATTAAGAAGAGCCCTCGGTGGTGGTAGTGCTTGCCTTTAATCCCAGCACTCAGGAGGCAGAGCAAGTCGGATCTCTGTGAGTTCAAGGCCAGCCTAGGCTATAGAGTGAGTTCCAGGACAGGTACTAAAAGTACAATAAGAAACCATGTCTCAAAAAAAGCACAGCATTGCTGAGTTGAAATCTTCTGAGAAGTGGTTCCTGTTGGGACACGGATGCTGTGTCCCAGAGGCAGTTGTATTTCATGCTGGCAGTCAAATTTGATAGTGTGAGTGTCACCCAGATGGTACTGGCTTTGTAGGCATGAATTGGCCATGGATTCCAGCTGAGGTTTGGCACTGTGAGAAGCCAGGAGATGCCATTGTTGAAGGTGGAAGTACACTAGCAGTTGAAGGTCCAAAATTAAAGGTGTCATACAGAGAATTTGAGACTTGGAACCATGAAGAGATTCCATGAGAGGCATTGATGAAAGTGCAGCAATGTTGCAGCAGAAGACCCATCATTGTGGTTGATGTCAGTACTGCGGGGTGACTGACAAGAACAGCAGCAGCTATAGAGTGGAGCCATCCTGAGGCTGGAAGGCAACTTGTGTGTGCTGCAGATGATGGAGCTGAAGAAGTGTCCTAAGCCCTTTGGAGAAGCCCAGAAGATAGTAAGTGGATCCAGACATTGGAATTCGAACTATTACATAGTTGGAGAGTAGATTTTATTTGTCAGAGAGAGACTGTTTTGTGCCTTTCCTTCTAGAAGCAACGAATTATTTAACCTAATTTTTATTTTTTAAGAACCCACATGGGAGATTTCAAACTACTAAAAACATTTTTGGGTTTTAAAAGATCTGGATATGATATAGGGACTGATTTTTCTGTTTTTTTTTTTTTTTTTTTTTTTTTTTTTTTTTTTTTTTGAGACAGGGTTTCTCTGTGTAGTACTGGCAGACCTGGAACTCACTCTGTAGATCTGACTGGTTTTGAAAGCACAGATATCTACCTGTTTCCATCTTCTGAGTGCTGGGGGTAAAGGTTTGTGACACCACTGCCCAGCAAGACTGCATTTTTAAAAAAAAAAGATTTATTTATTATGTATAATGTTCTGCATGCATGTATTTCTGAATACCAGAATAAGGCTCCAGCACTGATTATAGCTGGTAGTGAGCCAACATGCAATAGCTTGTAGTTGAGCTCAGGACGTCTGGAAGATCTGCCAGTACTCTTAACCTCTGAGTGAAATTTTAGTGTGTTCCATTGTGGGACACTTAAAACTGTGGGATATTTTGAAGTTACTTATGTTTTTAAAAATACTTGTTTATTTTTATTTTTTGTGCATTGGTGTCTTCCCTGAATGTATATCTGTGTCAAGGATTTGGATCCCATGGAAGAAAGTTACAGACGAATGTGAGCTGCCATGTTGGTGCTTGTACTTGAACCTGGGTTCTCAGGAAGAGTAACCAGTGCTGTTAAACGCTGAGCCATCTCTCCAGCCCCTACTTAGAATTTAATGTGAGACCTCGGGGATGAATGGGAAAGGAAAGGTACCTTTGTGGTGATGTATTTGTGTGTCAAGATTATATGGGGTCAATTGTGCTGGATTGTTTCCTACCAACTTGACACATCTGAGTCACCACATCTAAAGTCATCTGAGAAGAGGGGACATCAATTAAATGAATGCCTTGAGCACTTATGACCATAGGGCCAGCTCTTCCCTATCAACCAGGCATTACTGGGTGAGGGAAGGGGGCAGAAGCAAGCTCATGCCTACCCATGCCATGACCAGACAGATGTCATGTGGTCATAGGAATGGGAGAACTATCTCTGACCCCCAGCAGCTGCAACACTTGGGAGAGCAAACCTCATACTTCAGGAGAAAATAAGAATATAGCCAAACCTGTTAGTGTGGTTGTGAATGAGCCAGCTTAAAAATTGTGAGCATGGGAGATCTGTCCCTGTTACACATCTGTCTTGAGGTGGTATCTTGGAGTAGAGTTGCCCTCCTCCCCGATGCCCATCAATATCTGGGGCAAGTGATAGAGCTGGCTTTGTGGTCATAGCGTGGGAGAGCTATACCTGACCCCTACCAGTGCAATACTTGGGAGAGCAGCCCCTGTATCTCACTCACCAGTGCAGCACAGTGGATCCATACTTGTTAGTGCAGGTGTGTGTGAGCCAGCCCCAAAGTTGTAAGCATGGGAGAGTTGTCCCCTTTTGACATCTGGTAGACCAATCCTACAGTTTCACAGGCCCAGACCTAAGGATATGACTTCACCTGTGCCACTATCCACCCCATCTATGATCTGCTGGAGCTTGTGAAGAGACCTGGTCTGTAGACCTAAAGTCTCAAGATTTCTAAAACACAGGGCAACAACAGCTTATCCAGGAGGAGCCCTAGTGAGGGCCCGGAATCGATAAGATAGTAGAAACCAAAGGCCTCGAACCAGACCAATAACTCTTTGCAATGAACACTTGCAAGTAAAGATAGATGCACAAAGGGATTTACGGCGTGAATCATTGTCTCACACTGCAGCTTCCATGATGAGATTAAAAAAAATTTCCCTTATTTTATTTTATTCCATTTTCCATTTTTTCTCTTATAAACACACTTTTCCCCTTATACACACACACACACACACACACACACACACACACACACACACACACAATGTATTTGAATGGAGCAGCCAACTGAACAAAGTGTATTTTCATGAGAATGAGGGATGTACATCATGGGAAGAGTCCTGGGGCTTTATAGACATATGAAGCATCCTCTTCTTTTGGGTACCCTGTGTGTATAAGAATGTGTGCCAGTCCCCATCTTCTTTATGGATTATTATTACTCTTGTCTTCCTGACTGACTTGGCTCTCTCAGACATGGTTCCCTTAGTCTTTGTTCACATACAGGCATCACACAGACTGGTTCTGAAGCTGAGTGCCAAGCATCTTCTGCTGATTCTTTCTGGAGTTCAGGATATAGAGAAGCCTCTGCTTCAATGGCTGCAAATGGCCTTCCTGGATTGTAGGTCTTTCCCAGTCTGTATGAGTTGAAGGAATATGCACCAATTAGCAAAAGGTGAAGGACTCTGAGGAAGTGACAAGATAAAGGCTGCTTGGATGTTTAGAATAACACAGAGAAGTGCGAACAGAGTCAGTGGGAGTAGTTACATCTGGGCATTTGACACAGGGCATCATAATGCAAGAGAGGCTCCAGGTGTTGACTGCAGATTGGCTGTTCTGGTTGACATTTGGTGTTGGGTTATAAAATGAGGTCCTGAATTTGCAATAACTTAGTATGTAGCTCATTATGTAGTGTTCTGTTACAGTATAATCTTTATGAAAAGTTACATCGAATGTGAATAATTTGAATTTCTTCAGAATAAAACATATAAGAAAAGAACACATGACAAATTGGAGAATGGTCTCAAGGGCTTCTGAAACAAACACTATATTGACACAAATTTGTTGTAATGAATGTCAAATTTAAAAATGTTTAATATTTACATGTATAACTCTTGAAACTGTTCGTCACCATATATAATTGACAACAGAAAAATTTTTTTGGAATAATCTAGTGGTCAAATTAATAAAATATGTGAATGATCCAAGTGGAAAATTCCCAAATTAACATTTTATCAGCAAATGAAATCAATAACACAAAAGTAATAGTGAATGTAAGAGGAGAACTCAAAATGCAGGCTACATTCCAACATGAATAAGAGGATGGATGCAAAATTCATTTAGCCTAATATGATTACTTAAAAAATAATAGTGTATGGGATCAAATGGCAAATTATGACTTCATATGTGAGTATTCAGAGAGTGAGGAATAATCATACATCAAAACTCTTTAATTTAAGAAATATGGGAGCTAGTTTTAAGGTTTGTTATTCAAGCATATGTTATAACCCTAATGTGATGAAGTGAGTTCCTTTCTGGTCTTAATAGTATGATGTAGCACTTGGGAACAAAGATGATGCCTAAGAGTGGTGTACTAGAATTCATGATAGAGAGGACTTCCATAGCAACCATGACCTTCCCCTTGGTGCTATGGTAGACAGGGAGGAAGCTGATCCACACACTGGAGAACACCAGCATACTGAAAGCCAGGAACTTGGCTTCATCGAATGTGTCAGGCAGATTCCTGGACAAAAAAGCCATGAGGTAACTCCCTATAGCCAGTGTTCCCAGGTATCCCAGGATGCAGTAGAAGGCAATAGCTTGGCCTTTGTTGAAAATGATGATGATATGTCCATATTCTGAAAGGACATCTTTGTCAATAAATGGAGGAGAGGTTTCCAGCCAGATTCCAGAGAGAACAACTTGCAGCAGGGTGCAGATGGGAATGATGAAATATGGTGCCCTTGCTATCAGCAGCCACCTCCTCATTCTCCCTGGAGTAGTGATCTTGAAGACTATAAGTACAGTGAGAGTTTTGGCCATCACAGTGGAAAGAGCCACAGTGAACAGAAGTCCAAATATGTTCTGCTGTAGGATACAGGTGACTGTGCTAGGATGGCCAATGTAAAGCAAGGGACAGAGAAAACAGAGGATGAGAGTGATGAGCAGGATATAACTGAGATGCTGGTTATTGGCCTTGACAATAGGAGTGTCTCTGTGTTTCAGAATTATCCCAAGAACAACAGCTGTGAGTGAGGAGAACCCCAAGGACCTGACACTGAATATCTTCCCCAAGGGGTCTTCATAGTCCAGAAATATCACAGTCTTATGTTGACAGTGGTTCTTCTCATTATTTACATACTGTGTTTCTGGACACTTCACATACTGATCCACATCTGGCAGGAATGCAGGTGGTTATGAATGCATACTCAGGTTTCCCCTTTTAGTCTAAGCTCTTCCCTGCTTGAGAACATTACAATGATAAATGAACCACCTTGCTTTGTTTCACATACAAGTACAGAAGATTAAATTCAATTTGCCTTCTACTTCATGGTGACAGAAATTAAGCAGCACCAATGCTTTCGCTGTTTTTACTTATATGGCATCCTCTCCTGGCAGGACATTGCTGTATCTGTTTTACAAGTCACTAGAGCATTAGCATATGTCACATGAACCTAATTTCACTCTGGCATTGCCTCTTCATTAATACATCACCATTCTTAAGAGGGCAGGAGACTTCAGTGCAATAGAATGGAAGTCCTTTGAAATCTTATAAGGATGTTCTCTTATATTCCAAATGCATCTACATTCATAAAATCCATGGTGTTCTCTAAGTTTCTTCATTCTATGATGCCAGGTTCATCCTAGGGACCCCAAGTAGGATACCATATCACCTGTTACCAATCCTTAAAGCCTGCTCTACAGGACCAGACTGTACTCCCTCCCTTGGGCTCCACATTCCATCTCACACCTTAGGCAGAAGACTTCTGTTTTACCTCAGGCCAGGCTGGTTCTAGAGCCCCAAGGTAAGACACTGCCCACTGCTAGCCAGCACTCACCAAAGCTGGACCAACAGCCCCCAACTGCACACACCTGCACTCCCTATCACATCCCACAAATTCCACATAAAATTTCTGCTTTACTGGAGCCTATGGTATACTAGGAATCCCAGACACCAATCAGAAACCCAGAACACAATAGGCCACACAGGTTATTGAAACCACAGAGGCCAGGTTGGCATCCAAACTTCTTAATGGAGACTATAAATGCCAGAAGAGTCAGGAGAGATGTTATGTAGACTCTAATAGAACATTGATGCAAGCCCAGACTACTATATCCAGCAAAATGCCCAATCACCATTGACAGAAAAAAAAACAGATAATTCATGAAAAAGTCAAATTTAAATCATATCTACCAAAATCCCAGGTCTCGTGAAGGTATGGAAAGAAAAATTCCAATCAAAACTCTAAGGAGGTTAACTATACCTGTAGCTAGAGTTTTCGTAACTTGCCCACAGTCAGGACAAGTCTTTGTCACCCGCCAGTCCCAACCAAGTAAACACAGAGACTTATATTGCTTACAAACTGTATGGCGTGGAAGGCTTCTTGCTAACTGTTCTTTTATCTTAAATTAACCATTTCCATAAATCTATACCTTGCCACGTGGCTGGTGGCTTACCAGCATCTTCACATGCTGCTGGTCATGGCGGCGGCTGCAGTGTCTCTCTGCCTCAGCCTTCTGCTTCCCACAATTCTCCTCTCTCCTTGTCCCACCTACTTCCTGCCTGGCCACTGGCCAATCAGTGTTTTATTTATTGACCAATCAGAGCAATTTGACATACAGACCGTCCCACAGCATATACCCACTAAAATATGGCAATATATAATCTCATACCAACAAAAAACAAAGACTGGAAACATACACACACACACACAAACACGCATGCACACCCATCAACACCAACAACAAAATAACAGGAATTAATAAGCATTGATCATTAACATTTTCTGATATTAATGGACTAAATTCTCCAATAAAAAGACATAGGTAGCCGGGCGGTGGTGGCACACACCTTTAATCCCAGCACTTGGGAGGCAGAGCCAGGCAGATCTCTGTGAGTTCGAGGCCAGCCTGGGCTACCAAGTGAGTTCCAGGAAAGGCGCAAAGCTACACAGAGAAACCCTGTCTCGAAAAAAACCAAAAAAAAAAAAAGACATAGGTAAGAGACTGCATATGAAAACTGGATCCATCCTATTGCTGCATACAAGAAACATATTTCAACACCAAATATAGACATTAGCTCTAAGTGAAGGGTTGGAAAAAGGTACCTATATAAAAAGTGGAGAGATCTCATACCTGCAACTTAGCAGTATATCTGAGAGCTTTAGAACAAAAAGAAGCAAGAACATCCAAAAAGAGTAGATGGCAAGAAAACAATCAAATTGAAGGCTGAAATAAATAAAATAGAAACAAAGAGAAGAATCCAGAGAATCAATGAAAGAGAGAGCTGGTTTTTGAGAAAATCAACAAGATAGACAAATCGCTATCTAAACCATTTAAAAGGCAGAGAAAGAATACTCAAATTAACAATATCAGAAATGACAAGGGGAGGGCATAACAACAGACAGCAAGGAAATTCAAAGAATCATTAGGTCATGTTTTAACAACCTGTACTCCACAAAACTGGAAAATCTGAGAGCAATGTATATTTTTCTTGATAGATGCAACTTAGCAAAAATAAATCATGATTAGACAAGAAATTTAAAACGATCTATAACCCTTAAGAAAATAGAAGCAGTCATGAAAAGTCTCCCAAGCAAAAAACACCCAGTGTCAGATGGTTTAGCACAGAATTCTCCCAGAACTTTGAAGAAGAGCTAATACTAACACACCTCACATTACATCTCAAATTAGAAACAGAAGGAAAATTGCTAAATTCATTTTCTGATGTCATGGTCACCCTGATATCCAAATCACAGAGTCAACAAAGAAAGGGAATAACAGACCAATTTTCCTTTTGAATTCAGGTGCAAATACAATAAAATTCTTGCAAATAGAATCCAAGGACATATCAAAAAGATCATTAATCATGATGAAGTAGGCTTCATCTCAGAGATTAAGGAATATTTCTACATATGCAAATCAATAAATATAATCATCATATAAACAAAATAAAAGCAAGAAAATTGTATATGATCATCGCATTGGATTCTGAAAAATCCTTTGACAAAATCCTACACCCTTCATGAGAAAAGACTTGGAGAGATTACGGATACAAGGAGAGTACTTACTCATCACAGAGGCAATTTACATCAAGTCTATAGCCAACATTAAAGTAAATGGAGAGAAACTAAACGAAATTCCACTAAATTCAGGAACAAGACAAGTTGTGTACTTCATCCGTAACTATTCAGTATAGTACTTGAAATTCTAGTTAGAGCAATAAGACAACTGAAGGAGACAAAGGGCACAAATTGAAAAGGAAGAATTGGAAGTATCATTATTTGCAGATGACTTGACAGTATACATAATTGATGCCAAAATCCTGCCAGGGACCTCCTCGAGCTGATAAACCCTTCAGGATTGTGGCTGGGTACAAGTTTCATGAAAAAATTCAGAAGCTCTCCTCTTTACAAATTACAAAGTGTTTGAGAAAGAACACCCTTCACTATAGCCATAAACTATATAAAATCTTTTGGGGAAACACCAACCCAGCAAGTGAAAGACTTACATAACATAAACTTCAAGCTTTTGAAGAAAGAAATGAAGACTATCTAAGAAGATGGAAAAATTTCTCATGCTCATGGTTCAGTAGGTTCAACATAGGAAAACAAAGCCATTTTACCAAAAGAAATCTACAGATTTAATGCAATCCATGTCAAAATTGCAACACAATCCCAGTCTTTACAGAGTTGAAAGGACAAGACTCAATTTCATATTGCAAAGCAAAAAACCCTGGATAGCTAAAACAATCTTGTACAATAAAAGAAATGCTGGAGGTATCACCACCCTTGGTTTCAAACTGTACTACTAAACTATAGTAGTAAAACCCATAAAGTATTGCCATAAAAACAGATAGGTTGATCAACAGAATCTTATGGAAAACCCGGACATAAATACACACACCTATGGATACCATAATTTTGATAAAGAATCCAGAGAGACACAATGGAAAAAAGAAAACATCATCCACAAATGGTACCTATCTTACTGGGATGTCTGCATGTAAAAGAATGCAAATGGATTTATAATCACCATCCTGCATAGAACTCAAGTCCAAATTAATCAAACCTCAACATAACAGCAGACTCACTGAAAAAAAAAAAAACAGAATTACTGAACTTAACAGAAGAGAAAGTTGGGAGTAGCCTTGAACCCACTGGCACAGGAGATGACTTACTGAACAGAGCACCCATAACACAAGCACTAAGATCAACAACTAATAGATGGGACATCATATAACTGAAAAGCTACTCTAAGGCAAGGACACCATAAATAGGAAAAAATGGCAGTCTACAGATGGGAAAAGGTTTTCACCAACTGCACATCAAATAGAGGACTTATATCCAAATGATATAAAGAACTGAATAAACTAGACATCAACAAACCAAATAGTGAAATGAAGAGAGGAAGCCCGAAACTAAACAGAGAATTCTCAGTAGAGGAAACCAAAATGGCTGAGAAACAATCAGAAATATATTTCAAATTCTTAGCCATCAGGGAAATTCAAATCAAAAAGATTTCTGAGATTCCATCTTACACCAGTCAGAATGGCTATGATCAATCACACAAGTGGCTACTTATGCTAGTGAAGATTAACGAGGACTATGGGGGTCCAGCCCCTCGATAGTCCCCTCCCAGGGTCCGCAGAAGGCTCTATCAACCAGCAGAGAATCTTTAGGGTCGGTAAATCAGTCTACACACTCAGAGTTCTTTGATCCATATGCTTTAATTCCTCTGGCATAACATCCTTTATACACAGCTTCAGTTCTGTTCTCATGTCTAGCTCCTTTCTTGCCTGATTTCTCTCTATATTTATCTACTGTCCCCTCTATGTTCTATCTTAATTCCTTCATCTAGTTCTGTCCCTTCTAGGTTCTCATCTATCTAGTTCTTTCCCCTATCAGCTCCTCTCCTGTCTCCTTCTCTCTCATCTTGCTCTTCCTCATCTTGTTCTTCCCCATCTGGCTCTTCCTCATCTTCCATCTCGTTCCTCTAGTCCTCTCTTTCAGCTCTTCAATCTAGTTCTTCCCCATCTCAGCTTGTTCCTCTCAAGTTCTTACCCATCTCGTTCTTCCATACTCTTCTCTCTTCTCTGCCTTCTCCTGCCCTGGGAGTTCTGGTATATATACATTTACAAGTAGTATTTCCTTAGCAGTGCAAAGCCAGGCTTCCAGGGTCAAATGGAGGGGTGATAAGAATAGGCTTAATTGACACATCCGCCAGGCCTTCTCAAACAGGTAGCCTGGATGCTTAAGTCTGTTCTTAGAGAGTACAAAGGTATCTCTGATAAGGTACTTTCCTCCATCCAGTGATGGACCTGGCCGGATGCTACCAATAATGATAATTACAGGGAGGCTTGAACTGGGAGTTCTGGCTGAGCATAGCTGTTAGCACAGAAGGTTATCTAAATATTCCTAGAAGTGGTTAGGTAAGTAGTTAGAGGTCTATAAAGTTAGTAAGGCTGTAAGAAAGGAGGGGTCTGAGCTAAATTGTGTAAAGCTATTACTTAATGTCTACCTCTCCTAGGCGGTGTTTCCTTGTGGAATTTACCCATTAGTCAGGAGACTTGCATGTGGGCTGTTATCATTGTTAGTCCACCTGGGACTAACAATGGGCGCCCACCTGGGTGGTGTTTCCTGTAGTCCTTGAAAGTGGCCAAGGGAGATAATCTGATACCAGAGAAAGCCTTTCCTGAGGCTGTTCTCCAAATTACCTGGAATGTGTATGTCCAGAGAGTGCTCAGTCTACACTGTTAGTCCTTCTTAGGGAAAAGTCAATTGGGAAAGCTATGAAGGCACACATGATTTTCATAACAGAATACAGCTGATATATAACAAGCCAAGTAACACCAAAAACTCCTTGGGATTTGGCTTCCTCTGGAGGAATTCCATGATCCCTCCAGGTAGTGACTTTGCCATAACCAGCTGAGTTCTTATGATATATTCCTGCGGCCCGCAACAGAAGATATGTAGCAAAGGGAACACTCTTCCATGCTGGTGGGAGTGAAAATTTGTACAGCCACAATAAAATCAATATAGTGATTCCTCAGAAAATTGGGAACTGACCTACCTCAAGACCCAGATATGTCACTCTTGGGCATAAACCCAAAAGATGCTCCATCCTCCCATAAAGAAACTTGCTCAACCCTGATCACAGCAGTGTTATTCATAATAGCTAGAAACTGGAAACCATCTAGATATATCTCAACTAAAGACTGAATAAGAAAATGTGGTACATTTACACAATGGAGTATTATTCATCTGCTAGAAAAAATGGCATCATGAAATTTGGTGGTAAAAGGACAGAACTAGGAAAAAACCCATTCTTTGTGTGGTAATCCAGAACCAGAAAGACAAACATGATATGTACTCACTTATAAGTGAACGTTAGCTGTTAAGGATAATCACACTACAATCCCCAGACACACAGAGGCTAAGTAACAAGAAGAGTTCTAGAGGTGACAAATGGATCTTCCTGGGAAAGGGAAATGTAATTCATTTTTGTGGGTGTTCTGGGTGCAGGTGGAGATGAGAATGGGAGGGATGAGGTGCAGAGTGGGAGACATAAGAAGAGAGTATTAGGAGAGACTATTGGAATAGGTGGATATATAGTGAACAATGTGGAAATCAAGTGCAGTGGAAACTTTCTGGAAGCTATGAAAGTAACCCTTGAGACAATACCTAGAAATGTAGGATATGGAGCCTAAACCATACATCTTATTTCACCAGGCTAGGCTCTCATTGTTGGGAATTGGACATCAATCCAGCAACCAAACTTTTCATGCACAACCTGCCCTGCCAACAAGCTGTGCTGGGGCAATGGTGGCCCAGAGCTTATGGGGTGGTCAATCAGAGACTGATCTGTCTTGAGGGCCAAGTCATGAGAAACAGGCCATGCTTGACACTGCCTGGATGGCCACGATCATGAAGCTGAATTCTCCGAGTTGTAGAAGAGAACAAAACACTACTGAAAAGAAAAAAAGAACAAAAGAATTAAAGAAAATTAAATCAAATGTTTTCTAATCATATTCTAATATAACCATTGATTGGTGCCTAGCCCAAGCATCATCAGGAAGACTTACTAGAGCAGCTGATGAGATTCAGAGACCCACAGCTAAACATTATAGAAAGTTCATTAAACTACACAGAAGAAGAGGAGGACAGATTTTAGGAGCCAGAGAGGTTGAAGTCACCATGAGATCATGGCCTAAATAATCACATAAGCAGGAAACATAGGGGTTTACAGAGACTGTAGCAGCAATCAGGGAGCCTCTGTTGGTCTGTGCTAGGCCTTCTGAGTACATGCTGAATTTATTTTAGCTTGAGATTTTTGTGGGACTCCTAACAGTTGGAAGTCGGGGTGTCCATGACTCTTTTGCCTGCACATGGAACACTTTCATCCTACTGGGTTGCCTGGTCCAGCATTGATATGAGAGTTTATGCTCAGTCTGATTGCATCTTGTTATGTCAAGTTCAGTTGATATCACTGGGAGGCCTGTCATTTTTGGCAGGGAACTGAAAAAAAGGGTGGATCTTGGGAAAGAAGGGGTAGTAGAGGCTGTGGCTGGGTCGAAGAAAGGGTGGGGAGGCCGTGCTCAGGATGTATTCTATAATATATAGAATTATCATAAAATTGAATTAAAGTAAAAAATAAAACTATGATATGCTCACCAGTCTAGTGGTATAAGGGAGAAACCTGCAGTAATTTGAATGAGAATGTCGTCCCTCCACCCCCCCCACCCCCCCACCCCCCCACCCCCCGCTTACTTCACATATTTTTATGGCTTGCCCCCAGTTTGTGAAGCTATTTGAAAAGGATTAGGAGATGTGGACCTTTTGAGAGGTCTATTGCTGTGGAAAGATTTTAAGGATCTTGTCATCCACAGTATGTCTTCTCTGTCTCCTACTTGGGGATCAATCTGTAAAGTCTCAACAGTTCCTGTTGTCATGCTGTCTTAGTTAAATTTCTATTGCTGTGAAGAGACATCATAACCAAGACAACTAATAAAATAAAAAATTTAACCTGCAGGCTCACAGTTCCAGATGGAGAACATGGCAAGCTGCATGAAGAAGGAATGGAGCTGGAAAAATAGCTGAGAGCTTACATCTGATCTATAGGCGTGATGGAGAGAAAGACAGAGACAGAGACAGACACAGAGAGTTGGGAATGACGCAGGGTTTTGATTCTCCATTCGAGCCCTCAGTGACAGACCTTCATCAATAAGGCCAAATTTCTTAATACTTCCCAAATAGTTCCACAACTATAGACCAAGTATTCAAACACAAGAGCCTATGGAAGACTTTCTCACTCAACCAGCCACATATGCCTCTGCTGTGCCCTCAAGGAGTCTTAACAGTCTGAAATTGAAAGCCAATTAAATGGCTTCTTTTATAAGTTGCTTCATTGTAGTGCCTTTGCACAACAATAGAGAAGAAATGGAGACAAAGCACATGGTGACATGAAGCATAGTTCACTGGTGTGAGAAGAGTAGTTTTCTGTAGACAGTCATGTCCACAGTGGTTCAAGATCAAAATCAGGTATGAATTTCTATATCAAGAGCATGTTATTTCAGTGGGAAAATGAATTGCAATCTGATGTTTTCTAACAGTTGGAAGGAAGATGATTGTCTTTACAGATGTGAATTGATTGCAGTTCACTTATAGATATTTTTCATTTGCTTGTACATTGCAGATGCGGAGAGCTGTGATGTTTTCTGCATGATTGACATGCACCTGTCTCATTGGAAATCTCATTCTCTGGGCATTGCTTGCATTCAAAGCACAGGCAGCCTCTCCCTCTCGGTGGGTTTTCCTGAATCCAAGACGACAGCTCTCACTGCATACAGACTGAGGAATCTGAGAATAAAAAAATGAATGTTAGCAAAGGGTCATGTTTTATGGAATCTCTAATAGAGTATTTTTGAATATAGAACTGTTAATATTCATGAATGCTGATAGTTGAGATTTTTGTCGCTAAAGTGAGTCATTCACAGGCCCATGTGGTAAATGCTTGACCCTAATAACATCACTTTGTTGGAAAATTGTTGAAAGATTATGAGATGAGGCATAAAAATAAGAATTTAGGTCCTTGTAACCAAGGTTGGATAAAGCACAGGGACAAATAACCAAACCAATGGAAACACATGAACTATGAAACAAAGGCTGAGGCTCCCCCAACTGGATCAGGCCCTTTGAATAGGTGAGACAGTCGATTGGCTTGATCTCTTTGGGAGGCATCTAGGCAGTGGTACCAGGTCCTGGGCTGGTTGCATGAGTTAGCTGTTTGAAATCTGGGACTTATGCAGGGACACTCGTCTCAATCTGAGAGGAGGGGACTGGACCTGCCTGGACTGAGTCTATCAGGTCGATCCCAGTCCTCGGGGGAGACCATGATCAGGAGGAGTTGGGAAGCGGGGGTGGGCTGGGGGGAAAGGGGGGGTAGGAAAGGAGAGAACAAGGGAATCTGTGGCTATTATGTAGAACTGAATAGTACTATAAAATAAAAAAATAAATAAATAAAAAAGAAGTTTGGATGCCAAACTGGCCTCTGTGGTTTCTATAACCTGTGTGGCCTATTGTGTTCTGGGTTTCTGATTGGTGTCTGGGATTCCTAGTATACCATAGGCTCCAGTAAAGCAGAAATTTTATGTGGAATTTGTGGGATGTGATAGGGAGTGCAGGTGTGTGCAGTTGGGGGCTGTTGGTCCAGCTTTGGTGAGTGCTGGCTAGCAGTGGGCAGTGTCTTACCTTGGGGCTCTAGAACCAGCCTGGCCTGAGGTAAAACAGAAGTCTTCTGCCTAAGGTGTGAGATGGAATGTGGAGCCCAAGGGAGGGAGTACAGTCTGGTCCTGTAGAGCAGGCTTTAAGGAGTGGTAACAGGTGGTAAGGTATCCCATATGGGGTCCCTAGGATGAACCTGGCATCCAGGAAAGGTGTCAGAGTTGTGGGCTGGTATATGGAGCCCAAGAGACATAGTGCTGCTGGGCTATGCTGGACATGCTTTAAAGAGTATTAGCCAACAGTGGGCTGAGACTTACCTGGTGTCCCTAGGACCTTCCAGAGCTGTTTGGTGGAATACGGATCTGCATGAAGGGGATGCTAGCGTCCCTAGAACCAACCAGGTGGCTACTGATAGCAAAGGCCCCTTATTTCATCATTTCCATCTGAACATTGCTGCAAGTTGTTCTCTCTGGAATCTGGCTGGCAACCTCTCTGACATTTATTGACAAAGATGTCCTTTCAGAACATGGACATATCATCATCATTTGCAACAAAGGCTCAGCTATTGCCTTCTACTGCATCCTGGGGTACCTGGGAACACTGGCTATAGGGAGTTACCTCATGGCTTTTTTGTCTAGGAATCTGCCTGACACATTCGATGAAGCCAAGTTGCTAGCTTTGAGCATGCTGATGTTCTGCAGTGTCTGGGTCAGGTTTCTCCCTGTCTACCATAGCATCAAGGGGAAGGTGATGGTGGCTATGGAAGTCCTCTCTATCTAGAGTTCTAGTATATTACTTTTTTGGCATCATCTTTGTTCCCAAGTGCTACATCATACTATTAAGACCAGAAAGGAACTCACTTCATCACATTATGGACACAACATATGCAAAAAAACAAACCTTAAAACTTAGTTCCCATATTTCTTAAATTAAACAGTTTTGAAGCATGATTGTTCTTCACTCTCTGAATACTCACATATGAAGTCATAATTTGGCATTTGATCCACATGCTATTATTTCTTTAAGTAATCATATTAGGCTAAATGAATTTTGCATTGATCCTCTTATTCATGTTGGAATATAGCCTGCATTTTGAGTTCTCCTCTTACATTCACTATTACTTTTGTGTTATTGATTTCATTTGCTGATGAAATGCTAATTTGGGAATTTTCCACTTGGATCATTCACATATTTCATTAATTTATTAACAGTGAAATTGTATCAGGATTGGATTATAAGGTTATAAGAAAAAAAGCCTGTTTTCACACAAACACCCTTAATTTATCTGGTAATCATACAGCAGGTATCTGGTCAAGTGAATACACAAAATATTTGGTCAGCAATTGAAATTTTATATTTATGAAGGATTAAGAAGGCTATAATATCTTATGGCATGCATTCCTCATTTGTAAAGCAAATGTTAAACTCCTCGTCAACTTAAAATAAGATTATACCACAGGACTGGAGAGAATTGATAAATGCTGTTCTGGAACCTTGGCACAGCTGCAGTGGCAAATGTGGTTCAAAGAGGTAGATAAAAACATAGAAAATCAATGGAGGGCTAAAGGTAATCAAATCTCTCAGGACCAGCTTGTTGAAAAAAGCCAAAATGCCTCAATACAAACAAAATGTTTATAGGATATCCAACCCCTAATTCTATGTTGAATGGCAGCCTTGAATGCATGGAACAGAACTGAGAAACCAAGAAAGAAAACTGAGTCATTTAAAATGGTTATACAAGGCCCAAAAGAACCCTTCATGGATTTCTTACAAAGACCAATTTCAGCAGTAAAGAGAATGGTCTCAAATTCAGAAGCTAGCTAGATAATAATCAAATTTTTGGCTTTTGAGAGCTTGAATGCAGCATAAAGAGAATAATCAGGCTGTTAAAGGCAAGATATGCACCCCTGGAAGATTGGGTTAGGGACATGTTTAATGTGGAGGCTCATGACAATGATGATATGTGAATAGGAAAAGCAATTTCAAGAGGTTTGAGGAATGTCAGATCTTTTGGATTTGGAAAGCAAGGATATTTGAAAAGGGACTGTAAACAAGGCATTCCTAGAAACAATGTTTCTTCAAGGAACAATGGCAACAGAATTCCCCTTCCTTCTGGAGTATGCAGAAGGTGTGGTAAGGGAAAACACTGGACCAAGGAATATAGATCAACAAGGAACAGGGAAGGTAATACTTTGCCTCAGGCTTCCGATAACTCCCAGAGGAGCCTCAGGCAGACCCCATCAGCAAATCCAGCTCAGTCTTTTCCTGCAGTTATAGAGGAAACTCCTACTCAGAGCAATTAAATAACCCAATGCCTATTGGAATAAACCAGCCTGCTCGGGGTAATGGAACAACAGAGACAGAGAGAACAGAAAATTCAGGAGAAACCATGAAAAAATTTTTTGGCAAACTTCTATAAATGAACAAAGACCAAAATTATCAATAAAAAATAAATGGTTTTGTTGTCTGGTCTGGTACACACAGGTGCTGATGTGATCATAATTGCACCAAAATTTTGGCATATAACTTGGCCCCCTTCAGGAGGTAAACTTTCAGCTGTTAGGGATTGGAACATTATCATAAGTGAAACAAAGTGCAAGATGGCTCAAATGTATAGTTCCAGCAGGACAGAGAGGAAAATAAAAGCCATATGTGGCTACCATAGCTATGAACCTGTGTGGTCGAGACCTGTTGCAACAATGGAATATTCAGATTAACATCCCTTCAGTCTCAGAAACAAATCATAAACTAGCACATGTTTTTGAGAGAAATATTAGAAGATATTGTTCTAATGGGTGGTCACCAGCCACCCAGAAACTCCAAGCTTTAGAAGAGCTGGTAGAAGAAAAGTTAAATGCTTTGCATATTGAAAAATCAACCAGCCATTGGAATTCTCCTGTATTTGTTATTAAAAGGAAATCTGGTAAATGGGGAATAGTAACAGACCTTAGAGCAATTAACAAATCAATTCAGCCAATGGGCTCTCTACAATCTGGAATTCCTTTGTCTACTCTGTTACCAAAAGGATGGCCTCTCATAGTTATTGTTTTAAAAGTCTGTTTCTTTTCAAAACCCTTACAAGAAAAAGACAGAGAAATATTTGCTTTCACAGTGCCTACTTACAATAATTCTCAACCAGTTAAGAGATATCAATGGAGGGTCCTCTCACAAGAAATGTTGAATAGCCCAACCCTGTGCCAATATTTTGTACAGCAGTCATTTGATGTGATAGGTGAAAAAAATTCCTAAATCTATAATTTATCATTATATGGGTGATATTTTACTAGCTGACTCAAATGCAGATACTTTAGAAAGAATGTTTGAAGAAGTAAAGAAAATTTTGTCTTGCTGGGGCAAAATTACATATTGCTCCTGTAAAGACACAAAGAGGAGAATCTATTAATTATTTAGGATATAAAATAGGTCTACAAAAAATTAGAACCTGGCCACCAGCGCAGCTGTGCCAGAGCCCCGAGGAGACCGGCCGCCCAACTCCTCCCCCCCCTCACCGGCCGCCGCGTCCTCGGATTTATTCCAACAATCTGTTAAAACATGGTGGATTACTATGAAGTTCTGGGCATGCAGAGACATGCCTCACCTGAGGACATTAAAAAGGCATATCGGAAACAGGCACTGAAATGGCATCTGGACAAAAATCCTGAAAATAAAGAAGAAGCAGAGCGGAAATTCAAACAAGTAGCTGAGGCCTATGAGGTGTTATTGGATGCAAAAAAGCGGGACATCTATGACAAATACGGCAAAGAAGGATTAAATGGTGGAGGAGGAGGAGGTGGAAGTCATTTTGACAGTCCGTTTGAGTTTGGCTTCACATTCCAGAATCCAGATGATGTCTTCAGGGAATTTTTTGGTGGAAGGGACCCATTTTCATTTGACCTCTTTGAAGACCCATTTGATGACTTCTTTGGGAACCGAAGGGGTCCCCGAGGAAGCAGAAACCAAGGTACAGGCTCGTTTTTCTCTGCCTTCAGTGGATTTCCTCCTTTTGGAGGTGGATTTCCTGCTTTTGATACAGGATTCACTCCATTCGGCTCACTAGGGCATGGGGGCATCACTTCCTTCTCTTCAGCATCATTTGGCGGTAGCGGAATGGGCAACTTCAAATCAATATCAACTTCTACTAAGACAGTTAATGGCAAAAAAATTACTACAAAGAGAATTGTGGAGAATGGTCAAGAAAGAGTAGAAGTTGAGGAAGACGGACAGTTAAAGTCCATGACGATAAATGGTAAGGAGCACCTGCTACGATTGGATAACAAGTAATTCAACGCACGCGTTTAACAGAAATGGTAAACCATAACAAGCACCAGTTGAGGAATAACAGGAACTTTTTTTTTGAAGATTTCAAACGAACTCAACTTTCTGTATAACTGTACCTAATCTAAAGTATTTATAAAACAGCTCATCGGAGCCCCCATTTGTCATAGACTTTTGAGTTTGTTGTTGGGACCACAAAATAGGACCACTTTTTTGTCTTTAAAATTGTTGTAATCTCTGTATGCACTTTGCTTTAAACAAAAGAAAACAAAACCTAATCTGAGGTGAGCCCTGTGACTCTTGAGTAGTGCTAGGACAAGACTGTTGTTTAACACCAGTATGGATCTGCTTCCTTCCCATTGTGTTGACATGTGAGTAGTGTCAGCCTGCTGTGAAGTTAACATTGCCAGATAAACCTTCCACAGAAATATTTCAATTTTATTTTCAGTATTTAGTAAAGAAAGCTATTACTACATCAATGGTAATACATTTCTGGTTTGGTGTAAATTAAGGATGTTTTCTAGTTGTGCATGGATGTTGGCAAATTCATCAGTTCTGACAATTGTTTAAATATGTAATGTTAAGCTTAGATTTAAAAAAGCTGGTAATTTGGGTCTATGTCATTTGCTTAAAAAAAAAAAAAGAATTGCGGAAAAAAAATTAGACCCCAAAAGGTGCAAATTAGGGGAGATTGATTACAGAATATTAATGACTCTCAAAGATTATTTGGGGACATTTCTCATCTACGAACTATTGTTGTGGTAAGAAGTGATGATCTTAATAATTTGTTCAAAACCTTAGAAGGTGACAAGGACTTAAATAGTCCAAGGAATTATCACCTGAAGCTGAGAAAGAATTGGCCTTAGCAGAATAGAAAGTACATGAAGGACATGTGGATTGTATCCATCCAAAGCTGGATTGCATTTTCGTTATTTTACCCTCTAGGAATTCTCCTACAGGAATATTAATGCAGAGGGAAGATATTATATTAGAATGGATATTTTTACCAAAGAAAACAAATAAAATATTAAAAATTTATGTGGAAAAAATTTCTGACTTAATTTTGAAAGGAAAATTGAGACTTTGTCAATTAGCAGGAATAGACCCAGCAGAAATTGTTGTTCCTTTATCTAAGGGGGACATTGAAAAGTTATGGACAGAAACTGAACGTTGGCAAAGAGCTTGCAGTAATTTTTTTGAGAAACTTAACCGCAAATATCCCAATGTGATAGAATTGGTCTTATAAAGAGAGCTGATTGGATTTTTCCTTGAATTGTATGGGAAAAACCCATATCCGGAGTTCGTACATTTTATACAGATGCCAACAAATAAGGAAAGACAGGTTACAAATCAGAAAATTTACATAAAGTGGTTCAAAGTCCTTATAATTCAGTTCAAAAATCAGAATTGTATGCTATTGTGTTGGTATTAATGGATTTTTCAGAACCTCTCAACATAGTTACTGACTCTCAGTATGCGCAAAGAGTGGTATTCCATAATGAGACTGCAGAATTTATCCCTGATGAGTCAGAATTAACTTCTCTATTTATTCAGTTACAAGATAAAATCAGGAAAAGGAGTCATACTTTATATATAACTCACATTCAATCCCATACTGGTCTGCCAGGCCCTCTAGCACAAGACAATGATGAGAATGATAAATTATTGATAGGAAATGTGCTGGAGGCCTCAGAATTTCATAAAAAAATCCCATCCTGTCAAGAGTAAAGGTTTAAAAAAAGATTTTTCCTTAACCTGGCAACAAGCCAAGGAAATTTTAAGGAAATGTCCTACTTGTTCCTTTTACAATGAGATGCCATTACCAGCAGGATGTAACACAAAGTGTACTCAGAGGAATGAATCCTGGCAGATGGATGTGTTTCACTTTGCAGAATTTAGAAAATTGAAATATGTACACCATACCATTAATACTTATTCAGTATTTCAATGGGCAACTGCTTTGAGTTCTGAAAAAGCTGATTCTGTAATCACTCATTTGCTAGAAGTTATGGCCATCATGGGTATATCTGTCAAATTAAAACTGACAATGCTCCAGCATATGTCTCTGTTAAAAGGAAACAGTTTTTTGCTTATTACAATATAAAGCATATTACAGGTATACCACATAATCCTAGAGGCCAAGCAGTAATAGAAAGGTCAGACAGAACTCTAAAGAATATGCTAAATAAACAGAAAAGGGTACAACCCCCCCCCAGAAATAGACTGTATATGCTTATTAACTTTGAATTTTCTCAGTGCAAATGAGAAAGGAACCACTGCTGCAGAGAGACATTGGATAATAGAAAAAATTACAGAATTAAATCAGTCTATGTATTTTTAGGATGTGCTGACCTCAGAATGGAAACCAGGATATGTGTTACGTTGGGACAAGGTTTTGCTTTTGTTTCTACGGGAGAATATAAGCTATGGTACCATCAAAATTGATAAAGATCCGATTTGTACAAGAGAGACGTCTTAATTAGAGGAGGTGATAGTTCATCAACCAGCATAACCATCCAATTTAAATTAAACTAACTTATACCATTAATACATGCCTTTTCATTTAATCAGATAATAACTTTCCAAAGGGAAACCTCCCCAAAATTACTATTGGAAAAAGGTTTTTGTTTTTGGCTTTTAGGATAATGAAAGCTAAGGAATCTGAAGAACACCGTGTAAATGAGAAAACTGAAGAAAACAGACAAATCATCTGTCCCAAGAAAAAGAGCAAAATGATCTATTGTTCTATCATGTATAAAATTTTATAATTCTTCCTAAATGTTTGTTTCTGCTCTTCTCTAAAGATATTTAACACTATTGATCTTGTAGTCCCAGTTCAATTAAAATTTAATGCTGGCTCTGGAGTTGGAGAATGGTTCTCTCCTTCTTTAAACTCAAACATGTTGTTAAAAGCAAAATGCAAACTCTCTGTATCATGCCAGAAGAAGGAGCCATCTTCTGATAGGGGACAGGAGAAAAACCAAATTAATTAAGGGGCTATTCTATTACTACTAATCTCAATTCTTTGATTCTATTCTGATTCTATAGACTTTTTTTAAAGAATGAATTTTATATCAAATTTATAAGATTAATATATATATTAAACCCTGTTAAGATATGAATGGTCATATAGAGTACTAACTAATTCTAAAAAAGTAGGGGGGCTTCAGCTAGCTACCTATACATGTCTTTGTGTTCGAGTCTTTATCAGTTTTCTGCAGGAAATCATGGCCAGGCCGAACATCAACTGAAGTCTCCAGAAAGAAGATGGGGCCCCTCAGCAACAATAATTCCACATGAACAATAATAATACCACTAAGCTGACAAACATCATCTACAGATCAACTTTGGACAACAAAATTCTCAGAGCAATTTTGAGATGGCTAGCTGAGATGATCCAGTTTCAATGACTACTGGAATAAGGACTTGAGATAATCCTTGAACTTTGGCATTATGCTCAAACTGGACAACAAAAGGATATAGCTACCTTTCCTAGAATTTGACAATTAATCTAAATTTTTTTTCTTTTCAGAATAAAGATATCTTTGCCCATATCTGGCAAGAAACAATTTTAAGCATATGACGCCCATATTCCCAAAGAGGTGGTATGGGGTGGGTGGATTTTTGGTCTTTAAATGAGTTTTGGGTCTGGGATAATTTTCATTTTTTAGGAGGATTGATTACAAGTTCTTGTTAAGGGTTAGGCATAGGACTAAGCAAAAGAGATTAGATTTAAGGTTCTTGTTTTTTAAAAAAGACAGTTACTAGTTTTAAATATTTTACATTGGATTGGAATTTTTTAAATTGAATACAAATTATATATATTGAGATTGATATTGTTAGAAATTGCTATATGTATATTTCTAATCTTGTTTAAGATATTGTACTTATATCATTCATTTAACAATGTAATGCAATTTGCTGATCCTTGAATCTTAATTATTTCCAATTATTAGGATATAAAGAAATGAAAGTTAGTAGTTAGACATTACAATCGGACTTTTTAGTCACATTAGGTGTGTTTTCAAGATCAAACAGATGTATTTTAGACAGAAAGGTCATTTTCAAACCCTTCAGAGATCTACAAATTATGGCATTTAAAATGTTTCAGTAACTTAGAAAATTTTTCTTATTTTGTTATTGACTATGAGACATGTTGGATCCTGGCAGTGCCACCCTATTTCAGAGAAAATATGGGCATTGAAGAAATTGCATATGGAGTTAACTTTCATTGTGTCAAAAGTTAGCTACTGAATAACAAAGTATCCTCGAATTTACTGCTGACAAACAGGACAGACAGGACATGAAACAGAGGACTACTGATTCTTGCCAAAACAAGTGTGGTTGTGGCTTTAACAAAAGGCATCTTCTGAGGCCAGGACAATATGGCACCATGCCTGAAGTGGCCTTTGCAATCTAAAAAGGCACAGTGCCCTTTTCTTCTAAGGCAGCTGAACAGGCAGTGGACTGATGACTTCTGATATGCAGTGGAAGAGCAGCTGAAACAGTTATTCTTGAAGCGTAAATAAACTCACGCCTCTCAACAGTAGACTGGCATTTAATAGAGGGATGTGGAGAAGAATGGGATGCTGAGATGAAGACACACACACACACACACACACACACACACACACACAAACACAGAGCCAAGAAGAATGGACAGTTGAATGCAAAAAACATCAACAATTTCCAGAATTTAGAATCATGAATCATGACATGACACTACTGGAATTTATGTGGTTCTGGTACATAGACTGCTCTCACCAAATGTGAGGTCAAACTGTTGACCCTGTGTATATCCTAGTTCACAAATGAGTCTCTGTCAGATACTCTAAGCCTATAGGCTGAAGATGATGCCCCAACACTGTGGAGAAACCCTGGGTATCTGTCCAGGCAGCTGCCTGTTTCTGTCAACTCACATTTATTTTAGAAGCTGCTTGCATGCACTTCCTGTTTTTATTTTTGTTAGGTAATATTCCTTCTTAAGTCTCTGAGTTAGTTATAGCTACAGTTTAGATAGTTATAGTTTTCCTTGTTAAGAATTTTAGAAAAGAAACTCACTGAAGAGTAAGTGTATAAATTTGAAAGACATTATAAGATAGTTCTGTTAGTAATATAATTTAGGATAGAAAGTGAATCAGGTACATTTTGAACGTACCAAAATAGGAGAGATAATGGAATTATTTTCTCTGAATTTGTCAAATGCAAATGGACTGGACATTGTTTAGGTATTTATTGCTTGTATATATGGAATATAGTTATTGTATTTTTGTATATAGTTTTTCTTATATTAGTTATAACTTTTTTCCTATTATTAAAATAGAAAGGGGGAAATATAGTGCTATTTGACATGTGATGAAATGTGATTTTATTTGTATGTTAATAAATAAAGTTGCCTCAGAGTCAGAGCTAATAACAAGCCATAGCAAGAGCCAGGCATTGGTGGCACACACCTTTAATCCTGATCACAATGCAGACAGATCTCTGTATGTTCAAGGATACAGCCAGCATGGAGACACACACCTTTAATCTCCATACCAAACATAGAAGACCTGAAGGTCTGTAGAGACAGGCAGTGATGTGGAGGTCATGTGGTTGGGTTTACAGCCAATGAGAAGCACAACAGAACGTCAATAAAAAGACAGATACACAGGAAGTAGGTCTCTTGCTGAGGGGAAGGACAGCAGCAGCAGTGATTTTATAAGAAAGGGATTTTAGTATCAGTTCTTAGCTACTGCTCTGACCGCTTGGGCCTTTAACTCTGCATTTGGCTCTGTGTTTCTTATTTAATAAGATTGTTACATCTACATTCAAATTTGGTAGAAGAATGGGTGACTGCTCTCATTGCAGCTTGATATACCAGGACTCACTGATATCCACAATATTCCTGTCTGTATCTAAAAAATACCAGTGAAGGAGGATTGGATGTTGTGAGGTTGGAGGACAAAGGAGGGGGACCTAGAAAGAGGGAAGGGAGGAGAACCTTTGGGTGGAATGTAAAATCAAGAAAATAAATAAATAAAAATATAATAATAAATAGAAAAAATGAAAAAGAAATAAATACACAAAGAAGACCAAGGGAAGAAAATTAAGAAAAAAAGTCTACAAAAATTCCTTTCTTTCCATTTTCTGTTATGGAAACACTCCTGTGCATGGAACTGATCCTAAATTGTATCTAATAATGTACTCAGTGAGACTCCACTGGAGAAAACAGATTTTCCTTTTCAAAGCAGGTAGAAGTTTCACATAGCTTCTTTTTTAGGGGTGAGATGTGGTGTCCAGTTGCTTCTCACAATTATGAGACATCATTTGAACTTGTACCATTTGAACCACAACAGGTCTTGGGCATTCTCACACAGTTTGGGTGAGCTTATATATGTATCAGTGCCATTGTGTCTGCAAGACAATGCTTCCTTGGAGTTATCCATCACCTTTGACTCATAATTCTATCTGTCTCCTCTTCCGCATAGATCACTGAGCCTTGAGTTGAAGGAATTGATGAGACAACTCACTGAAGACAATGTGCTCCAAAGTTTCTTGCTCTGTGCACACACTCTCCAGTTGTGGATTTCTGGGTTAGTTCCCATTGACTACGAGAAGCATCTTCTCTGATGAGAGCTGAGTAAGGAACTGATCAATGAGCATAGCAGAAAATCATTAGGATTCAATTTATTGCTGAGTTCCTTAAACAGAATAATAGTATTATATTTTCCCATATATATACTGAGGTTCTGGGAATCTTTATCCATGTCAGGTCGAGTTCCATTTCATGGACTGGACATTAAACCCAGTCAGACATTGCTTGGTTAAACCCCTAGTATTTATGTCATTATTGTACTTACGTACCATACAGGCAAGTCATCATTATAGATCACAAAATCTGTAGCTGGATTGGTGGTTACAATTCTCCTCTGGTAGAATGCAGAATACCTTCTAGTACCATAAATGCAAGTCAGTACAAGCACTAGCTTGACCTCTCCATGTTCAATGAAATAATGAGGGACAAATAGCCAAACGAATGGAAACACATGAACTATGAACCAATGGCTGAGGGGCCCCCAACTGGATCAAGCCCTCTGAATAGGTGAGACAGTTGATTGGCTTGATCTGTTTGGGGGGCATCTAGGTAGTGGTATCAGGTCCTGGGCTCATTGCATGAGCTAGCTGTTTGAAACCTGGGAATTATGCAGGGACACTTGGCTCAATCAAGGAGGAGGGGACTGGACCTGCCTGGACTGAGTCCATCAGGTTGATCTCAGTCCTCAGGGGAGGCCTTTCTCTGGAGGAGGTGGGAATGGGGGGTGGGCTGGGGGGAAAGGGAGGGGGGCAGGAAGGGGGAGAACAAGGGAATCTGTGGCTGTTATGTAGAACTGAATAGTATTGTACCAGGTTAGATGTTTCTGTGGGTTTTCTTGTGATGTCCTTGGTGGCTCTGGCTCCTACGCTCCTTGCCCTCTCTCTCTCCAGTAGGATTCCCCAAACACAGAACAGGGTCTGATGGTGGGCCTCTGGCATTGTTCAGGAATTACTTTTAAAAAATTACAACTGAAAAAACACCCACATAGTTCAAATGTGCTATGATTTCATTATCCATTCCTCATTTGGTGAGATTCTAGGATGCTTACAATTTCCAACACTTATAAATGGAACAAGAATGAAAATGATGAATAAGGGTTTGTGTAGCAAGATACAGAATTCTTTGAGTATGTTTCCAAGAATAATATTGCTGGATTTTGAAGTAGATAGACTCACAACCTCATGAGGAATTCTCACACTGGTTTCCATAGTGGCTGCACATGTTTTTACCCCCACAAGCAATCAATAAATGCTCCTCACTCCTGGAATCCTCACAAGCATATGCTGTCATTTGTATTATTGGTCTTGGACATTCTGATTGATTTAAGAGGAATTTTCAAAGGAGTATTTATTTGCATATCTGTGATAGCTATGAATGATTTCTTTAAGTTTTGTTCAGACATTTGTGTTTAATCTTCTGAGATCTCATTGATTAATAATTTACCCTATTTCTAATTTGGCTATTATTTGCTTTATGTTTGTATGCATTTGATATACTAATCCTTAATGTTCAGTTTCCTACCAATATTTGTTGAGTAGATTGAATCTTCTTTTTTTAAAGATTTATTTATTTAGTATACAGCATGTATGACTGCAGGTCAGAAGAGGGCACCAGATCACATTATAGATGGTTGTGATCCACCATGTGTTTGACAGGAATTTAACTCAGGACCTCTGGAAGAGCAGTCAGAGCGCTTAACCTCTGAACTATCTCTCCAACCCCCAAGAATGAATCTTCTACACTGGTTGTTGCTTAAACCTTTGACAAAGCCCAGGTGACTATACCCATGGAATTGAATTATGAGTTTTCCATTTTGCTTTCTTGAAATATTTATATAATACCGAGTTAGCACTGTGATCCTCTGTTACCATTGTCCTAGGGTATAAATGGAACACACGTATTGTGATACCTCTAGCATTGGTTCCTTTCTTCACCTTTGCTTGGTCTATCTGGAATCTGATTTTTATAGGAAATTTTGGATTGTTTTTCCTATGTTTTTAGTTATGTTTCAATGGAATTTTGATAGAGATTGCATAGAATCTTAGATTATTTTGGTAATGTAACCAAGTATTAATGTACAATACTGATTGTGCCAACCCATCAACATGTCTGATAGTTTCATTTTCCATTGTCTTCTCTTTCTTACCTCACTGTTACAAAATCGTCACCATGAAGACACTTGAGCCCCTTGATTGCATTTATTCTCAGTTATTTTAATGTGGGAAGTTACTGTAACTGTGGTTGCTTTCTTAACTTCTTTCTCGGTATCATCATTCCTTGCACACAAAAATGATCTTTTGTATCTTGATTTTGTATTCTCCTGATTTCCTGATGGTATACATTCACTCTAAGACACACTCTCGGAGTATTGACCACCTCATGTACAAGTTTATACCATCTCCTGGTGAAAAAAGTTTGACTTCTACTCTTGATTCATTTCATTCTTTTTTTCTGGGCTTATTGTTTTAGCAGAATATGAGCAAGACTTACTTTTGTGATACATGAATGAGCATGTTCCATGTTTCAGTGTTTTTAAGGGAATGTTCATAGTTATCCTCCATTTGAAGTATTGCTGGGCATGGGTTTGTCCTGTGCAGACATCATCCCATTGAGACATTACCCTTCTATCTCTAATATTTAGGGATGCTGTAAAATGTCAGATGTCTTTTCTGTATCTGTTGAGATGATTGTGTAATGTCTGCCTTGTCTATTAAAGCTTTCTCTGACATTCACTGAGTTTTGGTGTTAAACCATCTTTCCAATGTTAGTCCACAGTGAATCTTGTGGATACATAATTGAATTTGGATTGCATGTATTTTCTGGAGAATGTTTGGTTTAAGTACATCAGTAATATTTGCCTATAATTGCCTTTTCCTTTATTCTGTTTTGATGATTCCTTATCTGGTTTGGGTTCAGGGACATACTTAATTTTTAAAATATCATTGTTTCTATTACTTTCCTTTCAATTTCTGAGAATTGTTTGAATGACATTCTTGTTGCATTTTTGTTAGGTATCTGGTAGAAAAATTAAACCAAGATGTGGCAAACACCTTAAGCAAATCTAGGGTAAGGATTGAGAATGAAACAGTTGTAAAAAATACGATCTTCCAACTAAAAACCCACCAGACTAGAAGTAGTCACTACTAGACGCAAATAAATCTTTCAATAACTAACACCAATGCAATTAAGCTTCTAAATTATTCTATTCATCCGGCAGCGGAGACAAGCAGACGCAGGTAGGACTGTGGCGGCGGCCAGTGGAGGTAGATGGGCCCAGCGGCGGCAGCTGACAGGGATATTCAGACCTGGCGGCAGCCGGCAGAGACATTCAGGCCCAGCAGCGGCCCACAGAGGTAGACGGGCCCACCGGCGGCCCGCTGAGGTAAACGGGCCAGGTGGCAGCGGCCGACAGGGACATTCAGGCCCGGCGGCAGCCGGCAGAGTCATTCAGGCCCAGCGGCAGCCCACAGAGGTAGACAGGCCCAGCGGTGGAGACAAGCAGACGCAGGTAGGCCTGTGGCAGCAGCCCGCAGAGGTAGACGGGCCCAGCAGCAGCAGCCGACAGGGCTATTCAGGCCCGGTGGCAGCCGGCAGAGACATTCAGGCCCAGCGGCAGCCCACAGAGGTAGACAGGCCGGCGGCAGAGACAAGCAGATGCAGGTAGGCCTGTGGCGGTGGCCCGTGGAGGTAGACAGGCCCAGCGGCGGCAGCCGACAGGGATATTCAGACCCGGCAGCAGCCGGCAGAGACATTCAGGCCCAGCAGCAGCCCACAGAGGTAGACGGGCCCAGTGGCAGCCCGCTGAGGTAAACGGGCCCGGCAGCGGCCGACAGGGACATTCAGTCCCGGCTGCAGCCAGCAGAGACATTCAGGCCCGGTGGCGGCCCCCAGAGGCAGACAGACCCAGCGGCAGCTGACAGGGACATACAGGCCCGGCGGCGGACCGCAGAGGTAGACAGGCCCAGGGACGGAGACAAGCAGACAGGGACGCCCCTAACCCCAACATCTGGGGAAGAAGCTATCTCCGTGGGTCAGAACCAGAACGAATATGAACACTCCGTTTGAGGACAACCCAGGGCCCAGCTGCTGATCCTGTGAAACCCAACAACTTGGAGGTGTTGGTGAGACTACCCTGCTCAGCTGAAACTCATCTGGGAGAGGATTCAGATGCCTACAGTTTAAAGTCTGAAGAAACAAGATCAGCTGAGGAGTTGACAAATGAACAAAACGTGACCTGGGAACACAGAAGAAGGCGCTACCCAGACACCAAACCAGATCACCAGAATCATAAGTATATAATTCACTGATCGAAATCAGCTGCCCCTGAAGAAATAGCCCAATAGCACCAATTTAACCAAGAACCACTACTAAACCAAGACTAAAAATTAGAACAAGAGAGGCACTCTCAGACACAGACACCACCTGCACCGCACAGAGGAAGAGATGAGTAGACGCCAGTGCAAAAATACAGGCAACAACATAAAGACCTATATGGCAACATCAGAACCTAGTGATTCCATACCTGCAAGACCTAAACATACCATGACAGAAGAAACAGAAGAAATCAACCCTAAAAATGACTTTAAGAAGATGATAGAGGCCCTTAAAGAAGAAATAAAACATTCCCTCAATGAGGAAATAAAAACTTTCCTTAAAGAGGAAATGAAAAACTACCTTAAAGAGGAATAAAAACTTTCCTTGAAGAGGAAATAAAAAACTCCCTTAAAGAGGAAATAAAAACTTCCCTTAAAGAGGAAATGAAAAACTCCATTAAAGAGGAAATAAAAAACTCCCTTAAAGAAATGGAAGAAAAAACGAACAAAAAATGGGAAGAAATCAAATCAAGCAAAGAAAAAGCAATTAAACAGATGAAAGAAACATTCCAAGATCTGAAAAATGAATTTGAGACAATAAAGAAAACACATGCTGAGGGAATGCTGGAAATAGAAATCCTGACTAAACGAACAGGAACTACAGAAACAAGCATAACCAACCGATTGCAAGAGATGGAACAGAGAATCTCTGACGCTGAAGACACAATAGAGAAAATAGATTCGTCAGTCAAAGAAAACACTAAAGACAAAAAAGTCCTAACACAAAACGTCCAGGAAATTTGGGACACCATGAAAAGACCAAACCTAAGAATAATAGGGATAGAAGAAGGAAAAGAATACCAACTCAAAGGCACAGAAAATATATTCAACAAAATCATAGAAGAAAACTTTCCTAACCTAAAGAAAGAAATACCTATGAAGATACAAGAAGCTTACAGAACACCAAATAGGCTGGATCCAAAAAAAAAGTCCCCTCGCCACATAATAATCAAAACACTAAACACACAGAATAAAGAAAAAATATTAAGAGCTGCAAAGGAAAAGGACCAAGTAACATATAAAGGCAAACCCATCAGAATAACACCAGACTACTCAATAGAGACTATGAAAGATAGAAGATCATGGACAAACCTCATGCAGACACTAAGAGACCACGGATGCCAACCCAGACTATTATACCCAGCAAAACTCTCAATCACCATAGGCGGAGTAAACAAAATATTCCAGGAAAAAACCAGATTTAATCAATACCTGTCCACAAACCCAGCCCTACAGAAAGCACTAGAAGGGAAAATTCAACCCAAAGAAGTTAAACACATCCATGAAAAATCAAGCAATAGATAATCCTACACCAACATACACCACAGAAGGACAACACAACACAACCAAAAAAATAACAGGAATTAACAATCACTGGTCATTAATATCCATCAATATCAATGGTCTCAACTCACCTATAAAAAGACACAGGCTAACAGAATGGATAAGAAAACAGGACCCATCCATATGCTGCATACAAGAAACACACCTTAACTCCAAAGACAGACACTACCTCCGAGTAAAGGGCTGGGAAAAGGTTTTCCAAGCAAATGGACCTAAGAAACAAGCTGGTGTAGCTATCCTAATATCTAATAAAATAGACTTCAAACTAAAATCAATCAAAAGAGATCAGGCTGGACATTACATATTCATCACGGGAAAAATCCACCAAGATGAAGTCTCGATTCTAAACATCTATGCTCCAAATACAAAAGCACCCACATTCATAAAAGAAACACTACTAAAGTTTAAAACGCACATCAAACCCCACACATTAGTAGTGGGAGATTTTAACACACCACTCTCACCAAAAGATAGATCTACCAGACTGAAACTTAACAAAGAAATAAAGGACCTAACAGATGTTATGACTCAAATGGACCTAATAGATATCTACAGAATATTCCATCCCAACACAAAAGAATATACCATCTCAGCACCCCATGGAACCTTCTCAAAAATTGACCACATGCTTGGACACAAAACAAATCTCAACAGATACAAAAAAATTGGAATAACCTCCTGTATCTTATCAGACCACCATGCCTTAAAGTTAGAACTCAATAACAACAAAAATTATAGAAAACCCACAAACTCATGGAAACTGAATAATGCCCACCTGAAACATCAATGGGTCAAGGATGAAATAAAAACAGAAATTAAAGAGTTCCTAGAATTCAACGAAAATGAAAGTACAACATACCCAAACTTATGGGACACTATGAAAGCAGTGCTAAGAGGAAAATTCATAGCTCTAAATGCACACATAAAGAAGATGGAGCAATCTCATACCAATGAATTAACAGCACAACTGAAAGCTCTAGAACAAAAAGAAACAAACTCACCCAGGAGAAATTGATGCCAGGAAATAATCAAATTGAGGGCTGATATCAACGAAATAGAAAACAAGAGAACAATACAAAAAAATCAATGAAACAAAGAGTTGGTTCTTTGAAAAAACAAGATAGACAAACCACTAGCCAAATTAACCAAAAGGCAGAGAGAGAGCACCCAAATTCACAAAATCAGAAATGAAAAGGGAGACATAACAACAGACAATGAGGAAATCCAGAGAATCATCAGATCATACTTCAAAAACCTGTACTCCACAAAAATGGAAAACCAGGAAGAAATGGACAATTTTCTGGATAAATACCACATACCAAAATTAAATCAAGACCACTTAAACCATTTAAATAGACCAATAACCCCTAAAGAAATAGAAACAGTCATCAAAAGTCTCCCATCCAAAAAAAAGCCCAGGACCAGATGGTTTCAGTGCAGAATTCTACCAGACTTTCAAAGAAGAACTAATACCAATGCTCTTCAAAGTGTTCCACACAATAGAAACAGAAGGAACACTACCAAACTCTTTTTATGAGGCTACAATTACCCTGATACCCAAACCACACAAAGATGCAACAAAGAAAGAGAACTACAGACCAATCTCCCTCATGAACATAGATGCAAAAATACTCAACAAAATATTGGCAAACTGAATCCAAGAATACATCAAAACAATGATCCATCACTACCAAGTAGGATTCATCCCAGGGATGCAAGGATGTTTCAACATACGGAAATCAGTCAATGTAATACACCATATGAACAAACTGAAAGAAAAAAAACACATGATCATCTCCTTAGATGCTGAAAAAGCCTTTGACAAAATCCAACATCCCTTCATGATAAAGGTCTTAGAAAGATTAGGAATACAAGGAACATTTCTAAACATATTAAAAGCAATTTATAGCAAGCCAACAGCAAACATCAAATTAAATGGAGAGAAACTCAAAGCGATACCACTAAATTCAGGAACAAGACAAGGCTGTCCACTCTCCCCATATTTATTCAATATAGTACTATAAGTTCTAGCTAGAGCAATAAGACAACAAAAGAAGATCAAAGGGATACAAATTGGCAAGAAAGAAGTCAAACTTTCACTATTTGCAGATGATATGATAGTATACATAAGAGACCCCAAAAACTCTACCAGGGAACTTCTACAGCTGATAAACTCCTTCAGGAAAGTGGCAGGATACAAGATCAACTGAAAAAAATCAGTATCCCTCCTATACACAAATGATAAAAGGGCTGAGAAAGAAGTCAGAGAAACATCACCCTTTACAATAGCCACAAGTAATATAAAATACCTTGGGATAACACTAACTAAACAAGTGAAAGACCTTTTTGATAAGAACTTTAAATCTCTAAAGAAAGAAATTGAAGAAGATATCAGAAAATGGAAGGATCTCCCATGCTCATGGATAGGTAGGATTAACATAGTAAAAATGGCAATCTTACCAAAAGCAATCTACAGATGCAATGCAATCCCCATCAAAATCCCAACACAATTCTTCACAGACTTGGAAAGAAAAATACTCAACTTTATATGGAAAAACAAAAGACCCAGGATAGCTAAAAGAATCCTATACGAAAAGCAACCCTTGGAGGCATCACCATCCCAGACCTCAAACTCTACTATAGAGCTATAGTAATAAAAACAGCTTGGTACTGGTATAAAAACTGACATACAGACCAATGGAATTGAATTGAAGACCCTAACATTAATCCATGCACATATGAACACCTGGTTTTTGACAAAGGAGCCAAAACTATACAATCGAACAAAGAAAGTATCTTCAACAAATGGTGCTGGCATAACTGGATGTCAATATGTAAAAGATTACAAATAGATCCATATCTGTCACCATGCACAAAACTCAAGTCCAAGTGGATCAAAGACCTAAACATAAATCCAGTTACACTAAACTTAATAGAAAAGAAAATAGGAAGCACTCTTGAACGCATTGGCACTGGAGACCATTTCCTAAATAAAACGACAGCACAGACCCTGAGCACAACCATTAATAAATGGGACCTCTCGAAACTGAGAAGCTTTTGCAGGGCAAAAGACATAGTCAATAAGACAAAAAGACATCCAACCCCACATCTGACAGAGGATTGATCTCCACAATATATAAAGAACTCAAGAAACTAGACATCAAAGCACTGAACAGTCCAATTAAAAAATGGGCTAAAGAGCTAAACAGAGAATTCACAAAACAAGAACTACAAATGGCTGAAAGACATTTAAAGAAATGCTCAACATCCTTAATCATCAGAGAAATGCAAATCAAAACGACTCTGAGATACCACCTTACACCTGTTAGAATGGCTACGATCAAAAACACCAATGACAACCAATGTTGGATAGGATGTGGAGCAAAGGGAACACTCCTCCACTGTTGGTGGGAATGTAAACTTGTACAACCACTGTGGAAATCAGTATGGTGGTTTCTCAGAAAATTAGGAATCGAACTACCTCAAGACCCAGCCATCCCACTCTTGGGCATCTACCCAAGGAATGCTGATTTATACTATAAAGATACATGCTCAGCTATGTTCATAGCAGCACTATTTGTAATAGCCAGAACCTGGAAACAACCTAGATGCCCATCAACGGAAGAATGGATGAAAAAAATGTGGTACATATACACAATGGAGTACTACTCAGCAGAGAAAAACAATGAAAGCATGAAATTTGCAGGCAAATGGATGGAACTAGAAAAAATCATCCTGAGTGAGGTAACCCAAACCCAGAAAGACAGTTATGGTATGTACTCACTCATTGGTGGATTCTAGATGTAAAATAAAGAACAATCAGACCACAAAAAAAGTATTCCATTCAGCAGAAATGGATGAAGTACTATCTAACTATAGATATGAAGGCAGTGTCATTCTGATGTCCAAACAATATTTATACAAAGCAAAACTTATATGATCATTTAATCAAACAGTCATATCTTTTTGTGTCAGGGTCATTTATGTCTTCCTGGCTATCTTGGTATTCACTATATAGACAATATTGGTCTTGAACTCACCAGAGACTGCTTATATCTGCCTCCAGAG
Organism: Peromyscus maniculatus bairdii; assembly: GCF_049852395.1. NCBI lineage: Eukaryota > Metazoa > Chordata > Mammalia > Rodentia > Cricetidae > Peromyscus > Peromyscus maniculatus. The sequence continues at coordinate 3,731,359 of NC_134852.1, forward strand.
TACTGGCATTAAAGACATGCTCCATCATGAGCAGCTATTTGTTGATTGTTAATATAGTACTTTTAAATCATTCACAATAATTGTAGGCTTCTTTCCAGAGATGCAACAATGGATCAGGATAAGGAATCGATTAATGTAATGTATTGCATAAATGACCTAATAAATGAATCACAGTCTCATCTGGCTAGATGCAAAAAATACTTGGGAAAAAAATTCAACCTCTTCTTGTATCAAAGAACAAAAGAGAAACCAACAACAGGCTTCCATATTTGAGATCTTAAACACTCCACAGATCATTATTTACATCAAAATGACAGGATACAAAATTACCACAAAACTCAGTTGCTTCCCTACATACAAAGAACACATTTGCTGAAAAAGAAGTTAAGAAAACTGTATTCACAATTGTCTCACAAATATGGTAAAGTAAACTAAATAAAAAATTCAAGGACATCAATAATGAAAACTTTAAAATAATGAAGAAAATGAATATATCATTAGTAGATGGGGAAATCTTACACACACACACACACACACACACACACACACACACACACATACACACACACACACACTTATATATAGGAATACTCAATATTGTGAAAATAAGTCCTTTAAAAAATTAATTAAGAGAACATAAGGGAACGGGATGGTTGAGCTGGAATTGGGAAGGAGTGGGGGAACAATGAAAGAGATACCATGATAAAGGTAGACATCATGGGGATAGCTAGAAACTGAATACTAGGGAAGGTCTCAAATTCCACAATAATACCCCAGCTCAGACTACTAGCAATAGTGGAGAGGGTGCCCAAACTGCCTTTATCTAGTGATCACATCAGTGAATACCCTATCTGTCATCATAGAGCATTCATCTAGTAGATATTAAAAGCACATACAAAGAACCATAGCCAAGCAACAGGCCAAGCTCCACAAGTTTAGTTGAAGAGAGGGAAGAGGGATTCTATGAGCAAGGGGCATCAAGATCATGATGAGGAAATCTACAGAGAAAACAAACCAAAATAGTGGGACCTCATGAACTTTGCCCAACAGCTGTGGAGCCTACATGAGACTGGAGTAGGCTCTCTGCATAAGGTAGACAGTTGTGTAACCTGATCTGATTGATGGGCCCCCTGGCAGTAGGGAAAGGATCCATCCTGACAGAGGAGGTGGCTTTTTGGAGCATGATATCTATGATGGGACACTTTTCACAGCCTTGATGCAGGAAGAGGGCCTTGGGCCTGCCTCTACCGAATGTACCAGGCTCTGCTAAATCCCCATGGAGGACACCTTATTGGAGGAGGGAATGAACAGTGGTTTGCTTAGGGAGAAACCTGGAGGGGAGAGAGGATGGAAGAGATGGAGATACATGGTTGGTATGTAAAATAATTTTAAAAATTCCTTAACAAAAAAAAACACAAGAAAAAGAGGAATCGATGTAAAGACAAGTATCAGAGAATAAAACATTTAGACTTAAAAACATCAGACACATACATATTTTATAGTAGCAGAGATGACCCAGTGTGTAGCTTCTCCATGCCAGTTCTCAAATGTTGACAGCTACCACAGGCAGGTCCTGCCACTATAGCAAGTGAGAAGGGGAGTAAGCAGTCACCACTATAAGCAATGCCCTGGCTTTTTCAGAATGAAAACATAACATTTGAAATGCAGACATTCCTTTTTGACTTTGAAGATAGAGGTAGACCTGACCTTTGTAATCCTTAAAAGTCTGTAACTGTGCATGTGTTCAAGTGAGGAAGGACAAAGGACACACCCAAGTACATCATAGCAGACAGATCTCATACATCCTCCCTTCTTGCAGCTTCAGAGGTGTGAAGTGATCGCATGCAGTGTATCTGAAAACTTAACTGAATGGCTACATGAATACTTTCTCTAGTGAAGAATGGCACAAATATTGGAGACACTGCTTCTGCACTAGGAGTCTCACACTTTTAGAAGTAACATTAGCAGACTCTGGAAGAGACTGGAATCCACCTTGTGACTACTGAACTCAATGTAGTTGTGTGGAGCTTCTTGTCTTACAACACCACTGTCTACCTCACAATGGCACCTGTGAAAAGGAAGGCTGCCTATGATCGATCAAAGTAATGAATGTTGTTTTTAATTTTGCTGTCAGCCTTGTAAATGGAGGCTACTTGGAAGAAAATTTTAAAAGTCTCACAGCTTGATAGTGGGGAAAAAGTGATTATTAAATATCGAAACATATTTTGCATCGGTTTTAGTGATAAGATTGGAAGAAAGGACATAAGCTCCCAGCATGGCTCTGCCCATTCACACACCTATCACATATTATATATCATGATATTCACATGAAAAATGCAAACAAACTTACATCACATCCATGAAAAAGTTGAAATACTCTTTGTTCACTGATATAGGCACTGCAATAAGGTAAAAGACAAAATTTGTCACCACCTCTCCAGGCTTGTCTTCATTCTGCTTCATTCTCCAAAAGCACTTGGGGTGAGTGAAGTTGGACATGAGGAGGGGGATGTTCAGGAGCCAGAAGAAGAAATGCAGAGTGAGCATCAGGTCCTGCCTCCAAATCTCTAAGTGGGTAGTGTGGACTGTGGATGCATATCAGTTTATCAAATGGATAAAATGTATACACATCTGCTTTTATGTCTGCTGCCTACTGGAGAGGTCACTTATGTGGCTGAAATGCCTTGATCTCCAGATGGCTCCACTACCCTCGAGGAAATTCAAGCACTTTCTGACCTAGGGCTCTGCAGCTGACGTCCACAACAGAGGTAATAAACATGGGCTGGAAAATATATCCAAGAACATCTCAGCCTCAGGTCCTGTGACATCACCTCATATCCCTGGGTATTGAGGCCCATGGGAGAAAGCAATTTGGGCAGATTGGTCCCAGGACAGAGTCAATGAGTTATTTGTTTGAACACTTTTAGAAATGATCTCAGCAGAATGTATCAGAAGATGGACAGTTAGATGTAAAGATAAAGAATTGAAACAACCCATAAAAATCAAAGTTCATGTCGACACACTGTGTTTTCTATTCCCGAATGCAAATGAGAGAGACTCAGTCCCATCCACCATTCATAGATCATGAGCAGTATGGCCCATGCTACACTAGTCACAGAGACCCAATAACCAACCAGTATCCCTGCTCTCCACTTTACGAAGCTCCAACAATCAAGTCAAATCTAGAAATTCCTTGTCTTATACTGTGTTCAGAAATGCCCAGGCCATCATTTTCAATGAGAAATTAAGCTGAGTATTTGAGTTATGAATCATGAACTGCTTCCCTGAAGACAGTTCTTTCTAATGACCTATTTCTTCAACTTTATCCTTCATTATGTATTCATTTCTGCTTATCTTAGAACCCAGCAGTGACTCCAAAGCAGCACTGTATTTGGTAGCTTAGAACCCATTAGTAACTGGGATAAAGCCTGTGTTCAATGTGTAAGCTGTTCTTATCCCATTGTCATGCTCATATATTTTGGCTGCATTCTAGAATATGTATTGCCAGTGGGAGAGCTCGTTGATGAGTGTGGGCTGAGGAAAGACCTTTAGATGATATGGACCACAGAGCAAGCAGCACAAATGTAGGTCAATTACTTGGTGTGGATGATGGTAGATGCTATTTATTACTGGAGATGAGGTACACAGGCCTAGTATTTTCTGAATCTTGTAGAATATTTAAAAATCATCATTTAATACTTGTATGGCCTCCTGGTTCTGTGATAAACTGCCTAAGACTGTGTAAGATGTCTGAGTTCATGTCATATGTGTATATGTGTTCCATATGAGAGAATATGTGGTTGATTTACACAATAGAGTGTTACTCAGCTGTTTAAAAAATGACATCATAAGCTGGGCAATGGTGGTACATGACTTTGACCCAAGCACTCAGGAGACAGAGGCAGAGGGACCTCTATGAGTTCATGACCAACTTGGTCTACTGAGCAATTTCTAGGACAACCAGAGATACACAGAAAGACCCTGTTGCAAAAAAATACAAAAAAAAAATGGCATCATGAAATTTATGGGCAAATGGATAGAACTAGAAAAAAGAAACTTGTCGAGTAAGATAACCTAGGCCCAGTATGATAGATTTTGTGTATATCCACTTACACTTACATTGGGTATTAGCCATTAGAAAAATGATAACCAACTTATAATCCATAGACTCAGAGAGGTTAGGTATAGAAGAAGTCTCTTGGAGAACACACAAATCTTTTTGGGCAGGAGAAATAGAATAGATTTTATGGGTGGACTCAGGTTTGCGGGACGGGAATGGGGTGTCTGGTGGGCAGTGTGAAGAGAAATGGGGTTGAGAAGGGGAATCTTGGGAGAGACAGCTGATTTTGGAGCAGTTGTAGGATGGTATAGAAACCTAGTGCATTGAAGACCTCCTAGAATATATGAAGAGGATCCTAATGAGTCTTCTGATACTGGGGGAGATTGAGTCCCAACTGGCTTGGCCATCTCTTGTTACTTATCAATGTAACAAAAATCATAAAAGGTCTTATTAATAACAAACCCAGAGTGAGATATTGGGGTAAAACCTGAAAGACCAGACAGCTAGAGCAACAAGTCACCAGTTCTTACCACTATGAAATCCTCTGCTGAAAGAGATCAAGCTCCTCTCTGCATTCCACCTTAGCATTTCCTCTCTCTGCCCAACTCTATCTCTTCCTGTCTGTATGTACAGACATCCAGACTTTGATGCTTAAGTAGTGGCTAGATCCTGCTTCTGATTTTCAGGTAGTTTTATTTGTTAGAGAACAAATAAAATGTTGGCACATTTCCCCTTTCTTGGTTTAAAGTAAAAAAGTCTCCCAACCAAAAAAAGCCAAGGACCAGATGGTTTCAGCGCAGAATTCTACCAGATCTTCAAAGAAGAGTTAGTACCAATACTCACTAAATTGTTCCACACAATAGAAACAGAAGGAACATTACCAAACTCCTTCTATGAGGCTACAATTACCCTGATTCCTAAATCAAACAAGGATACAACAAAGAAAGAGAACTACAGACCGATCTCTCTCATGAACATTGATGCTAAAATATTGGCAAACAGTCTCCAAGAACACATCAAAACAATTATCCACATGATAAAGTAGGCTTCATCCCAGGAATGCAAGGGTGGTTCAACATACAAAAGTCCATCAATGTAATACACCATAGAAACAAACTCAAAGAAAAAACCACATGATCATCTCAATAGATGCAGAAAAGACATTTGACAAAATCCAACACCCCTTCATGATAAAAGTCTTGGAGGTATCAGGAATACAGGGAACACACCTAAACATAATAATGGTAATTTACAGCAAGCCAACAGCCAACATCAAAGTAAATGGAGAGAAACTCAAAGCAATTCCACTAAAATCAGGATTGAGGAAAGGCTGTCCACTCTCCCCATACTTATTCAATATAGTACTTGAAGTTCTAGCCAGAGCAATAAGACAACATAAGGAGATTAAGGGATACAAATTGGAAAGAAAGAAGTCAAGATTTCCCTATTTACAGATACATTATAGTATACTTGAGTGACCTCAAAGATTCCACCAAGGAACTGATAAAGCTTATAAACACCTTCAGCAACATAACAGGATACAAGATCAACTCAAAAAAATCAGTAGCTCTCCTATATACAAGGGACAAAGAAGCTGAGAAGGCAATTAGAGATACATCACCCTTTACAATAGCCACAAATGACATAAAATACCTTGGGGTAACACTGACCAAGCAAATGAAGGACCTATATGACAAGAGCTTTAAGTCCCTGAAAAAAGAAATTAAAGGAGATGTCAGAAAATGGAAAGATCTCCCATGTTCATGGACAGGCAGGACCAACATATTAAAACTGGCAATTTTACCAAAAGCAATCTACAGATTCAATGCAATACCAATAAAAATACCAACACAATTCTTCACAGACCTGGAAAGAATAATACTCAACTTCATATGGAAAAGCAAAAAAACCCAGGATAGCCAAAAGAATCCTGTACAATAAAACAACCTTTGGAGGCATCACGACCCCTGACTTCAAGCTCTACTATAGAGCTACAGTAATAAAAACAGCTTGGTATTGGCATAAAAACCGACATTTGGACCAATGGAATTGAATTGAAGACCCTGACATTGACCTGCACTCCTATGAACATATAATTTTTGAGAAAGAAGCCAAAACTGTACAATGGAAAAAAGAAAGCATCTTCAACAAATGGTGCTGGCATAACTGGATATCAACGTGTAGAAGGCTTCAAATAGATCCATATCTGTCACCATGCACAAAAGTTAAGTCCAAGTGGATCAAAGACCTCAACATAAATCCAGCTACTCTGAACCTGCTAGAAGAGAAAGTAGGAAGGAGTCTTGAATGCATTGGCATAGGAGATCACTTCCTAAATATAACACCAGTAGCACAGACACTGAGAGAAACAATCAATCAATGGGACTTCTTGAAACTGAGAAGCTTTTGTAGAGCAAAAGATACAGTCAACAAGGCAAAGCAACAGCCTACAGAATGGGAAAAGGTCTTCACCAACCCCACATCTGACAGAGGGCTGATATCCAGAATATATAAGGAACTCAAGAAATTAGACATCCAAACAACAACAGTCCATTTAAGAAATGGGCTATAGAACTAAACAGAGAATTCTCAACAGAGGAAACTCAAAAGGAAACTTAAAGACATTTAATGAATTACCCAACATCCCTAATCATCAGGGAAATGCAAATCAAAACAACTCTGAGATACCACCTTATGCCTGTCAGAATGGCTAAGATCAAACACACTGAAGACACTTTATGCTGGAGAGGATGTGGGACTAGGGGAATTCTACTCCACTGCTGATGGGAATGCAAGCTTGTATAACCACTTTGGAAATCAATATGGGGCTTTCTTAGAAAATTGAGAATCAATCTCCCCCAAGATCCAGCTATTCCACTCTTGTGCATATACCCAAGAAATGTTCAATCATACCACAAGAGCACTTGCTCAGCTATGTTCATATCAGTATTGTTTGTAATAGCCAAAACCTAGAAACAACCTAGATGCCCATCAACTGAAAAATGGATAAATAAATTGTAGCACATATACACAATAGAATACTACTCAGCAGAGAAAAACAATGGCATCATGAGGTTTGCAGGCAAATGGATGGGTCTAGAAAAAATCATCCTGTGTATGGTAACCCAGACTCAGAAAGACAAATATGGTATGTACTCACTCATAGGAGGATACTAGATGTGGAACAAGGATGACTGGACTGCTACTCACATCACCAGTCAAGCTACCTGGAAAACAGGACCCAAAGAAAGACAGGAAGATCTCTCAATGACGGAGATATGGCTGAGATCTACATGAACAACCTGGACATGAGTGGGAGTAATGAAGGGCGATGGTCGAGGGAAAGAGAGCCGGTGGGAGTAGGAGATTCCAGCTGGGTCAAGAACAGAGAGGGAGAACAAGGAATAGGAGACCATAGTAAATGAAGACCACATGAGAAAAGGAAGAAACGAAGTGCTAGAAAGGCCCAGAGAAATTCACAAAGATACTCCCAAAATAGACTGCTGGCAATGGTAGAGAGGCAGCCAGCCAGAACTGACCTACTCTGATGATGGGATGGCCAAACACCCTAATAGTCATGCCAGAAACCCCATCCAAGGACTAAGGAATCTGGATGCAGAGATCCACTGCTAGGCCCCAGGTAGAGCGCCGGGAGTCTAATTAGCATCAAATAGGAGGGTTTATATGAGCAAAAACTGTTGCAACCAAGGTTGGATAAAGCACAGGGACAAATAACCAAATGAATGGAAACACATGAACTATGAACCAAAGGCTGAGGGGTTCCCAACTGGATCAGGCCCTCTCTATAGGTGAGACAGTTGATTGGCTTGATCTGTTTGGGAGGCATCTAGGCAGTGGTACCTGGTGTTCTGCTCATTGCATGAGTTGGCCCTTTGTAAGCTGGAGCTTATGCAGGGATGGTTGGCTCAGTCTGGGAGGACGGGACTGGACCTGCCTGGACTGAGTCTACCAGGTCAATCTCAGATCTTGGGGGAGGCTTTGCCCTGGAGGAAGTGGGAAAGAGGGGTGGGGGGAAGGGGAGGGGGGCAGGAAGGGGGAGAACAAGGGAATCTGTGGCTCTTATGTAAAACTGAATAGTATTGTAAAATAAAAGAAAAAAGAAAAAAGAAAAAAAGAAAAGAAAAAAATTATAATTTCAAAAATAAAAAAAGAGTCTGAGGCAGGAGGATTGCCACAAGTTTAAGGCCAACTACATATTCAGTTCCAGGCCAGTTTGGGCTAAATAAGTAAATAAATAAATAAAATTAGAAAATAAAAAAATTAATTGGAGATGCATAAATTTATTTATCATAATTACCATGACTACAAAAAGCTAGAAGTTATGCACCTATCATTATTTTCTATCACACTAATTTTGTGTGTTCTAATTTTGATTGGATTTTGATTTTTTCTCAATATTAGGAAGATGGCAAATTAATGTCTAATAGCTGCAAAATATGACTACCATCTAATTAAACCAGATTAATCTACATAAGCATATGTTGATGCACACTATAGAATCTTAGATGCATAAGTAATAATGGCACTTTCTCTCACTGTGTATGAGAATACTTTTCATTAACACTAATTTAAAAATAAGGTTTACTTAATATGTCCAAGTTGCATTGCATTAGTTAGGTGTGCATTTGTATATTAATAACTTGAAACAATTTATGTTTTAGAAGAATATGAAAACTCAGATTTTAAGATTTTGTTTGTTTTACTGCGGGTATTTTCTTTTTTTAGTTTTTTTTCAAATTAAAGGACATAAATATCTGCTTACTGGTTATTTGAAATCATTTTTACAATGTAACATTTATTTTACATATTTACACTATGTCATACTGAAGGTGTAAAATAGAACAAACTTTTAGTTGTACAAGGTATATTGGCCAATTATCAAAACTGTATTTTTCAGAAATGGCACAGATTTCCTGCATGTTTTAAAACTATTTGCAGTAATTTCTTTAAGTTTTGCATTGTGGTAGTTATCAGTAATATTTATACATGTTCATTTATTATCATGACATCAGTTTCTGTTTATGGGGTAGAAGAAGACAATTCATCATATTTAAAAATGTGCAGGTTTTGTGGCTGTGTTGGTGTGCCAGTCCCAGAACTGGAAAGCTTACCTGGTTACTAAAGATGGACAGTTCAGATCCATATTCTCTATTACTAGGAATATCCCAGGATTATTTCATAAAATATAAGGAGCATCTACTGGACTAGGTTGCTCCCACAAATGCACCCCAATTCTAGTCATTTCTCCCAGTACTCTCCCTCCATACCTCTCCCACTCCTGTTCAGATTCCCACCCCAACGCCCCACTACTTATATACCCAAAAAATCTATTCAATATCCCCTTCCCAGAGATATCCATGTGTCCCACCTAGAGCACTAGTTGTTACTTGGCCTATCTGGGTTTGTGGACTGTGATTACCATTTACTTAACAACTAATATCCACCTATAAGTGAGTGCATATCATGTTTGTCTTTTGGGGTCTGTGGATTACTTTTTTCTAGTTCCATCCATTTGCCTGCAAGTTTATGATGTCACTTTTTTTTCTAACAGCTGAATAATACTCCACTGCATAAATCTATACCAAATTTTCTTTATCCATTCTTTGGTTGAGGGACAACTAGACTTTTGAGCTTCTGGGTATTGGGAATAAAGGCACAACAAACAGCTGAGCAAGTATCCTTGTGGTAGGATAGAGCATCCTTTGGGTGCACAACCAAGAGTGGGATAGCTGGGTGTTGAGGTAGGTCCATTTCCAGTTTTCTGAGGAACCGCCATATTGATCTCCATAGTTGCTGTACAAGTTTACACTCTCACCAACAATGGGGGAGTGTTGTCCATGCTCCACATTCTTGCCAGCATGAGCTGTCACTTGTGTTATTGATCTTAGCCATTCTCATGGTGCAAGAAATTCTCAGTTTAGCTCTGTACCCCAGTTTTTAATTGGATTATTGGGTTCGTTGTTGTCTAGTTTCTTGGGTTTTTCATATATTTTGTACATTAGCCCATTATCTAAAGTAGAGTTGGTTAAAAAAAATTTTTCACATTCTGTTTGTTTTTATTTTAATTTATTATATTTTAGATATTTGATTGTTTTCTAATAAGAGAGAGAAGAAGAGGCCTAGGTTTGAGTGGGAGGGGAAGAGGAGATAACATGGAAAGAAGTAGTGGAGGGGAAACTAGAAAATATTTCATGAAAAAAATCTGTTTTCAATTGAAAAAATTTAAAAAGCAAATAATAGTCCCATTCTATTTGCAGTAAATACTAGAAAGATACGTAAACCTGGATATGGGGAAACAGAAGTATTTGAATTGTAAAAGCCAGTGCACTAAGCTTGCACGTGTGTAATTTGTTGTGTGGTATGAATCTTCCTCCTCAATATTGTTCTGACTTCTCTGCAGGTCTAAGTTGAGGAACTACTAATGTATTTTGGCCATGATGTTTGCAATTGAGGAGATCAACAGCAATCCCTATATTTTACCTAATACATCCCTGGGATTCAAAGTCCACAATGTCTGACATGGTCAGAGGCACACTCTGGCCAATCTTTTTGGCTCATTTTCAAACCCTGGTTATGCCCTACCTAACTACAGATGTGCAAGAGAGGGCATGTCAGCTGCTGTACTTAAAGGACCATCATGAGCAATAACTGAATACATAGTGACAGTGCTGGACCTTTACAAATCTCCACAGGTGAGATAAGATGATGGAATATGACATGATGTCAGCTCTACTTGATGGTATTTCAGCTGTCTGTGTGAGAATGGGGGAAATGAATAGCTCTTCATGGATAGGGAAGTATGCAGACATAGTTGATGATACATATGTATTTTTATAGTTTAAAATAGAGATAAGGGGAAGGAAGGGTGGAGCAGGAGACCACCCTATTGAACCTCTACATATTGTCTGTACTGTCAAGGGTTATTCATTCTTAATGTGAACCCTGAGATAGTGTATGTGTTTAATTAAAAAAAATCCTTAGTTTAGGGGGTGAAGTCAGCAACTAGGTGACTGGAATTAGCTATGGAGAGTCTGGATGATCCAGGAATGCAGATAGAGAGACATACAGGAAGGAGTAATGTGGGATTAAGAGTTTGGTGCTTTCTTTTATGTTTGGGATGAATGAAGAGACATGTCTATTGATGGGTCTCTGGCAAAAAGGAAGGTCAACTGGTTGCTTCTCACCCTCTCTGATCTAATGTGTTTTCACCCTCAAATCTGACTTCTGAGTCTTTGTTGGTAAATAGAACAATTCAGACTTAGTTTAAACCTATACATAGCAGCCACCATGTACCCAGGCCTTGGGACTGGAAGTACCTCCAGTCTGAAGCCTGAGTAGTTGTTGGGGCACTGACTGCAGGGCTATGGGGCTGTAGACAGTACTTAAAATATCAGAAGATTCATGTGCAGCTGCTGAGCTGAAAGGAGAACATCACTGTGCTTTTCTAATAAACCCATAGGAATACAGATTTGAACTTCAGAGGCTTTAAGCCATTGCTGTAGAATTGAGTTAAATTTCATGACAATGTTCTTTCTGATTGTTTTTCCCTACAGCTTAGTTTTAGGCCTTTTGATACTACCCTCAGTGAACAAAGAAGATTTTCTTCCCTGTAAGAGATGGCCCCCAAGGACATATATCTGACACTTGGCATTGTATCTTTGATGCTTCATTTCCACTGGAACTGGGTTGGGCTGTTGATCATAGATGATCACAAAGGTTCCCAGATCCTGTCAGATTTGAGAATCAAGATGGAGAAAAGTTGAGTCTCCATAGCATTTGTGGAAATGATCCTAGTCATCAGGTGTTCATTTCTGGCCACTTCCTGGAAAAATCAGGTGAAAATCCTGGAATCATCAGCAAATGTGATTATTATTTATGGGGACACTGATTATCTATTAAGCTTAATAGTAAATATTAAGCAGATGTTACCCACATGGAAAGTCTGCGTCCTGAACTCACAATGGGATCATTCCACATTTGATAACTATTTCCTGTTAGATGCATTGCATGGGACCCTTATTTTTTCACAACATAATGAGGAGATCAATAATTTTACAGATTTTATCCAGACAGTCAATCCTTCCAAATACCCAAAAGACATTTATCTTCCCGTATTATGGCACTCATTCTTCAACTGTTCTCTTTTGAGGAAAAACTGTAAAATTGTGGATAACTGTCTGTCTAACACCTCCTTGAGATTCTTACCAGGGAACATGTTTGACATTGCCATGAATGAAGAGAGTTATAATGTGTACAATGCAGTGTATGTTATGGCCCACAGTCTACATGAGATGACTCTCAATCAAGTACAATTTTAAACTCGTGGAAAAGGTAAAGAGATGGCATTCTTCCCCTGGCAGGTAACAGCACTTATGTAGTATTATACCATCAAAAATATGCCACCCCAAGGGTTTATAAATGTACTAAAACTAGACAATACATAGTTTAGATTATTTTGTTAAAAAGCTGCAAGAGAGATTGTAAAAGGAAGAGTCACTTTTAAGTTGATATGTAGTTGTATTGCAAAGGGTCACACAATATTTGCAGGGTAAATTTTTCAATACAAAAAGTCCATTTACCTCAGAGATTTCACATAACAGTAAAGACAGACACAGATAATTGTCACAATGGACGTGAAGACTTCTAAAATGCTTATGTTACATAAATGAACACTCATAAAATCATTTACTTTTACATAGTGAAACTAAATATTTTCAAAACTTAATTGGATATGACTATACTTTCTTTTTGTATTTCTTTTTTTTTATTTTATGAACATTAGTGTTTTGCCTGTGTATGTGTCTGTGTGAGGGGGTAGGGTCCCCTTGAAGTAGAGTTAGAGGCAGTTGTATGCTACTATGTAGGTGTTAGTAATTGAACCAGGGTCCTCTGAAAGACAAGACAGTGATCTTCACCGCAGAGCCTTCTCTCTAACCCAAATATGAATATATTTTCAAAGAAGGTGAGAGTTTTTTCCATTCATATTTATGATTTAAGAGTTCTTGGTTCTATGTTTTCTAAAGGGATTGATTGGATATATTAGAACGATAATGATGTTTCCATTCCTGTTGCGTTTCATTTGTTTTATATGAGTAGTACCTATATTAAAGTATATTAAAGTTGCTTTTCACAATATGGATTAAAATCAAGAAGAGATGTTCCCTGATTATGCCTCTGTTGCACTTCTCTGAAGTTTATGTAGCATAAGGCATGTATGTCTTTTAGCTTCACCCTTTTCTAAAGAACACACAACTCATCAATCATGTTGGAGACCAGGTGGTCCTGGATTGGAAAAGGAAATCTCATGCAGAATATGAAATTCTCAGTCTTGGGATAAATGCAAAGTAGGAAGATTTTCACCAAATGCTCCAGAGGGCCAGGAATTGTCCTTATCTTATGACATGATACAGTGGGCCACAGGATTAACAAAGGTGGGTTGCATCTTACTTTAGTATTTTGACCTATATAAATTTCAAAAACTATATTCCTATGTGTCATGACCCTTCACTGCTCACACAGGGCCCATTTATAGACACATAATGACCAATATAAAGCATTGTCTTCATACCTAATTTTGATGAATGAACTATTTTCCAATCTGCTCATTTTTTAACATACATAAAAGTATCTTTTTCAGGATGATTTCCAATATTTTCACAGATCACCCAACAAAAGATTTATTTTGATCCCATCTTGCAAGGTTTCAGTCAATGGTCAGTAGTTCTTTTGCTTCTAAGTATCTGTCAAGATAGAAGAGCATTATGGGAATATGTAGATGTGATAGTTGTTTGTTTTGCCATTGCAAAAATGCTACTTATCAAACAGAATGGGAGACTCTTCTTGGCTCACAGTTTGAGAATATATTCACTCACTGTAGAAAGCCATGTTTTTAGGTGGTAGAGGTAGATGTTCACATTGCATCAACAGTCAAGATGCAGAGATAGCAGAACTCTGCCATTATCATCATTTCTTCCTTTATTTCACTAGATGACCAGGGCCAATAAATTGGGGCCACCCACTTTAGAGAGGATTATTTTTTACCTCAAATAAACTAATCTAGAAAAATTTCCACAATATTTCTTCAAGATTGGTTTACATAGTTGTTCTAAGATGAATCTCTACCATGGAAGACAAGATGAACCGTTACCACAGAAGAAAAAAACTCATTTGCCTTTCTATCCACGAGTCAAGAAACAATAGTTTTGTAGCTATTATGTCACCAAGACATGCTACCAAAGACCTAAATTCTTACTTTTATGCATCACCTCATAATCTTTGAACAATTTTCCAACAAAGTAATGTTAATAGGGCCAAGTATTTCACATGGGCCTGTGAATAACTCACCTTACTAATAAAAAAAAATCAACTTTCTGCATTTAGAAATATTAACATAATAAATTAACAGCTTAATATTCAAAAACACTCTATTAGAGATTCCATAAAACATGACCCTTTGCTAACATTCATTTATTATTCTCAGATTCCTCAGTCTGTATGCAGTGAGAACTGTCATCCTGGATTCAGGAAAACCTACCGAGAGGGGGAGGCTGCCTGTTGCTTTGACTGCAAGCAATGCCCAGAGAATGAGATTGCCAATGAGACAGGTGCATGTCAATCATGCAAAAAAACATTCACAGAAAATATCTACATCTGCAATATCCAAGCAAATGAAAAATATCTGTAAGTGAACTCACTTCAGTGAAGACTATCCTCTTCCTTCCAACTGTCAGAAAACCACTGGTTACAGTTCATTTTTCCAACTGGAATAACATACTATTGAAATTGAAATTCATAATTGCTTTGTGCTCCTGAACAATTGTGGAAATGTCTGTCTACAGAAAACCACCTTCCCACACCAGAGCAGTATGCTTCATGTCATCGTGCACTTTGTCTTGCTTTCTTTTCTATTGCTATAAAATGGCACCATGACCAAGCATCTGATAAAAGAAGACCTTGCATTGGGTTACAATTTCAGACTGTTAGCGTTCATGAAGGCAGAGCAGATACATGTGCGGTAGTTTAAATGAGAATGGCCCCCAGAGGCTCATATGTTTGAATACTTGGTCTATAGTTGTTGGACTGTTTTGGAAGCATTAGGAGATTTGACTTTGTTGAAGGAGGACTGTCATTTATGGTGGGAAAGGAGCTTTCAAAAGGCTGCTTCACTCCATTCTCTCTCTCCCTCTCCCTCTCCCTCTCCATCCACCTCTCCTCTCCCTCTCCCTCCCCCTCTCCCTCCCTCCCTCTCCCTCCCTCTCTCTCTCTGTCTCATCAGTAGTGTGTTACTACTCTAGGTCTCTGAGCATTCAGATTAAGGTTTCTGGCCATCCAGACAAAGTAACTCATGAGCTTTTTCTCATGACTTGGGTCTCAAGATAGATCAGTCACTGATTGGCCACCACCATAAGATCTGAGCCTCCATTGCCCCAAACAGCTTGCTTGCAAGACAAGTTGTGGTTGGAAAGTTTTGTGGCTGGATTGGGGTCCAAGTCCCACCAATGAGAGTCTAGCCTGGTAAAATAAGATGGCCAGTTTAGACTCCAAATCCTCCATTACTAGGAGTCCTCTCAATGGTTACCCTCATAGCTTCCAGAAAGTATCCACTGCACTGGATTTCCAAATAGCTCCCTATGTATCTAACTATTCCAATAGAATCTCCCCATACCAGTTCCCTGTGTCCCTCCTTCCCATCCTGATAACTCTGTTACCATCCCCACTTGCCCCTAGTACACCCTCAAAATCTAATATATTTCCCTTTCCCTAGGAGATCCATTTTCACCATAGAGCCCTTCTTGTTACTTAACCTCTCTGAGCCTGTGAATTATAGTGTGATTATTCTCTACTTAACAGCTAATATTCACTTATAAATGACAATATATCATGGTTCTCTTTCTTGCACTGGGTTATCTCACAAAGGATGAATTTTTTCTAGTTCCATCCATTTGCCAGGAAATTTCATGATGTCATTTTTTTCTAACACATGAATATACCCCATTGTGTACCACATTTCTTTATCCATTCTTTGGTTGAGGGGAATCTAGATTGTTTCCAATTTCGAGCTATTATGAAAAGTGCTGCTGTAAACAGAGTTGAGGAAGTGTCTTTATGGTAGGATAGAGCATCCTCGGCATCTATGCCCAAGAGTGGTATAACTGGTTCCTGAGGTAGGTCAGTTCCCAATTTTCTGAGAAATCACTATATTGATTTCCAAGTGCTATACAAGTTTGCATTCCCAGGAGCAATTTAGGAGTCTTCCCTTTGCTTTGCATCTTCACCAGCATAAGTAGTCACTTATGTTATTGATCATAGCCATTCTTACTGGTGTAAGATGGAATCTCAAAATATTTTTAATTTGTATTTGCCTGATGGGTAAGGTTGTTGAACATTTCTTTTAGTGTTTCTCAGCCATTTTGGCATCCTCAATTGAGAATTTTGTTTAGATTTGCACCTCATTTTTTATTTCGAAAATGTTTTCATTCATTTTACACACTAATCAAAGATCCCCTCTTCCCTCCTCCCACCCCCCAGCCTCCATCTCCTAATACACACCCTACTCCTGACCACTAGAAGGCAAGCCTTCCTATGGAGAAGCACATTCAAAAAGGCAAATCCAAGCCCTTCCCCCTGCCTCAAGACTGCATGAGGGGTCCATTATAGGTAGTGGACTCCACAAAACCACTCATGTGCCAGAGAAAGATTCTGATCCTACCACCAGGGGGGCTTCCCAAGCATACCAATCTACATAACTGTCTTGCCATGCAAAGGGCCTACTCCAGTCCCATGTAGGCTCCATAGCCATTGATGCAACATTCATGAGTTCCCTCTAGTTTGGTTTGATCATCCCTAGGTGTTTCCCAATCATGGTCCTGATGCACTTGCTCATAGAACCCTTCTTCTCTCTCTTTGACTGCACTCCTGGAACACTGTCTAGTGATTGGCTGTGGATCTCTACATCTGCTTCCATCAGTCATAGGAGAAAAGTTCTGACATGACAGGGTATTCACTGGTCTGATCTCTGGGGCAAACCAGTTCAGTTCAGACACCCTCTACACTATTGCTATTGGACCAGGCTGGGGTCATCCCTGGGGATTCCTGGCAGCTTCTCTAGCACTGGGTTTCTCTCTATCCCCATGATGTCTCTCTCTATCATAGTATCTCTTTCGTTGCATTCCCCCTCACTTCCTGTTCCAGCTCAACCATCCCATTCCCTTATTTTCTTATCCACTACCCCCTACCCTCCATTGCCCACCCCTCATCCCCAGTTCATTCATGGAGATCTCATCTATTCCCTCTTCCCAAGGCATCCCATGCACACCTCTTTGGGTCTTCCCTGTTAGTTAGCTTCTCTATAGTTGTGGGTTGTTGCCTGACTACACTTTGCTTTATGTCTAGTATCCACTTATGAGCCCTTCCCCCTGCCTCAAGACTGCATGAGGGGTCCATTATAGGTAGTGGACTCCACAAAACCACTCATGTGCCAGAGAAAGATTCTGATCCTACCACCAGGGGGGCTTCCCAAGCATACCAATCTACATAACTGTCCTAATGAGTCTGTGTTACCTCACTCAGGTTCATATTTTCTAGTTCCATCTATTTGCCTGCAAATTTCATGATATCAATGTTTTTCTCTGCTGAGTAGTACTCCATTGTGTATATGTGCCACATTTTCTTGATCCATTCTTCAGTTGAGGGGCATCTAGGTTGTTTCCAGATTCTGGCTATTACCAATAATGAACATAGTTGAGCATGTGTCCTTGTGGTATGATTGAGTATTCCTAGGGTATATGCCTAAGGGTGGTATAGCTGGGTCTTGAGGAGATTGTATCCCAATATTCTGAGAAACTGCCATACTGATTTCTGAAGTGGCTGTACCTGTTTGCACTCCCACCAACAGTGGAGGAGTGTCCACCTTACTCCACATCCTCTCCAACATAAGCTGTCCTCAGTGTTTGTGATCTTAACCATTCTGACAGGTGTAAGATGGAATCTCAGAGTCATTTTGATTTGCATCTCCCTGATAATTAAGGATATCCTTAAATGTCTATTATCAATTTGAAGTTCTTCCTTTGAGAATTTTCTGATTAGTTCTATAGCCCATTTTAATCAGATTTTTTGTTATTTTGATGTCTAGTTTCTTGAGTTCTTTATATATTTTGGATATTAGCCCTCTGTCAGATGTGGCATTGGTGAAAATCTTTTCCCACTTTGTAGGCTGTCATTTTGTCTTATTTACTGTGTCCTTTGCCTTACAGAAGCTTCTCAGTTTCAGGAGGTCCCATTTATTAATTGTTGATCTCAGTGTCTATGCTACTGGTCTTATATTTAAGAAGTGGTTTCCTGTATCAATGCGTTCAAAACTATTCCCTACTTTCTCTTCTATCAGGTTCAGTGTAACTTGTTTTATATTGAGGTCTTTGATCCACTTGGACTTGAGTTTTGTGTATGGCAATAGATATGGATCTATCTGCAATCTTCTACATGTTGACATTCACTTATCCCAGCACCATTTGTTGAAGATGCTTTCTTTTTCTCCATTGTACAGTTTTGGTTTCTTTGTCAAAAATCATGTATTTATAGGTGGGTGGGTTAATGTCAGGGTCTTCAATTTGATTCCATTGGTCCACATGTCAGTTTTTATACTAATACCAAGCTGTTTTTTATTGCTGTAGCTCTATAGTAGAGTTTGATGTCAGGGATAGTAAAGCTGCCAGAGGGGGTTGTTGTACAGAATTTTTTAGCTCTCCTTAATTTTTGTTTTTCCAAATGATGTTGAGTATTGTTCTTTCCAGGTCTGTACAGAATCATGTTGGGGTTTTGATGGGGATTGCATTGAATCTGTAGATTGCTTTTGGTAAGATTGCCATTTTTACTATGTTAATCCATCCTCTCAACAAGCATGGGAGAGCTTTCCATTTTCTGACATCTTTTTCAATTTCTTTCTTCAGAGATGTAAACTTCTCTTTATACAGGTCTTTCACTTGTTTAGTTAGAGTTACCCCAAGGTATTTCATATTATTTGTGGCTATGTACAGGGTGGTGTTGCTCTGATTTCTTTCTTAGCCCATTTATGATTTGTATATAAGAGAACTGCTGATTTTTTTAGTTAATCTTGTATCCTGCCACATTATTGAAGATGTTTATCAACTGTAGGAGTTCCCTGGTAGAATTTTTGGGGTCACTTATGTATACTATCATATCATCTACAAATAGTAAAAGTTTACTTCTTCCTTTCTAGTTTCTATGCCCTTGATCTCCTTTTGTTATCTTGTTATCTTTTTGCTCTAACTAGAACTTTGTAGGGAGCCACCATTCTAAGATGGTGCTGGCTTCCTGGTAGCCTAGCTGTAAACAACTCCATATTTGGCTATGCTCTCAGGACTACGTGTCCTGTGATCTGCGCATGCATGCATGGGTATGGTAATCAACCTTATGTCCTCAGCCTATCCCATGGCTCCCCGTGCTTGCATTCTGGCAGGACCCAATCACAGTACGGCACATTTGCCTGAGTCCTCATATAAGCAGCTGCAATTTAGTTCTCGGGGCCCCTCACCTTCAGCTCTCCCTTAATCAAGAGGCGCTCCAATAAAGTGTGATCTGAGAAGAATCCTCGAGTGGTGGTCGTTCTTCCTCACTGGCCAAGGAGCTCGCCCCAGAACTTCAAGTTGAATAAATATGAGGAGAGCATTTGTTCCTGAATTTAATGGGATTTCTGTCCATTCACTTTAATATTGGCTATAGGCTGGACATCAATTGTCTTAGCCATGACTAAGTATGTTCCTTGTATCCCTAATTTCTCCAAGACTTATATCATAAAAGGGTGTTGAATTTTGTCAAAGGATTTTTCAACATCCAATGAGATAATCATGCTATTTTCTTTTCTTCAATTTGTATGGTGAATATATTCACTGATTTTGATACATTAAAACATCTCTAAATCTTTGGGATAACGCTTACTTGATCATGGTAGATGATCATTTTGATATATTCTTGGATTCTGCTTGCAAGTATTTTATTATTTTTGATTCTATGTTCATAAGGGAAATTAGTCTGTAACTCTGTTTCTTTGCTGACTTTTTGTGGTTTGAGTATCAAGGTTACCTGGCCTCATAAAATGGATTTGCCAATGTGCCTTCTGTTTCTGTTTTGTGGAATAATTGGAAGAATGTTGATATTAACTCTTCTTCAAAGGTCTGGGAGAATTCTTTGATAAAGCCATCTGGTCCCTGGCTTTCTTTGGTTGAAAGATTTTTAATGGCTGCTTCTATTTCCTTGGGGATGATAGGTCTGTTTAATTTGTTTAATTTATCTTGATTTATCTTTGGTAAGTTGTATCTATCAAGATAAATATCCATTTCTTTCAGGTTTTCCAATTTTGTGGAGTATGGGTTTTTAAAGTTTGACCTAAAGTTTCTTTGGGTTTCCTGGCTGACTGTTGCTGTGCCACACTTGTCATCTCTGATTTTGTTAATTTGGGTATTCTCTCTCTGCCTTTCATTTAGTTTGAATGGAGGTTTGTCTATCTTGATGATTTTCTCAAAAAGCAATTCTTTGTTTCATTGATTCTTTGCAATGATCTTTATGTTTCTGTTTACTGATTTTAGCCCTCAGACTAACGTTTTTTCCATCTACTCCTCTTCAGTGTTCTTTCTTCATTTTGTTCTAAAACTTTAAGATGTACTCTTACATTCCTGGTATGAGATCTGTCCTTTTTATGTAGGCAATTAGTCTTATGAACTTTCTTCTACACAACTTTCATTGGGTCACATAAGTGTGGATGAAATTATAAACGGTCTTATTAAATAAGAAACGCAGAGCCAAATGCACAGTTAAAAGCCCCAAAGATCAGAGCACTAGTGAATAGCCTTTAGCTTTCCAATCACTGCTGTCCTTCCCCTGAGAGAGAGACCTTCTCCTGTGTGACGTGTCTTTTTATTGCCTTTTTGTTCTACCTTCTCATTGGTTTTAACTCAACCACATGATTTCCTCATCACTGCCTGTCTATACAGACCTCCAGGTCTCTATGATTCATACTGAGATTGAAGGTTCAGGTCACCGCTTACATGTGTCCTTGAAAACACAAAGACAGGACAGTGCCTGTCATGAGATCAGATTAAGGGCATGTGCCACAACTGCTGGACATCTGCTAAATTGCTTGCTTTTAGCTCTGAACCCCTGGTAACTTTATTTATTAACATACAAAACAATTCACATTTCAGCACAAATAAAATATCACCATACATAAGTTTAGGTATGTTGTACATTCATTTTCATTGAAGTCTAGGAAGTCTTTATTTTCTTTATCTCTTCTTGAACCAGTAGTGATTCAGTAGATGAATGTTCTGTTGTTGCTGAAATACTTTAATCCACTATAGTCTGATAAGGTATATGTGGTTATTTCAGTTTTCTTGTATCTGTTGAACTTGCTTTGTTGTCAAGTATTTGGCAAACTTTGGAGAATGTTCCAGAGGATGCCGAAAAGAAAGTATATTCTTTTGTGTTTGGATGAACTGTTCTGTAAATGTCTGTTAAGTTCCTTTGAGATATAACATCTCTTAGCTCCATTATTTCACTGTTTAGGTTTTATCTGGATAGCCTGTCTATTGGTAAGAGAGGGTTTTTGAAGTCTTCTATAATTAATGTGTGAGGATTTTGTGTGATTTCAGGTTTAGTAATGTTTCTTTTACAAATGCCAGGGCTTTGAAATTTGAGCCATGGTGTTAAAAACTGCAAAGTTCTCTTCTTGGATTTTTTTCTTCCTTTTGATATGTATGAAATGTTCTTCTCTACCTCCTATGATTAATTTTGCATGGAAGTCTATTTTGTTAGATATTATAATAGCTGCACCAACTTGCTTCTTAGGTCCATCTGCTTAGAAAATATTTTCCAACTCCTTACTTAACATATATTTGATGTTGACATGTGTTTCTTTTTTTATAATTAAAAAGGTTTTATTCATTTTACATAACAACCAGAAATTGCCCTTTCTTCCTTTCTTACAACCTCCCAGCTTCCCCCTGCAACCAACCCACCCCCTATTCCCTCCTCTGTCAAAGTAAGACCTCACATGGGGAGTCAGCAGAGCCTGGTACATTCAGTTGAGGCTGGTCCATGCCACTTCCTATTCATTATGGCTATGCAAGGTGTCCCACCATAAGTAGTGGGCTCCAGAAAGCCAGCTCATGCACCAGAGATGGATCCTGATCCCACTGCCAGGCAGCTCCCATAAACAGATCAAGATACACATCTGTCTTGATTACACGGAGGTCCTAGTCCAGTCCCATGGAGGTTCCATAGCTGTTGGTCTAAAGGTCATGAGCTCAAACTAGTTTGGTTTGGTTGTCTCTATATGTTTCTCCAACATGATCTTGATGCCTCTTTCTCATGGAATCCCTCTTCTTTATTCTTCAACTGGACTCCTGAAGCTCAGCCTGGTGTTTGGTTTTTTATCTTTACACTGGCTTCCATCAGTTAGTGGATGAAGGCTCCATGATGACAGTTAGTGTACCTACTGATCCAATTACTGGGTGAGCCAGTTCAGGCATCCTCTCCACTATGGCTAGTAGTCCAAGCTTGGGTCACCCTTGTGGATTCCTGGAAACTTCCCTGTAATCCTGGTTTCTCCCTATCCTCATGATGTCTCCTTCTATCAAGGTATCTCTTTCATTGATCTCCTACTCATTCCCTGTTCCAGTTCAACCATCCCATTCCATTATGTTCTCATTCCCCAACCCCACCCTCCATTTTTCCACCACCCCCAGTTTACTCATGGATATTTCATCTATTTTCTCTTCCCAGGGTGATCCATGTATCCTTCTTAGGGTACCCATGTTAGCTAGCCTCTCTGGAGTTGTGGGTTATAATCTAGTTACTCTTTGCTTTCCATCTAGTATCCACTTGTGAGTGAGTACATACCATGTTTGTACTTCTGAGTCTGGGTTACTTCACTCAGAATGGTGTTTTCTAGTTCCATTCATTTGCCTCCAAATTTTATGATGCCATTATTTTTATTGCTGAGTATTACTCCATTGTGTATTTGTATCACATTCTTGTTATCCATTCTTAGGTTTGGTGGGAATCTGGGTTGTTTCCAGGTTCTGTGAAAGAGGGAAGAGGGCTTCTATGAGCAAAAAGCATCAAGATCTTGATGGGAAAATCTACAGAGATTACAGAACCTAGCTAGTGGGAATTCACGAACATTAGAACAACAGCTGTCCAGCCGACATGGGACTGGACTAGGAACTCTGCATATGGGATACAGTTGTGTACCTTGGTCTGTTTAGGGGGGCCCTGAAAGTGGGATCCGGATCTATCTCTGGGACATGAACTGGCATTTGGGAGTCCATTGCACAACTTTGATGCAGGAGGGAGGGGCTTGGACCTGCCTCAACTAAATGCCCCAGGCTTTGCTTAGTACCCATGGGAGGCATTATGTTTTCAGAGGAGGAAATGACACTTGGGATGTGGGGAGGATGCTGGATGAGAGTTGGAGGAGGGCTGCAAAGGGGATATGTTGTTGGTATGTAAAATGAATTAAAAGTTTTCTTAATTAAAAAAAGAACTAGGGTATACTTCTAATAGGTCTGCCTTTATATGTCACTTGGCTTTCTTCCTTTTCAGCTTCTAATAGTTGTACTTTGTTCTGTATGTTTAGTGTTTTGATTATTATGTAGCATGGGGACTTCTTTTTCTGTTCCAATCTATTTGGTGCTCTGTAAGCTTCTTGTACCTGTATTGGCAGTCCTTCTTTGGGTTAGGAAAAGGTTCTTCTATGATTTTGTTGAATATATTTTCTGGGCCTTTAAATGGTATATTTCTTCTATTTGTATTATTCTTATTTTTTGGCTTTTCATGGTTTCCCAAATTTTGGATGTTTTAGAAAATTTTTTTTTAGATTTAACTTTTCCTTTGAATATATTTCTTCTGTTGTATATTTAACACTTGAGATTCTCTCTTCATTTTTTGAATTCCCTTGGTGATACTTACATTCATAGTTTCAATTACCCAGAACTTCCATTTCCAGGATTCCCTCCATCTGTGTTTTCTTCATTGCTTCTCTTTCTACTTTCAGGTCTTGAACAGTTTCCTTCACCTGTTTGTTTGTATTTTCCCAGATTCCTTGGAATTCTTTAAGGAATTTATTGATTTCTTCCAATTTTGTGTTTGTCTTTTCCTCAGTTTCCTCAAGGGATTTTTTCATTCCCTCTTTCCTCTATCATCTTCATAAAGTTGTTTTAAAGGTTGCTTTCTTGTGCTTCAGCAGTGTTGGAATGTTCAGGTCTTTCTGTTATAGGGTAGGTGGGCTGTGGTAGTGCCATAATATCCTTTCTGTTGCTGATTGTGTTCTTACACTAGCAGACAGGCATCTAGGTTTGGGTTGATTGTACATCTAGATGCTAATTCCTGAGTTTGTCAGTTGAATGAGTATTTTGTTACTTGGTTTCTGTTTCTCTCTTGTCTTCTGATCTAAGTGGCCAGGAAGTGTGGTGACTAGGCTGTCTATAGGTCCAGTAAGGTCTCTCCAGTGGGATTTTGTGGCCTGAAAGGCCTCTGAGGTTTTGGATGTCAACCTGTGTAGCCTTGTTTTTGTTACCTGCTTATTGTCTGGGATTCCTGGTATGGTATGGCCTCCAGTAAAGCAGAAATTTTCTGCCAGAATTGTGGTCTTGGAAATGGAGTGCAGGTGGTGTGCAGTTGGAGACTGTTATGCCAGTTTTACGGAGTGTTGGCTGGCAATGGGCAGTGTCTTACCTTGTGTCTCTAGTACCACCTGGGTCTGGGATAAAGCAGAAGTCTTTTGCCTGAGATGGGCTAGAATATGAATCCAGGGGAGGGAGTCGGTCTGGGACTGTTGGGCAAACTTTAAGGAGTATGGTGACTTTAAGGTGATATGGTGACTTAAGTGGGGTCCCTATGACCAGCTTGGCCTCCAGTAATGCTGTTTAATGGAATATGGATCCCAGAGAAAGGGATGCTTTGGGTATCTAAGACCAGCCTGGCCCCTGGTAAAGCACAAGTCTTTTGCTGAAGTGGGCAGATATTGAGCCCAGGGAAGATAGTGCAGTCTGGAGATTTTGGGCAGGTTGGAGTCTCTCGGACCAGCCTGGCTCCAGTAAAGCTGGCAGAGTCATGGGCTAGAATAGGGGGCTCAGGGAAGGAGGTGCTGTTTGGGGCTGTAAGTCTTATTTATTTTCTTCTGGTCTTTTTGGACTTTTCCTTTATACTTCGGTTTACAACCTTGTGTTTTGTGTTTTTGTAGATTGTGTGTGCCTGTGTGAGAGAGTAAGGTTTTTTAATTGTCATTTTGTTGGTGTTTTATTTATTTCTCCTTTTAAAGAAAGAGAAAAAGAAAAGGGGTGGAATTGGGTGGGCATGGAGATGGGGAGAATCTGAGAGGAGTTCCAGGAGGGTAAAATCATGATATGAATGTATCACATAAGGATTATGAATGGTAATGTGATGCTATAAAAAGAATTAAATATATATCCCAAAGAAAAATGTATATAGAAATATGGGCGTTATTAATATATTGAAAACATTGCAAAAAATCCATAAGCATACATCATAATCTAGGAGTAAATTGATAAGATATCAGGAACACGGTGTTAAAACACTGTTCCATAAAGACATAAAAATACATGAGCAGTTCTGTATCAATGCACTACATAGATACTATTTTATAGAGTTATGAAAAGAGTGTCTAGGCTGCAAGAAGTTGAGAATTTAAATTTACTCAGGCTCCTTCAGAGAATGAGGAAACTTAGATAATACTCTGGACTTCATGAATGTAGGTACATTTTGGCTACATATAAGAGAACAGAATTATAAGATAAGGATTTCAAGGGACATCCTCTCTATCACACTGATGTCCCATGCCCTCCTAAGAATGGAAATGTATTAATGAAGAGGCAATGTCAGAGCAAATGTTAGGTGCATGCAATGTATTCAGTGCTCTAATAACTTGTAAAGCAAATACAACAGTATCACTAAAGGCGAAGACACCATACAAGTAACAACAGAGAAAGCATTGGGGCTATTTACTTTCTGTCAGCATAAAGCAGAAGGCAAATGGAGTTTAATTGTTCTGTATTTGTATCTGAAAGAAAGCAAGATGACCCAGATAACATTGCAATGTTCCAGAGCATGGAAGTGGCTTAGGATAAAAGGGGAAACCTGAGTATGCATTCATGATCACCAGCATTTCTGCCAGATCTGGAGCAGTGTATGAAGTGTCCAGAAACTCACTATACAAATACTGAGAAGAGCCACTGTCAACATAAGTCTGTGACATTTCTGTCCTATGATGACCCCTTGGGAAAGATACTCAGCTTCATATCCCTGAGCTTCTCATCACTCACAGATGTCATTCTAGGGGTGTTTCTGAAGCACAGAGACACTCCCATTGTCAAGGCCAATAATCAGCATCTCAGTAATAACCTGCTCATCACTGTCATCCTGTTTTCTCTGTCCCTTTCTTTACATTGGCTATCCTAACACAGTTACCTGTATCCTGCAGCAGAACATATTTGGACTTCTGTTCACTGTGGCTCTTTACACTGTGATGGCCAAAACTTTCACTGTACTTATAGCTTTGAAGATCACTACTCCATGGAGAAGTGGAGGAGGAGATGGCTGCTGACAGCAAGGACCCCTAATTTCATCATTCCCATCTACACCCTACTGCAAGTTGTTCTTGGAACATTCATAAATTTTATTAACTTGACAACTAGATTATTCAAAAAAATTTATTTCCACTGTCAATTACATATGTTGATGAACAGATTCACGAGTTATACATGTAAATATTATTAAACATGTTGTAAATTTGACATACAATACATCAAGCATGTCAATATAGTGTATTGTTTCTGAAGGCCTTAAGACATCTCACCAATTTTTTATGGTTTCATTTCTTATGTATTTTTATTCTGAAGAAATCCAAATTCCTTACATTAGTTGTAACTTTTTATGAAGATTGTACTATATAGGTTACTGCATAATGAGCTACATACTAAGTTATTGCAAACTCAGGACATCATTTTATACACCAACACCAAATGTCAACCAGAACAACCAATTTGCATAGAATGCCTGGAGACTCTCTATGAATTATGGTGCCCTGTGTCAAATGCCCAGATGTAACTACTACCACTGACTCTGTACTCACTTCTCTGTGTTACTCTAAACAACCAAGCAGTCTTTATCTTGTCACTTCCTCACAGTCCATCACCTTTAGCTAAATTGGTGCATATTCCTTCAACTCCTACAGACTGGGAAAAACCTACAATCCTGGAAGACCATTTGCAGCCATTGAGTTGGAGGCTTCTCTGTACTCAAGACTCCAGATAGAATCAGCAGAAGATCCTTGGCATGCAGCTTCAGAACCGGTCTGTGTGATGGCTGTATGTGAACCAGGACTTTGTGAACCATGTCTGAGGGAGCCAGATCAGTCAGGAAAACAAGAGTAAATAATAATCCATAAAGAAGGTGGGGACTAGCATATACTCTTATACACAGAGGGTCCCCCAAAGAGGAAGAAGATGCCTCATGTGTCTATAAAGCCTCAGGACTCTTCCCATAATGAACTTCCCTCATTCTCAGGGAAATCCACTTCAGTTGCCTGATCCATTCAAATAGTTTGTGTGTGTGTGTGTATGTGTGTGTGTGTGTGTGTGTGCATGTGTGTGTAAGAGAAAGAGTGTGTGTGTAAGAGAAAAAAGAAAAATGCATAAAATAAAATGAAACAAGGGAAATATTTTTAAATCTCATCATGGAAGCTACAGTGTGAGACAGTGATTCTCACCACGAAGCCCTTTGTGCATTTATCTTTACTTGCAAGTGTTCATTGCAAAAAGTCATAGGACTGGTTCAAGGCCTTTGGTTTCTACTATCTATTAATGCTGGGCCCTCACTCAGGCTCCTCCTGGATATCCTGTTATTACCCTGTGTCTTAGAGATTCTGAGATGTTAGGTCTACAGGCCAGGACCCTTCACAAGCTCCAGCAGATCATAGATGGGGTGGAGAGTGGGGCAGGCCAAGTCACATCCTTGGGTCTGGGCCTGGGAAGCTGTAGGATTGGTCTACCAGATGTTAACTGGGACAACACTCCAATGCATACAACTTCACACACCTGCATTAACAAGGATGGATCCATTGTGCTGCACTGGTGAGGTGCAGGGCCTGCACTCCCAAGTGATGCACCTAGTGGGGGTCAGGTAAGGCTCTCCCACTCTTATGACCCCAGAGCCAGCTCTATCACTTGCCCCAGATATTGATGGACATGGGGGAGGAGGGCAACTCTCCTCCACCCAAGCCTCCTCAAGACAGATGAGTAATTAGGACAGAACTCCCATACTCACAAATTTAAACTGGCTCATCCACAACCACACTAACAAGGTTGGCTCTATTGTGCTTCTTTCATGAAGTATAGTGTTAACTCTCCCAAGTGTTGCAGCTGCTGGGGGTCAGGGATAGTTCTCCCATTCCTATGACCACAGGAAATGCTCTCTCTAGTACCCATTGGTCTGGTTGTGGCATGGGTGTGGATGAACTGCCATTCTCCTCCTCCTCCCCTCACACAGCAATGCCTGTGCCCTGTGGAAGAGATGGCCCAGTGGACATAAGAGCAGAAAGCATTTTTTAATTAATGCCCCCTCTTCTCAGATGACTTTAGATGTGATGACTCAGATGTATCAAGTTGGTAGGAAACCATCCAGCACGATTGACCCCATATCATCTTGACACACAAATACATCACCACAAAGTTACCTTTCCTTTCCCATTCATCCCCAGGATCTCACATTAAATTCTAAGTAGGGGCTGGAGAGATGGTTCAGCATTTAACAGCACTGGTTATTCTTCCTGAGAACCCAGGTTCAAGTCCCAGCACCAACATGGCAACTCACAATGGTCTGTAACTTTAGTTCCATGGGGTCCAATACCTGGCACAGATATACATGCAGGCAAAACACGAATGAACATAAAATAAAAATAAATAACTTTTTAAAAACATAAATAAGATTAAATGTCTCACACTATTAAAAGTCCCACAACTGAACACACTAAAATTTGACTCAGAGGTTAAGGATACTGCTGGATGGAAGAGATGGCTCAGCAGTTAAGAGCACTGGCTACTTTTCCAGAGGACCCGGGTTCAATTCCCAACAACCACATGGCAGTTCACATTTGTTGGTAATTCCAATGCCAGAGGATCTGTTGCCCTTACAAAGACATACGTGCTAGCAAAATGCTAATGCACATAAAAATAAATAAATCTTTTAGCAGGGTGGTGGTGGCACATGCCTTTAATCCCAGCACTCAGGAGGCAGAGCCAGGCAGGGACTCTGTGAGTTCGAGGCCAACCTGGTCTAGAGAGTGAGATCCAGGACAGGCACTAAAGCTACACTGAGAAACTCTGTCTTGAAAAAAAAGAGTACTGCCAGGTCTTTCAGAGGTCCTGAGTTCAATTCCCAACTATTGCATGTTGGCTTAAAACCAGCTATAACGAGAACTGGCGCCTTATTCTGGTATTCAGGAATACATGCATGCAGAACTCTATATATAATAAATAAATCTTTTTTTAAAATGCACTCCTGCTTTGCAGTGGTGGCACACATCTTTAATCCCAAGATTAAGGAGACAGAGACAAGTGGATCTCTGTGATTTCAAAGCCATCAAGGTCTACAGAGTGAGTTCTAGTCCAGCCACTACTACATAGAGAAACCTCGTCCCTCAAAAAAAAAATCAGTCCCTTTAACACATCCAGTCTCTTTTAAAATCTAAAAATGATTTTAAAAGTTTGAAATCTCTCAAGTGTGGGCTCCTAAAAAAATAAAAATTAGGTTAAATAATTCTTTACTTCAAGAGGGAAAGGCCCAAGGCAAAGTCTCTCTCTGACAAATAAAATCCACTCTCCAACTGTGTAATAGTTTGATATCCAATGTCTAGATCCACTTACTATCTTCTGGGCTTTTCCAAAGGGCTTGAGGGCACTTCTTCAGCTCCATCATCTGCAGCACACACAGCTTGCCTTCCAGGCTCAGGATGGCTCCACTCTATAGCTGCTGCTGTTCTTGTCAGTCACCCCACAGTACTGACATCAACCACAATGATGGGTCTTCTGCTGCAACATGGCTGCACTTTCATCAACCCCTCTCATAGACTCTTTTCATGGTTCCAATCCTCAAATTCTCTGTATGTCTCCTTTAATTTTGGACCTTTAAGTGCTAGTGTACTTACACCTTCACCAATGGCATCTCCTGTCCTCTCACAGTGCCAAGCCTCAGGTGGAATCCATGACCACTTCATGCCTTCAAAACCAGTACCACCTGGGTGACTCTCACACCACCAAATTTGACTCCCAGCATGAAATACAACTACCTCTGGGACACAGCATCCGTGTGCTCTCAGGAACCACTTCTCAGAAGATTTCAACTCAGCAATGTTGGGCCTCTCTTTTTTTCTTTTAGTTTTATTTTTATACTGGAACTCACTCTGTAGCCC
The DNA here is from genome assembly GCF_049852395.1 of Peromyscus maniculatus bairdii. Classification (NCBI taxonomy): domain Eukaryota; kingdom Metazoa; phylum Chordata; class Mammalia; order Rodentia; family Cricetidae; genus Peromyscus; species Peromyscus maniculatus. The sequence goes on from NC_134852.1 coordinate 3,761,940, forward strand.
AGACTGGCCTAAAATTTACAACAATCTGCCTTGCTCTGCCTCCAGAGTGCTGGAATTAAAGCCATGCACCAACACTACCATGGGCTCTTCTTAATCATCACTAATTTCTCAAGCTAACCAGCATTAAGTACTCATTAAAACAAAATTTCAGTTTAGTAGTTCAGATAATTTGTTAATCAGAGCTGATAATTCAGCCCCGGTGAACCGGGGCCACAGAATCTTAATTCAAAATAACAAATGTCTCAAAGAGAGTCTTTAAACTTCCCTCTAAAACTTCACAAGTCATGTTCCCATATTCTGCATTGCACTCACCATTCTTATATTGTGAGCTACTACAGAACAGTTCACCATTAGTTAAATACTCAAAGGATTTTCTTATACATTATTGCAAAGTCCCTTCAAGGTTTTCCTACAAAGTAATATGGTCAGGTCTGTCAAAGCAAGACCCCACTCCTGGTACCAACTTGTCATAGTTAGAGTTTCTATTGCTGCAATAAAAAAAAAAAACATGGCCAAAAACCAAGTTGGAGAGGAAAAGTTGTATTTTGCACTCTTTTACATTTGAGATCATCATTGAAGGAAGCCAGGACCGAAGTCAAACAGGGCCAAGACTGGAGGTAGGAACTGAGGCAGAGGCCATGGAGGGGTACTGCTTACTGCCTTGCTCAGCCTGCCTTCTTACAGAACTCAGGACCACCAGCCTAGGAATGTCCCCACCCACTTTGATCTGGGCCTTCCCTATCAATGCCTAACTAAGAAAATGCCCTATAGCTGGACATCATTTTCATTTGGGGGAGGTGGGAGGCATCAAGACAGGATTTCTGCCCAGCAGTGGTGGCGCACGACTTTAATCCCAGCACTTGGGAGGCAGAGCCAGGCGGATATCTGTCAGTTCGAGGCCAGTCTGGTCTACAGAGTGAGTTCCAGGAAAAACACAAAACTACACAGAGAAATCTGTCTCAAAAACCAAATAAATAAATAAATAAATAAATAAATAAATAAATAAATAAAAATAAAAAGGACAGGGTTTCTTCATGTAGCCTTGGCTCTCCTGTAACTAACTCTGTAGACCAGGCTGGCCTCAAACTCACAGATATCTGCCAGCTTATGCCTTCCAAGGGCTGGGATTAAACGTGTGCACCACCACCGAAAGTTGAAAAATATTTTCTTAATGGAGGTTCCCTCCTCTCAGATGACTTTAGCTTGTGTCAGACTGACAAAACATTATCAAGTGCAGGGTACTTGAGCTGAAAGGTGAAGTGGACATATGCCTCATTCCTAACCCAGAAGCAATATCCAGCTGCTAATGAAATTTAGTTTCTTCCAGGGGAGTCTCACTGGGGAAACCAACTACTTTGAAGGGTAGAATGCATGTTCAACATTAGATGACAAGAGAAAATGGCATCTTTGGATGGTTCTAGTCTCACAATTTCATGACAGGGTATTTCACTTTTTTGTTTCTTTGTATTTTTCATCTTGTGTTTGTTCTTTTGTCTTGTTTTGTTTTGTCTTCTTATTTTTTTCTTCTCTCATTTTACCCTACTAGTTTCTCTGAGTATGAACAATGCCTATGACTTTATGTTTTGGTGGCATTGAGTGTGCAACAAATTGGGTCTCTGATTCATCTGAGTTTTCTTGGGTTCCTTTCCTTCTCTTTGTTTCTTTGGTTCAATCTAATGTGTTATTTTTGTTTTATCCTAGTATATTTTCTTTTAATGAATTTTATATTATTATAATCTCATAGAAATCTCTTTGCTTTCTAGTGAAAGACAAAAAGGTGTTGGATTCAGATGTGTGTGAATGTATGTGTGTGTTTGTGTGTGTGTGTGTGTTGAGTGTATTGTTATGTGGATGTGTGTGTATAAAAGTCCTTGGAGGCCCAAAGAGGGCATTGATCCCTTGGAGCTACTGTTACAGGTGGTGTGAACTACATTTTATGAGGGCTGTGTATTGAACTCAGCCATTTTGCAAGAGCAGCACATGATTTTGTCTACTTAGACATCTCTCGAGCTTCTGCAATATTCTGCAATATCTGTTTATTGAAACATCCTTCTCTCCTAAGTTCTACTCCTCTAACTCCCATGATGCATCAGAATTCTCTAGTCTTCCAGCCGCAAGGGGGAGAATTGTGTTGCCTTCATCTGAAAACATGAGGTCACAAACTTCCTTCAATTTCTCCAATATTCAATTGGTGTCAATGTCTTACATTCACTAAGATATCAAAAAGAAGCATCAGATTTTATTATAAATCTTATAGTACATATGAGACAAATAGAACATTACCACTCTGCAATAATTTCGAACAGCCATGTCTTGTAAAAATAGATAGCTAAGTGGAAGATTATGGGAGACAATGTAGATAAAAGTAGTACACGAGTCACTGATAAACAACATCATTAAAAAAACAGTGACAGTCACTAGCTAATGAATAATCTTTCATCATATGCTAATAGGTTGTTCAGTACCAACATTACATGTGTCATTTAAAATTTACAAAATGTGAGTACTGGAAGATGATTTCTCCCTTATCTTTTGAAGAGAATTTCTCTCTGGTCTTAACAAAATGATGTAGCACTTGGGGACAAAGACACATCCCAACAATCAAGCACTGGAGGCTAAGATGGAGAAAACCTCCACAGCCACCATAACCTTGCCCTTGGTGCTTTGGTAGACAGGGAGAAAAGTGACCCACTGCAGAACAACAGCATGCTGAATGTCAAGAATTTGGCTTCATTGAATGTGTCAGGGAGATTCCTGGCCAAGAAAGCCACAGTGAAGCTCCCCAGGGCCAAGGAACCCAGGTATCCTAAGAGAGAATAGAAAGCAGTTACTGAGCCCTTGTTGCACACAATGATGATGTGGCCATGCTCAGAGTATGCATCAGTGTCAACAGAGGGAGGAGATGTTCCCAGCCAGATTGCACAGAGAATAATTTGGATGATGGTGCAGACGGGAATAATGTAGTTAGGTACCCCTGATACCAGGAGCCACTTCATCCTTCTTCTAGGAGTAGTGACTTTGAAAGCCAAAACTACAGTAATTGTCTTGGCCAACACAGTGGAAACAGCCACAGTGAATAAAATACCATATGTTATTTGCTGCAGGATACAGGTAGCTGAGTTGGGATGGCCAATGAAGAGCAAGGAACAGAGGAAACAGAAGATGAGGGAGATGAGCAGGATGTAGCTGAGAGTGAGGTTATTGGCCTTCACAATGGGAGAGTCTTGGTGCTTCACAAAGATCCCAAGAACCAGAACGGTGAATGCAGACAAACCCAAGGCCATAGAGGACAGAGTCATCCCCAAGGTGTCATCAAAGGCCAGAAAGGTCACATCTTTGTACAGGCAGTGGTTCTGCTCTGCATTGGCATACTGGTCCTCTGGACACTTCAAACACTGATCCATATCTGAAGCAGAAAGCAAAGGTATTGTTAGTTCCACTTCAGCATTTCTTATGGACAGGCCACTCCAGTGTATTTTGGAAGCTTTACACCATTCACATACATTATTGATAAAGATGTAATTGAGACTTTTATGAAAAGCAGTGCTTCCATTTCATAATGCCTATCTTCTTCAAGGACAAACACAGATCCTATTGATACACTATAACATGAATCTTCCTGTCTGAATTAGAAGTGATGCCCTCATGAGAGATGGAGACTTGGTCATATCCAGGATGAAACTTCTTATAGTTTTTTTTATTTCCATATGATCACCAAACACATGAGTAGCCAAGCAACAACAAATTGAATCAATTGTGTGTGCATGCAAGTGCATATGTATGTGAAAGCAGAAAATGAAAATGAGTGTTTGAAACTAGTAAATTAAAAAGAGCCTTTGAGTTTGAGAGCTTTTGGTGCATATGAGTTGTGGGAAATAGAATGGGGAGAGAGAGAGGTTTTATAATGATGTATGAAATTCTCAAAAAAATTAATTAAATATAATGCCTATAGTTGTGTCCTCATCAGGGAACAGGGACACTAAACATTTTATAAAATGAAATAATCCTACTATTAAAGTAGAAACTCTACACATATATAACACCCAGAAGGCTTGTATCTTATATCACCACATTTGTGAACACAGAGCACCTACTTCCTTCCCTAATTTCCTTCTACATGAGACCACTGTGGGTACTTTCCCCATGGATGTTCCTGGGAAGTGAGGGATAAGAAATTTAGATAGAAATATAGAGAGAAGAGAGAGACAGAAACTCAAGATAGCCTCAGAGGAGCCTAGATCCTAATCCCCCAGCCCAGAACTTTATTCCAAAGGAATTTTTATATCAATGTCAAGGGGGGAGGCAAAAAAACTTCCCCAGTACTAGATACAGCTAAATGTAGACCCTACCAAACACCTAGTACCCAGGTCTGAGGTCCAATCATCCTCGTATGCAGCCCTGCTGGTAAAGCAAGCTCAGATATCACTAGGAAACCTCTGTGGACTCCAAAAGACCTGGGTTCTACTAATGTACTCAATTGTGAAGGAGGTTTTGGTAAAACAGCATGAACAAGACAAGATGAGAACTCCCAAGTGAGAATGGCTACACAGAATATTTGAATTGAACAATAATACCCCATTCATTAGTTGTAATTTCCACCTCAGTAATAAGTGAAATATGATTATAATTGTGTTAAATTGTGGATAATAACGGAGAGCAATGATGAGCTTCCAGGATTTTAAGTCATTTCATGAATAAAACCAAACTAGCATTTATGGACAGCTATAATTACATTTTTTGTTTGTTGTTCTTAAAGGGGCTAGAAAGATGGTTCATCTGTTAAGAACATGGTCTGCTCTTACAGGGGGCCTAAATCCAGTTCCCAAAACATGTGAAGTCCCAAATTTCTACCTGTAACTCTGGTACAAAGGGCATCAGATACCTCCAGTGTCCTTCACTGGGACCTGGCCCTGTAAGGATTTACTATCCTCTACATATGCCTAATTCAAATATTCATAAACATAAAGCTTTGTTAATTTTTTGTTGGTATTTATTAATATAAATGCCCTTTATAGTTATTATCTTAAATCAATTGTTTTACAATCTGTTTATTTTTTACACATGTGTGTGAGTGGTTTTGTGTGTGTGTGTGTGTGTGTGTGTTTGTGTAAAGTGCAATTGTCAAGAAGGCATCTTGTAGGAGTTGGCTCCATCTCATTTCAATGGGCTTCCTGCAATGAGTTCAGGTCATCAGACTTGTGGCAAGAGATTTACCTGCTAACTCTTCTCATTGACCCTAAATATCATTTTTTTAAGATTTAGTTGTTCATTATGTATACAGTGCTCAGCCTGCATGTATGCCTGCACACAAGAAGAGGGCAGCGAATCACATTATAGATAGTTGTGATCCAGCATGTGGTTTCTGGAAATTGAACACAGGATCTCTAGAAGAGCAACCCATGCCCTTAATTGCTGAGACATCTCTCCAACGCACCAAATGTATTTTTTAAATGTTCTTTGCATTATAGACAGTGACTGGCAATAAATGTCAAAAAACACTTATGGATTCTCATTTGAATTTGGCCATCTCCAAATCTATTATGTGTTGACTTATATGGACTGTGTATGCAAAACTATCATTGGAATAATTGCGGCTATTTATTCTCACTACAAAACTATTTTATTTATATTATTGTGACATTCGTTGCTACTGTGTACAAAAGTCTTAAGTGGGATACCTGTCTTTTTCTACATCAAGTGTCCAAATTTTCCCCATTTTTTATATGAAATCAAGTGCTGTCTCGTGTTTAGCTGTTTCTAGTAATTTTACCCACAGTTACTACTCTTTAGTCACCACACCCTACAATGGCATCAGTCAAAACTCTGAGAACCTCCCTCACATGGAAGTAACAGCACGTGCATCATCCCAAATTTTCCTTAGCAGGCTCCCATTGCAGCACCCTGAATTCACATCTTCATGCTGTCTTCCTCATGCACCTGTCAGCTAAATGACAACACAAAACACTAGCTATTTATCAAATGCTGTATAAACAACATGCCTACCACCACACAATACTTCTTTACCATCACAGCACATGGTGACTCAATATTTCTGTTTGTCAGCAATATTTGTAGGCAGTGGCAAGAACAAGTTGTGTAGGATTCATGACTTCAGTGGCAGGAGATGACTCAACAGTTAAGAGTGTTTACCAGTAGCACAGACACTGAGAGTGATAATTAATAAATAGGACCACCTGAAATGGAGAAGCTTTTATAGAGCAAAGGACAGGGTCAATAAGACCAAAGGACAGCCTACAGAATGGGAAAAGATCTTCACCAACCCCACATCTGACAGAGGGCTGATCTTCAAAATATATATAAAGAACTCAAAAAGCTAGACATCAAAATACTGAACAATACAATTAAAAAATGGTCTACAGAGCTAAACAGAGAATTCTCAAGAGAAGAACCTCAAATGCCTGAAAGGCATTTAAGGAATTGCTCAACATCTTTAGTCATCAGGGATACGCAAATCAAAACAACTCTGAGATACCATCTTAAACCTGTCAGAATGACTAAGATCAAAAACAGTGAAAACAGCTTATGTTGGAGAGGATGTGGAGCAAGGGGAAGATTCCTCCACTGTTGGTGGGGATGCAAACTTGTACAGCCACTCTTCAAATCAGTATGGTGGTTTCTCAGAAAATATGGAATGAGTCTTTCTCAACACCCAGCTATACCACTCTTGGGTATATACACAATGAATGCTCAATTTTACCACAAGGACACATGCTCAACTGTGTTCATAGCAGCATTATTTGTAATAGTCAGAACCTGGAAACAGCCAAGATGCCATTCAACTGAAGAATGGATAAAGAAAATATGGCACATATACACAATGGTGTACTACTCAGCAGTAAAAAAAAAATATATCATGAAACTTGGAGGCAAATGGACAAATCTAGAAAATGTCATTTTGAGATGTCATTTTGAGTGATGTAACCTAGACTCAAAAGGACAATCATAGTATGTACTCACTCATAAGTGGATACTAAATTGAACAGAAGGAATAGCCAGACTGCAACCCACAACTCCAGAGATGTTAGCTAACAGGGAAAGAGCCAAGGAGGGACACATTGATGACCCTGTGAAGGAGAAGTGGATGAGATCTATGAGTGGACTGGGTGTGGGGGTGGCAGAGGGTGAGGAGTGGGGGATGAGAACAGAGGGGAATGGGAGGTTCAAGATGGAACAGGGACACAGTGGGAGGGCAGAGAGGAAGATTCCATGATAGATGAGGACATCATGGTAATAGGAAGAGGCAGGGTACTGGGGAGACTCTCAGGAATCCACAAGGTTGACCCCACTTTGGTCTGCTGGCAGTGGTCCAGAGGGTGCCTGGACTGGTCTATTTAATTGACCATGCTAGCAAATACCCTAGCTGTCATCATAGAGCCTTTGTGACTGATAGAGGCAGATACAGAGATCCATGGCCAGGCACCATGCTGAGCTCTGGGAATCCAAATGATGAGAGAGAGGAGGGATACTACAGTAGAGGGGTGTCCAGATGATGATGGGAAAGCTTGCAGAGATGACCTTCCACACTGGGGAAGCCCATGAACTGTGGACTAATGGCTGTGGAGCCTCCATGGGACTGGACTAGGCCTTCTGGATACAGAAGATGGTTGTTTGGCTTGAACTGTTTGGGGAACACCCAGGCAGGGGGATCGTCATCTGTACCTGGTCTGTAGGGAGGCTTCTGGAATCTGGTGCCTGAGGTGTGAAATGTTGCACAGCCTTGGTGCAATGGGAAGGGACTTTGACCTGCCTAGGCTCAGTGTGCTGGGCTCTGCTGACTCCCCATGGAAGACCTCGATTTGGGGGATGTGGAGATGCGGGGTAGCTTGGGAAAAAGGGCTGGGGGTGGGAGGAGGGAGGAAGGAGGATCATGGATAGTATGTGGAATTAGTAGAAAATTTCTTAATACAGAAAAGTTGAAAAAAGAGAGCTTACAGCTCTTCCAGAGAACAAGGGTTTGGACTCAGCATCCACGTGGAAGCTTACCTCTGTCTGTAGTTCAAGGACCAGGAGCTTGTATGTACTATTTTGGCCTCCACAATATCCTGAATTTAAACTCACACAGGAATACATACATACATTCAAAGAGGGTAAATGAATAACCAAATATTTACAAAGACTCCTGACTCCAATCTAGTCTACTTGTACCTTTACAGGAATACAATCATTTGGACAAATATAGTGTAGCATTCCCTCACAGGGATGTTTTATTTTTTAAGACACTATCATTTACAAAATACTAACAGCAATGATTTTCCAGTGAGTCAAGTGTATATGTGAAGGTACAGGTTGTTATTTATAAGGACATTATTATTGATCACATACTTATAAAACACAATTAGAAAAGGAATAGATTTCATTTGTGCTGTAAAAGGGCCACAGAACTTAGTATGTCCCCAGACCCTCCATAGCTCAACTGACTCCATGATAGAAGTACCACTCAGATTATAAAACTCACCACATAGCAGCACCACTTGCCAAACTGAAGCAGAGGCCTAATCCATCATAGTCCTTATAGTAATATTCAAATTTCAAACTATCCTTTTCTGAACCTGTCTGTTGGACACTCTGACAGCCTCCTCTATCTGGATGGCCATATTTCCCCAGCATTTGGTAAAATTGTGGCTGTCATTCTATTAGAAATACCTTTGGTCCTTTCACATGTTGTCCTCCTCTTCTGCCTGTGCTTTCTTAACTTGATATTTTATTGATCTTCATCATTCCTTATTGTTTTATATAAAGAATTATATACTTATGTAATGAATTATATAATTATATTGTTTTATATAATAAATTATAATTCATCTGTCTTGTTTCAAGTCCCAATAGCCTGTCTTCTACTTGAGGTATTGTCTTAGTAACACGTGTAATACAGTTTGCTGTGTGAATTGTTGTGTCTTTCATTTTCAGAATGGCAGTATGAATTCTTCATTGTTATTGTACCTTTATTGAATTTTTGTCTCTTCTTCATTCAATTCCTTATTATTTGCAAGTGTTTGTCTAGTTGGATTATCCTCAGAGGTAACTTGAATGCTCTTTGATTTCTGGAACATTCTTACAACTATTCTTTGAAGTCTTTGTTTAGTATGTCATTGAGTTCACTGTCACCTAAGCCTATGATTGTATCATTTGGAGTCCTGCTTCCTCACTGTTTGCAAGTTTCATTTCTACTTAGAATTTGCATATCTAGAATATGGCACATATTGTTTTGTTTTTAGTCCTCCCTATCCTTTTGGTTGATGTTTTGTAATGTTTGTTCAAGTTAGGCCTGGTAGAAGCAGACTTGTGATTTCATTACTCTCTTCTGATCTAGTGGTTCAGGCTAGTAGCTAAAACTTCAACCCATTTGCTCTGTTCTCTGAGCATAATTTTCTCATCATTGTGAAAATAGAATATTAACTCCTGATTTAACTCTATCTTAGTAACTTGAGATATCACTTCAGATTAAGTTTGCACACTTTCTGGAAGTTAACGCCTTTCAAATTCAGCAAACAATAATGTAGTAGGCAATGTAGTTCAGATACCATAAAACCAGACATATCAGAATCAATACCTATGATATATCTGAGAACACATAATGGGATATTTTATTTTCAAAATTTTTCAAAGACAAATTATTATAATTATGAGTACCTGTCCAACCAAACAAGAAAACAATACAAATCTTTCTGTTTATTTTTTATTTGTTTGTTTGCTTGAATGTGTTATGCAAGAATTAAGGTGCAAAGAAATGTTCTCATAATGAAGGATTCCTTTCGAAATTATGTTTGAGGGCAGGAGAGGTGGCAGCAACCTATCACATTTGCTGCTCAATGCCCCAACTCCTTCACTTAGGTGCAAAATTGTTTTCAGGCACTGGGTATCATAGTCCCTCTGTGGGCATGCTTACATACCTAATACTCATATGGAACAAATATACACAGGAAAAACATCCATATACATAAAAAGTATAAAAAACAAGTTTTAGTTAATATCTAATGTGGCCCATGAAAATGTGAATGTATTGTTAGACAAGAAGGCAGTTTAGGACCTCCTAGTCAAAGTACTTGAATAAAATAATAGAATATCAATTAATGACTTGCATATCTGTTCCTAGTTCCAAATCTTTCCTTACAAATAGCTTCAGATTTCCAGCATGTGGAATAGAGATTCAACAGAAGAGATGAAAATCAATGGGCAGCAATCAGAATGGTACCAAGAGAATATTGATAAATTTACTGTGAATAATATCAAGTGGTCATATCTAGTTTTATATTTGTTTACAAAGCAAAATGTTTCTGATATGATAAAAATATATCATATGTTTGTCTTAGATTTTCAAAAACTTACCAAAAAAATCATATTTTTAAAAAATGATGGGAAGAAACATCATCCAGAAGTTTAAAATTGTGTTTTTACATGATCATCCATCTAATTTCACTAAGTCACAGAGAAACCCAAATGGCCTCACTTGAGAGTGGCTACAACTCGGAAGTGTACACCAATATATTTTGTCATACCCACCTGTCTACTTCCTGTGGCCCACTCTATCATATCTTCATATAAATGGAGCTGTTCACCATGTGGAAAATATGGCATAAACTCTCCTATTTTCACCTTAAGTCCAACACCATGGGGGAAATTAGAAATGTGGTAAATGCCATACTCTGCTTGTGTTTTTTTTTTTCTGATTCATATGTATTACATCTCCAGCAGGATTAACAAAGTGCATATTCTTCAGATATAGGTGAAGCTGAAAGATAGGCAACATGCTTTATTCTATATTCCTTTATTTTAAGTCTGAAGATGATTTTATTTCATCTTAAGACAACTTTATTGAAGGTGCCCAGGGAAGAAACTCAATGAAAGCATGTGAATAAATAAAGTTATTGTGTCCTTGAATTTTAGTTCTCTCAGGGGAAACCATCAAACACAAACACAGAAAAACACACAAATATCAAACATAAATATGCACCATAAACACACACACACACACACACACACACACACACACACACACACACACACTTCCACACAAACACCCCTGCAGAGGCACACACATAATACAGCCATACTCATTAATACACATACACACTAACACACACATACAGACAGACCTAAGCAATCAAAATCACACACACTGAGACACACACTGATAAAAATATTCACAAAGAGACACACACAACAAACATATGCTCATATCCCCAGTCACAAACAAACACAGGAGAGAAATATTCATACATGCAAAGTACCACATCTATACACATGCATACAAAGTCACAGAAATACATTTAGACACCCACAAAGATACAAACACGTACACAGAAACAAACACAAAACATACAGAAAATCAGATGCAAATGTACTCACACACACAGGTACACAAGTAGATATTGAACTGAATCAGCACTATTTCCTGTAATATAGCTATCAGAGAATCACGAGGGTTAAGGTCCCCAGAGCATACGTTGGTGTCAGAATCAGGTGAGTACACTTATGCAAACCATCCCTTATAGCAAACACCACATACATGACAAATATTGGTTTTGGCATGTGAGAGACTCTTTAGAGATTATAACATTGATGACACCAAGTACCATCCACTGGAAGATACAGTACCTGTGAGCAGTCAGAATCCAGTTCTCTCAGAGTTGAGACTGGCTGGTTTTCTACTTGTTGAAGAAGCATTTCATGGAGAGCATGGGCCACAGCATACACAGCATTGTATATATCATAAGCATCATCACTAAAGGCCATGTCAAAACTCTGTAGCATTAACCATTCCAGTGAGGCATTGAATGAGCAGTTCTCCAGTGTCTTACAGTTAGATGTGGAGGCTTCACAGCTAAAGTACAACCACCCCAGTCGGTCCAGGAATAGGTCTGTGTATTTGGAAGAGTTTAACGTCTGAACAAAATTTTTAAAACCAGAAATATCAGCATGATGGTGTTCAAAAGCAAGAGTCCCATGGAATGAGTCAAGGATGAAGTCTCTCTTACTTGTAATGAAATCCCACTGTGAGGTGGTGACCCATATTCTCTGTATACCCTGTGATACCCACATTCTAAAGCACACAGCTAGAGTACTGTCTGTGTCACCATAAATGATAACAACATTTGTGGATGATGTCTCAATTTGGTTGTTATACACTTCAGCTCTTGACATGTATAGCTCCATGTTGACAGGAATCATGATCACAAAGGCTAAGCAGATTCTTTGGATTTCACTCTCTCCTCTCAGATCTGGGAGAAATTGGAGACCCTGGTCATCATCTGAGATGGCCAGCCCAACCCAGTTCCAGTTGAATTGAAGCACCAAAGAGACCATGGCCAGGGCCAGAGCTGTGTCCTTGGGGGCCATCTGATACAGACTGGGAAACTGTTCATGATCACTCAGGATAGGATTGAAATGTCCATAGGTGAGCTAAAGGACATAGAACACAGGAAGCAGCATGAGGTAGAGGACTGTCAGAAATCTCAATGGAAGCCCTGAGGTGTGTGAAGTACCAGTTTAAATGACAGGAAGGCAATTTCCCCTATTACTACAGTTATACAACACTGTTAGAAACCTGCAGAAAATTACCCGTCTACAATTTGTTCAAGGAAAATCACTTTGACTGCTAATTTTTGTTCTCATCTACATATCAAACGATGAATTGGGAATGTCCCATTAATTACTCTTGAACTTGATTTACATTAATGTGAAGCCAATCTACTCCATATACTCTCCTCAGCATCAGGCTTAGCCAAGAAAAGAGAAAGATTTCATACTTTATCACCAAAACAACCTCACCTGTGGATATTTGTAGATGTCAAAGAATTGTGCCAGGCTCATGGATGGTGCTAACATTGGTCCTGTAATCATTACACGACATTTGATCTTACGTTTACAGATGTAGTTAACAAGAAGTCTATAGCTTTTGGTAGTAACGTATATGAATTTTTGAAATGCTTGTTTATCATGATAATTGTCTGTGAAGAAGTAAAACATGAGAGACACATTTGGTAGAAGATATAGACTCCTGTTGATTTCTTCCACAGCAAAGGCCAAAGGCAGAGCAAACTGGTAGTTTTCGGGTGGTATTCTAAAAATAAAGGCACAGGATTTAGTATGGATAAAGCTCTATAGATGAATGCTTTGTAGTTAATACAATGATTATCATACATAAAATGTCATTTTCAGATATAGCTTGACAAATTCCCCTGTGTTGTAAGGTTGGAAAGCAGGAGATGCTTGAGAGCTTGAAAAAAAACCTAAACGACTGATGAGAGTAGATGTCACAAAAATGAGAAATGTGTTATTGTCCACATTGACAGAGAATTTCATCTTGGCATTTTAAGTACTGGATTCACATTTGATAAATGATATGTGTGTGTATTTGTAGGAAGCTTGAGAATGCAGTTTTCCTGGGGGCCAGAAGAGGAAGCTGGATCCTGCAGAGCTGGAAATTTAAGTGGTTTTGAGGTGCCTGCCAACATGGGTGGTTGAAACTGAACTCAGATCCTTTGACAGATCAGCAAGTGTTCTTAACTGATGACTCATGTCTACAGCCCCAGTTTATTACTACTTTCTATATTCTAGATATTCTTTAGTCTAGTACAGCCAGTAGATATTATTCCATTTGTATGGGCTGCCTCATAACATGCTCATAGCATTTTTGAATGCAAACAAAACTAGTTTTATGCAATCACACTTGTTAAAATGTGGTCTAATTTCCTGAGCTATTCTATATATTTCGATGTTTTCTCCATTTTTTTTAATTGATTGTATTCTTTCTAGATGTACATTTTTTTCACATTCTTTTTTTTATTATTATTTTACAACACCATTCAGTTCAACATAATAGCCACAGATTCCCCTGTTCTCCCCCTCTCGCCCCCCTCCCCCCAGCCCACCCCCATTCCCACCTCCTACAGATCAAGGTCTCCCCCGAGGACCAGGGTCGACCTGGTAGACTCAGTCCAGGCAGGTCCATTCCCCCCTCCCAGACCGAGCCAAGTATCCCTGCATACGTCCCAGGATTCAAACTGCTAACTCATGCAACAAGCCCAGGACCCGGCACCAATGCACAGCTGCCTACCAAACAGATCAAGCCAGATGATTGTCTCATGCATTCAGGGGGCCTGATCCAGTTGGGGGCCCCTCAGCTTTTGGTTCATAGATCCTGTGCTTCCATTCATTTGGTTATTTGTCCCGGTGCTTTATCCATCCTTGGCTTCAACAATTCTCGCTCATATAAACCCTCTTCTTTCTCACTAATTAGACTCCCAGTGCTCCACCAGGGGCCCAGCCGTGGATGTCTGCATCCAGATTCCTCAGTTCTTGGATGGGGTTTATGTCACAACTATTAGAGTGTCTTGCCATCCCATCACCAGAGTAGGTCAGTTCCTGCCGTCTCTCGACCATTGCCAGCAGTCTTTTGCGGGGGTATCTTTGTGGATCTCCGTGGGCCTCCCTAGCTCTCTGCTTCCTCCCCTTCTCACCTTCTCATGTGGTCTTCATTTACCATGGTCTCCTATTCCTTGTTCTCCCTCTCTTTTCTTGATCCAACTAGGATCTCCCACTCTCTTTCCCTCAACCGTCGCCCTTCATTGTTCCCACTCATGACCAGGCTGTTCATGTAGATCTCGTCCATTTCTCCGTGTCTTTTTTTGGGGTCCCGTTTTCCAGGTAGCCTCACTGGTGATGTGAGTAGCAGTCCAGTCATCCTTGTTCCACATCTAGCATCTTCCTATGAGTGAGTACATACCATATTTGTCTTTCTGAGTCCGGGTTACCTCACTCAGGATGATTTTTTCTAGATCCATCCATTTGCCTGGAAACCTCATGATGTCATTGTTTTTCTCTGCTGAGTAGTATTCCATTGTGTATATGTGCCACAATTTATTTATCCATTCTTCAGTTGAAGGGCATCTAGGTTGTTTCCAGGTTTTGGCTATTACAAACAATGCTGATATGAACATAGCTGAGCAAGTGCTCTTGTGGTATGATTGAGCATTTCTTGGGTATATGCCCAGGAGTGGTATAGCTGGATCTTGGGGGAGATTGATTCCCAATTTTCTAAGAAAGCGCCATATTGATTTCCAAAGTGGTTGTACAAGCTTGCATTCCCAGAAGCAGTGGAGGAGAGTTCCCCGAGTTCCACATCCTCTCCAGCATAAAGTGTCTTCAGTGTTTTTGACCTTAGCCACTCTGACAGGTGTAAGGTGGTATCTCAGAGTTGTTTTGATTTGCATTTCCCTGATGATTAGGGATGTTGAGCAATTCCTTAAGTGTCTTTCAGCCATTTGGGTTTCCTCTGTTGAGAATTCTCTGTTTAATTCTAAAGCCCATTTCTCAATTGGACTATTGGTCCTTTTGATGTCTAATTTCTTGAGTTCCTTATATATTCTGGATATCAGTCCTCTGTCACATGTGGGGTTGGTGAAGATCTTTTCCCATTCTGTAGGCTGTCGCTTTGCCTTGTTGACCGTATCCTTTGCTCTACAAAAGCTTCTCAGTTTCAAGAGGTCCCATTGATTGATTGTATCTTTGGGATAAAGCTTACTTGATCATGGTACATAATCTTTTTGATATATTCTTGGATTCTGCTTGCAAGTATTTTATTATTTTTGATTCTATGTTCATAAGGGAAATTAGTCTGTAACTCTGTTTCTTTGTTGACTCTTTTTGTGGTTTGAGTGTCAAGGTTACCATGGCCTCATAAAATGTATTTGCCAATGTGCCTTCTGTTTCTGTTTTGTGGAATAATTGGAGGAATGTTGATATTAGCTCTTCTTCAAAGGTCTGGGAGAATTCTTTGATAAAACCATCTGGTCCCTGGCTTTCTTTGGTTGAAAGATTTTTAATGGCTGCTTCTATTTCCTTGGGGATTATAGGTCAGTTTAATTTGTTTAATTGATCTTCATTTATCTTTGGTAAGTTGTCTCTATCAAGAAAAATATCCCTTTCTTTCAGGTTTTCCAATTTTGTTGAGAACAGGTTTTTAAAGTTTTACATAATGTTTCTTTGGGTTTCCTTGCTGACTGTTGCTGTAACCCACTTGTCATCTCTGATTTTATTAATTTGGATATTCTTTCTGTGTCTTTTAATTAGTTTGGATGGAGGTTTGTCTATCTTGATGATTTTCTCAAAAAGCAATGCTTTGTTTCATTGATTCTTTGCAATGATCTCTATGTTTCTGTTTACTGATTTTAGGCCTCAGACTGATTTTTTTCCATCTACTCCTCTTCGGTGTTCTGGTTTCATTTTGTTCTAAAACTTTCAGATGTACTCTTACATTCCTGGTGTGAGATCTGTCCTTTTCATGTAGGCAATTAGTCTTATGAACTTTCCTCTACACCACTTTCATTGGGTCACATAAGTGTGGATGAAATTATAAACGGTCTTATTAAATAAGAAACACAGAGCCAAATGCACAGTTAATAGCCCCAAAGATCAGAGCACTAGTGAATAGCCTTTAGCTTACCAGTAACTGCTGTCCTTCCCCTGAGAGAGACCTTCTCCTATGTGACCTGTCTTTTTATTGCCTTTTTGTTCTACCTTCTCATTGGCTTTAAACCCAACCACATGATTTCCTCATCATTGCCTGTCTACACAGACCTCCAGATCTCTATGGTTCATACTGAGATTGAAGGTTCGGGTCACCGCTTGGATGTGTCCTTGAAAACACAGAGACTGTGCCTGCCATGTGATCAGATTAAGGGCATGTGCCACAACTGCTGGACTTCTGCTAAATTGCTTGCTTTTAGCTCTGAACCCCTGGTAACTTTATTTATTAAAAAACAAATCAATTAACATTTCAGCACAAATAAAATATCACCATACATAAGTTTAGGTATGTTGTACATTCATTTTCATTGAAGTCTAGGAAGTCTTTATTTTCTTTATCTCTTCTTGAACCAGTAGTGATTCAGTAGATGAATGTTCTGTTGTTGCTGAAATACGGCTTTAATCCACTGTAGTCTGATAAAATATATGTGGTTATTTCAGTTTTCTTGTATCTATTGAACTTGCTTTGTGGCAAGTATTTGGCAAACTTTGGAGAATGTTCCAGGGGATGCTGAAAAGAAAGTATATTCTTTTTTTGTGTTTGTGTGAATTGTTCTGTAAATGTCTGTTAAGTTTATTTGAGTTATAACATCTGTTAGCTCCATTATTTCACTGTTTAGGTTTTATCTGGATAGCCTGTCTATTGGTGAGAGAGGGTTATTGAAGTCTTCTATAATTAATGTGTGAGGATTTTGTGTGATTTCAGGTTTAGAAATGTTGCTTTTACAAATAAGGGCTTTGACATTTGAGCCATGGTGTTAAAAACTGCAAAGTTCTCTTCTTGGATTTTTTTCTTCCTTTTGATATGTATGAAATGTTCTTCTCTACCTCTTATGATTAATTTTGTTTGGAAGTCTATTTTGTTAGATATTATAGTAGCTACACCAGCTTGCTTCTTAGGTCCATCTGCTTGGAAAATATTTTCCAACTCCTTACTCTGAGTTAACATATATTTGATGTTGAGATGTGCTTCTTTTTTTATAATTAAAAAGGTTTTATTCAGTTTATATAATAACAAAAATTGCCCTTTCTTCCTTTCTCCCAACCTCCCAGCTTCCCCCCCCATGACCAACCCACCCCCTATTCCCTCCTCTGTCAAAGTAAGACCTCACATGGGAAGTCAGCAGAGCCTGGTGCATTCAGTTGAGGCTGGTCCATGCCACTCCCCATTCATTATGGCTATGCAAGGTGTCCCACCATAAGTAGTGGGCTCCAAAAAGCCAGCTCATGCACCAGAGATGGATCCTGATCCCACTGCTGACAGCTCCTATAAACAGATCAAGATACACATATGTCTTGATTACACGGAGGTCCTAGTCCAGTCCCATGGAGGTTCCATAGCTGTTGGTCTAAAGGTCATGAGCTCAAACTAGTTTGGTTTGGTTGTCTCTATAGGTTTCTCCAACATGATCTTGATGCCTCTTTCTCATGGAATTCCTCTTCTTTATTCTTCAACTGGACTCCTGAAGCTCAGCCTGGTGTTTGGTTGTTTATCTTTACATTGGCTTCCATCAGTTAGTGGATGAAGGCTCCATGATGACAGTTAGTGTACCTACTGATCCAATTACTGGGTTATGCCAGTTCAGGCATCCTCTCTACTATGGAAACTTCCCTGTAATCCTGGTTTCTCCCTATCCTCATGATATCTCCTTCTATCAAGGTATCTCTTTCATTGATCTCCTACTCATTCCCTGTTCCAGTTCAACCATCCCATTCCATTATGTTCTCATTCCCCAACCCCACCCTCCATTTTTCCACCACCCCCAGTTTACTCATGGATATTTCATCTATTTTCTCTTCCCAGGGTGATCCATGTATCCTTCTTAGGGTACCCATGTTAGCTAGCCTCTCTGGAGTTGTGGGTTATAATCTAGTTACTCTTTGCTTTCCATCTAGTATCCACTTGTGAGTGAGTACATACCATGTTTGTACTTCTGAGTCTGGGTTACTTCACTCAGAATGGTATTTTCTAGTTCCATTCATTTGCCTCCAAATTTTATGATGCCATTATTTTTTATTGCTGAGTATTACTCCATTGTGTATTTTTTTTTTTTTTGGTTTTTTGAGGCAGGGTTTCTCTGTGTAGCTTTGCGCCTTTCCTGGAGCTCACTTGGTAGCCCAGGCTGGCCTCGAACTCACAGAGATCCGCCTGGCTCTGCCTCCCGAGTGCTGGGATTAAAGGCGTGTGCCACCAACGCCCGGCTCCATTGTGTATTTTTATCACATTCTCTTTATCTGTTCTTAGGTTGATGGGAATCTAGGTTGTTTCCAGGTTCTTTGAAACCCCATCCAAGGCCTGAGGAATCTGGATACAGACATCCACAGCTAGGTCCCCAGGTGGAGAGCTGGGAGTCTAATTAGTGAGAAAGAGGAGGGTTTATATGAGCGAGAATTGTTGAAACCAAGGTTGGATAAAGCACAAGGACAAATAGCCAAATGAATGGAAACACATGAACTATGAACCAAAGGCTGAGGTGCCCCCAACTGGATAAGACCCTCTGAATAGGTGAGACAGTCGATTGGCTTGATCTGTTTGGGAGGCATCTAGGCAGTGGTACCAGGTCCTGGGATCTCTGCATGAGACAGCTGTTTGAAACCTGAGATTTACATAGGGACACTTGGCTCAATCTGGGAGGAGGGGACTGTACCTGCCTAGACTGAGTCTATCAGGTAGATCTCAGTCCTCGGGGGTGGCCTTGATCTGGAGGTGTTGGGAATGGGGGGTGGGCTGGGGGGAAGGGGAGGGAGCAGGAAGGGGAGAACAAGGGAATCTGTGACTATTATGTAGAACTGAATAGTATTGTAAAATAAAATAAAAAAGAGGGAAGATGGTTTCTATGAGCAAAAGGCATCAAGATCATAATGGGAAAATCTACAGAGATTACAGAACCTAGCTAGTAGGAATTCACGAATGTTAGACCAACAGCTGTCCAGCCGACACGGGACTGGACTAGGAACTCTGCATATGGGATTCAGTTGTGTACCTTGGTCTGTTTAAGGGAGCCCTGGAAGTGGGATCCAGATCTATCCCTGGGACATAAACTGGCATTTGGGAGTCCATTGCACAACTTTGATGCAGAAGGGAGGGGCTTGGAACTGCCTCAACTGAATGTCCCAGGCTTTGCTGAGTACCCATGGGAGGCATTACATTTTCAGAGGAGGAAATGGGGGTTGGGATGGCAGTAGGATGCTGGATGAGAGTTAGAGGAGGGCTGCGAAGGGGATATGTTGTTGGTATGTCTCTAGAACCAGCCTGGCTCCAGTAAAGCTGGCAGAGTCGTGGGCTAGAATAGGGGCTCAGGGAAGGAGGTGCTGTTTGGGGCTCTAATTCTTATTTATTTTCTTCTGGTCTTTTTGGACTTTTCCTTTTTTTTTTTTTTTTTTTTTTTTTTTTTGGTTTTTTCGAGACAGGGTTTCTCTGCGTAGCTTTGCGCCTTTCCTGGAGCTCACTTGGTAGCCCAGGCTGGCCTCGAACTCACAGAGATCCGCCTGGCTCTGCCTCCCGAGTGCTGGGATTAAAGGCGTGCGCCACCACCGCCCGGCTGGACTTTTCCTTTATACATCGGTTTACAACTTTGTGTTTTGAGTTTTTGTAGATTGTGTGTGCCTGTGTGAGAGAGTAAGGTTTCTTAATTGTCATTTTGTTGGTGTTTTATTTATTTCTCTTTTTAAAGAAAGAGAAAAAGAAAAGGGGTGGAATTGGGTGGGCATGGAGATGGGGAGAATCTGAGAGGAGTTCCAGGAGGGTAAAATCATGATATGAATGTATCACATAATGATTATGAATGGTAATGTGATGCTATAAAAAGAATTAAATATATATCCCAAAGAAAAATGTATATAGAAATATGGACGTTATTAATATATTGAAAATATTGCAGAAAATCCATAAGCATAAATTATAATCTAGGAGTAAATTGATAAGATATCAGGAACACGGTGTTAAAACACTGTTCCATAAAGACATAAAAATACATGAGCAGTTCTGTATCAATGCACTACATAGATACTATTTTACAGAGTTTTGAGAAGAGTGGCAAGGCTGCAAGAAGTTCAGAATTTAAATTTACTCAGGCTCCTTCAGAGAATGAGGAAACTTAGATAATACTCTGGACTTCATGAATGTAGGTACATTTGGGCTACATATAAGAGAACAGAATTATAAGATAAGGATTTCAAAGTAAATCCTCTCTATCACACTGAAGTCCCATGCCCTCTTAAGAATGGAAATGTCCAGGCTGGCCTCAAACTCATGATCCTCCTGCCTCTGCCTCCTTCAGCAAATCCTACTGGCGTGCAGTCGATTGGCTTGATCTGTTTGGGAGGCATCTAGGCAGTGGTACCAGGTCCTGGGCTCGTTGCATGAGTTAGCTGTTTGAAACCTGGGACTTATGCAGGGACGCATGGCTCAAGCTGGGAGGAGGGGACTGGACCTGCCTGGACTGAGTCTATCAGGTCAATCCCAGTCCTCGGGGGACACCTTGATCTGGAGGAGGTGGGAATGGAGGGTGGGCTGGGGGGAAGGGGAAGGGTGTAGGAAGGGAGTTAACAAGGGAGTCTGTGGCTATAATGTAGAACTGAATAGTATTGTAAAATTAAAAAAAAATTTAAAAAAGAATGGAAATGTATTAACGAAGAAGCAATATCAGAGCAAAATTAGGTGCATGCAATGTATTCAGTGCTCTAAAAGCTTGTAAAGCAAATACAACAGTGTCACTAAAGGCGAAGACACGATACAAGTAACAACAGAGAAAGCATTGGGGCTATTTAATTTCTGTCAGCATAAAGCAGAAGGCAAATGGAGTTTAATTGTTCTGAAAGAAAGCAAGATGGTCCAGATAACATTGCAATGTTCCAGAGCATGGGAGTGGCTTAGGATAAAAGAGAAAACCTGAGTATGCATTCATGATCACCAGCATTTCTGCCAGATGTGGATCAGTGTGTGAAGTGTCCAGAAACACACTATGCAAATACTGAGAAGAGCCACTGCCAACATAAGACTGTCACATTTCTGACCTATGATGACCCCTTGGGAAAGATGCTCAGCTTCATATCCCTGGGCTTCTCATCACTCACAGCTGTCATTCTCGGGGTATTTTTGAAGCATAGAGATACTCCAATTGTCAAGGCCAATAATCAGCATCTCAGTTATAACCTGCTCATCACTCTCATCCTCTGTTTTCTCTGTCCCTTTCTTTATATTCGCCATCCTAGCACAGTCACCTGTATCCTACAGCAGAACATATTTGGACTTCTGTTCACTGTGGCTCTTTCCACTGTGCTGGCCAAAACTCTCACTGTACTTATAGCCTTCAAGATCACTACTCCAGGGAGAATGAGGAGGTGGCTGCTGATAGCAAGGACCCCTAATTTCATCATTCCCATCTGTACCCTACTGCAAGTTGTTCTCTTTGGAATTTTTCTGGCAACTTTTCTCCATTTATTGACAAAGATGCCCATTCAGAACATGGACACATCATCATCATTTGCAACAAAGGCTCAGCTATTGCCTTCCACTGAATCCTGGGATATCTGGGAACACTGTCTATAGGCAGCTACCTTATGGCTTTTTTTTGTCCAGGAATCTGCCTGACACATTCAATGAAGCCAAGTTCCTGGCTTTCAGCATGCTGGTGTTCTGCCATGTCTGGGTCAGCTTTCTCCCTGTCTACCATAGCACCAAGGGGAAGGTCATGGTGGCTATGGAAATCCTCTCTATCTTGAATTCTAGTACATTAATCTTAGGCATCATCTTTGCATCCAAGTGCTACATCATACTATTAAGACCAGAAAGGAATTCAATTCATCATATCAGGGACAAAACATATACTACAAGGAAAATCCTTAAAACCTAGCTCACATGTGTCTTACATTAAAGAGCTTTGAAGCATGATAGTTCTACACTATCTGAATCATCACACATGAAGCTATAATTTGGCATTTGATCCCATAAGCTGTTATTTCTTTAAGTAATCATATAAGCTTACCAAATTCTGCATCCATCACTTTTTTCATGTTGAGATACATCCTACATTTTGAGACCTCCTCTTGCATTCACTATTACTTTTGTGATATTGATTTCAATTCCTGATGAAATCCTAATTTGTGAGTTCCTCCACTTGGAACATTCATATATTTTATTAACTTGACAACTAGATTATTCAAAAAAATTTATTTCCACTGTCAATTACATATGCTGATGAACATATTCACAAGTTATATATGTAAATATTATTAAACATGTTGTAAATTTGACATACAGTACAACAAACATGTCAATATAGTGTATTGTTTCTGAAGGCCTTAGGACATCTCACCACTTTTTCATGGTTTCATTTCTTATGTATTTTTATTCTGAAGAAATCCAAATTCCTTACATTAGTTGTAACTTTTTGTGAAGATTGTACTCTATCGGTTACTGCATAATGAGCTACATACTAAGTTATTGCAAACTTAGGACCTCATTTTATTACCCAACACCAAATGTCAACCAGAACAACAAATTTGCAGTCAACACCTGGAACCTCTCTTTGAATTATGGTGCCCTGTGTCAAATGTAATTCCTTCCACTGACTCTGTACTCACTTCTCTGTGTTACTCTAAACATCCAAGCAGCCTTTATCTTGTCACTTCCTCACAGTCCTTAACCATTTGCTAATTGGTGCATATTCCTTCAACTCCTACAGACTGAAACAGACCTACAATCCAGGAAGGCCATTTGCAGCCATTGAAGCAGAGGCTTCTCTGTATCCAGGACTCCAGATAGAATCAGCAGAAGATTCTTGCACTCAGCTTCAGAACCGGTCTGTATGATGGCTTTATGTGAACCAGGACTTTGTGAACAATGTCTGAGGGAGCCAGATCAGTCAGGAAAACAAGATAATCCAGAATCCATAAAAAGGTGGGGACTGGAAACTTCCCTGTAATCCTGGTTTCTCCCTATCCTCATGATGTCTCCTTCTATCAAGGTATCTCTTTCATTGATCTCCTACTCATTCCCTGTTCCAGTTCAACCATCCCATTCCATTATGTTCTCATTCCCCAACCCCACCCTCCATTTTTCCACCACCCCCAGTTTACTCATGGATATTTCATCTATTTTCTCTTCCCAGGGTGATCCATGTATCCTTCTTAGGGTACCCATGTTAGCTAGCCTCTCTGGAGTTGTGGGTTATAATCTAGTTACTCTTTGCTTTCCATCTAGTATCCACTTGTGAGTGAGTACATACCATGTTTGTACTTCTGAGTCTGGGTTACTTCACTCAGAATGGTGTTTTCTAGTTCCATTCATTTGCCTCCAAATTTTATGATGCCATTATTTTTATTGCTGAGTATTACTCCATTGTGTATTTGTATCACATTCTTGTTATCCATTCTTAGGTTTGGTGGGAATCTGGGTTGTTTCCAGGTTCTGTGAAAGAGGGAAGAGGGCTTCTATGAGCAAAAAGCATCAAGATCTTGATGGGAAAATCTACAGAGATTACAGAACCTAGCTAGTGGGAATTCACGAACATTAGAACAACAGCTGTCCAGCCGACATGGGACTGGACTAGGAACTCTGCATATGGGATACAGTTGTGTACCTTGGTCTGTTTAGGGGGGCCCTGAAAGTGGGATCCGGATCTATCTCTGGGACATGAACTGGCATTTGGGAGTCCATTGCACAACTTTGATGCAGGAGGGAGGGGCTTGGACCTGCCTCAACTAAATGCCCCAGGCTTTGCTTAGTACCCATGGGAGGCATTATGTTTTCAGAGGAGGAAATGACACTTGGGATGTGGGGAGGATGCTGGATGAGAGTTGGAGGAGGGCTGCAAAGGGGATATGTTGTTGGTATGTAAAATGAATTAAAAGTTTTCTTAATTAAAAAAAGAACTAGGGTATACTTCTAATAGGTCTGCCTTTATATGTCACTTGGCTTTCTTCCTTTTCAGCTTCTAATAGTTGTACTTTGTTCTGTATGTTTAGTGTTTTGATTATTATGTAGCATGGGGACTTCTTTTTCTGTTCCAATCTATTTGGTGCTCTGTAAGCTTCTTGTACCTGTATTGGCAGTCCTTCTTTGGGTTAGGAAAAGGTTCTTCTATGATTTTGTTGAATATATTTTCTGGGCCTTTAAATGGTATATTTCTTCTATTTGTATTATTCTTATTTTTTGGCTTTTCATGGTTTCCCAAATTTTGGATGTTTTAGAAAATTTTTTTTTAGATTTAACTTTTCCTTTGAATATATTTCTTCTGTTGTATATTTAACACTTGAGATTCTCTCTTCATTTTTTGAATTCCCTTGGTGATACTTACATTCATAGTTTCAATTACCCAGAACTTCCATTTCCAGGATTCCCTCCATCTGTGTTTTCTTCATTGCTTCTCTTTCTACTTTCAGGTCTTGAACAGTTTCCTTCACCTGTTTGTTTGTATTTTCCCAGATTCCTTGGAATTCTTTAAGGAATTTATTGATTTCTTCCAATTTTGTGTTTGTCTTTTCCTCAGTTTCCTCAAGGGATTTTTTCATTCCCTCTTTCCTCTATCATCTTCATAAAGTTGTTTTAAAGGTTGCTTTCTTGTGCTTCAGCAGTGTTGGAATGTTCAGGTCTTTCTGTTATAGGGTAGGTGGGCTGTGGTAGTGCCATAATATCCTTTCTGTTGCTGATTGTGTTCTTACACTAGCAGACAGGCATCTAGGTTTGGGTTGATTGTACATCTAGATGCTAATTCCTGAGTTTGTCAGTTGAATGAGTATTTTGTTACTTGGTTTCTGTTTCTCTCTTGTCTTCTGATCTAAGTGGCCAGGAAGTGTGGTGACTAGGCTGTCTATAGGTCCAGTAAGGTCTCTCCAGTGGGATTTTGTGGCCTGAAAGGCCTCTGAGGTTTTGGATGTCAACCTGTGTAGCCTTGTTTTTGTTACCTGCTTATTGTCTGGGATTCCTGGTATGGTATGGCCTCCAGTAAAGCAGAAATTTTCTGCCAGAATTGTGGTCTTGGAAATGGAGTGCAGGTGGTGTGCAGTTGGAGACTGTTATGCCAGTTTTACGGAGTGTTGGCTGGCAATGGGCAGTGTCTTACCTTGTGTCTCTAGTACCACCTGGGTCTGGGATAAAGCAGAAGTCTTTTGCCTGAGATGGGCTAGAATATGAATCCAGGGGAGGGAGTCGGTCTGGGACTGTTGGGCAAACTTTAAGGAGTATGGTGACTTTAAGGTGATATGGTGACTTAAGTGGGGTCCCTATGACCAGCTTGGCCTCCAGTAATGCTGTTTAATGGAATATGGATCCCAGAGAAAGGGATGCTTTGGGTATCTAAGACCAGCCTGGCCCCTGGTAAAGCACAAGTCTTTTGCTGAAGTGGGCAGATATTGAGCCCAGGGAAGATAGTGCAGTCTGGAGATTTTGGGCAGGTTGGAGTCTCTCGGACCAGCCTGGCTCCAGTAAAGCTGGCAGAGTCATGGGCTAGAATAGGGGGCTCAGGGAAGGAGGTGCTGTTTGGGGCTGTAAGTCTTATTTATTTTCTTCTGGTCTTTTTGGACTTTTCCTTTATACTTCGGTTTACAACCTTGTGTTTTGTGTTTTTGTAGATTGTGTGTGCCTGTGTGAGAGAGTAAGGTTTTTTAATTGTCATTTTGTTGGTGTTTTATTTATTTCTCCTTTTAAAGAAAGAGAAAAAGAAAAGGGGTGGAATTGGGTGGGCATGGAGATGGGGAGAATCTGAGAGGAGTTCCAGGAGGGTAAAATCATGATATGAATGTATCACATAAGGATTATGAATGGTAATGTGATGCTATAAAAAGAATTAAATATATATCCCAAAGAAAAATGTATATAGAAATATGGGCGTTATTAATATATTGAAAACATTGCAAAAAATCCATAAGCATACATCATAATCTAGGAGTAAATTGATAAGATATCAGGAACACGGTGTTAAAACACTGTTCCATAAAGACATAAAAATACATGAGCAGTTCTGTATCAATGCACTACATAGATACTATTTTATAGAGTTATGAAAAGAGTGTCTAGGCTGCAAGAAGTTGAGAATTTAAATTTACTCAGGCTCCTTCAGAGAATGAGGAAACTTAGATAATACTCTGGACTTCATGAATGTAGGTACATTTTGGCTACATATAAGAGAACAGAATTATAAGATAAGGATTTCAAGGGACATCCTCTCTATCACACTGATGTCCCATGCCCTCCTAAGAATGGAAATGTATTAATGAAGAGGCAATGTCAGAGCAAATGTTAGGTGCATGCAATGTATTCAGTGCTCTAATAACTTGTAAAGCAAATACAACAGTATCACTAAAGGCGAAGACACCATACAAGTAACAACAGAGAAAGCATTGGGGCTATTTACTTTCTGTCAGCATAAAGCAGAAGGCAAATGGAGTTTAATTGTTCTGTATTTGTATCTGAAAGAAAGCAAGATGACCCAGATAACATTGCAATGTTCCAGAGCATGGAAGTGGCTTAGGATAAAAGGGGAAACCTGAGTATGCATTCATGATCACCAGCATTTCTGCCAGATCTGGAGCAGTGTATGAAGTGTCCAGAAACTCACTATACAAATACTGAGAAGAGCCACTGTCAACATAAGTCTGTGACATTTCTGTCCTATGATGACCCCTTGGGAAAGATACTCAGCTTCATATCCCTGAGCTTCTCATCACTCACAGATGTCATTCTAGGGGTGTTTCTGAAGCACAGAGACACTCCCATTGTCAAGGCCAATAATCAGCATCTCAGTAATAACCTGCTCATCACTGTCATCCTGTTTTCTCTGTCCCTTTCTTTACATTGGCTATCCTAACACAGTTACCTGTATCCTGCAGCAGAACATATTTGGACTTCTGTTCACTGTGGCTCTTTACACTGTGATGGCCAAAACTTTCACTGTACTTATAGCTTTGAAGATCACTACTCCATGGAGAAGTGGAGGAGGAGATGGCTGCTGACAGCAAGGACCCCTAATTTCATCATTCCCATCTACACCCTACTGCAAGTTGTTCTTGGAACATTCATAAATTTTATTAACTTGACAACTAGATTATTCAAAAAAATTTATTTCCACTGTCAATTACATATGTTGATGAACAGATTCACGAGTTATACATGTAAATATTATTAAACATGTTGTAAATTTGACATACAATACATCAAGCATGTCAATATAGTGTATTGTTTCTGAAGGCCTTAAGACATCTCACCAATTTTTTATGGTTTCATTTCTTATGTATTTTTATTCTGAAGAAATCCAAATTCCTTACATTAGTTGTAACTTTTTATGAAGATTGTACTATATAGGTTACTGCATAATGAGCATTTCTCCGTGTCTTTTTTGGGGTCCCGTTTTCCAGGTAGCCTCACTGGTGATGTGAGTAGCAGTCCAGTCATCCTTGTTCCACATCTAGCATCTTCCTATGAGTGAGTACATACCATATTTGTCTTTCTGAGTCCGGGTTACCTCACTCAGGATGATTTTTTCTAGATCCATCCATTTGCCTGGAAACCTCATGATGTCATTGTTTTTCTCTGCTGAGTAGTATTCCATTGTGTATATGTGCCACAATTTATTTATCCATTCTTCAGTTGAAGGGCATCTAGGTTGTTTCCAGGTTTTGGCTATTACAAACAATGCTGATATGAACATAGCTGAGCAAGTGCTCTTGTGGTATGATTGAGCATTTCTTGGGTATATGCCCAGGAGTGGTATAGCTGGATCTTGGGGGAGATTGATTCCCAATTTTCTAAGAAAGCGCCATATTGATTTCCAAAGTGGTTGTACAAGCTTGCATTCCCAGAAGCAGTGGAGGAGAGTTCCCCGAGTTCCACATCCTCTCCAGCATAAAGTGTCTTCAGTGTTTTTGACCTTAGCCACTCTGACAGGTGTAAGGTGGTATCTCAGAGTTGTTTTGATTTGCATTTCCCTGATGATTAGGGATGTTGAGCAATTCCTTAAGTGTCTTTCAGCCATTTGGGTTTCCTCTGTTGAGAATTCTCTGTTTAATTCTAAAGCCCATTTCTCAATTGGACTATTGGTCCTTTTGATGTCTAATTTCTTGAGTTCCTTATATATTCTGGATATCAGTCCTCTGTCACATGTGGGGTTGGTGAAGATCTTTTCCCATTCTGTAGGCTGTCGCTTTGCCTTGTTGACCGTATCCTTTGCTCTACAAAAGCTTCTCAGTTTCAAGAGGTCCCATTGATTGATTGTATCTTTGGGATAAAGCTTACTTGATCATGGTACATAATCTTTTTGATATATTCTTGGATTCTGCTTGCAAGTATTTTATTATTTTTGATTCTATGTTCATAAGGGAAATTAGTCTGTAACTCTGTTTCTTTGTTGACTCTTTTTGTGGTTTGAGTGTCAAGGTTACCATGGCCTCATAAAATGTATTTGCCAATGTGCCTTCTGTTTCTGTTTTGTGGAATAATTGGAGGAATGTTGATATTAGCTCTTCTTCAAAGGTCTGGGAGAATTCTTTGATAAAACCATCTGGTCCCTGGCTTTCTTTGGTTGAAAGATTTTTAATGGCTGCTTCTATTTCCTTGGGGATTATAGGTCAGTTTAATTTGTTTAATTGATCTTCATTTATCTTTGGTAAGTTGTCTCTATCAAGAAAAATATCCCTTTCTTTCAGGTTTTCCAATTTTGTTGAGAACAGGTTTTTAAAGTTTTACATAATGTTTCTTTGGGTTTCCTTGCTGACTGTTGCTGTAACCCACTTGTCATCTCTGATTTTATTAATTTGGATATTCTTTCTGTGTCTTTTAATTAGTTTGGATGGAGGTTTGTCTATCTTGATGATTTTCTCAAAAAGCAATGCTTTGTTTCATTGATTCTTTGCAATGATCTCTATGTTTCTGTTTACTGATTTTAGGCCTCAGACTGATTTTTTTCCATCTACTCCTCTTCGGTGTTCTGGTTTCATTTTGTTCTAAAACTTTCAGATGTACTCTTACATTCCTGGTGTGAGATCTGTCCTTTTCATGTAGGCAATTAGTCTTATGAACTTTCCTCTACACCACTTTCATTGGGTCACATAAGTGTGGATGAAATTATAAACGGTCTTATTAAATAAGAAACACAGAGCCAAATGCACAGTTAATAGCCCCAAAGATCAGAGCACTAGTGAATAGCCTTTAGCTTACCAGTAACTGCTGTCCTTCCCCTGAGAGAGACCTTCTCCTATGTGACCTGTCTTTTTATTGCCTTTTTGTTCTACCTTCTCATTGGCTTTAAACCCAACCACATGATTTCCTCATCATTGCCTGTCTACACAGACCTCCAGATCTCTATGGTTCATACTGAGATTGAAGGTTCGGGTCACCGCTTGGATGTGTCCTTGAAAACACAGAGACTGTGCCTGCCATGTGATCAGATTAAGGGCATGTGCCACAACTGCTGGACTTCTGCTAAATTGCTTGCTTTTAGCTCTGAACCCCTGGTAACTTTATTTATTAAAAAACAAATCAATTAACATTTCAGCACAAATAAAATATCACCATACATAAGTTTAGGTATGTTGTACATTCATTTTCATTGAAGTCTAGGAAGTCTTTATTTTCTTTATCTCTTCTTGAACCAGTAGTGATTCAGTAGATGAATGTTCTGTTGTTGCTGAAATACGGCTTTAATCCACTGTAGTCTGATAAAATATATGTGGTTATTTCAGTTTTCTTGTATCTATTGAACTTGCTTTGTGGCAAGTATTTGGCAAACTTTGGAGAATGTTCCAGGGGATGCTGAAAAGAAAGTATATTCTTTTTTTGTGTTTGTGTGAATTGTTCTGTAAATGTCTGTTAAGTTTATTTGAGTTATAACATCTGTTAGCTCCATTATTTCACTGTTTAGGTTTTATCTGGATAGCCTGTCTATTGGTGAGAGAGGGTTATTGAAGTCTTCTATAATTAATGTGTGAGGATTTTGTGTGATTTCAGGTTTAGAAATGTTGCTTTTACAAATAAGGGCTTTGACATTTGAGCCATGGTGTTAAAAACTGCAAAGTTCTCTTCTTGGATTTTTTTCTTCCTTTTGATATGTATGAAATGTTCTTCTCTACCTCTTATGATTAATTTTGTTTGGAAGTCTATTTTGTTAGATATTATAGTAGCTACACCAGCTTGCTTCTTAGGTCCATCTGCTTGGAAAATATTTTCCAACTCCTTACTCTGAGTTAACATATATTTGATGTTGAGATGTGCTTCTTTTTTTATAATTAAAAAGGTTTTATTCAGTTTATATAATAACAAAAATTGCCCTTTCTTCCTTTCTCCCAACCTCCCAGCTTCCCCCCCATGACCAACCCACCCCCTATTCCCTCCTCTGTCAAAGTAAGACCTCACATGGGAAGTCAGCAGAGCCTGGTGCATTCAGTTGAGGCTGGTCCATGCCACTCCCCATTCATTATGGCTATGCAAGGTGTCCCACCATAAGTAGTGGGCTCCAAAAAGCCAGCTCATGCACCAGAGATGGATCCTGATCCCACTGCTGACAGCTCCTATAAACAGATCAAGATACACATATGTCTTGATTACACGGAGGTCCTAGTCCAGTCCCATGGAGGTTCCATAGCTGTTGGTCTAAAGGTCATGAGCTCAAACTAGTTTGGTTTGGTTGTCTCTATAGGTTTCTCCAACATGATCTTGATGCCTCTTTCTCATGGAATTCCTCTTCTTTATTCTTCAACTGGACTCCTGAAGCTCAGCCTGGTGTTTGGTTGTTTATCTTTACATTGGCTTCCATCAGTTAGTGGATGAAGGCTCCATGATGACAGTTAGTGTACCTACTGATCCAATTACTGGGTTATGCCAGTTCAGGCATCCTCTCTACTATGGAAACTTCCCTGTAATCCTGGTTTCTCCCTATCCTCATGATATCTCCTTCTATCAAGGTATCTCTTTCATTGATCTCCTACTCATTCCCTGTTCCAGTTCAACCATCCCATTCCATTATGTTCTCATTCCCCAA
The DNA here is from genome assembly GCF_049852395.1 of Peromyscus maniculatus bairdii. Lineage (NCBI taxonomy): Eukaryota > Metazoa > Chordata > Mammalia > Rodentia > Cricetidae > Peromyscus > Peromyscus maniculatus. The sequence continues at coordinate 3,793,460 of NC_134852.1, forward strand.
CCCCACCCTCCATTTTTCCACCACCCCCAGTTTACTCATGGATATTTCATCTATTTTCTCTTCCCAGGGTGATCCATGTATCCTTCTTAGGGTACCCATGTTAGCTAGCCTCTCTGGAGTTGTGGGTTATAATCTAGTTACTCTTTGCTTTCCATCTAGTATCCACTTGTGAGTGAGTACATACCATGTTTGTACTTCTGAGTCTGGGTTACTTCACTCAGAATGGTATTTTCTAGTTCCATTCATTTGCCTCCAAATTTTATGATGCCATTATTTTTTATTGCTGAGTATTACTCCATTGTGTATTTTTTTTTTTTTTGGTTTTTTGAGGCAGGGTTTCTCTGTGTAGCTTTGCGCCTTTCCTGGAGCTCACTTGGTAGCCCAGGCTGGCCTCGAACTCACAGAGATCCGCCTGGCTCTGCCTCCCGAGTGCTGGGATTAAAGGCGTGTGCCACCAACGCCCGGCTCCATTGTGTATTTTTATCACATTCTCTTTATCTGTTCTTAGGTTGATGGGAATCTAGGTTGTTTCCAGGTTCTTTGAAACCCCATCCAAGGCCTGAGGAATCTGGATACAGACATCCACAGCTAGGTCCCCAGGTGGAGAGCTGGGAGTCTAATTAGTGAGAAAGAGGAGGGTTTATATGAGCGAGAATTGTTGAAACCAAGGTTGGATAAAGCACAAGGACAAATAGCCAAATGAATGGAAACACATGAACTATGAACCAAAGGCTGAGGTGCCCCCAACTGGATAAGACCCTCTGAATAGGTGAGACAGTCGATTGGCTTGATCTGTTTGGGAGGCATCTAGGCAGTGGTACCAGGTCCTGGGATCTCTGCATGAGACAGCTGTTTGAAACCTGAGATTTACATAGGGACACTTGGCTCAATCTGGGAGGAGGGGACTGTACCTGCCTAGACTGAGTCTATCAGGTAGATCTCAGTCCTCGGGGGTGGCCTTGATCTGGAGGTGTTGGGAATGGGGGGTGGGCTGGGGGGAAGGGGAGGGAGCAGGAAGGGGAGAACAAGGGAATCTGTGACTATTATGTAGAACTGAATAGTATTGTAAAATAAAATAAAAAAGAGGGAAGATGGTTTCTATGAGCAAAAGGCATCAAGATCATAATGGGAAAATCTACAGAGATTACAGAACCTAGCTAGTAGGAATTCACGAATGTTAGACCAACAGCTGTCCAGCCGACACGGGACTGGACTAGGAACTCTGCATATGGGATTCAGTTGTGTACCTTGGTCTGTTTAAGGGAGCCCTGGAAGTGGGATCCAGATCTATCCCTGGGACATAAACTGGCATTTGGGAGTCCATTGCACAACTTTGATGCAGAAGGGAGGGGCTTGGAACTGCCTCAACTGAATGTCCCAGGCTTTGCTGAGTACCCATGGGAGGCATTACATTTTCAGAGGAGGAAATGGGGGTTGGGATGGCAGTAGGATGCTGGATGAGAGTTAGAGGAGGGCTGCGAAGGGGATATGTTGTTGGTATGTCTCTAGAACCAGCCTGGCTCCAGTAAAGCTGGCAGAGTCGTGGGCTAGAATAGGGGCTCAGGGAAGGAGGTGCTGTTTGGGGCTCTAATTCTTATTTATTTTCTTCTGGTCTTTTTGGACTTTTCCTTTTTTTTTTTTTTTTTTTTTTTTTTTTGGTTTTTTCGAGACAGGGTTTCTCTGCGTAGCTTTGCGCCTTTCCTGGAGCTCACTTGGTAGCCCAGGCTGGCCTCGAACTCACAGAGATCCGCCTGGCTCTGCCTCCCGAGTGCTGGGATTAAAGGCGTGCGCCACCACCGCCCGGCTGGACTTTTCCTTTATACATCGGTTTACAACTTTGTGTTTTGAGTTTTTGTAGATTGTGTGTGCCTGTGTGAGAGAGTAAGGTTTCTTAATTGTCATTTTGTTGGTGTTTTATTTATTTCTCTTTTTAAAGAAAGAGAAAAAGAAAAGGGGTGGAATTGGGTGGGCATGGAGATGGGGAGAATCTGAGAGGAGTTCCAGGAGGGTAAAATCATGATATGAATGTATCACATAATGATTATGAATGGTAATGTGATGCTATAAAAAGAATTAAATATATATCCCAAAGAAAAATGTATATAGAAATATGGACGTTATTAATATATTGAAAATATTGCAGAAAATCCATAAGCATAAATTATAATCTAGGAGTAAATTGATAAGATATCAGGAACACGGTGTTAAAACACTGTTCCATAAAGACATAAAAATACATGAGCAGTTCTGTATCAATGCACTACATAGATACTATTTTACAGAGTTTTGAGAAGAGTGGCAAGGCTGCAAGAAGTTCAGAATTTAAATTTACTCAGGCTCCTTCAGAGAATGAGGAAACTTAGATAATACTCTGGACTTCATGAATGTAGGTACATTTGGGCTACATATAAGAGAACAGAATTATAAGATAAGGATTTCAAAGTAAATCCTCTCTATCACACTGAAGTCCCATGCCCTCTTAAGAATGGAAATGTCCAGGCTGGCCTCAAACTCATGATCCTCCTGCCTCTGCCTCCTTCAGCAAATCCTACTGGCGTGCAGTCGATTGGCTTGATCTGTTTGGGAGGCATCTAGGCAGTGGTACCAGGTCCTGGGCTCGTTGCATGAGTTAGCTGTTTGAAACCTGGGACTTATGCAGGGACGCATGGCTCAAGCTGGGAGGAGGGGACTGGACCTGCCTGGACTGAGTCTATCAGGTCAATCCCAGTCCTCGGGGGACACCTTGATCTGGAGGAGGTGGGAATGGAGGGTGGGCTGGGGGGAAGGGGAAGGGTGTAGGAAGGGAGTTAACAAGGGAGTCTGTGGCTATAATGTAGAACTGAATAGTATTGTAAAATTAAAAAAAAATTTAAAAAAGAATGGAAATGTATTAACGAAGAAGCAATATCAGAGCAAAATTAGGTGCATGCAATGTATTCAGTGCTCTAAAAGCTTGTAAAGCAAATACAACAGTGTCACTAAAGGCGAAGACACGATACAAGTAACAACAGAGAAAGCATTGGGGCTATTTAATTTCTGTCAGCATAAAGCAGAAGGCAAATGGAGTTTAATTGTTCTGAAAGAAAGCAAGATGGTCCAGATAACATTGCAATGTTCCAGAGCATGGGAGTGGCTTAGGATAAAAGAGAAAACCTGAGTATGCATTCATGATCACCAGCATTTCTGCCAGATGTGGATCAGTGTGTGAAGTGTCCAGAAACACACTATGCAAATACTGAGAAGAGCCACTGCCAACATAAGACTGTCACATTTCTGACCTATGATGACCCCTTGGGAAAGATGCTCAGCTTCATATCCCTGGGCTTCTCATCACTCACAGCTGTCATTCTCGGGGTATTTTTGAAGCATAGAGATACTCCAATTGTCAAGGCCAATAATCAGCATCTCAGTTATAACCTGCTCATCACTCTCATCCTCTGTTTTCTCTGTCCCTTTCTTTATATTCGCCATCCTAGCACAGTCACCTGTATCCTACAGCAGAACATATTTGGACTTCTGTTCACTGTGGCTCTTTCCACTGTGCTGGCCAAAACTCTCACTGTACTTATAGCCTTCAAGATCACTACTCCAGGGAGAATGAGGAGGTGGCTGCTGATAGCAAGGACCCCTAATTTCATCATTCCCATCTGTACCCTACTGCAAGTTGTTCTCTTTGGAATTTTTCTGGCAACTTTTCTCCATTTATTGACAAAGATGCCCATTCAGAACATGGACACATCATCATCATTTGCAACAAAGGCTCAGCTATTGCCTTCCACTGAATCCTGGGATATCTGGGAACACTGTCTATAGGCAGCTACCTTATGGCTTTTTTTTGTCCAGGAATCTGCCTGACACATTCAATGAAGCCAAGTTCCTGGCTTTCAGCATGCTGGTGTTCTGCCATGTCTGGGTCAGCTTTCTCCCTGTCTACCATAGCACCAAGGGGAAGGTCATGGTGGCTATGGAAATCCTCTCTATCTTGAATTCTAGTACATTAATCTTAGGCATCATCTTTGCATCCAAGTGCTACATCATACTATTAAGACCAGAAAGGAATTCAATTCATCATATCAGGGACAAAACATATACTACAAGGAAAATCCTTAAAACCTAGCTCACATGTGTCTTACATTAAAGAGCTTTGAAGCATGATAGTTCTACACTATCTGAATCATCACACATGAAGCTATAATTTGGCATTTGATCCCATAAGCTGTTATTTCTTTAAGTAATCATATAAGCTTACCAAATTCTGCATCCATCACTTTTTTCATGTTGAGATACATCCTACATTTTGAGACCTCCTCTTGCATTCACTATTACTTTTGTGATATTGATTTCAATTCCTGATGAAATCCTAATTTGTGAGTTCCTCCACTTGGAACATTCATATATTTTATTAACTTGACAACTAGATTATTCAAAAAAATTTATTTCCACTGTCAATTACATATGCTGATGAACATATTCACAAGTTATATATGTAAATATTATTAAACATGTTGTAAATTTGACATACAGTACAACAAACATGTCAATATAGTGTATTGTTTCTGAAGGCCTTAGGACATCTCACCACTTTTTCATGGTTTCATTTCTTATGTATTTTTATTCTGAAGAAATCCAAATTCCTTACATTAGTTGTAACTTTTTGTGAAGATTGTACTCTATCGGTTACTGCATAATGAGCTACATACTAAGTTATTGCAAACTTAGGACCTCATTTTATTACCCAACACCAAATGTCAACCAGAACAACAAATTTGCAGTCAACACCTGGAACCTCTCTTTGAATTATGGTGCCCTGTGTCAAATGTAATTCCTTCCACTGACTCTGTACTCACTTCTCTGTGTTACTCTAAACATCCAAGCAGCCTTTATCTTGTCACTTCCTCACAGTCCTTAACCATTTGCTAATTGGTGCATATTCCTTCAACTCCTACAGACTGAAACAGACCTACAATCCAGGAAGGCCATTTGCAGCCATTGAAGCAGAGGCTTCTCTGTATCCAGGACTCCAGATAGAATCAGCAGAAGATTCTTGCACTCAGCTTCAGAACCGGTCTGTATGATGGCTTTATGTGAACCAGGACTTTGTGAACAATGTCTGAGGGAGCCAGATCAGTCAGGAAAACAAGATAATCCAGAATCCATAAAAAGGTGGGGACCAGCAGCACATACTCTTATACACAGAGGGTCCCCAAAAGAGGAAGAAGATGCCTCATGTTTCTCTAAAGCCCCAGGATTCTTCCCATAATGAACTTCCCTCATTCTCAGGGAAATCCACTTCAGTTGCCTGATCCATTCAAATAGTGTGTGTGTGTGTGTGCGTGTGTGTGTGTGTGTGTGTGTGTGTGTAAGACAAACAGTGTGTGTGTAAGAGAAGAAAGAAAAAATGAATAAAATAAGGGAAATATTTTTAAATCTCATCATGGAAGCTGCAGTGTGAGACAGTGATTCTCACCATGAACCCCTTTGTGCATTTATCTTTACTTGCAAGTGTTCATTGCAAAGAGTCATAGGACTGGTTCAAGGCCCTTGGTTTCTACTATGTATTAATGCTGACCCTTCACTCGGGCTCCTCCTGGATATCCTGTTGTGACCCTGTGTTGTAGAGATTCTGAGATGTTAGGTCTACAGGCCAGGACCCTTCACAAGCTCAAGCAGATCATAGATGGGGTAGAGAGTGGGGCAGGCCAAGTCACATCCTTGGGTCTGGGCCTGGGAAGCTGTAGGATTTGTCTACCAGGTGTTAACTGGGGACAACATTCCAGTGCATACAACTTCACACACCTGCACTAACTAACAAGGATGGATCCATTGTGCTGCACTGGTGAGGTGCATGGCATGCTCTCCCAAGTGTTGCAGCTGGTGGGGTTCAGTTATAGCTCTCCCACTCTTATGACCCCAGAGCCCTATCACTTGCCCCAGATATTGATGGACATGGGGTAGGAGGGCAATTCTCCTCAACCCAAGCCTCCATCACTCAAGGCAGATGAGTATTTCAGACAGAACTCACATTCTCACAAATTTAAACTGGCTCATCCACAACCACACTAACAAGGTTGGCTCTATTGTGCTTCTTTCATGAAGTATTGTGTTAGCTCTCCCAAGTGTTGCAGCTGCTGGGGGTCAGGGATAGTTCTCCCTTTTCTATGACCACAGGAAATGCTCTCCCTAGTATCCATCGCTCTGGTTGTGACATGGGTGTGGATGAGCTGCCCTTCTCCTCCTCCTCCCCTCACACAGCAATGCCTGTGCCCTGTGGAAGAGATGGCCCAGTGGATATAAGAGCAGAAGGCATTCTTTTAATTAATGCCCCCTCTTCTCAGATGACGTTAGATGTGATGACTTAGATGTATCAAGTTGGTAGGAAACCATCCAGCACGATTGACCCCATATCATCTTGACACACAAATACATCACCACAAAGTTACCTTTCCTTTCCCATTCATCCCCAGGATCTCACATTAAATTCTAAGTAGGGGCTGGAGAGATGGCTCAGCATTTAACAGCACTGGTTATTCTTCCTGAGAACCCAGGTTCAAGTCCCAGCACTAACATGGCAACTCACAATGGTCTGTAACTTTAGTTCCATGGGGTCCAATACCCTGGCACAGATATACATGCAGGCAAAACACGAATGAACATAAAATAAAATTAAATAACTTTTTAAAAACATAAATAACATTAAATGTCCCACAGTCTTAAATGTCCCACAGCTGAACACACTAAAATTTGACTCAGAGGTTAAGAGTACTGCTAGACTGAAGAGATGGCTCAGCAGTTAGAGCACTGGCTACTTTTCCAGAGGACCTGGGTTCAATTCCCAACAACCACATGGCAGTTCACATTTGTTGGTAATTCCAATGCCAGGGGATCTATTGCCCTTACAAAGACATGCATGCAAGCAAGATGCTAATACACATAAAAATATACAAATATTTTAGCAGGGTGGTGGTGGCACATGCCTTTAATCCCAGCACTCAGGGGGCAGAGCCAGGCAGGGACTCTGTGAGTTCGAGGCCAACCTGGTCTAGAGAGTGAGATCCAGAACAGGCACTAAAGCTACACTGAGAAACCCTGTCTTGAAAAAAAGAGTACTGCCAGGTCTTTCAGAGGTCCTGAGTTCAATTCCCAACTATTGCATGTTGGCTTAAAACCAGCTATAACGAGAACTGGCACCTTATTCTGGTATTCAGGAATACATGCATGCAGAACACTATATATAATAAATAAATCTCTTTTTAAAATGCACTCCTGCTTTGCAGTGGTGGCACACATCTTTAATCCCAAGATTCGGGAGACAGCGATAAGTGGATCTCTGTGATTCCAAAGCCATCAAGGTCTACAGAGTGAGTTCTAGGCCAGCCACTACTACACAGAGAAAACTCGTCCCTCAAAAAATCAGTCCCTTTAACACATCCAGTCTCTTTTAAAAATCTAAAAATGTTTTTAAAAGTTTGAAATCTCTCAAGTGTGGGCTCCTAAAAAAATAAAAATTAGGTTAAATAATTCTTTACTTCAAGAGGGAAAGGCCCAAGGCAAAGTCTCCCTTTGACAAATAAAATCCGCTCTCCAACTGTGTAATACTTTGATATCCAATGTCTGGATCCACTTACTATCTTCTGGGCTTCTCCAAAGGGCTTGAGGGCACTTCGTCAGCTCCATCCTCTGTAGCACACACAGCTTGCCTCCCAAACTCGAGATGGCTCCACTCTATAGCTGCTGCTGTTTTTGTCAGTCACACCACAGCACTGACATTAACCACAATGATGGGTCTTCTGCTGCAACATGGCTGCACTTTCATCAACCCCTCTCAGAGACTCTCTTCATGGTTCTAATACTCAAATTCTCTGTATGACTCCTTTAATTTTGGACCTTTAAGTGCTAGTGTACTTAAACCTTCACCAGTGGCATCTCCTGTCCTCGCACTTTGCCAAGCCTCCAGAGTGCTGGAATTAAAGCCATGCACCAACAACACCATGGGGTCTTCTTAATCATCACTAATTTCTCAAGCCACCCAGCACTGAGTACTCATTAAAACAAAATTTCAATTTAGTAGTTCACATAATTTGTTAATCAGAGTTGATAATTCAGCCCCAGTGAACCGGGGCCACAGAATCTTAATTCAAAATAACAAATGTCTCAAAGAGAGTCTTTAAACTTCCCTCTAAAACTTCACAAGCCATGTTCCCATATTCTGCATTGCACTCAACATTCTTATATTCCGACCTACTACAGAACAGCTCACCATTAGTTAAATACTCAAAGGATTTTCTTATACAGTATTTCAAAGTCCCTTCAAGGTTCTCCGACAAAGTAACATGGTCAGGTCTGTCAAAGCAAGATCCCACTCCTGGTACCAACTTGTCATAGTTAGAGTTTCTATTGCTGCAATAAAAAAAAAAAACATGGCCAAAAACCAAGTTGGAGAGGAAAGGTTGTATTTAGCACTCTTTTACATTTGAGTTCATCATTGAAGGAAGCCAAGCCCGAAGTCAAACAGGGCCGAGACTGGAGGTAGGAACTGAGGCAGAGGCCATGGAGGGGTGCTGCTTACTGCCTTGCTCAGCCTGCCTTCTTATAGAACTCAGGACCACCAGCCTAGGATTGTCACCACCCACTTTGAGCTGGGCCCTCCCTATCTATGACTAACTAAGAAAATGCCCTATAGCTGGACATCATTTTCATTTGGTGGGGAGGTGGGTGGGAGGCATCAAGACAGGATTTCTGCCCAGCGGTGGTGGCACACAACTTTAATCCCAGCACTGGCGAGGCAGAGCCAGGCAGTTCTCTGTGAGTTCGAGGCCAGTCTGGTCTACAGAGTGAGTTCCAGGAAAGGCACAAAGCTCCACAGAGAAATTGGTCTCAAAAACCAAAAAAAAAAAAAGGACAGGGTTTCTTCATGTAGCCTTGGCTCTCCTGTAACTAACTCTGTAGACCAGGCTGGCCTCAAACTCACAGATATCTGCCAGGTTATGCTTTCCAAGGGTTGAGATTAAACGTGTGCACCACCACCGAAAGCTTAAAAATATTTTCTTAATGGAGGTTCCCTCCTCTAAGATGACTTTAACTTATGTCAGACTGACAAAACATTATCAAGTGCAGGGTACTTGAGCTGAAAGGTGAGGTGGACATATGCCTCATTCCTAACCCAGAAGCAATATCCAGCTGCTAATGAAATTTACTTTTGTCCAGGGGAGTCTCAAAGGGGAAACCAACTACTTTGAAGGGTAGAATGCATGTTCAACATTAGATAACAACAGAAAATGAACTCATGGCATCTTTGGATGTTTCTAGTCTCACAATTTCATGACAGGGTATTTCACTATTTTGTTTCTTTGTATTTTTAATCTTGTGTTTGTTGTTTTGTCTTGTTTTTGTCTTCTTATTTTTTTCTTCTCTCATTTTATCCTATTAGTTTCTCTGAGTATGTACAATGGCTACCACTTTATGTTTTGGTGGCATTGAGTGTGCAACAAATTGGGTCTCTGATTCATCTGAGTTTTCTTGGGTTCCTTTCCTTTTCTTTGTTTCTATTGTTCAATCTAATGTCTTATTTTTTTGTTTTATCCTAGTATATTTTCTTTTAATGTATTTTATATTATTATAATCCCATAGAAATCTCTTTGCTTTCTAGTGAAAGACAAAAAGGTGTTGGATTCAGATGTATATGAATGTATGTGTGTGTTTGCACGTGTGTGTGTGTGTGTGTGTGTGTATGTGTGTGTGTGTTGAGTGTATTGTTATGTGGATGTGTGTGTATAAGAGTCCTTGGAGGCCCACAGAGGGCATTGATCCCTTGGAGCTACTGTTACAGGTGGTGTGAACTACATTTTATGAGGGCTGTGTATTGAACTCAGCCATTTTGCAAGAGCAGCACATGATTTTGTCTACTGAGACAACTCTCCAGCTTCTGCAATATTCTGCAATATCTGTTTATTGAAACATCCTTCTCTCCTAAGTTCTACTCCTCTAACTCCCATGATGCATCAGATTTCTCTAGTCTTCCCCCTACAAAGGGTAGTATTGTGTTGCCTTCATCTGAAAACATGAGGTCACAAACGTCCTTCAATTTCTCCAATAATCAATTGGTGTCAATGTCTTACATTCACTAAGATGTCAAAAAGAAGCATCAGATTTTATTATAAATCTTATAGTATATATGAGACAAATAGAAGATTACCAATCTGCACTAATGTCAAACAGCCATGTCTTGTAAAAATAGATGGCTAAGTGGAAGATTATGGGAGACAATGTAGATAAAAGTAGTACACATGTCACTGATAAATAACATCATTAAAAGAAACAGTGAGAGTCACTAGCTAATGAATAATCTTTCATCGTATGCTAATAGGTTGTTCAGTACCAACATTACATGTGTCATTTAAAATTTATGAAATGTGAGTTCTGGAAGATGATTTCTCCCTTAACTTTTGAAGAGAATTTCTCTCTGGTCTTAACAAAATGATATAGCACTTGGGGACAAAGACACATCCCAACAATCCAGCACTGGAGGCTAAGATGGAAAAGACCTCCACAGCCACCATTACCTTGCCCTTGGTACTTTGGTAGACAGGGAGAAAAGTGACCCAGACACTGCAGAACAACAGCATGCTGAATGTCAAGAATTTGGCTTCATTGAATGTGTCAGGGAGATTCCTGGCCAAGAAAGCCACAGTGAAGCTCCCCAGGGCCAAGGAACCCAGGTATCCTAAGACAGAGTAGAAAGCAGTTACTGAGCCCTTGTTGCACACAATGATGATGTGGCCATGCTCAGAGTATGCATCAGTGTCAACAGAGGGAGGAGATGTTCCCAGCCAGATTGCACAGAGAATAATTTGGATGATGGTGCAGACGGGAATAATGTAGTTAGGTACCCCTGATACCAGGAGCCACTTCATCCTTCTTCCAGGAGTTGTGACTTTGAAAGCTAAAACCACAGTAATTGTCTTGGCCAACACAGTGGAAACAGCCACAGTGAATAAAATACCATATGTTATTTGCTGCAGGATACAGGTAGCTGAGTTGGGATGGCCAATGAAGAGCAAGGAACAGAGGAAACAGAAGATGAGGGAGATGAGCAGGATGTAGCTGAGAGTGAGGTTATTGGCCTTCACAATGGGAGTGTCTTGGTGCTTCACAAAGATCCCAAGAACCAGAACGGTGAATGCAGACAAACCCAAGGCCATAGAGGACAGAGTCATCCCCAAGGGGTCATCAAAGGCCAGAAAGGTCACATCTTTGTACAGGCAGTGGTTCTGCTCTGCATTGGCATACTGGTCCTCTGGACACTTCAAACACTGATCAATATCTGAAGTAGAAAGCAAAAGTATTGTTAGTGCAACTTCAGCATTTCTTATGGACAGGCCACTCCAGTGTGTTTTGAAAGCTTTACACCATTCACATACTATATTGATAAAGATGTAATTGAGACTTTTCTGAAAAGCAGTGCTTCCATTTCATAATGCCTATCTTCTTCAAGGAAAAACACAGATCCTATTGATACACTATAACATGAATGTTCCTGTCTGAATTAGAAGTGATGCCCTCATGAGAGATGGAGCCTTGGTCGTATCCAGGATGAAACTTCTTATTTTTTTTTTAATTCCCATATGATCATCACCAAACACATGAGTAGCCAAGCAACAACAAATTGAATCTATTGTGTGTGTGCATGAAAGTGCATATGTATGAGAAAGCAGAAAATGAAAATGAGTGTTTGAATCTAGTAAATTAAAAAGAGCTCATGAGTTTGAGAGTTTTTTGTTGCATATGAGTTGTGGGAAATAGAATGGGGAGAGAGAGAGGTTTTATAATGATGTATGAAATTCTCAAAAAAATTAAATATAATGCCTTTAGTTGTGTTCTCATCTGGGAACAGGGACACTAAACATTTTATAAAATGAAATAATCCTACTATTAAGGTAGAAACTCTGCAAATATATAACACCCAGAAGGCTTTTATCTTATGTCACCGCTTTTGTGAGCACAGAGCACCTACTTCCTTCCCTAATTTTCTTCTAAATGAGACCTCTGTGGGTACATTCCCCCTGGATGTTCCTGGGGAGTGAGGGATAAGAGATTTAGATAGAAATATATAGAGAAGAGAGAGACAGAAACACAAGATAGCCTCAGTGGAGTCTACATCCTAATCCCCCAGCCCAGAACTTTATTCCAAATGAATTTTTCTATCCATGTCAAGGTGGGAGGCAAAAAAACTCCCCAATACTAGATACAGCTAAATGTAGACCCCACCAAACACCTAGTACCCAGGTCTGAGGTCCAATCATCCTCGAATGCAGCCCTGCTGGTAAAGCAAGCTCAGATATCACTAGGAAACCTATGTGGACTCCAAAAGACCTAGGTTCTACTAATGTACTCAATGGTGAAGTAGTTTTTGGTTAAACATCATGAGCAAGACAAGATGAGAATTCCCAAGTGAGAATGGCAACACGGAATATTTGAATTGAACAATAATACCCCATTCATAAGTTGCAGTTTCCCCACAGTAATAAGTGAAATACAATTGTAATTGTGCTAAATTGTGGATAATAATGGAGAGCAATGATGTGCTTCCAGGATTTTAAGTCATTCCATGAATAAAAGCAAACTAGCATTTATGGACAGCTATAATTACATTTTTTTTGTTTGTTGTTCTTTAAGGGGCTGGAAAGATGGCTGATCTGTTAAGGACATGGTCTGCTCTTACAGGGGGCCTAAATTCAGTTCCCAGAACATGTGAAGTCCCAAATTTCTACCTGTAACTCTGTTACAAAGGTCATCAGATACCTCCGGTGTCCTTCACTGGGACCTGGCCCTGTAAGGATTTACTATCCTCTACATATGCCTAATTGAAATATTCATAAACATAAAGTTTTTGTTTATTTTTTGTTTGTATTTATTAATATAAATGCCCTTTATAGTTACTATGTTAAATCAATTATTTTACAATCTGTTTATTTTTTACACACGTGTGTCAGTGGGTTTTGTGTGTGTGTGTGTGTGTGTGTGTGTGTGTGTGTGTGTGTAAAGTACAATTGTCAAGAAGGTATCTTGTAGGAGTTGGCTCCATCTCATTTCAATGGGCTTCCTGCAATGAGTTCAGGTCATCAGACTTGTGGCAAGAGATTTATCTGCTAACTCTTCTCATTGACCCTAAATATCTTTTTTTTTAAGATTTAGTTGTTTATTATGTATACAGTGCTCAGACTGCATGTATCCCTGCACACAAGAAGAGGGCAGTGAATTTCATTATAGATAGTTGTGAGCCAGCATGTGGTTTCTGGAAATTGAACACAGGATCTCTAGAAGAGCAACCCATGCTCTTAACTGCAGAGACATCTCTCCAATGCCCGAGATGTCTTCTTTAAATGATCTTTGCATTATAGACAATGACTGACAATAAATGTCAAAAACACTGGTGGACTCTCATTTGAATTTAGCCATCTCCAAATCAATAATGTGTTGACTTATATGGATAGTGTTTGCGAAACTATCATTGGAATAATTGCAGCTATTTCTTCTCACTACAAAACTATTTTATTTGTATTATTATGACATTCATTGCTACTGTGTACAAAAATCTTACGTGGGATACCTGTCTTTTGCTACATCAAGTGTCCAAATTTCCCCACTTTTTATATGAAGTCAAGGGCTGTCTTGTGTTTAGCTGTTTCTAGTAATTTTACCCACAGTTCCTACTCTTTAGTCAGTACAACCTACAATGGCATCAGTCAAAACTCTCTGAGAAACTCCCTCACATGGAAGTAACAGCACGTGCATCATCCCAAATTTTCCTTAGCAGGTTCCCATTGCAGCATTATGGTACCACCCTGAATTCACATCTTCATGCTGTCTTCCTCATGCACCTGTCAGCTAAATGACAACACAAAACACTAGCTATTTATCAAATGCTGTATAAACAGCATGCCCACCACCACACAGTACTTATTTACCATTACAGCACAAGGTGACTCAATATTTCTGTTTGTCAGCAATGTTTGTAGGCAGTGGCAAGAGCAAGTTGTGTAGCATTCATGACTTCAGTGGCAGGAGATGACTCAACAGTTAAGAGTGCTTACCAGTAGCACAGACACTAAGAGCGATAGTTAATAAATAGGACACCCTGAAATGGAGAAGCTTTTATAGAGCAAAGAACAGGGTCAATAAGACCAAAGGACAGCCTACAGAATGGGAAAAGATCTTCACCAACCCCACATCTGACAGAGGGCTGATCTTCAAAATATATAAAGAACGCAAAAAGCTAGACATGAAAATACTGAACAATACAATTAAAAATAGTCTACAGAGCTAAACAAGGATTCTCAACAGAAGAACCTCAAATGCCTGAAAGGCATTTAAGGAATTGCTCGACATCTTTAGACATCAGGGATATGCAAATCAAAACAACTCTGAGATACCATCTTAAACCTGTCAGAATGACTAAGATCAAAAACAGTGAAAACAGCTTATGTTGGAGAAGATGTGGAGCAAGGGGAAGACTCCTCCACTGTTGGTGGGAATGCAAACTTGTACAGCCACTCTTCAAATCAGTATGGTGGTTTCTCAGAAAATTTGGAATGAGTCTTTCTCAACACCCAGCTATACCACTCTTGGGTATATGCACAATGAATGCTCAATTTTACCACAAGGACACATGCTCAACTGTGTTCATAGCAGCATTATTTGTAATAGTCAGAACCTGGAAACAGCCAAGATGCCATTCAACTGAAGAATGGATAAAGAAAATATGGCACATATACACAATGGAGTACTACTCAGGAGTAAAAAAAATTATATCATGAAATTTGGAGGCAAATGGACAAATCTAGAAAATGTCATTTTGAGATGTCATTTTCAGTGATGTAACCTAGACTCAAAAGGACAATCATAGTATGTACTCACTCATAAGTGGATACTAAATTGGACAGAAGGAATAGCCAGACTGCAACCCACAACTCTGGAGAGGTTAGCTAACAGGGAAAGAGCCGAGGAGGGACACATGGATGACCCTGTGAAGGAGAAGTGGATGAGATCTAAGAGTGGACTGGGTGTGGGGGTGGCAGAGGGTGAGGAGTGGGGCAAGAGAACAGAGGGGAATGGGAGGGTCAAGTTGGAACAGGGACACAGTGGGAGGGCAGAGAGGAAGATTCCATGATAGATGAGGACATCATGGGAATAGGAAGAGGCAGGGTGCTGGGGACACTCTCAGGAATCCCCAAGGTTGACCCCACTTTGGTCTGCTGGCAGTGGTCCAGAGGATGCCTGGACTGGTCTATTAAATTGACCAGCCTAGCAAATAAGTAGCTGTCATCCTAGAGCCTTTGTGACTGATGGAGGCAGATACAGAGATCCATGGCCAGGCACGATGCTGAGCTCCAGGAATTCAAATGAGAGAGAGGAGGGATACTACAGGAGAGGGATGTCCAGATTATGGTGGGAGGACTTGCAGAGATGACCTGCCACACTGGTGGAAGTCCATGAACTGTGGACTAGTTGCTGTGGAGCCCCCATGGGAAAGGACTAGGCCTTCTGGATACAGACGATGGTTGTTTGGCTTGAACTGTTTGGGGGACATCCAGGAAGGGGGATCATCATCGGTCCCTGGTCTATGGAAAGTCTTCTGGAATCTGATGCCTGTGTTGTGACACCTTGCACAGCCTTGGTGCAATGGGAAGGGACTTTGACCTGCCTAGGCTCAGTGTGCTGGACTCTGCTGACTCCCCATGGAAGACCTAAATTTGGTGGAAGTGGGGTGGCTTGGGAAAGAGGGCTGGGAGTGGGAGGAGGGAGGATGGTTGATCTGTGGATAGTAGGTGGAATGAGTAAAAAATTTCTTAATAAAGAAAATTGAAAAACAAAGAGTGCTTACAGCTCTTGCAGAGAATAAGGGTTTGGACTCAGCATCCATGTGGAAGCTTATACCTGTCTGTAACTCAAGATCCAGTGGCCTCCACAATCTTCTGCACATAAACGCACACAGGAACACATACAAACATTCAAGGAGGTTAAATGAATAACCAAATATTTAGAAAGATGCATGAATCCAATCTAGTCTACATGTACTTTAGAGGGATATAATCATCAGGCAGATATAGTGTATAATTCCCTCACAGGGCTGTTTGAATTTTCAAACACTTTCTTTTACAAAATACTACCAGCAATAATATTACTGTGAGTCAAGGGTATACATGAAGACATAGGTTGTTATATATAAGGACATTATTATTGATGACATACTTGTAAAAAAATTAGGAAAGGAATAGATTTTACTTGTGCTGTAAAAGGGCCAGAGAACTTAGTAGTTCCCCAGATGCTCCCTAGCTCAACTAACTTCATGATAAAAGTACCACTCAGAGTATAAAACTTGCCACCTAGCAGCACCACCTGCCAAACTGAAGCAAAGGCCTAATCCCTCATCTTTCTTACAATTCTTGAAAAGTCTCAAAATGTAATAACTTTGCTTTTTAGCTTCTGTGGATCTGCTTTTGGCTCACTGTTCTTGGTAACTGAAGTATGTCAACCCAGGACATGGTTCTTTTGCTTCAAATCTCACCCTGAGAAAGGTTCAGTGCTACACTGGGGTCCTGTACATCAATTGTAGATGACATCCAGCTAATGAAGACTTTATTTAGCTTAAACCTATGTCTGAGCAGTCTTCTCTGGTGAATACCACACAACAGTGCAGCACCCTTCCAGGCCCCTTCAAAGGTGCAGTGTGGATAGCCGAAGTCATATTTCAGTTCACATAGAAGAAGAAAGTCAATCTGAACAATTTCTCCCTGCAGTAAACACTTACCTGTCTCATTGGAAATCTCATTTGCTGGGCAGGGGGTGCAATCAAAACAGCAGGCTGCCATTCCTTCTTGATGGGTTTTTCTGAATCCAGGGTGACAATCAACACTGCACACAGCAGATGGCATCTGAGGAAAATCAGACAGATGCTGGGCCAGGAGTCTGACTACTCCTTCAATAGCTATAGCATCTCACCATGTTGAGAAGTTAACAAGATTTCTTTCTGTACATGACCTGAGTGAACACATTTCTTTCAGGACTTTGTACAAGTCCACATATGAATATGTGAGAACAAATTGATGAAGTGTTGAAGTGCTTCTGATCTACTAAAAGTTCAGGAAGACCTAGGAGTATATGTTGTGTCACCACTGGAATGCCTGAACTGAACACTCTACCCACCCACTGTGTAGCTTAGCTTTGTCAACTTGACACAAAGCAGAGCTACAAGAAAAAAGAGAAACTTCATTGAGAAATTGTCTCTGTCTAATTGGTCTCTGGTCATATTGGTGACCTAATTTTTAGTTTTTCATTAATTCTGGTAAGCACCACCACACTTGATTCCATTTCTGAATTTAGTGGAAATGCTTTAAGTGTCTCTCCATGTCGTACAGTGTTTTCTATGTTCAGTTTTATAAAAAACATTTTGTGAGAAAATGTCCTTTCTATTATTCAAATGTGTTTTTTTTTATGTTTGCTTTCCCTGAATGGATGCTGGACATCGCTCAAGCTATTTTCTGTATCTTTTTCAATGAGCATATAATTTCTATCCTATATATTTGATCAAATATTTATGTGACATATTATACTTGATTGATCTGCATATGTTGAATAGCATAACATCTCTGTAATATAGTCACCTTGTGTGTAGGGATTGATCTTTCTGATGTGCTGTTGAGACCTGTTCGCCAGTATTTACTTGAGAATTTCTCCATCCATGTTCATTAATTGGAGTACAGTTTTCTTCTTTCTGATTCACTTTACCTGAAATAGTCTTTTTCTTGTTCTGTGGAGACTCTGTTCTTCTTTATGAGTGCAATGTTTTCTTTCTGAGCAACAGAGTATTGTTTATTTTTGAAAAAATTCCTTGTCTGTGTGCTTTGATTAAAGAGTGGGATTCTTCAAATTCAGTTATTAATGAACATTATTTGTGATTATTGTCAATTGGTGTTTTTGTAAGTTTTCATGTATTTCAAACCTTTGTTTTTCTGTCTGTTGATCTAGTGTAGTCTACACATTCCTGTGACATCTACTGTTTAACTTAATAAAGAGTGTGAAGGAGTGTGACATGTCAAGACAGTCTGGAATTGTCTTCCTTAATGATGTTCCAGTAGCTATATATTCCTGCAAATTGTGGTCACCATTACAAGTTTTTCCATCTTCCTGAAATTATGAAGGACAGCTTTGTTGTATATAGTAATTGAAGTTGGAAGTTTTGTCTCTGTTTGAAACACATAATTGATACTCCCTCCTTTTAAAGTGTCTATGAATAAAGTTACTGTGATTATGAAGACTTTCAATGAAATTGACCTTCTCTCTTGTAACCTAAATTTCCTCATTATTCTGCCTAATTCAGATTTTAAGTAATATTCAAAATTCAACCCATCCTTTTCTGAACCTGTCTGTTGGGCACTCTGACTGCCTCCTCTATCTGGATGGCCATATTTCTCTAGCATTTGGTAAAATTGTGGCTGTCATTCTATTAGAAATACCTTTGGTCCTTTCACATGTTGTCCTCCTCTTCTGCCTGTGCTTTCTTAACTTGATATTCTATTGATCTTCATCATTCCTTATTGTTTTATATAATGAGTTATATAAGTATATAATTGTATAATGAATTAATTATATCCTTATGTAGTGAATTATATAACTATATTGTTTTATATAATAAATTATAATTCATCTGTCTTATTTCAAGTCCCTATAGCCTGCCTTCTACTTAAGATATTGTCTTAGTAACACGTTTAATACAGTTTGCTGTGTGAATTGTTGTGTCTTTCATTTTCAGAGTGGCAGTATGAATTCTTCATTGTTATTGTACCTTTATTGAATTTTTGTCTCTTCTTCATTCAATTCCTTATTATTTGCAAGTGTTTGTCTAGTTGGATTATCCTCAGAGGTAACTTGAATGCTCTTTGATTTCTGGAACATTCTTACAAATATTCTTTGAAGTCTTTGTTTAGTATGTCATTGAGTTCACTGTCACATAAGCCTATGATTATATCATTTGGAGTCCTGCTTCCTCACTGTTTGCAAGTTTCCTTTCTGCTTAGAATGTGCCATATATAGAATATGGCACATATTGGTTTGTTTTTAGTCCTCCCTATCCTTTTGGTTGATGTTTTGTAATGTTTGCTCAAGTTAGGCCTGGTAGAAGCAGACTTGTGATTTCATTACTCTCTTCTGATCTAGTGGTACAGGCTAGTAGCTAAAACTTCAACCCATTTGCTCTGTTCTCTGAGCATAATTTTCTCATCACTGTGAAAATAGAATATTAACTCCTGATTTAACTTTATCTTAGAAACTTGAGATATCACTTCAGATTAAGTTTGCACACTTTCTGGAAGTAAACCCCTTTCAAATTCAGCAAACAATATTGTAGTAGGCAATGTAGTTCAGATATCATAAAACCAGACATAACAGAATCAATACCGATGATATATCTGGGAACACATAATGGGATATTTTATTTTCAAATTTTTTCAAAGCCAAATTATTATAATTATGAGTCAAACCAAACAAGGAAACAATACAAATCTTTCTGTTTATTTTTTATTTGTTTGTTTGCTTGAATTAGTTATGCAAGAATTGAGGCGCAAAGAAATGCTCTCATAATGAAGGATTATTTTTGAAATTATGATTGAGGGCTGGAGAGGTGGCAGCAACCTATCACATTTGCTGCTCAATCCCCCAACTCCTACACTTAGGCTCAAAATTGTTTTCAGGCACTGGGTGTCATAGTCCCTCTGTGGGCATGCTTACATACCTAATACTCATATGGAACAAATATATACAGGCAAAATATCCATATACATAAAAAGTATAAAAAGAACAAGTTTTGATTAATAAAATATCTAACGTGGCCCATGAAAATGTGAATGTATTGTTAGACAAGAAGACAGTTTAGGACCTCACAGTCAAAGTCATTGAATAAAATTATAGAATATAAATTAATGACTTGCATATCTGTTCCTAGTTCCAAATCTTTCCTTACAAATAGCTTCAGTCTTTCCAGCATGTGGATAAGAGATTCAACAGAAGAGATGAAGATCAATGGGCAGCAATCAGAATGGTACCAAGAGAATATTGATGAATTTACTGTGAATATTATCAAGTGGTCATATCTAGTTTTATATTTGTTTACAAAGTAGAATGTTTCTGATATGATAAAAATATATCATATGTTTGTCTTAGATTTTCAAAAAATTATCAAATAATCATATTTTTAAAACATGAAGGGAAGAAACATCATCCAGAAGTTTAAAATTATATCTTTACATGATCATCCATCTAATTTCACTAAGTCACAGAGAAACCCAAATGGCCTCAATTGACAGTGGCTACAACTCAGAAGTGTACATCAATATATTTTGGTCAGACCCACCTGTCTACTTCCTGTGGCCCACTCTATCATATCTTCATATAAATGTAGCTGTTGATCATGAGGAAAATATGGCATAAACTCTCCTATTTTCACCTTAAGTCCAACACCATGGGGGAAATTAGAAATGTGGTAAATGCCATACTCGGCTTGTGGTTTTTTTTTCTGATTCATATGTATTACATCTCCAGCAGGATTAACAAAGTGCATATTCTTCAGATATAGGTGAAGCTGAAAGATAGGCAACATGCATTATTCTATATTCCTTTATTTTAATTCTGAAGATGATTTTGTTTCATCCTAAGACAACTTTATTGAAGGTGCCCAAGGGAGAAACTCAATAAAATCATGTGAATAAATAAAGTTATTGTGTTCCTAGAATTTTAGTTCTCTCAGGGGAAACCATCAAGCACAAACACAGAAAAAAACACAAACATCAAACATAAATATGCACCATAAACACACACACACACACAAACACACACACACACTTCCACACAAACACCCAATCAGAGGCATACACATAATACAGCCACACTCATTAATACACATACACACTAACACACACATACAGACAGACCTAATAAAGCAAAAAAACACACACACTGAGACACACACTGATAAAAATATTGACAAAAACACACACAACATACATATGCTCATATACACAGTCACAAACAAACACAGGAGAGAGATATTCATACATGCAAAGTACCACATCTATACACATGCATACAAAGTCACAGAAATACATTTAGACACCCACAAAGATACAAACCCATACACAGAAAAAAACACAAAACATACAGAAAAGCAGATGCAAATGTACTCACACACACAGGTACACAAGTAGGTATTGAACTGAATCAGCACTATTTCCTGTAATATAGCTATCAGAGAATCACGAGGGTTAAGGTCCCCAGAGCATATGTTGGTGTCAGAATCAGGTGAGTACACTTGTGCAAACCATCCCTTATAACAAACACCACATACATGACAAATATTGGTTTCAGCATGTGAGAGACTCTTTAGAGATTATAACATTGATGACACCAAGTACCATCCACTGGAAGACACAGTACCTGTGAGCAGTCAGAATCCAGTTCTCTCAGAGTTGAGACTGGCTGGTTTTCTACTTGTTGAAGAAGCATTTCATGGAGAGCATGGGCCACAGCATACACAGCATTGTATATATCATAAGCATCATCACTAAAGGCCATGTCAAAACTCTGTAGCATTAACCATTCCAGTGAGGCATTGAATGAGCAGTTCTCCAGTGTCTTACAGTTAGATGTGGAGGCTTCACAGCTAAAGTACATCCACCCCAGTTGGGCCAGGAATAGGTCTGTGTATTTGGAAGAGTTCAATGTCTGAACAAAATTTTTAAAACCAGAAATCTCAGCATGGTGGTGTTCAAAAGCAAGAGTCCCATGGAATGAGTCAAGAATGAAGTCTCTCTTACTTGTAATGACATCCCACTGTGAGGTGGTGACCCATATTCTCTGTATACCCTGTGATACCCACATTCTAAAGCACACAGCTAGAGTACTGTCTGTGTCACCATAAATGACAACAACATTTGTGGATGATGTCTCAATTTGGTTGTTATACACTTCAGCTCTTGACATGTATAACTCCATGTTGACTGGGATCATGATCACAAAGGCTATGCAGATTCTTTGGACTTCACTCTCTACTCTCAGATCTGAGAGAAATTGGAGACCTTGGTCATCATCTGAGATGGCCAGCCCAACCCAGTTCCAGTTGAAGTGAGTCATGAAAGAGACCATGGCCAGGGCCAGAGCTGTGTCCTTGGGGGCCATCTGATACAGTCTTGGAAACTGTTCACGATCATTCAGGATAGGATTGAAATGTCCATACGTGAGCTAAAGGACATAGAACACAGGAAGCAGCATGAGGTAGAGGACTGTCAGAAATCTCAATGGAAGCCCTGAAGTGTGTGAAGTACCAGTTTAAATGACAGGAAGGCAATTTTCCCCTATTACTACAGTTATATTACACTGTTAGAAACCTGCAGAAAATTACCTTTCTACAATTTGTTCAAGGAAAATCACTTTGACTGCTAATTATTCTTCTCATCTACATATAAAACGATGAACTAGGAATGTCCCATTGAGTGGCTGATTAATTACACTTGAACTTGATTTACATTAATGTGAAGCCAATCTCCCCCATATACTCTCCTCAGCATCAGGCTTAGCCAAGAAAAGAGAAAGATTTCATACTTTATCACCCAAACAATCTCACCTGTGGATATCTGTTGATGTCAAAATATTGTGCCAGGCTCATGGATGGTGCTAACATTGGTCCTGTAATCATTACACGACATTTGATCTTACGTTTACAGGTGTAGTTAACAAGAGGTCTAAACCTTTTTGTAGTAACGTATATAAATTTTTGAAATGCGTGTTTATCATGATAATTGTCTGTGAAGAAGTAAAACATGAGAGACACATTTGGTAGAAGATATAGACTCCTATTGATTTCTTCCACTGCAAAAGCCAAAGGCAGAGCAAACTGGTAGTTTTCGGGTGGTATTCTAAAAATAAAGGCACAGGATTTAGTATGGATAAGGCTCTATAGATGAATGCTTGTAGTTAATACAAGGATTATCATGCTTTCAATGTCATTTTCAGATATAGCTTGACCAATTCCCCTGTTTTTTAAGGTTGGAAAAACAGGAGATGCTTGAGAGCTTGAAAAAAAAAAACAAACTAAAAGGCTGATGAGAGTGGATGTCACAAAAATGAGAAATGTGTTCTTGTCCACTCAGACAGGGAATTTCATCTTGGCATTTTAAGTACTGGATGCACACTTGATAAATGATATGTGTGTGTATTTGTAGGAAGCTTGAGAATGCAGTTTTCCTGAGGGCCAGAAGAGGAAGCTGGATCCTGCAGAGCTGGAAATTTAAGTGGTTTTGAGGTGCCTGCCAACATGGGTGGTTGAAACTGAACTCAGATCCTTTGACAGATCAGCAACTTTTCTTAACTGAAGACCCATGTCTACAGCCCCAGTTTATTACTACTTTCTATATTCTAGATATTCTTTAGTCTAGTAAAGCCAGTAGATATTATTCCATTTGTATGGGCTGCCTCTTAACACACTCATAGCATTTTTGAATGCAAACAAAACTAGTTTTATGCAATCACACTTGTTAAAATGTGGTCTTATTTCCTGAGTTATTCTATATATTTAGATGTTTTCTCCATGTTTTCTTTATCAGAGTCATGCTTTCTAGACTTACACTGAAATTTTTGATCCTCAATGTCTGTTGTAATATCCCCCTTTTCATTTCTGATTTTGATGATTTGGATTCTCTCTGTGTGTCTTTTGGTTAATTTGGATAAGGGCTTGTCTATCTCATTGATTTTCTCAAAGAAATTTTTTGTTTGTTTCATTAATTTTTTGTATTATTCTCTAAGTTTCTAATTTTTTATTTTCATCTCTCACTTTGATAATTTCCTTTCATCTATTCTTCCTGAGAGACTTTGCTTCTTCTTGTTCTAGAGCTTTCAGGTGTGCTGTTAAGCACTTTTGTTTGTGGCATACATGTTCAGAATTGAAATTTCATCTTGGTGCATCTTTCCTGTGATGAGTATGTAATGTCCTTATTGATCTCTTGATTGATTTTAGTTTGAAGTCTATTTTGTTGGATATCAGGATGGCTACACCCACTTGTTTCTTAAGACCATTAGGGGTGAAATCAATAAAATAGAAATAACAACAGACATTGAGGAAATCCAGAGAATTATCAGGTTTTATTTCAAAAACCTCTATTCCACAAAACTGGAAAACCTAAAAGAAATGGACATTTTTCTGGATAGGTACCATATGCCTAAATTAAATCAAGACCAGATAAACTGTTTAAATAGTCCATAATGCCTAAGGAAATAGAAAAAGTCATTAAAAGTCGCCCAACCAAAAAAAGCCCAGGACCGGATGGTTTCAGCACAGAATTCTACCAGATCTTCAAAGTAGAGTTAATACCAATACTATCTAAATTGTTCCACATGACAGAAACAGAAGGAACATTATCAAACTTCTTCTATGGGGCTACAATTACCCTGATTCCTAAACCAAACAAGGATACAACAAAGAAAGAGAACTACAGACCAATCTCCCTCATGAACATTGATGCAAAAATACTCAATAAAATACTGGCAAACAGACTCCAAGAACACATCAAAACAATTATCCATCATGACCAAGTAGCATTCATCCCAGGGATGCAAGGATGGTTCAACATACGAAAATCAGTCAATGTAAGACACCATATAAACAAACTGAAAGAAAAAACCACATGATCATCTCACTAGATACAGAAAGAGCATTTGACAAAATCTAACACCGCTTCATGATAAAATATTTGGAGCGATCAGGAATACAGGGAACATACCTAAACATAATAAAGGCAATTTACAGAAAGCAAACAGCCAACATCAAATTAAAGGGAGGGAAACTCAAAGAATTCCACTAAAATCAGGAACGAGGCAAGGCTGTCCACTCTCCCCATTCTTATTCAATATAGTACTTGAAGTTCTAGCCAGAGCAATAAGACAACATAAGGAGATTAAGGGGATACAAATTGGAAAGGAAGAAGTCAAGCTTCCCCTATTTGCAGATGACATGATAGTATACTTGAGTGACTCCAAAGATTCCTCCCAGGAACTAATAAAGCTTATAAACACCTTCAGCAACATAACAGGATACAAGATCAACTCAAAAAAATCAGGAGCCCTGCTATATACAATGGACAAAGAAACTGAAAAGGAAATCAGAGATACATCACCCTTTACAATAGCCACAAATGACATAAAATACCTTGGGGTAACACTAATCAAGCAAGTGAAGGACTTATATGACAAGAACTTTAAGTCCCTGAGAAATGAAATTGGAGAAGATGTCAGAAAATGGAAAGATCTCCCATGCTCATGGATAGGCAGGACCAATATAGTAAAAATGGCCATTTTACCAAAAGCAATCTACAGATTCAATGCAATTCCCATCCAAATACCAACACAATACTTCACAGACATGGAAAGAATAATACTCAACTTCATATGGAAAGACAAAAAACCCAGGATAGCCAAAAGAATCCTGTACAGTAAAACAACATCTGGAGGCATCACAATCCCTGACTTCAAGCTCTACTATAGAGCTACAGTAATAAAAACAGCTTGGTATTGGCAAAAAATGGACATGTGGACCAATGGAATCAAAGTGAAGACCCTGACATTAACCCACACACCTATGAACATATAATTTTTGACAAAGAAGCCAAAAGTGTACAATGGAAAAAAGAAAGCATCTTCAACAAATGGTGCTGGCATAACTGGATATCAACATGTAGAAGGCTGCAAATAGCTCCATATCTGTCACTGTGCACAAAACTTAAGTCCAAATGGATCAAGGATCTCAACGTAAATCCAGCTACTCTGAACCTGATAAAAGAGAAAGTAGGAAATAGTCTTGCATGCATTGGCATGGGAGATCACTTCCTAAATATAACACCAGTAGCACAGACACTGAGAGAAACAATCAATCAATGGGATCTCTTGAAACTGAGAAGCTTTTGTAGAGCAAAGGATACAGTCAACAAGGCAAAGTGGCAGCCTACAGAATGGGAAAAGGTCTTCACCAAACCCACATCTGACAGAGGACTGATATCCAGAATATATAAGGAACTCAAGAAATTAGACATCAAAACGACCAACAGTCCAATTGAGAAATGGGCTTTAGAACTAAACAGAGAATTCTCTGTTTAGATTGGCTTTTTACCCCATTCATGTTTGTTTCTATCCTAGGTCTCTGTGATATCCTGATTCTGAATCCTGGTCCTCAAGGTGGATTTCCCCTCATGGAATGGGTCTCCAGCTGTGCCAGTCATCTGTTGGTCACTCTCACAATTTCTACACCACATTTACCCCAACATACCTTGTAGGTGGGACAAACTGTAACAGCCAAACTTTGAGCAGAGCATGGAGACTACTGCAGAAGAGGGAGAGGAAGGATTGTAAGACCCAGTGGTGTAAAGAGCACCACATGAAAACACACAGAATCAACTAATCTGGACTCAGAAAGGCTCATAGAGAGTAAAAGGACAACCAGGGAGCCTATATAGGATTGACCTAGACTCTCTGCCCGTATTTTACAATTGTTTACATTGGTCTTCATTACACAGCAGAAGGATGTCTCTGACTCTTATGCCTGCTTTTGGGACCCATTTATCCTTTGGGACTGCCTGATCCAACCATGGTGATATTTTATTTGTACTATAATGCTGTGGGATAATCTGTTTGTCAAATGCTCTGATTGGTCAATAAATAAAAACTGATTGGCCAGTGGCCAGGCAGGAAGTATAGGTGGGAATAACTGAGAGGAGAATAGAGCGAACAGGAAGGTGGGAGGAGACACTGCCAGCCACCACCAGGACAAGCAGCATGTGAAGATGCCTGTAAGTCATGAGCCACAGGGCAAGGTACAGATTTATAGAAATGGATTAATTTACAATGTAAGAACTGGATAGCTAGAAGTCTGAGCCATTAGGCCAAACAATTTAAATAATATAAGTCTCTGTGTGTTTATTCAGTTGGGTCTGAGTGGCTGCAGGACTGGTGGGTGATAGAGATTCGTCCTGACTGTGAACCAGGCAGGACTGGAGAAAACTCCAGCTACAAATGGCGCCCAACGTGTTGGCAAGAGTTTCCACCCAAAACCTGAGTAAAAAGATTCTAAAACGGAGCTATAAACAGTTCCTAGTTGTCTCTTTCAAGTTAGCTGCAGCGTGTGTGTTTGACCTACTATCTACTATGTCAGGTTCCTGCTGTGTGTGCGCTCTACCTGCAGTATGGCAGGAATGAGGTCTCTACAAGTGGCACATTAAGCTGCGTGGAGGATTCAGCTTTGCTAGTACAAAACAAAAAGAGGTTTCTGGGCTACACACTGCTTTTCACTGCTTCTATAGAAGTATAGACCAACTATTTCTAAGAGCTGATGTCTCCCAGAGCTGGCAGAAAACATACCACCTCCATGTTCAGAAGTTGAAGTGGGCAGAGCCAGCAGCCACAGCACCATTTCAGTCTTATAATGCTGCAGTATAAAGCAATAGGCTCAAGATAATATAAAAAATAAGCCACATAAATATGGCTACCACACAGAGAATCTGGATTATGTTCTCTTTGATATTCGTTACTGAAGAAAACCATTAGATTGAAAAAGCTGTTGAGTTCTACCAAAATGTATATTTTCAAGGTACCTTGACTTCAAAATTTGGATGTAAGGATATGTTACTTTGGAAAGGAGGCTCTGCTTTTGTTTCCACAGAAAGCAAGAGGCTGTGGATTTGTTCCAGATTAAGATACATCAGGGTTGAACATCCAAGACCCACTGAAAGGTCTCCGATGACACCATGGCCCAGATAATCCATATTCAGATGAGATTCAAGGCAACTGGCTCAGACAATATACCCTTTCAAGCTACTCCATAATCCTAAAATTTTCTTTGTGTCCCCATAAGATACAGCGCCCCCCTCCATCAGGAAGTAGCAAGAGAAGCTAAGCCCAAATTCCCAAATATAACAAGCTGGCATTGGAGATGTGTAAAAGTTAAAACCTTCCTTTAAAAAAAGAAAAGAAAAAGTGCTGGGGGATAGTCTATATGTCAAATGCTCTGATTGGTCAGTAAATAAAACACTGATTGGCCAGTGGCGAGGGGGGAACTATAGGTGGGAATACCAGAGAGGAGAAATGAGAGAACAGGAAGGTAGGAGTAGACACTGCCAGCCACCACCAGGACAAGCAGCATGTGAAGAAATTGGTAAGCCACAAACCACGTGGCAAGGTTTAGATTTATAGAAATGGATTAAATTAAGATGTAAGAACTGGATAGCTAGAAGCCTGAGCCATTAGGCCAAACAGTTTAAATAATATAAGCATCTGTGTGTTTATTTTATAAGTGGGCTGTTGGACTGCCAGGACTTGGTGAGAGCTTGAGAGAAATTCTCAAGCTACACTATAATGTGATTTTATTTGTATGTTAATAAATAAAGTTGCCTCGGGTCAAAGCTAATAGAAAGCCATAGCAAGAGCCAGGCTGTGGTCGCATACACCTTTAATCCCAATCACAATACAGACAGATCTCTGTGTGTTCAAGGATACAACCAGCATGGAGACACATGCTTTTAATCTCAATACCAACCATAGAAGACCTGGAGGTCTGTATAGACAGGCAGTGATGAGGAAGTCATGTGGTTTGGTTTACAGCCAATGAGAAGGCAGAACAGAAAGTCAATAAAAAGACAGATACACAGGAAGGAGGTCTCTTGCTGAGGAGGACAGCAGTGGCAGTCAAAGGTAAGAAAGGGTTTTTAGTATCAGCTCTTAGCTACTGCTCTGACCTCTTGGGCTTTTAACTCTGCATTTGTCTCTGTGTTTCTTATTTAATAACACTGTTAGATCTACATTTGGTGCCCACGTGGTAAGAATTCATTAAAAACTACTTGGTTGGCTTGACTTGGCCACCAGATTTCCCACCTCAGCGGGCCTGGCTCCCTGCCAGGGCCTACCTCGGCCTAGCAGACCAATAAATAGTATAGTATCTTATGGCATGTATTTCCCATTTGTAAAGCAAATGTTAAACTCCTGGTCAACTTATAGTAAGATTATACCACAGGACTGGAGAGAGCTGGTAAATGCTGTTCTGGAACCTGGGGCACAGCTACACTGGCAAATGTGGTTCAAAGAGGAAGCTAAAACATAGAAAATCAATGGAGGGCTAAAGGTACACAAATCTCTCAGGCTCAGTTTGTTGAAGAAGGCCAATATGCTGCAAGACAAACAAAATATTTATATGATGTCCAAACCCTAATTCTATGTCAAATGGCAGCCTTGAATGCATGGGACAGAGTTGAGGAACCAACAAAGAAAACTGAGTCATTTAAAATGGTTATACAAGGCTCAAAATAATCCTTCATGTATTTCTTACCAATACCGATTTCAGCAATAAAGAGAATGGTATCGAATTCAGAAGCTAGCTAGATAATAATCAAATGTTTGGCTTTTGAGAACTCGAATGCAGCATGCAAGAGAATAATCAGGTTGTTAAAGGCAAGATATGCACCCCTGGAAGTTTGGATTAGGGACATGTTTAATGTTGAGGTTCATGACAATGATGATATGTGGATAGGAGAAACAATTTCAAGAGGTTTGAGGAATGTCAGATCTTTTGGATTTGGAAAGCAAGGACATTTGAAAAGGGACTGTAAACAAGACATTCCTAGAAACAATGTTTCTTCAAGGAACAATGGCAACAGAATTCCCCTTCCTTCTGGGGTATGCAGAAGGTGTGGTAAGGGAAAACACTGGACCAATGAATGTAGATCAACAAGGGTCCGGCAAGGTAATACTTTGCCTCAGTCTTCGGGTAACTCCCAGAGGAGCCTCAGGCAGACAACAACAGCAAATCCAGCTCAGACCTTTCCTGAAGTCATAGAGAAAACTCCTACTCAGAGCAATTAAATAACCCAATGCCTATTGGAATAAACTAACCTGCTCAGGGTAATGGAACAACTGAGACAGAGAGAACAGAAAATTCAGGAGAAACCATGAAGAATTTTTTTGGGCAAACTTCTATAAATGAACAAGGACCAAAATTAACAATAAAAATAAATGGTGTTTTGTTGTCTGGTCTGGCGGACATAGGTGCTGACATTACCATAATTGCACCAGAATTTTAGCGTCCAACTTGGCATCTTCAGGAGGTAAATATTCACCTGTTAGGGATTGGAACAATATCTCAAGTGAAACAGAGTGCAAGATGGCTCAAATGTATAGGTCCATAAGGACAGAGAGGAAAATTAAAACCATATGCAGCTAACATATCTATGAACCTGTGGGGTTGAGACCTGGTGCAACAATGGAATACTCAGATTAACATCCTTCCAACCTCAGAAACAAATCATAAACTCGCACATGTTTCTGAGAGAAACATTAGAAGATATTGTTCTAATGGGTGGTCACCAGCCATCCATATTATGCAAGAACAAAATACAACAACTGATGATCTTCCAAAGACACTTTTAATATAGTTAATAGACAAGTCTGTATGGGTTCATCAATGGACTTTAACAACAGAGAAACTCCAGGCTTTAGAAATGCTGGTAGAAGAACAGTTAAATGCTCAGCTTATTGAAGAACCAAACAGTCCTTGGAATTCTCCTGCATTTGTTATCAAAAAGAAGTCTGGAAAATGGGTAATAGTAACAGACCTGAGAGCAATTAGCAAAGTAATTCAGCCAATGGGCTCTCTACAATCTGGAATTCCTTTGTCCTTATAATTCAGTTCAAAAATCGGATTGTATGCTATTCTTTTGGTATTAATGGATTTTTCACAACCTCTCAACATATTACTGAGTCTCAGTATGCTAAAAAGTGGTATTACCTATTGAAACTGCAGGATTTATTCCTGATGAGTCAGAATTAACTTCACTATTTATTCAGTTACACAATACAATCAGGAAAAGGAGTCATGCTTCATATATAACTCATATTCAATCCCATATAGGTCTGCCAGGCCCTCTAGCACAAGGTGATGATGAGATTGATAAATTATTGATATGAAATGTGCTTGAGGCCACAGAATTTCATTAAAAAAATCATGTCAATATTAAAGGTTTAAAAAAGATTTTTCCATAACCTGACAATAAGCCAAGGAAATTGTAAGGAAATGTCATACTTGTTCATTTTACAATCAGACGCCGTTACCAGCAGGATATAACAAAAAGAGTACTCAGAGGAAGAAGATCTGGTAGATGGATGTGTTTCACTTTGTAGAATATGGAAAACTGAAATATGTACACCATACCATTGATACTTATTCAGGATTTCAATGGGCAACTGCTTTGAGTTCTGAAAAAACTGATTAATCACTCATTTGCTAGAAGTTATAGTCATCATAGATATACCTGCACAAATTAAAACTGACAATGCCCCATCATTTGTCTCTGTTAAAATGAAACCGTTTCATGCTTATTACAATATAAAGCATATTACAGCTTACCACATAATCCTATGTAGTGGGTAGTCATTCCAGCTTTGATCTGGAAGTTTCAAGCCCCATTGAGTCTCTGGCAATTGCCATGCCTACAAAGCAGGGCCAGGGGAGGCACTCGGAGATGCCAGAGTTGGATAGGCAAGCACTCTCTCAGTTCCCGGACCCTGAATGATGGAGGTGGACCAAGCAGAGCTCCAGAGAACAAGGCTGAAGTGCTATACACCTTCCCCAGACCCCGCAACCTACCTATCCCTTAATTTGTAAGTTACACCATTAAATAAATATCCTTTTAACTATGTGGAGTGGCCTTAATAATTTCACCAATAATCCTACAGACCAAGTAGTAATAGAAAGATCAGATAGAACTCTAAAGGATATACTAAATAAACAGAGAGGGGAAACAAAACCCCCAGAACTAGACTGCATGTGCTCTATTAACTTTGAGTTTTCTCAGTGCTAATGAGAAAGGAAAAACAGCTGCAGAGAGACACTGGATAATAGAAAAAGACTACAGAATTAAATCAGCCTATATATTTTAAAGATGTGCTGACCTCAAAATGGAAACCAGGATATGGGTTATGTTGGGGACGAGGTTTTGCTTTTGTTTCTACAGGAGAAGATAAGCTGTGGATCCCATCAAAATTGATAAGTTTTGATTTGAACAAGAGAGACCTTTTAATTAGAGGTGATAGTTCATCAATCAGCATAACCATCCAATTTAAACTAACTTATACCATTAATACATGCCTTTTCATTTAATCAGATTATAACTTGCCAAAAAGGAACATCCCCAAAATAAGTCTTGGGAAAAGGATTTTGTTTTTGTCTTTTACAATAATGAAGGCTAAGGAATATGAAGAACACTGGACAAATGAGACAACTGAAGAAAAAGGACAAATTATCTGTCCCAAGAAAAAGAGTAAAATGATCTATTGGTATATCATGTATAAAATTTCATAACTCTTCCTAAATGTTTCTGGTTTTCTCTAAAGATTTAACACTATTGGTTTTCTAATAGTCCCAGTTCAATTAAAATTTAAAGCTGGCTTTGGAGTTGGTTAATGGCTCTCTCAATCTTTAAACTCAAGCATGTTGCTAAAAGGAAAATGCAAATTCTCTGTCACATGCCAGAAGAAGGAACCATCATTTGATAGGGTACAGGAGAAAAACCAAATTAATTAAGGGACTATTCTATTACTACTAATCTCAATTCTTTGATTCTATTCTGATTCTATGAACTTTTATTAAAGAATGAATTTTATATCAAAATTTATAAGATTTATATTTATATATTCATATTAAACTTTTTTAAGATACTAATAATGGTCATATATTATACTATTTCTAAAAAGGGGCCTTCAGCTAGCTACCTATACATGTCTTTATGTTCAAGACTCTTATCAGTTTTCTGCAGGAAATCATGGCCAGGCCTAAGATCAACTGAAATCTCCAGGAAGAAGATGGGGTCCCACAACAACAATTCCACATGGTCAAAAATAGTACCACTGAGCTGACAAACATCATCTACATATCAGCTTTGAGCAACAAATGGCTCAGAGAAATTTTGAGATGGCTAGCCGAGATGATCCAGTTTCAATGACTACTTGAATAAGGACTTGAGATGAGCCTTGAACTTTGGCATTATGCTCAAACTGGACAACAAAAGGATATAGCTACCCTTCCTAGAATTTGACAATTAATCAAAAATTTTTCTTTTCAGAATAAAGATATATTCGCCCATATCCAACAAGAAGCAATTTTTAGAATATGAAGCCCACATTCCCAAAGAGGTGGTGTGGGGCAGGTGGCTTATTGGTCTTTAAATGCATTTTGGGTCTGGGATAATTTCCATTGTTTAGGAGGTTTGATTACAAGTTGTTGTTAAGGGTTAGGAAAAGGACTAAGCAAACAGATTAGTTTTAAGGTTCTTGTTTAAAAAAAAATTACTAGTTTTAAATACTTTACATGGGATTGGATTTTTTATATTGTATACAAATTATATATATTGAGATTGATATTGTTAGAAAATGCTATATGAATATTTCTAATCTTGTTCAAGATACTGTACTTATACCATTCATTTAACAATGTAATACAATTTGTTGATCCTTGGATATTAATTATTACCAACTATTAGGATATAAAAAAGTGAAAGTTAGTAGTTAGACATTACAATCAAACTTGTAGTCACATTAGGTGTGTTTTCAAGATCAAGCAGATATATTTTAGACAGAAAGGTCACCTTCGAAGCCTTCAGAGATCTACAGATTATGACATTTAAAATGTTTTAGTAACTTAGATAATTTTTCTTCTTTGTTATTGACTATGAGACATGTTGGCTCCTGGCAGTACAAACCTACTTCAGAGAAAATATGGGCATTGAAGAAACTGCATATGGAGTTAACTATCATTGTGGCAAAAGTTAGACACTGAACAACAAAGTATCCTCAAATCAACTGCTGACAAACAAGCAAAATGGACAGACAGGACATGAAACAGAGGACTACTGATTCTTGACAAAACAAGTGTGGTTGTGGTTTTAACAAAAGGCACCTTCTGAGGCCAGGACAATATGGCACCATGCCTGAAGTGGCCTTTGCAATCCGAAAAGGCACAGTGCACTTTTCTTCTAAGGCAGCTGAACAGACAGTGGACTGATGACTTCTGATGTGCAGTGGAAGAGGAGCTGAAACAGTTATTCTTGAAGAGTAACTAAGCTCATGCCTCTCAATAATAGACTGGCATTTAATAGAGGCATGTGGAGAAGGAGATGGTGAGATGAAGCCACACACACACACACACACACACACACACACACACACACACACATCGAAGAACAATGGACAGCTGTATACAAAAAACATCAACAATTTCCAAAATTTAAAATCCTGAATCATGACATGACACTAGTGGAATGCATGTGTTTCTGGAACATGGACTGCTCTCACCAAATATGAGGTCAAACTATTGACCCTGTGAACATCATAGTTCACAAATGAGTCTATCAGATATGCTAAGCATATAGGCTGAAGATGATGCCCCAACACTGTGGACAAACCTCGGGTAACTGTCCAGGCAGCTGCCTGTTTCTGTCAACTCACATTTTTTGGAAGCTGCTTGCGTGCACTTCCTGTTTTTATTTTTGTTATGTAATATTTACTTCTTAAGTCTTTGAGGGAGTTGAAGATTAAATAGTGATAGTTAAAGTTTAGATAGTTATAGTTTTCCTTGTTAAGAATTTTAGACAAGAAATTCTCTGAAGAGTAAGTGTATAAATTTGAAAGACATTATAAGATAGTTCTGTTAATAATATAAGTTAGGATAGAAAGTGAATCAGGTTCATTTTGGACTTACCAAAATAGGAGACATAATAGAATTATTTTCTCTGAATTGATCAAATGCAAATGTACTAGACATTGTTTAGGTATTTATTGCTTGTATATATGGTATATAGTTATTGTATTTTTGTATATAGTTTTTCTTATATTAGTTATAACTTTTTTCCTTTTTTCTTTTTATTTAAATAGAAAGGGGGAAATACACTGATATTTTACATGTGCTGAAATGTGATTTTATTTGTATGTTAATAAATAAATTTGTCTTGGTATCAGCGCTAATAGCAACCCATAGCAAGAGCCAGGCTGTGGTGGCATACACCTTTAATGCCGATCATAATACAGACAGATCTCTGTGTGTTCAAGGATACAGCCAGCATGGACACACACACCATTAATCTCAATACCAACCATAGAAGACCTGGATGTCTGTATAGACAGGCAGTGATGAGGAAGTCATGTGTTTGGGTTTACAACCAATGAGAAGTCAGAACAGAAAGTCAATAAAAAGACAGATACACAGGAAGGAGGTCTCTTGCTGAGGGGAAGGACAGCAGTGGTAGTCAAGTGTATGAAAGGGCTTTTAGTCTCAGCTCTTAGCTACTGCTCTGACATATTGGGCTTTTAACTCTGCATTTGGCTCTGTGTTTCTTATTTAACAAGATTGTTACATCTACATCCAACCTTGGTGGAAAAATGGGTGCCTGCTCTCAAAGCAGCTTGATATACCAGGACTCACTAATATCCATGGGATTCCTGCCTGTATCTAAAGAATAACAGTGAAGGAGCATTGGATGTGATGAGGTTGCAGGATAAAGGAGGGTGGACCTAGAAAGAGGGAAGGGAGGGGAACCTTTGGGTGGAATGTAAAATCAAGAAAATAAATAAATAAAAATATAGTAATAATTATAAAAAATGAAAAAGAAACAAATACACAAAGAAGACCAAGGGAAGAAAATTAAGAAAAAAAGTCTACAAAAATTCCTTTCTTTCCATTTTGTGTTATGGAAACACTCCTGTGCATGGGACTCGTCCTAAATTGTATCTAATAATGTACTCAGTGAGACTCCACTGGAGAAAACAGATTTTCCTTTTCAAAGCAGGTAGAAGTTTCACATAGCTTCTTTTTAGGGGTGAAATGTGGTGTCCAGTTGCTTCTCACAATTATGAGACATCTTTGAACTTGTACCATTTGAACCACAACAGGTCTTGGGCATTCTCACACAGTTTGGGTGAGCTTATATATGCATCAGTGCCATTGTGTCTGGAAGACAATGCTTCCTTGGAGTTATCCATCACCTTTGACTCATAATTCCGTCTGTCTCCTCTTCCACATTGATCTCTGAGCCTTGAGTTGAAGGAATTGATGAGACAACTCACTGAAGACAATGTGCTCCAAAGCTCCTCACTCTCTGCACACACTGTGCAGTTGTGGATTTCTGGGATTGTTCTCATTGACAACAAGAAGCTTCTTCTCTGATGAGAGCTGAGTGATGCACTGATCAATGAGTATAGCAGAATATTATTAGGATTCTTTTTGTTTCTGAGTTCCTTAAACAGAATAATAGTACTATATTTTCCCCTATGTCTTTGACATATATACACTGAGGTTCTGGGAATCTTTATCCATGTCAGGTCGAGTTCCATTTCATGGAGCGGACTTTAAATCCAGTCAGACATTGATTGGTTAAACCCCTAATATTTATTCTATTTTTGTACTTATGTATCATGCAGGCAGGTCACTTGTAGATCACAAAGTCTGTAGCTGGATTGGTAGTTACAATTCTCCTCTGGTAGAATGCAGAATACCTTCCAGTACCATGAATGCAAGTCAGTGATGGTGAAGGCTTTCCAGCTTGACTTCTCCATGTTCAATGAAATAGTAAGTGGTGTGTTTTGCAATAAAGCTTTACCAGAAACTTGTGTGGAGTAATTCATAGCCTTGGGAATAGCAAATGATGTTTGGTAGTTTCCATGGATGCCCTCACCAAGATATGTAATCTCTTCCCAGCATTAGATAAATATTTGGTGCAAAAAATGTCTAGCTGGGGCACTAATCCACTAATACCCACTTTATTTGGTAATTCTATTTAGATTTCCTTCACATGTGTAAATACTTTAGGAACCTTCCAAGTAGCTGGTTTCCAAATAGTTTTCAACTGGCCTTGAGTGTGAGTTGTCCTTCTAAACACACCCACATTTACCATTTTCTGCCATTCACTCCCTATTTAATCTTCTAGTTCTAGTTTGCCCTGTGTCTCTCCATAACAATGTGTTCCATTTTCCTCTTCATGTTAGATCCTCTCCTCCCCCTATCCCTTACTATATACTTAACTTCTGTGGTTATTCAGATGGTAGCACAAATATCAATGTTTTAGAAGCTAATAGTCACATGTTAAAGAAAACATATATTTGTCTTTTTTTTGGTTCTTAGGTACATTCCTCAAGGTGATTTTCACTAGTTCCTATAATTACATGTGGATTTCTGGAATTCCTTTTTAAAAGTTTATGTATTATTTTATTTCCTGACCACAATTTCTGCTAGCACCTCTCATCCCAGTCCTTTCCCCATCTCACCCCTTCCTTACCCCCATGCATTCCTCCTACTTTTATATTCAGAAAGGGTCAGGCCTCCAATGCTTATCAACAAATTATGCCATATCAAGTATCAGGAAGACTAAGCACCTTCCCTTGCATTAAGGCTGCCCAGGATTAAAAGTAGGGTCACAATGCCATCAGTGTCAGAGATAGACCCTGTTCCCACTGTAAGAAGTCCCACAAGATGATGAAGCTACAAAACTGTCACATATATGCAGAACACCTTGGTCACTATTGTGCAGGCTCCCTGTTGTTGGTTCCCTCTCTGTGAGCCCCTATGATCCCAGGTTAGATTTTCTGTGGGTTTTCTTGTGATGTCCTTGATCACTCTGGCTCCTACGCTCCTTGTTCTCTGTTTCTCTGTTTCTCTCTCTCTCTCTCTCTCTCTCTCTCTCTCTCTCTCTCTCTCTCTCTCTCTCTCTCTCTCTCTCTCTCTCCTGTAGGATTCCCCAAACATAGAACAGGGTCTGACTGTAGGTCTCTGGCAATGTTCAAGAATTCCTATTTTTTAAAAACATTATTACAACTGAAAAATAACCCCTTATAATTCAAATGTACTATGATATAATTATCCATTCCTTAGTTCATGAGCTTCTAGGATGCTTACAATTTCCAACTGTTATAAATAGAACAAGAATGAAAATGATGAATAAGTAACTGTGTAGCAAGATGCAGAATACTTTGAGTATGTTTCCAAGAATAGCATAGCTGGATCTTGAAGTAGATAGATTCACAACCTCATGAGGAATTCTCACACTGGTTTTCATAGTGGCTGCAAATGTTTTTACCCACACAAGCAATCAATAATTTTCCCCACTCCTGGAATCCTCACCAGCATATGCTGTCATTTGTATTATTAAATTTGGCCAATCTGACTGATGTAAGAGGAATTTTCTAGTTTTATTTGCATTTCTGAGATGGCTAAGGATGATTTCTTTAAGTGATGTTCAGACATTTGTGTTTAATCTTCTGAGATCTCACTGATTAATACTTTACCACATTTTAAAATTTGGTTATTATTTGCTTGATGTTCATATGCATTTGAGATACTAATTCTTAATGTTCAGTTTCCTAACCATATTTGTTGAGGAGACTGAATCTTCTACACTGCTTGTTGGTGAAAACTTTTTCAAATCTCAGGTGACTATACCCATGGAACTGAATTATGAGTTTTCCATTTTGCTTTCTTGAAATATTTATACAATATACAATTAGCACTGTGATCCTCTGTTACTATTGCCCTAGGTTATAGATGGAACACACACATTGTGATATCTCCAGCATTGTTTCCTTTCTTCATCTTTGCTTGATCTATCTGGAATCTGATTTTTATGGGAAGTTTTGGGTTGTTTTGCCTATTTTTTTAGTTATGTTTCAATGGAATTTTGATGGAGATTGCATAGACTCTTAGATTATTTTTGTAATGTAACCAAGTATTAATGTACAATACTGTTTGTGCCAACACATCAACATGTCAGATAGTTTTATCTTCTATATACTCCTCTTTCTTTCCTCACTGTTATAACATCTTCACCATGAAGACCCTTGACTTGTTTGAATTTATTCTCAGGTATTTTATTGTGGGAAGTTATTGTTCCTGTCGTTGCTTTCTTGACTTCTTTCTCAATATCATCATTCCTTGTACACAAAAATGATATTTTGTATCTTGATTTTCTATTCTACTCTTTTCCTGATGGTATTCATTAGGTCTAAGACACACTCAGAGAGTGTTGACCACCTCATGTACAAGTTCATACCATCTGCTGGTGAAAAAGTTTGACTTCTTTTCTTGATTCATTCCGTTCTTTTTTCTGGGATTATTGTTTTAGCAGAAAATGAGCAAGACTTACTTCTTTTGTAATATATGAATGAGTGTCTTTCCTCCTTTGGTGTTTTTAGGGAAAGTTCTCGGTTGTCTTCCATTTGATGTAATGCTGGACGTGGGATTGTC
Source organism: Peromyscus maniculatus bairdii (assembly GCF_049852395.1). NCBI lineage: Eukaryota > Metazoa > Chordata > Mammalia > Rodentia > Cricetidae > Peromyscus > Peromyscus maniculatus. The sequence continues at coordinate 3,832,818 of NC_134852.1, forward strand.
CTGTGCAGCCTTCATCCCATTGAGACATTGCCCTTCTATCCCTAATGTTTCAGGGATACTGTAGTTGTCAGATGCCTTTTCTGCATCTGTTGAAGTGATCATGTAATGTCTGCTTTGTCTGCTAAAGCTATCTGTGACATTCACTGGGTTTTGATGTTAAACCATCTTTCCAACCCTGGTATGAAGTCAACTATTCCACAGTGGATCTTGCTGATACATACTTGAAATTGGATTGCATATATTTTCTGGAGAATATTGGTTTAAGTATATCAGTGATATTTGCCTATAATTGCCTTTTCTATTATTCTGTTTTGATGATTCCTTATCTGGTTTTAGTGTCAGGGACATACTGAGGTTTTTTTTTTATTTTTATTTTACAATATAATTTATTTCTACATATCAGCCAGGGATTCCCTTGTTCTCCCTCCTCCCACCCTCCTCCCCTTCCCCCCAGCCCTCCCCCATTCCCATCTCCTTAAGGGCAAAGACTCCCCCGAGGATTGACATCAACCTGGTAGACTCAGTCTAGGCAGGTCCAGTCCCCTCCTCCCAGGCTGAGCCAAGCGTCTCTGCATAAGCCCCAGGTTTCAAACACCCAACTCATGCATTGAGCACAGAAACAATTTTTAAATATCATTGTTTCTAGTACTTTCCTTTCAATTTCTGAGAATTGTTTGAATGACATTCTGGATGCATTTTCTTTAGGTATCTGGTAGAAAAATTAAACCAAGACCTGGCACACACCTTAAACAATTCTACTGTAAGGATTGAGATTGAAACAGTAATAAAAAACCCTCTTCCAAACAAAAACTCACCAGACTAGTAGTAGTCACTACCAGATGCAAATAAATCTTCAGATAACCAACACCAATGCTATTAAGCAATTAAATTATTCCATTCAGCAGAAATGGTTGAATTGCTATCTACATATAGATATGACGGCAATGTCAGTCTGATGTCAAGACAAGATTTATACAAAACAATTTTGTATGATCATTTAATAAAACACTCATATCTTTTTGAGACAGTGTCAGGTATGTCTCCCTGACTATCCTGGAATTGACTATATAGACAAGTTTGGTCTTGAACACACCAGAGACTGCATATATCTGCCACCAGAATGCTGGGATTACGGACATGCTTCATCATGACCATCTATTTGTAGATTCTTAATATAGTACTTTTAAAACCAATTAAAGAACACCTTAGATTAAATCATTCACAATGATCATAGGCTTCTTTTCAGAGACGCAACAATGGATCAGGATAAGGAAATCTATACATGTAAAGTATTGCATAAATGGCTTAAGAAATGAATCACAGTGTCCATCTGACAAGATGCCAAAAATACTTGGGACAAAAATTCAACCTCTTTTCGTATCAAAGAACATAAGAGAAACAAACAATAGGCTTCCATATTTGAGATCCTAAACACTTCACAAAAAAATATTTACAGACAGAATACAAAATTACCACAAAAGTCAGTTACTTCCCTATATACAAAGAACACATTTGGTAAGAAAGAAATTAAGGAAACTGCATTCACAATTGTGTCACAAATATGGTAAAATAAACTTAATAAACTTAATAAAAACTTGAAGGACATCAATAATGAAAACTTTAAAATAATGAAGACCGAATGTATCATTAGTAGATGGGCAAATCTTGCCGGGCGGTGGTGGCGCACGCCTTTAATCCCAGCACTCGGGAGGCAGAGCCAGGCGGATCTCTGTGAGTTCAAGGCCAGCCTGGGCTACCAAGTGAGCTCCAGGAAAGGCGCAAAGCTACACAGAGAAACCCTGTCTCGAAAAACCAAAAAAAAAAAAAAAAAAAAAAAAAGTAGATGGGCAAATCTTACACACAGACACACACACACACACACACACACACACACACACACACATATATATATATATATATGTATTCAATATTGTGAAAATGATTCCTTTAAAAAATTAATTGACAGAACATAAGGGAATAGGGTGGTTGAACTGGAATTGGGACAGAGTGGAACAGCAATGAAAGAGATACCATGATAAAGGGAGACATCATAGGGATAGCTAGAAACTGAGTACTAGGATAGTTCCCAGGATTCCACAAGAATACCTCAGCTTAGACTACTAGCAATAGTGGAGAGGATGCCTGAATTGGCTTACCCCAGTGATCACATCGGTGAATACCTATTTGTCATCATAAAGCATTCATCCAGTAACTAATGAAAGCACTCGTGGAGATCCACAGCCAAGCACCAAGCCAAGTTTGAGCACTTCAGTCGAAGAGAGAGAAGAGGGATTCTATGAGCAAGGGGCATCAAGATCATGATAGGGAAACCTACAGAGAAAACCACACCAACCTAGTGGGACCTAATGAACTTTGCCCAACAGCTGTGGAGCCTGAATGGGACTAGACTAGGCACCCTGCATAAGGGAGACAGTTGTGTAGCTTGATCTGATTAAGGGCACCCCTTGCAGTTGGAATAAGAGCCATCCCTGGTGCAGAAGGTTTCTTTTGAAGCACACTACCAAAGATGGAACACCTTTCACAGCCTTGATGCAGCCGGAGGGCCTTGGACCTGCCTCTACTGAATGTACCAGGCTCTGCTGATTCCCCCATGGAGGACACCTTATTGGAGAAGGGAATGAATAGTGGTTTGGGGAGTGGAGAAAGCTGGAACGGTGAGAGAAGGGAAGAGAAGGAGATACGTGGTTGGTATGTAAAGTCTATAAAAAAAATCCTTAACAAAAATAGAAACAAGAAAAAGAATAGAGGTAAATGTAATTATCAGAGAATAAAATATTTAGATTTAAAACATCAGACACATACATCATTTATAGTAGCTGAGAACACCCAGTGTGTAGCCTCTCCATCCCAGTTATCAAATATTGACAGCTACCACCGGCAGCTCCTGCCACTATACTAAGTGAGAAGGGGAGTAAGCAGTCACCACTATAAGTGATGTCCTAGTGTTTTCATAATGAAAACACAACATTTGAAATGCAAACATTCTCTTTTTGACTTTGAAGATAGAGATAGATCTGGCCTTTGTAATCCCTAAAAGCCTGTGACTGTACATGTGTTCAAGTGAGGGAAGGACAAAGGACATACCCAAGTATTTGACAGTAGACAGCTCTCCTTCTCCTCACAGCTTCAGAGGTGTGGAGTGATCCCATGCAGAATACCTGAAAGCTTAACTAAATGGATACATGGATACTCTCCCCAGTGAGTAGTGGCACAAATATTAGAGACCCTGTACTAAGAGTCACACACTGATACATGTGACATTAGCAGACTCTGGAAGAGACTTGAATGCACCTTGTGACTACTGAACTCATTGTAGTCATCTGGAGTTTCTTATCTTAGGACACCACTGGACACCTCACATTGGCACCTGTGAAAAGGAAGGCTGCCTATGATAGATCAAAGTAAAGAATGCCGTTTTTAACTCGGCTTTCAGCCTTGTAAATGGAGGCTAATTAGAAAAAAATTTTAAAGTCTCACACCGTGATAGTGGGAAAACAGTGATTATTAAATATCAAAACATATTTTGCATCAGATCTTGGAGATAAGATTGGGAGAAAAGGATGGAAGCTCCCAGCATTGCTCTGCCCATTCACACATATTATGCATTATATATCATGACATTTACATGAAAAATGCAAACACACTTACAGCACATCCAGTGCATATCTGAAAAACTTTTTCAAGTCCACCTGCATTTCACTGCTCTGCCCTGCAGTAAGGTAAAAGACACAACCTGTCACCACCTCTCCATGCTTGTCTTCATTCTGCTTCATTCTCCAAAAGCACTTGGGGTGAGTGAGGTTGGACATGAGGAGGGGGATGTTCAGGATCCAGAAAAAGAAATGCAGAGTGAGCATCATGTCCTGTCTCCAAATCTCTAAGCCGGTAGTGTGATCTGTGGGTGCATAACAGTTTATCAAATGGATAACCATGTATACACATCTGCTTTTATGTCTGCTGCCCACTGAAGAGATCACTTATGTGAATGAGATGCCTTGCTCTCCAGGTGGCTCCACTACCCTGGAGAAATGTCAAGCACTCTCTGTCCTAGGACTCTGCAGTTGATGTCCACAGCAGAGGTAAAAACAAAAAATTAAAAAAATAAAAAACTTGGGCTGGAAAATAATGTGAGGACATCTCAGCCTCAGGTCCTATGACATCAACTCATATCCCTAGGTATTGAGGCTCATGGGAGAAAGCAATGTTGGGCACATTGGTCCCAGAACAGTGTAAATGAGATATTTGTTAGAGCACCTTTAGAAATGATCTCAGCAGAAAATATCAGAAGATCGACAGTAAGATCGGAAGGTAAAGAAATGAAATGTCCCATGATAATCAGAGTTCATGTGGACACAGTGTGTGTTCTATTATCAAGTGCAAATAAGAGAGACTCAGTCTTGTGTGTATGGCATCCACCATTCATAGATCATGAGCAGTATGCCCCATGCTACATTAGTCACAGAGACCATATAACCAACCAGTATCCCTTCTCTCCATTGTGTGATGCTCCAATAATGAGGTCAAATCCACAAATTTCTTGGCTTATACTATGTCCACAAATGCCCAGTACATCATTCTCCATGAGAAACTAAGTTGAGTATTTGGTTATAACACATGGCCTCCTTCTGTGAAGTCAGTTCCTTCTGATGACCTATTTCTTCAACTTTATCCTTCATTATCTATTTGCTCATGCGTATCTCAAAACTGAGTAGTGACTCCAAAGCAGCACTCTGTCCAGTAGCTTAGAAACCATCAGTAACTGGGAAAAAAGTCTGTGTTCAATTCCGTTGTCATGCTCATATAATTGTGGCTGCATTCTAGAATATGTATTGCCAGTGGGAGAGCTCATTGATGATTGTGGGCTGAGGAAACACCTTTAGATGATGTGGAATACAGAGCAAGCAGCACAAATGTGAGGCAATTAGTTGGTGTGGAGGATGCTAGATGTTATTTAGTACTGGAGATGAGGTACACAGGGCTGGTATTCTCTGGATCTTGTGGAATATTTAAAAATTAACATTTAACACATGCATGGCCCCCTGTTCTGTGATGAGCTGCCTAAGACTGTGTGAGATGTGAATATTGACAGATGTGATGGGAGTAGACATTCATATGAAAATGAGAAAATCCATGTTTCAAAACTGAATCTGTTTTGATGACAGCAATCAGGATTAAGGCTTTCTTTCTACTAATTATTGTTAGTTTTTAAATTAGTGCATAACATAATGGGATTTAGTGTGGCATTTTCATATGTGTGTACCAGTGTACTTTACTGGTGATTGCTCCTTTATTACCCACACTTGTCACTCATTTTACTATTGATTTTTTTACTCAGCACAAGTATCTGCCTTCTGAGTTCATGTCATATGTGTATATGTGTCATATGATAGAATATGTGGTAAATTTGCACAATGGAGTGTTACTCTGCTCTTTAAAAAATGACATCATCACTGGGCAATGGTGGTGCATGACTTTAATCCCAGGACACAAGAGGAAGAAGCAGAGGGATCTCTGTGAGTTCATGACAGCTAGGTCTACAGAGCAAGTTCCAGGACAACCAGAGATACACAAAAAGACCATGTCTCAAAAAAAAAAAAAAAAAAACAAAAAAAAAATGGCATCATGAAATTTACAGGCAAACGGATAGAGCTAGATAAAAAGAATCATCTTGAATGAGGTAACCTAGGCCCAGCATAATAAATATGGTATGTGTTCACTTATGGGTGGGTATCAGCCATTAAATAAATGATAACCTACTTGTAATCCATAGACCCAGAGAGGTTAGGTATAGAAAAAAGGCTCTGGGAGAATGCGTGAATCTTTCAGGGGGAGGAATAGAATAGATTGGGGATGGTAGGACAGGAATGGTGGGCAGGATGGAGAGAAATTGGGTTGAGGAAGGGAGTCTGGGGAGAGACAGCTAAATGAGGAGCAGTTGATGGATGGTATAGAAACCTAGTGCATTGAAGACTTTCTAAAATACATGAAGGGGATCCTCATGAGGTCTCCTAATAATGGGGGAGATTGAGTCCCTACTGGCTTGGCTATATCTTGTTACTAAAGAATGTAACAATAATCTTTTTTTAATATTTACTTTATTGGGGATGTGGCATTGAATTTCCAATATCCCCTAGGTATGCTGAAAGTCATATAGACCTGCTCAGCTCATCATTCACTCTTTAGATTAGTTAAAAATTTTGGACTTTCTAACCATTATAGTTTCATCCCGTGGAAATAACAATAATTTTATTTTTCCCTTCACAATCAAATTTTCTTTTCATTGCCTGATTAAACTAGAGTGTTGTGTAAAAATGAAGATAATGGAAATTCAGTTTCTTTTCCCAATTATGCCAAGTTGTTTTTATTGTTAACATTTGAACATTTAGCATAACAATTTTTCTGGTAGGTGTTTTTTTGCAAGACTAAGAAATCACACTCTTAATATGGTATGAATTTTTATTATTTTTTTTAATTTGTGTGTGTATGTGTGTTTGCATGCATGCACGCATTTCTGTTTAATTAAAGATATTTAAAGTGTGGGTGTGAAAGTCAGAGGGTAGTTCTCAGAATCTATTCTCTCCTGTTATTCTGGGATCCTGGGGTTGGTCTCAGAGCCTCAGTTCTGTCTGTGTCTCTTGCCGCCGAGACAACTTGTTGGAATTGGTATAAGATTTTAGTACATCTGCTGTTGTTGCTAAGAATTGAAGGTGATCAGCTAAGATGGCAGTTAGAAACCATGCTAGAACCACCAATTGATTATAGTTGGGGAAACAAAGCGAACAGGAACATTTCATCACTCATCAGCTGCTTCTCCAGTCCCTAGAATATAATTACTCAATATCCCAGTATCCATGGTTTCAGTACTCGTTGCCAACAATAGTTTGAATATATTTAATGGAAAAATTCCAGATATAAGTCATTTATAAGTTCTAAGTTAGTGTCATTTTAAGTAGCATGATAAAATACTGTGTCTTTTCATTCTTTCTTACTTGAGACATGAATAACTTTGTCCAAAGTGTCCATATTGGAAATGTTACCCACTGATTAGCATCTTGACTATCAATCTGACAGTCATGGCATATGAATACTTGTGTTCATGTAACACTTATTTAATGTTTTTATTTGAGAAAAATCAGGGTGGCTGGGCATTTCCATATTTTTTCATCTAGTCCTCAAGTTCTTTATGTGGTTATATTTGTAGATTTTCTGTTCTGAGAATTCTAATTCCTCTCATAAAGGAAATTATTTAAAGCTACATAATATTTATATTAGGATTTTTACTGAGAAATTAAGGAAACCAAGGTCTCCATTTCACATTTAATTTAATTATTTTTTTCTTTTTCTCCATTTTTTTATTAAGAAATTTTCTACTCACCCAACGTACAACCCACAGATCCCACCTCCTCCCTCTTCCCACCCCCACAGCCCTCTCTCACCACATCACATCTCCACATCCGAGAAATCAAGTTCTCCCATGGGAGTCAGCAGAGCCTGGAATACCAACCCCAGGCAGGTCCAAGCCCCTCCCTACTGCACCAAGGCTGAGCAAGGTTCCACACCACAGGCACCGAGATCCCAAAAGCCTGCCATGAACCAGGGATGGATGCCGATCTCTCCCACCCCCACCCCACCCCATGTGTCCCCCAAACAGTTCGAGCAAAACAACTGTCTCCCATATCTAGAAGGGCTAGGTCAGTCCCATGTGAGCTCTACAGTCATTATTCCACAGTTCATGGGTCTCCACTAGTGTGGCAGGTCATCTCTTCATGTCTTCCCATCATGATCTCAAAGTCCCTCTGCCCTCAGAATCCTTCCTTTCTCCCATGACTGGATTCACAGAGCTCAGCCTGGCCCTGGGTTGTGGATCCCTGCATCTGCCTCCATCAGTCACTGGATAAAGGCTCTATGATGACAGCTATGGTATTCACTAGACCTGTCATCAGAGTGGACCAGTCCAGGCACCCCCTCATCATTGCCAGTAGTCCAACGTGGTGTCATTCCTGTGGTTTCCTGAAGGATGCCCCGGCACCCTGCTTCTTCCCACTCCCTTGATGTAGGGCAAGAGATGGCCAGACTGCAATCCACAGCTTCGGAGAGGCTAGCTGACAGGGAGGGACACATAGATAGCCCAGCAAGGGAGAAGTGGATGGGATCTGCATTGACCGGGCTGGGGTTGGAGGGGGTGGTGGAGGGCATAGAATCGGGGGTGAGAACACAGGGAAATGGGAGGGTCTTGTTGGAGCGAGGACAGAGAGGGAGGTGAGGGAAGGAGATACTGTGATGACATGAAACTTTAAAGGAGTTCATGAATTCGAAAACTGTTACTGACAGAAATGAACCCTATAATTAAAAATTAGTTGCCGGGCGGTGGTGGCGCACGCCTTTAATCCCAGCACTCGGGAGGCAGAGCCAGGCGGATCGCTGTGAGTTCGAGGCCAGCCTGGGCTACCAAGTGAGCTCCAGGAAAGGCGCAAAACTACACAGAGAAACCCTGTCTCGAAAAAAACCAAAAAAAAAAAAAAATTAGTAACCAGAATCTATACCTTATATAAAATTCAAAACATAGATGATTAGACTCAGCTCTTACTGAAAATACGAAATTACTGATTGTGTTCTCATAGAATTGAATTTTAAATTTTTCTCCAGACAAACTTGTCTTTCTATTTCATAATGTTATTTTGTGTGCTGTGGTGTTCTATGGGTTTTGTTGTGTTGCATATGTCTATACACTTTATTGAGGTTCAATTTTATATAATACTTTGATTACCACTTTGAGTATATAATCCCTCATATTTCCATCATACCCACCACCAAGTCCTCCCAGATGCAGCCCTCGCCTCCCCTGCCCCCAGCATTTTATCCTCCATATTTTATATAAGCCATTGTGCCCTATGTGTTGCCCATATACTACTGGCTGTGAGGACATTTACTATAACATGGTTGATCTAGCAGGTGCCATACTTTTAATAAAACCTGATTCTCCTTCTTATGGAGGCTGTCACGGTTCAGTAGCTTCCCAGACATGGGGATTAATGAGCCACTCCCATCTCCATTCTTGTTTACATGCATTGCTCACCTACAGGCTTTGTTCTGGCAAACACAGCCTGTATTAATTCATGAGTACAGCAGTCCTATTTTGATACTGTTTTGATCAGGTGATCCCTTACCTCTGATTTTTGAAAACTTGTCTTCCTTCATGGTGGTCCCTGAGCCTATGTCAGTGGGTTGATATATATATTTCCAAATGTGGCTGATCATTCTACTGTCACTCACTCTCCACAATCTGATGACTTCTGGGTATCTGTATTAACAACTCTCCACCGCACAAATGGGCTTCGCTAATTGTGTCTAGAGTTGCACTATCCAGGGGATATGGAGATGAATTTAGAGGACTGTTTGATATTATGTTCACTTAGATAATTAATAGAAGTGATTTGCCCCTGGAAATCTTGGACAGATTATATCAGCAGGCATGCATATCTGGCTTCTGAACACACATTGAATCCAGTAGGAAAGTAGTTGGTTACCAACATAACATTTGTGCCACTACTGCAGATAAGGTATATCCTGCCTTGACAGTTGTTACCATATCTAGCCTGTAGAGGGTTACTTTCATTTCTATCTTGATGAGTTTGATTTTAATACATTATATGAATTTTCTAATAAAAGAATAAAATCTAATGCTAAAATATACACAACCCCTCAACTATATGTGAGCATCATGAAACAATCACCTTTCTATGCTAAAAGTACTTATTTTCTTGATCTCTTTGAAGCCTTATACATATAACTACAGTTACTATTAATTCATGTATGTAACAAGCATGTTACGTCTAGGAGCTAATCACATTTGTCTTCTCACACTGATAAATGAATTTGGTTTCAGGATACTTATGACTGAACATAGCACATATTATGGAGTTCTGAGAGCTAAAGGAAAACAGCTAATTTCAGACTCCAAAGAGGAATGCAACAACAACAAACACCCCATATTGTATTGAAGGAATTGTATAAAGCATGTAATTCTTAAAATCAATCTTTCATGAACTCACCAATTTATTTACTGATATCTTTTCCCAGTATGATTGTAACACAGAATTAAAAATTTGTATCTTCTTACAAAAGATGGATAGACCACATGATCCTGGAACACTCAGGATAAAACAGCTTGACTGTGTGTTTTATCCTCTGAAATGGATGGAGAAAGAATTGTCTCTTGGAATCCACTACAGACAACGTTAGGCACGCTTGCATTGTTGTTACAACACTTTATTCTTTATCTAAGCCATGACATAGGCTGTAATTTATTAAAGAAACCAAATAATATGAAGCACATCCACAGTTAACCTATTCTTATTTGATTACTTCAAAAAACACCAATTTCTAAAGAATTACAGGGTATCAGAGATTAGATTGTTATTAAAACCTGTGGTGAGACACAATAATCTTCTTCAAGATAGAGGAAACTGGATGCAAGGTGATATTTAGTTAATGCTGAGTGGATTTCAGAATAGGAACCCTCTCACCACCTGTGCTCAATAATGTACAGAGAAGTTGCTGTAGTGTTCACCAGGGGAGGAATACCATCTGCTGTGGTGGTATTCTAATAGTACTGAAATGTGATTTTGATTTTATGTTAATAAAAAAAGTCACCCAGGGGTCAGAGCTATTAGAGCCATAGCAAGACTGTGGCGGTGGTGGCACACGCCTTTAATCCCATAGATCTCTGTGTGTTCTGGGATACAGCCAGCATTGGAGACATATGCCTTTAAGACCTGGGGGGCTGTACATACAGACAGTGATGAGGCAGTCACGTGTTTGGGTTTGCAACTAATGAGAAGGCAGAACAAAATACTATAAAAAGATGGACAGACAGGATATAACTCTCTTTCAGGAAGCTGGGACACTGCAGGAGGAAGGGTGAGATTTTAGCTCTGAGCTCTGACCTCTCGGCTTTCTCTTTTACATTGGTTCTGTGTTTCTTATTTAATAAGACTGTTGGTTACATCTACATCTGGTGCCCAACGTGACAAGAATCCATTAAAAACTGCTTGGCTTGGCCGCAGGTCTGCTTTCCCAGAAGGGCGGCAAGCCGGTCGACCCCCTAGACCCAGCGGCGACTTCCAAGCCCAGGCCTAGTTCTGCTTGGCCTCAGTCCAGACTAACTGTGCACTGCTTGCTTAAAGCCGGTGCTACAAACAACTCAGACCTGCCCTGCCTAACAGAGCCCTGCCTGTAAAGCCAATGCACGTGGTCAGATCTTAAAGAAGCCAGAGCCAAGCCTTGACTCGGCTCAAGAGGGAACACGTGGCTGAATTTAAGCTTTAGGCAGCTACACTTGGCCTCTTCAGGAGGTAAATGTTCATCTGTTAAGAATTGGGACATTATCTCATGTGAAACAGAGTGCAAGATGGCTCGAATGTATAGGTCCAGAAGGATGGAGAGGAAAATTAAAACCATATGTGGATAACATAACTATGAACCTGTGGGGTCGAGACTTGTTGCAACAATGGAATACTCAGATTAACATCCCTCCAATCTCAGAAACAAATCATAAACTAGCACATGTTACTGAGAGAAATATTAGAAGGTATTGTTCTTATGAGTGGTCACCCACCATCCATATTCTACAAGAACAGGGCACAACAACTAATGACCTTCCAAAGACACCAACAGCTCTACCTTTAAAATGGTTAACAGACAAGCTTGTATGGGTCCAGCAACGGCCTTTAACAACAGAGAAATTCCAGGCTTTAGAAGAGCTGGTAGAACAGTTAAATGCTCAGCATATTGAAGAATCAACCAGCCCTTGGAATTCTCCTGTATTTGTTATTAAAAAGAAATCTAGTAAATGGAGAATGGTAACAGACCTTAGAGCAATTAACAAAGTAATTCAGCCAATGGGCTCTCTACAATCTGGGATGCCTTTGCCTACTCTGTTACAAAAAGGATGCCCTCTCATAGTTATTGATTTAAAAGACTGTTTCTTTTCAATACCCTTACAAGAAAAAGACAGAGAAAGATTTGCTTTTACAGTGCCTACTTATAATAATTCTCAACCAGTTAAAAGATTTCAATGGAGGGTCCTCCCACAGGGAATGTTGAATAGCCCAACTCTGTGCCAATATTTTGTACAACAGCCATTGGAAGTGATACGTAAAAAATTTCCTAAATCTATAAGTTATCATTATGTGGACGGTATTTTACTAGCTGACTCAAATGCAGATACTTTAGAAAGAATGTTTGAATAAGTCAAGAAAATTTTGCCTTACTGGGGATTACAAATTGCTCCTGAACAAATACAAAGAGGAGATTCTATTAATTATTTAGGATATTAAATAGAGCTACAAAAATTTAGACCCCAAAAGGTGCAAATTAGGAGAGATAGACTACAGACTCTTAATGACTTTCAAAGATTATTTGGAGATATTTCTCATCTATGAACTATTGTTGGGATAAAAAATGATGAACTAATTTTTCAAAACCTTAGAAGGTGACAAGGACTTAAACAGTCCAAGGGAATTATCACTTGAAGCTGAGAAAGAATTGGCCTTGGTAGAAAAGAAAGTGCATGAAGGGCACGTGGAACGTATTGATCCAAAGCTGGATTGCATTTTGGTTATTTTACCTTCTAGGCGTTCTCCTACTGAAATATTAATGCAGAGGGGAGATATTATATTGGAATGGATATTTCTGTCAAATAAAACAAATAAAAAATAAAAAACTTATGTGGAAAAAAATCTCTGACTTGATTTACAAAGGAAAATTGAGACGTCGTCAATTAGTAGGAATAGACCCAGCAGAAATTGTTGTACCTTTACTTAAGGAGGACATTGAAAAATTATGGACAGAAAGTGAACCTTGGCAAAGAGCTTGCAGTAAATTTTTGGGAGAAATTAACAGCAAATATCCAAAAAGCGATAGAATTGGTCTTATAAAGAGAGCTCATTGGATCTTGCCTCGAATTGTATGGCAAAAACCCATATCTGGAGTTCATACATTTTATGCAGATGACACCAAAGAAGGAAAGGCAGGTTACAAACCAGAAAATTTAAGTAAAGTGGTTCAAAGTCTGTATAATTCAGTTCAAAAATCAGAATTGTATGCTATACTGTTGGTATTAATGGATTTTTCAGAACCTCTCAACATAGTAACTGACTCTCAGTATGCTGAAAGAGTGGTGTTACATATTGAGACTGCAGAATTAATCCCTGATGCTTCAGAATTAACCTCACTATTTATTCAATTACAAGATACAATCAGGAAAAGTCATCATCCTGTATATATAACTCACATTCGATCCCATAATAATCTGCCAGGCCCTCTAGCAGAAGGCAATGGTGAGATTGATAAATTATTGATAGGAAATGTGCTGGAGGCCTCAGAATTTCATAAAAAAAAAAAAACCATCATGTCAATAGTAAAGGCTTAAAAAAGGATTTTTTCATAACCTGGCCACAAGCCAAAGAAATAGTAAAGAAATGTCCTACTTGTTCCTTCTACAATCAAACGCCATTACCAGCAGGATGTAACCCAAAGGGTACTCAGAGAAATGAAATCTGGCAGATGGACATGTTTCACTTTGCAGAATTTGGAAAATTGAAATATGTACACCACACCATCGATACTTATTCAGGATTTCAATGGGAAATTGCTTTGAGTTCTGAAAAAGATGATTCTGTAATCACTCATTTGCTAGAAGTTATGGCCATTATGGGTATACCTGCACAAATCAAAACTGACAATGCTCCATCATATGTCTCTGTTAAAATGAAACAGTTTTTTGCTTATTACATTATAAAGCATATTACAGGCATACCACATAATCCTACAGGTCAAGCAGTTATACAAAGATCAAACAGAACTCTAAAGGATATGTTAAATAAACAGAAATGGGTAACAAAAACCCCCAGAAATAGACTGCATAATGCTCTTCTAACTTTGAATTTTCTCAATGCCAATGAGAAAGGAACAACAGCTGCAGAGAGACATTGGATAATAGAAAAAACTACAGAATTAAATCAGCCTATATACTTTAAGGATGTGCTGACCTCAGAATGAAAACCAGGGTATGTATTACATTGGGGACAAGGTTTTGCTTTTGTTTCTACAGGAGAAGATAAGCTGTGGGTACCATCAAAATTGATAAAGGTTCAATTTAAACAAGAGAAAGCTCTTATGTAGAGGACGTGATAGTTCATCAACCAGCCTGAGCATCCAATTTAAACTAACTTGTATCAATAACACATGCCTTTGCATTTAATCAGATAATAATTTGCCAAAAAGGAACATCCTCAAAATTAGTCTTGGAGAAAGGTTTTTGTTTTTGTCTTTTAGGAGAATGAAGGTTAAGGAATCTGAAGAACACAAGACAAATGAGACAACTGAAGAAAAGGGACAAATCATCTATCCCAAGAAACAGAATGAAACGGCGTAAGGGTATATATTGTGTACAAAATTTTATGTCTTCCTAAATGTTTGTTTCTGCTTTTCTCTAAAGATTTAACACTATTGGTCTTCTAATAGTCCCAGTTCAATTAAAATTTAAAGCTGTCTTTGGAGTTGGAGAATGGTTCTCTCCTTCTTTAAACTCAAGCATGTTGTTAAAAGGAAAATGCAAACTCCATGTATCATGGCAGAATAAAAGAGCCATCTTCTGCTATGGGACAGGACAAAAGCCAAATTAATTAAGGGACTATTCTATTACTAATCTAAGCTCTTTGATTCTATTCTGATTCTTTAAACTTTTCTTAAAGTATGAATTTTATATCAAAATTTACAAGATTAACATATATAGATATATAGATATATATAAATCTTAAACTTTGTTAAAATATGAATTGTCATATAGAGTAAGAACTAATACTAGAAAATAAAGCTTCAATTAGCTGCATATATATGTCTTTGTGTTCGAGTCTCTTATCAGTTTTCTGCAGGAAATCACGGCCAGGCCTAACATCAACTGAAGTCTCCAGGAAGAAGATGGGGCCCCACAACAACAACAATTCCACGTGGACAATAATAATATCACTAAGCTGACAAACATCATCTACAGATCAACTTTTAACTACATGGTGCTCAGAGCAATTTTGAGATGACTAGCTGAGATGATCCAGTCTCAAAGACTACATGAATAAGGACTTGAGATAAACCCTGAACTTTGGCATTATACACAGACTGGATAATGAAAAATATAGTTACCTTTCCTAGAATGTGACAATTAACCTAAAATTTTTCTTTCAGGATAAAGAAAACTTCGCCCATACCCAGCAGGAAGCAATTTTAAGAATACTACGCCCACATTCCAAAAGAGGTGGTTTGGAGTGGGTGGTTTTTTGGTCTTTTTAATGGGTTTGGGTCTGGGATAATTTTCAGTATTTAGAGGCGTTGGTTACAAATTATTGTCAAGGGTTAGGAAAAAGGCTAAGCAAAAGGACTAGATTTAAGGTTCTTAAAAAAAGAATAGAAAAGAAAGAAAGAAAAGAAAAAGAAAATTACTAGTTTTAAATACTTGACATTGGATTGGATTGTTTTATATTATATACAAATTTGAAACGGATATTGTTAGAAAATGCTATATGTATATTTCTAATTGTATTTATACCATTCATTTAACAATGTAATGCAAATTTCTGATCCTTGAATGTTATTATTACCAACTATTAGGATATAAAGAAATGAAAGTTAGTACTCAGACATTACAATAGAACTTGTAGTCATATTAGATATGTTTTAAAAATTGAGCAGAGATGTTTTAGACAGGTCATATTCAAACCCTTCAGAGAGCTACAGAATATGGCATTTAAAATGTTTTAATAATGTAGAAAATTTTTCTTTTTTGAAACATGTCGGCTCCTGGCAGTACCAATGGGCTTCAGAGAAAATATGGGCATTGAAGAAACTGCATATGGAGTCAACTTTCATTCTGGCAAAAGCTAGTCACTGGACAACAAAGTATCCTCGTATGAACAGGACAAAATGGACAGACAGAACACGAAACAAAGGACTACTGATTGTTGCCAAAACAAGTGTGGTTATTGCTTTATCAAAAGGCATCTTCTGAGGCCAGGACAATATGGCTCCAGCCCTGAAGTGGCCTTCACAATCTGGAAAAGTTACAGTGCCCTTTTCTTCGAAGGCAGCTTAACAGGCAGAGGGCCAATGGCTTCTGTTGTGCAATGGAACAGCAGCTGAAAGCTCACACCTCTCGATAGTAGACTGGCATTTAATAGAGGGATGTGGAGAAGAAGGGGATGTTGAGATGAAACCATATATACACAGCCAAGAAGAATGGACAGCTGAATTAAAAAACTGTCATCAATTTCCAGAACTTAAAATCCTGAATCATGACAGGACACTAGTGAAATTCAGGTGTTTCTGGTACGTGGACTGCTCTCAACCAATGTGAGGTTGAACTGTTGACCTTGTGTACATCCTACTTCACAAATGAGTCTGTCAGATACACTAAGCCTATAGGCTGAAGATGATGCCTCAACACTGCGGAGAAACCTCAGGTGACTGCCCAGGCAGCTGGCTGTTTCTGTCATTTTTTGGAAGTTGCTTGCATCCACTTCCGGTTTTTATTTTTGTTAGCTATTATTATTCCCTTTTTGGTCTCTGAAGGAGTTGAAGATTAGTTAGTTATGGTTGAAGATTAGTTAGTTATAGTTGAAAATTAATTAGGATAGAAAGTGCATTAGATACATCTTGGATTTACCAAAATAGGATAGATAATGGAATTATTTTCTCTGATTTGTCAAATACCTGTTTAGGTATTTATTACTTGTATATATTGTATATAGTTATTGTACTTTTGTATATAGTTTTTCTTTTGTTAGTTATAACCTTTCGCTTTTTTTCTTTTTATTAAAATAGAAAAGGGGAAATGTGGTAGTATTCTAATTGTACTGAAATGTGATTTTGATTGTATGTTAATAAATCAAGTTACCCGGGGGTCAGAACTATTAGAGCCATAGCAAGAGTGTGGCGGTGGTGGCACACACCTTTAATCCCATAGATCTCTGTGTATTCAGGGATACAACCAGCATTGGAGACATATGCCTTTAAGACCTGGGGGGCTGTACATACAGACAGTGACGAGGCAGTCACGTGTTTGGTTTTACAACCAATGAGAAGGCAGAACAAAATACTATAAAAAGACGGACAGACAGGATATAGCTCTCTTTCGGGAAGCTGGGACACCGCAGGAGGAAGGGTGAGATTTTAGCTCTGAGCTCTGACCTCTTGGCTTTCTCTTTTACATTGTTTCTGTGTTTCTTATTTAATAAGACTGTTGGTTACATCTACAATCTGCATTTTATTTTATTGTTCTGCAAAAGAGCCAAAGTAAATTACCATCACATCATGAAAAAAACCCACAGATACCCTGATCTCACATGGCAAAAAGCATGAAGCAAAAACACTGAAGCCAGGAAGAGGACAGAGATGCCCACTATCCCCACTCCTTTACAAAATTATGGTTGGAGTACTGCCTGGAGCAATAAGGGAAGAGAAGAAAGATAAAGAGGGCACAGAGAGAAAAATAATTCAAACTATCCATGTTTGTGAATGACATGATGCTGTACATTAGAGGTCCCAAATGTTCTACATGAATAATCTAGAAATGATCAACTGATTCAACAATTTGTGCAGATAGAAAATCGACATGCTCAAATAAATATCTTGTCTATGCATCAATAACAAATGCACAGAGAAGAAATTCATAAACATACTTCCATCCACCAGAGTCTCACAAACTATCTAGTAATAAATGTAACCAAACAATTGAAGAAATAGACAGAAACACAATAGAAGAAAAACATTCCATGCTCATGGACTGGTAAAATTAACATTGTAAAAATCCCCATTTTACCAAAAACAATTTTGTCACTGCAATCCCAGTTAAAATCCCCAACCCCTTCTCCACAAAAACAGAAAAATATTATCCTAAAATTCACATGGACCCCAGACAAAAGACCCCAGAGAGTCCAAATAATTCAGAAGAAAGAAAAAATACTGAGGTATTATTTTCTAGCTCTTATGATAAATTACAGAGTCATAGTAATAAAAACATTGTTCACTGGCAGGAAAACAGATATATTGGACAAAGATGCTGCCAAAAAAACAAAACATCTTCCACTAATAGCGCTGAGAAAACTGGATTTCCATATGCAGAAGAATGACATTAGACTAGTATCTGTCACCTTACATAAAAACATACTCCAAATTGACTAGAGACCTAAACCTGAAACTTCTAGAAGGATGCACAGACATTAGCTTATATGATATTCATAGAGGAAAGGATTTTCTGAAAGGCCTCTATTAGCACAGGAATAATAGCCAACGATTACAAGTGAGATGTCATGAAAATTAAACTCCTGCATGGCTAAAGGAACAATTCACCAGATGAAAAGGATTCCCACAGGTGTATATATATATACATACATATATATATAAACTTTTGGGTTCCATAAGATCTTACTTATTTATTTTTGGTCTTAATGCCAGGCCTAACTCTTAATTGCTATTCAGGTAGTCATCTCCTATGCCAATGCCTTCAAGGCAAATCCCCACATTCTGTTCTTGTAGGTTAAATGTGTCTGGTTTTACTTGGAAGTTTTTTTTCTTTTTATTTATTTATTTTTATTTATTTATTTATTATTTATTTATTTATTTATTTATTTATTTAATTTACAATACTATTCAGTTCTACATAATAGCCACAGATTCCCTTGTTCTCTGCCTTCCTGCCCCCCTCCCCTTCCCCCCAGCCCACCACCTATTCCCACCTCCTCCAGATCAAGGTCTCCCCCGAGGACTGGGATCGACCTGATAGACTTGGTCCAGGCAGGTCCAGTCGCCTCCTCCCAGATTGAGCCAAGCGTCCCTGCATAAGTCCCAGGTTTCAAACAGCTAACTCATGCAACGAGCCCATGACCTGGTACCACTGCCTAGATGCCTCCCAAACAGATCTAGCCAATCGACTGTCTCACCGATTCAGAGGGACTGATCCAGTTGGGGGCCCCTCAGCCTTTGGTTCATAGTTCATGTGTTTCCATTCATTTGGTTATTTGTCCCTGTGCTTTATACAACCTTGGTTTCAACAATTCTCGCTCATATAAGCCCTCCTCTTTCTCACTAATTAGACTCCCAGCGCTCCACCAGGGGCCTAGCCATGGTTGTCTGCATCCAGAATCCTCAGTCCTTGGATGGGGTTTCTGGCACAACTATTAGGGTATTTGGCCATCCCATCAACAGAGTAGGTCAGTCCCAGCTGTCTCTCGACCATTGCCAGCACTCTTTTGTAGGGATATCTTTGTGGATTTCTGTGGGCCTCTTTAGCTCTTTGTTTCTTCCTTTTCTCATGTGGTCTTCATTTACCATGGTCTCCTATTCCTTGTTCTCCCTCTCTTTTCTTGATCCAGCTAGGATCTCCCGCTCTCTTTCCCTCGACCCTTGCCCTTTCTCATCCATTTCTCCATGTCTTTCTTGGGGTCCCGTTTTCCAGGTAGCCTCACTGGTGATGTGAGTAGCAGTCCAGTCATCCTTGTTCCACATCTAGTATCCTCCTATGAGTGAGTACATACCATATTTGTCTTTCTGAGTCTGGGTTACCTCACTCAGGATGATTTTTTCTAGATCCATCCATTTGCCTGCAAACCTCATGATGTCATTGTTTTTCTCTGCTGAGTAGTATTCCATTGTGTGCCACAATTTATTTATCCATTCTTCAATTGAAGGGCATCTAGGTTGTTTCCAGGTTTTGGCTATTACAAACAATGCTGATATAAACATAGCTGAGCAAGTGCTCTTGTGGTATGAGCATTTCTTGGGTATATGCCCAAGAGTGGTTTAGCTGGATCTTGGGGGAGATTTCACTACCACCAAAAATAACAGGGATGAACAATCACTGGTTGTTAATATCCCTTAATATCAACGGACTTAATTCACCTATAAAAAGACATAGGCTTACAGAATAGATATGAAAACAGGACCCATCTTTCTGATGCATACAAGAAACACATCTCAAATTCAAAGACAGACACTACCTAAGAATAAAACACTGGGAAAAGACTCTCCAATCAAATGGTGTTAAGAAACTAGCGGGTGTAGCCATCCTGATATCCAACAAAATAGATTCAAACTAAAATCAATCAAAAGAGATCAAGAAGGGCATTACATCCTCATCACAGGAATGATCCACCAAGATGAAGTTTCAATTATAAACATTTATGCCCCAAACACAAGGGCACCCACATATGTAAAAGAAACATTACTAAAGCTTAAACTACATATAAAACCCCACACATTAATAGTGGGCCATCTCAACACCCCACTTTCACCACTGGACAGATCTCCCAAATCGAAACTTAACAGAGAAATAAAGGACTTAACTGATGTCATGACCCAATTGGACCTAATAGATATCTACAGAACATTCCATCCTAACAAGTAAGAATATAACTTCTTCTCAGCACCCCATGGAACTTTCTCTAAAATCGACCACATACTTGGCCACAAAGCAAATCTCAACAGATACAAAACAATTGGAATAACCTCCTGTGTTCTATCAGACCACCATGGTTTCAAGTTAGATTTCAACAACAACAAAAACTACAGAAAACCTACAATCTCATGGAAACTGAATAATGCTCAACTGAATCACCAATGGGTTACGGAAGAAATACGTTGAAGTTTTTCATACACATGGACTTGAATTTTATTCAGGGCAATAAATGTTGATCAATTCGGATTCTTCTACATGCAGACATATATTTAAACCAGCACCATAGAGGAAGATGCTTTCTTTTTGCATCACGCCTCTCTGGATTCTTCATCAAAAATCAGGTGTCCAAAAGTGTGTGGATTTATGTCTGGGTCTTCAATTAGACTCCATTGATCATCCTATCTGTTTGTATGCCAATACCATGCAGTTTTTTATTACTACAGCTCATAGTTCAGTTTGAAATCAGAGATAGTGATACCGTTGGAAGTTCTTATTTTGTACATGATTCCTTTAACTATCCTGAGATTTTTTGTTTTTCCATATAAAATCAAATATTGTTCTTTAAAAGTCTGTAAGCAATTGTTGGAATTTTGATGGACATTGTATTGAATCTGCAGATTGCTTTTGGTAAGATGGCCATTTTTACTATGTTGATCCTACCAATTCATGAGTGTGGGATTTCCATCTTCTGATATCTTATACTTTTTTTCTTCAAAGACTTGAAGTTTTAAATCATACAAGTCTTAAAATTCTTGGTTGCTTACTTGAAGTTACCCCAAGATATTTTTAATATCTGTGGATATTTAGAAGTGTGTCATTTTCCTGATTTCTTTCTCAGTACATTTGTCCCTGTATATAGGATGGCTACTAAATTTTTTGAGTTAGTCTTATATCCAGCCTCATTGCTGAAGAGGTTTATCAAGTGTAGTAGTTCTCCTATAGAATTTTTGGTGTCACTTATGTGTATTATCATATCATTTTCAAAAAATGATACATTGAATTCTGCCTTTCCAATTTATATCTACTTAATCTCATTCACTTGTCTTATTGATACAGCTAGAACTACAAGTACTATATTGAATAGAAATGGAGAGAGTACACTGCCTTTCTTGTTTCTGATTTCAGTGGAACTGCTTTAAATTACTCTCTATTTAACTTGATATTGGCTATAGGCTTGCTATAATTTGACTTTATTATATTGATGTATGTTCCTAGTATCCCTACTCTCTCCAGCCTGCTTAGTTTTTAATTACATTTGCATGGAAGCATTTTTCCATCCTTTAATGCTAATTTGGGGGCTATCATTAGTTATGAATTGTGTTTCTGGGAGACTGATAAAATCTGGGTATTGCTTTCTGGTTCAACCTCTTTACCTTTTCTCATAAGTAATATTATGAGGCCACATATATTAGAAGTTACTATTGAACGGTATACATTAATTCCTGGAATTTTGTTTGGTTTTTTTTAAGATGTATCACTAGAGATTTAGTATTCAGACTTATTTTTCAGTAACAATTTCTGGAATTGTTTATTTTTCACTTTGCCAACTTAAATAAATCCATCCTTTGCTTCAGACCTAACTTTTCCTTCATTTGCCTTTTGCAAAATGGGTCTAGTGGTCATAATTTTCTTCAACCATTTTTATCATGAAAAGTTTACCTTTCTCTACCATTATGATTGATAGTTTTGTGGGTATAGTATTCTGGGAGAGCATTGCAGCTTTTCTATACTTGTAGAATGTCAGCCCAATCTCTTCTGGCTTTCTAGTATCTACTGAAAGAATATGTTGCTATTCTGATGGGTCCCTCTTTGAATACAACTTGATCATTTTCATTTGTAGCTTTCCATATTCTTTCTTGGTTGGGTATATTAACTATCATTATTGTTTTATAACATAGGAAGTTTCTTTTGTGGAGCTTTATATTTGGAGTTCTGAAAAATCAAATAGACTTAACATATATCTATAGAACATTCCAACCAAAAACAAAAACAATATGCATTCATCTCTGTAGCCCATTAAATTTTCTCTAAAATAGACAACATACTAGCATAAAAGCAAGTCTCTAATGTACAGGAAAAATTAAAGCACATCCTGCATGCTGTCAAAGTGTATTATTAAATCAGGATATAAACAACCAAAAAAGGAACACAAATAATGGATGCTAAGTTACACAAAGCAGAACCATAACTAAGTGAAGGAAGAAATCTAGAAGCACATTGACATTCCTAGATTGAATGGAAATGAAATCATAACATATCAAAACCTGTGGAACACCAGGAGATCTGTCACAAGAGGAAAGTTTATGGAATTGTGGATCCATGTCAAAAAGAAATGAAAAATTCAATAGAAAGAAGGAATGAAGCCAATACTAGGATTAATAGCATGTTAGTCAATCAACAAAAGAAAAAAGAGAATTCAAATTAATAAAATTAAAGATGGAAGGGGAGAGGTTACAACAGACATTGTGGAAATTCAGATGATCACAAGAATATGCTATAAAACACATATATTCCTCAAAATTGGAGAAAAATTAAAGAAATACATGAATTTCAAGATATAAAAATAATGTACAAATGAAGTTACAATTGAAGTTAATAGTTCGAATAGACTATAACATCCAGTGAAATTAAAACATTAACTAAAAATATCCCAATTTAAAATAAAATTTTAAAGTTGGATGGGGTCAGTGCACAATTCTACCAGGCCTTCAAAGAAGAGCTAACATTAATATTTCTCAAACTATTGCACAAAATAAAAAAGAAAGAACATTTACATTTTGAACATGGTATTACAAAAACAACAAACACCTTACTATAAAATGAAAATAAATTAGTGGACTACCATTTATGAACATAAAAACAAATAAAATGCTTGAAAACTGAACTGAATAACACACAAAAATTATTATATACCATGATCATATTGGTCTTATCCAATAGATGCAGGACTGGTTCAATACCTCTAAATCAATTAATGTAACCACCATTAAACACACTAAATGACAGGGAAAAATGAATCATCTGGTTGAATGGAGTAAGGCCTCTAAGAAAAATCCAACATCACTCCATGATGAAAGTCAAGGAGAAAATAGGTACAAATAGAATAAAGTCTGTTTTCTTATCAAATGAGTTTAAGGTGTTATTCATCTCCTCTTCTACATAACCCAACAATATGAAGAAAATAATATTGCATTTATATGAATCACTAAAAGCATGTCAACAGAGAATGAACTTTGGCACACAAATCAAAGAACTATGTATAAAATACAAACTTAATGAAACAAGTCTTTCAAATATTATATTTTTTTATGAAATGTCATATTCTTCCATGTTTGTGGAAATTGGGTGGCTACAGAGTGCAAGTTATTTTCCTCACTAGTGACTCATATTAAGAGAATGAGTAGATATATCAGAAGGTAACATGATTGCAGTGCAATATAAGAACTGAGTTGACTTTTGCAGGTCATAAAAGCAAAATGGGGGACGGAACATTACAGTGCAGATGTGTAAACCTGTTGCTTTTAGAGAAATGAGTGGGAGAAGCAGGAAAAATCCAAATTATGTGCCACAAAATATGTGTTGTTAAATACAGATGAAGATAGCAAGCCCTATTTGACATTTTCACTGTCTAGAATCATGTGCATGCACACACACCACAGAAAAACATATACATGAATCACACAACACACATAAAAATGAATTGTTAAAGAAATGTCAACTGATATTCAGACAGATTGAATGGCCTAGAAGTTCCTGAGTTAAACAATGTCTTAGTAACCAGTGGCTTGTTCAAGAAACATTTTTTCAGGGTTTTGCAGTTTGAAAGTTGAGTGCTAGGAGATCTAAAGACCTACTTCTAATTCATGGACAGGATTTATCACAGATATAAGGCAACTGATTCTTTGCTTACCCTCTCAAATCTCAAGTCATTGGGAGGTTCACATTCAGGGTTTTTCATAGTCTTAAAGAAATAAAAACAAAGAGTTTTTTAAGTCATATAGTAATTTAATACAGTAGAAGCTTCTTAAAATATATACATATATGAAAGAAATCTCAATGGAATCACCAAAAAACCTGGGAGCAAAAGCCCCAACAAAATATTTCACACCAACAAACAAAACTTCCAATTTAGAGAAAGGTTACTTGAGTTGTTATCAATATGGGGCCCCTGGAAATGCCCAAACAACCAAGGCTACTGCTAAAGATATTGGTTGCTCTCCACAAATTGATGGTAAAGCCCCATTGATAAAGACATTACTACAGGACTCACTGAACATGGAGAAGTTGAGCTAGTGCCTAACTA
Source organism: Peromyscus maniculatus bairdii (assembly GCF_049852395.1). NCBI lineage: Eukaryota > Metazoa > Chordata > Mammalia > Rodentia > Cricetidae > Peromyscus > Peromyscus maniculatus. The sequence continues at coordinate 3,857,648 of NC_134852.1, forward strand.
GAATCTTTGCTTCTATACACTAGTGTCATGTAACTGGAAAGCAGTCTGCAGGGAGATTGCATGGAGGTAAACAAAAACCTAACTTATAGACCTCTCAATTTACAATGCTGCCTGCAAGATATACTGGTGCAAAATGGCTCAAAGCTTGAGGGATTAAACAACCCATATCTGATTGGATTTTAGGTTCACTCCATGAGATGGAACCCAACCCTTCTCAGAATGTCAAAAACTAGAAACAAGATAGGCCATGGAACCAGGGAGAAATTAATACTATTGTTTTGCTAAAGATATGTAACAATAAAATGTCTCCTAAGGATATTCTGCAATATTCATAGATCATTGTATCACTCAGTTATCATCAAAGATGTCCCCTCTATCCATGGAACACTCAATCCTAAATGAGATGTCTTCTTAAAGTCCCTCTTCCCTTAGGGCTCAGGGAACCCTATAGAAGAGGAGGTGGAAAGATTGTAAGAGTCAGAGAAAGTGACTCAGTGAAAGAAACAAGACTTTCTCAACATAGCAGGACTGATACACATATGAACTCAAGAGACTGGGAAGGATACACAGGGCCTGTACTACTAAGACAGATGGGTTGCCAGCATTGAGAGGGCAAATGGACACAAGCCCTCATCTTTAATTCAGAAGCCCACTCTGATGTCACAAGCCTCCATCCCTAACCCTGTTGCAAATACAATAACTAGTTTTCTTCAAGGGAGTCTCGTTGGGTATACAAACAATTCTTAAGTGCAGGCCCCCTGCTAAGTAGTAGATGGAAAACAAAAAATAAACTTAATAACATTTGTGGATTTTAAATTTTTTAGGATTATATGACTTTTGTGTACAATTATTGTTTCTGATTTCTTTTCATGATTTTCTGTGTATGAAAATGTGTGCCTTGGTGCTGGAGAGATGGCTCAGAGGTTAAAAACACTGACTGATCATCCAGAGGTCCTGAGTTCAATTCCCAGCAAACACATGGTGGCTCACAACCATCTGTAATGAGATCTGGTGCCCTCTTCTGGCCTGCAGGCATATATGTATGCAGAACATTGTATAAATAAATAAATAAATAAATAAATAAATAAATAAATAAATAAATAAATAAATAAATAAATAATCTTTTTTAAAAAAGAAAGAAAATGTGTGCCTTTTCCTCTATTCGGTTTCTTGTCTTTTTTCTTTGCATGTTTTTCTTCTGTTTTTTTGATTATTTTATCCAATTTTGGCTTTGTTGTTTCTATTTTAATTTATCATGTTTTTTGGTAGCTGTTAGTTTTCTAATGAGAGAGGATCAAGGGTATAGATTTGAGCAGGAGGGGAATTGAGGGGAACCTAGAGTAATTGCTGGAGGAGAAACTGTAATCAGATCATATTGTATGAAAAATATCTGTTTTCAATTTGCTTGCACATATGTTATGTTTGTGTGGTGTGAGTATTCCTCCTAAATATTGTTCTACCTTCTGTGTAGGTTCAAGTTGAGGAACTACAAATGTATTTTGACCATGATGTTTGCCATTGAGGAAATCAATAACAATCCCTATCTTTTACCTAATACATCCCTGTGATTTGAGGTCCATAATGACCCAAATGGCCAAAAGGCCACTCTGGCAACTCTTTTTGGCTCACTTTCAGGGAATGGCTATGGCATCCCTAACTACAGATGTGTAAGAGAAGGCATGTCAGCTGCTGTACTTACGGGACCGTCATGGGCAATATCTGAATACATATGGACACTGCTGGATCTTTACAAATTTCCACAGGTGAGAAAAGGTGATGGGCTAGGACATGATGTCAGCTCTGCTTGGTGACATTCAGCTGTCTGTGAAGAAATGAGGCAAGCTTGAGTAACTCTTCATGGATAGGGAAATAAAGCAGATGCTGTGTGTGTGTGTGTGTGTGTGTGTGTGTGTGTGTGTGTGTGTGTGTGTGTGTGTGTGTGTAAGAGAAAAACTGTATGTGTAACAGAAAAAAGGAAAAATGGAATAAAATAAAATAAGGGAATTTTTTTAAATCTCATTATAGAAGCTGCAGTGTGAGACAATGATTCACGCTGTGAAGCCCTTTGTGCATTTATCTTTACTTGCAAGTGTTCATGGCAAAGAGTCATTTGAGCTGGGCCCTCCCAGTCAATCATTGATTAAGAAAATGACCGATAGCTGGATCTCACTGAGATATTTTCTTTCTAGGGGGTGGGAGGCTTTAAGACAGGGTTTCTTTATGTATCCTTGGCTATTCTGTAACTAACTCTGAAGATCAGGCTGGTCTCAACTCACAGACATCTGCCAGCCTATGCCTCCCAAGTACTGGGATTAAAGGTGTGTACACCACCACTGCCAGACTAAAAACATTATTTAACTGGGGTTACCTTCTCTCAGATGAGATTAGTTTTTGGCAGATTTGCAAAAAAACTATTCATTGCAGGGTACTTGAGCTGAAAGGAGAAGTGGACACAGGCCTCATTCCTAACCCAGAAGCAATATCCAGTTGATAGCCAGCTGCTAATGAAAGTTTAGTTTCCTCCAAGGGAGTCTCACTGGGGAAACCAACTATGCTAAAGGGTAGAATGCATGTTCAACAGTGGATGACAACAGAAAATGAACTCAGTAGCATTTTGGATGTTTCTTTTCTCATAATATCATGTCAGGGTGTTTTCCTTTTTTGTTTGTTTATTTTCTTGTTGTTTTAATCTTTTTTGTTTTGTTTCTTTTTGATTTGTTTTCTCTTCTTCGTTTTTCTTCTCTCATTTTACCCTATTAGTTTTTTTGAGTATGTACTATGGCTACCACTTTACACTTTTGATGGGATTGAGAATGTGCAAACAAGTGGGTCTCTGATTTGTCTGACTTGATGGGCTCCTTTCCTTCTTTTTGTTTGTTTTGTTCAATCAAATGTGTTATTTTTTTCTTTTATCTTAGTATATTTTATTTCATTATTATCCCAGAGAAGTCTGTTTATTTTCTAGTGACAGACAGAGAAGGTTTGGATTCTGGTGTGTGTGTGTGTGTGTGTGTGTGTTGTGTTGTGTATATGTGTGTGCATTGAATGTATTGTTATGTGCATGTGTGAGTATAAGAGGCCTTGAAGGCCCAAAGAGAACTTTGATCCCTTGCAGCTACTGTGACAGGTGGGTTTGAACTACAATTTATGATGTCTGTGTATTGAACTATGCCACTTTACAAGAGCAGTACATGACTTTGTCGGCTGAGATATCTCTCCAGCTTCTGCAATATTCTGCAGTATCTGTTTATTGAAACATCCCTCCCATTCCTAAGTTCTACTTCTCTAACTGCCAGGATGCATCAGGATTCTCTAGTCTTCTCCCTACAAGGAGCAGCATTGTTTTGTCTTCATATGCAAACATGAGGTCACAAAATTCCTTCATTTTTTCCAATAATCAGTAGCTGTAAAAGTCTTACATTCACTAAGATATCAAAAAGAAACCTCTGAGTTAATTTCAAATCTTATTACATATTAGGGACAAAGAGAACACTTCCACACTTCACTAATGTCCAAAAGTCAGGTCGTGTAAAAATAGGTAGCTGAGTGGAAGTTTATGGGAGACAATATAGTAAAAGTAGTATACATGACATTGATAAACAACACCATTAGAAGAAACAGTGAGAGTCACTATCTAATGAATAATCTTGCATTGTATCCTAATAGGTGGTTTTGTACCAACATTACATTTGTCAGTTAAAATTTATGAAATGTGAGTTCTGGAAAATGTTTTCTCCCTTAACTTTTGTAAAGAATTTCTCTCTGGTGTTATCAAAATGATGTAGCACTTGGGGACAAAGATACATCACAGCAAGCCGGCACTGGAGGCTAAGATGGAGGAGACCTCCACAGCCACCATGACCTTGCCCTTGGTGCTGTGGTAGACAGGGAGAAAGGTGACCCAGACACTGCAGAACAACAGCATGCTGAATGTCAAGAATTTGGCTTCATTGAATGTGTCAGGGAGATTTCTGGCCAAGAAAGCCACAGTGAAACTCCCCAGGGCCAGAGAGCCCAGGTATCCTAAGACAGAATAGAAGGCAGATACTGAGCCCTTGTTGCACACAATGATGATATGGCTATGCTCAGAATGTGCATCAATGTCAACAGAGGGAGGAGAAACTCCCAGCCAGATTGCACAGAGAATAATTTGAATGATGGTGCAGATGGGAATGATGTAGGTTGGTGCCCCTGATACCAGGAGCCACTTCATCCTTCTTCCAGGAGTAGTGACTTTGAAAGCCAAAACCACAGTAATTGTCTTGGCTAACACAGTGGAAATGGCCACAGTGAATGAAAGTCCATATGTTATTTGCTGCAGGATGCAGGTGACTGAGTTGGGATGGCCAATGAAGAGCAAGGAACAGAGGAAACAGAAGATGAGGGAGATGAGCAGGATGTAGCTGAGAGTGAGGTTATTGGCCCTCACAATGGGAGTGTCTTGGTGCTTCACAAAGATCCCAAGAACCAGAACTGTGAATGCAGACAAACCCAAGGCCATACAGGATAGAGTGATCCCCAAGATGTCTTCAAAGGCCAGAAAGGTCACATCTTTGTACAGGCAGTGGTTCTGCTCTGCTTTGGCATACTGGTCCTCTGGACACTTCATACACTGATCCATATCTGATGCAGAAAGCATAAGTATCAGTAGTGCAACTTCAGCATTTCTTATTTGACAGGCCACTCCAATGTATTTTGGAAACTTTACAACATTTGCATACTTTATTGATAAAGGTGTAATTGAGAATTTTCTGAAGAGCAATGCTTCCATTTCATAATGCCTGTCTTCATCAAGGAAAAACACAGATCCTATTGATACACTATAACATGAATCTTTCTTTCTAAATTAGAAGTGATGCGCTCATGGGAGATGGAGACTTGGCCTTATCCAGGATGAAACCTCATAGCTTTTTTTATTCCCATATGGTCATCACCAAACACATGAGTAGCTGAGCAACAACAAACCGAATCTATTGTGTGTATACGTGCAAGTGCATGAATATGTTAAAGCAGTAAATGAAAATGAGTGTTTGAAAATAGTAAATGTTAAAGAGCTCATGAGTTGAGAATTTCGGTTGCATGTGATGTGTGGCAAATAGAATTGGGAGAGAGTGTGGTTTTATAATGATGTATGAAATTCTCAAGAAAAATTAATTAAATATATTGACCTTAGTTGTATACTCATCAGGGAAGAGGGACACTAAACAGTTTATAAAATGAAATAATCCTACTATTAATGTAGAAAACTCTATACATATATAACACACAAAATTCTTGTATCTTATATCACCACCTTTGAGAGCACAGAGCACCTACTTCCTTCCCTAATTTCCTTCTACATGAGACCTCTGTGGGGACTTTCCCCCTGGGTGTTCTTGGGGAATGAGAAAAAATGTGGTTTAGATAGAAATACAAAGGGAATAGAGAAATAGACAGAGACACGGGATAGCCTAAATGGAGCTTAGATCTTAATCCACCAGCTCAGAACCTTATTCCAAAGGGTTTTTATATCAATACCTAGGGGGGAGGCAAAAGACCACCCTCTTACTAGATACAACTACCAAACACCCAGTACCCAGGCGCGAGGTAAAATCATCCTCTTATGCAGCCCTGCTGGTAAAGCAAGCTCAGAGATCACTAGGAAACCTCTGTGGGATCCAACAGACCTGCATTCTACTAACGTACTCAATGATGAAAGATTATTGGTAAATCAACCTGAACAAGACAACATGAGAACTCCCAAGTGAGAGTGGTAACACAGAATAATTGAAGTGAACAGTAATACCCCATTCACAAGTTGTAATTTCCACCACAGCAAGTAAGGGAAATATGATTGTAATTGTGCTAAATTGTGGATAATAATGGAGAGCAATGGTGCAGTTTCAAGATTTTAAGTCATTCCATGAATAAAACCAACCAGCATTTATGGCCAGCTATGGTTACATTTTTTGTTTTTTGTTCTTTAAGGGGTTGGAAAGATGGTTAGATGTTAAGAACCTGGTCTACTCTTACAGGTGGCCTAAGTCGAGTTCCCAGAACATGTGAAGTGCCATATTACTACCTGTAACTCTGGTACAAAGGGCATCAGATGCCTCCGGTGGCCTTCACCTGGCCTTGTATGGACTTACTACACTCTACATATGCCTAATTCAAATATTCATAAACATGAAGGTTTGTTTATTTTTGTTGGTATATTTATTAATATAAATGCCCTTTATAGTTATTATCTTAAATCAATTTTATTACAATCTATATATTTTTCACACATGTATGTGAGTGGTGAGTGTGTGTGTGTGTGTGTGTGTGTATGTGTGTTTGTGTGTGTTTAAAGTGCAATAGTCAAGAAGGCATCTTGTAGGAGTTGGCTCCATCTCATTTCAATGGGCTTTCTAAGATGAATTCAGGTCATCAGGCTTGTGGCAAGTGATTTACCTCCTAACTCTTCTCATTGACCCTAAATATCTTTTTTTAAAGATTTAGTTATTTATTTTGTATACAGTGCTCAGCCTGCATGTATGCTTGCACACAAGAAGAGGGCAGGGATTCTCATTGTAGACAGTTGTGATCCACCATGTTGTTTCTGGAAATTGAAAACAGGACCTCTGGAAGAGCATGCCATGCTCTTAACTGTTGAGGCATCTTCCCAACCCCTGCCCCAAAATGTCTTTTTTAAATGTTCTTTGCATTATAGACAATGACTGGCAATAAAGGTCAAAAATAATTCTGCACTCTCCTTTGAATTTAGCCATCTCCAAATCAATAACCAGATGACTTATATGGATTGTGTATGCCAAACTCTCATTGGAAAAATTGTGGCTGTTTCTTTTCACTACAGATGTATTTTATCTATATTATTGTGACATTTATTGCTACTGTGTACAAAAATCTTAAGTGGGACACCTGTCTTTATATCAAGTGTCCACACTTTCGACCATTTTTATATGAAATAAAGTGCTGTCTCATGTTTAACTGTTTTACTCCCAGTTACTACTCTTTAGCCATCACAACCTACAATGACATCAGTCTCAAAATTCTCTGAAAACCTCCCTCACATGGAAGTAACAGCACTTGCATCATCCCAAAGTTTCCTTAGCAGACTCCCATTGCAGCCTTATGGTACCAACCTGAATTCACATCTTCATGCTGTCTTCCCCACGTACCTGTCAGCTAAATGACAACACAAAACACTATCCATTCATCAAATGGTTTATAAACAGCATGCCCACCACCACACAGTACTTATTTACCATCACAACACATGGTGACCCAATATCTCTCTTTGACAACAATGTTTGTAGGCAGTGGCAAGAACAAGTTGTGTAGGATTCATGACTTCAGTGGCTGGATATAACTCAACAGTTAAGAGTGCTTACCAGTAGCATGGATACTGAGAGCAACAATTAATAAATGGGACTTCCTGAAAGTGAGAAGCTTTTGTAGAGCAAAGGGCACAGTCAATAAGACCAAACAGCAGCCTACAGAATAGGAAAAGAACTTCACCAACCACATCTGACAGAGAACTGTGTACTAGTGGATGTGGCACCCCCGTGCGACTGGACTAGGCCCTCTGGATACAGAAGATGGTTGTTTGACTCAAACTGTTTGGGGGCAACCAGGCAGCGGGATTGGGATCTGTCCCTGGTCTATGGGCAAGCATCTGGAATCTGTTATATGTGGTGTGACCCCTTGCACAGCCTTGGTGCAGTGGGAAGGAACTTGGACCTGCCTAGGCTCAGTGCACTGGGGTCTGCTGACTCCCCATGGAAGACCTCAATTTGGTGGATGTGGGGTGGCTTGGGAAAGAGGGCTGGGGGTGGGAGGAGGGAGGATGGTTGATCTGTGGATAGTAGGTGGAATGAGTAGAAAGTTTCTTAATAAAGAAAATTGAAAAACAAAGAGTGCTTACAGCTCTTGCAGAGAACAAGGGTTTGGACTCAGCATCCATGTGGAAGCTTATACCTGTCTGTAACTCAAGGTCCAGGGGCTTGTATGCACTCTTTTGGCCTCCACAATCTCCTGCACATAAACACACACAGGAACACATACATACATTCAAGGAGGTTAAATGAATAACCAAATATTTAGAAAGATGCATGAATCCAATCTAGTCTACATGTACTTTAGAGGGATATAATCATCAGGCAGATATAGTGTATAATTCCCTCACAGGGCTGTTTGAATTTTCAAACACTTTCTTTTACAAAATACTACCAGCAATAATATGACAGTGAGTCAAGGGTATATGTGAAGGCACAGGCTGTTATATATAAGGACATTATTGTTAATGACATACTTGTAAAACAAAATTAGGAAAGGAATAGATTTTACTTGTGCTGTAAAAGGGCCACAGAACTTAGTAGTTCCCCAGATGCTCCCTAGCTCAACTAACTTCATGATAAAAGTACCACTCAGAGTATAAAACTCACCACCTAGCAGCACCACATGCCAAACTGAAGCAAAGGCCTAATCCATCATCTTTCTTACAGTTCTTGAAAAGTCTCAAAATGTAATAACTTTGCTTTTGGCTTCTGTGAATCTGCTTTCAGCTCACTGTTCTTGGTAACTGAAGTATGTCAAGCCAGAACATGGTACTTTTGCTTCAAATCTCACCCTGAGAAAGGCTCAGTGCTACACTGGGGTCCTGGTCCTGTCAACTGTAGTTGACATCCAGCTAATGATGACTTCATTTGGCTTAAACCTATGTCTGAGCAGTCTTCTCTAGCGAATACCACATTACAGTGCAGCACCCTTCCAGGCCCCTTAGAAAGTGCAGTGTGGATAGCAAAGTCAATCTGAAGGATTTCTCCCTGCAGTCAACACTTACTTGTCTCATTGGAAATCTCATTTGCTGGGCAGGGGGTGCAATCAAAACAGCAGGCTGCCATTCCTTCTTGATGGAATTTTCTGAATCCAGGGTGACAATCAACACTGCACACAGCAGAGGGCATCTGAGGAAAATCAGACAGATGCTGGGCCAGGAGTTTGACTACGCCTTCAATAGTTATAGCATCTCATCATGTTGAGTAGTTAACAAGTTTTCTTTCTATACATGACCTGAGTGAACACATTTCTTTCAGTAATTTGTACAAGGCCACACATGGATATATGGGAACAAATTGATGAAATATTGAGGTACTTTTGAACTACTAAATGTTCAGGAAGATCTAATAGTATAAGTTGTGTGACCACTGGAATGCCTGAACTGTACACCCTACCCACACATTGTGTAGCTTCATTTTGTCAACTTTACACAAAGCAGAGCTACAAGAAAAAAGAGAAATTTAATTGAGAAAATATCTCCATCTAATTGGTCTCTGGTCATATTGGTGACCTATTTTTTAGTTGCTCATTAATTCTGGGAAGCACCACCACACTTGGTTCCATTTCTGAATTTAGTGGAAGTGCTTTGAGTTTCTCTCCATGTCGTACAATGTTTTCTATGTTCTGTTTTACAGAAACTTATTTTGTCAAAAAAATGTCCTTTCTATTTTTCAAATGTGTTTTTTTAAATGTTTCTTTGTTTTCTTTCTCTGAAGGGATGCTGAATATTGCTCAAGACCTTTTTAGTATTTTTTTCATGCAGATATAATTTCTATCCTAGTGTAAATTTATGTGATATATTATACTTGATTGTTTTGCATATGTTGAACCAGCCTTACATTCTTGTAATAAAGTCATCTTGTGTACAGGGGTTGATCTTTCTGGTGTGCTGTTCAGACCTCTTTGCCAGTATTTACATGAGAATTTCTCCATTCATTTTCATTGTTTGGACTACAATTTTCCTCTTTCTGATTCACTTTGCCTCGAATGGTTTTATTCTTTACTACTGAGACTCTGTTCTTCCTTATGAGTGCAGTGTTTTCCTTCTGAGCAACAGAGTATTGTTTTCTGAAAAAATATTTCCTTGTCTGTGTCCTTTGATTCGAGAGTGGGATTCTTCAAATTCGGTTATTAATGAAAGCTATTTGGTGATTATTGTCAATTTGTGTTTTTGTAAGTTTTCTTGTATTTTCAAACCTTTGCTTTTCTATCTAATGATCTAGTGTAGTCTACCCATTCCTGTGACAAATACTGTTTAACTTAATATTCAGTGTGAAGGAGTGTGACATGTCAAGACAGTCTGGAAGTGTCTTCGTTAATGATGTTGCAGTAGATATATATTCCTGCAATTTGTGGTCACCATTACAACTTTTTTCATCTTCCTGAAATTATGAAGGACAGCTTTGCTGGGTATAGTAACTGAAGTTGGAAATTTTATCACTGTTTGAAATACATGAATGATCCTTTCTCTTTTTAAAGTGTATATGAAAAAAGCTACTGTTATTATGATGAGGACTTTCAATGAAATTGACCTTCTCTCTTGTAACCTAAAATTCCTCTTTATTCTGCATAACTGAGATTTTAAATAATCTTTAAACAGGGCAGGTCCTTTTCTGAACCTGTCTGTTAGGCACTCTGACTGTCTCCTGTATCTGGATGGCCATATTTCCCAGCATTTAGTAAATTTTGGCTGTCATTCTATTAGAAATACCTTTGGTCCTTTCACATGTTGTCATCTTCTTGTGCCTGTGTTTTGTTAATTTGATCTTTTATTGATGTCCCCTAAGTCTCTTGTGTTTTCTTCATCCTTCCTTATTGTTTTAGTTTTGTCATAGTTTGAATTAATATTCATGTGTGTTCAGGCATCTCCATGATGGGTAAGGTAACCTGCTGACGTCTCATGCAACCCAAGTCAGAAGCTCATTTTTTAATAAAAGGTGGACCTGCAGGATTCTGGCCCCCGTTTTGGGTAACTGTTGCCTTGCTTGCTGACCTTGACCTTGATATCCTCCCAATGCTAATTTCCTGCTGGGTTCCACCCTCCTGAATGCTTAAGGGAAGTTCCTTGTATATGTATCCTGAATAATGAGCGTTAACAGCTTAGATGCAAGATTGTAAAACATCAGTAGCAAACTTCTGCCCTCCGGGGTCCTCCCATTGTGCTATAAGCCTGTAATTAAGACCTCCTAACCCCTTCAAAATATGACATTCAACATTTAAAATTAAATATATATATATATATTTTATATACATAAATATTTTTATATATTTTATATATAAAATATTATATATTTTAAATACTTATATAAGATATTATATTATATAAATTATATATTTTATATATAAAATATTATATTTTTAATATTTATATAAAATATTATATATTATAAATATTTTATATACTTTTATATATAAATATTATATATAATAGAATGAATACTGCCAATGTAATCTATGAATACCACAAATGTGATTCATATTATGAGTGTAATTTAAGAAATAAATAAATTTTAAAAAATTCATCTGTGTTTTTTCAAGTCTTAAAAGCTTGACTTCTACTTGAGACATTTTCAGAGAAAGATGTTTTATACAGTTTGTTGTTGGAAGCACACTCAACTGAGACATTTCCAAGCCCCTCCCCACAGCACCAAGGCTGTGCAAAGTACCACACCTTAAGAACTAGCCTCCAAAAAGCTTGCCCATGCACCAAGGACAGATCCCAATCCCCCTGCCTGGATGTCCCCCATACACTTCAAGCTAAACTACAATCTCCCATAACCAGAGGGCCTCGTCTAGTTCTACAGGACCTCCATAGCTATCAGTCCATCATTCATGGGTTTCTATTTGTTTGGCTGGTCATCTCTGCATGTTTTCCCATCATGATCTCCAAGTCCAATGCCCACAGAATCCCTCCTCTCTCTCATTGATTGGATTCTCAGAGCTCTGCCTGGCACCAGGCCCTGGATCTCTGCTTTTGCTTCCATCAGTCACTGGATAAAGGCTCTATGATGACAAGTAGATTATTCCCTAGACTGAACACCAGAGTAGACCAATCCAGACACCTTCTTGATCATTGCCAGTAGTCCAAGAAAGGGTCATCCTTGTGAATTCATGACAGCATACCCAGCACCCTGCCTCTTCCTATTCTCATGATGTCTTCATTTATCATGGTATCTCTTTCCTTCTTCTACCACTCTGTCCCTGTTCTGGAACATTCTTACAGTTATTCTTTGAAGTCTTTGTTTGGTGTGTCATTGAGTTCACTATCACGTAAGCCTATGATTGTATCATATGGAATCCTGCTGCCTCACTGTTTGCAAGTTTCATTTCTGCATTATGATTTTCATATCTAGAGTACAACGCATATTGGATTTTTTAACTCCTCTCTTTTCTTTGTGGTTGATGTTTTTGTAATTTTCTTTCAAGTTAGGCCTGGTAGAAGCAGACTTGTGATTTTATCACTCTCCTCTGATTAAGTGGTATAGGCCAGTAGTTAAAACTTTAACCCATTTAGCTGTTCTCTGAGCATAAATTTCTCATCACTGTGAAGATAGAATATTAACTCTTGATTTAAATTTATCTGAGCAACTTGAGATATCACTTCAGATGAAGTTTGCCCACTTTCTGGATGTAAACCCCTTTCAAACTCAACACACAACATTGCAGTAGACAATGTAGTTCAGATATTATAAAACCAGTCACATCATAATCAATACCTATATATATCTGGGGACACATAATGGGATATTTTATTTACAAATTTTCTCAAAACCAAATTATGATAACTATGAGTGCCTGTCCAATCAAAAAAGGAAACAATACAAATCTTTTTCTTTGTTTTTTCATTTGTTTGTTTGTCTGAATGAGTTATGAAAGAATTATGGCACAAAGAAATGCTCTCATAATGAAGTATTCCTTTAGAAAATATGATTGAGGGCTGGAGAGGTGGCTCAGCAACCTATCATACTTGGTGTTCAATCCCTCAAATCCTATACTTAGGCTTCAAATTGTCTTCAGTTCCTGGGTATCATAATCCCTCTCCGGACATATTTACATACCTAATACTCACATGTAACATAGATATATACAGGCAAAACATCCATATACATAAAAAGTCTAAAAAAACAAATTATAACTAATAAAATATCTAAGGTGGTCCATGAAAATGTGAATGTATTGTTAGACTATTACGCAGTTTAGGACCTCCTAGTCAACATACTTGAATAAAATTATAGAATATAAATTAATGACTCTATTTCTAGTTCCAAATCTTTCCTTACAAACAGCTTCAGTCTTTTCAGCATGTGGATTAGTGATTCAACAGAAGAGATGAAAATCATTGGGCAGCAATCAGAATAGTACAAAGAGAATATTGATAACTTTACTGGGAATAATATCAAATGTTGGTCATACCTAGTTTTATATTTGTTTATAAATCGGAGTGTTTCTGATGTGTTAAAAATATATCATATGTTTGTCGTAGGTTTTCAAAAACTTACCAAACAATCATACTTTTAAAATCTGAAGGGAAAAAAACATCATCTAGAAGTATAAAATTATGTCTTTACATGATCATCCATCTAATTTCACTAGGTCGCAGGGAAACCCAAATGGCCTCACTTCACAGTAGTTCCAACTCTAACGTGTAAATCAGTACATTTTGGTCAGACCCACCTGTCTAGTTCCTGTGGCCCACTCTATCATGTCTTCATATAAATGAAGCTGTTCACCATGTGGAAAATATGGCTTAAACTCTCCTATTTTCACCTTAAGTCCAACATCATGGGGGAAATTACAAATGTAGTAAATGCCATACTCTGCTTGCAGTTTTTCTTTCTGATTCATATTTATTACATCTCCAGCTGGATTAACAAAGTGCATATTTTTCAGAAATGGGTGAAGCTGAAAGATAGACAACCCTTTTCAGTCTATATCACCTTATTTTAAGTTTCAAAATCTGTTCTGATTTTATCCTAAGGAAAGTTTATTAAAGGTGTCCAAGGGAGAAACTCAATGAAAGCATGTGAATAAACAAAGTCATTATGTTCCCAGAATTTTAGTTCTCTGAGTAGAAACCATAAAACCAAACACAGACATACACACAACCATCAAACATAAATATGCACCATACATACACACACACACACACACACACATGCACGAACACACGTATGCATGTACAAATACTTCCACAAAGATACCCATGCAGAGGCACACACATAATACAGCCATACTCATTCACACACATACACACTAACACACACATTCAGACAGACCTAAGCAAGCAAATGCAGACACAGAAACACAGAGACACAAAAATACACAAAACACACACAGAGAAACATACTGATACAAATATTCACAAAGAGACATATGTACACACAACAAATATATGGTCATATATACAATCACGCACAAACACAGAAGAGAGATATTCATATATGTGAAAAGAACATCTATACACAACCACACAAAGTGGGGTCAAAATCAGGTGAGTACACTTATACACAATATGCCTTATAGTGAACAACACATATATGATAAATATTGGTTTAAACATGTGACTCTTTAAAGTTTATAACATTGATGACATGAAGTACCATCCATTGGAAGATACAGTACCTGTGAGCAGTCAGAATCCAGTGTTCTCACAGTGTTGATTTGCTGGTTTTCTACTTGTTGAAGAAGCATTACATGGAGAGCATGGGCCATAGCATACACAGCATTGTATATATCATAAGCATCATCACTGAAGGCCATGTCAAAACTTTTTAGCATTAACCATTCCAGTGAGACGTTCAAAGAGCAGTTCTCCAGTGTCTTACAGTTAAATGTTGAGGCTTCACAACTAAAGTACATCCACCCAAGTCCTGCCAGGAACTTGTCTGTGTATTTGGAAGGGTTCAGTGTCTGAACAAAATTTTTAAGACCAGAAATCTCAGCATGGTGGTGTGCAAAAGCAAGAGTTCCATGGAAGGAGTCAAGGGTGAAGTCTCTCTTACTTGTAGTGATATCCCACTGAGAGGTGGTGACCCATATTCTCTGTATACCCTGCGATTTCCACATTCTAAAGCACACAGCTAGAGTACTGTCTATGTAACCATAAAAGATAAAAACATTTGTGGATGATGTCTCAATTTGGTTGTTATACACTTTAGCTCTTGACATGTATGACTCCATGTTGACTGGGATCACGATCACAAAGGCTAAGCAGACTCTTTTGACTTCACTTTCTCCTCTCAGATCTGAGAGAAATTGGAGACCTTGGTCATCATCTGAGATGGCCAGCCCAACCCAGTTCCAGTTGAAGTGAAGCACCAAAGAGACCATGGCCAGGGCCAGAGCTGTGTCCTTGGGGGCCATCTGATAAAGATTGGGAAACTGTTCATGATCACTCAGGATAGGATGGAAAGGTCCATAGGTGAGCTGAAGGACATAAAACATAGTATGAGGTAGAGGATTGTCAGAAATCTCAATGGAAGCCCTGAGATGTGTGAAGTACCAGTTTAAAATGACAGGAAGACAATTTTCCCCTATTACTACAGTTAAACTACACTGTTAGAGACCTAAAAAATCACCTTTCTACATTTTTTCAAGGAAATTCCCCTTCACTTGTAGTTCTTCTTCTCATCTATATATCAAACTGTAGCTGGAGAGCTTCTCTCCAGGATCCTCCAAGTAGGCTGTTGGACTGCCCAGAATTGGCAGGACCTGGAGAGAAGCTCTCCAGCTACAAATGGTGCCCAAAAGGTTGGCAAGAGTTTCCAACTGAAATCTGAAAAAAAATTCTAAAACGGAGCTAAAAACATCTTCCTAGTTGTCTCTCTCAAGTTAGTGGCAGTCTGTGCATTTGACTGGCAGTATGGCCCGAATGAGGCATCGACAAGTGGCTCATTATGCTGCTTGGTGGATTTATTCTTTGATAGTACAAAAAAAGGTTTCTGAGCAACATGATGTTTTGATCAAAACATAGAACAACTGTTTCTAAGAGTTAATGGCTTCCAGAGCTGGCAGTAAACATAACACTATCATGTTGGGTAGCTGAGGCAGGCAGAGCCACAAACCACCAACCACAGGGGCCATTTCAGTCTTACAAACGCTGCAGTTTAAAACAATAGATTTTAAAAAAAGACAGATTCAGATTGAACAAGACTTTCAATGCTTTACAATGTGTGTAAAAATGTACGGAGGATATGTATATTTTAAAGATAACTTGACTTTAAAATTTGGATCTAAGGATATGTTGCTTTGGAAAGGAGGCTCTGCTTTGGTTTCCACAGAAAGCCAGAGGTTATGGATTTGTTCCAGATTAAGATACATCAGGTTTCACCAGCCAAGACCCCCTGAACAGTCTCTGATGACCCATGGCCCAGATGATCCAACAACCAGAATGGTTTCAAGTCAACTGGCTCAGATGATACACTCTCATGGACTACTCCATAACCCTAAAGTTTTCTTTGTGTCCACATAAGATACAGCATCCCCCTCCAGCAGGAAGTAGTAAGAGAAGCTATGCCTAAATTCCCAAATATACCAAGCTGGCTTTGGAGATGGAATTGGCTCACTCCTCTAAACCCAAACATATTAATAAAAAATAAAAAAAAAGGTTAAGAAATTCTTTTGTCCCATATCAGAACAACCCTCTGGTGTGGGACAGAGAAAAACCAATGTTTTTATTTAAATCAGGTTGATTATAAATGTGATCTCTTTCTAAAGAAGAAAGGGGCATATGATATAGATATGACAGGATGAAAGGGTAGATTATTGAATCTACTTTTAAAGAGCAACTTGTTTAAAATGTTTTACATTGCTATGGATTTTAGTTTAGTGATACAAGTTTAAACTTAATTTTGTTATACTGTACATATATATTCTATTCTTGTTTGAGATATTAGGTTTATGTAACTCATATAAATTGTAATGGATAATTAAGAAATACTGATTAATAATTATTCTTCCATGATAGTCAAACTTATAGTCATCTTGTTTTCTAGGTATACATAGATATAATTTAATTAGGTAGGTAATCTTCAAACACTTCAAATACCTACAGAATATGGCATTTAAAATGTTTTAAAAACTTAGACTTTTTAGACAATGAGATATGTCAGCTCCTGGAAGCACCGATTTACTTCAGCGAGGAGGATGGGCATCAAACACACTCCATATGGCATTTATCTTCACCTTGGAAAAAATATCCATTTAGGCAAGAAACTGTTCTTGCCTGGACTGCTTGATCTACTGGACATGCAGGACCCATAGAAAGGAGACCACTGAACTTTGCTTGGCAAAATGGTCCTTCAGGCTCCTGCTTCACAGAGGAAACTGATAGACATTCTACAGGACACAGAGAGACTCTAGGCCTGTGGGCTGAAGACAGATGCCCCAACTTTACAAAGGAACATTAGGTGACTCTCCAGGCTGCCAGCTGTCTCTGTCTACCCTGCAAGACTCCTGAAAGTTGCTTGCATCCTTCTCCCATTTCTCAGGTAATAGTATATCCTTCTGGCATCTTTGATGTAGTTGAAGACTAGATTGTTATAATTTCCTCTGTTATGAGAGAAGATAAGTTAGATATAAAACCTTAGACTCACAAATATAAGATACATAGGATATCTTCTTTAATATTGTAACTGTAATTCTTATTTGATAATTGTTTTGTTATATATAATTTTACTGTGTGAAAGTTAAAACCTTCCTTTTTGAAAAAGAAAAAGAAAAGTGGGAAGTGCTGTGAAAGATTGATTGATAAATAAAACACTGGTTGGCCAGTAGCCAGGCAGGAAGTATAGATGGGACTAGCAGAGAGGAGAATTGAGAGAACAAGAAGGTGTAGAGGAGAAGACGCCAGCCTGCCATCCAGGGAGCATGATGTAAAGGCAACAGGTAAAGCCATGGAACACATGGTGACATATAGATTAACAGAAATGAGCTGAGTATAAGAGTAACAGCTAGACAATGGTAGGCTTGAAATAATGGCCAAGCAGTTTAAGTAATATAAGCATTTGTATGTTTGTTTTATAAGTGAGCTACAGGACTTGTTAGGACCCAGAGAGAAAAACTCTAGCTATATCAACTAATGAATTGTGAATGTCCCATTGAGTGCCTGATTAATCATCCTTGAAATTGATTTAAATGAATATGAAGCCAATTTCCCTGTCATATCCTCCTTAGCATCAGGCTATGCCAACTAAGGAGAAAAATTCCATTGTTTCCCACCCAAACAACCTCACCTGAAGATATTTGTAGAGCTGGAGAATTGGAGTTACCCTCACAGATGTCACTAACATTGGTCCTGTTATTGCTACTATACATTTGATCTGATCTTCACAGATGTAGTTAAGGAGAAAAATATGCACTTCTGCAAACTTGTTTATGAAATTTTGAAGTCCCTGTTTATCATCATAATTGTTATGGAAGAAGCCAAATATAAGAGATACATTTGGTAGAAGATACAGATTCCTGTTGATTTCTTCCACAGCAAAAGCAAAAGGCAGAACAAACTGATAGTTTCGAATTGGTATTCTGAAAAGAAAGACACAGGGTTCAGTATGGATAAAGCTCTATAGATGAATGTTTTGTAGATAATACATGGAGTACCATGCATTTCATGTCTTTCCAGATATAGCTTGACAAAATCCCCAGTTTTGTAAGATTGGAAAAACATGAAATGTTTGGGAGCTTGGAAAAGAACTAAAAAGTTAATGAGAGTGGTTGTCACAAAAATAAGAAATGTGTTATTGTCTACTTTGACAGAGAATTTCACCTTGGCTGTATGAGTACTGGATGTGCATTTGATAAAAGATATGTGTGTGTGTATCTGTAGGGGACTTGACAATGCAGTTCTCATGGGGGGCAGGAGAGGAAGCTGGATACTTCAGGGCTGAAATTTTAAGTGGTTTTTAAGGAGCCTGCCAACATGGGTGGTTGAAACTGAACTCAGGGTCTTTGATAGCACAGCAAGTGTTCTTAACTGCTGACCTGTGTCTACAGCCACAGTGTATTAATCCTTTCTATGTTCTAGATATTCTTCAGTCTCATATAGACAGTAGATATTTTTCCATCTGTTTGTAGGCTGCCTCTTACCCAGCTCATAAGTTTTTTGAATGCAGATAAAATTAATTTTATGCAACCACACTTGTTAATTTGTGGTCTTATTTCCTGAATTATTCGATATCTTTAAGTGTTTTCTCCTTGTTGTCTTTATCAGTTTCATGGTTTCAGGACTTACACTAAAGTCTTTGATCCATTTGGATTTGATTTTGGAACAGGACAATGGCTGGGAGATATTTCTTTTCGACCTCTGTTTTTTTGTTTTTTTTGTTTTTTTTTTTGTTTTTTTTTTGTTTTTTTTTGTTTTTTTTTTTTGGTTTTTCGAGACAGGGTTTCTCTGCGTAGCTTTGCGCCTTTCCTGGAGCTCACTTGGTAGCCCAGGCTGGCCTCGAACTCACAGAGATCCGCCTGCCTCTGCCTCCCGAGTGCTGGGATTAAAGGCGTGCGCCACCACCGCCCGGCTCTTTTCGACCTCTGTATGGCAAGTTTTCCACTAGCATTTCTTGAGCACACTGTCTCTACCCCACTTTATATATGGGGGCATTACTTACTATTAAACTGTATTTTTCCTAGAGTGTATCTTGGTAATATTTTTCTCCTCTCCTAATTTCTTCTGGGTCCTCCCCGCCTCCCTACCCACCTATGTCTATATTATTTTTCTCTCTATTTTTCTTTATAAACAAAATCAAAAAGAATAGAATAAAATGCATAAAAATGCAAAAGAGTTTGGGGATTTATCTCAGTGGTAGAATTCTAAGCAATGTGAGGCCCTGGGTTCAGTCCTCAGCTGTGCAAAAAAAAAACCACAAAAATGAAAAACAAAATAAACATCAAAAACCAAATGGATAAATGGATATCTGTTTCCATAAATTGCTTTGTGAAGACTCTCTTAAAACAGTTGGACTAGACATCAATTGATGAGTATAGCACAATATCATCAGGAATCATTTCATTGATTTTTTTGGCATTCATGTTTGGTTCTATCCCAGGTCTCTGGGATATCCCACTTCTGAGTCCTGGCTCACATGGGGGAACTCCCTCTCAGGGTATGGGTCTGCAGCTGTGCCAGCCATCAGTTGGTCACCCCCACAATTTCTCCTCCATCTTTACCCCAACATATCTTGTAGGCAGGACAAATTGTAACAGCCAAACATTAGCAGAGCATGGGGAATCCTGCAGAAGGTCGAGGGGAAGGATTGTAGTACTCAGTGATGTCAAGGATACCAGAAGAAAACCCACAGAATCAACTAACCTGGGCTTAGAAGGCCTCACAGAGATTGAACAGACAACCAGGGAGCCTGCATGGGACTGACCTAGACTCTCTGCCTATAGGTTACAATTGTGTAACTTGGTCTTCATGTAGGACTCCTAGCAGTGAGAGTGTGGGCAGATATCTCTGACTTTGTGTCCTGCAATAATGACCCTTTCCTCCTGCTGGATCCAACCTTGGTGGAGGAGGGGTGCCAGGTCTCACTGCAGCTTGATAAACCATGGCTCGGGATATTCATGGGATGCCTGCCTGTACCTAAACATAAACAGTAGAAAGAGAGTGGATGGCAAGGCCTGGGAGAATAAAGGAGGGGAGATTGGGAAGAGGGAATGGAATAGAAAGGAAGTTTTAGGTGGAAAGTAAAATCAAGAAAATAAATAAATAAAATATAATAATAAATATGAAAAAGAAACAACAAAAAAGCACAAGGGAGGCAAAATAAGACAAAAAGTCTACAAAAATACCATTCTGTTAATTTTGTGTTATCAAACTACTCTTGTGCATGGGACTGGTCCTGAAGTGTGTCTAATAATATTCTCAGTGAGACTCCACTGGAGAAAAGAGATTTTACCTTTCAAAGCAGGTGGGAGAATAAAGATGGAAGAAACAAAGAACACAACAAGAAAGGGCACATAGAATGATGAGCATCTGCCCATGTGTGTAAAGTTATTATAGATCTCTTTCAAATTTTCCTAGCTCCTGAGAAGCAATTTCTCAGAGGACCCTGAATAGGGGCTGGGAATTGGTACCTCGATTCCTATAGCACAGCTCATTATGGTCCAAACCATACCTGGGCATATAGACCAAGACTGTACAAGACAGAAAGTTGAACGAGCCATGGAGAGCAAGCCAGTATGCAATGTTCCTCCATGGTTCCTGCCTCTGTTCCTGCTTAAGTTTCTAACCTGTATACTTCAGTGATGGACTGTAATCAGGACAGGAAAGCAAGATAAGCCAATTCCTCTCCTACTTTCTTTTGGTCAGTGATTTATAATAGCAACAAAGCAAACTAAAGTATAGACCAACACAGTAATAATATTTATGATAAGGAGCCAACAATGTAATAAACAGAAAGAAACATAGCTATTTCTGCTAAAAGCAGGAACAAGACAAGGGCATCCATATCATCCATTCTGAGAATGAGGATGGGACAGAATCATAAAAGATGACATAGTTAGGCTTCTTTATTGCTGTGAAGAGACACCAGGACCATGGCAACTCATAAATAAAAAACATTTAGTTGAAGTGGCTTGCTTACAGTTTCAGTGGTTCACTCCATTATCATCAGAATGGGGAGTATGACAGAGCACAGGCAGATGTGGTCCTAGACCTGAGAGTCCTACATCTTGACTCAGAAGCAACAGGAAATGGACTAAATGTCACAGTGAGGGAAGCTTGAGAAAAGAGCCTTCAGAGACTGCCTCATTCAGAGACAATGACATGCTTTTTTCAACAAGGCCACATTTCCTAATAGTGCCACTCGCTTTGGGGTCCATTTTCTTTCAAATTATCACAGAAGGCAACTCTGGTTGGCCTGAAACATACTATAAAAAACATGCTAACCTCAAAACCATACAGTTCTCTTTGCCTCTGCCTCCTGAGTGCTAGGATTAAAGGAGTTCATCACTATGTCCATCTTCTTTCTCTAGCATTTTATGCTATGCAGTGATTGAAGTCTTAGCCAAAGCAAAAGGATAAAAGATCATATACAAGGGATGTAAATAGGAAAGCAAGAAGCTGAAGTTTCTTCCCTTTAAAAAAAACACACTTCTGTTGTGGAATATTGTTTTTTAGTGTGTTACAATTATTCATGCTCAGGAACATTTGTTTTAATGATGCAAAGTTGTGTTGCATAATTTTATATTGCATTTGTTTAACCCTTGAAGCTGTGTTACTATGCCTGTCTAAAACACCCGGTTGGTCTAATAAAGTGATGAATGGCCAGTAACTAGGCAGGAGAAAGGATAGACAGGGCTGGCACACAGAGAGGATAAAAAGGAGAAGAAATCTGGGAAGAAAAGAACAAGAAACAAAAAAAAAGGAGGAGAGGAGGACTCAACGGGCCAGCCACCCAGCTACACCTCACGTCATGGAGTAAGAAGTAAAGAAAGAAATAGAGAAACAGAGAAAGACAAAAGCCCAGAGGCAAAAGGTATATAAGTTATTTAAAGTTACTAAGAGCTGGCTAGAAAGAAGCCAAGCTAAGGCTGGCCATTCTTAAGTAAGAATATGAAACTTTTAAAGTCTTATTTGGAAGCAAGGTGTCAGGTCACCCAAATAGTAAAAGAAATCACTAAGAAACTTCCGTATTTGACATCCTAAACACTCCAGAGAAAATGGTTTCATCAAAATGGCAGAATGCAAAATTAACACAAAACTAATTTGCTTCCCTATGTATCAAGAACACATTTGCTGAGAAAGAAATTAAGAAAACGTCATTAGGGGCAGGAGTGAGAGATTAGCAGTGAAGAGTACTGGCTGCACTCACACAGGACCTGGGTTCAATTCCCAGCATTCACATGGGAGCTCTCAACTCTCTGCACCTCCTGTTCCAGGGGATCTGACACCCTTACATAGATATATATGTAGGCAAAATACCAATGTACATAAAATAATAAAAATTAAATTATTTTTAAAAAGAAAACCTTATTCACAATTGTCTCAGAAATTTGGTAGAATAAACTTAATAAAAATTGAAGGACATCAATGATGAAACGTTTAAAATAATGAGGAAATTAAGTATGTCATTAGAAGATGGGGAAATCTTCCATGCCTATAAATTGAAATAGTCAATACTGTGAAAATGACTACATTAAAAAATTAATCTAGAGACTTAGAGTTGACTCCCACAGACATTTACTGCCATTCTTTCTATAAAGAGAAAAAGAGAGGTGAAATTCATATGATAAACAAAATACCCTTGGTGGGCATAGCAGTCCTGAACAAAAAGAATAATGTTGGTCACACCATCATACCTGACTTCAGTGAAAAACAGCAAACCCACCACAATACTGGCACAAAGAGGTTTTTACATCAGTGGCTTAATATTATTCAACTGACAAACAAAATTCTGCACACATACAACTTTATGAAATGATGATTACTTGAGACTGCAGGATGGTTTAAGGTGATGTGACTGAGAAACAACTGCCAGCAATTCTCAGAACAAAATGTGTGGACTGTCCACATTTGTAAAATATGCAGCCATACTTAGTAAGACTACTGAAAGAGATACAGAGGTAAATATAATGTAACTATCAGAGAATAAAAAATTTAGACTTAAAAAGTAGCAGATACTTACATCTTTTACAGTGGTAGAGACCACCCAGTGTGTAGCCTTTCCATCACAGCTCTCAAATATTTACAGCTACCACAGGCAACTCCTGCCACTATAGCAAGTGAGAAGGGGAGTAAGCAGTCACCACTATGAGTGATGTCCTAGTGTTTTCATAAAGAAAACACAACACTTGAAATGCAGACATTCCTTTTTGACTTTGAAGATAGAGATTGACCTGGCCTTTGCAATCCCTAAAAGCCTGTGAATGTGCATGTGTTCAACTGAGGGAAGGACAAAGGACACACCCAAGTACCTGACAGTAGATAGATCTCATATATCCCATTGGAGCTTCAGAGGTGTGGAATGGTCACATGCAGAGTATCTGAAAGCTGAACTAAATTGTTACATGGATACTCTCCCCAGTGAGGAGTGGCACAAATATTAGAGAACCTGCATCTGCACTAGGAGTCACACACTGATAAAGGTAACATTAGCAGACTCAGGAAGAGACTTGAATGCACCTTGTGACTACTGAACTTATTGTAGTAGTCTGGAGTTTCTTGTCTTATGACACCACTGGACACCTCACAATGTCACCTGTGAAAAGGAAGGCTGCCTATGATAGATAAAAGTAAAGAATGCTGCTTTTAACTTGGCTTTCAGCCTTGTAAATGTAGGATAATTGGAAGAAAAAGTAATGTCTCACTGTTTAATAGTGTGAAAATGGTGGTTATTAAAAATCAAAATATATTTTGTATAAGTTCTTGGTGATAAGGTTGGGAGAAAAGGACAGAAGCTCCCAGCATTGCACTGCCCATTCAAACCCTTTTCCTGCATTATCTATCATGACATTTACATGAAAAATGAAAAACACTTACGGCACATCCAGAACAAAACTGAAATTCTCTTTTTTCATGGGACTCTGAACTGCAGCAAGGAAAAATAAACAGCTTCTCACCACATCTTCATGTTTGTCTTCATTCTCTTTCATTCTCCAAAAGCACTTGTGGTGAGTGAGAGTGGACATGAGGAGGGGGATGTTCATGAGCCAAAAGAAGAAATTCGAAGGACGCATCAGGTTTTGCCTCTAAATCTCTAAGCTGGTAGTGTGGTCTGTGGATGCAGACCAGTTTATTAAATGGATCCCCATGTATACACATCTGCATTTATGTATACTTCCCACTGGAAAGGTCACTTATGTGGATGAAACGCTTTGTTTTCCAGATCACTCCAATATCCTTGAGAAATGGCAAGTAGTCTCTGTCCAAGGGCTCTGCAGTTAAGGTCCACAACAGAGGTAAAAACATTGGCTGGAAAATATATCTTAAGACATCACAGCCTCAGGTCCTATGACATCAACTCATATCCCTGGGAATTGAGGTCCATGGGAGAAAGCAATGTTGGGCAGATTGGTCGCAGGACAGTGTCAATGAGTTTTTTGTTTGAACTCCTTTAGAAATGATCTCAGCAGAATGTGAAGGTAAAGATTTGAAATTAACCATGATAATCAGGGTTCATGTGGACACACTGTGTTTTCTATTCCCAAGTGCAAATCAGAGAGCCTAAGTCTCATGTGTATGGCATCCACCATTCATAGATCATGAGCAGTATGGCCCATGCTACACTGGTCATAGAGACCTAATAACCAACCAGTATCCCTGCTCTCCATTGTGTGAAGCTCCAATAATCAGGTCAAATCTAGAAATTTCTTGTCTTATACTGTGTCCAGAAATGCCCAGATCATCATTCTCTATGAGAAACCTAGTTGAGTATTTGAGTTATGAAACATGAACTCCTTCTCAGAAGTCATTTCCTTCCTATGACCTATTTCTTCAACTTTACTTTTTATTTCTGCTTATATTAGAATCCAGTAGTGACTCCAAAGCATCACTGTGTTCAGTAGCTTAGAACCCATTAGTAACTGGATTAAAGCCTGTGTTCAATGTGTAAGCTGTTCTTATCCATTTGTCATGTTCATATATTTTGGCTGCATTCTAGAATATGTATTGCCAGTGGGAGAGCTCATTGATGAGTGTGAGCTGAGGAAAGACCTTTAGATGATATGAACTACAGAGCAAGCAGCACAAATGTAGGGCAATTACTTGGTGTGGAGGATGAAAGATGTTGTTTAGTACGTGAGGTGAGGCAAACAGGGCTTGTATTCACTGGATCTTGTGGAATATTTAAAAATCAACATTTAACATATGCACATATGCATGGCCCCTGGTTCTGTGATGAGCTGCCTAAGACTGTCTAAGATGTGGATATAGACAAATGTATTGGCATTAGATGCTCATATGAAAATGAGAAAACTCATGTTTCATAACTGAATCTCTTTTGATCACAGGTTTTAGGACTTATTCTTTCTACTAATGATTGTTAGTTTTTAAAATAGTGCATAACATAATGGGATATAGTGTGGTGTTTTCATAGGTGTGTACCAGTGTACTTTACTGGTGATTGTTCCTTTATTACCCACATTTGTCACTCATTTTTTTCTATTGATTTTCTTACTCAGCACAACTAGCTGCCTTCTGAGTTCATATCTTATGTGTGTATGTGTTTCATATGAGAGAATATGTCTCAGGGGACAGTTTCAGTCTCAGAGTGTGGGTGAGATTTGGGGAGGTGTGGTTTGTGGGTTACAGGGTCTGATGGGGGCGATGGTGGTAGTCTGACCTGCTTGCAGGAGGTCTGCCTGCAGGCTGGCCTGAAACTGGGACTGCAATGGGTGGTGGTTTAGGGGCACAGGGCTGTACTTCTGGTCCCCACCTGGACAATGACTCAACTCTTAGTCCAATCTGGAGCTGGTAGGCTCTGTTCAAGGAACACTTGTAGTCTCAGAGGGTGAGAGGGATTTGGAGGAGGTGTGGTGTGTGGGTTACAGGGTCTGATGGGGAATGGTGTTAGAATGACATGTCCAGAGGAGGCCTGCCTATTGGCTTGAGACTGGGACTGAAAGGGGTGGTGGGGTGGGGGCACAGGTTGTACCTTTGGGCCCCACCTAGACAAATAGCTCTTAGTCCAATTGAGCACTGGAATATATACCCTTTCTTTATCTCTTTCTTTTGTAAACAAGAACCCTAAATCTGATCTCCTTTGTTTAGCTTTTTTACTGAACAATAACAATAACAACTTGTAACCTACCCTCCAAGACAATGACAACTATCCATAATCCTTTGAATGACCAAAAACCACCCAGCGCACCTCTTGGGAATGTGTGCATTATATTCTTAAAATTACTTTGTGCTGCCTGGGGGTGAAGGCATCTTTAGGGGATCCTAAAAAGCAAAATTTTGGATCAATTGTCAAGTCCTGGGAGAGGCAGCTGTATCATTTCTTGTCCAGTCTCTGCATAATTTAAAAGTGCAGGGCTTGTCTCAAGTCCTTGCTCGAGTAGTCTGTGAGGCTGTATCCTCTCAGCTAGTCATCTCGAAATTGTTCTGAGCAGTTTGTAGATTATAATCAATCTTTCAGTGGTGTTTGTCATCTTAATGGTATTATCATCATTCTGATGGAATCGTCATAGTGGGGCCCCATCATCTTTTTGAGAATTCAAAATTGATATTAGGTGTAGATAAGGTTCCCTGCAGAAAAATCATAGAGACTCAAACATGAAAACATGTTCAGGAAGCTAGATGAAGACTTTTTTCTAAAACTAATTATAACTTTATATAACCATTAATATCATGACAAAAAGTTTAAAATATATATTAATCTTATTAAATTTGATATGAAATTTATAACTTAAGTAAAAATTCAAAGAGTGAAAAACACCCAAAGACGTAAGAGATGCGTGGCAATAAAATAGTCCCTTACTTTTGTTTTTACTCTGTCACATATCAGTTGGTTCTTCTGATATGATACAGAGATTTTGCATTTTCTTTTAACAGACATGCTTGGGTTTAGAAAATTAGAGATCCAGGCTCTAACTCCAAAGCCAGCTTTAATTTTTAATTGAACTGGGACTGCATAAAGACCATTTGTGTTATATGTTTGTAGAGAACAGCAGAAACAAACATTTAGAAAGACTTATGATATTTTATATGTGATATACCAATAGGACAATTTACTCTTTTTCTTGGGACCTTTTTGTCTAGATGATTTGTCTTTTATCTTCAAATGTCTCATTTGTCCAGTTTTCTTCAGATTTGTTAGCCTACCTTCTCCTGAAAGACTAAAACAAAAAGGGATCCCCAACCTTAACTTTGGGGAGGTTCGCTTTTGGCAAGTAATATCTGATTAAATCAAAAGCATTTCTTAGTTGTATAAATTAATTTAAATTGAAGAGCTATTACCTCTTCTAACTAAGATGCTTCTTTTGCTCAAATAAAACCTTTATCAATATTGATGGTATCCATTACTTTTCTTCTCCTATAGTTACAAAAGCAAAACCTTGTCCCCAATTTAATACATATCCTGGTTTCCATTTTGAGGGCAGCATATCCATAAAGTATATAGGCTGATTTAATACTCTAGTTCTTTTTTTCATTATCCAATGTCTCTTTGAAGCTGTTGTTCCTTTCTCATTCACATTAAGAAAATTCAAATTAAGTAGATCATTATGCAGTCTATTTCTGGGGGATTTTGTTACCCATTTCTGTTTAGTTAGCATATAATTAAAATTTGATTTGATGTTTCTATGACTGTTTGGCCTGTAGGATTGTGAGGCATACCTATAATATGCTTTATATTATAACAAGCAAAACATTGTGTCATTTTACCAGAGACATACACTAGGCATTGTCAGTTTTAATTTGTGCAGGTATACCCATGATGGCCATAACTTCTAGCAAATGCAGTTGCCCATTGAAATCCTGAATAGGCATGAATGGTATAGTGGACATATTTCAATTTTCCAAATTCTGCAAAGTGAAAAACATCAATCTGGCTATGCCTCCCGAGTGCTGGGATTAAATGTGCATGCCACCAACGCCTTTGAATTTTGAAATTCATTAAGAGTCTACAATCAGTCTTAAGGTGATAATTGTACTGAAATGTGATTTTATTTGTATGTTAATAAATAAAGTTGCCTGGGAGTCAGAGCTAATAGCAAGCCATTCTACCAAGGCCAATTCTTACTCAGCTTCAGGTGATAATTCTCTTGAACTTTTTAAGTCCTTGTCACCTTCTACGATTTTGAACAAATTATTCATTTCATCATTTTTTACCCCAACAATAGTTCTTAGATGAGAAATGTCTCCAAATAATCTTTGAAAGTCATTAAGTGTCTGTAGTAGATCTCTCCTAATTTGCACCTTCTGGAGTCTAATTTTTTATAGCTCTATTTTATATCCTAAATAATTAATAATAATAATTAATCTCCTCTTGTACCTTCTCGGGAGCAATTTGTAATACCCAGTAAGGCAAAATTTTCTTTACTTCATCAAACATTCTTTCTAAAGCATCTGTATTTGAGTCAGCTAGTAAAATATCATCCATATAATGATAAATAATAGATTTAGGAAATGTTTTATGTATCACTTCCACTAGCTGTTGTACAAAATATTGGCACAGAGTTGGGCTATTCAACATTCCCTGTGGGGGGACCCTCCATTGAAATCTTTTAACCAGTTGAGAATTATTATAAGTAGGCGCTATGAAAGCAAATCTTCCTCTGTCTTTTTCTTGTAAGGATATTAAAAAGAAACAGTCTAGCCAGGCGATGGTGGCGCACGCCTTTAATCCCAGCACTCGGGAGGCAGAGGCAGGCAGATCCCTGTGAGTTTGAGGCCAGCCTGGTCTCCAAAGTGAGTTCCAGGAAAGGCGCAAAGCTACACAGAGAAACCCTGTCTCGAAAAAAACCAAAAAAAAAAAAAAACAAAAAAAAACAGTCTTTTAAATTAACAACTATGAGAGGCCATCCTTTTGGTAACAGAGACTGTTACAGTCTCCAATTACCAGATTTCGTTTTAATAACAAATACAGGAGAATTCCAAGGGCTGATTTATTCTTTATTATGCTGAGCATTTAATTGCTCTTGTATAGCTGTTCAAAGGACTATTGTAATTTCTCTGTTGTTAAAGGCCATTACTGAATCCATACAAGCTTGTCTGTTAACTATTTTAACAGTAGAGCTGTTAGTGTCTTTGAAAGATCAGAAGCTATTGTGTTCTGTTCTTTTTCAATCTGGAATCTTGGTGACTGTTTTTTATAATACCTTCTAATTTTTTTTTCAGAAATGTGTGTTAGTTTGTGGTTCTTTTCTGAGGTTGGAGGAATGTTAATCTGGGTATTCCATTGTTATAATTGATCACAGGCCCATAAATTCATAGCTATATTAGCCACATATGGCTTTAATTTTCTTCTATGTCCCTCTGGCCCTATACATTCAAGACATCTTGTGTTCTGTTTCACTTGTGATAATGTTCCAATCCCTAAAACTGAACATTTCCCTCCTGAAAAGGCCAATTGGGATGCCAAGTTTCAGGTGCAAATATGTTTACATCCACACCCGTGTCTACGAGACCTTCAATTAGAATGTCATTTATTTGTATTTTTAATTTTGGTCTTTGTTCATTGATAAAAGTTTGCCCAAAAATTAGCTTTAGGATTTCTCTTGAATTTTTTGTTCTCTCTGCTATCGCTGTCTATCACACCAAGCAGGATGGATATTTAAAGTGGGCATTTGGTTATTTAGTTGCTCTAAGAAGAGGTTTCTTCTATGATGGCAGCAGGATTGACTGAATTTATCTTGGGGGGCTGCAAAAAGCCCCTAAGGGAGTTTCCCAGTGGCAAAGGCAAAGGATTACCTTGTCTGTCCCTTGTTGATCTACATTCATTAGTTCAATGTTTGCATGTACAACATTATCTGCATAATCCAGAAGGGAGGGGCATTCTGTTGCCATTGTCCTTGCAAAAAAAACATTAATTCTATGAACACCCTGGTTACATTCCCTTTTTAGGTAACTTTGTTTACCACAATTAAAGTGTCTAAGATTGTTATTTCTTTTCAAACCTCTGGAAATTACCACACCTATCGAAATGTCATCATGGTCATGAGCTTCAATATTAATTGCATATCTGATCAATTCCTCCAAGGGTATTGATCTTGCCTTTAACAGCCTAATTACTTTTTGGCATTATTAATTAGAATTTCAAAAGCCAGAGATTCAATTATTATCTGTCTACCTTCTGAATTTGGTATCATTCTATTACTGCTGAACACACCCTTTGGTAAGAAATCAGTGAAAGTTTCTTTTGGGCCTTGTTTAACTTTTGTTAATTACTCAACTTTCCTCATTCTTCAGTTTTCTCTCAAGCATTCAAGGCTATAATTTGACATAAAATTAGGGTGTGGTCATCATATATAAAGATTGTCTTTGTATATCAGCAAAATCACCTTCTCCAAGTTGATCTTGGGAAATCGCCATACCTCTAGCCCTATATAAATGTTGTATACTTTTCATCTCTTCATTCCACCAGGTTCTCCATTGTAACTATGGACCAGCTGCTAGGACAGCTGTAATCAAATCTTTCCAGTCTTGAATAATTCTATCACAGGTTGACCATGAGTTTAACATCTGCTTTGCAAATGGAGAATGCATACCATATGAGACTATAGCTTCTATAAATCTCCTCAAATCTAACATTTTCACAAGAATACAGTCATCTCATTCACAGCCTAGAAAACCTGTCAGTCCAAGTAAGATTACCAGATTGATTAAGCTTGGCTGTTTGAAAACCTTAAACTGTTTCTCTGTAACCATATAATTCAATGCAAAAAATAGGTTTACGTTTAAATGCTTCTGTCTGGGTCTGAACTTCTCTATGATGTGTATTAACAAGTTTTTTTCTAAAACTTTTATCTTGAAACTCAAATTAACCAAACTTTTAAATGATAAAAACAAAATGACTGAACAAATAGTATTCATAATTGACATTATGTAAATCCCATCAATATTAATTATCCTCTCATTTAATTGTTCCATTTTTCAGAACACCCAATGTGTTATTAAAGAGAGAAAAAATTCCCTCCATTGTAAAAAAAAATGTTAAAAAAAACTCTCTTTTAATTAATTTCTCCCTTTAAGAAATCTTACTCAACTCACCAAATTTACTGATAATGGTGATATATTGTATCCCTCAATATACTGTGCACCCTAGTAAACTTATCTGGGTAGCAGAGACAGTCAGATACTAGATTAGACATAGAGGCCAGACAGTGTTGGCACACACCTTTAATTCTATCACTCAGAAGGCAGAGATACATCTCTGTGAGTTCAAGGACACACTGGAAACAGAGCCAGGCAGTGGTGCATACCTTTAATCTCTGCACTTGAGATCTCCTGTTTTTGCTTTGGAATCACACATATCATTAATCCCAGGAGGTGATGGCAGGAAGCAGAAAGGTAGGTAAGGTGAGAGGACTAGGAACTAGAGGTTTTGGGCAGATCAACTGAGACATTTTTGGGTGAGGACTTGGAGGATTTCAGGAGCTCACTCTCTTTGGCTGAGAATTTCCTAGAGGTAAGAATGTGGCCGCCTTCTTTCTGCTTCTTGGATCTCTCAGTTTTAACCACAACATCTGGATCTGTTTTTTTTTTTTTTAATAAGACCTTTTAAGATTCATCTTACAGTCAACAATGATGATTCAGATGTGAGGCTGATTCCTCTGCATAGAACAATAGAAGCCCAAGCAGGCTTCAAGACAACTACTTAGTGTGGTATCAGCCCAAGATAGGGATTCGGAGAGAGCTCACAATCTACCAGGAAAGAAGATATGAAAAATCCAGCCATCTGGATCCAGTTAATTAGGGACTCTGGTCTACATGTGGTGGAGAATACATTCCCATACAGCTCAGACTTGAGCCAGGGCCTGTAAGGACACAGGCAACTTGCATTTTTTATAATATGCCACAAATGTTGGGGTGCCAGATATAAGACCATTGCTAAATTTTCTTATTGATTTAAAAAAAAAACCTGAAGCCAGATTTAGGGTAAAAGCTGAAAGATTAGAGAAACAGAAAGAAGCCAGCCATGTTCTAACCACTAAGAAATCCTCAACCCAAGAGAGAGCAACTTCCTATATACTCATGCCTATATACCTTTCTGAACCCTGCCATCTTACTTCCTCTCTCCACCCAGCTACATCACTTTCTATTTCCACCCAGCTACATCACTTCCTCTTTCTGTCTAGCTCTATCAATTCCTGTCTCACTGTACAGACCTTCAGACCTCTATTGCAGACTATTGCTGAGATTAAAGGTGTGTGCCACCACACCTGTCTCTGTTCCCAATGTGCCTTGAACTCACAGAGATCCAGATGGATCTGTGCCTCCCAAATGCTAGGATTAAAGATGTGTGCTACTACTGCCTGACCTCTATGATTAATGCAGTGGCTGGATTTTTCCTGTGATCCCTAGATAAGCCTTATTGGGGTACACAAATAAAATATCACCACAGGTATCAGCCCTGGCCCAGACAACTCCACGACCCCAGTTATAGCACAGTTCTCAGATTCCAACATAGGCACATGAGGAAGTCTATACCCTGGGCATCTATTTGGCCTTTGGTGGCACCATGGGCCATGGACACAATGAAATGATTCTTAATGATATTCTGCTATACATATAGATCAGAGCCAAGCCCAATTGTTGTCAGAGAAGCTTATCCAGCAACTGATGGGAGCAGATCCACAACCCAACATTAGGCAGAACTAGGGAGACCCTGTAGAAAAGAGGAAGAAGGTCTTTAGGAGTCAGAGGGATGGAGGACACCAGGAGAATGTGGCCCACAGAATCAACTAAGCAGGGCTCATATGGGCTCACAGAGACTGAAGCAGTAATCATGGAGCATGTATGGGTCTGAAGTACATCCTCTACATATATTATGGTTGTGTAGCTTAGTTTTCTTGTGGTTCTGTAAATATTGGTAGTTTGGGTAGAGTTATCTGTGACTCTTCTCCCTGTTCTTGGGACCCTTTTCCTCCTCCTCCTGTGTTGCCACACCCAGTCTTGATCTGAGGGTTTGAGCCTTGTATTATAGTAACATGCTATGTCATTTTTGGTTGATATCCCTGGGAGGCCTACTATTCTCTGGAGGGAAACAAAGGACTGGATCTGGGAGAGTTGGTGTTGCAGGATATTTGATCACACTAGAAGATGTGCCATTGTTTTAACTCATCTGCATGAGGAACCTTCTAATTGGTTTGAAAAAGAGCTGAATAGTTAATAACTAGGCAGAAGATGATAGGTGGGACTTCTAGGCATAGATAGGACCCCTGAAAAATAATATGATATAAGGGACTTACCAGTCAGATGTGGAGGATACCTGGTGTACAGTATGGAGAGGTAATTAGACATGTGGCAGAACACAGATTAATATAAATGGGTTAATTTAAGTTTTAAGTGCTACTTGGGAATAAGCCTAAGCTAGGGCCAAGCTTTCATAACTAATAAAATGTCTCCATGTCATTATTCAGTAACTAGCAATCAAAGAAAGACTCATAACAGAGAGGAAGTGTAGGGGGGTGCTGGGAGCAGTGGAGGGAGGAAAAATTGTGATCTGGATGTATTGTATGAAAAAAGAATAAATGAAAAGAATAGACCTTGTATACACACACACACACACACACACACACACACACACACACACACACCAAGAATCAGTATGCATCTGAATGAAACCTTCAGATCATGAAATCTCTTGTAATTATATGAGTTTTCAGTGTCTAAACTGTCAAATATGTTCAAGAGAGATTGGTTTTTTATGAAGATTTATTGTGATAGAGTAGAAAATGAAACCAATACAAATTTATGACTAGGAAATTTTGTATTTCCTCTAAAAGATTAATTAACATGTTTGATCTATGTAGCACAATTTTAAAATATACTTTTTGTAGATAATGGAGCATATAAAATCATATATTCTTGAAGGCTGAAAAAACTGTTTTCATGCTTTGGGATAAATATTTTACATAGCTGGGAAAGGCTATGAATGTATTTTATAGGAAGAACTGTTCTAGCTCTTTGTGGTTGAATTTTTTCATGATCTAATTGTGCTTCAACAGTATATGTTTATCTTATTTACCATAACTACAAAAGATCACAAGCTATGGGTCTAGCATTACCTTCATTAACACTAATTTTTCTGATTCTGTCCTCTAATTGAATATTACTTGATTATTGGCATACTTAGGAAGATAATAAATAAATATTTGATAGTTATAGAATATAAAATAAATATTTTATATATAAATGTATAATTCAATTAAACACATTAATTTACAGGAACATAATGGCTTGGTTCATGCTTTTGAATATATTAAACTCTTTTATGCAAGGTTATCAATATCCCTCCAAACAATACTGATGGCAATTTCTCCTGATGTCTATGAAATTATTGTGCCTTCATACTTACTTTAAAAATATGGCTCAGTTGACATTTCAGAGTTGACTTGTGTCAACTGTATGTGCATTTATAGGTTAGGAACATGATAACAACTCATGTATTAGAAGAAAATATGCTGAAATAAGTTGGATATTAATATTTTTATTTCACTATAGATATTTTTATTTTATGAATATTTTCATTATTCACATAAATATTTGCTCACTTTTATTTGAAAATGTTTTACTATGTGATGTTTACTTTAAGTCAATCTTGATATTTCATATTGAAGATGTAAAATAATGTGAACTTTTACTTGTACAAAATCATTTATTTCTTATTCTTTCTAGTCATGTGTCCCCAGTCAACATTATAGAGAAAGATAATGTTTATTATACTATAACACCATTCTTCAGTACTAATAAGGGCTCACAGGGAGTTGATATTTCCTGAAAATCAAAAGGTTAGTTAATATCAAATTATATACTACTTTAACCTTCACTAATGTTAATTAGTACATCGCATCTCTCCTGTTATTGAGTGGAAATGTTATGAAGCAACAATAACTTAAAATTCATACAGGAAGTTTTCCAATACATAATCCTTTCCTACTGACAAGTTTATAGTCTGGTGCTATTATCAATCTACTTAAAATATTATTGATAATTAGGTATCAAAACTAATATTTTTCAGGAAAATCCAATACTTTAAATTTATTTTGAAATGGTTTCACCAACTTCAAGTTTCATATTGTAGGAGTCTCAGTAATATTTATATATGTTAATTAAAAATATGGTCAACATTTGATCACTTTAAAAATTGTCACATCTATGCTGAATTATAGAGGAAAGAAGAGTAAATCCAACAGTAGAGGAGTGTTCCCCTTGTTCCACATCATCTCCAATATAAGCTATCATGACTCTTTTTGATCTTAGCCATTCTGACAGGTGTAAGAAGGGTATCTCTCAGCTGAAGGGAATATTTTTTAAACCTCATTCCATAAGCTGGGAAACATAAAAAATGGATGAATTTCTAGATTTAGTCAAACCACAAAATTTCAACTTAGAAAAAAAAATCAACAACCAAAACGGACCATAGCAAATGAAGAGATTGAAACAGTAAGAAAAGTCTTTCCAACTAATGAGAATCGAGGGCCAGATAGATTTATAGGAGAATCCTACCAGACATTCAAAGTAGTTCTACAGTCTGTACTTTTTAAAATTCAAAATATAAAAAAAAGAAGAAAACTACCCAAACTTCTTCAACAAGATCTGTATCATTCTAATACCCAAAACAATAACAAAAAGTACAGGCAAATATACCCAGTAAACATAGACTCAAAAACACAATGGAATACTTGCAAGAAGACATACATCTCAGAAGCTCAGGCACCACTGTGCATCAGCCTGGGTCCCTCTTCAGGTTCTACAGCAGCAATCCCACATCTGCAAAGATCACACTTGTAATTACATGAGCTCTCTGTGGCTGGCTTATCTAATATGTACAAGAAGAGAGTACTGTGTCAATGTGATTTTATATCTTATGAAATCAAAAAGAAACTAAAATAAACTCATAAAAGCTATAAGCAATTAACATATTTGATTAGACAAAGCATTTTCATTTTACACTTTCATAGAGAATGAGACACATGCAAGCATATGCACTTCAAGGCTCACAAGTGCTTTCGTGCTTTTGATAAAAAATTTTTACATAGCTGTGAGAACTATGTGTGTAATTTGAAGAGGAATTATACTGTTGTTCTCCAATTAAATTTCCTCACTGTGGCTGAATAAAAATATTTTCTTAATTACCATAACTACAGAACACCATATGTCGTACAGCTAGCATTATGTTATATGACACTAATTTTGTGTAGTCTAATGTTCTAATTGAATTTTACTTTCTTGTCAAAATTAAGAAGATAGTAAGTGAATAGTTAATAGGTACTGAGTAATGTCTAATAGGTACAATACATGTCTACCATCTGATTAAACAGATTACGCTACATAAGCACATGTTGATGTACACTAATAGAATCTTTATGCACGGTGGTTAATTTCCCTGCAAAGTAATAATCACAGTTTCCCACTGTATTGGAGTGCTTTACCTTAACACTAACTTAAAAACATGGCTGACTTAAAATGTTCAAGTTGCATTGTCTCAGTTATGTGTGCATTTGTATGTGAATAGCTTGAAACAATTTATGTATTAGAAGAATATGAAGTCAGATTTTAAGATTTTTATTCTATTTTACTGCAAACATTTTTCAATTTATAGCTTTTTAATTAAAAAACATAAATATCTGCTCACTGGCTGTTTGGAACCATTTTCACAATGTAATGTTTATTTTAGTATTTATATTATGTCATACTGATGATGTAAAATATCACAAACTTTTAGCTGTACAACATATATTTATCAGTTTTGAAAACTATTTTTCAGAAATTGCACAGCTTTCCTGATTTGCTCTAAAATTATTTTCTTTAAGTTTTGAATTGTCATAGTTATCATTAATATTTATACATGTTCATTTATCATCATGATATTGGTATCTATTTAGAGGGTAGAGGATAATTCATAATATATAAAAGTTTGCATTGATTAAACTATGGAATTTAACGTGTCTTTCATCTCAATTTTATCATATTAATTGTCCATTTTCTAACAAGCCATGTTTTATCAGAAACAACCCTGTTACTTGCCATCATGGTGGTGCATGCCGTTAATCTGAGCATTTGTGAGGCCCAAGCAGGTAAACCTATGTTTGCAAGGCAAGCATGATCTACATACAAAATTCTGGAACATGCAAATACATATAATGAGTACTCTTTTAGTGCTCTCTTACTTTATTAGTAGAACTAGTAAAGCAACATGTTTTGTAAATAACTTTTAGTGAAAAATTCCTATGTAATAATATTTGGGGAAGATATATACCCCTCTTGAGTTGCCCACAATGTGTTTGTGTCTTGGTTCCCAGGAGAACAAAATGCCAAGCTCTAAGCTGTGTGTCACAATGAGATGGAGAACCATTGTCCCATTTAGTTTTGCATTATTGTGTACATAGTGAATATAAACATAAAGAGGTCCTTATTTAAATCATATGGACTCTGTATGTGAATTTAAGAAAAGCTTTCAAAATAATATATTTTGTATTAAAATTTTCTGCTCAAATTTTTGAGTCTCATATTCCATTGGTTGTTAGAAAATAGGTTTCTGGGACAGAATGCTCAAATTTTGAAGATACTTTGAAAGTATTGTTTCATGTGGGTGGTTTGTTGAAGGCTTCTGTATGCATACTGGACAAACAGTACTTTCTGTAAACATGTCCTCCATTTAGAGGTTTATAAGTCCAAAGAGTGTGTGAAATGTAGAGTTAAAACTGACTTATGAAGTCACTTAACTACAGAACTTCTCTATTTAATTTTTTTAAATTACCTGTCTGTTTTTGAAAGTGGGGCATTAAAATGACCCACCATCTGTGTGCTGGGGTTGATCTGTGCTTTTAAATCTAAGGCACTTTCATTAGTGAAGTTGGGGACTCCTGTATTTCATGTATATGTGATTAGCAATGTAATACTCTTCTGTTGGATTTTTTCCTTTAATGAGTACAAGAACACTTCACTGTCTCTTCTAAATAGAACAGTTATGTCTGCTTATATTTCTTGAGGTTTTATTCTTATTTTCTTGTTGTTCGTACGTCCTGACTGCAATTTTCCCTCCCTCACTCCTCCCAGTCCCCATCTTTCCTTCTCCCCCAGATCCACTCCTCCTCCATTTGCCTTGAGAAAAGAGCAGGCCTCCCAGGCATATCAGCCCAAAAGGGCATAACAAGATACAGTAACACTAGGCATAAACTCTCATAACAACTCTGGGAGACACAATCCAGTAGGAGGGAAAGGTCCCAAGAGCAAATGAAAGAGTCAAAGACACCCACACTCCCACTGTTAGAGGTCCCCTAAAAACAGCAAACTAACAACAATAGCATACATGCAGAGGACCTAGCACAGACCTGTTTAGACTCTGTGATTGCTGCTTCAGGCTCTGTGAGTCTTTATGAGCCCTGCTTAGTTGATTCTGTAGACCTTGTTCTCCTAGTGACTTGGCCTCTTTGGCTCCTACTCCAACCTAGTAGGAGGGAAAGGTCCCTCCCAAACTCCAAGAGGAGGAACCCAATGGAGATCTTCAATTTGGGCTTTCTTTCTGCCTAATGTTTGGTTAGGAGTCTGAGCATCTGCTCCCATTAGCTGCCATCAAAGGATGCCCTGATGATGACTGGGTGAGGCTATTGGAAAATTAAGTGCACCCAGCCCCTCAATAGTCCACTCCCAGGGCCTGGGAAAATCTACAACCAGCTAGTAATTTAATCATTGAGGATAAGATGAATCTTTGTACATAAAAATCCTTAGTCCATAAACTTTATTATTCTGTGTCAGTTCTCTCTCTAAGTAGCTTCTATTCAGCTCTCTTGCCTAGCTCCTTTCTTGCCTGATTTCTTTCTACATTCTCTCACCTTAATTATATCTTAATTCTCTCATCTTAATTTCTATCTTAATTCTCTCATCTTAGATCTGCCCCATCTAGATTCTCATCCATCTAGTTCCTTCCTATCTTTAGCTCCTCTCCCATGTCCTTCTTTCTCGTCTTCTTTTTCCTCATTTTGTTCTTCCCAATCTGACTCTTCCTCATCTACCATCTTGTTCCTCCTATACTCTCTTCTATCCCTGTAATGGAGTTCTTCCCAATATAGTTCATTCCTCTCCAGTTCTTCCCCATATAGTTCTTCTGTTCTCTTTTCTCTGTCTCATCCTCCAGTTCTCTAGTCAAAATCCTCTTTCTCCTTCTCAGTTCTCTGACACTGTCGGTTCTCTCTAAGCCTCTCAGGAATCCAGTTATAAACCCAAGCATTAGAAATTCTCTGGCAGAGCAAGATCACCAGGCTTGAATTGTTACAGGGTCATAAATGTAGACAAGAATTTTCCTCAGGCAGTGAAAGTTGGGCTTACTTTTAAAATGCAGAATGGGAGTGGTAAAACAGGAGGTCAACTGAGTGCTAATGATCAGTTAGTATATAAAAAAGGGAATCTATGTGCTCAGTCTGTGTTCCTAGGAGTGGTTGGTTAAGAAGTTAGGGGTCTACTAGTAAAGTTGTATAAGAAAGGAGGGTCTCTTCCTAAATTGCATAAGAGATAAAGCTATCTATCTGACCTAGGAGACAGGTGTTGTTTCATTTGGCCTTGGATGATTGAGAGTCATTTTAGATAAATACATTGTTAGGCATTCTTGGAAGCACACAAGAAAATCAAATTAGGAACCAGCTAATAAATATACAAAAGCTGAAATATTACCAAGATTTCTGAAGCCATGGCTTGAACTTTGGAAAAGTCCTTGACTTTTCCAAGTAGTATCTTTTGTGATAGTAGCTGAATTACATTACATTTTCCTGCAGCTTACAGCACAAGCTATACCATTTATGAGTATTGCAAAATATCATTAAGAATCATTTTACTGATTTTTTTCTAGCCTAAGTCTCTGGTCTATCCAGCCTCCCGTTCCTAGTCATCTAGGCTGGGTAAGGCATGGGCTTCCTCTCATGCCTTGGGCCTCAAATTAGACAAGTAAGTAGTTGGCCAATCCCACAAATTCTGTGACTCCACTGCCCTAACATATCTTTAAGGGAGGATAAATTACTGATCAAAAGTTTTGTGCCTGGGTTGGTGTTCTAGTCCCACCAATGGAAGACTTGCCTTTGTACAGAAGATGGATGGTTCAGAACCCATATCTTCCATTTTTAGGAGTTCTTCCCTAGGGTCACCTTCATAAAATCTTAGAAACATCTACTGGACTAGGTTGACCACATAAAATGCAACCCAATTCCAGTCATCTCTCCAAATAATCTCTTCCTTTATCCCTCCCCACAACCTGATCCCTCCTGTTTCCATGTCCACTGCCTTGCGCCATCCTCACCCTCTCTCCACCCAGAAAATCTATTCCATTTCCCATTCCCAGGGAGATCCATGTGTCCTTCTTAGAGCCCTCCTTATTACGTAGCCTTTCTGGGTCTGTGAATTGTAGCATGATTACCATTTGCTTAGCAACTAGCATACACCTATAAGTGAGTACGTATCATGTTTGTCTCTCTGGGTCCATGTTACATCATAAGTGTTACTTTTTCTAGTTGCATCCATTTGTCTGTAAATTTCATGATGCCATTTTTTTCTAACAGTTGAATATACTCCACTATGTAAATATACCAAATTTTCTTTATCCATTCTTTGATTGAGGGGAATCTATATTGGTTTCAGCTTCTGGCTATTATGAATAAAGAACCTATGAATGTGGTTGAATATGTGTATTTGTAGTAGGGTGGAGTATCCTTTGGGTATATCCACAAGAGTGGGATAACTGGGACATGAGGTAGACCAATTCTCAATTTTCTTTGGAACTGCCATATTGATTTCAATAGTGCTTGTATGAATTTGCATTACCATCAGCAATGGAGAAGTGTTCCCCCATGCTCCAAACACTCAACAGCATAAGCTGTCACTTCTGTTATTATCTTAGCCATTCTGAATGGTATAAGATTGAATTTCAAAGTAATTTTGATTTACATTTCCCTGATGGCTAAGGATGTTGAACATTTCTTTAGGTGTTGCTCAGCCATTTTGGTTTCTCCTATTGAGAATTCTCTGTTTAGATTTGTACTTCATCTTTTCACTGGATTATTTGGTTGTTGATGTCTAGTTTCTTCAGATCTTTATATATTTTGGATATTAACCCTCTATTTGAAGTAGAGTTGGTGAAAACTTTTCCCCATTCTGTTGTTTGCAGTCTTGTCCTATTGATGGTGTTCTTAGCATTACAGAAGCTTTTTGGTTCTATAATGTCCCATTTATTAATTGTTGGTCTTAGTGCCAGGACTAACTATTGATGTACTGTTCAGGTAGTCATCTCCTATGCCTAATGCATTCAAGGCTACTCCCCACTTTTAGTTCTCTTAGGTTCAAGTTCTCTGGTTTTATTTTGAGGTCTTTGATACACATGGACTTGAATTTTATTCATGGCAATAAATGTCAATCAATCTGGAATTTTCTACATGCAGACATATAGTTAAACCAGTACCTTAGCTGAAGATGCTTTCTTTTTGTCTTTTGTCTCTCTGGATTCTTCATCAAATATCACATGTCCGAAAGTGTGTGGATTTATGTCTAGGTCTTCAATTAGACTCCATTGATCATCCTATCTGTTTTTATGCAAATACCATGTAGATTTTATTACTTCAGCTCACAGTACAGTGAGAAATCAGGGATAGTGATACCTCTGGAAGTTCTTTTATTGTACAGGATTGTTTTAGCTATCCAGTTTTTTTCATATAAAATAGAATATTATTCTTTCAAGTTTTGTAAAGAATTGTCTAGGAGTTTTGATGGGGATTGTATTGAATCTGCAGAGTGTTCTTGGTAAAATGGCCATTTTTACTATGTTGAGCCTACCAATTTATGACTATGGGGGATCTTTCCAACTTCTGGTATCTTCTTAAATTTTTTTCTTCAAAGATTTGAAGTTTTTATCATACAAGTCTTTCAAATGCTTGGTTGCTTAGTTGGAGTTACCCCAAGATACTGTATATTATTTGTGGATATTTTGAAGGGTGTTATTTCTCTGATTACTTTCACAGTCCATTTTTCCTTGCATATTGGAGGGCTACTCAATTTTTTGGTTAGTCTTGTATCCAACCACATTGCTGTAGGGGTTTATCAGGGGTTGGAGTTCTCTGGTAGAATTTTTGTGGTCAGTTATGTATATTATCTGATTATTTTCAAATGGTGATACATTGAATACTTCCTTTCCAATTTATAGCCCCTTAATCTCATTCAGATGTCTTATTGTTACACCTAGAACTTCAAGTACTATATTGAATAGAGATGGAGAGAGCAAACAGCATTTCTAGTATCTGATTTTAGCAGAACTGCTTTAAATTACTCTCTATTTAAATTAATGTTTGCTATAGGCTTGCTATAATTTGACTTTATTATGTTGAAGTATGTTCCTTATATCCCTACTCTCTCCAGCCATAGTTTTTAATTAATTTGCATGGAAGTCTTTTTTAATCCTTTAACTCTAATTTGGAGGCTATTATTAGTTGTGAATTATGTTTCTTGGAGACAGGATAAACCTGGGTATTGTTTTCTGACTCAAACTCTTTATCT
Source organism: Peromyscus maniculatus bairdii (assembly GCF_049852395.1). NCBI lineage: Eukaryota > Metazoa > Chordata > Mammalia > Rodentia > Cricetidae > Peromyscus > Peromyscus maniculatus. The sequence goes on from NC_134852.1 coordinate 3,900,606, forward strand.
TCTCTCTTAATTAATATTATGTGACCATAAATATTGAAAGTAATTATTGAACGGTATATATTAATTCCTGGAATTTTGTTTGTATTTTTAGATATTTCATTAGAGGTTTATTATTCAGACTTATTATTCAGTAACAAGTTCTGGAATTGCTTATTGTTCCCTCTGTCATCTTGAATAAGTTTATCCTTTGCTTCAGACCTAAATATTCCCTCATTTGTCTTTTGCAAAATTTGTCTAGTGGTCCTTATTTTCTTCAATCACTTTTTATCATGAAAAGTTTACCTATCTCTTTCATTATGATTAATACTTTTCTGGGTATAGTAGTCTGGGGGAGCACTGGAGCTGTTCCATAACTTGTAGACTATCAGCCCAATATAGTCTAGCTTTCTAGTATCTACTGAAAGAATCTGTTGCTACTCTGTTGGGTCCCTCTTTGAATATGATTTTGTCATTCTCATTTGTAGCTTTCCATATTATTTCTTGGTTCTGTATATTAACTGTCACTACTGTTTTATAACATAGGAAGTTTCTTTTGTGGAACTTTATATGTGCAGTTCTGCATAATCAACTAGAATTAACATATATCTATAGAACATTCCAAGCAAAAACTAAAGAATATGAATTCTTCTCCGCAGCCCATAGTATTTTCTCTAAAACAGGCTACATATTAGGATAAAAGCAAGTCTCTAATGTACAGGAAAATTTAAAGCCCATCCTTCAAGCTATGAGACTGCTATGGACGAAATCAAGATATAAACAACAAAAAAGAAAGAACACACATTTATGGAAGCTAAGTTACATCAAACTGAACAATAACTGACCGAAGGAAGAAATATAGAAGGACATTGACATTCCTAGCCTTGAATGGAAATGAAATCATAACATATCAAGACCTGTGGAACACAAGAAGAGCTGTAACAAGAGGAAAGCTTATGAAACTGTGAATCCATGTCAAAAAGAAATTACAAATTGAATAGAAAAATGAATGAAGCCAATACTAAGATCACTAGCATGTTAGTCAAATCAACAAAAGAAGAAGATAGAGAATTCAAATTAATAAAATTAGAGATGGAAGAGGAGGGATTACAACAGACATTGAGGGAATTCAGATAATTATAAGGATATGTTATAAAACACATATTCATCTAAATTGAGAAAAAACTGTAGATGTAACCAACCATCTTATTAAATAAGAAACACAGAAACAATGTAAAAGAGAAAGCCGAGAAGTCAGAGCTCAGAGCTAAAATCTCACCCTTCCTCCTGCTGTCCCAGCTTCGCGAAAAGAGACCTACTTCCTGTCGGTTCGTTTTTTTAAAGTATGTTGTTCTGCCTTCTCATTGGTTGTAAACCCAAACACATGACTGCCTCGTCACTGTCTGAATGTACAGCCCCCTAGGTCTTAAAGGCATATGTCTCCAATGCTGACTATATCCCTGAACACACAGAGATCTTATGGGATTAAAGGCGTGTGCCACCACCACCACACTCTTGCTATGGCTCTAATAGCTCTGACCCTGAACACACAGATATCTATGGGATTAAAGGCGTGTGCCACCACCGCCCGGCTCTTGCTATGGCTCTAATAGCTCTGACCCCCGGACAACTTTATTTATTAACATACAATCAAAATAATATTTCAGTACAATTAGATTACCACCACATTTCCCCTTTTCTATTTTAATAAAAAGAAAAAAAAGCAAAAGGTTATAACTAACAAAAGAAAAACTATATACAAAAGTACAATAACTATATACAATATATATAAGTAATAAATACCTAAACAGGTATTTGACAAATCAGAGAAAATAATTCCATTATCTATCCTATTTTGGTAATTCCAAGATGTATCTAATGTACTTTCTATCCTAATTAATGTTCAACTATAACTAACTAATCTTCAACCATAACTAACTAATCTTCAACTCCCTCAGAGACCCAAGAAGGGAATAATATTAGCTAACAAAAATAAAAACAGGAAGTGCATGCAAGCAACTTCCAAAAAATTTTGTGAGTTGACAGAAATAGCCAGCTGCCTGGGCAGTCACCTGAGGTTTCTCTGCAGTGTTGGGGCATCATCTTCAGCCTATAGGCTTAGTGTATCTGACAGACTCATTTGTGAAGTAGGATGTACACAAGGTCAACAGTTCAACCTCACATTGGGTGAGAGCAGTCCACGTACCAGAAACACCTGAATTCCACTAGTGTCCTGTCATGATTCAGGATTTTAAATTCTGGAAGTTGTTGACAGTTTTTAAATTCAGCTGTCCATTCTTCTTGGCTGTGTATATATGGCTTCATCTCAGCATCCCCTTCTTCTCCACATCCCTCTATTAAATGCCAGTCTACTTTTGAGAGGCATGAGCTTTCAGCTGCTGTTCCATTGTACAACAGAATCCATCGGCCCTCTGCCTGTTAAGCTGTCTTCAAAGAAAAGGGCACTGTACCTTTTCCGGATGCGAAGGCCACTTCAGGGATGGGGCCATATTGTCCTGGCCTCAGAAGATGCCTTTTGATAAAGCCATAACCACACTTGTTTTGGCAAGAATCAGTAGTCCCTTGTTTCGTGATCTGTCTGTCCATTTTGTCCTGTTGATTCGAGGATACTTTGTTGTCCAGTGGTTAACTTTTGCCAGAATGAAAGTTGACTCCATATGCAGTTTCTTCAATGCCCATATTTTCTCTAAAGTAGATTGGTACTGCCAGGAGCTGACATGTCTCAAAAAAGGAAAATTTTCTAAGTTATTAAAACATTTTAAATGCCATATTCTGTAGATCTCTGAAGGGTTTGAATATGACCTGTCTAAAACATCTCTGCTCAATTTTTAAAACATATCTAATATGACTACAAGTTCTATGATAATGTCTAACTACTAGCTTTCATTTCTTTATATCCTAATAGTTGATAATAATAACATTCAAGGATCAGAAATTTGCATTACATTGTTAAATGGATGGAATAAATACAATTAGAAATATACATATAGCATTTTCTAACAATATCAGTTTCAAATTTGTGTACAATATAAAACAATTCAATCCAATGTAAAGTATTTAAAACTAGTAATTGTCTTTCTCTTTTCTTTCTCTCTTTTTCTTTCTTTCTTTCTTTCTTTCTTTCTTTCTTTCTTTCTTTCTTTCTTTTTTTTAAACAAGAACCTTAAATCTAATCTCCTTTGCTTAGCCTTTTTCCTAACCCTTGACAATAACTTGTAACCAACCCCCCTAAATACTGAAAATTATCCCAGACCCAAAACCCATTAAAAAGACCAAAAAACCACCCGCCCCACACCACCTCTTTGGGAATGTGGGCGTCGTATTCTTAAATTTGCTTCCTGCTGGGTATGGGCGAAGTTTTCTTTATCCTGAAAGAAAAATTTTAGGTTAATTGTCAAATTCTAAGAGAGGTAACTATATCCTTCATTATCCAGTCTGTGTATAATGCCAAAGTTCAGGGTTTATCTCAAGTCCTTATTCAAGTAGTCTTTGAGACTGGATCATCTCAGCTAGTCATCTCAAATTTGCTCTGAGCACCTTGTAGTTCAAAGCTGATCTGTGGATGATGTTTGTCAGCTTAATGATATTATTATTGTCCACGTGGAATTGTTGTTGTTGTGGGGCCCCATCTTCTTTCTGGAGACTTCAGTTGATGTTAGGCCTGGCCATGATTTCCTGCAGAAAACTGATAAGAGACTCGAACACAAAAACATATATATGCAGCTAGCCTTTTTTCTAGAGTTAGTACTCTATGTGACCATTCATATCTTAACAAAGTTTAAAATGTATATATATATATATATTAATCTTGTAAATTTTGATATAAAATTTATACTTTGAGAAAAATTTAAAGAATCAGAATAGAATCAAAGAGTTGAGATTAGTAATAGAATAGTCCCTTAATTAATTTTGCTTTTGTCCTGTACCATAGCAGAAGATGACTCTTATTCTGGCATGATACAGGGAGTTTGCATTTTCCTTTTAACAACATGCTTGAGTTTAAAGAAGGAGAGAGCCATTCTCCAACTCCAAAGTCAGCTTTAAATTTTAATTGAACTGGGACTGTTAGAAGACCAATAGTGTTAAATCTTTAGAGAAAAGCAGAAACAAACATTTAGGAAGACATAAAATTTTTTTTTTTTTAGATAATATATACCCATACACCGTTTCACTCTGTTTCTTGGGATAGATGATTTGTCCCTTTTCTTCAGTTGTCTCATTTGTCCAGTGTTCTTCAGATTCCTTAACCTTCATTCTCCTAAAAGACAAAAACAAAAACCTTTCCCCAAGACTAATTTTGGGGATGTTCCTTTTTGGCAAGTTATTATCTGATGAAATGAAAAGGCATGTTTTATTGATACAAGTTAGTTTAAATTGGATGTTCATGCTGGTTGATGAACTATCACCTCCTCTAATTAAGAGGTCTCTCTTGTTCAAATCGAACCTTTATCAATTTTGATGGTACCCACAGCTTATCTTCTCCTGTAGAAACAAAAGCAAAACCACGTCCCCAATGTAATACATACCCTGGTTTCCATTCTGAGGTCAGCACATCCTTAAAGTATATAGGCTGATTTAATTCTGTAGTTTTTTCTATTATCCAATGTCTCTCTGCAGCTGTTGTTCCTTTCTCATTGGCATTGAGAAAATTCAAAGTTAGAAGAGCATTATGCAGTCTATTTCTGGGGGTTTTTGTTACCCATTTCTGTTTATTTAGCATATCCTTTAGAGTTCTGTTTGATCTTTCTATAACTGCTTGACCTGTAGGATTGTGTGGTATGCCTGTAATATGCTTTATATTGTAATAAGCAAAAAACTGTTTCATTTTAACAGAGACATATGATGGAGCATTGTCAGTTTTGATTTGTGCAGGTATACCCATGATGGCCATAACTTCTAGCAAATGAGTGATTACAGAATCAGCTTTTTCAGAACTCAAAGCAGTTGCCCATTGAAATCCTGAATAAGTATCGATAGTGTGGTGTACATATTTCAATTTTCCAAATTCTGCAAAGTGAAACACGTCCATCTGCCAGATTTCATTTCTCTGAGTACCCTTTGGGTTACATCCTGCTGGTAATGGCGTCTGATTGTAGAAGGAACAAGTAGGACATTTCTTTACTATTTCTTTGGCTTCTTGCCAGGTTATGGAAAAATCCTTTTTTAAACCTTTACTATTAACGTGATGTTTTTTATGAAATTCTGAGGCCTCCAGCACATTTCCTATCAATAATTTATCAATTTCATCATTGCCTTGTGCTAGAGGGCCTGGCAGACCAGTATGGGATCGAATGTGAGTTATATATAAAGGATGATTCCTTTTCCTGATTGTATCTTGTAATTGAATAAATAGTGAAGTTAATTCTGAAGCATCAGGGATAAATTCTGCAGTCTCAATATGTAACACCACTCTTTCAGCATACTGAGAGTCAGTTACTATGTTGAGAGGTTCTGAAAAATCCATTAATACCAACAGAATAGCATACAATTCTGATTTTTGAACTGAATTATACGGACTTTGAACCACTTTACTTAAATTTTCTGATTTGTAACCTGCCTTTCCTTCTTTGTTGGCATCTGTATAAAATGTACGAACTCCAGATATGGGTTTTTGCCGTACAATTCGAGGCAAGATCCAATCAGCTCTCTTTATAAGATCAATTCTATTGCTTTTGGGATATTTGCTGTTAATTTCTCCCAAAAAATTACTGCAAGCTCTTTGCCAAGGTTCACTTTCTGTCCATAATTTTTCAATGTCCTCCTTAGTTAATGGTACGACAATTTCTGTTGGGTCTATGCCTGCTAATTGACGAAGTCTCAGTTTTCCTTTGTAAATCAAGTCAGAGATTTTTTCCACATAAGTTTTTAATTTTTTATTTGGTTTATTTGGTAAAAATATCCATTCCAATATAATATCTTCCCTCTGCATTAATATTCCAGTAGGAGAACGCCTAGAAGGTAAGATAACCAAAATGCAATCCAGCTTTGGATCAATACGATTCACGTGTCCTTCATGCACTTTCTTTTCTACCAAGGCTAATTCTTTCTCAGCTTCAGGTGATAATTCTCTTGGACTATTTAAGTCCTTGTCACCTTCTAAGGTTTTGAACAAATTAGTCAGTTCATCATTTTTTACCCCAACAATAGTTCGTAGATGAGAAATATCTCCAAATAATCTTTGAAAGTCATTAAGAGTCTGTAGTCTATCTCTCCGAATTTGCACCTTTTGGGGTCTAATTTTTTGTAGCTCTATTTTATATCCTAAATAATTAATAGAATCTCCTCTTTGTATCTTTTCAGGAGCAATTTGTAATCCCCAGCGAGGCAAAATTTTCTTTACTTCTTCAAACATTATTTCTAAAGTATCTGCATTTGAGTCAGCTAGTAAAATATCGTCCATATAATGATAAATTATAGATTTAGGAAATTTTTTACGTATCACTTCCAATGGCTGTTGTACAAAATATTGGCACAGAGTTGGGCTATTCAACATTCCCTGTGGGAGGACCCTCCATTGAAATCTTTTAACTGGTTGAGAATTATTATAAGTAGGTACTGTAAAAGCAAATCTTTCTTTGTCTTTTTCTTGTAAGGGTATTGAAAAGAAACAGTCTTTTAAATCAATAACTATGAGAGGCCATCCTTTTGGTAACAGAGTAGGCAAAGGCATCCCAGATTGTAGAGAGCCCATTGGCTGAATTACTTTGTTAATTGCTCTAAGGTCTGTTACCATTCTCCATTTACCAGATTTCTTTTTAATAACAAATACAGGAGAATTCCAAGGCCTGGTTGATTCTTCGATATGCTGAGCATTTAACTGTTCTTCTACCAGCTCTTCTAAAGCCTGGAGTTTCTCTGTTGTTAAAGGCCATTGCTGGACCCATACAGGCTTGTCTGTTAACCATTTTAAAGGTAGAGCTGTTGGTGTCTTTGGAAGATCATCAGTTATTGTGCCCTGTTCTTGTATAATATGGATGGCTGGTGACCACTCATTAGAACAATATCTTCTAATATTTCTCTCAGTAACATGTGCTAGTTTATGATTTGTTTCTGAGATTGGAGGGATGTTAATCTGAGTATTCCATTGTTGCAACAAGTCTCGACCCCACAGGTTCATAGTTATGTTAGCCACATATGGTTTTAATTTTCCTCTCTGTCCTTCTGGACCTGTACATTCGAGCCATCTTGCACTCTGTTTCACCTGAGATAATGTCCCAATTCCTAACAGTTGAACGTTTACCTCCTGAAGAGGCCAAGTTGGATGCCAAAATTCTGGTGCTATTATGGTAACGTCCGCACCTGTGTCTACCAGACCAGACAACAAAACACCATTTATTTTTATCGTTAATTTTGGTCTTTGTTCATTAATAGAAGTTTGCCAAAAAATTTTCTTTTTATGTTTTCTCCTGAATTTTCTATTCTCTCTGTTTCATCATCCTGACCAGCATGATTTATTCCAATAGGCATTTGGTTATTTAATTGCTCTCCAGAGCAGGCATTTCCTCTATGGCTGCCGGAAAGGTTTGAACTGGATTTGCACTGGGGGCCTGCCTGAGGCCCCTCTGGGAGTTTCCCGAAGACTGAGGCAAAGGATTACCCTGTCTGTCCTTTGTTGATCTACATTCGTTGGTCCAGTGTTTTCCCTTACCACACCTTCTGCATACTCCAGAAGGAAGGGGCATTCTGTTGCCATTGTTCCTTGAAGAAACATTGTTTCTGGAAATGACCTGTCTACAGTCCCTTTTCAAATGTCCTTGCTTTCCACATCCAAAACATCTAACACTCCTCAAACCTTTTGAAATTACTTCTCCTACCCATGTATCATCATGCTCATCAGCTGTTGCTAGAGTTTTCCAGCCTTACCCACAGTCAGGACAAATCTCTGTCACCCGCCAGTCCCACAGTCGCTCAGACCCAACCAAGTAAACACAGAGACTTATATTGCATACAAACTGTATGGCCGTGGCAGGCTTCTTGCTAACTGTTCTTATATCTTAAATTAACCATTTCCATAAATCTATACCTTGCCACGTGGCTGGTGGCTTACCAGCGTCTTCACATGCTGCTGGTCATGGTGGCGGCTGCAGTGTCTCTCCGCCTCACCCTCCCGCTTCCCAGAATTCTCCTCTCTCCTTGTCCCACCTACTTCCTGCCTGGCCACTGATCAATCAGTGTTTTATTTATTGACCAATCAGAGCAATTTGACATACAGACCGTCCCACAGCAATCAGCTTCAACATTAATTGTTTCTCTAATCCAATCTTCCATAGGTGCAGATCTTGCCCTTAATGGCCTGATTATTCTTTTGCATGCTGCATTCGCATTCTCAAAGGCCAAAGATTCAATTATTGCCTTACCAGCTTCTGAATCCGAGACCATTCTCTTTACTTCTGAAGACAGTCTTTGTAAAAAATCTGTAAAAGACTCTTTTGGGCCTTGCATAACCTTTGTAAATGACTCAGATTTTTTTCCTGGTTCCTCAACTTTGTCCCATGCATTCAAGGCTGCCGTTCGACATAAAATTAGGGTTTGGACATCATATAAACATTGTGCTTGTGCTGAAGCATATTGGCCTTCGCCCATAAGCTGATCCTGGCAAACTTGTACTCCTTTATCCCTCCATTGTTTTTCTATGTTTTTAGCCTCCTCCTTAAACCAAGTCAGAAATTGAAGTCTCTGGCTGGGTTCCAGAACACCTTGTGCAAGGTCCCGCCAGTCCTGTGGTACTATCCTATTATATGTTGACCAAGTGTTTAACATTTGCTTTACATATGGGGAATGCATGCCATAAGATACTATTGCTTCCTTAAACCTTTTTAAATCCAACATTTCAATTGGAGCCCAAGTATTTTGTGTAGCCATTTGATCAGGCATCTGCTGTACGGTTACAGGATAAATTAAGGGTGACTGTGTGAAAACAGGCTTTCTTTCTGCAACCTTATGATCCCGACTTGAAACAACTTCACTGTTAATTTCTTCTGTCTGAATTTTTACAGGTTTAACAAGTTCTTCTAAAGCTGTTATCCTGGCACTTAAATTGACTATCTCTTTAAATATTAAAATGTGGATTATTATAGTGATAAGGTGCATAATTCCACCAATACTAATATTATATAGTTGTTCCATTGCCAGACTGCCTAAAATTTCGAACAAAAACCAATTTTCTTCCAATGTACACATAAAACCCATTTGTTTTTTAATGTGGAAAAAATTCTCTTTTAGATAGTTTCCTTTAAAATATCTGATATGTTATGACTTACCAAATCTGCGTAGAACAGTAGAAATCCGAGGGGATTTTCAAAGCAGCCACCTAGTGTCCCAGGTGTAAATCCAAAGAGAAAGAGAAAGAGAGAGAGAGAGAGAGAGAGACAGAGAGACAGAGAGACAGAGAGACAGAGAGACAGAGAGAGACAGAGAGAGAGAAAACAAGAAAGCGTAGCTGGTTAAAGTTTAAATGCAGCCACGTGTTCCCTCTTGTGCCAAGTCAAGTCTTGGGTCTGACTTCCTTAAGCTCCGACCACGTGCGTTGGCTTTACAGGCAGGGCCCTGTTCGGCAGGGCAGGTCTGAGTTGTTTGTAGCACCGGCTTTAAGCAAGCAGGATTTAAGCAAGCAGCTCACCGATAGTCCAGCCTGAGGTCAAGCAGAACTAGACCCAGGCTAAGAAGCCGCTGCTCGGACTAAGAAGCCGATCGCTGCCAGCCGCCATGTGCCGCCGCCGCCGCTGCCGCCGCCGCGGGCCGCCTGCCGCCCTTGCGGGAAAGCGGACCTGCCGCCAAGCCAAGCAGTTTTTAATGGATTCTTGTCACGTTGGGCGCCAGATGTAGATGTAACCAACCGTCTTATTAAATAAGAAACACAGAAACAATGTAAAAGAGAAAGCCGAGAAGTCAGAGCTCAGAGCTAAAATCTCACCCTTCCTCCTGCTGTCCCAGCTTCGCGAAAAGAGACCTACTTCCTGTCGGTTCGTTTTTTTAAAGTATGTTGTTCTGCCTTCTCATTGGTTGTAAACCCAAACACATGACTGCCTCGTCACTGTCTGAATGTACAGCCCCCTAGGTCTTAAAGGCTTATGTCTCCAATGCTGACTATATCCCTGAACACACAGAGATCTTATGGGATTAAAGGCGTGTACCACCACCGCCCGGCTCTTGCTATGGCTCTAATAGCTCTGACCCCCGGACAACTTTATTTATTAACATACAATCAAAATAATATTTCAGTACAGTTAGATTACCACCACAAAAAACTAAAGAAATAAATGCATTTGAAGATATACACATGAACTACCAATGAAGTTAATAGTTCAAATAGACTTAAAACGTCCAAAAAGATTAAAACATTAATTAAAAATATCGTAATTTAAAAAAAAATTAAAAGTCAGAGAGAGTCAGTGCACAATTCTACCAAGCCTTCAAAGAAGAGCTAAAATTAATATTTGTCACTTATTACAGAAAATAGAAAAAGAAATAACATTTGCTTTGGGAAGGTGGTATTACCCTGATTTCAAAAACATACAAGCACCTTACTATAAAATGTAGAAATTTTAGAGGGCAACCACTCATGAACATAGAAACAAACAAAATGCTTTAAAACTGACCTGAAGAACACACAAAAATGATTATACACCATGATCATATTGGCCTCATCCAATAGATGCAGGTCTGGTTCAACACCTCTAAATCAGTGAATGCAATCCACCATTTAAACAGACTAAATGACAGGGAAAAAAGGAATCATCTGGTTAAATGGAGTAAGGTCTGAAAAAATTCCAACATCATTGCATGATGAAATTTTATGAGAAAACAGGCACAAATAGAATAGTCTGTTTTCTTATCATGTGAATATAAGGTGTTATTCATCTCCTCTTCTACATAACCCAACAATATGAAAAAAATAATGTTGCATTTGTAGGAATTACTAAAAGTATGTCAACAGGGAATGAACTTTGGCCCACAAATCAAAGAACTATGTATACAATATAAACTTAATGAAACAAAACTTCCAGAATATAATATTTTTCTTGTGAAATGTCATAATATTCTTCCATGTGTGTAGAAATTTGGTTGCTACAGTGTTATTTTGCTCACTAGAGACTAATATTAAGTGAATGAGTAAATAGATCAGAAGGTAACGTGATTGCAGTGCAAATATAAGAACTGAATTTACTTTTGCAGATTACAAAAGCAAAATGGGTGAGTAGTCATTGATGTGTAGATTTGTAAAACCTGTTGCTTTTGGAGAAATAAGAGGTAGAAGTAGGAAAAATCCAAGTTTATGTGCCACAAAAAGACATGTTATTAAATACAGATGAAGATCACAACTCTCATTTGAAGTTTTCTCTGTCTAGCATCCTGTGCATGCATTTACACCTCAGAGAAATATATACATGTATCACACAAAACACATAAAAAATGAATTGTTTTATAAATGTCAACTGATATTCAGATGGGTGAATGGCCTGGAAGTTCCTGAATTAAACAATGTCTTGTTAACTAGTGGCTTGACCAAGAATCATTTTATTTTCATGGTTGTGCAGATTGAAAGTTGAATTCTAGGATATCTGAAAACCTAGTCCTAACTCATGGATAAAATTTATCATAGATATAAGGAAACAGAAACTTCGCATACCTCTTGGAGTCAAGTTATCAGGAGGTTTACATTCAGGGTTTTACATAACCCTAAAGAAATAAAACAAAGAGCCTTTTAAGTGATATAGAAACTTAATACAGTAACAGCTTCTTAAAATATATACATCTATGAAAGAAATCTCAATGGACCCACCAAAAAACAGGGGAGAGAAAGCCCTAAATACTCACCACAAGACAAAACTTCCATTTGGGGATGGGTTAATTGAGTTTTTAGAAAAACGGGCCCCCGGAAATTCCCAGACAACCCAGTCTACTGACAAAGCTATTGGTTACTCTCCACAAATAGATGATGAAGGCCCAACACTGAAGACAACACTACAGGCCTCATTGAACTTGGAGAAGTTGAGCTAGTGCTGATCTAGAACCTTTGTGCCTATACACTAGGGTTCATGGAACTGGAAGGCAGTCTGTAGGGAGATTGCATGGAGGTAAACACCAACCTAACTATAGACCCCTCAATCTGCAATGATGTTCTGTCTGCAAGATATACTGGTGCAAAATGGCTCAAAGATTGTGAGACTAGCTGGATCTTGGGGGAGAATGATTCCCAATTTTCTAAGAAAGCGCCACATTGATTTGCAAAGTGGTTGTACAAGCTTGCATTCCCACCAGCAGTGGAGGAGAGTTCCCCTAGCTCCACATCCTCTCCAGCATAAAGTGTCTTCAGTGTTTTGGATCTTAGCCATTCTGACAGGCGTAAGGTGGTATCTCAGAGTTGTTTTGATTTGAGATCCATAATGTTCCAAATGGTGAAAGGCACACTCTGGCAACTCTTTTTGGCTCACTTTCAGCCCCTGGATATTATATCCCTAACTACAGATGTGTAAGAGAAGGCATGTCAGCTGTTGTACTTACAGGACCATCATGGGCAATATCTGAATAGGTAGGGACACTGCTGGGTCTTTACAAATATCCACAGGTGAGAGAAGGTGATGTGATAAGACGTGATGTCAGCTCTGCTTGGTGACATTTCAGCTGTCTGTGAGGAAAAGAGGCAAGCTTCAGTAACTCCTCATGGATAGGGAAATAAATCAGACACAGTTGACACATGTATATTTTTGTAGTTTAGCATACAGAAAAGCAGAAGGAAGGATGGAGCAGACACACCACTATTAAACCTCTGAACATTGCCTGTATTCCTGCAGGATATGACTCATCGTAGTATATATGCATTAACTGAGTAAAATCAAACCTGGTTCAGGGGCAGAGCCTGCAAATAGTTGAATGGAATTAGCCATAGAGCATTCTGGTGAACCAGGAATACAGACAGAGAGAGAGCACAGGAAGGGGTTGAGTGGGACATGGATTTGGTTCTTTGTTTTGCTTTGGGATGAATGGAGAGACATGTCTGTTGCTGGGTCTCCAGTCAAACAGGAAGGTCTTTTGGATGCTCTTTGGTCTCTGTGATCTAACAGGTTTCCTGAGTCTTTGTTGGTAAATAAAATGATAGACTTAGTTTAAACTTACATAGAGAAGCCACCATCTACCCAGGACAGGGCACTGGAAGCCCCTTTAGGCTGCACCCTGCATGGCTGTTGGGGCATTGACTGTGGGGCTGGTGGGCTAAAGACAGTAACTAAGTATCAGTAGATTCATGTGCAGCTGCTGAGCTAAGAGAAGAACATCACTGTATGTTCTCATAAACCCAGAGCAAGACAGATTTGAAATTCAAAGTAGGATTGTTCTAAAGGCTTCAAACCATTGCTCTAGAACTGTATTGATATTTATGACAATGTTCTTCCTTCTGATTGCTTCTCCCTACAGCTTAGTTTTGGGCCTTTTGATACTACCCTCAGGGAACAAAAAAGGTTTCCTTCCCTGTACCAGGTGGCCCCCAAGGATACATCTCTGACACTTGGCATTGTGTCTTTGATTCTTCATTTCTACTGGAACTGGGTTGGGCTGTTCATCATAGATGATCATAAGGGTGCCAAGATTTTGTCAGATTTGAGAAGTGAGCTGGAGAAAAATGATGTCTGCATAGCATTTGTGGAAATGATCCTAGCCATCAGGGGTTCATTTCTGACCACATGCTGGAAAAATCAGCTGCAGATTCTGGAATCATCTGCAAATGTGATTATTATTTATGGGGACACTGATTCTCTATTGAGCTTAATAGTGAATATAAAGCAGAAGTTAGTCACATGGAAAGTCTGGGTCCTGAACTCACACTGGGATCCTTAAAATTTGATGACTATTTCTTGTTAGATGTGCTGCATGGGCCCCTTATTTTTTCACACAATAAGAAGGAGATTAATAATTTTACAGATTTTATCCAGACAGCCAATCCTTACAAATACCCACAAGATATTTATCTTCATGTATTTTGGCACTCATTCTTCAATTGCTCATTTTCGAGAAAAGATTGTGAAATTGTGGATAACTGTCTGCCTAATGCCTCCTTGGGATTCTTGCCAGGGAACATATTTGATATGACCATGAGTAAAGAGAGTTACAGTGTGTACAATGCAGTGTATGCTGTGGCCCACAGTCTACATGAGATGACTCTCAATCAAGTACAATTTCAAACTTGTGGAAAAGGAAAAGAGATGGTTGTAGCTAGAGTTTTTCTGCCTTGCCCACAGTCAGGACAAATCTTTGTCACCCGCCAGTCCCACAGCTGCTCAGACCCAACCAAGTAAACACAGAGACTGTATGGCCATGGCAGGCTTCTTGCTAACTGTTCTTATATCTTAAATTAATCCATTTCTATAAATCTATACCTTTCCACGTGGCTGGTGGCTTACCATCGTCTTCACATGCTGCTGGTCATGGCGGTGGCTGGCAGTGTCTCTCCGCCTCAGCCTTCCACTTCCCAGAATTCCCCTCTCTCCTTGTCCCACCTAATTCCTGCCTGGCCACTGGCCAATCAGTGTTTTATTTATTGACCAATCAGAGCAATTTGACATACAGACCATCCCACAGCAGATGGTATTCTTCCCCTGGCAGGTAATAGCACTTCTGTAGTATTATAACATCAGTAACATGCCACTCTACAGGTTTATAAATGCACTAAAACTAGACAATACATAGTTTAGATTATTTTCTCAAAATCCTCAAGAAAGCCTGTGTAAGGAGGAATCTGCTTTACATTCATATGTAGTTGTACTGCAAAGGGTCATACAATGTTTACAGATAAAATTTACAATACAAAAAGTCCATTAACCCCAGAGAATTCACACAACAGGAAAGTCAGAGACAGAGAATTTTCACAATGGACATGGATATTTCTCAAATGCTTATGTTACGTAAATGAACACTCATAAAATCATTCATGTTACATAGTGAAACTCTAAATATTTTCAAAACTTAGTTGGATGTGACTAAATTTTCTTTTTTATTTTATTTATTTTATTTTATGAAATTAGTGTTTTTAATGCATGTATGTCTGGGTAAGCTGGTCAGGTCCCCTGAAACTGGAGTTACAGACAGTTGCGAGCTGCCATGTGGTTTCTCTGAATTGAACCTGTTGGTACTCTTAAATCAGAGCCATCTCTCAGGCCCAGGTATGACTATATTTTAAAAGAAGGTGGGAATTTTCTCCATGCACATTTAGGAGTGCTTGCTTCTAAGTTTAATAATGGAACTAATTGGAATATTTTAAAACCATAATGATGTTTCCAGTATCCTTGGGTATAACTTGATTGATATGAGTGATACCTGTATTAAAGGTGCTTTTCACAATAGGGATTAAAATCAAGAAGAGATGTTGCCTGATTCTGCCTCTGTTGTACCTCTCTTGAGTTTATTTAACATAACAGCATGTATCTTTTCCAGCTTCACCCTTTTCTAAAGAACACTAAACTCATCAATCATGCTGGAGACCAGGTGGTTCTGCATCAGAAAAGGCAATCACATGTAGAATATGACATTCTCAATTTTTGGAGTTTCCCAAAAGGTCTTGGGATAAAAGCAAAAGTAGGAATCTTTTCTCCAAATGCTCCAGAAGGCCAAAAATTTTTCTTATCTTCTTATATGATACAGTGGGCTACAGGATTAACAGAGGTGAGTTTCATCTTCCTTCACTCTTTTGACCTGTATGTAAATTTCAAAAAACTTATTTATGCCCACACAGGACCCATTTATAGACACATAATAACCACCAATATAAAGATTTCTCTCGATATCTAATTATTCTGGATGAACTATTTATTTTCCAAACTGACCATTTATTTAATATGGATTTTTATCATTATCACAGATCATATGACAAGAGATTTATTTTGATCCCATCTTGAAAGTTTTCAGCCAATGGTCAGTTGTCCTTTTGCTTCTAAGCCCCTGTCAAGACAGGACAAAATGACAGAAATATTTAGAAGTGATAGTTGTTTGATTTATTGTTGCAAAAAGGCTACTTAATATTAGTATGGGAGGTTTTCCTTGGGTCACAATTTGAAGGTATATTCATAAACAGCAGGAAGTTTTGTTTTAAGGTGGTAGAGATAGCTGTTCACATTGCATCAACAGGCAGGATGCAGAGATAGCTGAATGATACTGTTATCATCCTTTCTTCCTTTGCATTCATTAGGAACCAGGACCAATAACTTGAGGTCACCCACTTTAGAGTGGTTTTTTTTCCACCTCAAGGAACCTAATGTAGAAAACCTTTCACAATAGTTCTCCTAGATTGGTCTCCACAATGGTTCTAAGATGAACGACTACAGTGGAAGACCAGATGAACACTTACCATGGAAGAAAAAACTTATTTGCCTTTTTATCCAGGAGTCAAGAGACAATAGGTTTGTAGTTTCACCAAGACATGTTACCAAGGACCTAAATTCTTACTTTTATGCCTCATCTCATAATCTTTCAACAATTTTCTAACAAAGTGATGTTATTAGGGTCAAGCATTTACCACATGGGCCTGTGAATGACTCACTTTAGCAACAAAAATCTCACTATCTGCATTCATAACTATTAACAGTTCTATATTCAAAAACAGTCTATTAGAGATTCCGTAAAACATGACGCTTTGCTAACATTCATTTTATTATTCTCAGACTCCTCGTCTGTATGCAGTGAGAGCTGTCATCCTGGATTCATGAAAACCCACAGAGAGGGGGAGGCTGCCTGTTGCTTTGACTGCAAGCAATGCCCAGGGAACGAGATTTCCAATGAGATAGGTACATGTCAATCATGCAGAAAACATCTCAGCTCTCCACATCTGCAATGTCCAAGCAAATGAAAAATATCTGTAATCAGTTCACATCTGTAAAGACAATCATCTTCCTTCCAACTGTTAGAAAACAACAGATTGCAATTCATTTTTCCACTGAAATAACATGCTCTTGATATTGAAATTCATACCTGTTTTTGTTCTTGAACCACTGTAGACATGTCTGTCTACAGAAAACCACTCTTCTCACACCAGTGAACTATGCTTCATGTTACCATGTGCTTTGTCTCCATTTCTTCTCCATTGATGAGCAAAGGCACTATGATGAAGCAATTTATAAAAGAAGACATTTAATTGGCTTTCAATTTCAGAATGTTAAGACTCCTTGAGGGCACAGCAGAGGCATGTGTGGTTGGTTGAATGAGAAAGGTCCCCATAGGCTCATGTGTTTGAATACTTGGTCTATAGTTGTGGAACTATTTGGGAAGTATTAAGAAATGTGGCCTTATTGATGGAGGTCTGTCACTGAGGGCTCGAATGGAGAGTCAAAAGCCTGCATCATTCCCAATTCTCTGTCTCTGTCTCTCTGTCTCTCTCTGTCTTTCTCTCTCTCTCTCTCTCTCTCTCTCTCTCTCTCTCTCTCTCTCTCTCTCTCTCTCTCTCTCTCCATCATGCCTATAGATCAGATGTAAGCTCTCAGCTATTTTTCCAGCTCCATTCCTTCTTCATGCAGCTTGCCATGTTCTCCATCTGGAAGTGTGAGCCTGCAGGTTAAATTCTTTATTTTATTAGTTGTCTTGGTTATGATGTCTCTTCACAGCAATAGAAATTTAACTAACACAGCGTTACAACAGGAACAGTTGAGACTTTACAGATTGATCCCCAAGTAGGAGACAGAGAAGACACACTGTGGATGACAAGATCCTTAAAATATTTCCACAGCAACAGACCTCTCTCAAAAGGTCCACATCTCCTAATCCTTTTCAAATAGCTTCACCAACTGGGGCAAGCCATAAAAATATGTGAAGTAAGCAGGGGTGGGGGGACATTCTCATTCAAATTACTGCAGTTTTCTCCCTTATACCCCTAGACTGGTGAGCATATCATAGTTTTGTTTTTTTTCTTTAATTCAATTTTATGATAATTCTATATATTATAGAATACATCCTGAGCACAGCCTCCCCACCCTTTCCTCGACCCAGCCACAGCCTCAACCACCCCTTCTTTCTCAAGATCCACTGTTTTTTCAGTTCCCTGCCAAAAATGACAGGCCTCCCAGTGATATCAAGTGAATTTGAAATAACAAGATGCAATCAGACTGAGCATAAACTCTCATATCAATGCTGGACCAAGCAACCCAGTAGGATGAAAGTGTTCCATGTGCAGGCAAAAGAGTCATGGACACCCCGACTTCCAACTGTTAGGAGTCCCACAAAAATCTCAAGCTAAAATAAATTCAGCATGTACTCAGAAGGCCTAGCACAGACCAACAGAGGCTCCCTGATTGCTGCTACAGTCTCTGTGAGCCCCTCTGTTCCCTGCTTATGTGATTCTTTGGGCCATGATCCCCTGGTGACTTCAACCTCTCTGGCTCCTAAAATCCTTCCTCCTCCTCTTCTGTGTAGTTTAATGAACTTCCTATAATGTTTAGCTGTGGGTCTCTGAATCTCATCAGCTACTCTAGTAAGTCTTCCTGATGATTATTGGTCTAGGCACCAATCAATGATTATATTAGAATATGATTAGAAAACATTTGATTGAATTTTCTTTAATTCTTTCATTCTTTTTTCTTTTCAGTAGTGTTTGGTTCTCTTCTACGACTCTGAGAATTCAGCTTCTTGTTCGTGGCCATCCAGACAGTGTCAAACATGGGCTGTTTCTCATGACTTGGCCCTCAAGACAGATCAGTCACTGATTGACCACCTCATAAACTCTGGGCCACCATTGCCTCAGCACAGCTTGTTGGCAGGGCAGGTTGTGCGTGAAATGTTTGGTTGCTGGATGGGTGTCCAATTCCTAACAATGAGAGCCTAACCTGGTGAAATAAGATGCATTTGTTTAGGCTCCATATCCTACATTTCTAGGTATCCTTTCAAGGGTCACCTTCATAGCTTCCAGAAAGTTTCTTCTGCAGTACATTTCCACATCGATCCCTATATATCCACGTATTCCAATAGTCTCTCCTCCTACTCTCTTCCTTTGTCCCCCACTCTGCACCTCATCCCTCCCATTCTCATCTCCACCTGTACCCAGAACATCCACAAAAATCAATTACATTTCCCTTTCCCAGGAAGATCCATTTGTCACCTCTAGAACTCTTCTTGTTACTTAGCCTCTGTGTGTCTGGGGATTGTAGTGTGATTATCCTTAACAGCTAATGTTCACTTATAAGTGAGTACATATCATGTTTGTATTTCTGGTTCTGGATTACCACACAAAGTATGGGTTTTTTCCTAGTACTGTCCATTTACCAACAAATTTCATGATGTCATTTTTCTCTAACAGTTGAATAATACTCCATTGTGTAAATGTACCATTTTCTTATTGAGTCTTTGGTTGAGATATATCTAGATTATTTCCAGTTTCTAGCTATTATGAATAACACTGCTGTGATCAGGGTTGAGCAAGTTTCTTTATGGGAGGATGGAGCATCTTTTGGGTTTATGCCCAAGAGTGACATATCTGAAATTGAGGTAGGTCAGTTCCCAATTTTCTGAGGAATCACTATATTGATTTTATAGTGGCTATACAAACTTTCAATCCCACCAGCATGGACGAGTGTTCCCTTTGCTTCATAACCTCACTAGCATAAGTAGTCACTTGTGTGATTGAACATAGCCATTCTGACTGGTGTAAGATCTCAAAAATCTTTTTGATTTGCATTTCCATGATGGCTAAGAATGTGAAACATTTTTCTGATTGTTTCTCAGACCTCCTCTCTTCATTTCACTATTTGGTTTGTTGATCTTTAGTTTATACAGTTCTTTATATCATTTGGATATAAGTCCTCTATTTGATGTGGAGTTGGTGAAAACCTTTTCCCATCTGTAGACTGCCATTTTTTCCTATTTATGGTGTCCTTGCCTTAGAGTAGCTTTTCAGTTATATGAGGTCCCATCTATTAGTTGTTGATCTTAGTGCTTGTGTTATGGGTGCTCTGTTCAGTAAGTCATCTCCTGTGCCAGTGGGTTCAAGGCTACTCCCCACATTCTCTTCTGTTAAGTTCAGTAATTCTGTTTTTTTTTTTTCAGTAAGTCTGCTGTTATGTTGATGTCTGATTCATTTGGACTTGAGTTCTATTCAGGATGGTGATTATAAATCTATTTGCATTCTTTTACATGCAGACATCCCAGTGAGATAAGTACCATTTGTGGACAATTTTTTCCTTTTTCCATTGTGTCTCTCTGGCTTCTTTATCAAAATTAAGGTATCCATAGGTGTGTGTATTTATGTCCGGGTCTTCCAATAGATTCTGTTGATCAACCTATCTTTTTTATGCCAATACTTTATGGGTTTTACTACTATAGTTCAGTAGTACAGTTTTAAATCAAGAATGGTGATACCTCCAGCAGTTCTTTTATTGTACAAGATTGTTTAAGCTATCCTGGGTTTTTGCTTTGCCATAAAAAAATTGAGTCTTGTCCTTTCATCTCTATAAAGACTGATATTGTGTTGCAATTTTGACATGGATTGCATTGAATCTATAGATTGCTTTTGGTAAAATGGCTATGTTTTCCTATGTTGAACCTACTGAACCATGAGCATGAGAAATCTTTCTCTCTTCTTAGATAGTCTTCATTTCTTTCTTCGAAAACTTGAACTTTATGTTATGTAAGTCTTTCACTTGCTGGGCTAGAGTTTACCCAAAAGATTTTATATAATTTATGGCTATAGTGAAGGGTGTTATCTCTCTGATTTCCTTCTCAAACACTTTGTAATTTGTAAAGAGGAGAGCTACTGAATTTTTTAATGAAACTTGTACCCAGCCCCAATTCTGAAGGATTTATCAGCTTGAGGAAGTCCCTGGCAGGATTTTGGCATCAATTATGTATACTGTCATATCATCTGCAAATAATGATACTTTCAATTCTTCCTTTTCAACTTGTATGCCCTTTATCTCCTTCAGTTGTCTTATTTCTCTAGCTAGAACTTCAAGTACTATACTGAATAGTTACGGAGGAAGTATACAACTTGTCTTGTTCCTGAATTTAGTGGAATTTCTTTTAGTTTCTCTCCATTTACTTTAATGTTGGCTATAGACTTGATATAAATTACCTTTTTGATGACTAAGTATGTTCCTTGTATCTGTAATCTCTCCAAGTCTTTTCTCATGAAGGGTGGTGGATTTTGTCAAAGGATTTTTCAGAATCCAATGTAATGATCATATACAATTTTCTTCCTTTTAGTTTGTTTATATGATGATTATATTTATTGATTTGCATATGTAGAAAGATTCCTTAATCTCTAAGGTGAAGCCTACTTGATCATGATTGATGATATTTTTGATATGTCCTTGGATTCTATTTGCAAGAATTTTATTGTATTTGCACCTGAATTCAAAAGGAAAATAGGTCTGTTATTCTCTTTCTTTGTTGACTCTATGATTTGGATATCAGGGTGACCGTGACATCAGAAAATGAATATAGCAATTTTCCTTCTGTTTCTAATTTGAGGTATAATGTGAGGTGTGTTAGTATTAGCTCTTCTTCAAAGTTCTGGGCGAATTCTGTGCTAAACCATCTGGCACTGGGCTTTTTGTTTTTTGCTTGGGAGACTTTTAATGAATGCTTCTATTTCCTTAAGGGTTATAGATTTTTTTAAATTGTTTGTCTAATCATGATATATTTTGCTAAGTTGAATCTATCAAGAAAAATATCCATTGCTCTCAGATTTTCCAATTTTGTGGAGTACAGGTTGTTAAAGTATGACCTAATGATTCTTTGAATTTCCTTGCTGTCTGTTGTTATGCCCTCCCCTTGTCATTTCTGATATTGTTAATTTGAGTATTCTCTCTCTCTGCCTTTTAAATGGTTTAGATAGCGATTTGTCTATCTTGTTGATTTTCTCAAAAACCAGCTCTCTATTTCTTTGGTTCTCTGGATTATTCTCTGTGTTTCTATTTATTTATTTCAGGCTGCAATTTGATTATTTTCTTGCCATCTACTCTTCTTGGATGTTCTTGCTTCTTTTTGTTCTAAAGCTCTCAGATATACCGTTAAGTTTCAGGTATGAGATCTCTCCACTTTTAATATAGGCAACTTTTTCCAAGCCTTCACTTAGAGCTAATGTCTATATTTGGTATAGAAATATGTTTCTTGTATGCAGCAAAAGGATGGATCCTGTTTTCATATCCACTCTCTTACCTATGTCTTTTTATTGGGGAATTTAGTCCATTAATATCAGAAAATATTAATGATCAATGGTTATTAATTCCTGTTATTTTGTTGGTGGTGGTGATGTGTGTGTGTGTGTGTGTGTGTGTGTGTGTGTGTGTGTGTGTGTGTTTCCATTCTTTCGTTTTTGTTGGTGTGAGATTATCTATTGCCATATTTTAGTGGGTATAGTTAACCTCCTTGGAGTTTTGGTTTGAATTTTGCTTCCCATACCTTCTCGAGACCAGGGATTGTGGGTAGATATGATTTAAATTTGACTTTTTCATGAATTATCTGTTTTTCTCTGTCAATGGTGATTGGGCATTTTGCTGGATATAGTAGTCTGGGCTTGCATCAATGTTCTCTTAGAGTCTACATAACATCTCTCCTGACTCTTCTGGCATTTATAGTCTCCATTAAGATGTTTTGATGCCAACCTTGCCTCTGTGGTTTCAATAACCTGTGTGGCCTATTGTGTTCTGAGTTTCTGATTGGTGCCTGGTATTCTTAGTATAATATAGGCTCCAGTACAGCAGAAATTTTCTGTGGAATTTGTGGGATGTGATAGGGAGTACAGGTGTGTGCAGTTGGGGGCTGTTGGGCCAGCTTTGGTGAGTGCTGTCTAGCAGTGGGCAGTGTCTTACCTTGGGGCTCTAGAACCAGCATAGCCTGAGGTAAAAAAGAAGTCTTCTGCCTAAGGTGTGAGATGGAATATGGAGCCCAAGGGAGGGAGTACAGTCTGGGCCTGTAGAGCAGGCTTTAAGGAGTGGTAACAGGTGATATGGTATCCTACCTGGGGTGCCTAGGATGAACCTGGCATCCAGGAAAGGTGTCAGAGTTGTGGGCTGGAATATGGAGCCCAAGAGACATGGTGCTGCTGGGCTATGCTGGACATGCTTTAAAGAGTATTAGCCAACAGTGGGCTGAGACTTACCTGGTGTCCCTAGGACCTTCCACAGCTGTTTCATTGAATATGGATCCTAATGAAGGGGATGCTGGCATCCCTAGAACCAAACTGGCCTTCAGTAAAGCAGAAGACTTCTGGTGAAGTTGCAGGATAGAATATGGATCCCTGGGGAGACAGTGCAGTCCAGAGCTGGTGGGAAGGCTGGGGTTCCTAAGACGAGCCTGGACTCCATTAAAGTGCCAGAGTTTATGGCCAGAATATGGAGACAAGCAGAGATGGTAATTTTCTGGAGTGTTACATTTCTTTCTTTATTTTCTTCTGGTCATGTTGAACTTTTCCTTTATACTTTGATTCACAACTTTGTGTTTTGTGCTTTTGTGGTTTGTGTGTGCATATGTGAGAGAGTGAGTTTATTTAATTGTTACTTTGTTGGGTTTGTTGTGATCTTCTTTTTTTACATTTTTAAAGAAAGAGAGAAAGACAGTATGTGGAATTGGGTGGGCATGGAGATTGGGAGAATATGAGAGGAGCTGGGTGAGTGCAAAATCATGATCAAAATGTATTATATAGAGATTGTAAATGGTAATGGGATGATATAAAGAGAATTAAATATATATCAAAAATAAAAGTGTATAGAACTATGAACATTATTAGTACATTGAAAATATAGCAGAAAAATCTATAAGCATAAATCATAATCCAAGAGTAAATTGATAAGATATCAGGAACAGATGGTTTAAACACTTGTCCATAAAGACATAAGAATACATGAGTAGTTCTTTATCTATGCAACACATAGATACTGCTATACAGAGTTATGAAAATAGTGTCACTGATGAAGTAGTTCAAGGCTACAAGAATTTAAGAATTTTTAACTCATTCAGGCCCCTGAAGAACCTTAGAGAACACCATGGATTTTATGAATGTAGATTCATTTGGAATACAAGAGAACATCCTTATAAGATTTCAAAGGACATCCTCTCTATTGCACTGAAGTCTCATGCCTTCTTAAGAATGGAGAAGTATTAATGAAGAGACAATGACAGAGTGAAATTAGGTTCATGTGAGGCATGCCAGTGCTCTAGTGACTTGTAAAAAAATACAGCAGTGTCTCTCCAGGAGAGGATACCATATGAGTAACAACAGAAAAAGCATTGGTGCTTCTTAATTTATGTCATCATGACGTTGCTGTGGGACGGTCTGTATGTCAAATTGCTCTGATTGGTCAATAAATAAAACACTGATTGGCCAGTGGCCAGGCAGGAAGTAGGTGGGACAAGGAGAGAGGAGAATTCTGGGAAGCGGAAGGCTGAGGCAGGGAGAGACACTGCAGCCGCCGCCATGACCAGCAGCATGTGAAGACGCCGGTAAGCCACCAGCCACGTGGCAAGGTATAGATTTATGGAAATGGATTAATTTAAGCTATAAGAACAGTTAGCAAGAAGCCTGCCACGGCCATACAGTTTGTAAGCAATATAAGTCTCTGTGTTTACTTGGTTGGGTCTGAGTGGCTGTGGGACTGGCGGGTGACAAAGATTTGTCCTGACTGTGGGCAAGGCAGGAAAACTCTAGCTACAAATGGCGCCCAACGTGTTGGCAAGAGTTTCCACCTAAAACCTGAGAAAAGATTCTAAAACGGAACTAAAAACAGCTTCCTAATTGTCTCTCTCAAATGAGCGGCAGCCTGCCGGTTGGAGCTACTGGCGGGTTCCTAGCATGCAAGCTCGATCTGCAGTATGGCGGGAATGAGGCCTCTGCAAGTGGCGCATTAAGCTGCATGGTGGATTTAGCCTTTGCTAGTACAAAAAAAGAGGTTTCTGGGCTACATGCTGCTTGGATAAAAGCATAGACCCACGATGGCTCCCAGAGCTGGCGGAAAACGTACCACCGCCATGTTGGGACGCTGAAGTGGGCGGAGCCAGCAGCCACAGCGCCGTTTCAGGCTTAGAAGGCTGCAGTTTAAAGCAACAGGCTCAAGGAAATATAAAACATAAGCCACATAAAGATGGCTAACACACAGAGAATCTGGATTATGTTCTCTTTGATATTCGTAACTGAAGAGAAACATTTGATTGCAAAAGCTGTTGAGTTATGCCAAAATGTGTGTTTTAAAGGTACCTTAACTTCAAAATTTGGATGTAAGGATATGTTGCTTTGGAAAGGAAGCTCTGCTTTTGTTTCCACAGAAAGCCAGAGGCTATGGATTTGTTCCAGATTAAGATACATCAGGTTTGACCAGCCAAGACCACCTGAAAGGTCTCCGATGACACCATGGCCCAGATGATCCAACATCCAGAATTGTTTCAAGACAACTGGCTCAGACGATACGGTCTCACGGACTACTCCATGGTCCTAAAATTATCTTTGTGTCCCCATAAGATACAGCGCCCCCCTCCAGCAGGAAGTAGTAAGAGAAGCTACGCCCAAATTCCCAAATATACCAAGCTGACTTGGAGATGTGTAAAAGTTAAAACCTTCCTTTTAAAAAAAAGAAAGGGGAAGTGCTGTGGGACGGTCTGTATGTCAAATTGCTCTGATTGGTCAATAAATAAAACACTGATTGGCCAGTGGCCAGGCAGGAAGTAGGTGGGACAAGGAGAGAGGAGAATTCTGGGAAGCGGAAGGCTGAGGCAGGGAGAGACACTGCAGCCGCCGCCATGACCAGCAGCATGTGAAGACGCCGGTAAGCCACCAGCCACGTGGCAAGGTATAGATTTATGGAAATGGATTAATTTAAGCTATAAGAACAGTTAGCAAGAAGCCTGCCACGGCCATACAGTTTGTAAGCAATATAAGTCTCTGTGTTTACTTGGTTGGGTCTGAGTGGCTGTGGGACTGGCGGGTGACAAAGATTTGTCCTGACTGTGGGCAAGGCAGGAAAACTCTAGCTACATGACGTAGAAGTCAAATTGAGTTTAATCCTTCTGTATTTGTATGTGAAACAAAGCAAGGTGGTTCAGATATCATTGCAATGTTCTGGAGCAGGTAAGTGACATAGAATAAAAGGGGAAACCTGAGTATGCATTCATAAACACCTGCATTTCTGCCAGATGTGGATCAGTGTATGAAGTGTCCAGAAACACACTATGCAAATAATGAGAAGAGCCACAGTCAACATAAGACTGTGACATTTCTGGCCTATGAAGACCCCTTGGGGAAGATATTCAGCATCATGTCCTTGGGTTTCTCCTCACTCACAGCTGTTGTTCTTGGGGTATTTCTGAAACACAGAGACACTCCTATTGTCAAGGCCAATAACCGGCATCTCAGTTATATCCTGCTCATCACTATCCTCCTCTGTTTTCTCTGTCCCTTGCTTTATATTGGCCATCCTAGCACAGTCACCTGTATCCTACAGAAGAACATATTTGGACTTCTGTTCACTGTGGCTCTTTCCACTGTGATGGCCAAAACCCTCACTGTACTAATAGCCTTTAAGCTCACTACTCCAGGGAGAATGAGGAGGTGGCTACTGATAGCAAGGGCCCCTTATTTCATCATTCCCATCTGCACCCTGCTGCAAGTTGTTCTCTCTGGAATCTGGCTGGCAACCTCTCCTCCATTTATTGACAAACATGTCCTTTCAGAATATGGACACATCATCATCATTTGCAACAAAGGCTCAGCTATTGCCTTCTACTGCATCCTGGGATACCTGGGGACACTGGCTATAGGGAGGTACCTCATGGCTTTTTTGTCCAGGAATCTGCCTGACACATTCAATGAAGCCAAGTTCCTGGCTTTCAGCATGCTGGTGTTCTGCAATGTCTGGGTCAGCTTCCTCCCTGTCTACCATAGCACCAAGGGGAAGGTCATGGTGGCTATGGAAATCCTCTCTATCTTGGCTTCCAGTACATCAGTCTTAGGCATCATCTTTGTTTCCAAGTGCTACATAATACTATTAAGACCAGAAAGGAACTCACTTCATCACATTAAGATTATAACATATGGTAGAATAACAAACCTTAAACCTAGCTCCCATCTTTCTTAAATTAAAGAGTTTTGAAGCATGATTGTTCTTCACTATCTGAATACTCAGATAAAAGTCATAATTTGCCATTTGATCCCATAGGCTAATATTTCTTTAAGTAATCATATTAGGCAAAATGAATTTTGCATCTATCCTCATATTCATGTTCAGATATAGCTTGCATGTTTAGTCCTTCTTTTACATTCACTATTACTTTTGTGTTATTGATTTAATGGACTGATGAAATGCTAAATTGGGAATTTTTCACTTGGATCATTTACATATTTTATTAATTTGAACCCTAGATTATTCCAAAAAAAAGTTGTATCTATCCTGTCAATTACATATGCTGATGAACAGATTCAAGATTTTACATGTAAATATTCTTAAAAATTTTATAAATTTGACATTCAGGACAACAAATTTGTGTCAGCATAGTGTTTTTTTTTCTGAAGCCCTTGAGACATTTCCCCAATTTGTAATGAGTTCTTATATGTTTTTATTGTGAAGAAAATCAAATTATTCACATTCAATGTAACTATTCATAAAAATTATACTATACAAGATCACTGCATAATGAGTTACATACTAAGTTATTGCAAACTTGAGACCTCATTTTATAACCCAACACCAAATGTCAACCAGAACAACCAATTTGCAGTCAATACCTGGAGCCTCTCTATGAATTATGGTGCCCTGTGTCAAATGCCCAGATGTAACTACTCCCACTGACTCTGTACTCACTTCTCTGTGTTACTCTAAACATCCAGTCAGCCTTTATCTTGTAACTTCCTCACAGTCCTTCACCTTTTGCTAATTGGTGCATATTCCTTCAATGCATACAGACTGGGAAAGACCTACAATTCAGGAAGGCCATTTGCAACCATTGAGGTGGAGGCTTCTCTGTACCCAGGACTCCAGATAGAATCAGCAGAAGATCCTGGCACTCAGCTTCAGAACTGATCTGTATGATGCCTGTATGTGAACCAGAACTCCGTGAACCATTTCTGAGAGAGCCAGATCAGTCAGGAAGAAAAGAGTAAATAATAATCTATAAAGAAGTTGGGGACTAGCACACACTCATATACACAGGGTTCTGAAAAGAAGAAAAGGATGCCTCATGTGTCTATAAAGCCCCAGGACTATTCCCATGATGTACTTCCCTCATTCTCATGGAAATACACTTTGTTCAGTTGGCTGCTCCATTCAAATACTCTGTGTGTGTGTGTGTGTGTGTGTGTGTGTGTGCGTGTGCGTGCGCGTGTGCATGTGTGTGTGTGTGTGTGTGTATGTAAGAAAAAAGTGTGTGTATAAGAGAAAAAAGGGAAAAATGGAATAAAATAAGGGAAATTTTTTTTATCTCATCATGGAAGCTGCAGTGTGAGACAAGGATTCATGCCGTGAACCCTTTGTGCATTTATCTTTACTTGCAAGTGTTCATTGCAAAGAGTCATTGGACTGGTTTGAGGCCTTTGGTTTCCACTATCTTATCGATGCTGGGCCCTCACTAGGGCTCCTCCTGGATATCCTGTTGTTGCCCTGTGTTTTAGAAATCTTGAGACTTTACGTCTACAGGCCACGTCCCTTCACAAACTCCAGCAGATCATAGATGTGGTGGATAGTGGGGCAGGCCATTCATGTCCTTGGGTCTGAGCCTGTGAAAATGTAGAATTGGTCTACCAGATGTCAAAAGGGGACAACTCTCCCATGCTTACAACTTCGGGGCTGGCTCACACACACCTGCACTAACAAGTATGGATCCATTGTACTGCACTGGTGAGGTACAGGGGCTGCTCTCCCAAGTATTGCACTGGTGGGGGTCAGGTATAGCTCTCCCACTCTATGACCACAAAGCCAGCTCTATCACTTGCCCCAGATATTGATGGGCATGGGGGAGGAGGGCAACTCTCCTCCAAGATACCACCTCAAGACAGATGTGTAAGAGGGACAGATCTCCCATGCTCACAATTTTTAAGCTGGCTCATTCACAACCACACTAACAAGTTTGGCTATATTCTGATTTTCTCCTGATATGGCGTTTGCTCTCCCAAGTGTTGCAGCTGCTGGGGGTCAGAGATAGTTCTCCCATTCCTATGACCACAGGACATCTGTCTGGTCATGACATGGGTAGGCATGAGCTTACTTCTCCCCCCTTCCCTCACCCAGTAATGCCTGGTTCATATGGAAGAGCTGACCCTATGGTCATAAGTGCTGAAGGCATTTTTTAATTGATGTCCCCTCTTCTCAGATGACTTTAGATGTGATGACTCAGATGTGTCAAGTTGGTAGGAAACCATCCAGCACAATTGACCCCATATCATCTTGACACACAAATACATCACCACAAAATTACATTTCCTTTCCGATTCATCCCTGAGATCTCACATTAGATTCTAAATAGGGGCTGGAGAGATGACTCAGCATTTAACAGCACTGGTTACTCTTCCTGAGAACCAAGGTTCAAGTCCAAGCACAGACATGGCAGCTCACAACTGTCTGTAATTTTCTTCCATGGGATCCAAAACCTTGACACAGATATACATTCAGGCAACACACCAATGCACATAAAATAAAAATAAACAAGTATTTTTAAAAACATAAGTAACTTCAAAATATGCCACAGTTTTAAGTGTCCCAAAATGGAACACACTAAAATTTCAATCAGAGATTAAGAGTACTGGCAGATCTTCCAGACTTCCTGAGTTCAACTCCAAGCATGTTAGCTCACTACCAGCTATAATGAGAGCTGGAGCCTTATTCTGGCATTCAGAAATACATGCATGCAGAACACTATACATAATAAATAAATCTTTTTTTAAAAAATGCAGTCCTGCTGGGCAGTGGTGGCACATACCTTTACCCCCCAGCATTCAGGAGATGGAAACAGGTGGATTTCTTTGATTTCAAAACCAGTCAGATCTACAGAGTGAGTTCCAGACCAGTCAGTACTACACAAAGAAACACTGTCTCAAAAAAAACACAGAAAAATCAGTCCCTTTATCATATCCAGATCTTTTAAAAACCAAAAATGTTTTTAAAAGTTTGAAATTTCCCAAGTGTGGGCTCTTAAAAATTAAAAATTAGGTTAAATAATTCCTTACTTCTAGAGGGAAAGGCATAAAACAAAGTCTCTCTCTGAGAAATAAAATCCACTCTCCAACTACCTAAGAATTCTATTTCCAATATCTGGATCCACTTACTATCTTCTGGTCTTCTCCAAAGGGCTTAGGGCACTTCTTCAGCTCCATCGTCTGCAGCACACACAGCTTGCCTTCCAGGCTCAGGATGGCTCCACTCTATAGCTGCTGCTATTCTTGTCAGTCACCGCACAGTACTGACATCAACCACAATGATGGGTCTTCTGCTGCAACATGACTGCACTTTCATAAATGCATCTCATGGACTCTCTTCATAGTTCCAAGTCTCAAATTCTCTGTGTGACTCCTTTAATTTTGGACCTTCAACTGCTAGTGTACTTCGACCTTCATCAATGGCATCTCCTGGCTTCTCACAGTGCCAAGCCTCAGCTGGAATCCATGGCCAAATCATGCCTTCAAAACCAGTACCACCTGGGTGACTCTCACACCATCAAATTTGACTACCAGCATGAAATACAACTGCCTCTAGAACACAGCATCTGTGTGCCATCAGGAACCATTTCTCAGAAGATTTCAACTCAGCAATGCTGGGCTTTTTTTTTTGAGACATGGTTTCTCATTGTACTTTTAATACCTGTCCTGGAACTCATTCTATAGACTAGGCTGGCCTTAAACTCACAGAGATCCGCCTTGCTCTGCCTCCTGAGTGATGGGATGAAAGGCAAGCACTACCACAACCGAGGGCTCTTCTTAATCACCATTAATTCCTCAATTACAGCCAACCAGCATCCAATATCTCAGTAAAACAAAGGTTTCCCTTTAGCAGTTCAGATATTTTGTTAATCATAGCTGGTTATTCAGCCCCAGATAACCAGGGCCACAGAATCTTAATTCAAAATAACAAGTGGCTCCAATAGAGTCTTTAAACTTCCCTCTGAAACTTCACAAGCCATGTTCCCATCTTCTGCATTGCACTCAACATTCTTATATTCCAAGCTACTATGGAACAGCTCCCATTAGGAAAATACTAAAAATTTTCTTACACAATATTTGGAAGTCCCTCCACAGTCCTCCTACAAAACAACATGGTCAGGTCTGTCAAAGCAAGACCCGACTCCTGGTACTACCTTGTCTTAGTTAGAGTTTCTATAGCTACAATAAAACAACATGGCCAAAAACCAAGTTGTAAAAAAAAGGCTTATTTTTCATACACTTTCACATTTGAATCCATCATTGCAGGAAGCCAGGACCAAAATCAAACAGGAACTTAGGCAGAGGCCATGGAGAGGTTCTGCTTACTGCCTTGCTCAGCCTGCTCTTATAGAACTCAGGACCATCATCAGCCTAGTAATGTCACCACCCACTTTGAACTGGGCCCTCTGCTAAAGTGAAACCTTTGTTTTACTGAGATACTGGATGCTGGTTGGCTGAGTTGAGAAATTAGTGGTGATTAACAAGAGCCCTCGGTGGTGGTAGTGCTCACCTTTAATCCTAGCCCACAGGAGGCAGGGTAGAATGCATATGTAACAGTAGAAGACCAACAGAAAATGAACTCTGTGGCATTTTTGGATGTTTCTTGTCTCACCATATCATGTCAAGGTGTTTTTCTTTTTTGTTTCTTTATTTCTTTGTTGTTTTAATCTTTTTTGTTTGTTTCATTTTGATTTGTTTTCTCTTCTTATTTTTTTTCTAATCTCATTATACCCTATTAGTTTCTTTGACTATGTACAATGGCTACCACATTACAGTTTTTATGGGACTGAAAATGTGCAACCAAGTGGGTCTCTGATTTATCTGATATTTCTTGGCCTCCTTTCCTTCTTTTTGTTTGTTTTGTTCAATCTAATGTGTTATTGTTTTGTTTTATCTTAGTATGTTTTATTTTATTATTATCCCTTAGAAATCTCTTTATTTTCTAGTGACAGACAGAAAAGGTTTGGATTCTGGTGTGTGTGTGTGTGGTGTGGTGTGTGTGTGTGTGTGTGTGTGTGTGTGTGTGTGTGTGTGTGTGTGTGTGTGTATGCATAACAGTCCTTGGAGGTCCAAAGAGGACATTGATCCCATGGAGATACTGTTATGGGGGGCGAGAGGGGGGGAAACTACATTTTATGATGTCTGTGTATTGAACACTGCCACTTTACAAGAGCAGTACATGATTTTGTCTGCTGAGACATCTCTCCAGCTTCTGCAATGTAGCAGGAATCTTAAAAGTTCTTATTAATAAAATCAAACCTGAGGCGAGTTATCGGGGGTCCATGCTGGTAGATCAGAGAGACAGAACAAACCACAGCTATCTCACCTCGCCGGATCCTCAGCTGGTCCTGTTTCCTCAGACTGGAAGCTTCTGTGTCCTCATCCTGAATGAATCTCAGCTGTACTGTGTTGCTCCATAGCCTGAAAGCTTAGCCAGGCCACATGCTTAACCAGCCAAATGCCTCTAGTTTCTGGTCCTCATGCCTTATATATCTTTCTACTTTCTACCACCACTCCCTGGGATTAAAGGCTGGCTTTCTGGGATTAAAGGTGTGTGTCACCATGCTTGGCTATTTCCAATGTGACCTTGAACTCACAGAGATCCAGAGGGATTTCTATCTCTGGAATGCTAGGATTAAAGGCGTGTGCTATCACTAACTAGTGGCTTGTCTGTTCTCTGACCCCAGGTAAGTTTATTAAGGTACACAATATTTTGGTGAACACAATACCACCACATCTCCTCTCTTTTTGTCTAAAATTAAAAAAGCTTATAACTAATACAAGAAAAACTATCCAATAAGCATATACAATATATACAGCCAAAATTACATTAATGATGTCTAGTCCATTAACATTTTTCAGATAAAAAACTCCATTATATATATTAACAATGTCCAGTCCAGTAACATCTGATAAACTCAGACCAAAAAATTTTCATTACTTATCTTATTTAAAACAAGTAGTTCCTTTTTAAAAGTAGATTCCATAATCTCCCTTTTTACCTTATCATACCCATATTTTCTCTTCTTTCTTTTCATAATAGATTCAGTAGTCTACCTTTTGTCATTTTTATATCTTCCCCTTTTTCTTCAGTGTAGATTCAATGATCCACCTATTTATCCTATTATTTCTTTATCTTTTTTTCTCAGAGTAGATTCGATGATCTATCTCATATCTATATTCTCTTTTTCTTTTTGCTTTCTAGGGGTGAAGATATCTTTAGGGAATCTTGAAAAGAAAATTTTGAGGTTAATCATCAAGTCCTGTATCGTTTGTCCAGTCTCTGGATAATAGGAAAGTTCAGGGCTTGTTTCAAGTCCTTGTTCAAGTAGTCTGTCAGGCTATATCATCTCAGCTAGTCCTCTCGAAATTGTCCTGACCAGTTTGTAGTCCAAAGTCGATTTTTCCATGGTGTTAATCCGCTTAATGGCTTTACCATAGTCCATGTGGAATCATCGTAGTAGGATCCTGTCCTCTTTTTGAAGATTTCAAAGTCACTGTTAGGCGTGGTCATGGTTTCCTGCAGACTTTTTTTTTTTTTTTTTTTGCCTCCTCTGTGGTTTGGAGCAATCATAGTCTGATAAATGTCTGTCTCTCGGAACCATGAACATTCTTCCCTAGAACAGAAAATCTTCACAACAATTTCTCCCCACCATTTGTCTTGCCAAACTTTTCCAAACTGACCTTTGCCGATGCTTTCTTGTAACACGATGGTTCTGGCAATTCTTCTCTGAACCAGCAGCAGTAAACCCTTCGTCCCTGGTAGCAGCAGCATCGCAGCAGTCACCAACAGGATGAGAAGGAGCTGGCAACGTGGAGCAGTAGCCACTGCTTCCATGGTCCCACCACTGTTTGTGGTTCGTTCCGGGCCAAAGCTTCTCCCAAGCCTCCTAGGCCGGCCTCAAACTCGGGATCCTCCTGCCTCTGTCTCCTTCAGCAAATCCTACTGGCATGTGCCACCACCACCGGCTGAGTGTAGCTTGGGCCTGAGCTGGGGCTCACAAGGCCACAGGCAAACAGCTTTTTCATGAATTCGTAACAAGAACATTGGGCGCCAGATGTAGCAGGAATCTTAAAAGTTCTTATTAATAAAATCAAACCTGAGGCGAGTTATCGGGGGTCCATGCTGGTAGATCAGAGAGACAGAACAAACCACAGCTATCTCACCTCGCCGGATCCTCAGCTGGTCCTGTTTCCTCAGACTGGAAGCTTCTGTGTCCTCATCCTGAATGAATCTCAGCTGTACTGTGTTGCTCCATAGCCTGAAAGGACATCCTGGTCAAAGTGCTTGAATAAAATTATAGAATATAAATTAATGACTTGCATATCTGTTCCTAGTTCCAAATCTTTCCTTACAATTAGCTTCAGTATTTTCAGCATGCAGATTAGAGATTCAGCAGAAGAGAAGAAAGGCAATGGGCAGCAATCAGAATGGTACCGAGAGAATATTGATAACTTTACTGGGAATAATATCAATCATTGGTCATCTAGTTTTATATTTGTTTATAAATCAGAGAGTTTCTGATATGATAAAATATATAATATGTGAGTCTTATATTTTAAAAAATTTATTTAAAAAATCATATTTTAAAAAACTATAAACACCAACTAGAAGTTTAAAATTGAGTCTTTACACGACCATCCATCTAATTTCACTAAGTCACATGCAAACCCAAATGGCACTCTTGACACTGGTGAAAACTGTGAGGTGTGCATCAGTACATTTTGGTCAGACCCACCTGTCTAGTTCCTGTGGCCCACTCTATCATATCTTCATATAAATGGAGCTGTTGACCATGTGGAAAATATCGCTTAAACTCTCCTATTTTCACCTTAAATCCAACACCATGGGGGAAATTAGAAATGTGGTAAATGCCATACTCGGCTTGCAGTTTTTCTTTCTGATTCATATTTATTACATCTCCAGCAGGATTAACAAAGTGCATATTCTTCAGAAATAGGTGAAGCTGAAAGACAGACAACACTCTTCAGTCTATATTACCTTATTTTAGGTCTGAAAATATGTTCTTATTTCATCCTAAGGCAAATTTATTGAAGGTGCCCAAGGGAGAAACTCAATGGAAGCATGTGAATAAATAAAGTCATTGTGTTCCTAGAATTTTAGTTCTCTCAGAGGAAACCCTCAAATACAGACACAGAAATACACACAAACACCAAATATAAATATGCACCATTTACACACACACACACACACACACACACACACACACACTTCCACACATACACCCATGCAGAGGCACACACATAATAGAGACACACTCATTCACACACATATACAGTAACACACACATACAGACAGACCTAAGCAATCAAGTACTGACACAGACACAGAAACACATAGGCACATAAAGATAAAAAACACACACAGAGAGACACATTAATAAAATAACATTCACAAAGAGACACACACAACAAATATATGCTCATATACACAGTCACAAAGAAACACAGGAGAGAAATATTCATACATGCAAAGTAGCACATCTATACACATGCATACAAAGTCACAGAAATGCACTGAGACACTCACAAAGACACAAACACAAAGACATACAGAAATCAGATGCAAGTATACTCTCACACACAGGTACACAAGTAGGTATTGAACTGAATCAGCACTATTTCCTGTAATATAGCTCTCAGAGAATCATGAGGGATAAGGTCCCCAGAGCCTACAGTGGTGTCAGAATCAGGTGAGTACACTTATACACACCATTCCTTATGGCAAACACCACATACATGGCAAATATTGGTTTCAGCATGTGAGAGACCCTTTAAGGATTATAACATTGATGACACCAAGTACCATCCATTGGAAGATACAGTACCTGTGAGCAGTCAGAATCCAGTTCTCTACGAGTATTGATTTGCTGTTTTTCTACTTGTTGAAGAACCATTTCATGGAGTGCATGGGCCATAGCATATGCAGCATTGTATATATTGTAAGTATCATCACTAAAGGCCATGTCAAAACTCTGTAGCATTAAGCGTTCATGTGAGACGTTCAATAAGCAGTTCTCCAGTGTCTTACAGTTAGAAGTTGAGGCTTCACAGCTAAAGTACATCCACCCCAGTCCTGCCAGGAATATGTCTGTGTATTTGGAAGGGTTCAGTGTCTGAACAAAATTTTTAAAACCAGAAATCTCAGCATGGTGGTGTTCAAAAGCAAGAGTCCCATGGAATGAGTCAAGGGTGAAGTCTCTCTTACATGTAGTGACATCCCACTGTGAGGTGGTGACCCATATTCTGTATACCCTGTGATACCCACATTCTAAAGCACACAGCTAGAGTACTGCCTGTGTCACCATAAATGATAACAACATTTGTGGATGATGTCTTAATTTGGTTGTTATACACTTCAGGTCTTGACATGTATAACTCCATGTTGACTGGGATCATGATCACAAAAGCTAAGCAGACTCTTTGGACTTCACTCTCTCCTCTCAGATCTGAGAGAAATTGGAGACCCTGGTCATCATCTGAGATGGCCAGCCCAACCCAGTTCCAGTTGAAGTGAAACACCAAAGAGACCATGGCCAGGGCCAGAGCTGTGTCCTTGGGGGCCATCTGATACAGATTGGGAAACTGTTCACAATCACTCAGGATAGGATGGAAAGGTCCATAGGTGAGCTGAAGGACATAAAACACAGGGAGCAGCATGAGGAAGAGGAATGTCAGAAATCTCAATGAGAGCCCTGAGGTGTGTGAAGCACCAGTTTAAAGGACAGGAAGGGCAATTTTTTCCTATTACTACAGTTATACTACACTGTTAGAAACATGAAAAAAAATCACTTTTTAACAGTTTGTTCAAGGAATATCCCCTTGACTGCTAATTCTTGTTCTCATGCATATCTCAAACAATGAATTGGGAATGTACCATTGAGTGGCTGATTAATTACAGTTGAACTTGATTTACATAAATTTGAAGCCAATCTCCCCCCTTATACTCTCCTCAGCATCAGGCTTAGCTAAACATGAGAAAGATTCCATACTTTCCCACCCAAACAACCTCACCTGTGGATATTTGCAGAACTGAGAAAAATGTGCCAGGCTTATGGATGGTGCTAACAGTGGTCCAGTAATCACTACACAGCATGGCCTCTTTTCTTTACAGATGTAGTTAAGGGGAAATCTACGCCATTCTACAAAATTTTGAAATGCTTGTTTATCATGATTTGTGTCAGTGACGATGTAAAATGTGAGAGACATATTTGGTAGAAGATATAGATTCCTGTTGATTTCTTCCACTGCAAAAGCCAAAGGCAGAGCAAACTGGTAGTTTTCAGGTGCTAGGCTGAAAATAAGGGCACAGGATTTAGTACGGATAAGGCTCTATAAATGAAAGCTTTGTAGTTAATACAAGGATTATCATGCATTCGATGGCATTTTCAGATATAGCTTGACAAATTCCCCTGTGTTGTAAGGTTGGAAAAACAGGAGATGCTTGAGAGCTTGAAAAAACTCAAAAAGTTGATGAGAGTGGATGTCACAAAAATGAGAAGTGTGTTCTTGTCCACTTTGACAGAGAATTTCATCTTGGCAATTTGAGTACTGGATGCACATTTGATAAATGATATGTGTGTGTGTGTGTGTGTGTGTGTGTGTGTGTGTGTGTGTGTGTGTGTGTGTGTGTGTGTATCTGTAGGAAGCTTGAGAATGCAGTTCTCATGGGGGCCAGAAGAGGAAGCTAGATCCTGCAGAGCTGGAATTTTAAGTGGTTTTGAGGTGCCTGCCAACATGGGTGGTTGAAACTGAACTCAGATCCTTTCAAAGATCAGCAAGTGCTCTTAACTTTTGACTTGTGTCTACAGCCCCAGTTTATTACTACTTTCTATATTCTAGATATTCTTCAGTATAGTATAGCCAGTAGATATTTTTCCACCTGTGTGGGCTGCTTCTTAACATGCTAATAACATTTTTAATGCAAAAAAATAGTTTTATGCAATCACACTTGTTAAAATATGGTTTTATTTCCTGAGTTATTCTATATATTTAGATGTTTTCTTTATCAGATTCATGCTTTCTGGACTTACACTAAAAATTTTGGTCCATTTGGACTTGATTTTGGAACAAGACAATGGTTGGAAAATACTTCTTTTCAACCTCTGGTTGGCAAATTTTCCACTAGCATTTCTTGAGTAGGCTATGTCTTCTCCATTTTATATATGGGGGGATATCCTACTCTTAAATTGAAATTTTTCCAAGAGGGTATTTTGATGTTTTTCTCTTCTCACAGTTTCTCCTGGGTCCTCCTCAACTACCTATCTACTTTATATTGTTTTTTCTCTATTATTCTTTAAAAACAAAACCAAAAAGAGGAGAAAAATGCAGAGAACATCCCAAGGGGGTTTAGGGATTCAGCTTATTAGTAGAGCACTTGCCTAGCAAAGTGCAAGGCCTTGGATTTGGTTCTTGGTTCTGTAAAGAAAAAAAGAAAAAATCATAAAAATAAAAATTAAAATAAACATCTAAAACCAAATAGACATCTCTGCATAAGTTGCTATGTGAAGTGTCTCTTATGACAATAGGTTTAGATATCAGTTTATGAGTATAGAGGAATATCATTAGAAATAATTTCACTGGCTTTTTTCCCAATCATGTTTGGTTCTATCCCAGGTCTCTGGGATATCCTGATTCTGAGTCCTGGTCCTCAAGGGGGATTTCCCCTCATGGAATGGGTCTCCATCT
This sequence comes from Peromyscus maniculatus bairdii, assembly GCF_049852395.1. Classification (NCBI taxonomy): domain Eukaryota; kingdom Metazoa; phylum Chordata; class Mammalia; order Rodentia; family Cricetidae; genus Peromyscus; species Peromyscus maniculatus. The sequence goes on from NC_134852.1 coordinate 3,939,397, forward strand.
GTGCCAGTCATTTGTTGGTCACTCGCACAATTCCTGTACCATCTGTACCCCAACATACCTTGTAGGTGGGACAAACTGTAACAACCAAACATTGAGCAGAGCGTGCGGAATACTGCAGAAGAGGAAGAGGAAGGATTGTAAGACCCAGTGGTGTCAAGAGCACCACAAGAAAACCCACAGAATCAACTAACCTGGGCTCAGAGGGGTTCACAGAGACTGAAAGGACAACCATGGAGCCTACATAGGATTGACCTAGACTCTCTGCCTATATGTTATGGTTGTGTAAATTGGTCTTCATTACACAGCAGGATGATGTCTCTGACTCTGATGCCTGCTTTTGGGACCCCTTTCTCCTGTTGGACTTCCTGATCCAACCATGGTGATATTTTATTTGTCCTATAATGCCGTGGGATAGTTTGTATGTCAAATGATCTGATTGGTCAATAAATAAAACACTGGTTGGCCAGTGGCCAGGAAGGAAGTATCAGAGACTATCAGAGAGGAGAATTGAGAGAAAAGGAAGGTGGGAGGAGACACTGCCAGCTGCCGCCAGGACAAGCAGCATGTGAAGATGCCGGTAAGCCACAAGCCACATGGTAAGGTATAGATGTATAAAAATGGATTAATTTAAGATGTAAGAACTGGAGAGCTAGAAGCCTGAGCATTAGGGCAAACAGTTTAAATAATATAAGAGTCTACATGTTTATTTTATAAGTGGGCTGTCGGACTGCGGGGACTTGGTGGGAGTTTGAGAGAAATTCTCAAGCTACACTATAATGTGATTTTATTTGTATGTTAATAGATAAAGTTGCCTCAGGTTCAGAGCTAATAGCAAGCCATAGCAAGAGCCAGGCGTTGGTGGCATACACCTTTAATCCTGATCACAATACAGACAGATCTCTGTATGTTCAAGGATACAGCCAACATGAAGACACACACCTTTAATCTCCATACCAACCATAGAAGACCTGGAGGTCTGTATAGACAGGCAGTGATGTGGAGGTCATATGGTTGGTTTTACAACCAATGAGAAGCACAACAGAGAGTCAATAAAAAGACAGATACACAGGAAGTAGGTCTCTTGCTGAGGGGAAGGACAGCAGCAGCAATGAAGGGTAAGAAAGGGATTTTAGCATCAGCTCTTATCTACTGCTCTGACCTCTTGGGCTTTTAACTCTGCATTTGGCTCTGTGTATCTTATTTAATAAGACTGTTACATCTACATTTGGCACCCACGTGGTAAGAATTTATTAAAAACTACTTGGTTGGCTTAACTTGGCTGCCTGGTTTCCCACCTCAGCGGGCCCAGCTCCCTGCCTGGGCCTACCTCGGCCTAGTAGACCAACCATAGCTACAATCGGTTACCAGCAGCTGGTGCTACAAACTAGTCAGGCCTGCTGGAGCTACCAGCCAGCTGCACTCGAATGCAATTGCAAATAGAGTTGCTTTTGGCTGAAATGTGAAGTATGTGGTCAGAGCTTAAGGAAGCCAGAGCCCAGGCTCAACTCAGCTCAAGCGGGAACATGTTGTTGGATTTAAGCTTTTACCAGAACTTGTGGCTATACTTTTTTGCTTGATTCATTTCTCTCTCTCTCTCTCTCTCTCTCTCTCTCTCTCTCTCTCTCTCTCTCTCTCTGGATTCACACCTCAGATGCTAGGTAGCTAGTATGAAATTCCCTCGGATTTGTACTGTTCTATGCATACTTGATAATTCAATTAAGATATCAGATAGTTTTAGGGAAAAACTATTTAAAAGTGATTTTTTTTTTACAAATTAAAAAATATGGGTTTTATGTGTATATTGGAAGAAAACTGGACTTTGTTTTAAAACATTTTAGGCAGTCTGAAAATACAACAACTATATGAGAAGATTAATGCTGATGGGATTATGCATATTAATATTTTACTTATTCTTACTTTCGTATAAAAAAATAGTCAACTTAAGTGCCAGGATAAAAGCTTTAGAAAATCCTGTTAAACCTGTTAAAATGAATTATAGAGAAATTCAAATTCAGACAGAAGAAATTAACAGTGAAATTGTTTCAGGATTGGATTATAAGGTTACAGAAAGAAAGCCTGTTTTTTCACAATCACCCTTAATTTATCCGGTAATCATATACCGGCTACCTGGTCAAGTGAATACACAAAATATTTGGTCTCCAATTGAAATGTTAGATTTACAAAGGTTTAAGGAGGCAGTACTATCTTATGGCATGCATTCCCCATTTGTAAAGCAAATGTTAAACTCCCAGTCAACTTAAAATAAGATTATACCACAGGACTGGAGAGAGTTGATAAATGCTGTTCTGGAACACGGGGCACAGCTGCAGTGGCAAATGTGGTTCAAAGAGGTAGATAAAAACATAGAAAATCAATGGAGGGCTAAAGGTAATCAAATCTCTCAGGATCAGGTTGTTGAAAAAAGCCAAAATGAAGCAATACAAACAAAATGTTTATATGATATCCAAACCCTAATTCTATGTTGAATGGCAGCCTTGAATGCATGGAACAGATTTGAGGAACCAAGAAAGAAAACTGAGTCATTTAAAATGGTGATACAGGGCCCAAAAGAATCCTTCATGGATTTCTTACAAAGACTAATTTCAGGAGAAAAGAGAATGGTCTCGAATTCAGAAGCTAGCTAGATAATAATAAAATTTTTGGCTTTTGAGAACTTGAATGCAACATGCAAGAGAATAATCAGGCTGTTAAAGGCAAGATATGCACCCTTGGAAGATTGTATTAGGGACATGTTTAATGTTGAGGCTCATGACAATGATGATATGTGGATAGGAGAAGCAATTTCAAGAGGTTTGAGGAAGATCAGACCTTTTGGATTTGGAAAGCAAGGACATTTGAAAAGGGACTGTAAACAAGGCATTCCTAGAAACAATGTTTCTTCAAGGAACAATGGCAACAGAATTCCCCTTCCTTCTGGATTATGCAGAAGGTGTGGTAAGGGAAAACACTGGACCAATGAATGTAGATCAACAAGGGTCTGGCAAGGTAATAGTTTGCCTCAGTCTTCGGTTAACTCCCAGAAGAGCCTCAGGCAGGCAACAACAGGAAATCCTGCTCAGACCTTTCCTGCAGTCATAGAGGAAACTCCTACTCAGAGCAATTAAATAACCCAATGCCTATTGTAATAAACCAGGTTGCTCGGGATAATGGAACAACTGAGACAGAGAGAACAGAAAATTCAGGAGAAACCATGAAGAAATTTTTTTTGGCAAACTTCTATAAATGAACAAAGACCAAAATTAATGATAAAAAATAAATGGTGTTTTGTTGCCTGGTCTGGTACACACAGGTGCTGATGTGATCATAACTGAACCAAAATTTTGGCATTCAACTTGGCCTCTTCAGGAGGTAAAAGGTCAGCTGTTAGGGAGTGGAACATTATCACAAGTGAAACAAAAGTGCAAGATGTCTTAAATGTATAGGTCCAGAAGGACAGAGAGGAAAATAAAAACCATATGTGGCTACCATAGCTATGAACCTGTGGAGTCGAGACCTGTTGCAACAATGGAATACTCAGATTAACATCCCTCCAATCTCAGAAACAAATCATAAACTAGCACATGTTACTGAGAGAAATATTAGAAGATATTGTTCTAATGGGTGGTCACCAGCCATCCATATTATACAAGAACAGAGCACAACAACTGATGATCTTCCAGACACACCAACAGTTCTACCTTTAAAATGGTTAACACACAAGCCTGCATGGGTTCAGCAATGGCCTTTAACAACAGAGAAACTCCAGGCTTTAGAAGAGCTGGTAGAAGAACAGTTAAATGCTCTGCATATTGGAGAATCAACCAGCCCTTGGAATTCTCCTGTATTTGTTATTAAAAAGATTCTGGTAAATGGGGAATAGTAACAGACCTTAGAGCAATTAACAAATCAATTCAGCCAATGGGCTCTCTACAATCTGGAATTCCTTTGCCTACTCTGTTACCAAAAGGATGGACTCTCATAGTTATTGTTTTAAAAGACTGTTTCTTTTCATTACCCTTACAAGAAAAAGACAGAGAAAGATTTGCTTTCACAGTGCCTACTTACAATAATTCTCAGCCAGTTAAGATATATCAATGGAGGGTCCTCCCACAGTGAATGTTGAATAGCCCAACCCTGTGCCAATATGTTCTACAACAATCATTGGAAGTGATAGGTTAAAAAATTTTCTAAATCTATAATTTATCATTATTTGGATAATGTGTTACTAGCCGACCCAAATACAGATACTTTAGAAAGAATGTTTGAGGAAGTCAAGAAAATTTTGCCTTGCTGGGGATTACATATTGCACCTGTAAAGATACAAAGAGGAGATTCTATTAATTACTTAGGATATAAAATAGGTCTACAAAAAATTAGACCCGAAAAAGTGCAAATTAGGAAAGATTGATTACATACAGAATCTTAATGACTCTCAAAGATTATATGGAGACATTTCTCATCTACGAACTATTGTTGTGGTAAAAAATAATGAACTTAATAATTTCTTCAAAACCTTAGAAGGTGACAAAGACTTAAATAGTCCAAGAGAATTATCACCTGAAGCTGAGAAAGAATTGGCCTTGACAGAATAGAAAGTACATGAAGGACACGTGGATTGTATCCATCCAAACCTGGATTGCATTTTGGTTATTTTACCTTCTAGGAATTCTCCTACAGGAATATTAATGCAGAGGGAAGATATATTGGAATGGATATTTTTACCAAAGAAACCAAATAAAAAATTAAAAACTTATGTGGAAAAAATCTCTGACTTAATTTTGAAAGGAAAATTGAGACTTTGTCAATTAGCAGGAATAGACCCAGCAGAAATTGTTGGTCCTTTAACTAAGGGGGGCATTGGAAAGTTATGGACAGAAACTGAATGTTGGCAAAGAGCTCGCAGTAATCTTTTTTGAGAACCTTAACCGCAAATATCCCAAAGTGTTAGAATTTGTCTTATAAAGAGAGCTGATTGGATTTTTCCTTGATCCAGGGTTTGTACATTTTATGCAGATGCCAACAAACAAGGAAAGGCAGGTTACAAATCAGAAAATTTAAATAAAGTGGTTCAAAGTCCTTATAATTCAGTTCAAAAATCAGAATTGTATGCTATTATGTTGGTATTAATGGATTTTTCAGAACCTCTCAACAGTTACTGACTCTCAGTATGTGGAATGAGTGGTATTTCATATTGTGACTGCAGAATTTATCCCTGATGAGTCAGAATTATCTTCACTATTTATTCAGTTACAAGATACAATCAGGAAAAGAAGTCATCCTTTATATGAAACTCACATCCAATCCCATACTAGTCTGCCAGGCCCTCTAGCACAAGGAAGTGATGAGATTGATAAATTATTGATAGGAAATGTGCTAGAGGCCTCAGAATTTCATTAAAAAAAAACCCATCATGTCAATAGTAAAGGTTTAAAAAAAGATTTTTCCATAACCTGGCAAAAAGCCAAGGAAATTTTAAGGAAATGTCCTACTTGTTCCTTTTACAATCATTACCATTACATCCATTACCATTTACATCCATTACCAGCAGGATGTAACCAGAGGAATGAAACCTGGCAGATGGATGTGTTTCACTTTGCAGAATTTGGAAAATTGAAATATGTACACCATACCATTAATATTGATTCAGGATTTCAATGGGCAACTGCTTTGAGTTCTGAAAAAGCTGATTCTGTAATCACTCATTTGCTGGAAGTTATGGCCATCATGGGTATATCTGTCAAATTAAAACTGACAATGCTCCATCATATGTCTCTGTTAAAATGAAACAGTTTTTTTCTTATTACAATATAAAGCATATTACAGGTATACCACATAATCCTACAGGCCAAGCAGTAATAGAAAGTTCAGACAGAACTCTAATGGATATGCTAAATAAACAGAAAGGGGTACAAAAACACCCAGAAATAGACTGCATATGCTTATTAACTTTGAATTTTCTGAATGCCAATGACAAAGGAACAACAGCTGCAGAGAGACATTGGATAATAGAAAAAACTACAGAATTAAATCAGCCCATATATTTTAAGGATGTGCTGACCTCAGAATGGAAACCAGGATATGTGTTACTTTGGGACAAGGTTTTGCTTTTGTTTCTACAGGAGACTATAAGCTGTGGATACCATCAAAAGTGATAAAGATCCGATTTGTACAAGAGAGACGTCTTAATTAGAAGAGGTGATAGTTCATCAACCAGCATAACCATCCAATTTAAATTAAACTAACTTATACCATTAATACATGCCTTTTCATTTAATCAGATAATAACTTTCCAAAGGGAAACCTCCCCAAAATTAGTCTTGGAAAAGGGTTTTGTTTTTGTCTTTTAGGATAATGAAGGCTAAGGAATCTGAAGAACACTGGACAAATGAGACAACTGAAGAAAAAAGACAAATCATCTGTCCCAAGGAAAAGAGCAAAATGATCTATTGTTCTATCATGTATGAAATTTCATAATTCTTCCTAAATGTTTGTTTCTGCTCTTCTCTAAAGATATTTAACACTATTGATCTTGCACTCCCAGTTCAATTAAAATTTAATGATGGTTCTGGAGTTGGAGAATGGCTCTCTCCTTGATTAAATTCAAACATGTTGTTAAAAGCAAAATGCAAACTCTCTGTATCATGCCAGAAGAAGGAGCCATCTTCTGATAGGGGACAGGAGAAAAACCAAATTAATTAAGGGACTATTCTATTATTACTAATCTCAATTCTTTGATTCTATTTTGATTCTATAAACTTTTTTAAAAGAATGAATTTTATATCAAAATTTATAAGATTTATATATATATATATATATATATATATATATATATTAAACTTTGTTAAGATATGGTCATATAGAGTACTAACTAATTCTAAAAAAAGGGCTTCAGCTAGCTACCTATACATGTCTTTGTGTTTGAGTCTTTTATCAGTTTTCTGCAGGAAATGATGGCCAGGTCTAACATCAACTGAAGTCTCCAGGAAGAAGATGGGGCCCACAGCAACAATAATTCCACATGAACAATAATAATACCACTAAGCTGACAAACATCATCTACAGATCAACTTTAGACAACAAACTGCTCAGAGCAATTTTGAGATGGCTAGCTGAGATGATCCAGTTTCAATGTCTACTTGAATAAGGACTTGAGTTAAGCCTTGAACTTTGGAATTATGCTCAAACTGTACAACAAAAGGTTATAGCTACCATTCCGAGAATTTGACAATTAATCCAATTTTTTTTCTTTTAATAATAAAGATATCTTCACCCATATCCAGCAAGAAGCAATTTTAAGATTATGACACCCATATTCCCAAAGAGGTGGTATGGGGCGGGTGGATTTTCGGTCTTTAAATGGGTTTTGGGTCTGGGATAATTTTCATTTTTTTTAGGAGGGTTGATTACAAGTTCTTGTTAAGGGTTAGGAATAGGACTAAGCAAAAGAGATTAGATTTAAGATTCTTTTTTTTTTTAAAAAAAAAAGACAGTTACTAGTTTTAAATACTTTACATTGGATTGGATTTTTTATATTGAATACAAATTATATATATTGAGATTGATATTGTTAGAAAATGCTATATGTATATTTCTAATCTTCTTCAAGATATTGTACTTATATCATTCATTTAACAATGTAATGCAATTTGATGATCCTTGAATATTAATTATTACCAACTATTAGGATATAAAGAAATGAAAGTTAGTAGTTATACAATACAATCGGACTTGTAGTCACATTAGGTGTGTTTTCAAGATCAAATGGATATATTTTAGACAGAAAGGTCATCTTCAAACCCTTCAGTGATCTAAAAATTATGGCATTTAAAATGTTTTAGTTACTTAGAAAATTTTTCTTATTTTGTTATTGACTATGAGACATGTTGGATCCTGGCAGTGCCACCCTACTTCAGAGAAAATATGGGTATTGAAGAAACTGCATATGGAGTTAACTTTCATTGTGGCAAAAGTTAGCCAAGGAACAACAAAATATCCTCGAATCAACTGCTGACAAACAGGACAGACAGGACATGAAATAGGGGACTACCGATTCTTGCCAAAACAAGTGTGGTTGTGGCTTTAACAAAAGGCATCTTCTGAGGCCAGGACAATATGGCACCATGCCTGAAGTGGCCTTTGCAATCCAAAAAGGCACAGTGCCCTTTTCTTCTAAGTCAACTGAACAGGCAGTGGACTGATGACTTCTGATGTGCAGTGGAAGAGCAGCTGAAACAGTTATTCTTGAAGAGTAACTAAACTCACGCCTCTCAATAGTAGACTGACATTTAATAGAGGGATGTGGGGAAGAATGGGATGCTGAGAAAAAGCCACACACACACACACACACACACACACACACACACACACACACAGCCAACAAGAATGGACAGCCGAATGCAAAAAACATCAACAATTTCCAGAATTTAGAATCATGAATCATGACATGACACTACTGGAATTTATGTGGTTCTGGTACATGGACTGCTCTCACCAAATGTGAGGTCAAACTGTTGACCCTGTGTATATCCTAGTTCACAAATGAGTCTCTGTCAGATACGCTAAGCCTATAGGCTGAAGTTGATGCCCCAATGCTGTGGAGAAACCCTGGGTAACTGTCCAGGCAGCTGCCTGTTTCTGTCAACTCACATTTATTTTGGAAGCTGCTTACATGCATTTCCTGTTTTTATTTTTGTTATGTAATTTTTTCTTCTTAGGTCTCTGGGGGAGTTATAGTTACAGTTTAGATAGTTACAGTTTTCCTTATTAAGGATTTTAGAAAAGAAATTCACTGAAGAGTAAGTTTATAAATTTGAAAGACATTATAAGATAGTTCTGTTAGTAATATAAGTTAGGATAGAAAGTGAATCAGGTACATTTTGGACTTACCAAAATAGGAGAGATAATGGAATTATTTTCTCTGAATTTGTCAAATGCAAATGGACTAGACATTGTTTGGGTATTTATTGCTTGTATATATGGAATATAGTTATTGTATTTTTGTATATAGTTTTTCTTATATTAGTTATAACTTTTTTCCTTTCATTAAAATAGAAATGGGAAAATACAGTGATATTTTACATGTGCTGAAATGAGATTTTAATTGTATGTTAATAAATAAAGTTGCTTCATGGTCAGAGCTAATAACAAGCCATAGCAAGAGCCAGGCTTTGGTGGCACACACCTTTAATCCCGATCACAATACTGACAGATCTCTGTATGTTCAAGGATACAGTCAGCATGGAGACACACCTTTAATCTCCATACCAACCATAGAAGACCTGGAGGTCTGTATAGACAGGCAGTGATGTGGAGGTCATGTGGTTGGGCTTACAACCAATGAGAAGCACAACAGAATGTCAATAAAAAGACAGGTACACAGGAAGTAGGTCTCTTGCTGAGGGGAAGGACAGCAGCAGCAGTGAAGGGTAAGAAAGGGATTTTAGTATCAGTTCTTAGCTACTGCTCTGACCTCTTGGGCTTTTAACTCTGCATTTGGCTCTGTGTTTCTTATTTAATAAGATTGTTACATCTACATCCAACTTTGGTAGAAGAATGGGTGCCTGCTCTCACTGCAGCTAGATATACCAGGACTCACTGATATCCAGGGGATTCCTGCCTTTATGTAAAAAATAACAGTGAAGGAGGATTGGATGTTGTGAGGTTAGAGGATAAAGGAGGAGGGACCTAGAAAGAGGGAAGGGAGGAGAAACTTTGGGTGGAATGTAAAATCAATAAAATAAATAAATAAAAATATAATAATAAATACAAAAAATGAAAAAGAAACAAATACACAAAGAAGATAAAGGGAAGCAAATTATGACAAAAAGACTACAAAAATACCATTCTGTCCATTTTGTGTTATTCAACCAATCCTGTGCATGGAACTGGTCCTGAAATTTGTCTAGTAATATACTCAGTGAGACTCCAGTAGAGAAAACAGATTTTCCTTTTCAAAGCAGGTATCAGTTTCACATAGCTTCTTTTTTAGGGGTGAGAAGTGGTGTCCACTTGCTCCTCACCATTATGAGACATCATCTGAACTTGTACCATTTGAACCACAACAGGTCTTGGGCATGTTCACACAGTCTGAGTGAGCTTATATATGTGTGAGTGCCATTGTGTCTGGAAGACAATGCTTCCTTGGGGTTATCCATCACCTTTGACTCATAATTCTGTCTGTCTCCTCTTCCACATAGATCTCTGAGCCTTGAGTTGAAGGAATTGATGAGACAACTCACTGAAGACAATGTGCTCCAAAGTTCCTTGCTCTCTGCACACACTCTCCAGTTGTGGATTTCTGGGTTAGTTCCCATTGACTACAAGAAGCATGTTCTCTGATGAGAGCTGAGTGAGGAACTGATCAATGAGCATAGCAGAATATCATTAGGATTCAATTTATTGCTGAGTTCCTTAAACAGAATAATAGTTCTAGATTTTCCAATATATATACTGAGGTTCTGGGAATCTTTATCCTTGTCAGGTTGAGTTCCATTTCATGGACTGGACATTAAATCCAGTTAGTCATTGCTTGGTTAAACCCCTAGTATTTATATCATTATTGTACTTATATATCATACAGGCAGGTCATCACTATAGATCACAAAGTCTGTAGCTGGATTGGTAGTTACAATTCTCCTCTGGTAGAATGCAGAATACCTTCCAGTACCATAAATGCAAGTCAGTACAAGCACTAGCTTGACTTCTCCATGTTCAATGAAATAATGAGGGACAAATAGCCAAAAGAATGGAAACACATGAACGATGAACCAAAGGCTGTGGGGCCCCCACTGGATCAGGCCCTCTGAATATATGAGACAGTTGATTGGCTTGATCTGTTTGGGAGGCAGCTAGGTAGTGGTATCAGGTCCTGGGCTCATTGCATGAGCTAGCTGTTTGTAACCTGGTACTTATGCAGGGACGCTTGGCTCAATCTAGGAGGAGGGGACTGGACCTGCCCGGACTGAGTCTATCAGGTTGATCTCAGTCCTCGGGGGAGGCCTTGCTCTGGAGGAGGTGGGAATTTGGGGTGGGCAGGGGGGAAGGGGAGGGGGCAGGAAGGGGGAGAACAAGGGAATCTGTGGCTGTTATGTAGAACTTAATCGTATTGTAAAATAAAATAATAATAAATAAATAAATAAATAAATAAATAAATAAATAAATAAATAAATAAATAAATAAATAAAAACACAAATAATGCGTGGTGTCTTCTGCAATAAAGCCTTAACAGAAACTTGTGTAGAGTAACCCATAGCCTTGGGAATAGTCGATGATGTTTGGTAGTTTCCATGGATCCCCTTTGACTAATGACTCACCAAGATATGTTACCTGTTTCTGGCATTAGATAAATATTTGGTGCAGAAAATGTCTAGCTGGAGCACTTTTCCACCTTTATTTGGTGATTCCATTCAGACTTCCTTTACACATGTGTGAATACTTTAGGAACCTTCCAAGTAGCAAGTATCCCAATAGTTTTCAAATGGCCTTGAGTGTGAATTGTCCTTCTAAACACACCCACAGTTACCACTCTCTGCCATTCCCTCCCTATTTAATCCTCTAATTCTAGTTTGCCCTGTATCTCTGCATAAAAGTATGTTCCATTTTCTCTTCCATGATAGATCCTCTCTACTGTGACCTCTTACTACTTTCTTGACTACTGTGGTTATTCAGATGGTAGCATGCATATCCAAGTTTTAAAAACTAATAGTCACATGAAAAAGAAAACACATATTTGTCTTCTTTTGGGCGGTGGGGTCTTCGGTACATTCCTCAAGATGATTTTCACTACGATCAATATGTACTTGTTAATTTCAGCAATTCCCTAAATAAAGATTATTTATTATTTTATATCCTGACCACAGTTTCCCCTCCCTCCTCTCATCCAAGGCTTTCTCGCACCTCACTTCTTCCCTGCCCTCATCCACTCCTCCTACTTTTCATTCAGATAGGGTCAGGCCTCCAATGGTTATCAACAAATTTTGCCATATCAAGTATCAGGAAGACTAAGCACCTTCCTTTGTATTAAGGCAGCCCAGGATAAGGAGTAGGGTCCAATAGCCAGCAACAGTGTCAGAGACAGCCTCTGTTCCCACTGTTAGGATTTCCACAAGAAGACAAAGCTACACAACTGTCACACACGTGCAGAACACCTAGGTCACTACCATGCAGGCTCCCTGTTGTTGTTTCCCTCTCTGTGAGCTCCCATGATACCAGCTTAGTTGTTTCTGTGGGTTTTCTTGTGATGTCCTTGATGGCTCTGGCTCCTAAGCTCCTTGCCCTCTGTCTCTCCAGTAGGATTCCCCAAACACAGAACAGGGTCTGATGGTGGGCCTCTGGCATTGTTCAGGAATTACTTTTAAAAAATTACAACTGAAAAAAAAAACCAACATAGTTCAAATGTGCTATGATTTCATTAACCATTCCTCATTTGGTGATATTCTAGGATGCTTACAATTTCCAACAATTATAAATAGAACAAGAATGAAAATGATGGACAAGGGTCTGTGTAGCAAGATACAGAATTCTTTGAGAATGTTTCCAAGAATAATATTGCTGGGTTTTGAAGTAGATAGATTCACAACCTCATGAGGAATTCTCACACTGGTTTCCATACTGGCTGCGCATGTTTTTACCCCCACAAGCAATCAATAAATGTTCCTCACTCCCGGAATCCTCACCAGCATATGCTGTAATTTGGTCTTGGACATTCTGATTGATTGAAGAGGAATTTTCAAAGTAGTATTTATTTGCATATCTGTGATAGCTACGAATGATTTCTTTAAGTTTTGTTCAGACATTTGTGCTTAATCTTCTGAGATCTCATTGATTAATACTTTACCCTATTTTTAATTTGGCTATTATTTGCTTGATGTTCATATGCATTTGAGATACTAATCCATAATGTTCAGTTTCCTACCAATATTTGTTGAGTAGATTGAATCTTCTTTTTTTTTAAGACTTAGTTAGTTAGTATACAGCATGTATGACTGCAGGTCAGAAGAGGGCACCAGATTACATTATGGATGGTTGTGATCCACCATGTGGTTGATGGGAATTGAACTCAGGACCTCTGGAAGAGCAGTCAGTGTGCTTAACCTCTGAACTATTTCTCCCACCCCCAAGAATGAATCTTCTACACTGGTTGTTGCTGAAACCTCTGTCAAAGCCCAGGTGACTATACCCATGGAATTGAATTATGAGTTTTCCATTTTGCTTTCTTGAAATATTTATATAATAAGGAGTTAGCACTGTGATCCTCTGTTACTATTGCCCTAGGTTATAAATGGAACACACGTATTGTGATACCTCTAGCAGTTGTTCCTTTCTTCACCTTTGCTTGGTGTATCTGGAATCTGATTTTTTATAAGAAATTTTGGATTGTTTTTTCCTATGTCTTTAGTTATGTTTCAATGGAATTTTGATAGAGATTACATAGAATCTTATATTATTTTGGTAATGTAACCAAGTATTAATGTACAATACTGATTTGCCAACCCATCAACATGTCAGATATTTTCATTTTCCATTGTCTTCTCTTTCTTTCCTCACTGTTACCAAATGTTCACCATGAAGAACCTTGAGCTCCTTGATTGCATTTATTCTCAGTTATTTTAATGTGGGAAGTTATTGTAACTGTGGTTGCTTTCTTAACTTCTTTCTCAGTATCATCATTCCTTGCACACAAAAATGATCTTTTGTATCTTGATTTTGTATTCTCCTGATTTCCCGATGGTATATATTAACTCTAAGACACACTCTTGAAGTATTGACCACCTCATGTACAAGTTTATACCATCCCCTGGTAAAAAAGTTTGATTTTTATTCTTGATTCATTTCGTTCATTTTTCTGGGCTTATTGTTTTAGCAGAATATGAGCAAGGCTTACTTTTGTGATACATGAATGAGCATGTTCCCTGTTTCAGTGTTTTTAAGGGAAGGTTCATAGTTATCCTCCATTTGATGTATTGCTGGGCATGGGTTTGTCCGGTGCAGACCTCATCCCATTGAGACATTACCCTTCTATCCCTAATATTTTAGGGATGCTATAGAATGTCAGATGTCTTTTCTGCATCTGTTGAGATGATCGTGTAATGTCTGCCTTGTCTATTAAAACTTACTGTTGACATTCACTGAGTTTTTGTGTTAAACCATCTTTCCAACCCTAGTCCACAGTGAATCTTGTGGATACATACTTGAATTTTGATTGCATGTATTTTCTGGAGAATGTTTAGTTTAAGTACATCAGTAATATTTGCCTATAATTGCTTTTTCCTTTATTCTGTTTTGATGATTCCTTATCTGGTTTTGGATTCAGGGACATACTGAATTTCTAAAATATCATTGTTTCTATTACTTTCCTTTCAATTTCTGAGAATTGTTTGAATGACATTCTTGTTGCATTTTCTTTAGGTATCTGGTAGAAAAATTAAACCAAGATGTGGCAAACACCTTAAGGAAATCTACTGTAAGGATTGAGATTGAAACAGTTATATAAAATATCATCTTCCAACTAAAAACCCACCAGACTAGTAGTAGTCACTACTAGATGCAAATAAATCTTTCAATAACTAACACCAATGCAATTAAGCTACTAAATTATTCCATTCAGAAGAAATGGATGAAGTACTATCTAAATATAGATATGAAGGCAGTGTCGTTCTGATGTCCAAACAAGATTTATAAAGCAAAACTTATATGATCATTTAATAAACCACTCATTTCTTTTTGAGACAGGATCATTTATGTCTTCCTGGCTATCTTGGTATTCACTATATAGACAATATTGGTCTTGAACTCACCAGAGACTGCTTATATATGCCTCCAGAGTACTAAGATTACAGACATGCTCCATCATGAGCAGCTATTTGTAGATTCTTAATATAGTACTTTTAAATCATTCACAATGATTGTAGGCTTCTTTCCAGAGTTGCAACAATGGATCAGGATAAGGAAATCGATTAATGTAGTGTATTGCATAAATGGCCTAATAAATGAATCACAGTCTCATCTGGATAGATGCAAAAATACTTGGGACAAAAATTCAAACTCTTTTTGTATCAAAGAACCAAAGAGAAACAAACAACAGGCTTCCATATTTGAGATCTGAAACAATCCACAGAAAATTATTTATATCAAAATGACAGGATAAAAATTACCACAAAACTCAGTTGCTTCCCTACATACAAAGAACACATTTGCTGTGAAAGAAATTAAGAAAGCCACGTTCACAATTGTCTCAGAAATATGGTAAAGTAAACTTAATAAAAACTTGAAGGACATCAATAATAAAAACTATAAAATAATAAAGAAACTGAATATATCATTAGTAGATGTGGAAATCTTACACACACACACACACACACACACACACACACACACCACACACACACACACACACACACACACACACACACACATATATATATATATATATATATATATATATATATATATGAATACTCAATATTGTGAAAATAATTCCTTTCAAAAATTATTTAAGAGAACATAAGGGAACGGGATGGTTGAGCTGGAATTGGGAAGGAGTGGGGGAGCAATGAAAGAGATACCATGACAAAGGGAGACATCATGGGGATAGCTAGAAACTGAGTACTAGGGAAGTTCTCAAATTCCACAAAACACCTGAGCTTAGACTATTAGCAACAGTGAAGAGGGTGCCTAAACTGCCTTACTCTAGTGATCACATCAGTGAATACCCTATCTGTCATCATAGTGCATTCATCCAGCAACTATTAAAAGAACTCTCAGAGATCCATAGCCAAGCACCAGGCCAAGCTCCACAAGTTATTCGAAGAGAGGAAAGAGGGATTCTATGAGCAAGGGGCATCAAGATCATGATGGGGAAATCTACAGAGAAAACAAACCAAAATAGTGGGACCTCATGAACTTTGCCCAACAGCTGTGGAGCCTACATGAGACTGGAGTAGGCTCTCTGCATAAGGCAGACAGTTGTGTAACTTGATCTGATTAATGGCCCCCTTGGCAGTAGTATCAGGATCCATCCCGTCACAGGAGGGGGATTTTTGGAGCACACTATCTATGATGGGACACCTTTCACAGCCTTGATGCAGGGAGAGGGCCTTGGGCCTGCCTCTACTGAATGTACCAGGCTCTGCTAAATCCCCATGGAGGACACCTTATTGGAGGAGGGAATGAACAGTGGTTTGCTTAGGGAGAAACCTGGAGGGGAGAGAGGATGGAAGAGACAGAGATACATGGTTGGTATGTAAAATAATTTTAAAATTTCCTTAACAAAAAAAAAGACACAAGAAAAAGAGGAATAGATGTAAAGACAAGTATCAGAGAATAAAACATTTAGACTTAAAAACATCAGACACATACATATTTTATAGTAGCAGAGATGACCCAGTGTGTAGCTTCTCCATGCCAGTTCTCAAATGTTGACAGCTACAACAGGCAGGTCCTGCCACTATAGCAAGTGAGAAGGGGAGTAAGCAGTCACCACTATAAGAAATGCCCTGGCTTTTTCAGAATGAAAACATAATATTTTAAATGCAGACATTCCTTTTTGACTTTGAAGATAGAGGTAGACCTGACCTTTGTAATCCTTAAAAGTCTGTAACTGTGCATGTGTTAGAGTGAGAAAGGACAAAGGACACACCCAAGTACCTCATAGTAGACAGATCTCATACATCCTCCGCCCTTGCAGCTTCAGAGGTGTGGAGTGACCACATGCAGAGTATCTGAAAACTTAACTGAATGGCTACATGAATACTTTCTCTAGTGAAGAATGGCACAAATATTGGAGACCCTGCTTCTGCACTAGGAGTCTCACACTTTTAGAAGTAACATTAGCAGACTCGGGAAGAGACGGGAATGCACCTTGTGACTACTGAACTCAATGTAGTACTCTGGAGCTTCTTGTCTTACACCACTGTCTACCTCACAAGGGCACCTGTGAAAAGGAAGGCTGACTCTGATCGATCAAACTAATGAATGTTGTTTTTAATTTTCCTGTCAGCCTTGTAAATGGAGACTACTTGGAAGAAAATTTTAAAAGTCTCACAGCTTGATAGTGGGGAAAAAATGATTTTTAAATATCAAAACATATTTTGCATCGGTTTTAGTGATAGGATTTGGAGAAAGGACATAAGCTACCAGCATTTCTCTGCCCATTCACACACTTATTACACATTATATATCATGACATTTACATGAAAAATGCAAACACACTTACATCACATTCAGGACAAAGTTGGAATGCTCTTTGACCAACAATACAGGCACTGCAAGAAGATAAAAGACACAACCTGGCACCACCTCTCCATGCTTGTCTTCATTCTGCTTCATTCTCCAAAAGCACTTGGGGTGAGTGAGGTTGGACATGAGGAGGGGGATGTTCAGGAGCCAGAAGAAGAAATACAGAGTGAGCATCAGGTCCTGTCTCCAAATCTCTAAGCCAGTTGTGTGGACTGTGGATGCAGAATAGTTTATCTAATGGATAACCATGTATACACATCTGCTTTTATGTCTGCTGCCTACTGGAGAGATCACTTATGTGGATGAGATAGATGCCTTGCTCTCCAGATGGCTCCACTACTCTAGAGAAATGTCAAGCACCTTCTGACCTAGGGCTCTGCAGCTGACATCCACAGCAGAGGTAATAAACATGGGTTGGAAAATAATCTGATGACATCTCAGCCTCAGGTCCTGTGACCTCACATCATATCCCTGGGTATTGAGGCCCATGGGAGAAAGCAATGTTGGGCAGATTGGTCCCAGGACAATGACAATGAGTTATTTGTTTGAACACCTTTAGAAATGATCTCAGCAGAATGTATCAGAAGATGGAGAGTTAGATGTAAAGGTAAAGAATTGAAATGACCCATGACAATCAAAGTTCATGTGGACACACTGTGTGTTCTATTCCCGAGTGCAAATGGGAGAGCCTCAGTCTCATGTGTACGGCATCCACAATTCATAGAGCATAAGCAGTATGGCCTATGCTACATCTCTCACAGAGACCCAATAACCAACCAGTATCCCTGTGCTCCATTTTAAGAAGCTCCAACAATCAGGTCAAATCTAGAAATTCTTGTCTTATACTGTGTTCAGAAATATCCAGGCCATCAGTATCCATGAGAAATTAAGCTGAGTATTTGAGTTATGAATCATGAACTTCTTCCCTGACGTCAGTTGCTTCTGATAGCCTATTTCTTCAAATTTATCCTTCATTATCTATTCATTTCTGCTTATATTAGAACCCAGTAGTGACTCCAAAGCAGAACTGTGTCCAGTAGCTTAGAACCCATTAGTAACTGGGAATAAAGCCTGTGTTCAATGTGTAAGCTGTTCTTATTCCATTGTCATACTCATATATTTTGGCTGCATTCTAGAATATGTGTTGCCAGTGGAAGAGTTCATTGATGAGTGTGGGCTGAGGAAACACCTTTAGATGATGTGGACTACAAAGCAACGACCACAAATGTGGGGCAATTACTTGGTGTGGAGGATGCTAGATATTATTTAGTACTGGAGATGAGGTACACAGGGCTGGTGTTCTCTGGATCTTGTGCAATATTTAAGAATCAACATTTAACACATGCATGGCCCCCAAGTTCTGTGATGAGCTGCCTAAGACTGTCTAAGATGTGAATATTGACAGATGTGATGGGAGTAGATGTTCATATGAAAATGAGAAATTTCATGTTTCAAAACTGAATCTGTATTGATCACAGCAATCAGGATTAATTCTTTCTTTCTACTAATTATTGTTAGTTTTTAAATTAGTGCATAACATAATGGGATTTAGTGTGGCATTTTCATGTGATGCGGATATAAACAGATGTAATTGGAGTAGATGTTCATAGTATCTTCTGGCATGCATTCCCCATATGTAAAGCAGATGTAAAATTCCTGGTTAACCCATAATAGGATTATACCACAGGACTGGCAGGAGCTGGCACATGCTGTTCTGGAAACCGGACAACAGCTCCAGTGGCAAATGTGGTTCAATGAGGAATCTAAAAACATACCAAAACAATGTGGGCATAAAGGTACACAAGTCTTCCAGAATCAGCATTTTGGAGGAGGCCAAAATGCTACAGTACAAAAACAATGTTTATGTGATATCCAAACCTTATTTCTATGTTGAATGGAAGCCTTAAATGCATGGGACAGAGTTGAGGAACCAGGAAACATAACTGAGTCATGTACAAAGGTTATACAGGGCTGGAAAGAATCTTTCACAGATTTCTTACAAAGACTGTCTTCAGCAGTAAAGAGAATGGTCCCGAATGCAGAAGCTAGTCAGAAAATAATTGAATCTTTGGCTTTTGAGAAGGCAAATGCAGCATGCAAGAGAATAATCAAGCCATTAAAAGCAAGAACTGCACCCTTGGAAGATTGGATTAGAGACACAGTTAATGTTGAGGCTCAAGTCCATGATATGTGCATAGGAGAAGCCATTTCAAGAGGTTTGAGGAATGTCAGATGTTTTGGATGTGGGAAGCAAGGACATTGGAAAAGGGACTAAAAACAGGGCATTCCTAGAAACAATATTTCTTTAAGGAACAATGGCAACAGAATGCCTCTACCTAATGGAGTATGCAGAAGTTGTGGTAAGGGAAAACACTGGACCAATGAATGCAGATCATTAAGGGACAGGAAAGGTAATACTTTCCTCCCTCTTCAGGAAACTCCCAGAGGGGCCTCAGGCAGGCCTCCACAGCAAATCCAGTTCAGAACTTTCCTGCAGTCATAGAAGAATCCCCTACTCAGATCAATTAAATAACCAAATGCCTATTGGAATAAACAAGGGTACTCGGAGTAATGGAACAACTGAGAAAGGGAGAACAGAAAATTCAGGAGAAAACATAAAGAAAATTATTTGGCAAACTTATATAAATGAACAAAGACCAAAATTAACAATAAAAATAAATGGTGATTTGTAGTCTGGTCTAGTAGATATAGGTGCTGACATGACCATAATTGCACCAGAATTCTGGCATCCAACTTGGCCTCTTCAGGAGGTAAATGTTCAACTGTTAGGAATTGGAACATTATCTCAAGTGAAACATAGTGCAAGATGGCTCCAATGTATAGGTCCAGAAGAACAGTGAGGAGAATTAAAACCATATGTGGCTAACATAGCAATGAATCTGTGGGGTCAAGACCTGTTAAAACAATGGAATACTCAGATTAACATCCTTCCAACCTCAGAAATCTTGAGACTTTAGGTCTACAGACCAGGTCTCATCACAAACTCCAGCAGATCATAGATGGGGTAAATAGTGGGGCAGGATAAGTCATATCCTTGGGTCTGGGCCTGGGAAGCTGTAGGATTTGTCTACCAGATGTCAAATGGGGACAACTGTTCCATGTTTACAATTTCGGGTCTGGCTCACACACCTGCACTAACAAGGATGGATCCATTGTGCTGCACTGGAGAGGTGCAGGGCCTGCTCTCCCAAGTGTTGTGGCTGGTGGGGTTCAGGTGTAGCTCTCCCACTCCATGACCACAACACCAGCTCTATCACTTGCCCCACATATTGAGGGGTGTAGGAGAAGGGGGTAACTCTCCTCCAAGATACCACCTCAAGACAAATGTGTAACAGGGAAAGATCTCCCATGCTCACAATTTTTAAGGGGGCTCATCCATAACCACACTAACAAGGTTGGCTATATTCTGCTTTTCTCATGAGTTATAGGGTTTGCTATCCCAAGTTTTGCAGCTGCTGAGGGTCAGGTATAGTTCTCCCATTCCTATTGCCACAGGACCTGCTCTCCCTAGTACCCATCTGTCTGGTGGTGGCATGGAGGGGCATGAGCTTGCTTCCTCCCCCTCCCCTCACCCAGCACTGCCTGGTTCATGTGGAAGAGCTGGCCCTGTGCTCTTAGGAGCTGAAGGCATTCTTTTACGTAATGTCCCCTCTTCTCAGATGACTTGGAGTCAGATGTGTCAAGTTGTTAGAAAACCATCCAGCACAATTGACCCCATATCATCTTGACACACAAATACATCACCACAAAGTTACCTTTCCTTTCCCATTCATCCCCAAGATCTCACATTAAATTCTAAGTAGAGCCTGGAGAGATGGCTCAGCATTTAAAAGCACTGGTTATTCTTCCTGAGAACCTGGGTTCAAGTCCCAGCTCCAACATGGCAGCTCACAACTCTCTGTAACTTTAGGTCCATGGGATCCAATAACCTGACACCAATATATATTCAGGCAACACACCAATGCACATAAAAAAGAAATACTTTTAAAAACATGAGTAAATTTAAAATGTCCCACACTTTTAAGTGTCCCACAATGGAACACACTAAAATTTCACTCAGAGGTTAAGAGTACTGGCAGATTTTCCAGAGATCCGGAGTTCAAATCCCAGCAATTGCATGTTGGCTCACAACCAGCTGTAATTAGAGCTGGTGCATTATTCTGGCATTCAGAAATGCACACATGCAAAACACTATACATAGTAAATAAATCTTTTTTTTTTTTAAATGCAGTCGTGCTGGGAAGTGGTGGCACACACCTTTACTCCCTGCATTCAGGAGACAGAGACAAGTGAATCTCTGTGATTTCAAAACCAGTCAGATATACAGAGTGAGTTCTAGGCCAGCCACTACTACACAGAGAAACCCTGTCTCAAAAAACAGTCCCTTTATCTGAAAAATCATTCACTTTACCATATCTAGTCTCTTTTCAAACCCAAAAAAATGCTTTTAAAAGTTTGAACTCTCTCAAGTGTGGGCTCCTAAAAAATAAAAATTAGGTTAAATAATTCCTTACTTCTAGAGGGAAAGGCCCAAGGCAAAGTCTCTATCTGACAAATAAAAACCACTTTCCAACTGTGTAATAGTGTGATTTCCAATGATGGAACCACTTACTGCCTTCTGGGTTTCTCCAAAGGGCTTGGGTCAATTCTTCAACTCCATCCTCTGTAGCACACACAGCTTGCCTTCCAAGCTTGGGATGGCTCCACTCTATAGCTGCTACTGTTCTTGTCAGTCACCCCACAGTACTGACATCAACCACAATGCTGGGTCTTCTGCTGCAACATGGCTGCACTTTCATCAACAACTCTCATAGACTCTTTTCATGGTTCCAAGTCTCAAATTCTCTGTGTGATTACTTTAATTTTGGACCTTCAAATGCTAGTGTACTTCCACTTTCACCAATGGCATCTCCTGGCTTCTCACAGTGCCAAGTCTCAGCTGGAATCCATGGCCAAATCATGCCTTCAAAACCAGTACCACCTGCGTGACTCTCACACCACCAAATTTGATGGCCAGCATGAAATACAACGGCCTCTGGGACACAGCATCTCTGTGCTCTCAGAAACCACTTCTCAGAGGATTTCAACTCAGCAATGTTGGGCCTCTCTTTTTTTGTATGTGTTTTTGGTTTCAGTCTGGCCTTGAACTCACAGTTATTTGCCTGGCTCTACCTCCTGAGTGTTGGGATTAAGTGTGTACACCACCACCACTGTGGGTTCTTCTTCATCACCACTAATTTCTCAACTCCAGACAACCAGAATTGAGTATCTCAGTAAAACAAAGGATTCACTTTAGTAGTTCAGATATTTTTTTAATCATAGCTGATTACTCAGCCAGAGCTAACCAGGGCCACAGAATCTTAATTCAAAATAATAAATGGCCCCAACAGAATCTTGAAACTTCCCTCTGAAACTTCACAAGCCATATTCCATCTTCTGCATTGCTCTCAACATTCTTATATTCCAAGCTACTGTTCAATAAACACTCAAAGTCTTTTCTTATACAATGTTTCAAAGTCCCTCCATAATCCAACTACAAAACAACATGGTCAGGTCTGTCAAAGCAAGATCCCACTCCTAGTACCAACTTGTCTTAGAGTTTCTATTGCCACAATAAAACAACATGACCAAAAACCAAGCCGGAGATGGAAGGGCTTATTTTGCATACATTTTCACATTTGAGTCCATCATTGCAGGGAGCCAGGACCAGAATCAAACAGAAACTGAAGCAGAGGCCATGGAGAGGTGCAGCTTACTGCCTTGCTCAGCCTGCTTTCTTATAGAACTCAGACCCACCAGCCTAGGAATGTCAGCACCCACTTTGAGCTGGGCCCTCCCAATCAATCACTGATTAAGAAAATGCCCTATAGCTAGATCTCATGCAGACATTTTCTTTTGGGGGCATGGGAAGCATCAATACAGGGTTTCTTTATGTAGCCTTGGCTATCCTGTAAATAACTCTGAAGACCAGGCTGGTCTCAAATTCACAGACATCTGCCAGCCTATGCTTCCCAAGTGCTGGCATTAAAGTTGTGCACCACCACCACCAGCTTTAAAACATTCTCTTAATTGGGGTTCCCTCCTCTCAGATGACTTTAGTTTGTGTCAGATTTGCCAAAATCCTCCAGTGTGGGTACTTGAGCTGAAATAAGAAGTGGACAAATATCTCATTCCAATCCCAGAAGCAATATCCAGTTGATAGCCAGCTACTAATGAAAGTTTAGTTTCCACCAAGGGAGTCTCACTGGGGAAACAAACTACTTTGAAGGGTAGGCAGCATATTCAACAGTAGATGACAACAGAAAATGAACTCAGTGGCATCCTTGGATGTTTTTTGTCTCACAGTATCATGTCAGGGTGTTTTACTTTTTTGGTTGTTTGTTTCTTTGTTGTTTTTTCTTGGTTATTGTGGTTGTTGTTGTTTTGTTTTATCTTCTTATCTTTTCTTCTTTCATTTTTACCCTATTAGTTTCTCTGAGTATGTATAATGGCTAACACTTTAAAGTTTTTATGAGACTGAGAAAATGCAACCAAGTGGGTTCTGATTCATCTAACTTGTTTGGGCTTCTTTCCTTCTTTTTTTGTTTGTTTTGCTTAATCTAATGTGTTATTTTTGTTTTATCTTAGTATATTTTATTTTATAATTATCCCATAGAAATCTGTTTATTTTCTACTGATAGACAGAAAAAGTTATGATTATGGTGAGTGTGTGTGTGTGTGTGTGTGTGTGTGTGCGCGCGCGTGTGTGTTGTGTGTATTGTTATGTGCATGTGTGCATAAGAGTCCTTGAAGGTCCAAAGAGGACATTGATCACTTGGAGCTACTGTTACAGGGGGTGTGAACTACATTATATGAAGTCTGTGTATTGAACTCTGGCACTTTACAAGAGCAATACATGATTTTGTCTGCTGACACATCTCTCCAGCTTCTGTAATATTCCCCAATATCTGTTTATTGAAACATCCATGTCACTCCTAATTTCTACTTCTCTAACTCCCAGGATGCACCAGGATTCTCTAGTCTTCCCCCTACAAGGGGTAGCATTGTGTTGCCTTCATCTGCAAACATGAGGTCACAAACTTCCTTCAACTTCTCCAATAATCAGTTGCTGCCAAATTCTTACATTCACTAAGATATCAAAAAGAAAACTCTGAATTAATTTCAAATCTAATTACATATTAGAGATAAATACAGCACTTCCACTCTGCACTAACATCCAAAAGACAAGTCCTGTAAAAATAGGTGGCTGAGTGGAAGGTTATGGGAGACAATATAGATAAAAGTGGTATACATGACACTGATAAACAACACCATTAGAAGAAACAGTGAGAGTCACTATCTAATGAATAACCTTGCATTGTATCCTAATAGATGGTTCTGTACCAACATTACATTTGTCAGTTAAAATTTATGAAATGTCAGTTCTGGAAAATGTTTTCTCCTTTAACTTTTGAAGAGAATTTCTCCCTGGTCTTACCAAAATGATGTAGCACTTGGGGACAAAGATGCATCCCAGCAAGCCAGCACTGGAGGCTAAGATGGAGAAGACCTCCACAGCCACCATGACCTTGCCCTTGGTGCTGTGGTAGACAGGGAGAAAAGTGACCCAGACACTGCAGAACAACAGCATGCTGAATGTCAAGAATTTGGCTTCATTGAATGTGTCAGGGAGATTCCTGGCCAAGAAAGCCACAGTGAAGCTCCCCAGGGCCAGAGAGCCCAGGTATCCTAAGACAGAATAGAAAGCAGTTACTGAGCCCTTGTTGCACACAATGATGATGTGGCCATGCTCAGAGTGAGAATCAATGTCAACAGAGGGAGGAGATGTTCCCAGCCAGATTGCACAGAGAATAATTTGGATGATGGTGCAGATGGGAATAATGTAGTTAGGTACCCCTGATACCAGGAACCACTTCATCCTTCTTCCAGGAGTTGTGACTTTGAAAGCCCAAACCACAGTAACTGTCTTGGCTAACACAGTGGAAACAGCCACAGTGAATAAAAATCCATATGTTATTTGCTGCAGGATGCAGGTGACTGAGTTGGGATGGCCAATGAAGAGCAAGGAACAGAGGAAACAGAAGATGAGGGAGATGAGCAGGATATAGCTGAGAGTGAGGTTATTGGCCTTCACAATGGGAGTGTCTTGGTGCTTCACAAAGATCCCAAGAACAAGAATGGTGAATGCAGACAAACCCAAGGCCACACAGGACAGAGTCATCCCCAAGGGGTCACCAAAGGCCAGAAAGGTCACATCTTTGTACAGGCAGTGGTTCTGCTCTGCATTGGCATACTGGTCCTCTGGACACTTAATACACTGATCCATATCTGATGCAGAAAGCAAAAGTATTGTTAGTGAAACTTCAGCATTTCTTATGGACAGGCCACGTCAGTATATTTTGGAAACTTTACAACATCCACATACTTTATTGATAAAGATGTAAATGAGACTTTTCTGAAGAGCAATGCTTCTATTTCATACTGCCTGTCTTCGTCAAGGTCAAACACAGATCCTATTGATACACTATAACATGAATCTTTCTGTCTGAATTAGAAGTGATGCCCTTATGAGAGATGGAGACTTGGTCTTATCTAGGATGAAACCTCTTATGGCTTTTTTTTATTCTCATATGATCACCACAAAACACATGAGTAGCCCGGCAACAGCAAATAGAATCGTGTGTGTGTGTGTGTGTGTGTGTGTGTGTGTGTGTGTGTGTTTGTGTGTGTGTGTGTGTAAGTGCATTTGTATGTGAAAGCAGTAAATGAAAATGAGTGTTTGAAAATAGTAAATGAAAAAGAGCTCATGATTGTGCGAGTTTTTGTTGCATGTGATGTATGGGAAATAGAATTGGGAGAGAGAGAGAGAGATTTTATAATGATGTATGAAATTCTCAAGAAAAATTAATTAAATATGATGCCCTAGTTGTATCCTCATCAGGGAATGGGGACACTAAACAGTTTGTAACATGAAATTATCCTACTGATTAGGTAGAAAACTCTATACATATATAACACCCAGAAGTCTTGTGTCTTATACCACCACTTTGTGAGCACAGAGGACTTATTTACTTCCCTAATTTCCTACTATATGAGACCTCTGTGGGGACTTCCCCCTGGGTGTTCTTGGGGAGTGAGGGATAAGAGATTTAGATAGATATATAGAGGAAAGAGAGACAGAGAGACAGAAACACAGGATAGCCTCAGAGGAACCTAGATCCTAATCCACCAACCCATAACTTTATTCCAAAGGCTGTTTATATCAATGCCGGGGCGGGGGGCAAAAAACCAATGCCTTACTAGATACAACTAAATGTAGACCCTACCAAACACCTAGTAGCCAGGCCAGAGGTCCAATCATCCTCTTATGCAGCCCTGCTGGTAAAGCAAGCTCAGATATTATCTGAAAACCTCTGTGGACTCCAACAGACCTGGGTTCTACTAATGTACTCAATGGTGAAGGAGTTATTGGTAAAACAGCATGAACAAGACAACATGTGAACTCCCAAGTGAGAATAGTAATACAGAATATTTGAATTGAACAATAATATCCCATCCATAAGCTGTATTTTCCACCACAGCAAGTAAGTGATATATGAATGTAATTGTGCTAAACTGTGAATAATAATGGAGCACAATGATGTGCTTCCAAGTTTTTATGTCATTCCAAGAATAAAACCAACATATCATTTATTGCCTGCTATGATTACATTTTTTTATTTGTTGTTTTTAAGGAACTGGGAAAATGGCTAAACTGTTAAGAACATGGTCTGCTCTTACAGGAGGCCTAAGTCCAGTTCCCAGAACATGTGTAGTGCCATATTACTATCAGTAACTCTGGTACAAAGGGCATCAGATGCCTCTGGTGGCCTTCACATGGACCTGGCCCTGTGTGGACTTACTACCCTCTACACATGCTTTTTTCAAATATTCATAAACATATGCTTTTGTTTATTTTTGGGTATTTATTAATATAAATGCCCTTTATAGTTATTAACTTAAATCAATTTTATTACAGTCTGTTATTTTTTGCACATGTGTGTGAGTGGTGTGTGTGTGTGTGTGTGTGTGTGTGTGTGTGTGTGTGTGTGTGTGTAAAGTACAAGTTGTCAAGAAGGCATCTTGTAGGAGTTGGCTCCATCTCATTTCAATGGGCTTCCTGCAGTGAGTTCAGGTCATCAGACTTGTGGCAAGAGATTTACCTGATAACTCTTCTAATTGAACCTAAATATCATTTTTTAAGATTTAGTTATTTATTATGTATGGTGCTCAGCCTGCATGTATGCCTGCACACAAGAGGCGGGCAGGGAATCTCATTACAGATAATTTTAGAAAGTTATAGGTGGTTTCTGGAAATTGAACACAGGACCTCTGGAAGAGCATCCCATGCCCTTAACTGCTGAAACATATCTCCAATGCCCGAGATGTCTTTTTTAAATGTTCTTTGCATTATAGACAATGACTAACAATAAAAGTCAAAAACAATTATGGACTCTCCTTTGAATTTGGCCATCTCCAAATCAATAACCAGTTGACTTATATGTATTGTGTATGCCAAACTATCATTGGAATCATTGTGGCTGTTTCTTTTTACTACAAAACTATTTTATCTATATTATTGTGACATTCATTGCTACTGTGTACAAAAATCCTAAGTGGGACACCTGTCTTTCTCTACATCATGTGTCCACACTTTTTCTCATTTTTATATGAAATCAAGTACTATTTAATCTTTAGCTGTTTCTAGTAATTTTACCCACAGTTACTACTCTTTAGTCACCACGACCTACAATGGCATCAGTCTCAAAACTCTCTGTGAACCTCCCTCACATAGAAGTAACAGCACTTGCATCATCTCAAAGTTTCCTGAGCAGGCTCCCATTGCAGCCTTATGGTACCACCCTGAATTCACATCTTCATGCTGTCTTCCCCACACACCTGTCAGCTAAATGACAACACAAAATACTTGCCATTCATCAAATGCTTTATAAACAGCATGCCCACCACCACACAATACTTATTTATCATCATAACACATGGTGACTCAATATCTCTTTTTGTAAGCAATGTTTATGGGCAGTGGCAAGAACAAGTTGTGTAGGATTCATGACTTCAGCGGCAGGAGATGACTCAACAGTTAAGAGTGCTTACACCTCTGCAGAGAACAAGGGTTTGGACTCAGCATCCATGTGGAAGCTTATACCTATCTATATCTCAAATTCAAGGGGCTTGTATGCACTATTTTGGCCTCCACAATCTCCTGCACATAAACTCACACAGGAACACATACATACAGTCAAGGAGGTTAAATGAATAACCAACTATTTACAAAGACTCATGACTACAATCTAGTCTACCTGTACCTTTACAGGGATATAATCATTGGGACAGATAAAGTGTAGAATTCCCTCACAAGGCTGTTTGATTTTTCAAAACACTTTCTTTTACAAAATACTGCCAGCAGTGATTTTATAGTGAGTCAAGCATATATGTGAAGGCACAGGTTGTTATTTATAAGGACATTATTATTGATCACATAATTGTAAAAACAAAATTAGGAAAGGAATAGATTTTATTTGTGCTGTAAAAGGGCCACAGTACTTAATAGATACCCAGACCCTCCCTAACTCAACTGACTCCATGACAGAAGTACCACTCAGACTATAAACCTCCCCACCTAGCAGCACAACCTGCCAAACTGAAGAAAGGACTAACCCATCATAGACCTTCTATTTCTGAAAAAAATCTCAAAATGTACTAACTTTGATTTTAAGCTTCTGTAAATCTCCTTTTGGCTCACTGTTCTTGGTAACTGAAGGATGTCAACGCATAAACATAGTTCTTTTACTTCAAATCTCACCCTGAGAAAGACTCAGTGCTACACTGGGGTCCTGTACACCAACTGTAGTTGACATCCAGCTAATGATGACTTTATTTGGCTTAAACCTATGTCTGAACAGTCTTCTCTGGTGAAGACCACACAGCATTGCAGCCCCCTTCCAGGACCCTTTGAAAGTGCAGTGTGGATAGCAGAAGTCAGTCAGTCTGAAGGATTTCTCCCTGCAGTAAACACTTGCTTGTCTCATTGGAAATCTCATTTGCTCGGCAGGGAATGCAATCAAAACAGCAGGCTGCCATTCCTTCTTGATGGAATTTTCTGAATCCAGGGTGACAATCAACACCGCACTCAGCAGAGGGCATCTGAGGAAAATCAGGCAGATGCTGGGCCAGGAGTCTGACTACTCCTTCAATAGTTATAGCATCTCATCATGTTGAGTAGTTAACAAGTTTTCTTTCTATACATGAACTGAGTGAACACATTTCTTTCAGGACTTTGTACAAGGCTACACATGAATATATGAGAACAAATTGATTAAATATTGAGGTGCTTCTGAACTATTCAATGTTCAGAAATATCTAGAAGTATATGTAATGTCACCACTGGAATGCCTGAACTGAACCCCCTAACCACCCATTGTGTAGCTTAGCTTTGTCAACTTGAAACAAAGCAGAAGTACAAGAAAAAAGAGAAACTTAATTGAGAAGTTGTCTCTGTCTAATTGGCCTCTGGTTCTATTCGTGACCTGTATTTTTGGTTACTCATTAATTCTGGGAAGCAACACCACATTTGGTTCCATTTCTGAATTCAGTGTAAATGCTTTGAGTTTCTCTCCATATAGTACAATGTTGTCTATGTTTTGTCTTATAGAAACTTACTTTGTCAAGGGTTTTTTATGTTTCTTTGTTTGCTTTCTCTGAAGGGGTGCTGGACATTGCTCAAGACCTATTCTCTATCTTTTTCAATGAGCTTACAATTTCTATCCTAGCATATATTTATATGACATATTATACTTGATTGATTTGCATATGTTGAACCAGCCTTACATCCCTGTAATAAAGTCATCTGGTGTAGAGGGACTGATCTTTCTGATGTGCTCTTGAGCCCTGTTTGTGAGTATTTACTTGAGAATTTCTCCATCCATGTTCATTGATTAGAGTAAAATTTTCTTCTTTCTGATTAACTATACCTGGAATGATCTTTTTTTTCCTTTACTGTGGAGAATCTGTTCTTTTTTTATGGGTGCAATATTTACCTTCTGAGCAACACAGTATTTTTTTTAATTTCCTTGCCTGTGCCCCTTGATTAGAGAGTGGGATTCTTCAAATTCAGTTATTAATGAAAGCCATTTGGTGATTATTGTAAATTTGTGTGTTTGTAATTTTTGATATATTTCAAAGCTTTGATTTTCTGTCTAGTGATCTAGTATAGTCTATACATTCCTGTGATATCTACTGTTAAATGTAATATTCAGTGTGAAGGAGTATGAAGTGTAATAACTCTCTTCAAGTGTTTTTCTTAGTGATGTTCCAGTAGCTATATATTCCTGCAATTTGTGGTCACCATTACAAGTTTTTCCATCTTCCTGAAATTATGAAGGATAGCTTTGCTGGGAATAGTAATTAGAGTTGGAAATTTTGTCTCTGTTTGAAACACATAATTGATACTCCCTCCTTTTAAAGTGTCTATGAATAAAGCTACTGAGATTATGATGGGGACATTCAATAAAATTGACCTTCTCTCTTGTAACCTAAAATTCCTCTTTGTTCTGCATAACTGAGACTTTAAGTAATCTTCAAAATGGTCAGATCCTTTTCTGAACCTCTGTTATGCACTCTGAATGCCTTCTGTATCTGGATGGCGATATTCCCCAGAATTTGGTAAAATTTTTGATGTCCTTTTATTAGAAATACCTTTAGTCCTTTCACATGTTGTCCTCCTCTTGTGTCTGTGCTTTCTTAATTTGGTCTTTACTGACATCCACTAAGTCTCATGTGTTTTCTTCATCCTTCCTTATAGTTTTATCTTTGTCATAGTTTGAATTAAAATTCATCTGCCTTGTTTCAAGTCTTGATAGTCTGTCTTCTACTTGAGACATTCTGAGAGAAAGATGTTTTATACAGTTTGCTGTGTGAATTGTTGTGTCTTTCATTTTCAGAATGTTAGTATGAATTTATGAAATTTTTGTCACATCTTCACTCAATTCCTTATTATTTGCAAGTGTTTGTGATCTTTTTGGTTTGGTCTTAGAAGTAATTTCTATGCTCTTTGATTTTCTGGAACATTCTTACAATTATTATTGGAAGTCTTTGTTTAGTATGTCATTGAGTTTACTCTCATGTAAGCCTATGATTGTGTCACTTGGAGTCTTTCTGCCTCACTGTTTTCAAGTACGGCACTTATTTGGTTGTTTTTGGTCCTCCCTATCCTTTTGCTTGATGTTTTTAATGTTCAAATTAGGCCTGGTAGAAGCAGGCTTGTGATTTTATTGCTCTCCTCTGATCTAGTAGTACAGGCTAGTAGCAAAACTTCATCCCATTTGCTCTGTTCTCTGAGCATAATTTTCTCATCACTGTGAAAATAGAATATTAACACTTGATTTAATTCTATTTGAGCAACTTGAAGATTAAGTTTGCAGATTTTCTGGAAGTAAACCCCTTTCAAATTCAGCAAACAATGTTGTAGTAGGCAATGTAATTCAGATACTATAAAATCAGACATATCAAAATCAATACCTATAATCTATCTGGGAGCACATATTGGAATATTTTATTTACAAATTTTCTCAAAACCAATTATGATGACTGTAGTTGCCTGTCCAATCAGATAAGGAAACAATGCAAATCTTTTTTTGTTTGTTTGTTCATTTGTTTGTTTGTTTGAATGAATTGTGCCTAAATTAAGGTACAAATAAATGCTCTTCTAATGAAGGATTCCTTTAGAAAATATGATTGAGGGCTGGAGAAATTGCTTAGCAATCTATCACACTTGCTGTTCAATCCCCCACTCTTACACTTAGGCTCAACTCTGTCTTCAGTTCCTTAATCCCTCTCCAGGTATACTTAGATACCTCATACTCAAATGGAATATATATATATATATATATATATATATATATATATATATATATATATAGTGTAAAAAACAAGTTATAATTAATAAAATATCTAAAGTGGCCCAAGAAATTGTGAATGTATTGTTAGACAAGTAGGCAATATAGTCAATGTGCTTGAATAAAATTATAAAATATAAATTAATGACTTGCATATCTGTTCCTAGTTCCAAATTTTCTTCTTAACTTCAGTCTTTTCTGCATTCAGATTAGAGATTCAAAAGAAGAGAAGAAAATCAATGGGCAGCAATCAGAATGGCCCCAAGAGAATATTAATAACTTTACTGGGAATAATATGAAATGTTGGTCATATCTAGTTTTATATTTGTTTATAACATATATAGTTTCTGATATAATAAAATATATCTTATGATTTTCTTAGATTTCAAAAACTTCCTGAAAAATCATATTTTTAAAATCTGAAATGGCCGGGCGGTGGTGGCGCACGCCTTTAATCCCAGCACTCGGGAGGCAGAGGCAGGCGGATCTCTGTGAGTTCGAGGCCAGCCTGGGCTACCAAGTGAGATCCAGGAAAGGCGCAAAGCTACACAAGAGAAACCCTGTCTCGGAAAACCAAAAAAAAAAAAAAAAAAAAATCTGAAATGAAGAAACATCATATAGAAGTTTAAAATTGAGTCTTTACATGACAATCCTTCTAATTTCACTAAGTCACAGGGAAACTCAAATGGCCTCACTTGACAGTGGTGACATCAGTACATATTGGTCAGACCCACCTGTCTAGTTCCTGTGGCCCACTCTATCATATCTTCATATAAATGGAGCTGTTGACCATGTGGAAAATATGGCTTAAACTCTCCTATTTTCACCTTAAATCCAACACCATGGGGGAAATTAGAAATGTGGTAAATGCCATACTCGGCCTGCAGTTTTTCTTTCTGATTCATATTTATTACATCTCCAGCAGGATTAACAAAGTGCATATTCTTCAGAAATAGGTGAAGCTGAAAGACAGACAACACTCTTCAGTCTATATTACCTTATTTTAGGTCTGAAAATATGTTCTTATTTCATCCTAAGGCAAATTTATTGAAGGTGCCCAAGG
This sequence comes from Peromyscus maniculatus bairdii, assembly GCF_049852395.1. Taxonomy (NCBI): domain Eukaryota; kingdom Metazoa; phylum Chordata; class Mammalia; order Rodentia; family Cricetidae; genus Peromyscus; species Peromyscus maniculatus. Next base: position 3,972,667 of record NC_134852.1, read on the forward strand.
GAGAAACTCAATGAAAGCATATGAATAAGTAAAGTCATTGTGATCCTAAAATTTTAGTTCTCTCAGAGGAAACCCTCAAATACAGACACAGAAATACACACAAACACCAAATATAAATATGCACCATACACACACACACACACACACACACACACACACACACACACACTTCCACACATACACCCATGCAGAGGCACACACATAATAGAGCTAAACTCATTAACACACATGCACACAAAAACACACATACAGAAAAACCTAAGCAACCAAATACAGACACAGATACAGAAACACACAGGCACATAAAGACAAAAAAACACACACACAGAGAAACACACTGATAAATATATTCACAAGAGACATATGCACACACAACAAATATATATGCTCATATACACAGTCACTCACAAACACAGGAGAGAGACATTAATATTTGCAAAGAAGCACATCTACACACATGCATACAAAGGCACAAAAATGCATTTAGACACCCACAAAGACACAAACACATACACAGAAACAAACACAAAGACATACAGACAATCAGACACAAATATACTCACACCCAGAGGCACAAAAGTAGGTATTGAACTGAATCTCAGTATTATTTCATGTGATATTTTTCCCAGATAAACAAGAAGGATAAGGTCCCCAGAGAATACAGTGGGGTCAGAATCAGGTGAGTACACTTATACACACCATCCCTTATAGTGAATACCACATACATGACAAAATATTGGTTTCAGAATGTGAGAGACTCTTAAAGAATATAACATTGATGACACAAAGTTCCATCCATTGGAAGATGCAGTACCTGTGAGCAGTCAGAATCCAGTTCTCTCAGAGTGTTGATTGGCTGGTTTTCTACTTGTTGAAGAAGCATTTCATGGAGAGCATGGGCCATAGCATACACAGCATTGTATACATCATAACCACCATCACTAAAGGCCATATCAAAACTCTGTAGCACTAACCATTCCAGTGAGGCATTGAATGAGCAGTTCTCCAGTGTCTTACAGTTAGATGTTGAGGCTTCACAGCTAAAGTACATCCACCCCAGTCCTGCCAGGAACATGTCTGTGTATTTGGAAGGGTTCAGTGTCTGAACAAAATTTTTAAAACCACAAATCTCAGCATGGTGGTGTTCAAAAGCAAGAGTCCTGTGGAATGAGTGAAGGATGAAGTCTCTCTTACTTGTAGTGACATCCCACTGTGAGGTGGTGACCCATATTCTCTGCATACCCTGTGATACCCACATTCTAAAGCACAAAATGAGAGTACTCTCTGTGTCACCATAAATGATAACAATATGTGTGGATGATGTCTCAATTTGCTTGTTACACACTTCAGCTCTTGACATGTATAACTCCATGTTAACTGGGATCATGATCACAAAGGCTAAGCAGACTCTTTGGACATCACTTTCTCCCCTCAGATCTGAGAGAAATTGGAGACCCTGGTCATCATCTGAGATGGCCAACCCAACCCAGTTCCAGCTGAAGTGAAGCATCAAAGAGACCATGGCCAGTGCCAGAGCTGTGTCCTTGGGGGCCATCTGATACAGATTGGGAAATTGTTCACGATCACTCAGGATAGGATAGAAAGGTCCATAGGTGAGCTGAAGGACATGAAACACAGGGAGCAGCATGAGGTAGAGGACTGTCAGAAATCTCAATGGGAGCACTGAGGTGGGTGAAGCACCAGTTTCAAATGACAGGAAGGGCAATGTTTCCCTATTACTACAGTTATACTACCCTGTTAGAAACCTGCAGAAAATCACTTTTCTACAATTTGTTCAAGGAAAATCACCTTGACTGTTAATTCCTCTTCTCATCTACATATCAAATGATGAATTGGGAATGTCCCATTGAGTGGCTGATTAATTACACTTGAACTTGATTTACATTATTGTGAAGCCAATCTCCCCCTTACACTCTCCTCAGCATCAGGCTTAGCCAAAAAATGAGAAAGATTCCACACTTTCCCACCCAAACAACTTCACCTGTGGAAATTTGTAGAACTCCAAAAATTGTGCCAGGCTCAAGTATGGTATTAACATTGGTCCTGTAAACATTACACGACATTTGGTCTTAAGTTTACAGCTGTAGTTAAGAAGAAGTCTGTGCCTTTTTGCAGTTATGTATATGAAATTTTGAAATGCTTGCTTATCATGATAATTGTTAGTGAAGAAGTAAAACATGAGAGACACATTTGGTAGAAGATATAGATTCCTGTTGATTTCTTCCACAGCAAAAGCCAAAGGCAGAGTGAACTGGTAGTTTTCAGTTGGTATTCTGAAAATAAAGGCACAGGATTTAGTATGGATAAGGCTCTATAGATGAATACTTTGTAGTTAGTACAAGGATTATAATGCATTTGATGGCATTTTCAGATATAGCTTGACAAATTCCTCTGTGTTGTAAGGTTGGAAAAACAGGAGATGCTTGAGAGCTTGAAAGAAAACCTAAAATGCTGATGAGAGTAGATGTCACAAAAATAACTGTGTTCTTGTCCACTTTGACAGAGAATTTCATCATTTCAATTTGAGTACTGGATGCATATTTGATAAATATGTGTGTGTATCTGTAGGGGACTTGAGAATGCACTTTTCTTTGGGGCCAGAGGAGGAATCTGGATCCTGCAGAGCTGGAATTTTAAGTGGTTTTTAGGTGCCTACCAACATTAGTGGTTGAAACTGAACTCAGATCCTTTGACGGATCATCAGGTGCTCTTAACTGCTGACTCGTGTCTACAGCCTCAGCTTATTACTACTTTCTATATTCCAGATATTTTTCAGTCTAGTATAGCCAGTAGATATTTTCCCATCTGTGTGGGCTACCTCTCAACATACTCAAAACATTTTTTAATACAAACAAAATTAGTTTTATGCAATCATACTTGTTAAAATGTGGTCTTATTTCCTGAGTTATTCGATATATTTAAATGTTTTCTCCATGTTTTTTTTTATCAGATTCATGCTTTCTGTACTTACACTAAAGTCTTTAATCCATTTGGTCTTGATTTTGAAACAGGACAATTGTTAGGAGATACTTCTTTTCGACCTCCGAATGGGCAATTTTTCCACTAGCATTTCTTGAGCAGGCTGTCTCTACTCCAGTTTATACATAGGGGATTATGTACTATTAAATTCAATTCATTTTCCTACAGTGTAGTTTAAAAATGTTTTTCTCTTCTCCCAAATTCTTCTGTGTCCTCCTCAACTGCCTACATACCTAACTTTATATTGATTTTTTCTCTAATTTTCTTTAAAAACAAAACCAAAAAGAGGAGAAAAAAAGGCAAAGAGAACAACACAAGGGGGATTAGAGATTTAGATTAGTTGTAGAACATTGAGTAGCAAGTGTAAGGCCCTGTGTTTGGTTTTCAGCTCCTAGAAAAAAATAAGAAAACCCATAAAAATAAGCATTAAAAAAACAAATAGGCCCTGACTTGCCTTCTGGACCAGAGGTGAGTATCTGGGCCCAGTCCAGACCCCATCCCTGGGCACCAGCCACTCCGGAGAAGACGTGCCCAACTTGGCCCGAGGTTCTGGCCACTGGGCAGGTCCCCTTCTATCCCCACTGGGAAGGATCCCCTTCTCCACGCCCCCCAACAGGCACTGGAATCTCCACGCCGGAGACCTCCACCACTTCCTGAAACTTAGAGACTAGCCCCCAGCTCCCATCCTGCCCAGGACTTCCCTTCTGGACCAGAGCTTCCATCCTGACCTGGACTTCCCTTCTGGACAAGAGCACCTATCCTGCCCCGGACTTCCATTCTGGACAAGAGTGCCCATCCTGCCCTGGACTTCCTGTCTGTACAAAAGATCCCATCATGCCCCAGACTTCCCATCTAGGTAAGAGCTTCCAATCTGCCCCAGAGTTCCCATTTGGACAAGAGAACTCCCATCTGGACAAGAGAGAGAGACTTCCTGAATCTGTCAGCTCTGTCTGAACCAAGTGCACTGATAAGACCAAGAACAAACCACAAGGAGATGGGCAGACATCAAGGCAGAAGAACATACAACAAAATGAAGAGCAATACAGCATCACCAGAACCTAGCCCACCTCCAGCATCTAGACCTGAACATCAAAAATTGGAAGAAGTACTTCCCTTCTGGACCAGAGGTGAGTATCCGCGCCCAACCCGGACCCCATCCCTGAGCACCAGCCACTCTGGGAAGACCTGCCCAACTTGGCCCCAGGTTCTGGTCACCGGGCAGGTCCCCTTCTAGCCCCACCGGGAGGGATCCCCTTCTCCAAGCCCCTCCAGCAGCCCCTGTAATCTCCATGCCCAACCCCGACGCCCATCTGCCCGAGACCACAGCCACCTCCTGAGACTTAGAGACCAGCTCCCAGCTCCCATCCTGCTCCCAACTTCCCTTCTGGACCAGAGACTTCTGGTCCAGATAAGAGCTTCCATCCTGCCCGGGAGTTACCATTTGGACAAGAGAACTCCGTTTTGGACAAGAGAGAGAGACTTCCTGAATCTGTCAGCTCTTTCTGAAACAAGTACACTGATAAGACCAAGAAGGAACCACAAGGAGATGGGCGGACGTCAAGGCAGAAGTACATACAACAAAATGATGAGCAATACAGCATCACCAGAATGTAGCCCGCCTCCAACATCTAGACCTGAACATCAAAAATTGGAAGAAGCAGAAGAAAGTAGCCTTATGAGTAACATCATGAACAAGGTAGAGGCTTGTATAGAGGAAAAGACAAGAAAATTGGAAGAATGCTGTAAACAACAAGAGGAAAGGGCAAACAGATTAGAATAAAACAATAAAGCCCTGCAAGAAAACAATAAAGACCTAGAAGAAAACAATGAAGTCCTGCAGGAAAACAATAAAGTACTGGAAGAAAACAATAAAGTACTAAAAGAAAATCATGAAAAAGCAATGAAACAAACAAAGGAAACAGTCCAAGAACTGAAAAGGGAAATTGAAAAAATAAAGAAGACACAAACAGAGGGAATGCTGGAAATAGAAAATCTGAGTAAAAGATCGGGAACTTCAGATGCAAGTATAACCAACAGAATGCAAGAGATAGAAGAGAGGATTTCTGGCATTGAAGATACAGTAGAAGAAATAGTTTCATCAGTCGAAGGAAACACTAAAGCCAACAAAGTCATGAACCAAAATGTCCAAGAAATTTGGGATACAATGAAAAGACCAAACCTACCAATAATAGGGATAGAAGAAGGTGAAGAATACCAACTCAAAGGCACATAAAATATATTCAACAAAATTATAGAAGAAAACTTTCCCAACTTAAAGAAGGAAATGCCTATGAAGATACAAGAAGCCTATACAACACCAAACAGACTAGACCCCCAAAAAAGTCCCCTAGACACATAATAATTAAACAACTAAATGTACAGAATAAAGAAAGAATATTAAGAGCAGCCAAGGAAAAAGGCCAAGTGACCTATAAAGGTAAACCCATCAGAATAACACCCGATTTCTCAATGGAGACTTTGAAAGCCAGAAGGACCTGGACAGATGTAATGCAGACACTAAGAGACCATGGATGTCAGCCCAGAATAATATACCCAGCAAAACTTTCAATCATCATAGATGGAAGGAACAAGACATTCGAAGACAAAGCCAGATTTAAACAATACCTATCCACAAACCCAGCCCTACAGAAAGCACTAGAAGGAAAATTCTAACTGAGGGAAGTCAGAAACACACTCAAAAACACAGGCAATAGATAAAGCCACAACAGTAAACCCCAAAGAAGAGAAGTACACACACACACACTACCACCAAAAATAACAGGGATGAAGAATCACTGATCATTAATATCCCTTAATATCAATGGCCTTAATTCACCTATAAAAAGACATAGACTTACAAAATGGATACGAAAGCACCACCCATCTTTCTGCTCCATACAAGAAACACATTTCAAATTCAAAGACAGACACGACCTAAGAATAAAACGCTGGGAAAAGACTTTCCAATCAAATGGTCTTAAGAAACAAGCAGGGGTAGCCATCCTGATATCCAACAAAATAGACTTCAAACTAAAATCAATCAAAAGAGATCAAGAAGGACATTACATCCTCATCACAGGAAAGATCCACAAAGATGAAGTTTCAGTTCTGAACATTTATGCCCCAAATCAAGGGCACCCACATATGTAAAAGAAACATTACTAAAGCTTAAACCACATATAAAACCCCACACATTAATAGTGGGAGATCTCAACACCCTGCTTTCACCACTGGACAGATCTCCCAAATCGAAACTTAACAAAGAAATAAAGGACTTAACTGATGTCATGACCCAATTGGACCTAATAGATATCTACAGAACATTCCATTCTAACAAGAAAGAATATACCTTCTTATCAGCACCCCATGGAACTTTCTCTAAAATCGACCACATACTTGGCCACAAAGCAAATCTCAACAGATACAAAACAATTAGAATAACCTCCTGTGTTCTATCAGACCACCATGGTTTAAAGTTAGATTTCAACAACAACAAAAACTACAGAAAACCTACAATCTCATGGAAACTGAATAATGCTCAACTGAATCACCAATGGGTTAAGGAAGAAATAAAGAAAGAAATTAAAGACTTCCTAGGGATCAATGAAAATGAAGACACCACATACCCAAACTTATGGGACACTATGAAAGCAGTGTTAAGAGGGAAATTTGGCCAGGCGGTGGTGGCACACACCTTTATTCCCAGCACTTGGGAGGCAAAGGCAGGTGGATCTCTGTGAGTTCGAGGCCAGCCTGGGCTACCAAGTGAGTTCCAGGAAAGGCACAAAGCAACACAAGAGAAACCCTGTCTCGGAAAAAAAAAGAGGGAAATTCATAGAACTAAATGCCCACATAAAGAAGTTGGAGAAATCCCACACTAGTGACTTAACAGCACACCTGAAAGCTCTAGAACAAGAAGAAGCAAAGTCTCCCAGGAAGAATAGACGCCAGGATATTATCAAACTGAGAGGTGAAATTAATAAATTAGAAACTAAGAGAATAATACAAAAAATAAATGAAACAAAGAGTTGATTCTTTGAGAAAATCAACAAGATAGACAAACCCTTATACAAACTAACCAAAAGACAGAGAGAGAGAGAATCCAAATCAACAAAATCAGAAATGAAAAGGGGGACACAACAACAGACATTGAGGAAATCCAGAGAATTATAAGGTCATATTTCAAAAACCTCTACTCCACAAAACTGGAAAACCTAAAAGAAATGGACATTTTTCTGGATAGGTACCACATACCTAAGTTAAATTAAGACCAGATAAACTATTTAAATAAACCAAAAACCCCTAAGGAAATAGAAACAGTCATTAAAAGTCTCCCAACCAAAAAAAGCCCAGGACCAGATGGTTTCAGCACAGAATTCTACAAGATTTTCAAAGAAGAGTTAGTAACAATACTCTCTAAATTGTTCCACATAACAGAAACAGAAGGCACATTACCAAACTCCTTCTATGAGGCTACAATTACCCTGATTCCTAAACCAAACAAAGATGCAACAAAGAAAGAGAACTACAGACTGATCTCCCTCATGAACATTGTTGCAAAAATACTCAATTAAATACTGGCAAACAGACTCCAAGAACACATCAGAACAATTATCCACCATGATCAAGTAGGCTTAATCACATGGATGCAAGGGTGGTTCAACATACGAAAGTCCATCAATGTAATACACCACATAAACAAACTCAAAGAAAAAAAAACACATGATCATCTCACTAGATGCAGAAAAGGCATTTGACAAAGTCCAACACCACTTCATGATAAAAGTCTTGGAGCGATCAGGAATACAGGGAACATACCTAAACATAATAACTGCAATATATAGCAAGCCAAGAGCCAACATCAAATTAAATGGAGAGAAACTCAAAGCAATTCCACTAAAATCAGGAACGAGGCAAGGCTGTCCACTCTCCCCATACTTATTCAATATAGAACTTGAAGTTCTAGCCAGAGCAATAAGACAACATAAGGAGATTAAGGGGGTACAAATTGGAAAGGAAGAAGTCAAGCTTTCCCTATTTGCAGATGACATGATAGTATACTTGAATGACCCCAAATATTCCACCCAGGAATTGATAAAGCTTATAAACACCTTCAGCAACATAGCAGGATACAAGATCAACTAAAAAAAATCAGTAGCCCTCCTATATACAATGCTCAAAGAAGCTGAGAAGGCAATTAGAGATACATCACCCATTACAATGGCCACAAATGACATAAAATACCTTGGGGTAACACTAACCAAGCAAGTAACACTAACCAAGCAAGTGAAGGACCTATATGACAAGAACTTTAAGTCCCTGAAAAAAGAAATTGAAGAAGATGTCCGAAAATGAAAAGATGCTCATGGATAGGCAGGGTTAATATAGTAAAAATGGCAATCTTATCAACAGCAATTTACAGATTCAATGCAATCCCCATCAAAATATCAACACAATTCTTCACAGACCTGGAAAGAATAATACTCAACTTCATATGGAAAAACAAAAAACCCAGGATAGCTAAAAGAAACCTGTACAATAAAACAACTTCTGGAGGCATCACAATCCCTGACTTCAAGCTCTACTATACAGCTACAGTAATAAAAACAGGTTGGTATTGGCATAAAAACTGACAAGTGTACCAATGGAATCGAATTGAAGACCCTGATATTAAGCCACACACCTATGGACACATAATTTTTGACAAAGAAGCCAAAAGAGTAAAATGGAAAAAAGAAAGTATCCTCAACAAATGGTGCTGGCATAACTGGATATCAACATGTAGAAGGCTGCAAATAGATCCATATCTGTCACCGTGCACAAAACTTAAGTCCAAGTGGATCAAAGACCTCAACATAAATCCAGCTACTCTGAACCTGCTAGAAGAGAAAGTAGGAAGTAGTCTTGAACACATTGGCATAGGAGATCACTTCCTAAATATAACAGCAGTAGTGCAGACACTGAAACAAACAATCAATCAATGGGACCTCTTGAAACTGAGAAGCTTTTGTAGAGCAAAGGATATGGTCAACAAGGCAAAGCGACAACCTACAGAATGGGAAAACATCTTTACCAACCCCACATCTGACAGAGGACTGATATCCAGAATATATAAAGAACTCAAGAAATTAGAGTCCACTTAAGAAATGGGCTTTAGAACTCAACAGAGAATTCTCAACAGAGGAAACTCAAAAGACTGAAAGAAATTTAAGGAATTGCTCAACATCCCTAATCATCAGGGAAATGCAAATCAAAACAACTCTGAGATAACACCTTAAGCCTGTCAGAGTGGCTAAGATCAAAAACACTGAAGACACTTTATGCTGGAGAGGATGTGGAGCTAGGGGAACTCTCCTCCACTGCTGGTGGGAATGCAAGCTTGTACAACCACTTTGGAAATCAATATGGCACTTTCTTAGAAAATTGGGAATCAATCTCCCCCAAGATCCAGCTATACCACTCCTGGGCATATACCTAAGAAATGCTCAATCATACCACAAGAGCACTTGCTCAGCTATGTTCATATCAGCATTGTTTGTAATAGCCAAAACCTGGAAACAACCTAGATGCCCTGCAACTGAAGAATGGATACATAAATTGTGGCACATATACACAATGGTATACTACTCAGCGGAGAAAAAAAAAATGACATCATGCGGTTTGCAGGCAAATGGATGGATCTAGAAAAAATCATCCTGAGTGAGGCAGCCCAGACTCAGAAAGACAAATATGGTATGTACTCACTCATAAGAAGATGCTGGATGTGGAACAAGGATGACTGGACTGCTACTCACATCACCAGTGAGGCTACCTGGAAAACGGGACCCCAAAAAAGACACTGAGAAATGGATGGGATCAACATGAACAGCCTGGTCATGAGTGGGAGCAATGAGGCGCGACGGTCAAGGGAAAGAGAGTGGGAGATCCTAGCTGGATCAAGAAAAGAGAGGGAGAACAAGGAATAGGAGACCATGGTAAATGAAGACCACATGAGAAGGGGAGGAAGCAGAGAGCTAGGGAGGCCTACGAAGATCCACAAAGATACCCCCGCAAAAGACTGCTGGCAATGGTCGAGAGATGGCAGGAACTGACCTACTCTGGTGATGGGATGGCCAAACACCCTGATAGTTGTGCCATAAACCCCATCCATGGACTGAGGAATCTGGATGCAGACATCCACGGCTGGGCCCCTGGTGGAGCACTGGGAGTCTAATTAGTGAGAAAGAAGAGGGTTTATATGAGCGAGAATTGTTGAAGCCAAGGTTGAATAAAGCACAGGGCCAAATAACCAAATGAATGGAAGCACAGGATCTATGAACAAAGACTGAGGGGCCCCCAACTAGATCAGTCCCTCGTACTGGGTGAGACAGTCATTTGGCTTGATCTGTTTGGGAGGCAGCTGTGCGGTGGTGCTGGGTCCTGGGCTCGTTGCATGAGTCGGCTGTTTGAATCCTGGGACTTATGTAGGGACGATTGGCTCGGTCTGGAAGGGGGGGACTGGACCTGCCTGGTCTGAGTCCATCAGGTCGATCCTGGTCCTCGGGGGAGACCTTGATCTGGAGGAGGTGGGAATGAGGGGTGGGCTGGGGGGAGGGGGAGGGGGACGAGAGGGGGAGAACAGGGGAATCTGTGGCTATTATGTGGAACTGAATGGTGTTGTAAAATTTAAAAAAAATTAGGAAAAAAAATTGGAAGAAGTAGAAGAAAACAGCCTTATGAATAACATCATGAAGAAGGTAGAGGCTTGTATAGAGGAAAAGACAAAAAAAATGGGAAGAACACTATATACAACTAAAGGAAAGTGCAAACAAATTAGAAGAAAACAATAAAGTACTGAAAGAAAATCATGAAAAAGCAATGAAACAAATAAAGGAAACAGTCCAACACCTGAAAAGGGAAATAGAAAAAATGAAGAAGACACAAACAGAGGGAATGCTGGAAATAGAAAATCTGAGTAAAAGATTGGGAACTTCAGATGCAAGTATAACCAACAGAACGCAAGAGATGGAAGAGAGGATCTCTGGCATTGAAGATACAGTAGAAGAAATAGATTCATCAGTCAAAGAAAACACTAAAGCCAAGAAAGTCATGAACCAAAATGTCCAAGAAATTTGGGACATCATGAAAAGACCAAACCTACGAATTATAGGGATAGAAGAAGGTGAAGAATACCAACTCAGAGACACAGAAAATATATTCAACAAAATCATAGAAGAAAACTTTTCCAACTTAAAGAAGGAAATGCCTATGAAGATACAAGAAGCCTATAGAACACCAAACAGACTAGACCCCCCCCATAAAACATCCCCTCGCCACATAATAATTAAACAACTAAATGTACAGAATAAAGAAAGAATATTAAGATCAGCAAAGGAAAAAAGGCCAAGTGACCTATAAAGGCAAACCCACCAGAATAACACCCGATTTCTCAATGGAGACTTTGAAAGCCAGAAGGACCTGGACAGATGTAATGCACACTAAGAGACCATGGATGTCAGCCCAGAATAATATACCCAGCAAAACTTTCAATCATCATAGATGGAAGGAACAAGACATTCCAAGACAAAGCCAGATTTAAACAATACTTATCCACAAACCCAGCCCTACTGAAAGCACTAGAAGGAAAATTCCAACGGAAGGAAGTCAGATACACCCTTGAAAACACAGGTAATAGATAAAGCCACAGCAGTAAACCCCAAAGAAGAGAAGTACACACACACACACTACCACCAAAAATAACAGGGATGAAGAATCACTGGTCATTAATATTCCTTAATATCAATGGATTTTTTTTTGTTTTGTTTTTTTTTTTGTTTTTCTCGAGACAGGGTTTCTTTGTGTAGCTTTGTGCCTTTCCTGGAACTCACTTGGTAGACCAGGCTGGCCACGAACTCACAGAGATCCACCTGCCTCTGCCTCCCGAGTGCTGGGAATAAGGGCGTGCGCCACCACCGCCTGGCTAATATCAATGGAGTTAATTCACCTATAAAAAGACATAGGTTTACAGAATGGATACGAAAGCAGAACTGATCTTTCTGCTGCATACAAGAAATACATTTCAAATTAAAAGACAGACACTACGTAACGATAAAAGGCTGAGAAAAGACTTTCCAATCAAACAGTCTTAAGAAACAAGCGGGTGTAGCCAAACTGATATCCAACAAAATAGACTTCAAACTAAAATCAATCAATGGAGATCACGAAGGGCATTACATACTCATCACAGGAAAGATCGACCAAGATGAAGTTTCAATTCTGAACATTTATGCCCCAAACACAAGGGCACCCACATATATAAAAGAAACCTTACTAAAGCTTAAACCACATATAAAACCCCACACATTAATAGTGGGAGATCTCAACACCCCACTTTTACCACTGGACAGTACTCCCAAATCAAAACTTCACAGAGAAATAAAGGACTTAACTGATTTCATGACCCAAATGGACCTAATAGATATCTACAGAACATTCCATCATTCTTCTCAGCACCCAATGGAACTTTCGGGAAAATCGACCACATACTTGGCCACAAAGCAAATCTCAACAGATGCAAACCAATTGGAATAACCTCCTGTGTTCTATCAGACCACCATGGTTTAAAGTTAGATCTCAACAACAACAAAAGCTACAGAAAACCTACAGTCTCATGAAAACTGAATAATGCCCAACTGAATAACCAATGGGTTAAGGAAGAAATGAAGAAAGAAATTAAAGACTTCCTAGAGATCAATGAAAATGATGACACCACATACCCAAACTTATGGAACACTATGAAAGCAGTGATAAGAGGGAAATTCATAGCACTAAATGCCCACATAAAGATGTTAGAGAAATCTAACACTAGTGACTTCAAAGCACACCTGAAAGCTCTAGAACAAGAAGAAGCAAAGTCTCCCAGGAAGAATAGATGCCAGGAAATTATCAAAGTTAGAGGTGAAATCAATAAAATAGAAACTAAGAGAATAATACACAAAATTAATGAAAGAGTTGATTCTTTCAGAAAATCAACAAGATAGACAAGCCCTTATCCAAACTAACCAAAAGACAGAGAGAGCGAATCCAAATCAACAAAATCAGAAATGAAAAGGGGGACATAACAACAGACATTGAGGAAATCCAGAAAATTGTCAGGTCAGATTTCAAAAAACTCTATTCCACAAAACTGGAAAACCTAAAAGAAATGGACAATTTTCTGTATTGGTACCACATACCTAAGTTAAATCAAGACCAGATAAACTATTTAAATAGTCCAATAACCCCTAAGGAAATAGAAACAGTCATTAAAAGTCTCCCAACCAAAAAAAGGCCAGCACCAGATGAATTCAGCACAGAATTCTACAAGATCTTCAAGGAAGAGTTAATAACAATACTCTCTAAATTGTTCCACATAATAGAAACAGAAGGCACATTACCAAACTCCTTCTATGAGGCTACAATTACCCTGATTACTAAACCAAACAAGGATGCAACAAAGAAAGAGAATTACAGACCAATCACCCTCATGAACATTGATACTAAAATACTGGCAAACAGACTCCAAGAACACATCAAAATAATTATCCACCATGATCAAGTAGGCTTCATCCCAGGGATGCAAGGGTGGTTCAACATATGAAAGTCCCTCAATGTAATATACCATATAAATAAACTCAAAAAAAAAAACAATGATCTTCTTACTAGATGCAGAAAAGGCATTTGACAAAATCCAACACCCCTTCATGATAAAAGTCTTGGAGTGATCAGGAATACAGGGAACATACCTAAACATAATGAAGGCAATTTACAGCAAGCCATCAGCCAACATCAAATTAAATGGAGAGAAATTCAAAGCAATTCCACTAAAATCAGGAACGAGGCAAGGCTGTCCACTCTCCCCATACTTATTCAATATAGTACTTGAAGTTCTAGCCAGAGCAATAAGACAACATAAGTAGATTAAAGGGATACAAATTGGAAAGGAAGAAGTCAAGCTTTCCCTATTTGCAGATGACATGATAGTATACTTTAGTGACCCCAAAGATTCCACCCAGGAACTGATAAAGCTTATAAACACCTTCAGCAACATAGCAGGATACAAGATCAACTAAAAAAATCAGTAGCCCTAATATATACAATGGACAAAGAAGCTGAGAAGGAAATCAGCGATACATCACCCTTTACAAGAGCCACAAATGACATAAAATACCTTGGGGTAACACTAACCAAGCAAGTGAAGGACCTATATGACAAGAACTTTAAGTCCCTGAAAAAAGAAATTGAAGAAGATGTCAGAAAATGAAAAGATCTCCCATGCTCATGGATAGGCAGGACCAACATAGTAAAAATGGCAATTTTACCAAAAGTAATCTACAGATTCAATGCAATCCCCATCAAAATGCCAACAAAATTCTTCACAAACCTGGAAAGAATAATACTCAACTTCATATGGAAAAACAAAAAACCCAGGATAGCCAAAGGATCCTGCACAATAAAATAACCTCTGGAGGCATCACGATCCCTGACTTCAAGTTCTGCTATAGAGCTACAGTAATAAAAACAGCTTGGTATTGGCATAAAAACTGACATGTAGACTAATGGAATCTGGTTGAAGACCCTGTCATTAATCCGTACACCTATGAACATATAATTTTTCACAAAGTAGCCAAAAGTGTACAATGGAAAAAAGAAAGCATCTTCAACAAATGGTGCTGGCATAACTGGATATCAATGTGTAGAAGGCTGCAAATAGATCCATATCTGTCACTGTGCACAAATCTTAAGTCCAAGTAGATCAAGGACCTCAACATAAATCCAGCTACTCTGAACCTGCAAGAAGAGAAAGTAGGATGTAGTCTTGAACAAATTGTCATAGGACATCACGTCCTAAATATAACACCAGTAGCACAGGCACTGAGAGAAACAATCAATCAATGGGACCTCTTGAAACTGAGATGCTTTTGTAGAGCAAAGAATACGGTCAACAAGGCAAAGCATTGGAAGCAATGGCCTACAAAATGGGAAAAGATCTTCACCAACCCCACATCTGACAGAGGACTTATATCCAGAATATATAAGGAACTCAAGAAATTAGACATCTAAACGACCAATAGTCCACTTAAGAAATGGGCTATAGAAATAAACAGAGAATTCTCAACAGAGGAAACTCAAATGGCTGAAAGACATTTAAGGAAATGCTCAACATCCCTAATCATTAGGGAAATGTAAATCAAAACAACTCTGAGATACCATCTTATGCCTGTCAGAATGGCTAAGATCAAAAACACTGAAGACACCTTATGCTGGAGAAGATGTGGAACTAGGGGAACTCTCCTCCACTGCTGGTGGGAATGCAAGCTTGTACAACCACTTTGGAAATCAATATGGTGTGCTTTCTTAGCAAATTGGGAATCAATCTTCTCCAAGACCCAGCTATACCACTCTTGGGCATATACCCAAGACATGCTCAATCATACCACAAGAGCACTTGCTCAGCTATGTTCATATCAGCATTGTTTGTAATAGCCAAAACCTGGAAACAACCTAGATGCCCTTCAACTGAAGAATGGATAAATAAAATGTGGTACATATACTCAATGGAATACTACTCAGCAGAGAAAAACAATGACATCATGAGGGTTGCAGCCAAATGGATGGATCTAGAAAAAAATTCATCCTGAGTGAGGTAACCCAGACTCAGAAAGACAAACATAGTAGGTACTCACTATTAGGAGGATACTAGATATGGAACAAGGATGAATGAACTGTTACTCACATCACTAGTGAGGCTACCTAGAAAACAGGACCCCAAAAAAGACACAGGGATTGCCCAATGATGGAAAAAATGGATGAGATCTACATGAACAGCCTGGATATGAGTGGGGGTAATGAAGGGTGAGAGTCGAGGGAAAGGGAGCTTGGGGGAGTGGGAAATCCCAGCTGGATCAAGAACAGAGAGGCAGAACAAGGAATAAGAGATCATGGTAAATGAAGCTCACATGAGAAGACGAAGAAACAAGTGCTAGAGAGGACCACAGAAATCTACAAAGATACCCACACAATAGACTGCTGGCAATGGTCGAAAGACAGCCCGAACTGACCTACTCTGATGATGGGATGACCAAACACCCTAATTGTCATGCTAGAAACACCATCCAATGAGTGAGGGATCTGGATGCAGAGATCCAAGGCTAGGCCCCGGGTGGAGCTCTGGGAATCTAATTAGTAAGAAAGAGGAGGGTTTATATGATTGAGAATTGTTGAAACCAAGGTTGGATAAAGCACAGGGACAAATAGCCAAACGAATGGAAACACATGAACTATGAACCAATGGCTGAGGGGCCCCCAACTGGATCAGGCCCTCTGAATGGGCAAGACAGTTGATTGCCTTGATCTGTTTGGGAGGCATCCAGGCAGTGGGACCAGGTCCTCTGCTCATTGTGTGAGTTGGCTGTTTGAAACCTGGGACTTATGCAGGGACGCTTGGCTGAATCTGGGAGGAGGGGACTGGACCTGCCTGGATTGAGTCTATCAGGTCGATCTCAGTCCTCGGGGGAGGCTTTGCCCTAGAGGAGGTAGGAATGGGGGGTGTGCTTGGAGGAAGGGGAGGGGGTAGGAGGGGTTAGAACAATGGAATCCATGGCTGATATGTAGAACTGAATTGCATTGTAAAATAAAATAAAATAAAAAAAGAAAGTTTGTCAATGTAATACACCATATAAACAAACTGAAAGGAAAAAACCACATGATCATGTCACTAGATGCTGAAAAGGCATTTGACAAAATCCAACACCCCTTCATGATAAAGGTCTTGGAGAGATCAGGAACCCAGGGGCATATATAAATATAATAAAGGCAATTTACAGCAAGCCAAAAGACAACATCAAATTAAATGGAGAGAAACTGAAAGTGATTCCACTGAAATCAAGAACAAGGCAAGGCTGTTTGATCTCCCCATATTTATTCAATATAGTACTTGAATTTCTAGCCAGAGCAATAAGACAACACAAGGAAATCAAGGGCATACAAATTGGAAAGGAAGAATTCAAGCTTTTGCTATTTGCAGATGACATGGTAGCATACATAAGTGACCCCAAAAATTCAACCAAGGAACTCACACAGCTTATAAACACCTTCAGAAATGCAGCAGGATACAAGATTAACTCCAAAAATCAGTATCTCTCCTATATACAATTGACAAACAGGCTGAGAAGGAAATCAGAGATACATCATCCTTTACAATAGCCACAAATGATATAAAATAACTTGGGGTTACTCTAAGGAAACATGCAAAATACCTGTATGACAAGAATATTAAGTCCCTGAAAAAAGAAATTGAAGAAGATGTCAGAAAATGGAAAGATCTTCCATGCTCTTGGACAGGCAGAATTAACATAGTAAAAACAACAATCTTACCAAAAGCAATCTACAGGTTCAATGCAATCCCCATCAAACTCCAACACAATTCTTCACAGACCTGGAAAGAACAGTACTCAACTTCATATGGAAAAACAAAAAACCCAGGATAGTCAAAAGCATCCTGTACAATAAAACGACCGCTGGAGGCATCATGATCCCTGACTTCAAGCTCTATTTTAGAGCTAAGGTAATAAAAAAACAGCTTGGTACTGGCATAAAACCCAACATGTGGACCAATGGAACCGAAATGAAGACCCTGACATTAATCCACACACCTGTGAATACACAATTTTTGACAAAGAAGCCAAAACTGTACGATGAAAAAAAAAGAAAGCATCTTCAACAAATGGTGCTGGCATAACTGGATGTCAACATGTAGAAGACTGCAATATATCCATATCTGTCACCATGATATAACTTAAGTCCAAGTAGATCAAAGACCTCAACATAAATCCAGTTACTGTGAACTTGATAGAGGAGAAAGTAAAAAGTAGTCTTGAATTCCTTGGCACAGGAGATCACTTCCTAAATATAACACCAGTAGCACAAACACTGAGAGCAACAATTAATAAATGGGACCTCTTGAAACTGAGAAGCTTTTGTAGAGCAAAGAATACGGTCAACAAGACAAAGCAACAGCCTACAGAATGGGAAAAGATCTTCACCAACCCCACATCTGACAGAGACTAATCTCCAAAATATATAAAGAATTCAAGAAATTAGACATCAAAATGCCCAGCAGTCCAATTAAGAAATGGAGTATGGAGCTAAATAGAGAATTCTCAACAGAGGAAGCTCAAATGGCTGAAAGACATTTAAGGAACTGCTCAACATCCCTAATCATCAGGGAAATGCAAATCAAAATGACTCGGAGATACCACCTTACACCCATCAGAATGGCTAAGATCAAAAACACTGAAGAGAGCTTTTGCTGAAGAGGATGGGGAACAAGGAGAACCCTCCTCCACTGTTGGTGGGAATGCAAAATTGTATAACCACTTTGGAAATCAATATGGTGCTTTCTTAGAAAATTGGGAATCAATCTTCCCTAAGACCCACCTATAGCACTCTTGGGCATATACCCAAGGAATGCTCAATCATACCACAAGGACACATGGTCAGCTATGTTCATATCAGCATTGTTTGTAATAGCCAAAACCTGGAAACAACCTAGATGCCCTTCAACTGAAGAATGGATAAATAAATTGTGGCACATATACACAATGGAATACTACTCAGCAGAGAAAAACAATGGCATCATGAGGTTTGCAGGCAAACAGATGGATCTAGAAAAAGTTCATCTGCAGTAAGGTAACCCAGACTCAGAAAGACAAACATGGTATGTACTCAGTCATAGTCAAATACTAGATGTAAAGTAAAGGATGACCAGACTGCAATTCACAACTCCAGGGAGGCCACCTAGTAAAAAGGACCCTAAGAAAGACACAGGGATCACCCAACAACAGAGAAATGGATGAGATCTACATGAGCAAACTGGACATGAGGGGAAGTAATGAAGGGCAAGGGTAGGGGGAAGGAGAGCTTGGGGGAGCGGGAGATCCCAGCTGGATCAAGAACAGAGAGGGAAAAAAGGAAAGAGGTACCATGATAAAGGAAGACCCCATGGAAATAGGAAGAAACCAGGTGCTAGAGAGGTCCACAGAAATCCACAACGATACCTCCACAATAGACTACTGGCAATAGTCGAGAGAAAGCCTGAACTGACCTACTCTGGTGATGGGATGGCCGAACACTCAACTGTCATGACAGAATTCTCATCCAGTGACTTATGGAAGCAGATGCAGATTTCCACAGTCAAGTCCCAGGTGGAGCTCCAGGAGTCCAAGGGGTGAGAGAAGGAGGTATTATATGAGCAAGAGATATTGATACCAAGATTAGAAAAAGCACAGGGACAAATAGCCAAACTAGTGGAAACAGGTTTATATGACCTGTGAACCAATAGCTGAGGAGCCCCCATGGAACTGGATCAGGACCTCTGGATAAGTGAGACAGTTTATTAGCTTGAACTATTTAGGAGGCCCCAGGCAGTGGGACCAGGACCTGTCTCAACTGAATTTACCAGGCTGAGCTGAATCCCCAGGAGAATCTTTGCCTTGGAGATAGGAATGGGGGATGAAATGGGGGGAAGGCAGAGGTAGGATGGGAGGAGGAAGAGCAGGGGAATCTGTGGCTGATATGTAAAATTATTTTTTTTAAAATAAAAAAAGGAAAATAAAGAAAAAGATTATCTTAATTAATCTGGGTAAATGTTCATATTTATAAAAGTTTACTATTTTTATAACCCTATTTTTAAAGAAATATTTATTTCATCTAATGTTTAAAATAAAAAATGAGAAAAAATTTATCTTAATTAATCTGGGTAAATGTTCTTATTTATATCAGCTTACTATTTTTTGCAAACTTATTTTTAAAGAAATATTTATTTCATCTGTTTAGCTCATGAGATAAAGTTAAAGACAGTATCCTCTTTTGGTATTATTTTTATATCATTTGTATGGAATTCTGTGTTTTCCTTTGAGCATTGTTTAGTAGTATCTCACCCCTTGTTTCCTTAGTCATCTTTTCACATCTTTTTCCTTTTTGTTTCTTTGATATTTTAAAAGAATCAATTTTGACACAGTTGAAACCTTTATATATTCATATTCTATTTATTAGCTTTATTCATATAATTTTCTTTTTCTTAAATTATTTGAGTTTGTCTTAGTATGTTTATCTTGTTATGTTATTTCTTTTTATCCTATTCTTTTTCTAATTTAAAAACATACATGTTCTAAAATCATGCTATCCATTTTTCTCATGTTCAAAAGTTTTATTGTTTACTTCTGCCTTCTTTTACTATGATATTTTCTTATCATGAGTGCATTTTACCTTTCTTACTAAATTCCTAGCTCTTTGGGATATATATATACACATATATATATATGATATATATTACATTAGTTTGTAATATATATCATATATAAATATGAATATATATATATATATATATATACACACACACACACACACATTTATATTGAAAGAAATTTGTCCTGACTGTGGGCCAGGCAGGACTGGAGAAATCTTCAGGTACAAATGGCACCCAATGGCTCGAGTTTCTACCTTATACCAGAGAATATTTAATAAGTAATTCTAAACAGAACCAAAACCAGGTTCCTGCTCCATGTCTCATATGGGCGGCTAGACACCACAACATGCGGCCTTGAGCTACTCTATTGCGGGTTCACGACATGTGGGTTTGACCTATTCCCAGCGAGGTACACAGATGGTTGTGTAAGCCATGCAACATAAAAAGCGGTTTCTTGGCTACACGCTGCTTTGATAGAGGCATAGACCCACTGTTTCTGAGGTTGATGACTACTCCCAGACCTGTCAGTAAATGTACCACCAATGTGTTGGGAAGCTGAGGTGGGTGGAGCCACCAGCCACAGCAGTTGTTTCAGGCTTAGAATGCTGCAGTTAAAGCAATAGGGTTTTAATAGTTTACAATGTGTGTAAAAAATGCACTTAGGCTTGAAAGAGAGAGACAGGACCATATGCAGCTATATAAACAAATAGATAATTTTTAAAAATAAAGTCTTGGTGGCCTCCGAGGAGAAGCGGGAAGCGGCGGAGGTCGTCGGGGGCGGCGGGCGGGGAGCGCGCTCCTGCTTCCCTGGTGGCGGCTGCTGGACAATGGAGGTGGCTGTGGAGAAGGCGGCTGTGGCGGCGCTGAGCTGAGAGAAGGAGGCCCAGAGCCGGCAGGGCCCGGACTCGGAGAATTGCGGCGAGGCAGCCTGGCTCAACCTGTTGGACACTTGCATCGTGCCCTGCCTGCACTCCTTCTGCCAGCGCTGCCTGCCCGCGCCCCAGCGCTACCTCATGCTGTTGGCACCAGCACTGGGCTTGGCAGAGACCCCTCCACCCTCTCCCGCCCCCGCCCCCGCCCCAGGCTTCCTGGCCGGTGGTCCTTCGCCATTCCCTACCCGAGTTGGAGTCATTCGATGCCCCGTGTGCAGTCAAGAATGTGCTGAAAGACTCATCATAGACAACTTTTTTGTGAAGGACACCACTGAGGTTCCCAGTAGTACAGCAGAGAAGTCTAATCAGGTATGTACAAGCTGTGAAGACAATGCAGAAGCCAATGGGTTTTGTGTAGAATGTGTTGAATGGCTCTGCAAAACGTGTATTAGAGCTCACCAGCGGGTGAAGTTCACCAAAGACCACACAGTCCGGCAGAAAGAAGAAGTATCTCCAGAGATGGGTGTGGTGATTGATGCACACCTTTAATCTCAGCACTTAGGAGGCAGAGGCAACCTGATCTACATAGCAAGTTCCAGGACCCCCAGAGCTACATAATAGAGAAAAACCTGTCCCCCCAAAAAAAGTTTTTTTTTTTATTACAAGGACAGAGGCAGTTGGTGTGACCAGTCAGCGACCAGTGTTCTGTCCATTCCATAAGAAGGAGCAATTAAAACTTTACTGTGAAACATGTGACAAGCTGACATGTCGGGACTGCCAGCTGCTAGAACACAAAAAGCATAGATATCATTTTATAGAAGAAGCTTTTCAGAATCAAAAAGTGATCATAGATACACTAATCACCAAACTGATGGAAAAAACAAAATATATAAAGTATACAGGAAATCAGATCCAAAACAGAATAATTGAAGTAAATCAAAACCAAAAGTAGGTGGAACAGGATATTAAAGTTGCCATCTTTACGTTGATGGTGGAGATAAACAAGAAAGGGAAAGTCCTGCTGCACCAGCTTGAGAGTCTTGCAAAGGACCATAGAATGAAACTTATGCAACAACAGCAGGAAGTGGCTGGGCTTTCCAAGCAGTTAGAGCACGTCATGCATTTTTCTAAATGGGCAGTTTCCAGTGGCAGCAGTACAGCATTGCTTTACAGCAAGCGGCTGATTACATATCGGTTATGGCACCTTCTTCGTGGAAGGTGTGATGCTTCTCCTGTGACCAACAATACCATCCAGTTTCACTGTGATCCTAGTTTCTGGGCCCAAAATATTATCAACTTGGGTTCTTTAGTAATCGAAGATAAAGAGAGCCAGCCACAAATTCCTAAGCAGAATCCTATCATGGAACAGAGTTCCCAGCCACCAGGTGGTTTACCTTCCAACCAGTTATCCAAGTTCCCAACACAGATCAGCCTAGCTCAGTTACGACTCCAGCATATGCAGCAACAGCATCCCCCACCATGTTTAATAAACTTCCAGAACCACAGTCCTAAACCCAATGGACCAGTTCTCCCTCCTTATCCTCAACAGCTGAGATATCCACCAAACCAGAATGTGCCACGACAGATAATAAAACCCAACCCCCTGCAGATGGCTTTTTTGGCTCAACAGGCCATAAAACAGTGGCAGATCAGCAGTGGACAGGCTCCGCCCACAACTGCCAGCAGCTCTTCCTCCATTCCTTCCAGTCCCACAATCACAAGTGCAGCAGGATACGATGGAAAAGCTTATAATTCACCCATGATTGATCTGAGCGCGCCAGTGGGAGGGTCTTACACCCTTCCATCTCTTCCAGATATTGATTGTTCAAGTACTATCATGTTGGACAATATTGCAAGGAAAGATACAAGTGTAGATCATGGCCAGCCAAGACCTCCATCAAACAGAACACTGCACTCACCAAATTCATTAGTGCCATCTCCAGGCCTTGCAGGACCTGTTACTATGACTAGTGTCCATCCCCCAATACGTTCACCTAGTGCCTCCAGTGTTGGGAGCCAAGGAAGCTTGATCAAATGGACACACAGGACCCATAGGAAGGTGACCACAGAGATTTGCATGGCAAAATTGTCCTTCAGGGTCCTGCTTCACAGAGGAAACTGCCAGACATTCTACAGCACACAGAGAAAAGTGACTGAGAGACTCTAGGCCTGTGGACTGAAAACAGATGCCCCAAATTTACAGAAAAACATTAGGTGACTATGCGGGCTGCCAGCTGTCTCTGTCTACTGTCACAAGACTCCCAAAAGTTGCTTGTGCCCTTCTTCTGTTTCTCAGATATTATATCCTTCTGAGGCCTTTGCTGGAGTTGAAGACTAGATAGTTATAATCTCCTCAGTCATGATAAAAGATAAGTTAGATATGAAACCTTAGACTCACAAATATAGGATAGATAGGATATTGATACAAGTTTAATTTTGTGTCTTCTTTAATTTTGCCAAATACAAATAGACTAGATATTGTAATTGTAATTCTTGCTAGATAACTGTTTTTTTATATGTAATTTTACTATGTGAAAGTTAAAAACTTCCTTTTTAAAAAAAAATAAAAGAAAAGGAAAGTGCTGTGGATAACGCTCTGTATAAATAGAATGCTGATTGGCCAGTAGCCAGGCAGGAAGTATAAGCAGGACAAGCAGATGAGAATTCTGGCAAGTGGAAGGCTGAGGCAGAGAGACACTGCCAGCTTCCGCCATGAGAAGATGTTAAGATACGGGTAAGCCACGAGCCACGTGGCAAATTATAGATGAATAGAAATGGGTTCATTTAAGATACAAGAATAGTTAGCAAGAAGCTAATGTCACACACTGATACATGTGACATTAGCAGACTCTGGAAGAGACTTGAATGCACCTTGTGACTACTGAACTCATTGTAGTAGTCTGAAGTTTCTTGTCTTAGGACACCACTGGCTACCTCACAATGGCACCTGTAAAAAGGAAGGCTGCCTATGATAGAACAAAGTAATGAATGCTGTTTTCACTTGGCTTTCTGCCTTGTAAATGGAGGCTAATTGGGAAAAAATTTAAAGACTCACACCTTGATCGTATGAAAATAGTGATTATTAAAAATCAAAACGTATTTTGCATCAGATCTTGGAGATAAGATTGGGAGAAAAGGACAGAAGCTCCCAGCATTGCTCTGCCCATTCACACACCTATTATGCATTATATATCTTGACATTTACATGAAAAACGAAAACACACTTACAGCACATCCAGGGCAAACTCTTTCAAGTCCACCTGCACTTCACTGCTCTGCACAGCAATAAGGTAAAAAACACAACCTGTCACCACCTCTCCATGCTTGTCTTCATTCTGCTTCATTCTCCAAAAGCACTTGGGGTGAGTGAGGTGGGACATGAGGAGGGGGATGTTCAGGAGCCAGAAGAAGAAATGCAGAGTGAGCATCATGTCCTGTCTCCAAATCTCTAAGCCAGTTGTGTGATCTGTCGGTGCATATCAGCTTATCAAATGGATAACCATGTATACACATCGGTTTTTATGTCTGCTGCCCTCTGAAGAAAATACTTACATGGATGAGATGCCTTGCTTTCCAAGAGTCTCCATGACCCTGGAGAAATGTCCAGCATTCTCTGACCTAGGGCTCTACAGCTGATGTCCACAGCAGAGGTAAATCATGGGTTGGAAAACAATCTGAGGACATCTCAGCCTTAGGTCCTATGACATCAACTCATACCCCTGGGTATTGAGGCTCATGGGAGAAAACAATGTTGGGCAGATTGGTCCCAGGACAGTGACAATGAGTTATTTGTTTGAACACCTTTAGAAATGATCTCAGCAGAATGGATAAGAAGATGGACGGATAGATGTGAAGGAAAAGAACTGAAATGACCCATGACAATCAGAGTCCATGTGGACACACTGTGTGTTCTATTCCCAAGTGCAAATAAGAAAGACTCACTCTCATGTGTATGGCATCCACCATTCATAGATCATGAGCAGTATGGTCCATGCTATGTCCGTCACAGAGACCAAATATCCAACCAGTATATCTGCTCTCCATTTTCTGATGCTCCAATAATCAGATGAAATCCACAAATTCCTTGGCTTATATTGTGTACAGAAATGCCCAGGCTATCATTATCCATGAGAAACTAAGTTGAGTATTTGGTTATAAAACATGACCTCCTTCTCTGAAGTCAGTTCCTTCTGATGACCTATTCCTTCAACTTAATCCTTTTTTATCAATTTGCTCATGCTTATCTCAAAACCCAGTAGTGACTCCAAAGCAGCGCTGTGTCTAGTAGCTTAGAACCCTTTAGTAACTGGGAATAAAGCCTGTGTTCAACGTGTAAGCTGTTCTTATTCCATTGTCATGCTCATATAATTGTGGCTGCATTCTAGAGTATGTATTGACAGTGGGAAAGCTCATTGATGAGTGTGGGCTGAGGAAACACCTTTAGATGATATGAACTACAGAGCAAACAGCACAAACATAGAGCAATTACTTGGTGTGGAGGGTAGAGATGTTATTTAGTCCTGGAGATGAGGTACACAGGGCTGGTGTTCTCTGGATCTTGTGGAATATTTAAAAATCAACATTTAACACATGCATGGCCCCCTAGTTCTGTGGTGAGCTGCCTAAGACTGTGTAAGATGTGGATATAGAGAGATGTGATGGGAGTAGATGTTCATATGAAAATGAGAAAATTCATGTTTCAAAACTGAATCTGTATTGATCACAGCAATCAAGAATAATGCTTCCTTTCTACTAATTATTGTTAGTTTTAAATTAGTGCATAACACAATGGGATTTAGTGTTGCGTTTTCATACGTGTGTACCCGTGTACTTTACTGATGATTTCTCCTTTATTACCCACACTTGTCACTCATTTCCTATTGATTTTCTTACTCAGTACAAGCAGCTGCCTTCTGAGTTCAAGTCATATGTGTGTATGTGTTTCATATGAGAGAATATGTGGTAAATTTACACAATGGAGTGTTACTCTGCTGTTTCAAAAATGACATCATCAGCTGGGCAATGGTGGTGTATGACTTTAATCCCAGCACTCATAAGGCAGAGGCAGAGGGATCTCTGTGGGTTCACGAAAGCCATCATGAAATTACAGGCAAATGCATATAATAAGAAAAAAGAAACACCTTGAGTGTGATAATCTATGCCCAGCATGATAAATATGGAATGTATTCACTTATGTGTGGGTATTAGCCATTAGATAAATGATAACCAACCTATAATCCATAGACCCAGAGAGGTTAGGTATAGAAGAAAGCTCTCAGAAAATGCATGAATCTTTCAGGGGGAGAAATAGAATAGAATTTATGGGTGGAATGTGGGTGGGGGACAGGAATGGGGTGTCAGGTGGGCAGGAAGAAGAGAAATGGGTTTGAGGAAGGGAATCTGGGGAGAGACAACTGGAATTCAAGAGCAGTTGATCTCCTAGGTTGCTGAAAGTCATACAGACCTGCTCAGCTCATCATTCACTGTTCAGTTAAAAATGTTGGACTTTCTAACCACTATAGTTTCATCCAGTGGAAATAACAATAATTTTAATTTTTCCCGTCACAATCAAATTTTCTTTTCTGATTAAACTAGAGTGTTATGTAAAAAAGAAAATAATGAGAATTCAGGTTCTTTTCCCAATTATGCCAAGTTGTTTTTGTTGTTAACATTTGATCATTTAACATGACAATTTTTCTGGTAGGTGATTTTTGCAAAACTAAGAAATCACACTCTTAATATGGTATTAGTTTTAAATTTTTTATTAATTTTTAATTTGTGTGTATATGTGTTTGTACGTGCACACATGCATTTGTGTGTAAACACAGACACTTAAAGTGTGAGTGTGGAAGTCAGAGGGTAGTTCTCAGAATCTATCCTTTCCTGTCACTGTGGGATCCTGGAGTTGGTCTCAGAGCCTCAGGTCTGTCTGTATCTCTTGCCAGTGAGACATCTTGCTGGCTGTGATATAAGTTTTTAGTACATCTGCTGTTGTTACTAAAAACAGAAGTTGATCAGGTAATATGGCAGTTTAGAAGCCACGCTAGAACTAGCAAATGATTATAGTTGGGGAAACAAAGGGAACGTGATTATTTCATCACTCCATCAGCTGCTTCTCCAGTCCCTAGAATATAACTACTCAATATTCCAGTATCCACGGTGTCAGCACTCATTGCAAACAATAGTCTGAAGATATTTATTGGAAAATCCCAGATACAAGTCATTCATAAGTTCTAAGTGTCATTTTAAGTAGCATGATAAAATACTGTGTCTTTTCATTCTTTCTTGTTTGAGACATGAATAACTTTGTCCAACATGTCCATATTGGACACGCTACCCACTAATTAACATCTTGGCTATCAGACAAACAGTCACAGCATCTGAATGCTTGTGTTCATATAACACTTACTGAATTTTTTTATTTGAGAAAAATTAGAGTGTTTGGACATTTATATGTCTTTTCATCTAGGCCTTAATTTCTTTTATGTGGTTGTATTTGTAGAATTTCTGTTCTGACAATTCTAATTCCTGTCATAAAGGAAAGTGTTTTAAACTACATAATAGTTATATTAGAATTTTTACTTAAAAATTAAGGAAACCACAGTCTCCATTTCACATTTAATTTAATTATTTTTCCCATTTTTTATTAAGAAATTTTCTACTAACCCTACATACCATCCACAGGTCCCACCTCCTCCCTCCTCCCACCCCGACCCTCCCTCCCAAGCCACTGCTTATCCCCACATCCTCCAAATCAAAGTCTCCATGGAGAGTCAGCAGAGCCTGGCACACCCAGCTGAGGCAGGTCCAAGCCACTCCCGGCCTCACCAAGGCTGCGCAAGGTGCCACAAAGCAAGCACTGGGCTCCCAAAAGCCTGACCATGCACCAGGGACCAATACCCAGTCCCCCTCCCGGGTGTCCCCCAAAGAGTTCAAGCTAAACAACTTTCCCCCATATCCAGAGGGCCTACTCTAGTCCCATGGGGGCTCCAAAGCCACTAGTCCACAATTCATGGGTCTCCACCAATATGAACAGTCATCTCTGCATGTCTTCCCATCATGATCTCACTGTCCACCCCCATCCGCTGAATCCCTCCTCTCTCCACCCGACTGGAATCCCGGGGCTCAGCCTGGTGCCTGGCTGTGGAATCCTGCATCTGCCTCAATTAGTCCCTGGGAAAAGGTCCTATTATCACTGTTAGGATATTCACTAGACCGGTCACTGAAGTAGACCAGTCCAGGCACCCACTGCATCACTGCCAGAAGTCCAAGCTGTGGTCATCCCTGTGGATTCCTGAGAGCTTCCCCGGCACCCTGCCTCTACCCATTCCCATGATGTAGGGCAAGGGATGGCAGACTGCAGCCCACAGCTGGAGAGGCTAGCTGACAGGGAGGGACACATGGATTGTCCAGCACAGGAGAAGTGGGTGGGATCTGCATGAGGCGGCTGAGGGTGGGGGCAGTGGCTGAGGGCAAGGAATGAGGGGTGAGAACAAAGGGAAATGGGAGGGTCCAGCTGGAGCAGGGAGGGAGTGGGAGATCAGGAAAAGGGATACCATGATGACTTGAAACTTTAAAGGACTTCACGAATAAGAAAATTATCTCTGGCAGAAATGAATCCTATAGTTACATATTATTAAATAGAAACTATGCCTTATATGAAAATCAAAATATGGATGAATAGACTAGTATATCATCTTTTTTGGAAAATTCAAAATTACTGATTGTGTTCTCTTGGAATTGAGGTTTAAATTTTTCTCCAAATGGACTTCTCTTTCTATTTAATAATGTTATTTTGTATGCTGTGGTGTCCTGTGGGTTTTGCTGTTTATACAATATTTTGATTAACTTTTTGAATATATAATCTCTCATATTTACATCATACTCACCACCAAGTCCTCCCAGATCCAGCCCTTACCTCACCTCCAGCATTTTATCCTCTGTATTTTATGTAAGCTACTATGCCATATATGTTGCCCATATACTACTGGATATGTGGTCATTTACTATAACATGGTTGATCTAGCAGGTGCCATACCTTTAATAAAACCTGATTCTCCTTCTGGAGGCTGTCACAGTTCAGTAGCTTCCCAGCCATGGGGATTAAGGAGCCGCTCCCATCTCCATTCTTGGTTAAATGCATTGCTCATCTACAGGCTTTGTTCTGGCAAACAGAGTTTGTATTAATTCATGAGTACAGCAATCCTATTTTGTACAGAAGATATTGCTTTGATGAGGTGGTCCATAACCTCTGATTCTTGAAAACCTGTTCTTATCTTCTGTCATGGTGGTCCCTGAGCCTATGTCAGTGGGTTGATATATTTTTCCAAATGTGACTGACCATTCTACTGACACTCACTCTCTGCACTCTGATGACTTCTGGGCATCTGTGTTAGCGACTCTCCACTGCACAAATGTGCTTCGCTAATGATGTCTAGAGATGCACTAAGCAGGAAATGTGGAGATATGAATTTAGAGGACTGTTTGATACTATGTTCACTTAGATAACTAATAGGAGTGATTTGCCCTTGGGGATCTTGACCAGATTCTATCACCAGGCATGCATTTCTGTCTACTGAGCACACCTTGAATCCAATAAGAAAGTAGTTGGTTACCAATAGAACATTTATGCCACTGCTGCAGATAAGGCATATCCTGCCTTACCAGTTGTTACCATATCTAGCCTGTAGAGGGGTACTTTCATTTCTATCTTGATGAGTTTGATTTTAATTTATCATTATATACATTTAAATTTTCTAATAAAAGAATAAAATCAAACACAAAAATACACAACCCCTAAAATATGTGTGTATATCATGAAACTATCAATCTTTCTATGATAAAATTGCTTGCTTTCTTGATATCTTTGAAGCCTTATATAACCACAGTTACTATTCATTTATGTATGTAAATGAGCATGTGATATCAAGGAGCTAGTCACATTTGTCTTCTCACACTGATAAATGAACTTGGTTTTAGGATACATATGACTGAACATAGAACACATTATGGAGTTCTGAGAGCTAAACTTAAACAGATAATTTCAGACTCCAAACAGGAATACAACAACAACAACAAATACCCCATATTATACTGAAGGAATTGTATAAAGGCACGTCATTCTTAAAATTACAAAACTCACCCAAATATTTACACATATTCTTTTTCCAGCATGATTGTAGCACAGAATTAAAAATTTGTATCTTCTTACAAAAGATGGATAGACCTCATGATCCTGGAACACTGAGGATAAAAAGGTTTCACTGTGTCTTTTATCCTCTGAAATGGATGGAGAAAGAATTGTCTTTTGGAATCCACTACAGACAATCTTAGACACCCTTGCATTGTTGTTACAACACTTTATTCTTTATCTAAGCCATGACACAGGCTGTAATTTATTAAAGAAACCAAATAATATGAAGCCCATCCACAGTTAACCTATTCTTATTTGATTACTTCAAAAACCAACCAATTTCTAAAGAAGAATTACAGGGTATCAGAGATTAGATTATTATTAAAAGTTGTGGTGAGACACAATAATCTTCCTCAAGGTACAGGAAACTGGATGCAAGGTGATATTTAGTTAAAGTTGAGTGGTTTTCAGAATAGGAACCCTCTCACCATCTGTGCACAATGATCTACAGAGAAGCTGCTGTAGTGTTCACTAGGGGAGGAATACCATCTGCATTTTATTTTATTGTTCTGCAAAAGACCCAAAGCAAATTTTACCATCGCATCATGGAACAAAACCCACGGACAACCTGATCTCACATGGCAAAAAGCAAGAAGCAACACCACTGAAGCCAGGAAGAGGACAGAGATGCCCACTCTCCCCACTCCTTTACAAAACTGTGGTTAGGGTACTACCTGGATCAATAGGCAAGAGAAGGAAGTCAGAGAGGACACAGAGAGAAAAAGAAGTCAAACTGCCCATATTTGTGATGCCAAAAGTTCTACAGAAAATAATCTAGAAATCATCAACTGATTCAGCAATTTTGGCAGAAAGAAAATCGACTGCTCAAATGAATATCTTTCCAATTCATCAATAACGAATGCACAGAGAAGAAATTCATAAACATATTCCCATTCACAAGAGTCTCAAAAATTATCTAGTAATAAATCTGAACAAAGAAGTCAATATACTCTATAATGAAAAACTTTAAACCTCAAAGA
Organism: Peromyscus maniculatus bairdii; assembly: GCF_049852395.1. NCBI lineage: Eukaryota > Metazoa > Chordata > Mammalia > Rodentia > Cricetidae > Peromyscus > Peromyscus maniculatus. The sequence goes on from NC_134852.1 coordinate 4,003,978, forward strand.
AACAGAGAAACACAATAGAAAACAGACATTCCATATAAGTATATAAGAATTTAAAAAAATAAAACCAGAGATGAAAGTGGACAGATTACCACAGGAATAGGACATGATGTCGGCTCAGCTTGGTAACATTTCAGCTGTCTGTGAGGGAAAGAGGGCAAGCTTGAGTAACTCTTCATGGATAGGGAAATAAAGCTGACATAGTTGATGACACATCTATATTTTTGTAGCTTAGAAGAGAGAGAAGGAGAAGGAAGGCTGGAGCCGACACACCACTATTAAACCTCTGAATATTGTCTATATCTCTGCAGGACCTCAATCACACTGTAGTATCTGTACATTAATTAAGTAAAATCAACCCTGGTTCAGGGATCTCAGCCTGCAACTAGTTGAATAGAATTAGCCATAGAGCATTCAGATGAATCAGGAATATAGACAAAGAGACATCACAGGAAGGGGTAGGGAATGATGCAGAATTTCGTGCTTTGTTTTGCTTTGGGACAAATGGAGAGACATGTCTATTGCTACATCTCCAGTGAAACAGGAAGGTCAGATGGATGTTTCTCAGTCTCTCTAATTTAACAGATTTTACTCTCACATCTGATTTTTGAGTCTTTGTTATTAAATAAAATGATAACATTTTAGTTTAAACTTACGTAGAACAACCACCATGTACCCAGACCCGGGGACTGGAAGTCCCTCAAAGCTACAGCCTGAGTGGCTGTGACTATGGGGCTGTGGGGCTGAAGACAGTAATTAAAGTATCAGTAGATTCATGTGCAGCTGCTGAGCTGACAGAAGAACATCACTGTATGTTCTCATAAACCCATAGGAAGAGAGATTTGAACTTCAAATCAGGATTGCCCTAAATCATTCAAACCATTGCTGTGCAATTGAGTTGATTTTTATGACAATTTTCTTCTTTCTGATTGTTTCTCCCTACAGCTTATTTTTGGGCCTTTTGATGCTACCCTGAGTGAACAAAGGTTTTCTTCCCTGTACCAGGTGGCCCCTAAGGACACATATCTGACACTTGGCATTGTATCATTGATGATTAATTTCCACTGGAACTGGGTTGGGCTGTTCATCATAGATGATGACAAAGGTGCCCAGATTCTGTCAGATTTTAGAAGTGAGCTGGAGAAAAGGCAGTCTGCATAGCATTTGTGGAAATAATTCTAGCTATCAGAGGTTCATTTCTGACCACACCCTGGAAAAATCAGGTGCAAATCCTAGAATCATCAGCAAATGTGATTATTATTTATGGGGACACTGATTCTCTGTTGATTTTAATAGTAAATATAAAGCTGAAGTTACTTACATGGAAAGTCTGGGTCCTGAACTCACACTTGGATCATTTCAAATTTGATAACTTTTTCCTGTTAGACACATTGCATGGGACCCTTATTTTTCACACCATAAGGAGAAGATCATTAATTTTACAGATTTTATCCAGACAGCCAATCCTTACAAATACCCACAAGACATTTATCTTCATAATTGTAGCTTTCATTCTTCAATTGCTCCTTTTTGAGGGAAGACTGTAAAATTGTGCATAACTGTCTGTGTTTGCCTCCTTGGGATTTTTGCCAGGGAACAGGTTTGATATGGCCATGAGTGAAGAGAGTTACAATGTGTACAATGCAGTGTATGCTGTGGCCCGCAGTCTACATGAGATGACTCTCAACCAAGTACAATTTCAAACTCCTGAAAAAGGAAAAGAGATGGTATTCTTCCCATGGCAGGTAAGGGAACTCTGTAGTATTATAACATTAGCAACATGCCACTCTAAGGGTTTATAAATGCGCTAAAACTAGACAATGCATAGTTTAGATTATTTTGTCAAAATCTATGACAGAGACTGTGCAAGGAGGAGTCTGCTTATCTTCCATATGTAGTTGTATTGCAAAGGGTCATACAATATTTTTCAATAATAAAAGTCCATTAACCCCAGAGATTTCACACAGCAGAAAAGACAGACAGAGAATTGTCATAATGGACATGGATATTTCTAAAATGCTTATGTTACATAAATGAACACTCATAAAATCATTCATTTCACATAGTGAAAATCTAAATATTTTCAAAACTTAATTGATGTGATTAAATACTCTTTTTTATTTTATTTATTTTGTTTTATGAATATTAGTGTTTTGACTGTGTAGCAGGAATCTTAAAAGTTCTTATTAATAAAATCAAACCCGGATATCTGGGTGAGGGGGTCAGGTCCCCTGGCACTGGAGTTACAGACAGTTGTGAGCTGCCATGTGGGTTCTGGGAATTGAACCCCAGTCCTCTCTAAGAGCAGTTGGTGCTCTTAACCTCAGAGACATCTCTCAGGCCCAGGTATGAATATATTTTGAAAGAAGGTGGGAGTTTTCTCCATGTGCATATATGACTTAGGAGTGCTTGGTTCTAAGATTTCTAATAGAACTGATTGGAATATTTTAGAACCATAATGATGTTTTCAATATCCTTGGGTATAATTTGATTGATATGAGTGATACCTATGTTAAAGGCGCTTTTCACAATAGGGGTTAAAATCAGGAGATGCTGCCTAATTCTGCCTCTGTTGCACATCTCTGGAGTTTATGTAACTAACGTAAGAGCATGCATCTCTTCCAGCTGAGCCCTTTTCTAAAGAACACTAAACTCATCAATCATGCTGGAGACCAGGTGGTCCTGGATTGGAAAAGAAAATCACATGCAGAATATGACATTCTTAATTTTTGGAATTTCCCAAAAGGTCTAGGGATAAATGCAAAAGTAGGAACATTTTCTCCAAATGATCCAGAGGGCCAGAAATTGTCCTTATCTTCTCACTTGATACAGTGGGCCACAGGATTAACAGAGGTGAGTTTCATCTTACTCCATTATTTTGACCTGTATGTACATTTCAAAAAAATGTATTTCTGTGTGTTATGACCCTTTCCTGCCCACACAGGACCAATTTATAAACACATAATGACCACCGATATAGAGGACTGTCTTCATATATAATTTTTCTGAATGAAGTATTTATTTTCCAATCTGACCATTTATTTAATATACTATATACTGTATCTCTTTCAGGATGACTTTCATCATTGTCATAGATCATCTGACAAAAGATTTATTTTGGACCCATCTTGAAAGGTTTCAGTCAATGGTCAGTTGGCCTTTTACTTCTAGGCCCCTGTCAAGACAGAAAAGCATGATGGAAATATTTAAATGTGTTACTTGTTTGTTTTGCTCTTTGCATTAAAGGAGGTTTTCCTTGGGTCACAGTTTGAAGGTATATTAACTCACTGCAGGAAGTCATATTTTTAGGTGGTAGAGATAGCTGTTCACATTGCATCAACCGTCAGGATGCAGAGATAGCTGAATGCCACTGTTATCATCCTTTCTTCCTACATTCATTAGGGACCAGGACCAATAAATAACTTGAGGTCACCCACTTTAGAGAGTTTTTTTACCTCATTTAACCTGTAGCTGGAGTTTTCTCCAGTCCTGCCTAGCACCATGGTCCCTGAAACCACTTATAAAATAATCCCTCAGAAACTTACATTAATTAAACTCCTGGACCATTAGCTCAGGCCTACCATTGACTAGCTCTTACACTGAACTCAGCCCATTTCTGTTAATCTATATGTTGCCATGTGTTCTGTGGCTTTACCTTTTGCCTTTACATGTTGCTCCCTGGACAGCAGGCTGGCATCTCTCCTTGGCTGCCACCTCCCAGCTGCTCTTCTCTGTTTGTCCCACCTCTCCTATACTTCCTGCCTGGCTACTGGCCAATCAGTGTTTTATTTATCAATCAATCATAGCAACATATATTCACAACATACAGGACATCACACAGCAGTAACCTAATGTAGAAAACCTTTCACAGTAGTTCTCTTAGATTGGTTTCCACGGTGATTCTAAGATGAACCACTACCGTGGAAGACAAGATGAATACTTACCATGAAAGAAAAAAATTATTTTCCTTTCTATCCAGGAGTCAAGAGACAATAGGTTTGTAGTTTCACCAAGACATGCTAACAAGGACCTAAATTCTTACTTTTATGCCTCATCTCATAATCTTTCAACAATTTTTCAAGACAGTGATGTTATTAGGGTCAAGCTTTTACTACATGGGCCTCTGAATGACTCACCTTAGCAATAAAAAGTTCAACTATCTGCATTTAGAAATATTAGCATAAATAAATTAATAATTCTATATTCAAAAACATTCTACTGGAGGTTCCATAAAACATTACCCTTTGCTAACATTCATTTTATTATTCTAAGATTCCTCAGTCTGTATGCAGTGAGAGATGTCATCCTGGATTCAGGAAAACCCACTGAGAGGGGGAGGCTGCCTGTTGCTATGACTGGAAACAATGCCCAGAGAATGAGATTTCCAATGAGACCGGTACATGTCAATCATGCAGAAAACATCACAGCTCTCCACATCTGCAATGTCCAAGCAAAGGAAAAATATCTGTAAGTGAAGTGCAATCAATTCACATCTGTAAAGACAATCCTCTTCCTTCCAACTGTTAGAAAACAACACATTGAAATTCATTTTCCCACTGAAATAACACATTCTTGATTTAAAATTCATACCTGCTTTGTATTCTTGAACCAATGTGAGCATAACTGCCTACAGAAAATCACTCTTCCCACACCAGTGCTGTATAATTCATTTCATAATAAACTTTGTCTTGGTTTCTTTTCTACTTCTATGAAAAGGCACCATGACCAAGCAACTTATGAAAGAAGATATTTAATTAGCTAACTATTTAAGACTGTTAAGAGTCCATGAGGGCAGAAGAGAAGCATGTGTGGTAGGTTAAGTGAGAATGGCCCCCATAGGTTCATACGTTTGAATACTTGGTCTACAGTTGTGAAACTGTTCGGGAAGTATTAAGAAATGTGGCCTTATTTAAGGAGGTCTGTTATTGAGGGTGGAAATGGTGCTTTAAAGCCTGCTTCATTTCATTCCCAATTCTCTCTCTCTCTCTCTCTCTCTCTCTCTCTCTCTCTCTCTCTCTCTCTCTCTCTCCCTCCCTCCCTCCCTCCCTCCCTCCCTCCCTCCCTCCCTCCCTCCCTCCCTCCCTCCTCTCTCTCTCTCTCTCTCTCTCTCTCTCTCTCTCTCTCTCTCTCTCTCTCTCATCATGCCTATAGATCAGATGTTAGCTCTCAGCTATTTTTCCAGCTCCATCCTTCCATCCTGCAGCTTGCCATGTTCTCCATCTGGAACTGTGAGCCTGCAGGTTAAATTCTTTCTTTTATTTGTTGTCTTGGTTATGATATCTCGTCACAACAGTAGAAATTTAACTAAGACAGCATGACAACAGGAACAATTGAGACTTTACATACTGATCCACAAGTAGGAGACAGGGAGACACGCTGTGAATGACAAGAACCTTAAAACCTTTCTACAGCAACAGCGCTGTCTCAAAAGGTCCAGATCTCCTAATCCTATTTTCAAATAGCTCCACTAACTGGGGGCAAGTCATACAAATATGTGATGTAAGGGGGGACATTTTCATTCAAACCACCGGAGTTTACTCCCTTACACCCATAGTCTTGTGAGCCTATCATAGCTTTATTTTTAACTTTATTTAAATTTTAGGATAACTCTAAAAATACAATACATCTTGAGCACAGCCTTCCTACCCTTCCCTCCACCCACCCACTCAAACTCCCCTTCTTCCACAGATCCACTGTTTTTCAGTTTCCTTCCAAAAATGACAGGCTTCTGGGTGATATGAACTGAACTTGACATAACAAGATGCATAACATAAGATTTAGCATAAACTCTCATATCATGGCTGGACCAGACAATCCAGTAGGACAAAAGAGTCCCATGTGCAGGCAAAAGATACCTCCACTTCCAACTGTTATGAGTCTCACAAAAATCCCAAGCTAAAAAAACACAGCATGTATTCGAAGGCCTAGCACAGACCCATGGAGGATCTCTGATTGCTGTTTCAGTCTCTGTGAGCCATGGTGAGTCCTGTTTATGTGATTCTTTGGGCCATTTTCTCCTAGTGACTTCAACCTCTCTGGCTCCTACAATCCTTCCTCCTCCTCTTCTGTGTAGTTTACCAAACTTCCTATAAAGTTTAGCTATGGGTCTCTGCATCTCATAAGCTGCTGGAGTAGGTCTTCCTGATGATAACTGGGCTAGGCACCAATCAATGATGATATCAGAATATGATTAGAAATCATTTCATTGACTTTTTTCTTTGTTTCCTTATTTCTTTTTTCTTTTAAGTAGTGTGTGGTTCTCTTCTAAGACTCTGAGAATTCAGCTTCATGTTCCTGGCCATCCAGCCAGTGTCAACTATGGGTTGTTTCTCATGACTTGAGCCTCAAGACAGATCAGTCACTGATTGGCCATTCCATAAGCTTTGAGTCACCATTACCCCAGCACAGCTTGTTGGCAGGGCAGGTTGTGCGTGAAAAGTTTGGTTGCTGATTGGTGTCCAATTCCCAACAAAGAGAGCCTAGCCTGATGAAATAAGATGGTTTTTTTAGGCTCCATTGTGGGAGCCTGTTTTCGGGTTCCTCGTGGCTTTACCCAGCAGGTCCGCAAAGAGGATGATTAGGACCACGGGCCTGAATGCAGGTGTCTGAGATGGTCTGCACTTTCCTGTGCTGCTGCACCCCTTGGCGTCTCTATAAAACCCTGGACCAGAGACAGGGCTCATTGGAAAAGGTTCCAGGCCTTCTCGAGGCTATCCTTTATTTTCTATCTGTTTATCTCCACAAGATTCTCCGCAATAAATCCTTCTATCTAATATTTCCTGCTGCTCACACTCAAGAAAACTCTGGGGAGCTGTGGGGTTGGTGCGTAAACGCCCCACACTCCATATCCTACATTACTAGGTATCCTCTCAAGGGTTAACCTCATAGCTTCAAGAAAGTCTCCACTGTACCAGATTTCCACATACTTCCCTATATATCCACCTATTCCAATAGTCTCTCCTCCTACTCTCTTCCTGTGTCCCCCACTCTACACCTCATCCCTCCCATTCTCATCTCCACCTGCCCTCAGAACACCCACAAAAATCAATTACATTTCCCTTTCCCAGGAAGATCCATTTGTCACCTCTAGAACTCTTCTTGTTACTTAGCCTCTGCTTGTCTGGGGATTGTAGTGTGATTATCCTTAACAGCTAATGTCCACTTATTGGTGAGTACATATCATGTTTGTCTTTCTGGTTCTGGATTACCACACAAAGTATGGGTTTTTTTCCTAGTTCTGTCCATTTACCAACAAATTTCATGATGTCATTTTTTTTCTAACAGAGGAATAATACTACGTTGTGTAAATGTGCCACATTTTCTTTATTCAGTCTTTGGTTAAGATATATATAGAGAGAGGGTTTCCAGTGTCTAGCTATTATGAACAACACTGTTGTGATCAGGGTTGAGCAAGTTTCTTTATGGGAGGATGGAGGATCCTTTGGGTTTATGCCCAAGAGTGGTATATCTGGGTCTTGAGGTAGGTCAGTTCCCAATTTTCTGAAGAATCACTATATTGATTTTATAGTGGCTGTACAAATTTTCACTCCCACCAGCATGGAAGTGTGTTCTCCTTGCTCTGTGTCTTCACTAGCATAAGTAGGCACTTGTGTGATTGATCAGAGCCATTCTGACTGGTGTAAGATGGAATCTCGAAATCTTTTTGATTTGCATTTCCATGATGGCTAAGAATGTTAAACATTTTTTGGATGTTTCTCAGCCATTTTGGTTTCCTCTATTGAGAATTCTCTGTTTACTTTCAGACCTCATCTTTTCATTTGCCTATTTGGTTTGTTGATGTCTAGTTTCTTTAGTTCTTCATATCATTTGGATATTTGCCCTCTGTTTGATGTAGAGTTGGTGAAAACCTTTTCCCATCTGTAGACTGCCATTTTCTCCTATATATGGTATCTTTGCCTTAGAGTAGCGTTTCAGTTTTATGAGGTCCCATATATTAGTTATTTATCTTAGGGCTTGTGGTATGGGTTCTCTGTTCAAGAAGTCACCTCCTGTGCCAGTGGCTTCAAGGATACTCCCAACTTTCTCTTCTGTTAAGTTCAGTGAAATTGTTTTCTTTTACAGTGAGTCTGCTTTTATGTTGAGGTCTGATTCATTTGAGTTCTATGCAGGATGATGACTACAAATCTATTTGTGTTCTTTCACATGCTGACATCCAGTGAAATAAGTACCATTTGTGAACGATGTTTTCTTTTTCCATTGTGCCTCTCTGGCTTCTTTATCAAAATTAAGGTATCCATAGGAGTGTGCATTTATGTCTGGGTCTTCCATTAAATTCCATTGATCAACCTATCTGTTTTTATGCCAATACTTTATGGGGTTTACTACTATACTTCTGTAGTGCACTTTTAAATCAGGGATGGTGATACCTCCAGCAGTTCTTTTATTGTACAAGATTGTTTTACCTATCCCGGTCTTTTGCTTTGCCATATGAAATTGAGTCTTATCTTTTCAACTCTGTAAAGACTGAGATTGTGTTGCAATTTTGACATGGATTGCTTTTGGTAAAATGGCTGTGTTTTCCTATGTTGAACCTACTGAACCATGAGCATAAGAAATCTTTCCATCTTCTTAGATAGTCTTCATTTTTTTCTTCAAACACTTGAATTTCATGTTATGCAAGTCTTTCACTTGCTGGGTTAGTGTTTCCCCAAAAGATTTTATATAGTTTATGGCGATAGTGAAGGGTGTTGTTTCCCTGATTTCTTTCTCAAACACTTTGTAATTTGTAAAGAGGAGAGCTACTGAATTTTTTAATGAAACTTGTTCCCAGCCACAATCCTAAAGGGTTTATCAGCTCGAGGAGGTCCCTGCAGAATTTTGGCATCAATTACGTATACTGTCATATCATCTGCAAATACTGATACTTCCAATTCTTTCTTTTCAATTTGTATGCCCTTTATCTCCTTCAGTTGTCTTATTGCTCTAGCTAGAACTTCAAGTACTATACTGAGTAGTTACAGAGGAAGTACACAACTTTGTCTTATTCCTGAAATTAGTGGAATTTCATGAATTTCTCTCCATTTACTTTGATGTTGGCTACAGACTTGATGTAAATTGCCTTTGTGAAGATTAAGTTTGCTCCTTGTATCCCTAATCTCTCCCAGACTTTTCTTATGAAGGGTGTTGGATTTTGCCAAAGGACTTTTCAGGATCCAATGAGATAATCATATACAATTTTCTTTCTTTCAGTTTGTTTATATGGTAATTATATTTATTGATTTGCATATGTAGAAAGATCGCTTAATCTCTGAGATGAAGCCTACTTGATTGTGATTGATGATCCTTTTGATATGTTCTTGGATTCTATTTGCAAGAATTTTATTGTATTTTCACCTGAATTCAAAAGGAAAATTGGTCTGTTATTCTCTTTCTTTCTTGACTCTTTTCATGTTTTGGGTATCAGAGTGACCATGATCTCAGAAAATGAATTTAGCAATTTTCCTTCTGTTTCTAATTTGTGGTATAATGTGAGGTATGTTGGTATAAGCTCTTCTTCAATGTCTGGCACTGTGCTTTTTTTTTTTTTTTTTTTTTTTTTTTGCTTGGGAGAGTTTTAATGACTACTTCTATTTCCTTAAAGGTTATAGATTATTTAAATTGTTTATCTGGTCTTTGTTTTTCATTTTATTTTATTTTACAATACCATTCAGTTCTACATATCAGACATGGATTCCCTTGTTCTCCCACCTCCTGCACCCTCCCCTTCCCCCCAGCCTACCCCCCATTCCCAACTCCTCCAGGGCAAAGCCTCCCCTGAGCACTGAGATTGACCTGGTAGACTTAGTCCAGGCAGGTCCTGTCCTCTACTCCCAGACTGAGCCAAGCATCCCTGTATAAGTCCCAGGTTTCAAACAGCTAACTCATGCAATGAGCCCAGGACCTGGTACCACTGCCTAGATGCCTACCAAACAGATCAAGCCAATCAACTGTCTCACCTATTCAGAGGGCCTGATCCAGTTGGGGGCCCCTCAGCCTTTGGTTCATAGTTCATGTGTTTCCATTCATTTGGCTATTTGTCCCTGTGCTTTATCCAAACTTGGTTTCAACAATTCTCGCTCATACAAACCCTCCTCTTTCTCACTAATTAGACTGCTGGTGCTCCACCTATGGAGTAGCCATGGATCTCTGCATCCAGATCCCTCAGTTGTTGGATGGGGTTTCTAGCATGACTATTAGGGTGTTTGGCCATCCCATCACCAGAGTAGGTCAGTTCAGACTGTCTCTCGACCATTGCCAGCAGTCTATTGTGGGGGTATCTCTGTGGATTTCTGTGTTCCTCTCTAGCACTTGTTTCTTCCTTTTCTTATGTGATCTTGATTTAATTTTACTAAGTTGCATCTATCCAGAAAAATTTTCCATGTCTCTTAGATTTTCCAATTTTTTTTTGAGTACAGTATGACCTAGTGATTCTTTGAATTTCCTTGGTGTCTGTTGTTATGCCCTCCCCTTGTCATTTCTGATTTTGTTAATTTGGGTATTACCTCTCTGCCTTTTAATTAGTTTGGATGGCAGTATATCTATTTTGTTGATTTTCTCAAAAACCAACTCTGTGTTACATTGAATCTCTGTATTCTTCTCTTAGTTTCTATTTTCTTGATTTCAGCCTGCAATTTGATTATTTTTGCCATCTTCTCTTCTTGGGTGTTCTTGCTTCTTTTTGTTCTAAAGCTTTCAATGAACTGTAAAGTTGCTGGTATTAGATCTCTCCACTTTTTATGTAGACACCTTTTTCCAACATTTTACTCAGAGTTAATGTCTATATTTGGGGTTTGGTGTGTTTCTTGTGTGCAGCAAAACAATAGATTCTGTTTTCATATTCATTCTCTTACCTATGTCTTTTTCTTGGGAAATTGAGTCCATTAATATTAAACATATTAATGATCAATGATTGTTAATTCCTGTTTTCATAGTGGTGGTGGGTTTAGAGTGTGTGTGTGTGTGTGTGTGTGTGTGTGTGTGTGTGTCTGTGTCTGTGTGTGTCTGTGTGTTTCTGTTCTTTTTTTTTTTTTGTTGGTATGAGATTATCTATTGACATAATGTAGTGGATGTAGTTAACCTCCTTGGAGTTTTGGTTGGAGTTTTGCTTCCTATACCTTCTCTAGGGCTGGATTTGTGGGTAGATATTATTTAATTGTGACTTTGTCATGAAATATCTGGTTTTCTCCATCTAAGCTGATTGGGAGTTTCGCTGGATATAGTGGTCTGGGCTGGCATCAGTGTTCTCTTAGACTCTACATAACGTCTCTCCTGACTCTTCTGGTTTTCAGAGTCTCCATTAAGAAGTTGGGTGTATTCTAATGGGTGGGCCTTTATATGTTACTTGTTTTTTTTTTCTTTTTGGGCTTCTAATAGTTGTATTAGAACATTGTTCTGTATGTTTAGGGTTTGATAATTATATAGCTTGGAGATATTTTTTCTGGTCCAATCTCTTTGGTGTTCTGTAGGCTTCTTGTACCTGTATAGACATGTCCTTCCTTAGGTTAGGAAAATTTTCTTCTAAGAATTTCTTGAATTTATTTTCTAACCATTTAAGCTGGTATTCTTCTTCTATTATTATTATTCTTGGTTTGGTGTTTACATAGATTCCTAAATTTCCTGGATGTTTTATGTTAGGAATTTTTAGATTTAACATTTCCTTTGACCAAGGAATATATTTCTTGTATTGTATCTTCATCACTTGAAATTCTCTCTTCCCTCTCTTGAATTCTGTTGGTGATGCTTGCATGTGTAGTTCCTGTTCACTTACCCAGATTTTTGATTTCCAGAATTTCCTCCATCTGTGTTTTCTTTATTGCTTCTCTTCCATTTTCAGGTCTTAAGTAGTTTCTGTCACCTGCTTGTTTGTATTTTCCTGTCTTCTTTGACATTCTTTAAAGAATTTATCAATTTCCTCCAGTTTTTTTATTTTCTTTTCCTCAATTTCGTCAAGGGACTTTTTCATTCCCTCTATCATCTTCATAAAGTTGTTTTTAAGGTTGCTTTCTTGTACTTCAGCACTGTTGGAATGTTCAGGTCTTTCTGTTATAGGGTAGCTGGGCTCGGTGGTGCCATATTGCCCTTTCTGTTGTTGATTGTATTCTTACACTGGCATTTAGGCATCTAGGTTTGCACTCATTATACATCTTTAGATGTTAATTCCTGACTGTCTGTTGAATGGGTGTTTTGTTTCTTGGATTGGATTCTGTTTCCTCTTTGGTCTTCTGGCCTAAGTGGCCAGGGATTCTGTTGACTAGGCAGTTTATAGGGTATCTCCAGTGGGGTTTTGTGGCCTGCAAGACCTGTGGGATTTGAATATCAATCTGGCCTCTGTGTTCCAATAACCTAAGTGGCCTCTTGTGTTCTGGGTATCTGCTTACTATCTGGGATTCCTAGTATTGCATAGGCTCCAATAAGGCAGAAGTTTTCTGCAGAGGTTGCAGGCTGGGATAGGGGATACAGATGGTGTGCAGTGGGGGCTGCTGGGGTAGCTTTGGTGAGTGTTGGCTAGCAGTGGGCAGTGTCTTACCTTGGGACTCCAGAACCAGCCTGGCCTGAGGTAAAACAGAAGTCTTCTGCCTAAGGTGTGGGCTGGATTATGGAGCCCAGAGGAGGGAGTACAGTCTTGGGCTGCAGGACATGCTTTAAAGAGTGTTAGGCAGCAGTGGCAGAGCCTGACCTGTGGTTCCTAGGAACTGCCAGAGCTGTTTGCTGGATAATGGATGTGAGTGAAGGGAATGCTAGGGTCCCTAGAACCAACCTGGCCATTGGTGAAGCAGAAGTCTTCTGCTGAAGTTGTGGGCTGGAATATGGAGCCCAGGGGAGATAGGGCAGCCTGGAGCTGTTGGGAATCCTGGGGTCCCTAGGACCAGTCTGGCCTCCATTAAAGCTGCCATAATTGTGGGCCAAAATATGGAGATGAATAGAGATTTTTCCTCTATTTTCTTCTGGCCTTAATGGACTTTTCCTTTATACTTTGATTTCCAACTTTGTGTTTTATGCTTTTGGGGTTTGTGTGTGCATGTGTGACAGAGTGAGTATTTAATTGTTGTTTTGTTTGGTTTGTTGTGATTTTGTTTTATCTTTTTTTAAAAAAGAGAGAAAGACAGGGTGTGCAATTGGGTGGACATGGAGATGGGGAGAATCTGAGAGGAGTTGGGGGAGTGCAAAATCATGATAAGAATATATTAGATAGGGAGTGTGAATGGTAATGTGATGATATAAAGAGATTAAATATATATATATCAAAAATTAAAAGTGTATAGAAATATGGACATTATTAAGACATTGAAAATATAGCAGAAAATCCATAAGCATATATCATAAGCCAAGAGTAAATTGATAAGATATCAGGAACAGAGAGTTCAAACACTTGACTATAAAGACATAAGAATACATGAGTAGTATCTTTGCAATGTATCTCTGCAATGCAGAGATACTGCTATACAGAGTTATGAGAACAGTGTCACTGATGAAGTGGTTCAAGGCTGCAAGAATTTAAGTATTTTAACTCATTCGCGCTCCTTCATAGAAGGAACAAACTTAGAGAACACCATGGAATTATGAATGTAGATGCATTTGGAATACAAGAGAACATCATATAAGATTTCCAAGGATTTCAAAGGACATCCTCTCTATTGCACTGAACTCTCGTGCCCTCTTAAGAATGGAGATGTATTAATGAAGAGGCAATGACAGAGTGAAATTAGGTTCATGTGATGTATGCCAGTGCTCTAGTGACTTGTAAAACAGATACAGCAATGTCACTCCAGGAGAGGATACCATAGGAGTAACAACAGAGAAAGCATGGGTGTTGCTTAATATCTGTCAGCATGAAGTAGAAGGCAAATTGTGTTTAATCCTTCTGTATTTGTATCTGAAAAAAAGCAAGGTGGTTCAGATATCATTGCAATGTTCTCGAGCAGGTAAGTGACTTAGAATAAAAGGGGGAACCTGAGTATGCATTCATAACCACCTGCATTTCTGCCAGATGTGGAACAGTGCATGAAGTGTCCAGAAACACACTATGCAAATACTGAGAAGAGCCACTGCCAACATAAGACTGTGACATTTCTGGCCTATGAAGACCCTTGGGGAAGATATTCAGCATCATGTCCCTGGGCTTCTCCTCACTCACAGCTGTTGTTCTTGGGGTGTTTCTGAAACACAGAGACACTCCTATAGTCAAGGCCAATAACCGGCATCTCAGTTATGTCCTGCTCATCACTCTCCTCCTCTGTTTTCTCTGTCCCTTGCTTTACATTGGCCATCCTAGCACAGTCACCTGTATCCTACAGAAGAACATATTTGGACTTCTGATCACTGTGGCTCTTTCCACTGTGATGGGAAAAACTCTGACTGTACTTAAAGCCTTCAAGATCACTACTCCAGGGAGAATAAGGAGGTGGCTGCTGATTGCAAGGGCCCCTTATTTCTTTTTATTATTATTATTATTATTATTATTATTATTATTATTATTATTATTTTACAACACCATTCAGTTCAACATAATAGCCACAGAATCCCCTGTTCTCCCCCTCTCGCCCACCCCTCCCCCCAGCCCACCCCCCATTCCCACCTCCTCCAGATCAAGGTCTCCCCCGAGGACCGGGGTTGACCTGGTAGACTCAGTCCAGGCAGGTCCATTCCCCCCTCCCAGACCGAGCCAAGTGTCCCTGCATAAGTCCCAGGATTCAAACAGCCAACTCATGCAACGAGCCCAGGACCTGGCACCAATGCACAGCTGCCTCCCAAACAGATCAAGCCAACTGACTGTCTCACCCGTTCAGGTGGCCTGATCCAGTTGGGGGCCCCTCAGCCTTTGGTTCATAGATCCTGTGCTTCCATTCATTTGGTTATTTGTCCCGGTGCTTTATCCAACCTTGGCTTCAACAATTCTCGCTCATATAAATCCTCTTCTTACTCACTAATTAGACTCCCAGTGCTCCACCAGGGGCCCAGCCGTGGATGTCTGCCTTCAGATTCCTCAGTCCTTGGATGGGGTTTATGGCACCACTATTTGGGTGTCTGGCCATCCCATCACCACAGCCAAAACCTGGAAACAACCTAGATGCCCTTCAACTGAAGAATGGATAAATAAATTGTGGCACATATACACAATGGAATACTACTCAGCAGAGAAAAACAACGACATCACACGGTTTGCAGGCAAATGGATGGATCTAGAAAAAATCATCCTGAGTGAGGTAACCCAGACTCAGAAAGACAAATATGGTATGTACTCACTCATAGGAAGATGCTAGATGTGGAACAAGGATGACTAGACTGCTACTCACATCACCAGTGAGGCTACCTGGAAAACGGGACCCCAAAAAAAGACACGGAGAAATGGACAAGATCTACATGAATAGCCTGGTCATGAGTGGGAACAATGAAGGGCGACAGTCGAGGGAAAGAGTGGGAGATCCTAGCTGGATCAAGAAAAGAGAGGGAGAACAAGGAATAGGAGACCATGGTAAACGAAGACCACATGAGAAGGTGAGAAGGGGAGGAAGCAGAGAGCTAGGGAGGCCCACGGAGATCCACAAAGATACCCCCTCAAAAGACTGCTGGCAATGGTCGCGAGACGGCAGGAAATGACCTACTCTGGTGAAGGGCCCCTTATTTCATCATTCCTATATGCACCCTGCTGAAAGTTGTTCTCTCTGTAATCTGGCTGGAAACCTCTCCTCCATTTATTGACAAAGATGTCCTTTCAGAAAATGGACACACCATCATCATTTGAAACAAAGTCTCAGCTATTGCCTTCTACTGCATCCTGGGATACCTGGGGACACTGGCTATAGGGAGTTACCTCATGGCTTTTTTGTCCAGGAATGAGCCTGACACATTCAATGAAGCCAAGTTCCTGGCTTTCAGCATGCTGGTGTTCTGCAGTGTCTTGGCCAGCTTCCTCCCTGTCTACCATAGCACCAAGGGGAAGGTCATTGTGGCTATGAAAATTCTCTCTATCTTGGCTTCTAGTACATCAATCATTCTTAGGCATCATCATTGTTCCCAAGTGCTACATAATACTATTAAGACCAGAAATGAACTCACTTCATCACATTAGGGACACAACATATGATAGAAGAACAAACCTTAAAACCTAGCTCCCATATTTCTTAAATTAAAGAGTTTTGATGTATAATTGTTCTCCACTCTCTGAATATGCACATATGAAGTCATAATTTGGAATTTGATCCCATATGCTATTATTTCTTTAAGTAATCATATTAGGCTAAATGAATTTTGCATCAATCCTCTTATTCATGTTGGAATATAGCCTGCAATTTGAGTTCTCCTCTTACATTCACTATTACTTTTGTGTTATTGATTTCATTTACTGATGAAATGCTAATTTGGGAATTTTCCACTTGGATCATTCACATATTTTATTAATTTGACCACTAGATTATTCCAAAAAAATTATTTCTGCTGTCAATAACATATGTTGATGAACAGTTTCAAGAGTTATACATGTAAATATTAAACATTTTTAAATTTGACATTCATTACAACAAATTTGTGTTAATATAGTGTTTTGTTTCTGAAGCCCTTGAGACCATTCTCCAAATTGTCATGTGTTCTTTTCTTATATGTTTTATTCTGAAGAAATTCAAATTATTCACATTCGATGCAGCTTTTCATAAAGATTATACTGTACCATACATACTAAGTTATTGCAAACTCAGGACCTCATTTTATAACCCAACTCCAAATGTCAACCAGAACAGCCAATTTGCAGTCAACACCAGCAGCCTCTCTTGAATTATGATGCCCTGTGCAAAATGCCCAGATGTAACTACTCCCACTGACTCTGTACTCACTTCTCTGTGTTACTCTAAACATCCAAGCAGCCTTCATCTTGTCACTTCGTCACAGTCTTTCACCTTTTGCTAAAGGAGTGCATATTCCTTCAACTCATACAGACTGGAAAAGACCTACAATCCAGGAAGGCCATTTGCAGCCATTGAAGCAGAGGCTTCTCTATATCCTGGACTCCAGATAGAATCAGCAGAAGATACTTGGCACTCAGCTTCAGAACCTGTCTGTGTGATGCCTGTATGTGAACAAAGACTTAGTGAACCATGTCTGAGAGAGCCAGATCAGTCAGGAAGACAAGAGTAAATAAAAATCCATTAAGAAGATGGGGACTGGCACACATTCTTATACACACAGGGTTCCCAATAGAAGAAGAGGATGCTTCATGTGTCGATAAAGCCCCAGGACTCTTCCCATGATGTACTTCCCTCATTCTCATGGAAATACACTTTGTTCAGTAGGGCTGCTCCATTCAAATACTCTGTGTGTGTGTGTGTGTGTGTGTGTGTGTGTGTGTGTGTGTCTGTGTGTGTGTGTGTGTGTGTGTGTGTGTGAGAGAGAGAGAGAGAGAGAGAGAGAGAGAGAGAGAGAGAGAGAGAATATATAAGAGAAAAAAGGGAAAATGGAATAAAATAAAATAAGGGAAATTTTTTAATCTCATCATGGAAGCTGCAGTGTGAGAGAATGTTTCATGCCGTAAACACCTTTGTGCATTTATCTTTACTTGCAAGTGTTCATTGCAAAGAGTCATTGGTCTGGTTTGAGGCCTTTGGTTTCTACTATCTTATCAATGCTGGGCCCTCACTAGGGCTCCTCCTGGATATCCTGTTGTTGCCCTGTGTTTTAGAAATCTTGAGACTTTAGGTCTACAGACCAGGTCCCTTCACAAGCTCCAGCAGGTCATAGATGGGGTGGATAGTGGCATAGGTCAAGTCATATACTTGGGTCTGGGCCTGTGAAACTGTAGGATTGGTCTACCAGATGTCAAAAGGGGACAACTCTCCCATGCTTACAACTTCGGGGCTGGCTCACACACCCTGCACTAACAAGTATGGATCGATTGTGCTGCACTGGTGATGTACAGGGGCTGCCCTCCCAAGTGTTGCACTGGTGGTGGTCAGGTGTACCTCTCCCACGCTATGACCACAAAGCCAGCTCTATAACTTGCCCCATATATTGATGGGCATGGGGGAGGAGGGCAACTCTCCTCCAAGATACCACCTCAAGACAGACGGTTAACAGGGACAGATCTCCCATGCACAAAATTTTTAAGCTGGCTCATTGACAACCACACTAACATGTTTGGGTATATTCTGATTTTCTCCTGAAGTATGGGGTTTGCTCTCCCAAGTGTTGCAGCTGCTGGGGGTCAGAGATAGTTCTCCCATTCCTATGACCACAGGACATGGTCATGGCATGGGTAGGCATGAGCTTGCTTCCCCCCCCTTCCCTCACCCAGTAATGCCTGGTTCATATGGAAGAGGTGGCCCTATGTTCATAAGTGCTCAAGGCATTCTATTAATTGATGTCCCTTCTTCTCAGATAACTTTAGATGTGGTGACTCAGATGTGTCAAGTTGGTAGGAAACCATCCAGCACAATTGACCCCATATCATCTTGACACACAAATACATCACGACAAAGTTACCTTTCCTTTCCCATTCATCCCCGAGATCTCAGATTAAATTCTAAGTAGGTGCTGGAGAGATGGCTCAGCATTTAACAGCACTGGTTACTCTTCCTGAAAACCCAGGTTCAAGTCCAAGCACCAACATGGCAGCTCACAACTGTCTGTAACTTTCTTCCATGGGATCCATAATCTTGACACAGATATACATTCAGGCAACACACCAATGCACATAAAATAAAAATAAACAAGTATTTTTAAAAACATAAATAACTTCAAAATATCCCACAGTTTTAAGTGTCCCACAATGGAACACACTAAAATTTCACTCAGAGGTTAAGAGTACTGGCAGATTTTCCAGATATCCTGAGTTCAACTCAAAGCAATTGCATGTTGGCTCACTACCAGCTATAATGAGAACTGGAGACTTATTCTGGCATTCAGAAATACATGAATGCAGAACACTATACATAATAAATAAATCTTTTTTAAAAAATGCAGTCCTGCTGGGCAGTGGTGGCACACACCTTTACCCCCAGCACTCAGGAGACAGAAACAGGTGGATCTCTGTGATTTGAAAACCAGTCAGATCTACAGAGTGAGTCCCCAGGCCAGCCAGTACTACACAGAGAAACCCTGTCTCAAAAGAAAACCCACAGAAAAATCAATCCCTTTATCATATCCAGATCTTTTAAAACCCAAAAATGTTTTTAAAAGTTTGAAATCTCCCAATTGTGGGCTCTTAAAAAAATAAAAATTAGGTTAAATAATTCCTTACTTCTAGAATGAAAGGCACAAAACAAAGTCTCTCTCTGACAAATAAAATCAACTCTCCAACTATGTAATAGTTCGATTTCCAATGTCTGGATCCACTTACTATATTCTGGGCTTCTCCAAGGGGATTAGGGCACTTCTTCAGCTCCATCACCTGCAGCACACACAGCTTGCCTTCCAGGCTCAGGATGGCTCCACTCTATAGCTGCTGCTGTTCTTGTCAGTCACCCCACAGTACTGACATCAACCACAATGATGGGCCTTCTGCTGCAACGTGGCTGCACTTTCATCAATGCCTCTCATGGACTCTCTTCATGGTTCCAAGTCTCAAATTCTCTGTATGACTCCTTTAATTTTGGACCTTCAACTGCTAGTGTGCTTCCACCTTCACCAATGGCATCTCCTGGCTTCTCACAGTGCCAAGCCTCAGCTGGAATCCATGGCCAAATCATGCCTTCAAAACCAGTACCATCTGGGTGACTCTCACACCATCAAATTTGACTGCCAGCATGAAATACAACTGCCTCTGGGACACAGCATCCGTGTGCCATCAGGAACCACTTCTCAGAACATTTCAACTCAGCAATGATGGGCTTTTTTTTTTTGAGACATGGTTTCTCATTGTACTTTTAGTACCTGTCCTGGAACTCACTCTATAGCCTAGGCTGGCTTGAACTCACAGAGATACACCATGCTCTGCCTCCTGACTGCTGGGATTAAAGGTGAGTACTACTACCACCAAGGGCTCTTCTTTATCACCACTAATTTCTCAACTCCAGCAAACCAGCATCCAGTATCTCAGTAAAACAAAGGTTTCCTTTTAGCAGTTCAGATATTTTGTTAATCATAGCTGATTATTCAGCCCGAGATAATCAGGACCACAGAATCTTAATTCAAAATAACAAGTGGCTCCAATAGAGTCTTTAAACTTCCCTCTGAAACTTCACAAGCCATGCTCCCATCTTCTTTCTGCATTGCACTCAACATTCTTATATTCCAAGCTACTACAGAACAGCTGCCATTAGGTAAACCCTCAACGGATTTTCTTACACAATGTTTCAAAGTCCCTCCATAGTCCTCTTACAAAACAACATGGTCACGTCTGTAAAAGCAAGACACCACTCCTGGTACCACATTGTCTTAGTTAGAGTTTCTATAGCTACAATAAAACAACATGGCCAAAAACCAAGTTGTAAAGGAAAAGGCTTATTTTGCATACACTTTCACATTTGAGTCCATCTTTTCAGGAAGCCAGGATCAAAATCAAACAGGAACTGAGGCAGAGGCCATGGAGAGGTGCTGCTTACTTCCTTGCTCGGCCTGCTTTCTTATAAAACTCAGGACCATCATGAGCCTAGTAATGTCACCACCCACTTTGAACTGGGCCCTCTGCTAAAATGAAACCTTTGTTTTACTGAGATACTGGATGCTGGTTGGCTGAGTTGAGAAATTAGTGGTGATTAAGAAGAGCCCTCACTGGTGGTAGTGCTCACCTTTAATCCCAGCCCTCAGGAGGCAGAATAGAATGCATGTGTAACAGTAGATGACCAAAAGAAAAAAAACTTAGTGGCATCTTTGGATGTTTCTTGTCTCACAATATCATGTCAGGGTGTTTTCCTTTTTTGTTTCTTTATTTCTTTGTTGTTTTAATCTTTTTTGTTTTGTTTCATTTTGTTTTGATTTCTCTTCTTATTTTTTTTTCTTCTCTCATTTTACCCTACTAGTTTCTTTGACTATGTACAATGGCTACCACTTTACAGTTTTTATGGGACTGAAAATGTGCAAACAAGTGGGTCTCTGATTTATCTGATATTTCTTGAGCTCCTTTCCTTCTTTTTGTTTGTTTTGTTCAATCTAATGTGTTATTGTCTTGTTTTTTCTTAGTATGTTTCATTTTATTATTATCCCACAGAAATCTCTTTTTTTTCCAGTGACAGACAGAAAAGGTTTGGATTCTGGTGTGTGTGTGTGTGTGTGTGTGTGTGTGTGTGTGTGTGTGTGTGTGTGTATGCATAACAGTCCTTGGAGGTCCAAAGAGGACATTGATCCCATGGAGATACTGTTACAGGGGGTGTAAACTACATTTTATGATGTCTGTGTATTGAACTCTACCACTTTACAAGAGCAGTACATGATTTTGTCTGATGAGACATCTCTCCAGTTTCTGCAATATTCTGCAATATCTGTTTATTGAAACATCCATGTCACTCCTAAGTTCTACTTCACTAAATCCAAAGATGCATCACGATTCTGTAGTCTTCCAGCTTACAAGCAGTAGCATTTTGTTGCCTTCATCTGCAAACATGAGGTCACAAACTTCCTTCAATTTCTCCAATAATCAATTGCTGTCAAAGTCTTACATTCACTAAGTTATCAAAAAGAAACCTCTGAGATAATTTCATATCTTATTACATCTTAGAGACAAAAAGAACACTTCCACTCATCACTAATGTCCAAATGCAAAGTCCTGTAGAAATTGGTGGCTGAGTAGAAAGTTATGAGAGGCAATATAGATAAAAGTGGCATACATGACACTGATAAACAACACCATTAGAAGAAACAGTGAGAGTCATTAGCTAATGAATAATCTTACATTGTATCCTAACAGTTGGTTCTGTACCAACATTAAATTTGACAGTTGAAATTTATGAAATGTGAGTCCTGGAAAATGTTTTCTCCCTTAACTTTTGAAGAGAATTTCTCTCTGGTCTTACCAAAATGATGTAGCACTTGGGGACAAAGATGCATCCCAGCAAGCCAGCACTGGAGGCTAAGATGGAGAAGACCTCCACAGCCACCATGACCTTGCCCTTGGTGCTTTGGTAGACAGGGAGAAAAGTGACCCAGACACTGCAGAACAACAGCATGCTGAATGTCAAGAATTTGGCTTCATTGAATGTGTCAGGGAGATTCCTGGCCAAGAAAGCCACAGTGAAGCTCCCCAGGGCCAGAGAGCCCAGGTATCCTAAGACAGAATAGAAAGCAGTTACTGAGCCCTTGTTGCACACAATGATGATGTGGCCATGCTCAGAGTGTGCATCAATGTCAACAGAGGGAGGAGAATTGCCCAGCCAGAATGCACAGAGAATAATTTGGATGATGATGCAGAAGGGAATAATGTAGGTTGGTGCCCCTGATACCAGAAGCCACTTCATCCTTCTTCCAGGAGTTGTGACTTTGAAAGCCAAAACCACAGTAATTGTCTTGGCCAACACAGTGGAAACAGCCACAGTGAATGAAAGTCCATATGTTATTTGCTGCAGGATACAGGTAGCTGAGTTGGGATGGCCAATGAAGAGCAAAGAACAGAGGAAACAGAAGATGAGGGAGATGAGCAGGATGTAGCTGAGAGTGAGGTTATTGGCCTTCACAATGGGAGTGTCTTGGTGCTTCACAAAGATCCCAAAAACCAGAACGGTGAATGCAGACAAACCCAAGGCCATACAGGACAGAGTCATCCCCAAGGGGTCATCAAAGGCCAGAAAGGTCACATCTTTGTACAGGCAGTGGGTCTGCTCTGCATTGGCATACTGGTCCTCTGGACACTTAATACACTGATCCATATCTGATGCAGAAAGAAAAACTATTGTTAGTACAACTTCAGCATTTCTTATGGACAGGCCACGTCAGTGTAATCTGTATTTTGGAATCTTTAAAACATCCACATACTTTATTGATAAAGATGTTTTTGAGACTTTTCTGAAGAGCATTGCATCCGTATCATAATGCCTATCTTCTTCAAGGACAAACACAGATCCTATTGATACACTATAATATGAATCTTTCTGTCTGGATTAGAAGTGATGCCCTCAAGAGGGATGGAGACTTAGTCTTATCCTGGATGAAACCACTTATAGTTTTTTTTTATTCCCATATGATCATCACCAAACACACAAGTAGTAGAGCAATAGCAAATAGAACCGTGTGTGTGTGTGTGTGTGTGTGTGTGTGTGCAAGTGCATATGTATGTGAAAGCAGTAAATGAAAAATAGTGTTTGAAAATAGTAAATGAAAAAGAGCTAATGAGTTTGAGTGTTTTGTTGCATGTGATGTGTGGGAAATAGAATGAGGAGAGAGGGTGGTTTTATAATGTATGAAATTCTCACGAAAAATTATTTAAATATGATGCCCTTAGTTGTGTCCTCATCAGGGAATAGGGATAGCAAATAGTTTATAAAATGAATTAATCCTACTCTTAAGGTAGAAAACACAACGCATACATAGCACCGAGAAGTCTTGTATCTTATACCACCACCTTAGTGAGCACAAAGCACTTGCTTACTTCCCCAATTTCCTTCTATATGAGACCTGTGTCAGGACCTGCCCCCACATTTTCCCCCTGGGTGTTCTTGGGGAGTGAGGAATGAGAGATTTAGATAGAATTATAGAGGGAAGAGAGAGAGAGAGGCAGAAACACAGGATAGTCTCAGAGGGGCCTAGATCCTAATCCACTGGCTCAGAACTTTATTCCAAAGGGCTTTTTATATCAATGCCAAGGGGGGAGGCAAAAGACCTCCCCCTTACTAGATACACCTAAAGGTAGACCCTACGAAACAGCTAGTAGCCAGGCCTGAGGTCCAATCATCCTCTTAGGAAGCCATGTTAGTAAAGCAAGCTCAGATATCACTAGGAAACCTCTGTGGACTCCAACAGACTTGCGTTCTACTAATGTACTCAATGGTGAAGGAGTTATTGGTAAAACGGCATGAATAAGGCAACATGAGAACTCCCAAGTGAGAGTTGTAATACAGAATATTTGAATTGAGCAATAATACCCCATTCATAAGTTGTAATTTCCACCATAGCAAGTAAGTGAAATATGATTGTAATTGTGCTAAATTGTAGATAATAAGTGAGAGCAATGATGTGCTTCCAGGATTTTAAGTCATTCCATGAATAAAACCAACCAGCATTTATGGACAGCTATGATTGCATTTTTGGTGTGTTGTTCTTTAAGGGGCTGGAAAGATGGCTCAGCTGTTAAGAACATGGTGTGCTCTTACAGGAGGCCTAAGTCCAGTTTCAAGAATATGTGAAGTGCCATACTACTATCTGTATCTCTGGAACAAAGGGCTTCAGATGCTTCAGGTAGATGTCACATGGCCCTGGCCCTGTATGGAATTACTACCCTCTACATATGCCTAATTCAAATATTCATAAACATAAAGATTTTGTTTATTTTTTGTTGGTATTTAATATTATAAATGCCCTTTATACTTATTATCTTTAATTAATTTTATTACAAACTGTTTTTTAAACGTGTGTGTGTGTGTGTGTGTGTGTGTGTGTGTGTGTGTGTGTGTGTAAAGCGCAACTTGCCAAAAAGCCATCTTGTAGGAATTGGCTCCATCTCATTCCAATAGACTTGTTTCGATGAATTCAGGTCATCAGTCAGACTTGTGGCAAGAGATTGACATGCTAACTCTTTTCATTGACCCTAAATTGTCTTTTTTAAAAAATTTAGTTATTTATTATGTATACAGAGCTCAGCCTGCAGGTATGCCTGCACACAAGAAGAGGGCACCGAATCTCATTACAGATAGTTGTGAGCCACTGTGCGATTTCTAGAAATTGAACACAGGACCTCTAGAAGAGCATCCCATGCTCTTACCGCTGAGACATCTCTCCAACACCCTAAATGTCTTTTTTAAATGTTCTTTGCATTATACACAATGACTGGCAATAAAAGTCAAAAATAATTATGAACTCTCCTTTGAATTTGGCCATCTCCCAATCAATAACCAGTTGACTTATATGGACTGTGTATGCGAAACTATCATTGGAATAATTGTGGCTGTTTCTTTTCCCTACAAAACTATTTTATCAGCTTGGCTATGGTGGCCCACACCTTTAATCCCAGCACTCAGGAGACAGAGGCAGGCGGATCTCTGTGAGTTCAAGGCCAGCCTGGACTACCAAGTGAGTTCGAGGAAAGGCGCAAAGCTACACAGAGAAACCCTGTCTCGAAAAACAAAAAAAAAACTATTTTATCAATATTATTGTGACATTCATTGCTACTGTGTACAGAAATCTTAAGAGGGACACCTGTCTTTCTCTACATCAAGTGTCCACACATTTCCCCATTTTTTATATGAAATCAAGTGCTGTCTCGTGTTTAGCTGTTTCTAGTAATTTTACCCACAGTTACTACTCTTTAGCCATCACAACCTACAATGACATCAGTCTCAAAACTCTCTGTGAACCTCCCTCACATGGAAGTAACAGCATTTGCATCCTCCCAAAGTTTCCTTAGCAGGCTCCCATTGCAGCCTTATGGTACCACCCTGAATTCACATCTTCATGCTGTCTTCCCCACGCACCTGTCAGCTAAATGACAACACAAAATACTAGCAATTCATCTAATGCTGTATAAAAAGCATGCCCACCACCACACAACACTTATTTACCATTCCAATATATGGTGACTCTATTGTGGTATTGTGTTCCCCAAAATATTGGGAACCCTAATAAACTTACCTGGGGTCAGAGAACGAAACAGCCACTAGATACAAAGGCTAGAAAATGGTGGAACACATGCCTTTAATCCTAGCACTCCAGAGGTAGAAATCTCTCTGGATCTCTGTAAGTTCAAGGCCACATTGGAAACAGCCAGGCATAGTGACACACGCCTTTAATCCCAAGAAGTGAGCCTTTAATCTCAGGGAGTGATGGCAGAAAGCACAAAGATATATAAGGCATGAAGACCAGAAACTAGAAGCATTTGGCTGGTTAAGCTTTTAGGCTTTTTTTGAGCTACAGTTCAGCTGAGACCAATTATGGATGAGGACTAAGAGGCTTCCAGCCTGAGGAAATAGGATCAGCTGAGGAACTGGCAAGGTGAGGTAGCTGTTGCTTGTTCTGCTTCTCTGATCTTCCAGGATTTGCCACAATATCTGGCTCCAGGATTGATTTTATTAATAAGACCTTCTAAGATTCCTGCTACATGACTCAATATCTCTCTTTATCAGCAATGTTTGTGGGCAGTGGCAAGAACAAGTTGTGTACGATTCATGACTTCAGTGGCAGGAGATGACTCAACAGTTAGGAGTGCTTACCGCTCTGCAAAGAACAAGGGTTTGGACTCAGCATCCATGAGGAAGCTTATACCTGTCTGTAACTCGAGTTCCCGGGGCTTGTATGCACTATTTTGGCCTCCCCAATCTCCTGCACATAAACTCACACAGAAACACATAGATATACTCAAGGAGGATAAATGAATAACCAACAATTTAGAAAGACTTGTGGCTAAAATCTAGTCTACCTGAACCTTTACAGGAACACAATCATCAGACAGATATAGTGTAGAATTCCCTCACAGGGCTGTTTGATTTTTCAAAACACTTTCTTTTACAAGATACTACCAGTAATGATTTTACACTGAGTCAAAAGTGTATGTGAAGGTACAGGTTGTTATTTATAAGAAAATTATTATTGATCATATACTTGTAAAGCAAACTTAGGAAAGGAATAGATTTTATTTGTGCTATAAAAAAGCAACAGAACTAAGTAGGTCCACAGACCCTCCCTAGCTCAACTGACTCCATGTAGAAGTACCACTCAGACTATAAAACTCACCACCTAGCAGCACCACCTGCCAAACTGAAGCAAAGGCCTAATCCATCATAGCCCTTATAGCTCTGGGGAAGTCTCAAAATGTACTAACTTTGCATTTTAGCTTCTATGGATCTACTTTTGACTCACTGTTCTTGGTAACTGAAGTATGTCAACCCAGAACATGGTTCTTTTGTTTCAAATCTCACCCTGAGAAAGGCTCAGTGCTACACTGGGGTCCTGAACATCAACTGTAGTTGACATCCAGCTAATGATGACTTTATTTGGCTTAAACCTATATCCCAGCAGTCTTCTCTGGTGAATAACACAGAGCAGTGCAGCCACCTTCCAGGCCCCTTCAAAAGTGCAGTGTGGATAGCAGAAGTCAGTCAATCTGAAGGATTTCTCCCTGAAACCCTTACCTGTCTCATTGGAAATCTCATTTGCTGGGCAGGGGGTGCAATAAAAACAGCAGGCTGCCATTCCTTCTTGTTGGAATTTTCTGAATCCAGGGTGACAATCAACACTGCACACAGCAGAGGGTATCTGAGGAAAAGCAGATAGATGCTGGGCCAGGAGTTTGACTACTCCTTCAATAGTTATAGCATCTCATCATGTTGAGAAGTTAACAAGTTTTCTTTCTATCCATGACCTGAGTGAACACATTTCTTTCAGTACTTTGTACAAGGCCACACATGAATATATGAGAACAAACTGATGAAATATTGAGGTGCTTCTGAACTACTAAAAGTTCAGGAAGACCTAGGAGTATATGTTGTCTAAAAACTGAAAGGCCTGACTGAACTCCCTACCCACCCATTGTGTAGCTTAGATTTGTCAACTTGACACAAAGCAGAGATACAAGAAAAAAAGAGAAACTAAATTCAGAAGTTGTCTCTGTCTAATTGGCCTCTGGTCATATTATTGATCTATTTTTTTATATGCTCATTAATTCTGGAAAGCACCACCATACTTGGTTCCTCTTATGAATTCAATGGGAATGCTTTGAGTTTCTTTCCATATAGTACAATGTTGTCCATGTTTTGTCTTATACAAAGTTATTTTGTCAAGAAATGTCCTTTTAATTTTTCAATGGATTTTTTTATGTTTCTTTGTTTGCTTTCTCTGAAGGGATGCTGGACATTGTTTAAGACCTTTTCTCCATCTTTTTCAATGACCCTACAATTTTTTCCTAGCATATATTTATGTGACATATCATACTTGATTGATTTGCATATGTTGAACCAGCCTTACATCCCTGTAATAAAGTCATTTGTGTATAGGGACTGATCTTTTTGATGTGCTGTTGAGACCTGTTTGCCAGTACTTACTTGAGAATTTCTTCATCCATGTTCATTGATTAGAGTGCAATTTTCTTCTTTCTGATGCACTTTACCTGGAATGGTTTTTTACCTGTACTGTAGAGACTCTTCTTTTTTTGAGTGCAGTAGCAAGACAGTATTGTTTGTTTGTTTGTTTGTTTGTTTGTTTGTTTTTAAAAAAAATTCCTTGTCTGTGTCCTTTAATTAGAGAGTGGGATTCTTCAAATTCAGTTATTAATGAAAACTATTTGGTGATTATTGTCAATTTGTGTTTTTGTAAGTTTTGATGTATTTCAAAACTTTGCTTTTCTGTCTAATGTTCTAGTGTAGTCTACAAATTCCTGTGACATCTACTGTTTATTTTAATATTCAGTGTGAAGGAGAGTGAAATGTAAAGACACTGTGGAATTGTCTTCCTTAGTGATGTTCCAGTAGCTATATATTCCTGCAATTTGTAGTCACCATTACAAGTTTTCCTATCTTCCTAAAATTAAGAAGGATAGCTTTGCTGGGTATAGTAGTTGAACTTGGAAATTTTGTCTCTGTTTTAAAAACATAATTGATACTCCCTCCTTTTAAAGTGTCTATGAATAAAGCTACTGTGGTTATGATGGGGACGTTCAATGAAACTGACCTTCTCTCTTGTAACCTAAAATTCCTCTTCATTTTGCATAATTGAGATTTTAAGTAATATTAAAAATTCAAACTATCCTTTTCTGAACCTGTCTGTTAGGCCTTCTGACTGCCTCCTGTATCTGGGTGGCCGTATTTCCTCAGTATTTGGTAAAATTTTGGCTGTCATTTTATGAGAAATACCTATGATGCCTGTAACATGTTGTCCTCCTCTTGTGCCTGTGCTTTCTTATTTTGGTCTTTTACTGATGTCCCCAAAGTCTCTTGTGTTGTCTTCATCCTTCCTTATTGTTTTATCTTTGTCAGAGTTTAAATTAAAATTTATCTGTCTTGTTTCAAGTCCCAATAGTCTGTCTTCTACTTGAGACATTCTCTTAGTAAGAAGTTTTAGACAGTCTGTTATTTGAATTGTTGTGTCTTTCATTTTCAGAAAGTTATTATGAATTCTTCATTTTTATTGTACCTTTATTGAATTTTTGTCACATCTTCACTCAATTTCTTATTATTTGCAAGTGTTCATGGTCTAATTAGTTTGTCCTTAGAGGTTATTTGTATGCTCTTTCATTTCTGCAACATTCTTACAATTATTATTTGAAGTCTTTGTTGAGTATGTCACTGATTCACTGTCATGTGAGCCTATGATTGTCCTAATGCCTCACTGTTTGCAAGTTTCATTTCTGCTTAAGATTTGCACATCTAGAATACGGTATATATTGAGTTGTTTTTAGTCCTGCCTATCCTTTTGGTTGATGTTTTTGTAATGTTCAAGTTAGGCCTGGTAGAAGCAGAATTGTGATTTCATTGCTGTCCTCTTATCTAGGGGAACAGGCCAGTAGCTAAAACTTCAACCCATTTGCTCTCTTCTTTGAGCATAAGTTTCTCATTACTGTGAAGATAGAATATTAACTCTTGATTTAACTCTATCTGAGCAACTTGAGATATCACTTCAGATTAACTTTGCACACTTTCTGGATGTAAACCCCTTTCAAACTCAACACACACCATTGTAGTAGTCGATGTAATTCAGATACTCTAAAACCAGACACATCAGAATCAATACCGATATATATGTGGGGACACATAATGGGATATTTTATTTACAAATTTTCTCAAAGCCAAACTATTATGACTATGAGCGCCTGTCCAAACAGATAAGGAAAAAATACAAATCTTTTTTGTTTGTTCATTTGTTTGTTTGAATGAGTTTTGCAAGAATTAAGGTGCAAATAAATGATCTTCTATTGAGGGGTTCCTTTAGAATTTATGATACAGGACAGTAGAGGTGGCTCAGCAATCTATCACACTGTTCAATCCCCCACTCCTACACTTAGGGTCAAATTGTATTCAATTCCTCATTATCTTAATTCCTCTCCAGGCATATTTAGATACCTCATACTCAAATGGGACACAGATATATACAGGCAAAACATACACATACAAAAAAATAGTCTAAAAAATTTATAATTAGTAAAAGATCTAAGGTGGACCATGAAAATGTGATATATTGTTAGAGAAGTAGGGAATTTAGGACATCCTGGTCAAAGTGCTTGAATAAAATTATAGAATATAAATTAATGATTTGCATAACTGTTCCTAGTTCCAAATCTTTCCTTACAATTAGCTTCAGTATTTTCAGAATGCAGATTAGAGATTCAGCAGAAGAGAAGAAAGACAATGGGGCAGCAATCAGAATGGTACCGAGAGAATATTGATAACTTTACTGGGAATAATATCAAACATTGGTCATCTAGTTTTATATTTGTTTATAAATCAGAGAGTTTCTGATATGATAAAATATATAAAATGTGTGTCTTATATTTTAAAAAATTTATTTAAAAAAATCATATTTTAAAAAACTAGAAACACCAAGTAGAAGTTTAAAATTGAGTCTTTACACGACCATCCATCTAATTTCACTAAGTCACATGCAAACCCAAATGGCCCTCTTGACACTGGTGAAAACTGTGAGGTGTGCATCAGTACATTTTGGTCAGACCCACCTGTCTAGTTCCTGTGGCCCACTCTATCATATCTTCATATAAATGGAGCTGTTGACCATGTGGAAAATATCGCATAAACTCTCCTATTTTCACCTTAAATCCAACACCATGGGGGAAATTAGAAATGTGGTAAATGCCATACTCGGCTTGCAGTTTTTCTTTCTGATTCATATTTATTACATCTCCAACAGGATTAACAAAGTGCATATTCTTCAGAAATAGGTGAAGCTGAAAGATAGACAACACTCTTCACTCTATATTACCTTATTTTAGGTCTGAAAATATGTTCTGATTTCATCCTAACACAAATTTATTGAAGGTGCCCAAGGGAGAAACTCAGTGAAAGCATGTGAATAAATAGTCATTGTGTTCCTAGAATTTTAGTTCTCTCAGAGGAAACCCTCAAATACAGACACAGAAATACACACAAACACCAAATATAAATATGCACCATACACACACACACACACACACTCTTCCACACATACACCCATGCAGAGGCACACACATAATAGATCCACACTCATTCACACACATATACACTAACACACACGTACAGACAGACCTAAGCAATCAAGTACTGACACAGACACAGAAACACATAGGCACATAAAGATAAAAAACACACAGAGAGAGACAATTGATAAAAAACATTCACAAAGAGACACACACAACAAATATATGCTCATATACACAGCCACGAACAAACACAGGAGAGAAATATTCATACATGCAAAGCAGCACATCTATACACATGCATACAAAGTCACAGAAATGCACTGAAACACTCACAAAGACACAAACACAAAGACATACAGAAATCAGATGCAAGTATACTCACACACACAGGTACACAAGTAGGTATTGAACTGAATCAGCACTATTTCCTGTAATATAGCTCTCAGAGAATCATGAGGGATAAGGTCCCCAGAGCCTACAGTGGTGTCAGAATCAGATGAGTACACTTATACAAAACATTCCTTATGGCAAACACTACATACATGACAAATATTGGTTTCAACATGTGAGAGACACTTTAAAGATTGTAACATTGATGACACCAAGTACCATCCATTGGAAGATACAGTACCTGTGAGCAGTCAGAATCCAGTTCTCTCAGAGTGTTGATTGGCTGGTTTTCTACTTGTTGAAGAACCATTTCATGGAGCGCATGGGCCATAGCATACGCAGCATTGTATATATCATAAGCATCATAACTAAAGGCCATGTCAAAACTCTGTAGCATTAACCGTTCATGTGAGATGTTCAATAAGCAGTTCTCCAGTATCTTACAGTTAGAAGTGGAGGCTTCACAGCTAAAGTACATCCACCCCAGTCCTGCCAGGAACATGTCTGTGTATTTGGACGGGTTCAGTGTCTGAACAAAATTTTTGAAACCAGAAATCTCAGCATGGTGGTGTTCAAAAGCAAGAGTCCCATGGAATGAGTCAAGGGTGAAGTCTCTCTTACTTGTAGTGACATCCCACTGTGAGGTAGTGACCCATATTCTCTGCATACCCTGTGATACCCACATTCTAAAGCACACAGCTAGAGTACTTCCTGTGTCACCAGAAATGATAACAACATTTGTGGATGATGTCTCAATTTGGTTGTTATACACTTCAGCTCTTGACATGTATAATTCCATATTGACTGGGATCACGATCACAAAGGCTAAGCAGACTCTTTGGACTTCAATTTCTCCTCTCAGATCTGAGAGAAATTGGAGACCCTGGTCATCATCTGAGATGGCCAGCCCAATCCAGTTCCAGTTGAAGTGAAGCACCAAAGAGACCATGGCCAGGGCCAGAGCTGTGTCCTTGGGGGCCATCTGATACAGATTGGGAAACTGTTCACGATCACTCAGGATAGGATGGAAAGGTCCATAGGTGAGCTGAAGGACATAAAACACAGGGAGCAGCATGAGGAAGAGGAATGTCAGAAATCTCAATGAAAGCCCTGAGGTGTGTGAAGCACCAGTTTAAAGGACAGGAAGGGCAATTTTTCCCTATTACTACAGTTATACTACACTGTTAGAAGCATGAAAAAATCACTTTCTACAGTTTGTTCAAGGAATATCCCCTTGACTGCTAATTATTCTTCTCATCCATATCTCAAACAATGAATTGGGAATGTCCCATTGAGTGCTGATTAATTACAGTTGAACTTGATTTACATATATTTGAAGCCAGTCTCCCCCCTTATACTCTCCTCAGCATCAGGCTTAGCCAAACAATGAGAAAGATTCCATACTTTCCCACCCAAACAACCTCACCTGTGGATGTTTGCAGAACTGAGAAAAATGTGCCAGGCTCAAGGATGGTGCTAACATTGGTCCAGTAATCACTACACAGCATGGACTCCTTTCTTTACAGATGTAGTTAATGGGAAGTCTATGCCATTCTACAGAATTTTGAAATGTTGGTTTATCACGATCTGGGTCAGTTCTGATGAAAAATCTGAGAGACATATTTGGTAGAAGATATATATTCCTATTGATTTCTTCCACTGCAAAAGCCAAAGGCAGAGCAAACTGGTAGTTTTCAGGTGCTAGTCTGAAAATAAGGGCATAGGATTTAGTACGGATAAGGCTCTATAGATGAAAGCTTTGTAGTTAATACAAGGATTATCATGCGTTCGATGGCATTTTCAGATATAGCTTGACAAATTCCCCTGTGTTGTAAGGTTGGAAAAACAGGAGATGCTTGAGAGCTTGAAAAAACACAAAAAAAATTGATGAGAGTGGATGTCACAAAAATGAGAAATGTGTTCTTGTCCACTTTGACAGACAATTTCATCTTGGCAATTTGAGTACTGGATGCACATTTGATAAATGATATGTGTGTGTGTGTGTGTGTGTGTGTGTGTGTGTGTGTGTGTGTGTGTGTGTGTGTTTGTATCTGTAGGAAGCTTGAGAATGCAGTTCTCATGGGGGCCAGAAGAGGAAGCTGGATCCTGCTGAGCTGGAATTTTAAGTGGTTTTGAGGTGCCTGCCAACATGGGTGGTTGAAACTGAACTCAGATCCTTTGAAAGATCAGCAAGTGCTCTTAACTTTTGACTTGTGTCTACAGCCCCAGTTTATAACTACTTTCGATATTCTAGATATTCTTCAGTATAGTATAGCCAGTAGATATTTTTCCATCTGTGTGGGCTGCCTCTTAACATGCTAATAACATTTTTAATGCAAAAAAAATAGTTTTACGCAATCACACTTGTTAAAATATGGTTTTATTTCCTGAGTTATTCTATATATTTAGAATTTTCTTTATCAGATTCATGCTTTCTGGACTTACACTAAAAATTTTGGTCTATTTGGACTTGATTTTGGAACAAGACAATGGTTGGAGAATACTTCTTTTCAACCTCTGGTTTGCAAATTTTCCACTAGCATTTCTTGAGTAGGCTATGTCTTCTCCATTTTATATATGGGGCCTTCTCTTAAATTGAATTTTTTCCCAGAGGGTATTTTGATAATGTTTTTCTCTTCTTACAGTTTTTCCTGGGTCCTCCTCAACTACCTACCTACCTACTTTATATTATTTTTTCTCTATTATTCTTTAAAAACAAAACCAAAAAGAGGAGAAAAATGCAGAGAATATCGCAAGGGGGTTTAGGGATTTAGCTTAGTGGTAGAGCACTTGCCTAGCAAAGTGCAAGGTCCTGTGTTTGGTTCTTAGCTCTGTAAAGAAAAAAAGAAAAAATCATAAAAATAAAAATTAAAATAAACATCTAAAACCAAATAGACATCTCTTTCCATAAGTTGATGTGTGAAGTGTCTCTTATGACAATAGGTTTAGATATCAGATTATGAGTATAGAGGAATATCATTAGAAATCATTTCACTGGCTTTTTTCCCATTCATGTTTGGTTCTATCCCAGGTCTCTGGGATATCCTGATTCTTAGTCCTGGTCCTCATGGGGGATTTCCTCTCATGGAATGGGTCTCCAGCTGTGCCAGTCATCTGTTGGTCACTCACACAATTCCTGCACCATCTGTACCCCAACATACCTTGTAGGTGGGACAAACTCTAACAACCAAACATTGAGCAGAACGTGGGGAATACTGCAGAAGAGGAAGAGGAAGGATTGTAAGACCCAGTGGTGTCAAGAGCACCACAAGAAAACCCACAGAATCAACTAACCAGGCCTCAGAGGGGTTCACAGAGACTGAAAGGACAACCAGGGAGCCTACATAGGAATGACCAAGACTCTCTGCCTGTATGTTACAGTTGTGTAAATTGGTCTTCATTACACAGCAGGAGGATGTCTCTGACTCTGATGCCTGCTTTTGGGACCCCTTTCTCCTGTTGGACTTCCTGATCCAATCATGGTGATATTTTATTTGTCCTATACTGCCGTGGGATAGTCTGTATGTCAAATGCTCTGATTGGTCAATAAATGAAAAACTGGTTGGCCAGTGGCCAGGAAGGAAGTATAGGCAGGACTATCAGAGAGGAGAATTGAGAGAACAGGAAGGTGGGAGGAGACACTGCCAGCTGCCACCAGGACAAGCAGCATGTGAAGATGCCAGTAAGCACAAGCCACGTGGTAAGGTATAGATGTATAAAAATGAATTAATTTAAGATGTAGAACTGGAGAGCTAGAAGCCTGAGCATTAGGGCAAATAGTTTAAATAATATAAGCATCTGTGTGTTTATTTTATAAGTGGGCTGTCGGACTACGGGGACTTGATGGGAGTTTGAGATAAATTCTCAAGCTACACTATAATGTGATTTTATTTGTATGTTAATAGATAAAGTTGCCTCAGGTTCAGAGCTAATAGCAAGCCATAGCAAGAGCCAGGCATTGGTGGCACACACCTTTAATCCCGATCACAATACAGACAGATCTCTGTATGTTCAAGGATACAGCCAGCATGAAGACACACACCTTTAATCTCCATACCAACCATAGAAGACCTGGAGGTCTGTATAGACAGGCAGTGATGTGGAGGTCATGTGGTTGGGTTTACAAACAATGAGAAGCACAACAGAAAGTCAATAAAAAGACAGAAACACAGGAAGTAGGTCTCTTGCTGAGGGGAAGGACAGCAACAGCAGTGAAGGGTATGAAAGGGATTTTAGCATCAGCTCTTATCTACTGCTCTGACCTCTTGGGCTTTTAACTCTGCATTTGGCTCTATGTATCTTATTTAATAAGACTGTTACATCTACATTTGGCACCCACGTGGTAAGAATTTATTAAAAACTACTTGGTTGGCTTGACTTGGCTGCCTGGTTTCCCACCTCAGCGGGCCCAGCTCCCTGCCTGGGCCTACCTCGGCCTAGTAGACCAACCATAGCTACAAGTGGTTACCAGCAGCTGGTACTACAAACTAGTCAGGCCTGCTGGAGCTACCAGCCAGCTGCACTCGAATGCAATTGCAAATAGAGTTGCTTTTGGCTGAAACACAAAGTATGTGGTCAGAGCTTAAGGAAGCCAGAGCCCAGGCTCAACTCAGCTCAAGCAGGAACATGTTGTTGGATTTAAGCTTTTACCAGAATTCGTGGCTATACTTTTTTGCTTGATTAATTTCTCTCTCTCTCTCTCTCTCTCTCGCTCTCTCTCTCTCTCTCTCTCTCTCTCTCTCTCCCTGGATTCACACCTCAGATGCTAGGTAGCTAGTATGAAATTCCCTCGGATTTGTACTGTTCTATGCATACTTGATAATTCAATTAAGATATCAGATAGTTTTAGGGAAAAACTATTTAAAAGTGAATTTTTTTCCAATTAAAAAATATGGGTTTTATGTGTATATTGGAAGACAACTGGGCTTTGTTTGAAAACATTTTAGGCAGTCTGGAAATAGAACAACTATATGAGAAGATTAATGCTGATGGGATTATGCATATTAATATTTTACTTATTCTTACTTTAGTATAAAAAAATAGTCAACTTAAGTGCCAGGATAAAAGCTTTAGAAAATCCTGTTAAACCTGTTGAAATGAATTATAGAGAAATTCAGATTCAGACAGAAGAACTTAACAGTGAAATTGTTTCAGGATTGGATTATAAGGTTACAGAAAGAAAGCCTGTTTTCACACAATCACCCTTAATTTATCCGGTAATCATACAGCGGCTACCTGGTCAAGTGAATACACAAAATATTTGGTCTCCAATTGAAATGTTAGATTTACAAAGGTTTAAGGAAGCAGTACTATCTTATGGCATGCATTCCCCATTTGTAAAGCAAATGTTAAACTCCCAGTCAACTTAAAATAAGTTATACCACAGGACTGGAGAAAGTTGATAAATGCTGTTCTGGAACCCGGGGCACAGCTGCAGTGGCAAATGTGGTTCAAAGAGGTAGATAAAAACATAGAAAAGCAATGGAGGGCTAAAGGTAATCAAATCTCTCAGGATCAGCTTGTTGAAAAAAGCCAAAATGACACAATACAAACAAAATGTTTATATGATATCCAAACCCTAATTCTATGTTGAATGGCAGCCTTGAATGCATAGAACAGAATTGAGGAACCAAGAAAGAAAACTGAGTCATTTAAAATGGTTATACAGGGCCCAAAAGAATCCTTCATGGATTTCTTACAAAGACTAATTTCAGCAGAAAAGAGAATGGTCTCGAATTCAAAAGCTAGCTAGATAATAATCAAACTTTTGGCTTTTGAGAATTCGAATGCAGCATGCAAGAGAATAATTAGGCTGTTAAAGGCAAGGTCTGCACCCCTGGAAGATTGGATTAGGGATATGTTTAATGTTGAGGCTCATGACAATGATGATATGTGGATAGGAGAAGCAATTTCAAGAGGTTTGAGGAATGTCAGAACTTTTGGATTTGGAAAGTAAGGACATTTGAAAAGGGACTGTAAACAAGGCATTCCTAGAAACAATGTTTCTTCAAATAACAATGGCAACAGCATTCCCCATCCTTCTGGATTATGCAGAAGGTGTGGTAAGGGAAACACTGGACCAAGGAATGTAGATCAACAAGGAACAGGCAAGGTAATACTTTGCCTCAGGCTTCAGGTAACTCCCAGAGAGCCTAAATCAGACCCCATCAGCAAATCCAGCTCAGACCTTTCCTACAGTCATAGAGGAAATTCCTACTCAGAGCAATTAAATAAACCAATGCCTATTGGAATAAACCAGCCTGCTCAGGGTATGGAACAACCGAGACAGAGAGAACAGAAAATTCAGGAGAAACCATGAAGAAATTTTTTTGGCAAAATTCTATAAATGAACAAAGACCAAAATTAATGATTAAAAAATAAATGGTGTTTTGTTGCCTGGTCTGGTACACACAGGTGCTGATGTGATCATAACTGAACCAAAATTTTGGCATTCAACTTGGCCTCTTCAGGAGGTAAAAGTTCAGCTGTTAGGGAGTGGAACATTATCACAAGTGAAACAAAAGTGCAAGATGGCTCAAATGTATAGGTCCAGAAGGACAGAGAGGAAAATAAAAACCATATGTGGCTACCATAGCTATGAATCTGTGGAGTCTAGACCTGTTGCAACAATGGAATACTCAGATTAACATCCCTCCAATCTCAGAAACAAATCATAAACTAGCACATGTTTTTGAGAGAAATATTAGAAGATATTGTTCTAATGGGTGGTCACCAGCCATCCATATTATACAAGAACAGAGCACAACAACTGATGATCTTCCAGACACACCAACAGCTCTACCTTTAAAATGGTTAACAGACAAGCCTGCATGGGTTCAGCAATGGCCTTTAACAACAGAGAAACTCCAGGCTTTAGAACAGCTGGTAGAAGAACAGTTGAATGCTCTGCATATTGAAGAATCAACCAGCCCTTGGAATTCTCCTGTATTTGTTATTAAAAAGAAATCTGGTAAATGGGGAAGAGTAACAGACCTCAGAGCAATTAACAAATCAATTCAGCCAATGGGCTCTCTACAATCTGGAATTCCTTTGCCTACTCTGTTACCAAAAGGATGGACTCTCATAGTTATTGTTTTAAAAGACTGTTTCTTTTCAATACCCTTACAAGAAAAAGACAGAGAAAGATTTGCTTTCACAGTGCCTACTTACAATAATTCTCAATCAGTTAAGAGATATCAATGGAGGATCCTCCCACAGGGAATGTTGAATAGCCTAACCCTGGGCCAATATGTTCTACAACAGTCATTGGAAGTGACAGGTTAAGAAATTTTCTAAATCTATAATTTATCATTATTTGGATAATGTGTTACTAGCCGACCCAAATACAGATACTTTAGAAAGAATGTTTGAGGAAGTAAGGAAAATTTTGCCTTGCGGGGGATTACATATTGCACCTGTAAAGATACAAAGAGGAGATTCTATTAATTACTTAGGATATAAAATAGGTCTACAAAAAATTAGACCCCAAAAAGTGCAAACTAGGAAAGATTGATTACAGAATCTTAATGACTCTCAAATATTATTTGGAGACATTTCTCATCTACGAACTATTGTTGTGGTAAGAAATGATGAACTTAATAATTTGTTCAAAATCTTAGAAGGTGACAAGGACTTAAATAGTCCAAGAGAATTATCACCTGAAGCTGAGAAAGAATTGGCTTTGGCAGAATAGAAAGTACATGAAGGACACATGGATTGTATCCATCCAAAGCTAAATTGCATTTTGGTTATTTTACCTTCTATGAATTCTCCTACAGGAATATTAATGCAGAGGGAAGATATTATATTGGAATGGATATTTTTACCAAAGAAACCAAATAAAATATTAAAAATTTATGTGGAAAAAGTCTCTGACTTAATTTTGAAAGGAAAATTGAGACTTTGTCAATTAGCAGGAATAGACCCAGCAGAAATTGTTGGTCATTTAACTAAGGGGGGCATTGAAAAGTTATGGACAGAAATTGAACATTGGCAAAGAGCTCGCAGTAATTTTTTTTTGAGAAACTTGACCACAAATATCCCAAAGTGATAGAATTGGTCTTATAAAGAGAGCTGATTGGATTTTTCCTTGATCCAGAGTTTGTACATTTTATACAGATGCCAACAAACAAGGAAAGGCAGGTTACAAATCAGAAAATTTAAATAAAGTGGTTCAAAGTCCTTATAATTCAGTTCAAAAATCAGAATTGTATGCTATTATGTTGGTATTAATGGATTTTTCAGAACCTCTCAACAGTTACTGACTCTCAGTATGTGGAATGAGTGGTATTTCATATTGAGACTGCAGAATTTATCCCTGATGAGTAAGAATTAACTTCACTATTTATTCAGTTACAAGATACAATCAGGAAAAGAAGTCATCCTTTATATGTAACATATCCGATCCCACACTAGTCTGCCAGGCCCTCTAGCACAAGTAAGTGATGAGATTGATAAATTATTGATAGGAAATGTGCTGGAGGCCACAGAATTTCATTAAAAAAAAACCCATCATGTCAATAGTAAAGGTTTAAAAAAAGATTTTTCCATAACCTGGCAAAAAGCCAAGGAAATTTTAAGGAAATGTCCTACTTGTTCCTTTTACAATCAGACACCATTACCAGCAGGATGTAACCAGAGGAATGAAACCTGGCAGATGGATGTGTTTCACTTTGCAGAATTTGGAAAATTGAAATATGTACACCATACCATTAATATTGATTCAGGATTTCAATGGGCAACTGCTTTGAGTTCTGAAAAAGCTGATTCTGTAATCACTCATTTGCTAGAAGTTATGGCTATCATGGGTATATCTGTCAAATTAAAACTGACAATGCTCCAGCATATGTCTCTGTTAAAAAGGAAACAGTTTTTTGCTTATTACAACATAAAGCATATTACACTTATACCACATAATCCTACAGGCCAAGCAGTAATAGAAAGTTCAGACAGAACTCTAAAGGATATGCTAAATAAACAGAAAGGGGTACAAAAACACCCAGAAATAGACTGCATATGCTTATTAACTTTGAATTTTCTCAGTGCTAATGAGAAAGGAACAACAGCTGTAGAGAGACATTGGATAATAGAAAAAACTACAGAATTAAATCAGCCCATATATTTTAAGGATGTGCTGACCTCAGAATGGAAACCAGGATATGTGTTACGCTGGGACGAGGTTTTGCTTTTGTTTCTACAGGAGACTATAAGCTGTGGATACCATCAAAATTGATAAAGATCCGATTTGTACAAGAGAGACGTCTTAATTAGAAGAGGTGATAGTTCACCAACCAGCATAACCATCCAATTTAAATTAAACTAACTTATACCATTAATACATGCCTTTTCATTTAATCAGATAATAACTTTCCAAAGGGAAACCTCCCCAAAATTAGTCTTGGAAAAGGGTTTTGTTTTGGTCTTTTAGGATAATGAAGGCTAAGGAATCCGAAGAACACTGGACAAATGAGACAACTGAAGAAAAAAGACAAATCATCTATCCCAAGAAAAAGAGCAAAATGATCTATTGTTCTATCATGTATGAAATTTCATAATTCTTCCTAAATGTTTATTTCTGCTCTTCTCTAAAGATACTTAACACTATTGATCTTGCACTCCCAGTTCAATTAAAATTTAATGATGGTTCTGGAGTTGGAGAATGGTTCTCTCCTTGTTTAAATTCAAACATGTTTTTAAAAGCAAAATGCAAACTCTCTGTATCATGCCAGAAGAAGGAGCCATCTTCTGATAGGGGACAGGAGAAAAACCAAATTAATTAAGGGACTATTCTATTATTACATATCTCAATTCTTTGATTCTATTCTGATTCTATAAACTTCTTTTAAAGAATGAATTTTATATCACAATTTATAAGATTAATATATATATATGTATTAAACTTTGTTAAGATATGAATGGTCATATAGAGTACTAACTAATTCTAAAAAAGGGCTTCAGCTAGCTACCTATACATGTCTTTGTGTTTGAGTCTCTTATCAGTTTTCTGCAGGAAATGATGGCCAGGTCGAACATCAACTGAACTCTCCAGGAAGAAGATGCGGCCCCACAGCAACAATAATTACACATGAACAATAATAATACCACTAAGCTGACAAACATCATCTACAGATCAACTTTGGACAACAAACTGCTCAGAGCAATTTTGAGATGGCTAGCTGAGATGATCCAGTTTCAATGTCTACTTGAATAAGGACTTGAGTTAAGCCTTGAACTTTGGCATTATGCTCAAACTGTACAACAAAAAGATATAGCTACCTTTCCGAGAATTTGACAATTAATCCAAATTTTTTTCTTTTCATAATAAAGATATCTTCACCCATATCCAGCAAGAAGCAATTTTAAGATTATGATACCCATATTCCCAAAGAAGTGGTATGGGGCGTGTGGATTTTTGGTCTTTAAATGGATTTTGGGTCTGGGATAATTTTCATTTTTTTAGGAGGGTTGATTACAAGTTCTTGTTAAGGGTTAGGAATAGGACTAAGCAAAAGAGATTAGATTTAATATTCTTGTTTTTTTAAAAAAAAGACAGTTACTAGTTTTAAATACTTTACATTGGATTGGATTTTTTTATATTGAATACAAATTATATATATTGAGATTGATATTGTTAGAAAATGCTATATGTATATTTCTAATCTTGTTCAAGATATTGTACTTATATCATTCATTTAACAATGTAATGCAATTTGATGATCCTTGAATATTAATTATTACCAACTATTAGGATATAAAGAAATGAAAGTTAGTAATTATACAATACAATCGGACTTGTAGTCACATTAGGTGTGTTTTCAAGATCAAATGGATATATTTTAGACAGAAAGGTCATCTTCAAACCCTTCAGTGATCTACAAATTATGGCATTTAAAATGTTTTAGTAACTTAGAAAATTTTTCTTATTTTGTTATTGACTATGAGACATGTTGGCTCCTGGCAGTGCCACCCTACTTCAGAGAATATATGGGTATTGAAGAAACTGCATATGGAGTTAACTTTCATTGTGGCAAAAGTTAGCCACTGAACAACAAAGTATCCTCGAATCAACTGCTGACAAACAGGACAGACAGGACATGAAATAGAGGAGTACTGATTCTTGCCAAAACAAGTGTGGTTGTGGCTTTAACAAAAGGCATCTTCTGAGGCCAGGACAATATGGCACCATGCCTGAAGTGGCCTTTGCAATCCGAAAAGGCACAGTGTCCTTGTCTTCTAAGGCAGCTGAACAGGCAGTGGACTGATGACTTCTGAT
Source organism: Peromyscus maniculatus bairdii (assembly GCF_049852395.1). NCBI lineage: Eukaryota > Metazoa > Chordata > Mammalia > Rodentia > Cricetidae > Peromyscus > Peromyscus maniculatus. The sequence goes on from NC_134852.1 coordinate 4,046,823, forward strand.
GTGCAGTGGAAGAGCAGCTGAAACAGTTATTCTTGAAGAGTAACTAAACTCACGCCTCTCAATAGTAGACTGACATTTAATAGAGGGATGTGGGGAAGAATGGGATGCTGAGAAAAAGCCACACACACACACACACACACACACACACACACACACACACACACAGAGCCAACAAGAATGGACAGCCGAATGCAAAAAACATCAACAATTTCCAGAATTTAGAATCATGAATCATGACATGACACTACAGGAATTTATGTGGTTCTGGTACATGGACTGCTCTCACCAAATGTGAGGTCAAACTGTTGACCCTGTGTATATCCTAGTTCACAAATGAGTCTCTGTCAGATACGCTAAGCCTATAGGCTGAAATTGATGCCCCAATGCTGTGGAGAAACCCTGGGTAACTGTCCAGGCAGCTGCCTGTTTCTGTCAGCTCACATTTATTTTGGAAGCTGCTTGCATGCATTTCCTGTTTTTATTTTTGTTAGGTAATATTTCCTTCTTAGGTCTCTGAGGGAGTTATAGTTACAGTTTAGATAGTTACAGTTTTCCTTGTTAAGGACTTTAGAAAAGAAACTCACTGAAGAGTAAGTTTATAAATTTGAAAGGCATTATAAGATAGTTCTGTTAGTAATGTAAGTTAAGATAGAAAGTGAATCAGGTACATTTTGGACTTACCAAAATAGGAGAGATAATGGAATTATTTTCTCTGAATTTGTCAAATGCAAATGGACTAGACATTGTTTGGGTATTTATTGCTTGTATATATGGAATATAGTTATTGTATTTTTGTATATAGTTTTTCTTATATTAGTTATAACTTTTTTCCTTTCATTAAAATAGAAATGGGGCAATACAGTGATATTTTACATGTGCTGAAATGAGATTTTATTTGTATGTTAATAAATAAAGTTGCCTCAGGTTCAGAGCTAATAACAAGCCATAGCAAGAGCCAGGCATTGGTGGCACACACCTTTAATCCCGATCACAAAACAGACAGATCTCTGTATGTTAAAGGATACAGCCAGCATGGAGACACACACCTTTAATCTCCATACCAACCATAGAAGACCTGGAGGTCTGTATAGACAGGCAGTGATGTGGAGGTCATATGGTTGGGTTTACAACCAATGAGAAGCACAGCAGAAAGTCAATAAAAAGACAGATACACAGGAAGTAGGTCTCTTGCTGAGTGGAAGGACAGCAGCAGCAGCGAAGGGTAAGAAAGGTATTTTAGTATCAGTTCTTAGCTACTGCTCTGACCTCTTCGGCTTTTAACTCTGCATTTGGCTCTGTGTTTCTTATTTAATAAGATTGTTACATCTACATCCAACTTTGGTAGAAGAATGGGTGCCTGCTCTCACTGCAGCTAGATATACCAGGACTCACTGATATCCAGGGGATTCCTGCCTGTATCTAAAAAATAACAGTGAAGGAGGATTGGATGTTGTGAGGTTAGAGGATAAAGGAGGAGGGACCTAGAAGGAGGGAAGGGAGGAGAACCTTTGGGTGGAATGTAAAATCAAGAAAATAAATAAATAAAAATATAATAATAAATACAAAAGATGAAAAAGAAAGAAATACACAAAGAAGATAAAGGGAAGCAAATTATGACAAAAAGTCTACAAAATACCATTCTGTCCATTTTGTGTTATTCAACCAATCCTGTGCATGGAACTGGTCCTGAAATTTGTCTAATAATATACTCAGTGAGACTCCACTGGAGAAAACAGATTTTCCTTTTCAAAGCAGGTATCAGTTTCACATAGCTTCTTTTTTAGGGGTGAGAAATGGTTTCCACTTGCTCCTCACCATTATGAGACATCATCTGAACTTGTACCATTTGAACCACAACAGGTCTTGGGCATGTTCACACAGTCTGAGTGAGCTTATATATGTGTGAGTGCCATTGTGTCTGGAAGACAATGCTTCCTTGGAGTTATCCATCACCCTTGACTCATAATTCTGTCTGTCTCCTCTTCCACATAGATCTCTGAGCCTTGAGTTGAAGGAATTGATGAGACAACTCACTGAAGACAATGTGCTCCAAAGTTCCTTGCCCTCTGCACACACTCTCCAGTTGTGGATTTCTGGGTTAGTTCCCATTGACTACAAGAAGCATCTTCTCTGATGAGAGCTGAGTGAGGAACTGATCAATGAGCATAGCAGAATATCATTAGGATTCAATTTATTGCTGAGTTCCTTAAACAGAATAATAGTACTAGATTTTCCAATATATATACTGAGGTTCTGGGAATCTTTATCCATGTCAGGTCGAGTTCCATTTCATGGACTGGACATTAAATCCAGTCAGTCATTGCTTGGTTAAACCCCTAGTATTTATGTCATTATTGTACTTATATATCATACAGGAAGGTCATCACTATACATCACAAAGTCTGTAGCTGGATTGGTAGTTACAATTCTCCTCTGGTAGAATGCAGAATACCTTCCAGTACCATAAATGCAAGTCAGTACAAGCACTAGCTTGACTTCTCCATGTTCAATGAAATAATGAGGGACAAATAGCCAAAAGAATGGAAACACATGAACGATGAACCAAAGGCTGTGGGGCCCCCACTGGATCAGGCCCTCTGAATATATGAGACAGTTGATTGGCTTGATCTGTTTGGGAGGCAGCTAGGTAGTGGTATCAGGTCCTGGGCTCATTGCATGAGCTAGCTGTTTGTAACCTGGTACTTATGCAGGGACGCTTGGCTCAATCTAGGAGGAGGGGACTGGACCTGCCCGGACTGAGTCTATCAGGTTGATCTCAGTCCTCGGGGGAGGCCTTGCTCTGGAGGAGGTGGGAATTTGGGGTGGGCAGGGGGGAAGGGGAGGGGGCAGGAAGGGGGAGAACAAGGGAATCTGTGGCTGTTATGTAGAACTTAATCGTATTGTAAAATAAAATAATAATAATAAATAAATAAATAAATAAATAAATAAATAAATAAATAAATAAATAAAAACACAAATAATGCGTGGTGTCTTCTGCAATAAAGCCTTAACAGAAACTTGTGTAGAGTAACCCATAGCCTTGGGAATAGTCGATGATGTTTGGTAGTTTCCATGGATCCCCTTTGACTAATGACTCACCAAGATATGTTACCTGTTTCTGGCATTAGATAAATATTTGGTGCAGAAAATGTCTAGCTGGAGCACTTTTCCACCTTTATTTGGTGATTCCATTCAGACTTCCTTTACACATGTGTGAATACTTTAGGAACCTTCCAAGTAGCAAGTATCCCAATAGTTTTCAAATGGCCTTGAGTGTGAATTGTCCTTCTAAACACACCCACAGTTACCACTCTCTGCCATTCCCTCCCTATTTAATCCTCTAATTCTAGTTTGCCCTGTATCTCTGCATAAAAGTATGTTCCATTTTCTCTTCCATGGTAGATCCTCTCTACTGTGACCTCTTACTACTTTCTTGACTACTGTGGTTATTCAGATGGTAGCATGCATATCCAAGTTTTAAAAACTAATAGTCACATGAAAAAGAAAACACATATTTGTCTTCTTTTGGGCGGTGGGGTCTTCGGTACATTCCTCAAGATGATTTTCACTACGATCAATATGTACTTGTTAATTTCAGCAATTCCCTAAATAAAGATTATTTATTATTTTATATCCTGACCACAGTTTCCCCTCCCTCCTCTCATCCAAGGCTTTCTCGCACCTCACTTCTTCCCTGCCCTCATCCACTCCTCCTACTTTTCATTCAGATAGGGTCAGGCCTCCAATGGTTATCAACAAATTTTGCCATATCAAGTATCAGGAAGACTAAGCACCTTCCTTTGTATTAAGGCAGCCCAGGATAAGGAGTAGGGTCCCATAGCCAGCAACAGTGTCAGAGACAGCCACTCTTCCCACTGTTAGGAGTTCCACAAGAAGACAAAGCTACACAACTATCACAGACGTGCAGAACACCTAGGTCACTACCATGCAGGCTCCCTGTTGTTGGTTCAGTCTCTGTGAGCTCCCATGCTACCAGGTTAGATGTTTCTGTGGGTTTTCTTGTGATGCCCTTGGTGGCTCTGGTTCCTACACTCCTTGCCCTCTCTCTCTCCAGTAGGATTCCCCAAACACAGAACAGGGTCTGATGGTGGGCCTCTGGCATTGTTCAGGAATTACTTTTAAAAAATTACAACTGAAAAAAACCACATAGTTCAAATGTGCTATGATTTCATTATCCATTCCTCATTTGGTGAGATTCTAGAATGCTTACAATTTCCAACAATTATAAATAGAACAAGAATGAAAATGATGAACAAGTGTCTGTGTAGCAAGATACAGAATTCTTTGAGTATGTTTCCAAGAATAATATTGCTGGATTTTGAAGTAGATAGATTCACAACCTCACGAGGAATTCTGACACTGGTTTCCATACTGGCTGCTCATGTTTTTACCCCCACAAGCAATCAATAAATGTTCCTCACTCCCGGAATTCTCACCAGCATATGCTGTCATTTGTATTATTGGTCTTGGACATTATGATTGATTTAAGAGGAATTTTCAAAGTAGCTTTTATTTGCATATCCATGATAGCTACGAATGATTTCTTAAGTTTTGTTCAGACATTTGTGTTTAATCTTCTGAGATCTCATTGATTAATACTTTACCCTATTTTTAATTTGGCTATTATTTGCTTGATGTTCATATGCATTTGAGATTCTAATCCATAATGTTCAGTTTCCTACCAATATTTGTTGAGTAGATTGAATCTTCTTTTTCTTTAAAGATTTATTTAGTTAGTATATAGCATGTATGACTGCAGGTCAGAAGAGGGCACCAGATCACATTATGGATGGTTGTGATCCACCATGTGGTTGACGGGAATTGAACTCAGGACCTCTGGAAGAGCAGTCAGTGCACTTAACCTCTGAACTATTTCTCCCACCCCCAAGAATGAATCTTCTACACTGGTTGTTGCTGAAACCTTTGGCAAAGCCCAGGTAACTATACCCATGGAATTGAATTATGAGTTTTCCATTTTGCTTTCTTGAAATATTTATATAATACCGAGTTAGCACTGTGATCCTCTGTTACTATTGCCCCAGGTTATAAATGGAACACACGTATTGTGATACCTCTAGCAATGGTTCCTTTCTTCACCTTTGCTTCGTCTATCTGGAATCTGATTTTTTTATAAGAAATTTTAGATTGTATTTTCCTATGTCTTTAGTTATGTTTCAATGGAATTTTGATAGAGATTACATAGAATCTTAGATTATTTTGGTAATGTAACCAAGTATTAATGTACAATACTGATTTGCCAACCCATCAACATGTCAGATAGTTTCATTTTCCATTGTCTTCTCTTTCTTTCCTCACTGTTATAAAATCGTTACCATGAAGAACCTTGAGCTCCTTGATTGCATTTATTCTCAGTTATTTTAATGTGGGAAGTTATTGTAACTGTGGTTGCTTTCTTAACTTCTTTCTCAGTATCGTCATTCCTTGCACACAAAAATGATCTTTTGTATCTTGATTTTGTATTCTCCTGATTTCCTGATGGTATACATTAAGTCTAAGACACACTCTCGGAGTGTTGACCACCTCATGTACAAGTTTATACCATCTCCTGGTGAAAAAAGTTTGACTACTATTCTTCATTCATTTCGTTCATTTTTCTGGGCTTATTGTTTTAGCAGAATATGAGCAAGACTTACTTTTGTGATACATGAATGAGCATGTTCCCTCTTTCAGTGTTTTTAAGGGAAGGTTCATAGTTATCCTCCATTTGATGTATTGCTGGGCATGGTTTTGTCCTGTACAGACCTCATCCCATTGAGACATTACCCTTCTATCCCTAATATTTTAGGGATGCTGTAAATGTCAGATGTCTTTTCTGCATCTGTTGAGATGATCGTGTAATGTCTGCCTTGTCTATTAAAGCTTTCTGTGACATTCACTGAGTTTTGGTGTTAAACCATCTTTCCAACCCTAGTCCACAGTGAATCCTGTGGATACATACTTGAATTTTGATTGCATGTATTTTCTGGAGAATGTTTATTTTAAGTACATCAGTAATATTAGCCTATAATTGCTTTTTCCTTTATTCTGTTTTGATGATTCCTTATCTGGTTTTGGATTCAGGGACATACTAAATTTTTAAAATATCATTGTTTCTATTACTTTCCTTTCATTTCTGAGAATTGTTTGAATGACCTTCTTGTTGCATTTTCTTTAGGTATCTGGTAGAAAAATTAAACCAAGATGTGGCAAATACCTTAAGCAAATCTACTGTAAGGATTGAGATTGAAACAGTTATATAAAATATCATCTTCCAACTAAAAACCCACCAGACTAGTAGTAGTCACTACTAGATGCAAATAAATCTTTCAATAACTAACACCAATGCAATTAAGCTACTAAATTATTCCATTCAGAAGAAATGCATGAAGTACTATCTAAATACAGATATGAAGGCAGTGTCGTTCTGATGTCCAAACAAGATTTATACAAAGCAAAACTTATATGGTCATTTAATAAAACACTCATATCTTTTTGAGACAGGGTCATTTATGTCTTCCTGACTATCTTGGTATTCACTATACAGACAATATTGGTCTTGAACTCACCAGAGACTGCTTATATCTGCCTCCAGAGTACTAAGATTACAGACATGCTCCATCATGAGCAGCTATTTGTAGATTCTTAACATAGTACTTTTAAATCATTCACAATGATTGTAGGCTTCTTTCCAGAGTTGCAACAATGGATCAGGATAAGGAAATCGATTAATGTAGTGCATTGCATAAATGGCCTAATAAATGAATCACAGTCTCATCTGGCTAGATGCAAAAATACTTGGACAAAAATTCAAACTCTTTTTGTATCAAAGAACAAAAGAGAAACCAACAACAGGCTTCCATATTTGAGATCTTAAACAATCCACAGAAAATTATTTATATCAAAATGACAGGATAAAAATTACCACAAAACTCAGTTGCTTCCCTACATACAAAGAACACATTTGCTGTGAACGAAATTAAGAAAGCCACGTTCACAATTGTCTTAGAAATATGGTAAAGTAAACTTAATAAAAACTTGAAGGACATCAATAATGAAAACTTTAAAATAATGAAGAAACTGAATATATCATTAGTAGATGGGGAAATCTTACACACACACACACACACACACACACACACACACACACACATATGAATACTCAATATTGTGAAAATAATTCCTTTAAAAATTAATTAAGAGAACATAAGGGAACGGAATGGTTGAGCTGGAATTGGGAAGGAGTGGGGGAGCAATGAAAGAGATACCATGACAAAGGAAGACATCATGGGGATAGCTAGAAACTGAGTACTAGGGAAGTTCTCAAATTCCACAAAACACCTGAGCTTAGACTACTAGCAATACTGGAGAGCATGCCTAAACTGGCTTACTCCAGTGATCACATCAGTGATTACCCTATCTGTCATCATAGAGCATTCATCCAGTAACTATTAAAAGCACTCGCGACTTCCTGAGATTTAGAGACTGGCCCCCAGCTCCCATCCTGCCCCCGACTTCCCTTCTGGACCAGAGGTGAGTATCCGGATGCAACTCCAACCCCATCCCTGGGCACCAGCCACTCCGGGAAGACCTGCCCAACTTGGCCACAGGTTCTGGTCACCGGGCGGGTCCCCTTCCAGCCCCACTGGGAGGGATCCCCTTCTCCAAGCCACCGGGCAGCCCCTGCAATCCCCGCGCCCTGCCCTCACGCCCATCTACCCGAGACCCCAGCCACTTCCTGAGACTTAGAGACCGGCCCCCAGCTCCCATCCTGCCCCCGACTTCCTTTCTGGACCAGAGGTGAGTATCAAGGTTCTACCCAGACCCCATGCCTGGGCACCAGCCACTCCGGGAAGACCTGCCCAACTTGGCCACAGGTTCTAGCCACCAGGCGGGTCCACTTCTAGCCCCCGACTTGCCTTCTTGACCAGAGTTGGACAAGAGAACTCCCTTTTGGACAAGAGAGAGAGACTTCCTGAATCTGTCAGCTCTTTCTGAAACAAGTACACTGATAAGACCAAGAAGGAACCACAAGGAGATGGGCAGACATCAAGGCAGAAGTACATACAACAAAATGAAGAGCAATACAGCATCACCAGAATGTAGCCCGCCTCCAACATCTAGACCTGAACATCAAAAATTGGAAGAAGCAGAAGAAAGTAGCCTTATGAATAACATCATGAAGAAGATAGAGCCTTGTATAGAGGAAAAGACAAGAAAATTGGAAGAACGCTGTAAACAACTAGAGGAAAGGGCAAACAAATTAGAAGAAAACAATAAAGCCCTGCAAGAAAACAATAAAGTCCTCCAAGAAAACAATAAAGTCCTGCAAGAAAACAATAAAGTACTGGAAGAAAACAATAAAGCACTGAAAGAAAATCATGAAAAAGCAATGAAACAAACAAAGGAAACAGTCCAAGAACTGAAAAGGGAAATTGAAAAAATAAAGAAGACACAAACAGAGGGAATGCTGGAAATAGAAAACCTGAGTAAAAGATCGGGAACTTCAGATGCAAGTATAACCAACAGAATGCAAGAGATGGAAGACAGGATTTCTGGCACTGAAGATACAGTAGAAGAAATAGTTTCATCAGTCGAAGGAAACACTAAAGCCAAGAAAGTCATGAACCAAAATGTCCAAGAAATTTGGGACACCATGAAAAGACCAAACCTATGAATTATAGGGATAGAAGAAGGTGAAGAATACCAACTCAAAGGCACAGAAAATATATTCAACAAAATCATAGAAGAAAACTTTCCCAACTTAAAGAAGGAAATGCCTATGAAGAGAGAAGAAGCCTATAGAACACCAAACAGACTAGACCCCCCCAAAAAGTCCCCTTGACACATAATAATTAAACAACTAAATGTACAGAATAAAGAAAGAATATTAAGAGCAGCCAAGGAAAAAGGCCAAGTGACCTATAAAGGTAAACCCATCAGAATAACACTCAATTTCTCAATGGAGACTTTGAAAGCCAGAAGGACCTGTACAGATGTAACGCAGACACTAAGAGACCATGGATGTCAACCCAGACTAATATACCCAGCAAAACTTTCAATCATCATAGACGGAAGGAACAAGACATTTGAAGACAAAGCCAGATTTAAACAATACCTATCCACAAACCCAGCCCTACAGAAAGCACTAGAAGGAAAATTCCAACCAAGGGAAGTCAGATGCACACTCGAAAACACAGGCAATAGATAAAGCCACAACAGTAAACCCCAAAGAAGAGAAGTACACACACACTACCACCAAAAATAACAGGGATAAAGAATCACTGGTCATTAATATCCCTTAATATCAACTGACTTAATTCACCAATAAAAAGACATAGACTTACAGAATGGATACGAAAGTAGGACACATCTTTCTGCTGCATACAAGAAACACATCTCAAATTCAAATACAGACACTACCTAAGAATAAAAGGCTGGAAAAAGACTTTCCAATCAAATGGTCTTAAGAAACAAGCAGGGGTAGCCATCCTGATATCCAACAAAATAGACTTCAAACTAAAATCAATCAAAAGAGTTCAAGAAGGAAATTACATCCTTATCACAGGAAAGATCCACAAAGATGAAGTTTCAATTCTGAACATATATGCCCCAAACACAAGGGCACCCACATATGTAAAAGAAACATTACTAACGCTTAAACCACATATAAAACCCCACACATTAATAGTGGGAGATCTCAACACCCCACTTTCACCACTGGACAGATCTCCCAAATCGAAACTTAACAGAGAAATAAAGGACTTAACTGATGTCATGACCCAATTGGACCTAATAGATATCTACAGAACATTCCATCCTAACAAGAAAGAATATACCTTCTTCTCAGCACCCCATGGAACTTTCTATAAAATCGACCACATACTTGGCCACAAAGCAAATCTCAACAGATAAAAAACAATTAGAATAACCTCCTGTGTTCTATCAGACCACCATGGTTTAAAGTTAGATTTCAACAACAACAAAAACTAAAGAAAACCTACAATCTCATGGAAACTGAATAATGCTCAACTGAATCACCAATGGGTTAAGGAAGAAATAAAGAAAGAAATTAAAGACTTCCTACAGATCAATGAAAATGAAGACACCACATACCCAAACTTATGGGACACTATGAAAGCAGTGTTAAGAGGGAAATTCATAGCACTAAATGCCCACATAAAGAAGTTGGAGAAATCCCACACTAGTGACTTAACAGCACATCTGAAAGCTCTAAAAAAAGAAGAAGCAAAGTCTCCCAGGAAGAATAGATGCCAGGAAATTATCAAAGGGAGAGGTGAAATTAATAAATTAGAAACTAAGAGAATAATACAAAAAATTAATGAAACAAAGAGTTGGTTCTTTGAGAAAATCAACAAGATAGACAAGCCCTTATCCAAACTAACCAAAAGACAGAGAGAGAGAATCCAAATCAACAAAATCAGAAATGAAAAGGGGGACATAACAACAGACATTGAGGAAATCCAGAGAATTATAAGGTCATATTTCAAAAAACTCTACTGCACAAAACTGGAAAACCTAAAAGAAATGGACATTTTTCTGTATAGGTAACACATACCTAAGTTAAATCAAGACCAGATAAACTATTTAAATAGTCCAATAACCCCTAAGGAAATAGAAACAGTCATTAAAAGTCTCCCAACCAAAAAAAGCCCAGGTCCAGATGGTTTCAGCGCAGAATTCTACCAGATCTTCAAAGAAGCATTAATACCAATACTCTAAATTGTTCCACATAATAGAAACAGAAGGAACATTACCAAACTCCTTCTATGAGGCTACAATTACCCTGATTCCTAAACCAAACAAGGATGCAACAAAGAAAGAGAACTACAGACCGATCTCCCTCATGAACATTGATGCAAAAATACACAATAAAATACTGGCAAACAGACTCCAAGAACACATCAGGACAATTATCCACCATGATCAAGTAGGCTTCATCCCAGGGATGCAAGGGTGGTTCAACATACGAAAGTCCATCAATGTAATACACCATATAAACAAACTCAAAGAAAAAAACCACATGATCATCTCACTAGATGCAGAAGAGGCATTTGACAAAATCCAACACCCCTTCATGATAAAAGTCTTGGAGCGATCAGGAATACAGGGAACATACCTAAACATAATAAAGGCAGTATATAATAAACCAACAGCCAACATCAAATTAAATGGAGAGAAACTCAAAGCAATTCCACTAAAATCAGGAACGAGGCAAGGCTGTCCACTCTCCCCATACTTATTCAATATAGTACTTGAAGTTCTAGCCAGAGCAATAAGACAACATAAGGAGATTAAGGGGATTCAAATTGGAAAGGAAGAAATCAAGCTTTCCCTATTTGCAGATGACATGATAGTATACTTGAGTGACCACCAAAGATTCCACCCAGGAATTGATAAAGCTTATAAACACCTTCAGCAACATAGCAGGATAGAAGATCAACTCAAAAAAATCAGTAGCTCTCCTATACACAATGGACAAAGAAGCTGAGAAGGCAATTAGATATACATCACCCTTTACAATAGCAAAAATGACATAAAATACCTTGGGGTAACAATAACCAAGCAAGTGAAGGACCTATATGACAAGAACTTTAAGTCCCTGAAAAAAAGAAATTGAAGAAGATGTCAGAAAATGGAAAGTTCTCCCATGCTCATGGATAGGCAGGGTGAACATAGTAAAAATGGCAATCTTACCAAAAGCAATTTACAGATTCAATGCAATCCCCATCAAAATACCAACACAATTCTTCACAGAGCTGGAAAGAATAATACTCAACTTCATATGGAAAAACAAAAAACCTAGAATAGCTAAAAGAAACCTGTACAATAAAACAACGTCTGGAGGCATCACAATCCCTGACTTCAAGTTCTACTATAGAGCTATAGTAATAAAAACAGCTTGGTATTGGCATAAAAACCGACATGTGGACCAATGGAATTGAATTGAAGACCCTGACATTAACCCACACACCTATGGACATATAATTTTTGACAAAGAAGCCAAAAGTGTACAATGGAAAAAAGAAAGCATCTTCAACAAATGGTGCTGGCATAACTGGATATCAACGTGTAGAAGGCTGCAAATAGATCCATATCTGTCACCATGCACAAAACTTAAGTCCAAATGGATCAAAGACCTCAACATAAATCCAGCTACTCTGAACCTGCTAGAAGAGAAAGTAGGAAGTAGTCTTGAACACATTGGCATAGGAGATCACTTCCTAAATATAACACCATCAGCGCAGACACTGAGACAAACAATCAATCAAAGGGACCTCTTGAACCTGAGAAGCTTTTGTAGAGCAAAGGATACGGTCAACAAGGCAAAGCGACAGCCTACAGAATGGGAAAAGATCTTCACCAACACCACATGTGACAGAGGACTGATATACAGAATATATAAGGAACTCAAGAAATTAGACATCAAAATGACCAACAGTCCAATTGAGAAATGGGCTTTAAAATTAACCAGAGAATTCTCAACAGAGGAAACCCAAATGGCTGAAAAACAATTAAGGAATTGCTCAACATCCCTAATCATCAGGGAAATGCAAATCAAAACAACTCTGAGATACCACATTACACCTGTCAGAGTGGCTAAGCCAAAAACACTGAAGACACTTTATGCTGGAGAGGATGTGGAACTAGGGGAACTCTCCTCCACTGCTGGTGGGAATGCAAGCTTGTACAACCACTTTGGAAATCAATATGGCGCTTTCTTTGAAAATTTGGAATCAATCTCCCCCAAGATCCAGGTATACCACTCCTAGGCATATACCCAAGAAATGCTCAATCATACCACATGAGCACTTGCTCAGCTATGTTCATATCAGCATTGTTTGTAATAGCCAAAACCTGGAAACAACCTAGATGCCCTTCAACTGAAGAATGGATAAATAAATTGTGGCACATATACACAATGGAATACTACTCAGCAGAGAAAAACAATGACATCATACGGTTTGCAGGCAAATGGATGGATCTAGAAAAACTCATCCTGAGTGAGGTAACCCAGACTCAGAAAGACAAATATGGTTTGTACTCACTCATAGGAAGATGCTAGATATGGAACAAGGATGACTGGACTCCTACTCACATCACCAGTGAGGCTACCTGAAAAACAGGACTCCAAAAAAGACACGGAGAAATGGATGAGATCTACATGAACAGCCTGGTCATGAGTGGAAACAATGAAGAGCAATGGTCGAGGGAAAGAGAGTGGGAGATCCTAGCTGGATCAAGAAAAGAGAGGGAGAACAAGGAATAGGAGTCCATGGTAAATGAAGACCACATGAGAAGGGGAGGAAGCAGAGAGCTAGGGAGGCCCACGGAGATCCACAAAGATACCCCCGCAAAAGACTGCTGCCAATGGTCAAGAGACGGCAGGAACTGACCTACTCTGGTGATGGGATGGCCAGACACCCTGATAGTTTTGCCATAAACCCCATACAAGGACTGAGGAATCTGGATGCAGACATCCATGGCTGGGCCCCTGGTGGAGCACTGGGAGTCTAATTAGTGAGAAAGAAGAGGGTTTATATGAGCGAGAATTGTTGAAGCCAAGGTTGAATAAAGCACAGGGACAAATAACCAAATGAATGGAAGCACAGGATCTATGAACCAAAGGCTGAGGTGCCCCCAACTGGATCAGGCCCCCTGAATGGGTGAGACAGTCATTTGGCTTGATCTGTTTGGGAGGCAGCTGTGCGTTGGTGCCGGGTCCTGGGCTCGTTGCATGAGTTGGCTGTTTGAATCCTGGGACTTATGCAGGGACACTTGGCTCGGTCTGGGAGGGGGGTAATGGACCTGCCTGGACTGAGTCTACCAGGTCGATCACAGTCCTCGGGGGAGACCTTGATCTGGAGGAGGTGAGAATGGAGGGTGGGCTGAGGGGAGGGGGAGGGGGGCGAGAAGGGGAGAACAGGGGAATCTGTGGCTATTAGGTTGAACTGAATGGTGTTGTAAAATAAAAAAAATGACTATGCTACAAAAAAAAAAGCACTGGCAGAGATCCATAGCCAAGCACCAGGCCAAGCTCTACAAACTTAGTCGAAGAGAAGAAACAGGGATTCTATGAGCAAGGGGCATCAAGATCATGATGGGGAAATCTACAGAGAAAACAAACCAAAATAGTGGGACCTCATGAACTTTGCCCAACAGCTGTGGAGCCTACATGAGACTGGAGTAGGCTCTCTGCATAAGGCAGACAGTTGTGTAACTTGATCTGATTAACAGGCCCCCTGGCAGTAGGATCAGGATCCATCCCATCACAGGAGGTGGCTTTTTGGAGCACACTACCTATGATTGGACACCTTTCACAGCCTTGATGCAGGGAGAGGGCCTTGGGCCTGCCTCTACTGAATGTACCAGGCTCTGCTAAATCCCCATGGAGGACACCTTATTGGAGGAGGGAATGAACAGTGGTTTGCTTAGGGAGAAACCTGGAGGGGAAAGAGGATGGAAGAGACAGAGATACATGGTTGGTATGTAAAATAATTTTAAAAATTCCTTAACAAAAAAAAAGACACAAGAAAAAGAGGAATAGATGTAAAGACAAGTATCAGAGAATAAAACATTTAGACTTAAAAACATCAGACACATACATATTTTATAGTAGCAGAGATGACCCAGTGTGTAGCTTCTCCATGCCAGTTCTCAAATGTTGACAGCTACCACAGGCAGGTCCTGCCACTGTAGCAATTGAGAAGGGGAGTAAGCAGTCACCACTATAAGCAATGCCCTGGCTTTTTCAGAATGAAAACATAACATTTGAAATGCCGACATTCCTTTTTGACTTTGAAGATAGAGGTAGACCTGACCTTTGTAATCCTTAAAAGTCTGTAACTGTGCATGTGTTAGAGTGAGAAAGGACAAAGGACACACCCAAGTACCTCATTGTAGACAGATCTCATACATCCTCCCCCTTGCAGCTTCAGAGTTGTGGAGTGATCACATGCAGAGTATCTGAAAGCTTAACTGAATGGCTACATGAATACTCTCTCTAGTGAAGAATGGCACAAATATTGGAGACCCTGCTTCTGCACTAGGAGTCTCACACTTTTAGAAGTAATATTAGCAGACTCTGGAAGAGACGGGACTGCACCTTGTGAATACTGAACTCAATGTAGTACTCTGGAGCTTCTTGTCTTATACCACTGTCTACCTCACAAGGGCACCTGTGAAAAGGAAGGCTGCCTATGATCTATCAAACTAATGAATGTTGTTTTTAATTTTCCTGTCAGCCTTGTAAATGGAGGCTACTTGGAAGAAAATTTTAAAAGTCTCACAGCTTGATAGTGGGGGAAAAGTGATTTTTAAATATCAAAACATATTTTGAATCGGTTTTAGTGATAGGATTGGGAGAAAGGACATAAGCTACCAGCATTTCTCTGCCAATTCACACACCTATTACACATTATATATCATGACATTTACATGAAAAATGTAAACACACTTACATCACATTCAGGAAAAAGTTGGAAAGCTCTTTGTCCAACAATACAGGCACTGCAATAAGGTAAAAGACACAACCTGGCACCACCTCTCCATGCTTGTCTTCATTCTGCTTCATTCTCCAAAAGCACTTGGGGTGAGTGAGGTTGGACATGAGGAGGGGGATGTTCAGGAGCCAGAAGAAGAAATGCAGAGTGAACATCAGGTCCTGTCTCCAAATCTCTAAGCCGGTAGTGTGGTCTGTGGGTGCAGAATAGTTTATCAAATGGATAAACATGTATACACATCTGCTTTTATGTCTGCTGCCTACTGGAGAGATCACTTATGTAGATGAGATGCCTTGCTCTCCAGATGGCTCCACTACTCTAGAGAAATGTCAAGCACTTTCTCACCTAGGGCTCTGCAGCTGACGTCCACAGCAGAGGTAATAAACATGGGTTGGAAAATAATCTGATGACATCTCAGCCTCAGGACTTGTGACATCACATCATATCCCTGGGTATTGAGGCCCATGGGAGAAAGCAATTTGGGCAGATTGGTCCCAGGACAGATTCAATGCGTTATTTGTTTGAACACCTTTAGAAATGATCTCAGCAGAATGTATCAGAAGATGGAGAGTTAGATGTAAAGGTAAAGAATTGAAATGACCCATGACAATCAAAGTTCATGTGGACACACTTTGTGTTCTATTCCCCAGTGCAAATGAGAGAGCCTCAGTCTCATGTGTACGGCATCCACAATTCATAGAGCATAAGCAGTATGGCCTATGCTACATCTCTAACAGAGACCCAATAACCAACCAGTATCCCTGTGCTCCATTTTAAGAAGCTCCAACAATCAGGTCAAATCTAGAAATTCTTGTCTTATACTGTGTTCAGAAATGCCCAGGCCATCATTATCCATGAGAAATTAAGCTGAGTATTTGAGTTATGAATCATGAACTTCTTCCCTGACGTCAGTTGCTTCTGATGGCCTATTTCTTCAAATTTATCCTTCATTATCTATTCATTTCTGCTTATATTAGAACCCAGTAGTGACTCCAAAGCAGAACTGTGTCCAGTAGCTTAGAACCCATTAGCAACTGGGAATAAAGCCTGTGTTCAATGTGTAAGCTGTTCTTATTCCATTGTCATACTCATATATTTTGGCTGCATTCTAGAATATGTGTTGCCAGTTGGAGAGCTCATTGATGAGTGTGGGCTGAGGAAACACCTTTAGATGATGTGGACTACAGAGCAACAACCACAAATGTGGGGCAATTAGTTGGTGTGGAGGATGCTAGATATTATTTAGTACTGGAGATGAGGTACACAGGGCTGGTGTTCTCTGGATCTTGTGCAATATTTAAAAATCAACATTTAACACATGCATGGCCCCCAAGTTCTGTGATGAGCTGCCTAAGACTGTCTAAGATGTGAATATTGACAGATGTGATGGGAGTAGATGTTCATATGAAAATGAGAAATTTCATGTTTCAAAACTGAATCTGTATTGATCACAGCAATCAGGATTAATTCTTTCTTTCTACTAATTATTGTTAGTTTTTAAATTAGTGCATAACATAATGGGATTTAGTGTGGCATTTTCATGTGATGCGGATATAGACAGATGTAATTGGAGTAGATGTTCATAGTATCTTATGGCATGCATTCCCCATATGTAAAGCAGATGTAAAATTCCTGGTTAACCCATAATAGGATTATACCACAGGACTGGCAGGAGCTGGCACATGCTGTTCTGGAAACCGGACAACAGCTCCAGTGGCAAATGTGGTTCAATGTGGAATCTAAAAACATACCAAAACAATGTGGGAATAAAGGTATACAAGTCTTCCAGAATCAGCTTTTTGGAGGAGGCCAAAATGCTGCAGTACAAAAACAATGTTTATATGATATCCAAACCTTAATTCTATGCTGAATGGAAGCCTTAAATGCATGGGACAGAGTTGAGGAACCAGGAAACATAACTGAGTCATGTACAAAGGTTATACAGGGCTGGAAAGAATCTTTCACAGATTTCTTACAAAGACTGTCTTCAGCAGTAAAGAGAATGGTCCCGAATGCAGAAGCTAGTCAGATAATAATTGAATCTTGGGCTTTTGAGAAGGCAAATGCAGCATGCAAGAGAATAATCAAGCCATTAAAAGCAAGATCTGCACCCTTGGAAGATTGGATTAGAGACACAGTTAATGTTGAGGCTCAAGTCCATGATATGTGCATAGGAGAAGCCATTTCAAGAGGTTTGAGGAATGTCAGATGTTTTGGATGTGGGAAGCAAGGACATTGGAAAAGGGACTATAAACAGGGCATTCCTAGAAACAATATTTCTTTAAGGAACAATGGCAACAGAATGCCTCTTCCTTATGGAGTATGCAGAAGTTGTGGTAAGGGAAAACACTGGACCAATGAATGTAGATCAACAAGGGACAGGGGAGGTAATACTTTTATCCCTCTTCAGGAAACTCCCAGAGGGGCCTCAGGCAGGCCTCCACAGCAAATCCACTTCAGAACTTTCCTGCAGTCATAGAAGAAACCCCTACTCAGATCAATTAAATAACCAAATGCCTCTTGGAATAAACAAGGGTACTCGGAGTAATGGAACAACTGAGAAAGGGAGAACAAAAAATTCAGGAGAAAACATAAAAAAAATTATTTGGCAAACTAATATAAATGAACAAAGACCAAAATTAACAATAAAAATAAATGGTGATTTGTAGTCTGGTCTAGTAGCTATAGGTGCTGACATGACCATAATTGCACCAGAATTCTGGCATCCAACTTGGCCTCTTCAGGAGGTAAATGTTCAACTGTTAGGAATTGGAACATTATCTCAAGTGAAGCATAGTGCAAGATGGCTCCAATGTATAGGTCCAGAAGGACATCGAGGAGAATTAAAACCATATGTGGCTAACAGCAATGAATCTGTGTGGTCAAGACCTGTTACAACAATGGAATACTCAGATTAACATCCTTCCAACCTCAGAAATCTTGAGACTTTAGGTCTACAGAACAGGTCTCATCACAAGCTCCAGCAGATCATAGATGGGGTAAATAGTGGGGCAGGATAAGTCATATCCTTGGGTCTGGGCCTGGGAAGCTGTAGGATTTGTCTACCAGATGTCAAATGGGGACAACTGTTCCATGTTTACAATTTCGGGGCTGGCTCACACACACCTGCACTAACAAGGATGGATCCATTGTGCTGCACTGGAGAGGTGCAGGGCCTGCTCTCCCAAGTGTTGTGGCTGGTGGGGTTTAGGTGTAGCTCTCCCACTCTATGACCACAACACCAGCTCTATCACTTGCCCCACATATTGAGGGGTGTAGGAGAAGGGGGTAACTCTCCTCCAAGATACCACCTCAAGACAAATGTGTAACAGGGACAGATCTCCCATGCTCACAATTTTTAAGCGGGCTCATCCAAAACCACACTAACAAGGTTGGCTATATTCTGCTTTTCTCATGAGTTATAGGGTTTGCTCTCCCAAGTGTTGCAGCTGCTGATGGTCAGGTATAGTTCTCCCACTCCTATTGCCACAGGACATGCTCTCCCTAGTACCCATCTGTCTGGAGGTGGCATGGAGGGGCATGAGTTTGCTACCTCCCCCTCCCCTCACTCAGCAATGCCTGGTTCATGTGGAAGAGCTGGCCCTGTGCTTTTAGGAGCTGAAGGCATTCTTTTACTTGATGTCCCCTCTTCTCAGATGACTTTAGATGTGATGAGTCAGATGTGTCAAGTTGTTAGAAAACCATCCAACACAATTGACCCCATATCATCTTGACACACAAATACATCACCACAAAGTTACCTTTCCTTTCCCATTCATCCCCAAGATCTCACATTAAATTCTAAGTAGAGCCTGGAGAGATGGCTCAGCATTAAGACCACTGGTTATTCTTCCTGAGAACCTGGGTTCAAGTCCCAGCTCCAACATGGCAGCTCACAACTCTCTGTAACTTTAGTTCCATGGGATCCAAAAACCTGACACCAATATATATTCAGGTAACTCACCAATGCACATAAAAAAAAGAAATACTTTTAAAAACATGAGTAACTTTAAAATGTCCCACAATTTTAAGTGTCCCACAATGAAACACACTAAAATTTCACTCAGAGGTTAAGAGTACTGGCAGATTTTCCAGAGATCTGGAGTTCAAATCCCAGCAATTGCATGTTGGCTCACTACCAGCTGTAATGAGAGCTGGTGCATTATTCTGGCATTCAGAAATACACACATGCAGAACACTATACATAGTAAATAAATCTTTTTTAAATAATGCAGTCCTACTGGGCAGTGGTGGCACACACCTTTACTCCCTGCATTCAGGAGACAGAGACAAGTGAATCTCTGTGATTTCAAAACCAGTCAGATATACAGAGTGAGTTCTAGGCCAGCCAGTACTACACAGAGAAACCCTGTCTCAAAAAACAGTCCCTTTATCTGAAAAATCATTCTCTTTACCATATCTAGTCTCTTTTCAAACCCAAAAAAAATGCTTTTAAAAGTTTGAACTCTTTCAAGTGTGTGCTCCTAAAAAATAAAACTTAGGTTAAATAATTCCTTACTTCTAGAGGTAAAGGCCCAAGGCAAAGTCTCTATCTGAAAATAAAACCCACTTTCCAACTGTGTAATAGTGTGATTTCCAATGATGGAACCACTTACTGTCTTCTGGGTTTCTCCAAAGGGCTTGGGTCACTTCTTCAGCTCCATCATCTGCAGCACACACAGCTTGCCTTCCAGGCTCAGGATGGCTCCACTCTATAGCTGTTGCTGTTCTTGTCAGTCACTCCACAGTACTGACATCAACCACAATGATGGGTCTTCTGATGCAACATGGCTGCACTTTCATCAACAACTCTCATAGACTCTCTTCATGGTTCCAAGTCTCAAATTCTCTGTGTGATTCCTTTAATTTTGGACCTTCAATTGCTAGTGTACTTCCACCTTCACCAATGGCATCTCCTGGCTTCTCACAGTGCCAAGTCTCAGCTGCAATCCATGGCCAAATCATGCCTTCAAAACCAGTACCACCTGCCTGACTCTCACACCACCAAATTTGATGGCCAGCATGAAATACAACTGCCTCTGGGACATAGCATCTCTGTGCTCTCAGAAACCACTTCTCAGAGGATTTCAACTCAGCAATGTTGGGCCTCTCTTTTTTTGTATGTGTTTTTGGTTTCAGGCTGGCCTTGAACTCACAGTTGTCTGCCTGGCTCTACCTCCTGAGTGTTCGGATTAAATGTGTACACCACCACCACCATGGGTTCTTCTTCATCACCACTAATTTCTCAACTCCAGACAACCAGAATTGAGTATCTCAGTAAAACAAAGGTTTCACTTTAGTAGTTCAGATATTTTGTTAATCATAGCTGATTACTCAGCCAGAGCTAACCAGGGCCACAGAATCTTAATTCAAAATAATAAATGGCCCCATCAGAATCTTGAAACTTCCCTCTGAAAATTCACAAGCCATATTCCATCTTCTGCATTGCTCTCAACATTCTTATATTCCAAGCTACTGTTCAATAAACACTCAAAGTCTTTTCTTATACAATGTTTCAAAGTCCCTCCATAATCCAACTACAAAACAACATGGTCAGGTCTGTCAAAGCAAGAACCCACTCCTAGTACCAACTTGTCTTAGAGTTTCTATTGCCACAATAAAACAACATGACCAAAAACCAAGCCGGAGATGGAAGGGCATATTTTGCATACATTTTCACATTTGAGTCCATCATTGCAGGAAACCAGGACCAAAATCAAACAGAAACTGAAGTAGAGGCCATGGAGTGGTGCAGCTTACTGCCTTGCTCAGCCTGCTTTCTTATAAAGAACTCAGGCCCACCAGCCTAGGAATGTCACCATCCACTTTGAGCTGGGCCCTCCCAGTCAATCACTGATTAAGAAAATGCCCTATAGCTGGATCTCATGCAAACATTTTCTTTTGGGGGCATGGGAAGCATCAATACAGGGTTTCTTTATGTAGCCTTGGCTATCCTGTAACTAACCTGAAGACCAGGCTGGCCTCAAACTCACAGACATCTGCCAGCCTATGCCTCCAAAGTGCTGGCATTAAAGGTGTGCACCACCACCAACAGCTTTAAAACATTCTCTTAATTGAGGTTCCCTCCTCTCAGATGACTTTAGTTTGTGTCAGATTTGCCAAAATCCTCCAGTGCAGGGTACCTGAGCTGAAAGACGAAGTGGACAAATGTCTCATTCCAATCCCAGAAGCAATATCCAGTTGATAGCTATCTACTAATGAAAGTTTACTTTCCACCAAGGGAGTCTCACTGGGGAAACAAACTACTTTGAAGGGTAGGCTGCATATTCAACAGTAGATGACAACAGAAAATGAACTCAGTGGCATCTTTGGATTTTTTTGTCTCACAGTATCATGTCAGGGTGTTTTACTTTTTTGGTTGTTTGTTTCTTTGTTGTTTTTTCTTGGTTATTGTGCTTGTTGTTGTTTTGTTTTGTCTTCTTATTTTTTCTTCTTTCATTTTTACCCTATTAGTTTCACTGAGTATGTATAATGGCTAACACTTTAAAGTTATGAGACTGAGAATGTGCAACCAAGTGGGTCTCTGATTCAGCTAACTTGTTTGGTCTTCTTTCCTTCTTTTTTGTTTGTTTTGCTTGATCTAATGTGTTATTTTTTGTTTTATCTTAGTATATTTTATTTTATAATTATTCCAAGAAATCTGTTTATTTTCTACTGATAGACAGAAAGGGTTAGGATTATGGTGTGTGTGTGTGTGTGTGTGTGTGTGTGTGTGTGTGTGTGTGTGTGTGTGTGTGTGTTGAGTGTATTGTTATGTGCATGTGTGTGTATAAGAGTCCTTGAAGGTCCAAAGAGGACATTGATCCCTTGGAGCTACTGTTACAGAGGGTGTGAACTACATTATATGAAGTCTGTGTATTGAACTCTGGCACTTTACAAGAGCAGTACATGATTTTGTCTGCTGACACATCTCTCCAGCTTCTGTAACATTCTGTAATATTCAATGTTTATTGAAACATCCATGTCACTCCTAAGTTCTACTTCTCTAACTCCCAGGATGCATCAGGATTTTCTAGTCTTCCCCCTACAAGGGGTAGCATTGTGTTGCATTCATCTGCAAACATGAGGTCACAAACTTCCTTCAACTTCTCCAATAATCAGTTGCTGTCAAATTCTTACATTCACTAAGATATCAAAAAGAAACCTTTCAGTTAACTTTAAATCTTATTACATATTAGAGATAAATACAGCACTTCCACTCTGCACTAACATCCAAAAGATAAGTCCTGTAAAAATAGGTGGCTGAGTGGAGGGTTATGGAGGACAATATAGATAAAAGTGGTATACAAGACAATGATAAACAACACCATTAGAAGAAACAGTGAGAGTCACTATCTAATGAATAACCTTGCATTGTATCCTAATAGGTGGTTCTGTACCAACATTACATTTGTCAGTTAAAATTTATGAAATGTCAGTTCTGGAAAATGTTTTCTCCCTTAACTTTTGAAGAGAATTTCTCTCTGGTCTTACCAAAATGATGTAGCAATTAGGGACAAAGATGCATCCCAGCAAGCCAGCACTGGAGGCTAAGATGGAGAAGACCTCCACAGCCACCATGACCTTGCTCTTGGTGCTTTGGTAGACAGGGAGAAAAGTGACCCAGACACTGCAGAACAACAGCATGCTGAACTTCATGAATTTGGCTTCATTGAATGTGTCAGGGAGATTCCTGGCCAAGAAAGCCACAGTGAAGCTTCCCAGGGACAGAGAGCCAGGTATCCTAAGACAGAATAGAAAGCAGTTACTGAGCCCTTGTTGCACACAATGATGATGTGGCCATGCTCAGAGTGTGCATCAATGTCAACAGAGGGAGGAGACGTTCCCAGCCAGATTGCACAGAGAATAATTTGGATGATGGTGCAGATGGGAATAATGAAGATAGGTACCCCTGATACCAGGAACCACTTCATCCTTCTTCCAGGAGTAGTGACTTTGAAAGCCAAAACCACTTGGCCAACACAGTGGAAACAGCCACAGTGAATAAAACTCCATATGTTATTTGCTGCAGGATGCAGGTGACTGAGTTGGGATGGCCAATGAAGAGCAAGGAGCAGAGGAAACAGAAGATGAGGGAGATGAGCAGGATGTAGCTGAGAGTGAGGTTATTGGCCTTCACAATGGGAGTGTCTTGGTGCTTCACAAAGATCCCAAGAACAAGAATGGTGAATGCAGACAAACCCAAGGCCATACAGGACAGAGTCATCCCCAAGGGGTCATCAAAGGCCAGAAAGGTCACATCTTTGTACAGGCAGTGGGTCTTTTCTGCATTAGAATACTGGTCCTCTGGACACTTCATACACTAATCCATATCTAATGTAGAAAGCAAAAGTATTGTTAGTGCAACTTCATTATTTCTTATGGACAGGCCATGTCAGTATATTTTGGAAACTTTAAAACATCCACAAACTTTATTGATAAAGATGTAGTTGAGACTTTTCTGAAGAGCAATGCTTCTATTTCATAATGCCTGTCTTCGTCAAGGTCAAACAGAGATCCTATTGATACACTATAACATGAATCTTTCTGTCTGAATTAGTAGTGATGCACTTATGAGAGATGGAGACTTGGTCTTATCCAGGGTGAAACCTCTTATGGCTTTTTTTATTCTTATATGATCACCACAAAACATATGAGTAGTCCGGCAACAGCAAATAGAATCGTGTGTGTGTGTGTGTGTGTGTGTGTGTGTGTGTGTGTGTGTTTGTGTATGTGTGTGTAAGTGCATTTGTATGTGAAAGCAGTAAATGAAAATGAGTGTTTGAAAATATTAAATGAAAAAGACCTCATGATTGTGCGAGTTTTTGTTGCATGTGATGTATGGGAAATAGAATTGGGAGAGAGAGAGAGAGCTTTTATAATGATGTATGAAATTCTCAAGAAAAATTAATTAAATATGATGCCCTTAGTTGTATCCTCATCAGGGAATGGGGACACTAAACAGTTTGTAAAATGAAATTATCCTACTGATAAGGTAGAAAACTCTATACATATATAACACCCAGAAGTCTTGTGTCTTATACCACCACTTTGTGAGCACAGAGCACTTACTTACTTACCTAATTTTCTTCTATATGAGACCTCTGTGGGGGCTTCCACCTGGCTGTTCTTGGGGAGTGAGGGATAAGAGATTTAGATAGATATATAGAGGAAAGAGAGACAGAGAGACAGAAACACAGGATAGCCTCAGAGGAACCTAGATCCTAATCCACCAACCCATAACTTTATTCCAAAGGCTGTTTATATCAATGCCAGAGCGGAGGGCAAAAAACCAATGCCTTACTAGATACAACTAAATGTAGACCCTACCAAACACCTAGTACCCAGGCCGGAGGTCCAATCATACTCTTATGCAGCCCTGCTGGTAAAGCAAGCTCAGATATCATCTGAAAACCTATGTGGACTCCAACAGACCTGGGTTCTACTAATGTACTCAATGGTGAAGGAGTTATTGGTAAAACAGCATGAACAAGACAACATGAGAACTCCCAAGTGAGAGTGGTAATACAGAATATTTGAATTGAACAATAATATCCCATTCATAAGCTGTATTTTCCACCACAGCAAGTAAGTGATATATGAATGTAATTGTGCTAAACTGTGGATAATAATGGAGCACAATGATGTGCTTCCAAGTTTTTATGTCATTCCATGAATAAAACCAACCTATCATTTATTGCCTGCTATGATTACATTTTTTTATTTCTTGTTTTTAAGGAACTGGGAAGATGGCTAAACTGTTAAGAACATGGTCTGCTCTTACAGGAGGCCTAAGTCCAGTTCCCAGAACATATGTAGTGCCATATTACTATCAGTAACATTGGTACAAAGGGCATCAGATGCCTCTGGTGTCCTTCACATGGACCTGGCCCTGTGTGGACTTACTACCCTCTACACATGCCTTTTTCAAATATTCATAAACATGTGTTTTTTGTTTATTTTTGGGTATTTATTAATATAAATGCCCTTTATAGTTATTAACTTAAATCAATTTTATTACAATCTGTTATTTTTTGCACATGTGTGTGAGTGGGGTGTGTGTGTGTGTGTGTGTGTGTGTGTGTGTGTGTGTGTGTGTGTAAAGTACAAGTTGTCAAGAAGGCATCTTGTAGGAGTTGGCTCCATCTCATTTCAATGGGCTTCTTGCAATGAGTTCAGGTCATCTGACTTGTGGCAAGAGATTTACCCGATAACTCTTCTAATTGAAACTAAATATCATTATTTTAAGATTTAGTTATTTATTATGTATGGTGCTCAGCCTGCATGTATGCCTGCACACAAGAGGGAGGCAGGGAATCTCATTACAGATAATTATAGAAAGTTATAGGTGGTTTCTGGAAATTGAACACGGGACTTCTGGAAGAGCATCCCATGCCCTTAACTGCTGAAACATATCTCCAACGCCCCAAATGTCTTTTTTAAATGTTCTTTGCATTATAGACAATGACTAACAATAAAAGTCAAAAACAATTCTGGACTCTCCTTTGAATTTGGCCATCTCCAAATCAATAACCAGTTGACTTATATGGATTGTGTATGCCAAACTATCATTGGAATCATTGTGGCTGTTTCTTTTTACTACAAAACTATTTTATCTATATTATTGTGACATTCATTGCTACTGTGTACAAAAATCTTAAGAGGGACACCTGTCTTTCTCTACATCAAGTGTCAACACTTTTCCCCATTTTTTATATGAAATCAAGTGCTGTCTCGTGTTTAGCTGTTTCTAGTAATTTTACCCACAGTTACTACTTTTCAGTCACCACACCCTAGAATGGCATCAGTCTCAAAACCCTCTGTGAACCTCCCTCACATGGAAGTAACAGCACTTGCATCCTCCCAAAGTTTCCTTAGCAGGCTCCCATTGCAGCCTTATGGTACCACCCTGAATTCACATTTTCATGCTGTCTTCCCCACACACCTGTCAGCTAAATGACAACACAAAATACTTGCCATTCATCAATTGCTGTATAAATAGCATGCCCACCACCACACAATACTTATTTATCATCATAACACATTGTGACTCAATATCTCTTGTTGTCAGCAATGTTTGTGGGCAGTGGCAAGAACAAGTTGTGTAGGATTCATGACTTCAGTGGCAGGAGATGACTCAACAATTAAGAGTGCTTACACCTCTGCAGAGAACAAGGGTTTGGACTCAGCATCCATGTGCAAGCTTATACCTGTCTATATCTCAAATTCAAGGGGCTTGTATGTACTCTTTTGGCCTCCACAATCTCCTGTACGTGAACTCACACAGGAACACATACATACATTCAACGAGGATAAATGAATAACCAACTATTTACAAAGACTCATGACTCCAATCTAGTCTACCTGTAACTTTACAGGGATATAATCATTGGGACAGATAAAGTGTAGAATCCCCTCACAAGGCTGTTTGATTTTTCAAAACACTTTCTTTTACAAAATACTGCCAGCAGTGATTTTATAGTGAGTCAAGGGTATATGTGAAGGCACAGGTTGTTATTTATAAGGACATTATTATTGATCACATAATTGTAAAAACAAAATTAGGAAAGGAATAGATTTTATTTGTGCTGTAAAAGGGCCACAGAACTTAGTAGGTCCCAAGACCCTCCCTAGCTCAACTGACTCCATGATAGAAGTACCACTCAGACTATAAAACTCCCCACCTAGCAGCACAACCTGCCAAACTGAAGAAAGAACTACTCCATCATAGACCTTCTATTTCTGAAAAAGTCTCAAAATGTACTAACTTTGCTTTTAAGCTTCTGTAAATCTCCTTTTGGCTCACTGTTCTTGGTAACTGAAGTATGTCAGCGCAGAACATAGTTCTTTTACTTCAAATCTCACCCTGAGAAAGACTCAGTGCTACACTGGGGTCCTGTACACCAACTGTAGTTGTCATCCAGCTAATGATGACTTTATTTGGCTTAAACCTATGTCCGAACAGTCTTCTCTGGTGAAGACCACACAGCAGCCCAGCCCCCTTCCAGGCCCCTTTGAAAGTGCAGTGTGGACAGCAGAAGACAGTCAATATGAAGGATTTCTCCCTGCAGTCAACACTTACCTGTCTCATTGGAAATCTCATTTGCTGGGTAGGGAATGCAATCAAAACAGCAGGCTGCCATTCCTTCTTGATGGAATTTTCTGAATCCAGGGTGACAATCAACACTGCACACAGCAGAGGGCATCTGAGGAAAATCAGGCAGATGCTGGGCCAGGAGTCTGACTACTCCTTCAATAGTTATAGAATCTCATCATGCTGAGTAGTTAACATTTCTTTCTATACATGACCTGAGTGTACACATTTCTTTTAGGACTTTGTACAACGCCACACATGAATATATGAGAACAATTTGATGAAATATTGAGGTGCTTCTGAACTACTCAAAGTTCAGAAATATCTAGAAGTATATGTAGTGTCACCACTGGAATGACTGAACTGAACACCCTACCCACACATTGTGTAGCTTAGCTTTGTCAACTTGAAACAAAGCAGAAGTACAAGAAAAAAGAGAAACTTAATTGAGAAATTTTCTCTGTCTAATTGGCCTCTGGTTCTATTGGTGACCTATATTTTTGGTTACTCATTAATTCTAGGAAGCAACACCACATTTGGTTCCATTTCTGAATTCAGTGTAAATGCTTTGAGTTTCTCTCCATATAGTACAATGTTGTCTATGTTTTGTCTTATAGAAACTTACTTTGTCAAGGGTTTTTTATGTTTCTTTGTTTGCTTTCTCTGAAGGGCTGCTGGACATTGCTCAAGACCTATTCTCTATCTTTTTCAATGAGCTTACAATTTCTATCCTAGCATATGTTTATGTGACATATTATACTTGATTGATTTGCATATGTTGAACCAGCCTTACATCGCTGTAATAAAGTCATCTGGTGTAGAGGGACTGATCTTTCTGGTGTACTCTTGAGCCCTGTTTGTGAGTATTTACTTGAGAATTTCTCCATCCATGTTCATTGATTAGAGTAAAATTTTCTTCTTTCTGATTCACTATACGTGGAATGATCTTTTTTTTTTCCTTTACTGTGGAGAATCTGTTCTTTTTTTATGGTTGCAGTATTTCCCTTCTGAGCAACACAGTATTTTTGTTAATTTCCTTGTCTGTGCCCCTTGATTAGAGAGTGGGATTCTTCAAATTCAGTTATTAATGAAAGCCATTTGGTGATTATTGTAAATTTGTGTGTTTGTAATTTTTGATGTATTTCAAAGCTTTGATTTTCTTTCTAGTGATCTAGTATAATCTATACATTCCTGTGATATCTACTGTTTAATGTAATATTCAGTGTGAAGGAGTATGAAGTGTAAAAACTCTCTTTAAGTGTTTTTCTTAGTGATGTTCCAGTAGCTATATATTCCTGCAATTTGTGGTCACCATTACAAGTTTTTCCATCTTCCTGAAATTATGAAGGATAGCTTTGCTGGGTATAGTAATTAGAGTTGGAAATTTTGTCTCTGTTTGAAACACATAATTGATACTCTCTCCTTTTAAAGTGTCTATGAATAAAGCTACTGAGATTATGATGGGGACGTTCAATAAAATTGACCTTCTCTCTTGTAACCTAAAATTCCTCTTTGTTCTGCATAACTGAGATTTTAAGTAATCTTCAAAATGGTCAGGTCCTTTTCTGAGTTATGCACTCTGAATGCCTTCTGTATCTGGATGGCCATATTCCCCAGAATTTGGTAAAATTTTTGATGTCCTTTTATTAAAAATACCTTTGGTCCTTTCACATGTTGTCCTCCTCTTGTGTCTGTGCTTTCTTAATTTGGTCTTTACTGACATCCACTAAGTCTCATGTGTTTTCTTCATCCTTCCTTATAGTTTTATCTTTGTCATAGTTTGAATTAAAATTCATCTGCTTTGTTTCAAGTCGTGAAAGTCTGTCTTCTACTTGAGACATTCTGAGAGAAAGACGTTTTATACAGTTTGCTGTGTGAATTGTTGTGTCTTTCATTTTCAGAATGTTAGTATGAATTTATGAAATTTTTGTCACATCTTCACTCAATTCCTTATTATTTGCAAGTGTTTGTGATCTTTTTGGTTTGGTCTTAGAAGTAATTTCTATGCTCTTTGATTTTCTGGAACATTCTTACAATTATTATTGGAAGTCTTTGTTTAGTATGTCATTGAGTTTACTCTCATGTAAGCCTATGATTGTGTCACTTGGAGTCTTTCTGCCTCACTGTTTTCAAGTACGGCACATATTCGGTTGTTTTTGGACCTCCCATTCCTTTTGGTTGATGTTTTTTAATGTTCAAATTAGGCCTGGTAGAAGGACGCTTGTGATTTTATTGTGCTCCTCTGATCTACTAGTACAGGCTAGTAGCAAAACTTCATCCCATTTGCTCTGTTCTCTGAGCATATTATTCTCATGACTGTGAAAATAGAATATTAACACTTTATTTAATTCTATTTGAGCAACTTGAAGATTAAGTTTCAGATTTTCTGGAAGTAAACCCCTTTCAAATTCAACAAACAATGTTGTAGTAGGCAATGTAATTCAGATACTATCAAATCAGACATATCAAAATCAATAACTATAATCTATCTGGGAACACATATTGGAATATTTTATTTGCAAATTTTCTCAAAACCAATTATGATGACTGTAGTTGCCTGTCCAATCAGATAAGGAAACAATACAAATCTTTTTTTGTTTGTTTGTTCATTTGTATTTTTGTTTGAATGAATTATGCCTAAATTAAGGTACAAATAAATGCTCTTCTAATAAAGGATTCCTTTAAAAAATATGATTCAGGGCTGGAGAGATTGTTTAGCAATATATCACACTTGCTGTTCAATCCCCAACTCTTACACTTAGGCTTAAATCTGTCTTCAGTTCCTTAATCCCTCTCCAGGTATACTTAGATACCTCATACTCAAATGGAATATATATATATATATATATATATATATATATATATATATATATATATAACAAGTCTAAAAAAACAAGTTATAATTAATAAAATATCTAAAGTGGCCCAAGAAAATGTGAATGTATTGTTAGACACGTAGGCAATACAGTCAATGTGTTTGAATAAAATTATAGAATATAAATTAATGACTTTCATATCTGTTCCTAATTCCAAATTTTCCTTACACTTAACTTCAGTCTTTTCTGCATTCAGATTAGAGATTCAAAAGAAGAGAAGAAAATCAATGGGCAGCAATCAGAATGGCACCAAGAGAATATTAATAACTTTACTGGGAACAATATGAAATGTTGGTCATATCTAGTTTTATATTTGTTTATAACATATATAGTTTCTGTTATAATAAAATATATCATATGATTTTCTTAGATTTTCAAAAACTTCCTAAAAACTCATATTTTTAAAATCTGAAATGAAGAAACATCATATAGAAGTTTAAAATTGAGTCTTTACATGACTATCCTTCTAATTTCACTAAGTCACAGGGAAACTCAAATGGCCTCACTTGACAGTGGTTACATCAGTACATATTGGTCAGACCCACCTGTCTAGTTCCTGTGACCCACTCTATCATATCTTCATATAAATGGAGCTGTTGACCATGTAGAAAATATGGCTTAAACTCTCCTATTTTCACCTTAAATCCAACACCATGGGGGAAATTAGAAATGTGGTAAATGCCATACTCAGCCTGCAGTTTTTCTTTCTGATTCATATTTATTACATCTCCAGCAGGATTAACAAAGTGCATATTCTTCAGAAATAGGTGAAGATGAAAGACAGACAACACTCTTCAGTCTATATTATCTTATTGTAGGTCTGAAAATATGTTCTTATTTCATCCTAAGGCAAATTTATTGAAGGTGCCCAAAGGAGAAACTCAATGAAAACATGTGAATAAGTCAAGTCATTGTGATCCTAGAATTTTAGTTCTCTCAGAGGAAACCCTCAAATACAGACACAGAAATACACACAAACACCAAATATAAATATGCACCATACACACACACACACACACACACACTTCCACACATACACCCATGCAGAGGCACACACATAATAGAGCTAAACTCATTAACACACATGTACACTAAAACACACATACAGAAAAACCTAAGCAACCAAATACAGACACAGATACAGAAACACACAGGCACATAAAGACAAAAAAAAACACACAGAGAGAAACACACTGATAAATATATTCACAAGAGACATATGCACACACAACAAATATATATGTTCATATACACAGTCACTCACAAACACAGGAGAGAGACATTAATATTTGCAAAGAAGCACATCTACACAGATGCATACAAAGGCATGAAAATGCATTTAGACACCCACAAAGACACAAACACATACACAGAAACAAACACAAAGACATACAGACAATCAGACACAAATATACTCACATCCAGAGGCACAAAAGTAGGTATTGAACTGAATCTCAGTATTATTTCCTGTGATATTTTTCCCAGATAATCAAGAAGGATAAGGTCCCCAGAGAATACAGTGGGGTCAGAATCAGGTGAGTACACTTGTACAAACCATCCCTTATAGTGAACACCACATACATGACAAAATATTGGTTTCAGAATGTGAGAGACTCTTAAAGAACATAACATTGATGACACAAAGTTCCATCCATTGGAAGATGCAGTACCTGTGAGCAGTCAGAATCCAGTTCTGTCAGAGTGTTGATTGGCTGGTTTTCTACTTGTTGAAGAAGCATTTCATGGAGAGCATGGGCCATAGCATACACAGCATTGTATATATCATAAGCATCATCACTAAAGGCCATATCAAAAATCTGTAGCACTAACCATTCCAGTGAGACGTTCAAAGAGCAGTTCTCCAGTGTCTGACAGTTGGATGCTGAGGCTTCACAGCTAAAGTACATCCACCCCAGTCCTGCCAGGAACATGTCTGTGTATTTGGAATGGTTCAGTGTCTGAACAAAATTTTTAAAACCAGAAATCTCAGCATGGTGGTGTTCAAAAGCAAGAGTCCTGTGGAATGAGGCAAGGGTGAAGTCTCTCTTACTTGTAGTGACATCCCACTGTGAGGTAGTGACCCATATTCTCTGCATACCCTGTGATACCCACATTCTAAAGCACACAATGAGAGTACTCTCTGTGTCACCATAAATGATAACAATATGTGTGGATGATGTCTCAATTTGGTTGTTATACACTTCAGCTCTTGACATGTATAACTCCATGTTAACTGGGATCATGATCACAAAGGCTAAGCAGACTCTTTGGACTTCACTTTCTCCCCTCAGATCTGAGAGAAATTGGAGACCCTGGTCATCATCTGAGATGGCCAGCCCAACCCAGTTCCAGCTGAAGTGAAGCATCAAAGAGACCATGGCCAGGGCCAGATCTGTGTCCTTGGGGGCCATCTGATACAGATTGGGAAACTGTTCACGATCATTCAGGATAGGATAGAAAGGTCCATAGGTGAGCTGAAGGACATAGAACACAGGGAGCAGCATGAGGTAGAGGAATGTCAGAAATCTCAATGAGAGCCCTGAGGTGGGTGAAGCACCAGTTTCAAATGACAGGAAGACAATTTTCCCCTATTACTACAGTTATACTACACAGTGAGAAACCTGCAGAAAATCACTTTTCTACAATTTGTTCTAGGAAAATCACCTTGACTGTTAATTCTTCTTCTCATCTACATATGAATTGATGAATTGGGAATGTCCCATTGAGTGGCTGATTAATTACACTTGAACTTGATTTACATAAATTTGAAGCCAATATCCCCCCTTATACTCTCCTCAGCATCAGGCTTAGCCAAATAATGAGAAAGATTCCATACTTTCCTACCCAAACACCCTCACCTGTGGAAATTTGTAGAACTCCAAAAATTGTGCCAGG
Source organism: Peromyscus maniculatus bairdii (assembly GCF_049852395.1). Taxonomy (NCBI): domain Eukaryota; kingdom Metazoa; phylum Chordata; class Mammalia; order Rodentia; family Cricetidae; genus Peromyscus; species Peromyscus maniculatus. Next base: position 4,080,230 of record NC_134852.1, read on the forward strand.
CTCATGGATGGTAATAACATTGGTCCTGTAAACATTACACAACATTTGGTCTTAAGTTTACAGCTGTAGTTAAGAAGAAGTCTTTGCCTTTTTGCAGTAATGTATATGAAATTTTGAAATGCTTGCTTATCATGATAATTGTCAGTGAAGAAGTAAAACATGAGAGACACATTTGGTAGAAGATATAGATTCCTGTTGATTTCTTCCACAGCAAAAGCCAAAGGCAGAGTGAACTGGTAGTTTTCAGTTGGTTTTCTGAAAATAAAGGCACGGGATTTAGTATGGATAAGGCGCTATAGATGAATACTTTGTAGTTAATACAAGGATTATCATGCATTCAATGGCATTTTCAGATATAGCTTGACAAATTCCTCTGTGTTGTAAGGTTGGAAAAACAGGAGATGCTTGAGAGCTTGAAAAAAAACCTAAAATGTTGATGAGAGTAGATGTCACAAAAATAACTAATGTGTTCTTGTCCACTTTGACAGAGAATTTCATCATTTCAATTTGAGTACTGGATGCATATTTGATAAATATGTGTGTGTATCTGTAGGGGACTTGAAAATGCACTTTTTGGGGGGCCAGAGGAGGAAGTTGGATCCTGCAGAGCTGGAATTTTAAGTGGTTTTGAGGTGCCTACCAACATTAGTGGTTGAAACTGAACTCAGGTCCTTTGATGGATCAGCAGGTGCTCTTAACTGCTGACTCGTGTCTACAGCCCCAGCTTATTACTACTTTCTATATTCCAGATATTTTTCAGTCTAGTATAGCCAGTAGATATTATCCCATCTGTGTGGGCTGCCTCTTAACATGCTCATAACATTTTTGAATACAAACAAAATTAGTTTTATGCAATCATACTTGTTAAAATGTGGTCTTATTTCCTGAGTTATTCGATATATTTAAATGTTTTCTCCATGTTCTCTTTATCAGATTCATGCTTTCTGTACTTACACTAAAGTCTTTAATCCATTTGGTCTTGATTTTGAAACAGGACAATTGTTAGGAGATACTTCTTTTCGACCTCCGAATGGGCAATTTTTCCACTAGCATCTCTTGAGCAGGCTGTCTCTACTCCAGTTTATACAAAGGGGATTGTGTACTATTGAATTCAATTCGTTTTCCTACAGTGTAGTTTAAAAATGTTTTTCTCTTCTCCCAAATTCTTCTGTGTCCTCCTCAACTGCCTACATACCTAACTTTATATTGATTTTTTCTCTAATTTCTTTAAAAACAAAACCAAAAAGAGGAGAAAAAAGGCAAAGAGAACAACACAGGGGGGATTAGAGATTTAGATTTGTTGTAGAACATTGAGTAGCGAGTGTAAGGCCCTGTGTTTGGTTTTCAGCTCTTAGAAAAAAAATAAGAAAACCCATAAAAATAAGCATTAAAAAAACAAATAGGGCCTGACTTGCCTTCTGGATCAGAGGTGAGTATCTGGGCCCAGCCCAGACCCCATCCCTGGGCACCAGCCACTCCGGGGGAAGACCTGCCCAACTTGGCCCGAGGTTCTGGCCAATGGGCAGGTCCCCTTCTATCCCCACTGGGAGGGATCCCCTTCTCCACGCCCCCCAACAGGCACTGGAATCTCCACGCCGGAGACCCCAGCCACTTCCTGAGACTTAGAGACTAGCCCCCAGCTCCCATCCTGCCCAGGACTTCCCTTCTGGACCAGAGCTTCCATCCTGACCTGGACTTCCCTTCTGGACAAGAGCACCTATTCTGCCCCGGACTTCCCTTCTGGACATAAGTGACCATCCTGCCCTGGAATTCCTGTCTGGACAAAAGATCCCATCATGCCCCGGACTTCCCATCTAGGTAAGAGCTTCCAACCTGCCCCAGAGTTCCCATCTGGACAAGAGAGAGAGACTTCCTGAATCTGTCAGCTCTGTCTGAACCAAGTGCGCTGAAGACTAAGAACAAACCACAAGGAGATGGGCAGACATCAAGGCAGAAGAACATACAACAAAATGAAGAGCAATACAGCATCACAAGAACCTAGCCCGCCTCCAGCATCGAGAACTGAACATCAAAAATTGGAAGAAGTACTTCCCTTCTGTACCAGAGGTGAGTATCCGCGCCAAACCCGGACCCCATCCCTGAACACCAGCCACTCTAGGAAGACCTGCCCTACTTGGCCCCAGGTTTTGGCCACCGGGCAGGTCCCTTTCTAGCCCCACTGGGAGGGATCCCCTTCTCCAAGCCCCCCCAGCAGCCCCTGTAATCTCCATGCCCGACCCCCACGCCCATCTGCCCAAGACCACAGCCACCTCCTGAGACTTAGAGACCAGCTCCCAGCTCCCATCCTGCTCCCAACTTCCCTTCTGGACCAGAGACTTCTGGTCCAGATAAGAGCTTCCATCCTGCCTGGGAGTTCCCATTTGGACAAGAGAACTCCCTTTTGGACAAGAGAGAGAGACTTCCTGAATCTGTCAGCTCTTTCTGAAACAAGTACACTGATAAGACCAAGAAGGAGCCACAAGGAGATGGGCAGACGTCAAGGCAGAAGTACATACAACAAAATGATGAGCAATACAGTATCGCCAGAACCTAGCCTGCCTCCAACATCTAGACCTGAACATCAAAAATTGGATGAAGCAGAAGAAAGTAGCCTTATGAGTAACATCATGAAGAAGGTAGAGGCTTGTGTAGAGGAAAAGACAAGAAAATTGGAAGAACACTGTAAACAACAAGAGGAAAGGGCAAACAGATTAGAAGAAAACAATAAAGCCCTGCAAGAAAACAAAAAAGTCCTAGAAGAAAACAATGAAGTCCTGGAGGAAAACAATATAGTACTGGAAGAAAACAATAAAGTACTGAAAGAAAATCATGAAAAAGCAATGAAACAAACAAAGGAAACAGTCCAAGAACTGAAAAGGGAAATTGAAAAAATAAAGAAGACAAAAAAGAGGGAATGCTGGAAATAGAAAACCTGAGTAAAAGATCGGGAACTTCAGATGCAAGTATAACCAACAGAATTCAAGAGATGGAAGAGAGGATTTCTGACATTGAAGATACAGTAGAAGAAATAGTTTCATCAGTCGAAGGAAACACTAAAGCCAACAAAGTCATGAACCAAAATGTCCAAGAAATTTGGGATACCATGAAAAGACCAAACCTATGAATAATAGGGATAGAAGAAGGTGAAGAATACCAACTCAAAGGCACAGAAAATATATTCAGCAAAATTATAGAAGAAAACTTTCCCAACTTAAAGAAGGAAATGCCTATGAAGACACAAGAAGCCTATAAAACACCAAACAGACTAGACCCCTCAAAAAAGTCCCCTTGACACATAATAATTAAACAACTAAATGTACAGACTAAAGAAAGAATATTAAGAGCAGCCAAGGAAAAAGGCCAAGTGACCTATAAAGGAAAACCAATCAGAATAACACCTGAATTCTCAATGGAGACTTTGAAAACCAGAAGGACCTGGACAGAAGTAATGCAGACACTAAGAGACCATGGATGTCAGCCCAGAATAATATACCCAGCAAAACTCTCAATCATCATAGATGGAAGGAACAAGACATTTGAAGACAAAGCCAGTTTTAAACAATACCTATCCACAAACCCAGCCCTGCAGAAAGCACTAGAAGGAAAATTCCAACTGAGGGAAGTCAGATACACACTCGAAAACACAGGCAATAGATAAAGCCACAACAGTAAACCCCAAAGAAGAGAAGTACACACACACACACTACCACCAAAAATAACAGGGATGAAGAATCACTGGTCATTAATATCCCTTAATATCAACGGATTAATTCACCTATAAAAAGACATAGACTTACAAAATGGATACGAAAGCAGGACCCAGCTTTCTCCTCCATACAAGAAACACATTTCAAATTCAAAGACAGACACTACCTAAGAATAAAACGCTGGGAAAAGACTTTCCAATCAAATGGTCTTAAGAAACAAGCAGGGGTAGCCATCCTGATATCCAACAAAATAGACTTCAAACTAAAATCAATCAAAAGAGTTCAAGAAGGACATTACATCCTCATCACAGGAAAGATCCACCAAGATGAAGTTTCAATTCTGAACATTTATGCCCCAAATCAAGGGCACCCACATATGTAAAAGAAACATTACTAAAGCTTGAACCACATATAAAACCCCACACATTAATAGTGGGAGATCTCAACATCCGGCTTTCACCAATGGACAGATCTCCCAAATCGAAACTTAACAGAGAAATAAAGGACTTAACTGATGTCATGACCCAATTGGACCTAATAGATATCTACAGAACATTCCATCCTAACAAGAAAGAATATACCTTCTTCTCAGCACCCCATGGAACTTTCTATAAAATCGACCACATACTTGGCCACAAAGCAAATCTCAACAGATACAAAACAATTAGAATAACCTCCTGTGTTCTATCAGACCACCATGGTTTAAAGTTAGATTTCAACAACAACAAAAACTACAGAAAACCTACAATCTCATGGAAACTGAATAATGCTCAACTGAATCACCAATGGGTTAAGGAAGAAATAAAGAAAGAAATTAAAGACTTCCTACAGATCAATGAAAATGAAGACACCACATACCCAAACTTATGGGACACTATGAAAGCAGTCTTAAGAGGGAAATTTGGCCGGGCGGTGGTGGCGCACGCCTTTATTCGCAGCACTTGGGAGGCAGAGACAGGCGGATCTCTGTGAGTTCGAGGCCAGCCTGGGCTACCAAGTGAGTTCTAGGAAAGGCACAAAGCTACACAAGAGAAACCCTGTCTCGGAAAAAAAAAAAACAAGAGGGAAATTCATAGAACTAAATGCCCACATAAAGAAGTTGAAGAAATCCCACACTAGTGACTTAACAGCACACATGAAAGCTCTAGAACAAGAAGAAGCAAAGTCTCCCAGGAAGAATAGATGCCAGGATATTATCAAAGTTAGAGGTGAAATTAATAAATTAGAAACTAAGAGAATAATACAAAAAATTAATGAAACAAAGAGTTGATTCTTTGAGAAAATCAACAAGATAGACAAGCCCTTATCCAAACTAACCAAAAGACAGAGAGAGAGAGAATCCAAATCAACAAATTCAGAAATGAAAAGGGGGACACAAGAACAGACATTGAGGAAATCCAGAGAATTATAAGGTCATATTTCAAAAACCTCTACTCCACAAAACTGGAAAACCTAAAAGAAATGGACATCTTTCTGGATAGGTACCACATACCTAAGTTAAATTAAGACCAGATAAACTATTTAAATAGACCAAAAACCCCTAAGGAAATAGAAACAGTCATTAAAAGTCTCCCAACCAAAAAAAGCCCAGGACCAGATGGTTTCAGCACAGAATTCTACAAGATTTTCAAAGAACAGTTAATAACAATACTCTCTAAAATGTTCCACATAATAGAAACAGAAGAAACATTACCAAACTCCTTTTATGAGGCTACAATTACCCTGATTCCTAAACCAAACAATGATGCAACAAAGAAAGAGAACTACAGACTGATCTCCCTGATGAACATTGTTGCAAAAATACTCAATTAAATACTGGCAAACAGACTCCAAGAACACATCAGAACAATTATCCACCATGATCAAGTAGGCTTCATCCCAGGGATGCAAGGGTGGTTCAACATACAAAAGTCCATCAATGTAATACACCACATACACAAACTCAAAGAAAAAACCACATGATCATCTCACTAGATGCAGAAAAGGCATTTGACATAATCCAACACCCCTTCATGATAAAAGTCTTGGAGCGATCAGGAATACAGGGAACATATCTAAACATAATAAAAGCAATATATAGCAAGCCAAGAGCCAACATCAAATTAAATGGAGAGAAACTCAAAGCACTTCCACTAAAATCAGGAATGAGGCAAGGCTGTCCACTCTCCCCATACTTATTCAATATAGAACTTGAAGTTCTAGCCAGAGCAATAAGACAACATAAGGAGATTAAGGGGATACAAATTGGAAAGGAAGAAGTCAAGCTTTCCCTATTTGCAGATGACATGATAGTATACTTTAGTGACCCCAAAGATTCCACCCAGGAACAGATAAAGCTTATAAACACCTTCAGCAACATAGCAGGATACAAGATCAACTCAAAAAAATCAGTAGCCCTGCTATATACAATGGACAAAGAAGCTGAGAAGGCAATTAGAGATACATCACCCATTACAATGGCCACAAATGACATAAAATACCTTGGGGTAACAATAACCAAGCAAATGAAGGACCTATATGACAAGAACTTTAAGTCCCTGAAAAAAGAAATTGAAGAAGATGTCAGAAAATGGAAAGATCTCCCATGCTCATGGATAGGCAGGGTTAACATAGTAAAAATGGCAATCTTATCAACAGCAATTTACAGATTCAATGCAATCCCCATCAAAATACCAACACAATTCTTCACAGACCTGGAAAGAATAATACTCAACTTCATATGGAAAAAAAAACCCAGGATAGCTAAAAGAAACCTGTACAATAAAACAACTTCTGGAGGCATCACAATCCCTGACTTCAAGCTCTACTATAGAGCTACAGTAATAAACACAGGTTGGTATTGGCATAAAAACCGACAAGTGTACCAATGGAATCGAATTGAAGACCCTGATATTAACCCACACACCTATGGACATATAATTTGTGACAGAGAAGCCAAAAGTGTACAATGGAAAAAAGAAATCATCCTCAACAAATGGTGCTGGCGTAACTGGATATCAAAATGTAGAAGGCTGCAAATAGATCCATATCTGTCACCGTGCACAAAACTTAAGTCCAAGTGGATCAAAGACCTCAACATAAATCCAGCTACTCTGAACCTGCTAGAAGAGAAAGTAGGAAGTAGTCTTGAACACATTGGCATAGGAGATCACTTCCTAAATATAACAGCAGTAGTGCAGACACTGAAATAAACAATCAATCAATGGGACCTCTTGAAACCGAGAAGCTTTTGTAGAGCAAAGGATAAGGTCAACAAGGCAAAGCGAAAGCCTACAGAATGGGAAAACATCTTTACCAACCCCACCTCTGACACAGGACTGATATCCAGAATATATAAAGAACTCAAGAAATTAGACATCAAAATGACCAACAGTCCACTTAAGAAATGGGCTTTAGAACTAAACAGAGAATTCTCAACAGAGGAAACTCAAAAGGCTGAAAGAAATTTAAGGAATTGCTCAACATCCCTAATCATCAGGGAAATGCAAATCAAAACAACTATGAGATACCACCTTACGACTGTCAGAGTGGCTAAGATCAAAAACACTGAAGACACTTTATGCTGGAGAGGATGTGGAACTAGGGGAACTCTCCTCCACTGCTGGTGGGAATGCAAGCTTGTACAACCACTTTGGTAATCAATATGGCACTTTCTTAGAAAATTGGGAATCAATCTCCCCCAAGATCCAGCTATACCACTTTTGGGCATATACCCAAGAAATGCTCAAACATACCACAAGAGCACTTGCTCAGCTATGTTCATATCAGCATTGTTTGTAATAGCCAAAACCTGGAAACAACCTAGATGCCCTTCAACTGAAGAATGGATAAATAAATTGTGGCACATATACACAATGGTATATTACTCAGCGTAGAAAAACAATGACATCATGCGGTTTGCAGGCAAATGGATGGATCTAGAAAAAATCATCCTGAGTGAGGCAGCCCAGACTCAGAAAGACAAATATGGTATGTACTCACTCATAGGAAGATGCTGGATGTGGAACAAGGATGACGGGACTGCTACTCACATCACCAGTGAGGCTACCTGGAAAACGGGACCCCAAAAAAGACACTGAGAAATGGATTGGATCAACATGAACAGCCTGGTCTTGAGTGGGAGCAATGAGGCGCGATGGTCAAGGGAAAGAGAGTGGGAGATCCTAGCTTGATCAAGAAAAGAGAGGGAGAACAAGGAATAGGAGACCATGGTAAATGAAGACCATATGAGAAGGGGAGAAAGCAGAGGGCTAGGGAGGCCCACGGAGATCCACAAAGATACTCCCGCAAAAGACTGCTGCCAATGGTCAAGAGACGGCAGCAACTGACCTACTCTGGTGATGGGATGGCCAAACACCCTGATAGTTGTGCCATAAACCCCATCCATGGACTGAGGAATCTGGATGCAGACATCCACGGCTGGGCCCCTGGTGGAGCACTGGGAGTCTAGTTAGTGAGAAAGAAGAGGGTTTATATGAGTGAGAATTGTTGAAGCCAAGGTTGGATAAAGCACAGGGACAAATAACCAAATGAATGGAAGCACAGGATCTATGAACAAAGACTGAGGGGCCCCCAACTGGATCAGGCCCTCGGACTGGGTGAGACAGTCATTTGGCTTGATCTGTTTGGGAGGCAGCTGTGCGGTGGTGCTGGGTCCTGGGCTCGTTGCATGAGTCGGCTGTTTGAATCCTGGGACTTATGCAGGGACGCTTGGCTCGGTCTGGGAGGGGGGGACTGGACCTGCCTGGTCTGAGTCTATCAGGTCGATCCCGGTCCTCGGGGGTGACCTTGATCTGGAGAAGGTGGGAATGGGGGGTGGGCTGGGGGGAGGGGGAGGGGGGCGAGAGGGAGAGAACAGGGGAATCTGTGGCTATTATGTGGAACTGAATGGTGTTGTAAAATTTAAAAAAAATTAGGAAAAAAAATTGGAAGAAGTAGAAGAAAACAGCCTTATGAATAACATCATGAAGAAGGCAGAGGCTTGTGTAGAGGAAAAGACAAAAAAAATGGAAAGAACACTATATACAACTAAAGGAAAGTGCAAACAAATTAGAAGAAAACAATAAAGTACTGAAAGAAAATCATGAAAAAGCAATAAAACAAATAAAGGAAACAGTCCAAGACCTAAAAAGGGAAATAGAAAAAATGAAGAAGACACAAACAGAGGGAATGCTGGAAATAGAAAATCTGAGTAAAAGATCGGGAACTTCAGATGCAAGTATAACCAACAGAACGCAAGAGATGGAAGAGAGGATCTCTGGCATTGAAGATACAGTAGAAGAAATAGATTCATCAGTCAAAGAAAACACTAAAGCCAAGAAAGTCATGAACCAAAATGTCCAAGAAATTTGGGATACCATGAAAAGACCAAACCTGCGAATAATAGGGATAGAAGAAGGTGAAGAATACCAACTCAAAGACACAGAAAATATATTCAACAAAATCATAGAAGAAAACTTTCCCAACTTAAAGAAGGAAATGCCTATGAAGATACAAGAAGCCTATAGAACACCAAACAGACTAGGCCCCCCCAAAAAACGTCCCCTCGCCACATAATAATTAAACAACTAAATGTACAGAATAAAGAAAGAATATTAAGAGCAGCCAAGGAAAAAGGCCAAGTGACCTATAAAGGCAAACCCATCAGAATAACACCTGATTTCTCAATGGAGACTTTGAAAACCAGAAGGACCTGGACAGATGTAATGCACACTAAGAGACCATGGATGTCAGCCCAGAATAATATACCCAGCAAAACTTTCAATCATCATAGATGGAAGGAACAAGACATTCCAAGACAAAGCCAGATTTAAACAATACTTATCCACAAGCCCAGCCCTACTGAAAGCACTAGAAGGAAAATTCCAATGGAAGGAAGTCAGATACACCCTTGAAAACACAGGTAATAGATAAAGCCACAGCAGTAAACCCCAAAGAAGAGAAGTACACACACACACACACTACCACCAAAAATAACAGGGATGAAGAATCAATGGTCATTAATATTCCTTAATATCAATGGATTTTTTTTGTTTTGTTTTGTTTTTTGTTTTTCTCGAGACAGGGTTTCTTTCTGTAGCTTTGTGCCTTTCCTGGAACTCACTTGGTAGACCAGGCTTGCCTCGAACTCACAGAGATCCACCTGCCTCTGCCTCCCGAGTGCTGGAAATGAGGGCGTGCGCCACCACCGCCCGGCTAATATCAATGGAGTTAATTCACCTATAAAAAGACATAGGTTTACAGAATGGATACGAAAGCAGAACCGATCTTTCTGCTGCATACAAGAAATACATTTCAAATTAACAGACAGACACTACATAACAATAAAAGGCAGAGAAAAGACTTTCCAATCAAATAGTCTTAAGAAACAAGCGGGTGTAGCCAAACTGATATCCAACAAAATAGACTTCAAACTAAAATCAATCAATGGAGATCACGAAGGGCATTACATACTCATCACAGGAAAGATCCACAAAGATGAAGTTTCAATTCTGAACATTTATGCCCCAAACACAAGGGCACCCACATATGTAAAAGAAACATTACTAAAGCTTAAACCACATATAAAACCCCACACATTAATATTGGGAGATCTCAACACCCCACTTATACCACTGGACAGTACTCCCGAATCAAAACTTAACAGAAAAATAAAGGACTTAACTGATGTCATGACCCAAATGGACCTAATAGATATCTACAGAACATTCCATCATTCTTCTCAGCACCCCATGGAACTTTAGGTAAAATCGACCACATACTTGGCCACAAAGCAAATCTCAACAGATACAAAACTATTAGAATAACCTCCTGTGTTCTATCAGACCACCATGGTTTAAAGTTAGATCTCAACAACAACAAAAGCTACAGAAAACCTACAGTCTCATGAAAACTGAATAATGCCCAACTGAATCACCAATGGGTTAAGGAAGAAATGAAGAAAGAAAGTAAAGACTTCCTAGAGACCAATGAAAATGATGACACCACATACCCAAACTTATGGGACACTATGAAAGCAGTGATAAGAGGGAAATTCATAGCACTAAATGCCCACATAAAGATGTTGGAGAAATCTAACACTAGTGACTTCAAAGCACACCTGAAAGCTCTAGAACAAGAAGAAGCAAAGTCTCCCAGGAAGATTAGATGCCAGGAAATTATCAAAGTTAGAGGTGAAATCACTAAAATAGAAACTAAGAGAATAATACAAAAAATTAATGAAAGAGTTGATTCTTTGAGAAAATCAACAAGATAGACAAGCCCTTATCCAAACTAACCAAAAGACAGAGAGAGAGAGAATCCAAATCAACAAAATCAGAAATGAAAAGGGGGACATAACGACAGACATTGAGGAAATCCAGAAAATTATCAGGTCAGATTTCAAAAAACTCTATTCCACAAAACTGGAAAACCTAAAAGAAATGGACAATTTTCTGTATTGGTACCACATACCTAAGTTAAATCAAGACCAGATAAACTATTTAAATAGTCCAATAACCCCTAAAGAAATAGAAACAGTCATTAAAAGTCTCCCAACCAAAAAAAGGCCAGCACCAGATGATTTCAGCACAGAATTCTACAAGATCTTCAAAGAAGAGTTAATAACAATACTCTCTAAATTGTCCTACATAATAGAAACAGAAGGCACATTACCAAACTCATTCTATGAGGCTACAATTACCCTGATTCCTAAACCAAACAAGGATGCAACAAAGAAAGAGAACTACAGACCAATCACCCTCATGAACATTGATACTAAAATACTGGCAAACAGACTCCAAGAACACATCAAAATAATTATCCACCATGATCAAGTAGGCTTCATCCCAGGGATGCAAGGGTGGTTCAACATATGAAAGTCCGTCAATGTAATATACCATATAAATAAACTCAAAAAAAAAACAATGATCATCTCACTAGATGCAGAAAAGTCATTTGACAAAATCCAACACCCCTTCATGATAAAAGTCTTGGAGCGATCAGGAATACAGGGAACATACCTAAACATAATGAAGGCAATTTACAGCAAGCCATCAGCCAACATCAAATTAAAAGGAGAGAAACTCAAAGCAATTCCACTAAAATCATGAACGAGGCAAGGCTGTCCGCTCTCCCCATACTTATTCAATATAGTACTTGAAGTTCTAGCCAGAGCAATAAAACAACATAAGGAGATTAAAGGGATACAAATTTGAAAGGAAGAAGTCAAGCTTTCCCTATTTGCAGATGACATGATAGTATACTTTAGTGACCCCAAAGATTCCACCCAGGAACTGATAAAGCTTATAAACACCTTCAACAACATAGCAGGATACAAGATCAACTCAAAAAAATCAGTAGCCCTAATATATACAATGGACAAAGAAGCTGAGAAGGAAATCAGAGATACGTCACCCTTTACAAGAGCCACAAATGACATAAAATACCTTGGGGTAACACTAACCAAGCAAGTGAAGGACCTATATGACAAGAACTTTAAGTCCCTGAAAAAAGAAATTGAAGAAGATGTCAGAAAATGGAAAGATCTCCCATGCTCATGGATAGGCAGGACCAACATAGTAAAAATGGCAATTTTACCAAAAGTAATCTACAGATTCAATGCAATCCCCATCAAAATGCCAACACAATTCTTCACAAACCTGGAAAGAATAATATTCAACTTCATATGGAAAAACAAAAAACCCAGGATAGCCAAAGGATCCTGTACAATAAAATAACCTCTGGAGGCATCACGATCCCTGACTTCAATTTCTGCTATAGAGCTACAGTAATAAAAACAGCTTGGTATTGGCATAAAAACTGACATGTAGACTAATGGAATCCAATTGAAGACCCTGACATTAATCCGTACACCTATGAACATATAATTTTTCACAAAGTAGCCAAAACTGTACAATGGAAAAAAGAAAGCATCTTCAACAAATGGTGCTGGCATAACTGGATATCAATGTGTAGAAGGCTGCAAATAGATCCATATCTGTCACTGTGCACAAATCTTAAGTCCAAGTAGATCAAGGACCTCAACATAAATCCAGCTACTCTGAACCTGCAAGAAGAGAAAGTAGGATGTAGTCTTGAACAAATTGTCATAGGAGATCACGTCCTAAATATAACACCAGTAGCACAGGCACTGAGAGAAACAATCAATCAATGGGACCTCTTGAAACTGAGATGCTTTTGTAGAGCAAAGAATACGGTGGACAAGGCAAAGCAATGGAAGCAATGGCCTACAAAATGGGAAAAGATCTTCACCAACCCCACATCTGACAGAGGACTTATATCCAGAATATATAAGGAACTCAAGAAATTAGACATCTAAACGACCAACAGTCTACTTAAAAAATGGGCTATAGAACTAAACAGAGAATTCTCAACAGAGGAAACTCAAATGGCTGAAAGACATTTAAGGAAATGCTCAACATCCCTAATCATCAGGGAAATGCAAATCAAAACAACTCTGAGATACCACCTTATGCCTGTCAGAATGGCTAAGATCAAAAACACTGAAGACACCTTATGCTGGAGAAGATGTGGAACTAGGGGAACTCTCCTCCACTGCTAGTGGGAATTGCAACCTTGTACAACCACTTTGGAAATCAATTCGGTGTGCTTTCTTAGCAAATTGGGAATCAATCTTCTCCAAGACCCAGCTATACCACTCTTGGGCATATACCAAGACATGCTCAATCATACCACAAGAGCACTTGCTCAGCTATGTTCATATCAGCATTGTTTGTAATAGCCAAAACCTGGAAACAACCTAGATGCCCTTCAACTGAAGAATGGATAAATAAAATGTGGTACATATACTCAATGGAATACTACTCAGCAGAGAAAAACAATGACATCATGAGGGTTGCAGCCAAATGGATGGATCTAGAAAAAAATTCATCCTGAGTGAGGTAACCCAGACTCAGAAAGACAAACATAGTAGGTACTCACTCATAGGAGGATACTAGATGTGGAACAAGGATGAATGGACTGCTACTCACATCACTAGTGAGGCTACCTAGAAAACAGGACCCCAAGAAAGACACGGGGATTGCCCAATGATGGAAAAATGGATGAGATCTACATGAACAGCCTGGATATGTGTGGGGGTAATGAAGGGTGAGAGTCGAGGGAAAGAGAGCTTGGGGGAGTGGGAAATCCCAGCTGGATCAAGAACAGAGAGGCAGAACAAGGAATAAGAGATCATGGTAAATGAAGCTCACATGAGAAGACGAAGAAACAAGTGCTAGAGAGGACCACAGAAATCTACAAAGATACCCACACAATAGACTGCTGGCAATGGTTGAAAGACAGCCCGAACTGACCTACTCTGATGATGGGATGACCAAACACCCTAATTGTCATGCTAGAAACACCATCCAATGACTGAGGGATCTGGATGCAGAGATCCAAGGCTAGGCCCCGGGTGGAGCTCCGGGAATCTAATTAGTGAAAAAGAGGAGGGTTTATATGATTGAGAATTGTTGAAACCAAGGTTGGATAAAGCACAGGGACAAATAGCCAAACGAATGGAAACACATGAACTATGAACCAATGGCTGAGGGGCCCCCAACTGGATCAGGCCCTCAGAATAGGTGAGACAGTTGATTGCCTTGATCTGTTTGGGAGGCATCCAGGCAGTGGGACCAGGTCCTGTGCTCATTGCGTGAGTTGGCTGTTTGAAACCTGAGACTTATGCAGGGATGTTTGGCTGAATCTGGGAGGAGGGGACTGGACCTGCCTGGACTGAGTCTATCAGGTCGATCTCAGTCCTCGGGGGAGGCTTTGCCCTGGAGGAGGTGGGAATGGGGGTGTGCTTGGAGGAAGGGGAGAGGGTAGGAGGGGTTAGAACAATGGAATCCATGACTGATATGTAGAACTGAATTGCATTGTAAAGTAAAATAAAATAAAATAAAAAAAGAAAGTCTGTCAATGTAATACACCATATAAACAAACTGAAAGGAAAAAACCACATGATCATGTCACTAGATGCTGAAAAGGCATTTGACAAAATCCAACACCCCTTCATGATAAAGGTCTTGGAGAGATCAGGAATCCAGGGGCATATATAAATATAATAAAGGCAATTTACAGCAAGCCAAAAGACAACATCAAATTAAATGGAGAGAAACTGAAAGTGATTCCACTGAAATCAAGAACAAGGCAAGGCTGTTTGATCTCCCCATATTTATTCAATATAGTACTTGAAGTTCTAGCCAGAGCAATAAGACAACATAAGGAGATCAAGGGCATACAAATTGGAAAGGAAGAATTCAAGCTTTTGCTATTTGCAGATGACATGGTAGCATACATAAGTGACCCCAAAAATTCAACCAAGGAACTCACACAGCTTATAAACACCTTCAGAAATGCAGCAGGATACAAGATTAACTCCAAAAATCAGTACCTCTCCTATATACAATTGACAAACAGGCTGAGAAGGAAATCAGAGATACATCATCCTTTACAATAGCCACAAATGATATAAAATAACTTGGGGTTACTCTAAGGAAGCATGCAAAATACCTGTATGACAAGAATATTAAGTCCCCGAAAAAAGAAATTGAAGATGTCAGAAAATGGAAAGATCTTCCATGCTCTTGGACAAGCAGAATTAACATAGTAAAAACAACAATCTTACCAAAAGCAATCTACAGGTTCAATGCAATCCCCATCAAACTCCAACACAATTCTTCACAAACCTGGAAAGAACAGTACTCAACTTCATATGGAAAAACAAAAAACACAGGATAGTCAAAAGCATCCTGTACAATAAAACGACCTCTGGAGGCATCGTGATCCCTGACTTCAAGCTCTATTTTAGAGCTAAGGTAATAAAAAAACAGCTTGGTACTGGCATAAAACCCAACATGTGGACCAATGGAACCGAACTGAAGACCCTGACATTAATCCACACAACTATGAACACACAATTTTTGACAAAGAAGCCAAAACTGTACCTTGTAAAAAAAAGAAAGCATCTTCAACAAATGGTGCTGGCATAACTGGATGTCAACATGTAGATGACTGCAATATATCCATATCTGTCACCATGATATAACTTAAGTCCAAGTAGATCAAAGACCTCAACATAAATCCAGTTACTGTGAACCTGATAGAGGAGAAAGTAAAAAGTAGTCTTGAATTCCTTGGCACAGGAGATCACTTCCTAAATATAACACCAGTAGCACAAACACTGAGAGCAACAATTAATAAATGGGACCTCTTGAAACTGAGAAGCTTTTGTAGAGCAAAGAATACGGTCAACAAGACAAAGCAACAGCCTACAGAATGGGAAAAGATCTTCACCAACCCCACATCTGACAGAGACTAATCTCCAAAATATATAAAGAATTCAAGAAATTAGACATCAAAATGCCCAGCAGTCCAATTAAGAAATGGAGTATGGAGCTAAATAGAGAATTCTCAACAGAGGAAGCTCAAATGGCTGAAAGACATTTAAGGAACTGCTCAACATCCCTAATCATCAGGGAAATGCAAATCAAAACAACTCTGAGATACCACCTTACACCCATCAGAATGGCTAAGATCAAAAACACTGAAGAGAGCTTTGCTGAAGAGGATGGGGAACAAGGGGAACACTCCTCCACTGTTGGTGGGAATGCAAAATTGTATAACCACTTTGGAAAACAATATGGTGCTTTCTTAGAAAATTGGGAATCAATCTTCCCTAAGACCCACCTATAGCACTCTTGGGCATATACCCAAGAAATGCTCAATCATACCACAAGGGCACATGGTCAGCTATGTTCATATCAGCATTG
Source organism: Peromyscus maniculatus bairdii (assembly GCF_049852395.1). Taxonomy (NCBI): domain Eukaryota; kingdom Metazoa; phylum Chordata; class Mammalia; order Rodentia; family Cricetidae; genus Peromyscus; species Peromyscus maniculatus. The sequence continues at coordinate 4,096,713 of NC_134852.1, forward strand.
TTTGTAATAGCCAAAACCTGGAAACAACCTAGATGCCCTTCAACTGAAGAATGGATAAATAAATTGTGGCACATATACACAATGGAATACTACTCAGCAGAGAAAAACAATGGCATCATGAGGTTTGCAGGCAAACAGATGGATCTAGAAAAAATTCATCTGCAGTAAGGTAACCCAGACTCAGAAAGACAAACATGGTATGTACTCAGTCATAGTCAAATACTAAATGTAAAGTAAAGGATGACCAGACTGCAACTCACAACTCCAGGGAGGCCACCTAGTAAAAAGGACCCTAAGAAAGACACAGGGATCACCCAACAACAGAGAAATGGATGAGATCTACATGAGCAAACTGGACATGAGGGGAAGTAATGAAGGGCAAGGGTAGGGGGAAGGAGAGCTTGGGGGAGCGGGAGATCCCAGCTGGATCAAGAACAGAGAGGGAAAAAAGGAAAGAGGTACCATGATAAAGGAAGACCCCATGGGAATAGGAAGAAACCAGGTGTTAGAGAGGTCCCCAAAAACCCACAATGATACCTCCACAATAGACTACTGGCAATAGTCGAGAGAATGCCTGAACTGACCTACTCTGGTGATGGGATGGCTGAACACTCTAACTGTCATGACAGAATTCTCATCCAGTGACTTATGGAAGCAGATGCAGATTTCCACAGTCAAGTCCCAGGTGGAGCTCCAGGAGCTCCAAGGGGTGAGAGAGAGGAGGTATTATATGAGCAAGAGATATTGATACCAAGATTAGAAAAAGCACAGGGACAAATAGCCAAACTAGTGGAAACAGGTTTACATGACCTGTGAACCAATAGCTGAGGAGCCCCCATGGAACTGGATCAGGACCTCTGGATAAGTGAGACAGTCTATTAGCTTGAACTATTTAGGAGGCCCCCAGGCAGTGGGACCAGGACCTGTCTCAACTGAATCTACCAGACTGAGCTGAATCCCCAGGAGAATCTTTGCCTTGGAGATAGGAATGGGGGATGAAATGGGGGGAAGGCAGAGGTAGGATGGGAGGAGGAAGAGCAGGGGAATCTGTGGCTGATATGTAAAATTATTTTTTTTAAATAAAAAAAGGAAAATAAAGAAAAAGATTATCTTAATTAATCTGGGTAAATGTTCATATTTATAACAGTTTACTATTTTTATAACCCTATTTTTAAAGAAATATTTATTTCATCTAATGTTTAAAATAAAAAATGAGAAAAATTTATCTTAATTAATCTGGGTAAATGTTCTTATTTATATCAGCTTACTATTTTTTGCAAACTTATTTTTAAAGAAATATTTATTTCATCTGTTTAGCTCATGAGATAAAGTTAAAGACAGTATCCTCTTTTGGTATTATTTTTATATCATTTGCATGGAATTCTGTGTTTTCCTTTGAGCATTGTTTAGTAGTATCTCACCCCTTGTTTCCTTAGTCATCTTTTCACATCTTTTTCCTTTTTGTTTCTTTGATATTTTAAAAGAATCAATTTTGACACAGTTGAAACCTTTATATATTCATATTCTATTTATTAGCTTTATTCATATAATTTTCTTTTTCTTAAATTATTTGAGTTTGTCTTAGTATGTTTATCTTGTTATGTTATTTCTTTTTATCCTATTCTTTTTCTAATTTAAAAACATACATGTTCTAAAATCATGCTATCCATTTTTCTCATGTTCAATAGTTTTATTGTTTACTTCTGCCTTCTTTTACTATGATATTTTCTTATCATGAGTGCATTTTACCTTTCTTACTAAATTTCTAGCTCTTTGGGATATATATATATATATACATATACATATATGATATATATTACATTAGTTTGTAATATATCATATATAAATATGAATATATATATATACACACACACACATATATATTGAAAGAAATTTGTCCTGACTGTGGGCCAGGCAGGACTGGAGAAAACTTCAGGTACAAATGGCACCCAATGGCTCGAGTTTCTACCTTATACCAGAGAATATTTAATAAGTAATTCTAAACAGAACCAAAACCAGGTTCCTGCTCCATGTCTCATATGGGCGGCTAGACACCACAACATGCGGCCTTGAGCTACTCTATTGCAGGTTCACAACATGTGGGTTTGACCTATTCCCAGCGAGGTACACAGATGGTTGTGTAAGCCATGCAACATACAAAGCAGTTTCTTGGCTACACGCTGCTTTGATAGAAGCATAGACCCACTGTTTCTGAGGGTTGATGACTACTCCCAGACCTGTCAGTAAATGTACACCAACGTGTTGGGAAGCTGAGGTGGGTGGAGCCACCAGCCACAGCAGTTGTTTCAGGCTTAGAATGCTGCAGTTAAAGCAATAGGTTTTTAATAGTTTACAATGTGTGTAAAAAATGCACTTAGGCTTGAAAGAGAGAAACAGGAACATATGCAGCTATATAAACAAATAGATAATTTTTAAAAATAAAGTCTTGGCGGACTCCGAGGAGAAGCGGGAGGCGGCGGAGGTCGTGGGGGGGGGGGGAGGGAGGTGCGCCCTCCCGCTTCCCCGGAGGCCGCCGCAGGACAATGGAGATGGCTGTGGAGAAGGCAGCTGCAGTGGCGGCTCAGGCCTGGGGCCCCGCAGCAGTGGCGCCAAGCGGAGAGAACCAGGCAGAGAGCCGGCAGGGTCCGGACTCGGAGAGCGGTGATTAGGCAGCCCAGCTCAACCTGTTGGACACTTGCGCCTTGTGCTACCAGAACATCCAGAGCCGGCCACCCAAGCTGCTGCCCTGCCTGCACTCCTTCTGCCAGCGCTGCCTGCCCGCGCCCCAGCGTTACCTCATCCCGCGCCCGCCCCTGCCCCCGCCCCAGGCTCCCAGGCCGGTGGTCCTTCGCCCTTCGCTACCCAAGTTGGAGTCATTCGATGCCCCGTGTGCAGTCAAGAATGTGCTGAAAGACACATCATAGACAACTTTTTTGTGAAGGACACCACTGAGGTTCCCAGTAGTACAGTAGAGAAGTCTAATCAGGTATGTACAAGCTGTGAAGACAATGCAGAAGCCAATGGGTTTTGTATAGAGTGTGTTGAATGGCTCTGCAAAACTTGTATTAGAGCTCACCAGCGGGTGAAGTTCACCAAAGACCACACAGTCCGGCAGAAAGAAGAAGTATCTCCAGAGATGGGTGTGGTGATTGATGCACACCTTTAATCTCAGCACTTAGGAGGCAGAGGCAACCTGATCTACATAGCAAGTTCCAGGACCCCCAGAGCTACATAACAGAGAAAAACCTGTCCCCCCCCAAAAAAGTTTTTTTTATTACAAGGACAGAGGCAGTTGGTGTGACCAGTCAGCGACCAGTGTTCTGTCCATTCCATAAGAAGGAGCAATTGAAATTTTACTGTGAAACATGTGACAAGCTGACATGTCAGGACTGCCAGCTGCTAGAACACAAAGAGCATAAATATCAATTTATAGAAGAAGCTTTTCAGAATCAAAAAGTGATCATAGATACACTAACCACCAAACTGATGGAAAAAACAAAATATATAATGTAGATGTAACCAATCGTATTATTAAAATAAGAAACACAGAGCCAAGGTAAAAGAGAAAAGCCGAGAGGTCAGAGCTCAGAGATAAAATCTTACCTCCTGCAGTGCTCCTAGCTTCCCCGAGAGAGGGAGGTACTTCCTGTGTCCCTGTTTAAATAATCTTTCTGTTCTGCCTTCTCATTGGTTGTAAACCCAACCACATGACTGCCTCATCACTGCCTGTAAGTACCGCCCTCCAGGTCTTAAAGGCGTATGTCTCCAATACTGGCTGTATCCCTGAACACACAGAAATCTACCTAGCTCTTCTAACCACCACGCTCTTACTATGGCTCTAATAGCTCTGACGCCAGGGCAACTTTATTTATTAACATAAAATTAAAATAACATTTCAGTACAAATAAAATATCACCACATTTCCCCTTTTCTATTTTAATAAAAAGAAAAAAGGCAAAAGGTTATAACTAACAAAAGAAAAACTATATACAAAAGTACAATAACTATATACAATATATACAATTAACAAATACCTAAACGATGTCTAGTCCATTTGTATTTGACAAATCAGAGAAAATAATTCCCTTATCTATCCTATTTTAGTAAGTCCAAAATGTATCTAATTCACTTTCTATCCTAATTAATCTTCAACTATAACTAACTAATCTTCAACTCCCTCAGAGACCCAAGAAGGAAATAATATTAGCTAACAAAAATAAAAACAGGAAGTGCACAAAAGCAACTTCCAAAAATTTTGTGAGTTGACAGAAACAGCCAGCTGCCTGGACAGTCACCTGAGGTTTCTCCACAGTGTTGGGGCATCATCTTCAGCCTATAGGCTTATGGTATCTGACAGACTCATTTGTGAAGTAGGTTGTACACAAGGTCAACAGTTCAACCTCCATTTGGGTGAGAGCAGTCCATGTACCAGAAACACCTGAATTCCACTAGTGTCATGTCATGATTCAGGATTTTAAATTCTGGAAATTTTTGATGGTTTTTGAATTCAGCTGTCCATTCTTCTTGGCTGTGTATATATGGCTTCATCTAAGCATCCCCTTCTCCACATCCCTCTATTAAATGCCAGTCTACTATTGAGAGGCGTGAGCTTTCAGTTGCTGTTCCATTGCACAACAGAAGCCATCGGCCCACTGCCTGTTCAGCTGCCTTCAAAGAAAAGGGCACTGTACCTTTTCCAGATTGTGAAGGCCACTTCAGGGATGGTGCCATATTGTCCTGGCCTCAGAAGATGCCGTCTGATAAAGCTATAACCACACTTGTTTTGGCAGGAATCGGTAGTCCTTTGTTTCGTGTTCTGTCTGTCCATTTTTTCTGTTGATTTGAGGATACTTTGTTGTCCAGTGGCTAACTTTTGCCACAATGAAAATTAACTCCATATGCAGTTTCTTCAATGCCCATATTTTCTCTGAAGTAGATTGGTACTGCCAGGAGCCGACATGTCTCAAAAAAGAAAAATTTCTAAGTTATTAAAATATTTTAAATGCCATATTCGTTAGATCTCTGAAGGGTTTGAAGATGACCTGTCTAAAATATATCTGCTCAATTTTTAAAACATATCTAATATGACTACAATTTCTATTGTAATGTCTAACTACTTTCATTTCTTTATATCCTAATAGTTGGTAATAATGTAAAGTATTTAAAACTAGTAATTGTCTTTTTCTTTTCTTTTCTTTTCTTTTCTTTTCTTTCTTTCTTTTTTTTTTTTAAATAAGAACCTTAAATCTAATCTCCTTTGCTTAGCCTTTTTCCTAACCCTTGACAACAACTTGTAACCAACCCCCCTAAACAATGAAAATTATCCCAGACCCAAAACCCATTAAAAGAACCAAAAAAAAAAAAACCACCCGCCCCACACCACCTCTTTGGGAATGTGGGCGTCATTCTTAAAATTGCTTCCTGCTGGGTATGGGCGAAGTTATCTTTATCCTGAAAGAAAAATTTAGGTTACTTGTCAAATTCTAGGAAAGGTAACTATATCCTTCATTATTATCCAGTCTGTGTATAAAGCCAAAGTTCAGGGTTTATCTCAAGTCCTTATTCAAGTAGTCTTTGAGACTGGATCATCTCAGCTAGTCATCTCAAAATTGCTCTGAGCACCTTGTAGTTCAAAGCTGATCTGTAGATGATGTTTGTCAGTTTAGTGATATTATTATTGTCCACGTGGAATTGTTGTTGTTGTTGTTGTTGTGGGGCCCCATCTTCTTTCCGGAGACTTCAGTTGATGTTAGGCCTTGCCGTGATTTCCTGCAGAAAACTGATAAGAGACTCGAACACAAAGACATATATATGCAGCTAATTGAAGCCTTTTTTCTAGAATTAGTTAGTACTCTATATGACCATTCATATCTTAACAAAGTTTAAAATGTATATATATATTAATCTTGTAAATTTTGATATAAAATTTATACTTTAAGAAAAGTTTAAAGAATCAGAAGAGAATCAAAGAGTTGAGATTAGTAATAGAATAGTCCCTTAATTAATTTGGCTTTTGTCCTGTCCCATAGCAGAAAATGGCTCTTTCTGGCATGATACAGGGAGTTTGCATTTTCCTTTTAACAACATGCTTGAGTTTGAAGAAGGAGAGAGCCATTCTCCAACTCCAAAGTCAGCTTTAAATTTTAATTGAACTGGGACTATTAGAAAACCAATAGTGTTAAATCTTTAGAGAAAAGCAGAAACAAACATTTAAGAAGACATAAAATTTTTTAGATAATATATACCCATATGCCATATACTCCCATATACTCTGTTTCCTGGGATAGATGATTTGTCCCTTTTCTTCAGTTGTCTCATTTGTCTTGTGTTCTTCAGATTCCTTAACCTTCATCCTCCTAAAAGACAAAAACAAAAACCTTTCCCCAAGACTAATTTTGGGGATGTTCCTTTTTGGCAAGTTATTATCTGATTAAATGAAAAGGCATGTGTTACTGTACAAGTTAGTTTAAATTGGATGTTCATGCTGGTTGATGAACTATCATCTCCTCTAATTAAGAGGTTTCTCTTGTTCAAATCGAACCTTTATCAATTTTGATGGTATCCACAGCTTATCTTCTCCTGTAGAAACAAAAGCAAAACCTCGTCCCCAACGTAATACATACCCTGGCTTCCATTCTGAGGTCAGCACATCCTTAAAGTATATAGGCTTATTTAATTCTGTAGTTTTTTCTATTACCCAATGTCTCTCTGCAGCTGTTGTTCCTTTCTCATTGGCATTCAGAAAATTCAAAGTTAATAGAGCATTATGCAGTCTATTTCTGGGGGTTTTTGTTACTCCTTTCTGTTTATTTAGCATATCCTTTAGAGTTCTGTTTGACCTTTCTATAACTGCTTGACCTGTAGGATTATGTGGTATACCTGTAATATGCTTTATATTGTAATAAGCAAAAAACTGTTTCATTTTAACAGAGACATATGATGGAGCATTGTCAGTTTTAATTTGTGCAGGTATACCCATGATGGCCATAACTTCTAGCAAATGAGTGATTACAGAATCAGCTTTTTCAGAACTCAAAGCAGTTGCCCATTGAAATCCTGAATAAGTATCAATGGTGTGGTGTACATATTTCAATTTTCCAAATTCTGCAAAGTGAAACACATCCATCTGCCAAATTTCATTCCTCTGAGTACCCTTTGGGTTACATCCTGCTGGTAATGGCGTTTGATTATAGAAAGAACAAGTAGGACATTTCTTTACTATTTCTTTGGCTTGTTGCCAGGTTATGGAAAAATCCTTTTTTAAACCTTTACTATTGACGTGATGTTTTTTATGAAAGTCTGAGGCCTCCAGCACATTTCCTATCAATAATTTATCAATCTCATCATTGCCTTGTGCTAGAGGGCCTGGCAGACCAGTATGAGATCGGATGTGAGTTATATATAAAGGATGACTCCTTTTCCTGATTGTATCTTGTAATTGAATAAATAGTGAAGTTAATTCTGAAGCATCAGGGATAAATTCTGCAGTCTCAATATGTAACACCACTCTTTCAGCATACTGAGAGTCAGTTACTATGTTGAGAGGTTCTGAAAAATCCATTAATACCAACAGAATAGCATACAATTCTGATTTTTGCACTGAATTATAAGGACTTTGTACCACTTTACTTAAATTTTCTGATTTGTAACCTGCCTTTCCTTGTTTGTTGGCATCTGTATAAAATGTACGAACTCCAGATATGGGTTTTTGCCGTACAATTCGAGGCAAGATCCAATCAGCTCTCTTTATAAAATCAATTCTGTTGCTTTTGGGATATTTGCTGTTAATTTCTCCCAAAAAATTACTGCAAGCTCTTTGCCAAGGTTCACTTTCTGTCCATAATTTTTCAATGTCCTCCTTAGTTAAAGGTACGACAATTTCTGCTGGGTCTATTCCTGCTAACTGACGAAGTCTCAATTTTCCTTTCCAAATCAAGTCAGAGATTTTTTCCCCATAAGTTTTTAATTTTTTATTTGGTTTATTTGGTAAAAATATCCATTCCAATATAATATCTTCCCTCTGCATTAATATTCCAGTAGGGGAATGCCTAGAAGGTAAAATAACCAAAATGCAATCCAGCTTTGGATCAATACGATCCACGTGCCCTTCATGTACTTTCTTTTCTACCAAGGCCAATTCTTTCTCAGCTTCAGGTGATAATTCTCTTGGACTATTTAAGTCCTTGTCACCTTCTAAGGTTTTGAACAAATTAGTCAGTTCATCATTTTTTACCCCAACAATAGTTCGTAGATGAGAAATATCTCCAAATAATCTTTGAAAGTCATTAAGAGTCTGTAGTCTATCTCTCCTAATTTGCACCTTTTGGGGTCTAATTTTTTGTAGCTCTATTTTATATCCTAAATAATTAATAGAATCTCCTCTTTGTATTTTTTCAGGAGCAATTTGTAATCCCAGCAAGGCAAAATTTTCTTTACTTCTTCAAACATTCTTTCTAAAGTATCTGCATTTGAGTCAGCTAGTAAAATATCATCCATATAATGATAAATTATAGATTTAGGAAATTTTTTACGTATCACTTCCAATGGCTGTTGTACAAAATATTGGCACAGAGTTGGGCTATTTAACATTCCCTGTGGGAGGACCCTCCATTGAAATCTTTTAACCGGTTGAGAATTATTATAAGTAGGCACTGTGAAAGCAAATCTTTCTCTGTCTTTTTCTTGTAAGGGTATTGAAAAGAAACAGTCTTTTAAATCAATAACTATGAGAGGCCATCCTTTTGGTAACAGAGTAGGCAAAGGAATTCCAGATTGTAGAGAGCCCATTGGCTGAATTACTTTGTTAATTGCTCTAAGGTCTGTTACCATTCTCCATTTACCAGATTTTTTTTTAATAACAAATACAGGAGAATTCCAAGGGCTGGTTGACTGTTCAATATGCTGAGCATTTAACTGTTCTTCTACCAGCTCTTCTAAAGCCTGGAGTTTCTCTGTTGTTAAAGGCCATTGCTGAACCCATACAGGCTTGTCTGTTAACCATTTTAAAGGTAGAGCTGTTGGTATTTTTGGAGGATTACCAGTTGTTGTGCCCTGTTCTTGTATAATATGGATGGCTGGTGACCACTCAAAATAATGCCTTCTAATATTTCTCTCAGAAACATGTGCTAGTTTATGATTTGTTTCTGAGATTGGAGGGATTTTAATCTGAGTATTCCATTGTTGCAACAAGTCTCGACCCCACAGGTTCATAGCAATGTTAGCGACATATGGTTTTAATTTTCCTCTCTGTCCTTCTGGACCTATACATTCCAGCCATCTTGCACTCTGTTTCACTCCAGATAATGTCCCAATTCCTAACAGTTGAACGTTTACCTCCTGAAGAGGCCAAGCTGGATGCCAAAATTCTGGTGCAATTATGGTAATGTCCGCACCTGTGTCTACCAGACCAGACAACAAAACACCATTTATTTTTATCGTTAATTTTGGTCTCTGTTCATTAATAGAAGTTTGCCAAAAAATTTTCTTTATGTTTTCTCCTGAATTTTCTATTCTCTCTGTTTCATCATCCTGACCAGCATGATTTATTCCAATAGTCATTTGGTTATTTAATCGCTCAGAGCAGGGATTTCCTCTACAGCTGCAGGAAAGGTTTGAACTGGTTTTGCTATGGGGGCCTGCATGAGGCCCCTCCGGGAGTTTCCCGAAAACTGAGACAAAGGATTACCCTGTCTGTCCTTTGTTGATCTACATTCGTTGGTCCAGTGTTTTCCCTTACCACACCTTCTTCATACTCCAGAAGGAAGGGGCCTTCTGTTGCCATTGTTCCTTGAAGAAACATTGCTTCTAGGAATGACCTGTTTACAGTCCCTTTTAAAATGTCCTTGCTTTCCACACCCAAAACATCTAACACTCCTCAAACCTTTTGAAATTACTTCTCCTACCCACGTATCATGCTCATCAACCTCAACATTAATTGTTTCTCTAATCCAATCTTCCAAAGGTGCAGATCTTGCCCTTAACGGCCTGATTATTCTTTTGCATGCTGCATTCGCATTCTCAAATGCCAAAGCTTCAATTATTGCCTTACTAGCTTCTGATCCTGAGACCATTCTGTTTACTGCTGAAGCCAGTCTTTCTAAAAAATCTGTGAAAGATTCTTTTGGGCCTTGCATAACCTTTGTGAATGACTCAGGTTTTTTTCCTGGTTCATCAACTCTGTCCCATGCATTCAAGGCTGCCATTCGACATAAAATTACGGTTTGAACATCATATAAACATTGTGTTTGTATTGAAGCATATTGGCCTTCTCCAATAAGCTGATCCTGACAAACTTGTATTCCTTTATCCCTCCATTGTGTTTCTACGTTTCTAGCTTCCTCCTTAAACCACGTTAGAAATTGAATTCTCTGGCTGGGTTCCAGAACAGCTTGTGCAAGGTCCCGCCAGTCCTGTGGTATAATCCTATTATATGTTGACCAAGAGTTTAACATTTGCTTTACATATGGGGAATGCATGCCATAAGATACTATTGCCTCCTTAAACCTTTTAAAATCCATCAGTTCAATTGGAGCCCAGATATTTTGTGTAGCCATTTGATCAGGCATCTGCTGTACGGTTACAGGATAAATTAAGGATGACTGTGTGAAAACAGGCTTTCTTTCTGTAACCTTATGATCCAAACTTGAACCAACTTCACTGTTAAAATTAACAGGTTTTTCTAAAGCTGTTATCCTGGCACTTAAATCGACTATCTTTTTAAATAGTAAAATGAGAATAAGCATGGTGATTAACTGCATAATTCCCATAATACTAATCTTTTCATATAGTTGTTCCATTGTCAGACTGCCTAAAATTTCAAACAAAACCAAATTTTCTTCCAATGTACACAGGAAACCCATTTTTTTAAATGTGGAAAAAATTTGTCTTTTAAATAGTTTCCTTTATGACTTACCAAATCTGTGTAGAACAGTAGAAATCCGAGCGAATTTCAAAACAGCCACCTAGAGTCCTAGGTGTAAATCCAGAGAGAGAGAGAGAGAGAGAGAGAGAGAGAGAGACAGAAACAGAGAGACAGAGAGACAGAGAGAAAGCGAAAGCGAAAGCGAAAGCGAAAGTGAAAGTGAAAGTGGAGGGGTAGCCGGCTAAAGCTTAAAGCCAGCCACTTGTTCCCTCTTGAGCCGAGTCAAGGCTTGGCTTTACAGCCAGGGGCCCTGTTTAGCAGGGCAGGCCTGAGCTGTTTGTAGCACTGGCTTTAAGCAAGCAGCTCACAGTCCAGCCTGAGCCCAGACCTGGGCCGGGGCTAGGGAGCCGGCTGCTCCGGCTAGGGAGCCGGCCCCAAGCAGTTTTTAATGGATTCTTGTCACGTTGGGCGCCAGATGTAGATGTAACCAATCGTCTTTTTAAAATAAGAAACACAGAGCCAATGTAAAAGAGAAAGCCGAGAGGTCAGAGCTCAGAGATAAAATCTTACCTCCTGCAGTGCTCCTAGCTTCCCCGAGAGAGGGAGGTACTTCCTGTGTCCCTGTTTAAATAATCTTTCTGTTCTGCCTTCTCATTGGTTGTAAACCCAACCACATGACTGCCTCATCACTGCCTGTAAGTACCGCCCTCCAGGTCTTAAAGGCGTATGTCTCCAATACTGGCTGTATCCCTGAACACACAGAAATCTACCTAGCTCTTCTAACCACCACGCTCTTACTATGGCTCTAATAGCTCTGACCCCAGGGCAACTTTATTTATTAACATAAAATTAAAATAACATTTCAGTACAAATAAAATATCACCACAATATAAAGTATACAGGAAATCAGATCCAAAACAGAATAATTGAAGTAAATCAAAACCAAAAGCAGGTGGAACAGGATATTAAAGTTGCCATCTTTACGTTGATGGTAGAGATAAACAAGAAAGGGAAAGTCCTGCTGCACCAGCTTGAGAGTCTTGAAAAGGACCATAGAATGAAACTTATGCAACAACAGCAGGAAGTGGCTGGGCTTTCCAAGCAGTTAGAGCACGTCATGCATTTTTCTAAATGGGCAGTTTCCAGTGGCAGCAGTACAGCATTGCTTTACAGCCAGCGGCTGATTACATATCAGTTATGGCACCTTCTTCGTGCAAGGTGTGATGCTTCTCCTGTGACCAACAATACCATCCAGTTTCACTGTGATCCTAGTTTCTGGGCCCAAAATATTATCAACTTGGGTTCTTTAGTAATCGAAGATAAAGAGAGCCAGCCACAAATTCCTAAGCAGAATCCTGTCATGGAACAGAGTTCCCAGTCACCAGGTGGTTTACCTTCCAACCAGTTATCCAAGTTCCCAACACAGATCAGCCTAGCTCAGTTATGACTGAAGCATATGCAGCAACAGCATCCGCCACCACGTTAATAAACTTCCAGAACCACAGTCCTAAACCCAATGGACCAGTTCTCCCTCCTTATCCTCAACAGCTGAGATATCCACCAAACCAGAATGTGCCACGACAGATAATAAAACCCAACCCCCTGCAGATGGCTTTTTTTGCTCAACAGGCCATAAAACAGTGGCAGATCAGCAGTGGACAGGCTCCGCCCACAACTGCCAGCAGCTCTTCCTCCACTCCTTCCAGTCCCACAATCACAAGTGCAGCAGGATACGATGGAAAAGCTTATAATTCACCCATGATTGATCTGAGCGCGCCAGTGGGAGGGTCTTACACCCTTCCATCTCTTCCAGATATTGATTGTTCAAGTACTATCATGTTGGACAATATTGCAAGGAAAGATACAAGTGTAGATCATGGCCAGCCAAGACCTCCATCAAACAGAACAGTGCAGTCACCAAATTCATCAGTGCCTTGCAGGACTTTTACTATGACTAGTGTCCATCCCCCAATATGTTCACCTAGTGCCTCCAGTGTCGGGAGCCGAGGAAGCTCTGGCTCTTCCAGCAAACCAGCAGGAGCTGATTCTACACACAAAGTCCCAGTAGTCATGTTGGAGCCAATCCGAATAAAACAAGAAAACAGTGGACCACCTGAAAATTATGATTTTCCTGTTGTTATAGTAAAACAAGAATCGGATGAAGAATCTAGAACTCAAAATACTAACTATCCAAGAAGTATATTTACTTCCTTCCTCTTAAACAGTAATCAGAGCTCTGTTTCTGAGGAAGCTATGTTAAGATCTGATGCTCCTGATAGCACAGGAGATCAACCTGGACTTCATCAGGAAAATTCCTCAAATGGAAAGCCTGAGTGCCTGGATGCCTCCCAGAAGTCCCCTGTGCATGTCGGGGAGAAAAGGAAGGAGGATGACCCCAATGAAGACTGGTGTGCAGTTTGTCAAAATGGAGGGGAACTCCTTTGCTGTGAAAAGTGTCCTAATGTATTCCACCTCACTTGTCACGTGCCCACATTGACAAATTTCCTGAGTGGAGAATGGATTTGTACTTTCTGCCGAGACTTATCTAAGCCAGAAGTTGAATATGATTGTGATGCTCCCAGTCACAACTCAGAAAAAAGGAAAACCGAAGGCCTTACTAAATTAACGCCAATAGATAAAAGGAAATGTGAACACCTGCTTCTGTTTCTTTACTGCCATGAAATGAGCCTGGCTTTCCAAGACCCTGTTCCTCTAACTGTGCCTGATTATTATAAAATAATTAAAAACCCAATGGACTTGTCAACCATCAAGAAAAGACTTCAGGAGGATTATTGCATGTATACAAAGCCTGAAGATTTTTGTAGCTGATTTCAGATTGATCTTTCAGAAATGTGCTGAATTCAATGAGCCTGATTCGGAAGTAGCTAATGCTGGTATAAAACTTGAAAGCTATTTTGAAGAACTTTTTAAGAACCTTTATCCAGAAAAAAGATTTCCAAAACTAGAATTAAGGAACAAACCAGAAGATATTAAGTTCAGTGATGACTCAGATGATAACTTTGTGCAGCCCCGGAAGAAGCGTCTCAAGAGCCTGGAGGACCGCCAGCTGCTTAAGTGAGCAGCTTCCGGCCATACACTCTCTAAGAAAATTTCCTTTCCAAAATAAAAACAAAACCTTCTCAGTGATTTAACACTGCTAAAAAAAATAAGTAAATAAATAAAGTCTTTAAGAGACAGTAAAGGTAGTATAAAAATAAACCACATAAAGATGGATATTACATAGAGAATCTGGATTGTGTTGTCTTTGGGATTTTTAACTGCAGAAAAACATTTGATCATAAAAGCTGTTTTAAAAAAAGAGTTAAGCCTATATATATAGGTACTTTGACTTCAAATTTTGGGTGTAAGGATATGTTGCTTTGGAAAGGAGGCCATGCTTTTGTTTCCACAGAAAGCAAGAGGCTATAGATTTGTTCCAGATTAAGATACATTAGGTTTGACCAGCCAAGACCCCCTGAAAGGTCTCTGATGACACCATGGCCCAGATGATCCAACATCCAGAACAGTTTCAAGGCAACTGGCTCAGACAATACAGCCTCACGGACTACCCCATAAGGCTAAAATTTTCTGTGTGTCCCCATAAGATACAGCAACCCCCTCCAGCAGGAAGTAGTAAGAGAAGCTATACCCAAATTCCCAAATAAACCAAACTGGCTTTGGAGATGGAATTGGCGAACTCCTTCTCTAAACCTAAGCATATTAATAAAAGAAAAGGTTAAGAGATTCTTGTGCCCTATATCAGAAGAGCCCTCTGGTGTGGAACAGAGAAAAACCAATATTTTAATTTAAATCAGGTTGATTATAAATGCAATCTCTTTCTAAAGAAGAAAAGGGGATAGATATAGATATGGTAGGATGAACGGGTAGATTATTAAGTCTACATTTAAAGAGCAACTTGTTTAAAATACTTTACATTGCTATGGATTTTAGTCTATTGATACAAGTTTAAACTTCTTATACTGTATATATATTTCTATATTAGTTAAGTTTTCTAGGTATACATAGATATATTTCAAATAGACAGGTAATCTTCAAACACTTCAAAGACCTACAGAATATGGCACTTAAAGTGTTTTAAAAATTTAGACTTTCTGGACAGTGAGACATTTCTGCTCCTGGTACCACCAATTTACTTCAGAGAGGAGGATAGGCATCAAAGACATTCCATATGGAGTTTATCTTTAACTTGGCAAAAATAGCAATTTGGGCAAGAAATTGTTCTTGCCTGGACTGCTTGATCAAATGGACACACAGGACCCATAGGAAGGTGACCACAGAGATTTGCATGGCAAAATTGTCCTCCAGGTTCCTGCTTCACAGAGGAAACTGCCAGACATTCTACAGCACACAGAGAAAAGTGACTGAGAGACTCTAGGCCTGTGGACAGAAAACAGATGCCCCAATTTTACAGAAAAACATTAGGTGACTATGCGGGCTGCCAGCTGTCTCTGTCTACTGTCACAAGACTCCCAAAAGTTGCTTGTGCCCTTCTTCTGTTTCTCAGATATTATATCCTTCTGAGGCCTTTGCTGGAGTTGAAGACTAGATAGTTATAATCTCCTCAGTCATGATAAAAGATAAGTTAGATATGAAACCTTAGACTCACAAATATAGGATAGATAGGATATTGATACAAGTTTAATTTTGTATCTTCTTTAATTTTGCCAAATACAAATAGACTAGATATTGTAATTGTAATTCTTGCTAGATAACTGTTTTGTTATATGTAATTTTACTATGTGAAAGTTAAAAACTTCCTTTAAAAAAAAAGATAAGGAAAGTGCTGTGGATAACGCTCTGTATAAATAGAATGCTGATTGGCCAGTAGCCAGGCAGGAAGTATAAGCAGGACAAGCAGATGAGAATTCTGGCAAGTGGAAGGCTGAGGCAGAGAGACACTGTCATCTGCCGCCAAGAGAAGATGTTAAGATACGGGTAAGCCACGAGCCACGTGACAAATTATAGATGAATAGAAATGGGTTGATTTAAGATACAAGAATAGTTAGCAAGAAACTAATGTCACACACTGATACATGTGACATTAGCAGACTCTGGAAGAGACTTGAATGCACCTTGTGACTACTGAACTCATTGTAGTAGTCTGGAGTTTCTTGTCTTAGGACACCACTGGCTACCTCACAATGGCACCTGTAAAAAGGAAGGATGCCTATGATAGAACAAAGCAATGAATGCTGTTTTAAATTGGCTTTCTGCCTTGTAAATGGAGGCTAATTGGGAAAAAATTTAAAGACTCACACCTTGATAGTATGAAAATAGTGATTATTAAAAATCAAAACGTATTTTGCATCAGACCTTGGAGATAAGATTGGGACAAAAGGACAGAAGCTCCCAGCATTGCTCTGCCCATTCACACACCTATTATGCATTATATATCTTGACATTTACATGAACAATGAAAACACACTTACAGCACATCCAGGGCAAACTCTTTCAAGTCCACCTGCACTTCACTGCTCTGCACTGCAATAAGGTAAAAGACACAACCTGTCACCAACTCTCCAGGCTTGTCTTCATTCTGCTTCATTCTCCAAAAGCACTTGGGGTGAATGAGCTTGGACATGAGGAGGGGGATGTTCAGGAGCCAGAAGAAGAAATGCAGAGTGAGCATCAGGTCCTGCCTCCAAATCTCTAAGCCGGTAGTGTGGTCTGTGGGTGCATATCAGGTTATCAAATGGATAACCATGTATACACATCTGCTTTTATGTCTGCTGCCCTCTGAAGAAAATACTTACATGGATGAGATACCTTGCTTTCCAAGAGTCTCCACGACCCTGGAGAAATGTCCAGCATTCTCTGACCTAGGGCTCTACAGCTGATGTCCACAGCAGAGGTAAAAACATGGGTTGGAAAACAATCTGAGGACATCTCAGTCTCAGGTCCAATGACATCAACTCATATCCCTGGGTATTGAGGCTCATGGGAGAAAGCAATGTTGGGCAGATTGGTCCCAGGACAGTGACAATGAGTTATTTGTTTGAACACCTTTAGAAATGATCTCAGCAGAATGGATAAGAAGATGGACGGTTAGATGTGAAGGAAAAGAACTGAAACGACCCATGACAATCAGAGTTCATGTGGACACACTGTGTGTTCTATTCCCAAGTGTAAATAAGAGAGACTCACTCTCATGTGTATGGCATCCACCATTTATAGATCATGCGCAGTATGGTCCATGCTACGTCAGTCACAGAGACCAAATATCCAACTAGTATCCCTTCTCAGAAGTCAGTTCCTTCTGATGACCTATTCCTTCAACTTAATCCTTTTTTATCAATTTGCTCATGTTTATCTCAAAACCCAGTAGTGACTCCAAAGCAGCACTGTGTCCAGTAGCTTAGAACCCATTAGTAACTGGGAATAAAGCCTGTGTTCAATGTGTAAGCTGTTCTTATTCCATTGTCATGCTCATATAATTGTGGCTGCATTCTAGAATATGTATTGACAGTGGGAAAGCTCATTGATGAGTGTGGGCTGAGGAAACACCTTTAGATGATATGAACTACAGAGCAAACAGCACAAACATAGAGCAATTACTTGGTGTGGAGGGTAGAGATGTTATTTAGTCCTGGAGATGAGGTACACAGGGCTGGTGTTCTCTGGATCTTGTGGAATATTTAAAAATCAACATTTAACACATGCATGGCCCCCAAGTTCTGTGGTGAGCTGCCTAAGACTGTGTAAGATGTGGATATAGAGAGATGTGATGGGAGTAGATGTTCATATGAAAATGAGAAAATTCATGTTTCAAAACTGAATCTGTATTGATCACAGCAATCAAGAATAATGCTTTCTTTCTACTAATTATTGTTAGTTTTAAATTAGTGCATAACACAATGGGATTTAGTGTGGCGTTTTCATAGGTGTGTACCAGTGTACTTTACTGATGATTTCTCCTTTATTACCCACACTTGTCATTCATTTCCTCTTGATATTCTTACTCAGTACAAGTAGCTGCCTTCTGAGTTCAAGTCATATGTGTGTATGTGTTTCATATGAGAAAATATGTGGTAAATTTACACAATGGAGTGTTACTCTGCTGTTTAAAAAATGACATCATCAGCTGGGCAATGGTGGTGTATGACTTTAATCCCAGCACTCATAAGGCAGAGGCAGAGGGATCTCTGTGGGTTCACGAAAGCTAGGTCTACAGAGCAAGTTCCAGTTCAACCAGAGATACACAGAAAAACCCTGTCTCCAAAACCAAAACAAAACAAAAATGGCATCATGAAATTACAGGCAAATGCATATAACTAGAAAAAAGAAACACCTTGAGTGTGATAATCTATGCCCAGCATGATAAATATGGAATGCATTCACTTATGTGTGGGTATTAGCCATTAGATAAATGATAACCAACCTATAATCCATAGACCCAGAGAGGTTAGGTACAGAAGAAAGCTCTTGGAAAATGCATGAATCTTTCAGGGGGAGAAATAGAATAGAATTTATGGGTGGAATGTGGGTGGGGGACAGGAATCGGGTGTCAGGTGAGCAGGGTGAAGAGAAATGGGGTTGAGGAAGGGAATCTGGTGAGAGACAACTGGAATTCAGGAGCAGTTGATCTCCTAGGTTGCTGAAAGTCATACAGACCTGCTCAGCTCATCATTCACTGTTCAGTTAAAAATGTTGGACTTTCTAACCATTATAGTTTCATCCAGTGGAAATAACAATAATTTTAATTTTTCCCGTCACAATCAAATTTTCTTTTCTGATTAAACTAGAGTGTCATGTAAAAAAGAAAATAATGAGAATTCAGGTTCTTTTCCCAATTATGCCAAGTTGTTTTTGTTGTTAACATTTGATCATTTAACATGACAATTTTTCTGGTAGGTGTTTTTTTTTGCAAAACTAAGAAATCACACTCTTAATATGGCATTAGTTTTAAATTTTTTATTAATTTTTAATTTGTGTGTATATGTGTGTGTACGTGCACACATGCATTTGTGTGTAAACACAGACACTTAAAGTGTGAGTGTGGAAGTCAGAGGGTAGTTCTCAGAATCTATCCTCTCCTGTCACTGTGGGATCCTGGAATTGGTCTCAGAGCCTCAGGTCTGTCTGTGTCTCTTGCTAGTGAGACATCTTGCTGGCTTTGGTATAAGTTTTTAGTACATCTGCTGTTGTTACTAAAAACAGAAGTTGATCAGGTAATATGGCAGTTTAGAAGCCACGCTAGAACTAGCAAATGATTATAGTTGGGGAAACAAAGGGAACGTGATTATTTCATCACTCCATCAGCTGCTTCTCCAGTCCCTAGAATATAACTACTCAATATTCCAGTATCCACGGTGTCAGCACTCATTGCAAACAATAGTCTGAAGATATTTATTGGAAAATCCCAGATACAAGTCATTCATAACTTCTAAGTGTCATTTTAAGTAGCATGATAAAATACTGTGTCTTTTCATTCTTTCTTGTTTGAGACATGAATAACTTTGTCCAACATGTCCATATTGGACACGCTACCCACTAATTAACATCTTGGCTATCAGACAAACAGTCACAGCATCTGAATGCTAGTGTTCATATAACACTTATTGAATTTTTTTATTTGAGAAAAATTAGAGTGTTTGGACATTTATATGTCTTTTCATCTAGGCCTTAATTTCTTTTATGTGGTTGTATTTGTAGAATTTCTGTTCTGACAATTCTAATTCCTGTCATAAAGGAAAGTGTTTTAAACTACATAATAGTTATATTAGAATTTTTACTTAAAAATTAAGGAAACCACAGTCTCCATTTCACATTTAATTTAATTATTTTTCCCATTTTTTATTAAGAAATTTTCTACTAACCCTACATACCATCCACAGGTCCCACCTCCTCCCTCCTCCCACCCCGGCCCTCCCTCCCAAGCCACTGCTTATCCCCACATCCTCCAAATAAAAGTCTCCATGGAGAGTCAGCAGAGCCTGGCACACCCAGCTGAGGCAGGTCCAAGCCACCCTCGGCCTCACGCCTGTGCGCAAAGTGCCACAGAGCAAGCACTGGGCTCCCAAAAGTCTGACCATGCACCAGGGACCAATACTCAGTCCCCCTCCCGGGTGTCCCCCAAAGAGTTCGAGCTAAACAAGTTTCCCCCATATCCAGAGGGCCTACTCTAGTACCATGGGGGCTCCAAAGCCACTAGTCCACAATTCATGGGTCTCCACCAATATGGACGGTTGTCTCTGCATGTCTTCCCATCATGATCTCACTGTCCACCCCCATCCGCTGAATCCCTCCTCTCTCCCACCGACTGGATTCCCGGGGCTCAGCCTGGTGCCTGGCTGTGGAATCCTGCATCTGCCTCAATTAGTCCCTGGGAAAAGATCCTATAATCACTATTAGGGTATTCACTAGACCGGTTACCAGAGTAGACCAGTCCAGGCACCCACTCCATCACTGCCAGAAGTCCAAGCTGGGGTCATCCCTGTGGATACCTGAGAGCTTCCCCGGCACCCTGCCTCTTCCCACTCCCATGATGTAGGGCAAGGGATGGCAGACTGCAGCCCACAGCTTTGGAGAGGCTAGCTGACAGGGAGGGACACATGGTTGTCCCGCACAGGAGAAGTGGGTGGGATCTGCATGAGCCGGCTGAGGGTGGGGGCAGTGGCTGAGGGCAGAGAATGAGGGGTGAGAACAAAGGGAAATGGGAGGGTCCAGCTGGAGAAGGGAAGGGAGTGGGAGATCAGGCAAGGGGATACCATGATCACTTGAAACTTTAAAGGACTTCACAAATAAGAAAATTATCTCTGGCAGAAATGAATCCTATAATTAAATATTATTAAATAGAAACTATGCCTTATATTAAAATCAAAATATGGATGAATAGAAAAGTATATCATCTTTTTTTGGAAAATTCAAAATTACTGATGGTGTTCTCTTAGAATTGAGGTTTAAATTTTTCTCCAAATGGACTTCTCTTTCTGTTTAATAATGTTATTTTGTATGCTGTGGTGTTCTGTGGGTTTTGCTATTTATACAATATTTTGATTAACTTTTTGAGTATATAATCTCCATATTTACATCATACTCACCACCAAGTCCTCCCAGATCCAGCCTTTACCTCGCCTCCAGCATTTTATCCTCTGTATTTTATGTAAGCCACTGTGCCCTATGTGTTGCCCATATACTAATGGCTGGGAGGACATTTACTACAACATGGTTGATCTAGCAGGTGTCATACCTTTATTAAAAACTGATTCTCCTTCTGGAGGCTGTCACAGTTCAGTAGCTTCCCAGCCATGGGGATTAAGGAGCCACTCCAATCTCCATTCTTGGTTAAATGCATTGCTCATCTACAGGCTTTGTTCTGGCAAACACAGTTTGTATTACTTCATGAGTACAGCAGTCCTATTTTGTAGAGAAGATATTGCTTTGATCAGGTGGTCCATAACCTCTGATTCTTGAAAACCTGTTCTTATCTTCCGTCATGGTGGTCCCTGAGCCTATGTCAGTGGGTTGATATATTTTTCCAAATGTGACTGACCATTCTACTGACACTCATTCTCTGCACTCTGATGACTTAGGGCATCTGTGTTAACGACTCTCCACTGCACAAATGTGCTTCGCTAATGATGTCTAGAGATGCAATAAGCAGGAAATGTGGAGATATGAATTTAGAGGACTGTTTGATACTGTGTTCACTTAGATAATTAATAGGAGTGATTTGCCCTTGGGGATCTTGGCCAGAGTCTATCACCAGGCATGCATTTCTGTCTACTGAGCACACCTTGAATCCAATAAGAAAGTAGTTGGTTACCAATAGAACATTTATGCCACTGCTGCAGATAAGGCATATCCTGCCTTACCAGTTGTTACCATAGCTAGCCTGTAGAGGGGTAGTTTCATTTCTATGTTGATGAGTTTGATTTTAATTCATCATTATATACATTTAAATTTTCTAATAAAAGGATAAAATCAAACACAAAAATACACAACCCCTAAAATATGTGTGTATATCCTGAAACAATCAACCTTTCCATGATAAAATTGCTTGCTTTCTTGATATCTTTTAAGCCTTATATAACCACAGTTACTATTCATTTATGTATGTAAATGAGCATGTGATATCAAGGAGCTAGTCACATTTGTCTTCTCACACTGATAGATGAACTTGGTTTTAGGATAAATATGACTGAACATAGAACACATTATGGAGTTCTGAGAGCTAAACTTAAAAAGATAATTTCAGACTCCAAACAGGAATACAACAACAACAACAAATACCCCATATTATACTGAAGGAATTGTATAAAGGCACGTCATTCTTAAAATTACAAGAACTCACCCAAATATTTACTCGTATTCTTTTTCCAGCATGATTGTAGCACAGAATTAAAAATTTGTATCTTCTTACAAAAGATGGATAGACCTCATGATCCTGGAACACTGAGGATAAAAAGGTTTCACTGTGTCTTTTATCCTCTGAAATGGATGGAGAAAGAATTGTCTTTTGGAATCCACTACAGACAATCTTAGACACCCTTGCCTTGTTGTTACAACACTTTATTCTTTATCTAAGCCATGACACAGGCTGTAATTTATTAAGGAAACCAAATAATATGAAGCCCATCCACATTTAACCTATTCTTATTTGATTACTTCAAAAACCAACCAATTTCTAAAGAAGAATTACAGGGTATCAGAAATTATATTATTATTAAAAGTTGTGGTAAGACACAATAATCTTCCTCAAGGTACAGGAAACTGGATGCAAGGTGATATTTAGTTAAAGCTGAGTGGTTTTCAGAATAGGAACCCTCTCACCATCTGTGCACAATGATCTACAGAGAAGCTGCTGTAGTGTTCACTAAGGGAGGAATACCATCTGCATTTTATTTTATTGTTCTGCAAAAGACCCAAAGTAAACTTTTACCATCGCATCATGGAACAAAACCCATAGACAACCTGATCTCACATAGCAAAAAGCATGAAGTAACACCACTGTAGTCAGGAAGAACAGAGATGCCCACTCTCCCCACTCCTTTACAGAACTATGGTTGCAGTACTACCTGGAGCAATAAGGCAAGAGAAAGAAGTCAGAGGACACAAAGAGAAAAAGAAGTCAAACTACCCATATTTGTGATGCCAAAAGTTCTACAGAAAATAATCTAGAAATCATCAACTGATTCAGCAATTTTGGCAGAAAGAAAATCGACTGCTCAAATGAATATCTTTCCAATTGATCAATAACGAATGCACCGAGAAGAAATTCATAAACATATTCCCATTCACAAGAGTCTCAAAAATTATCTAGTAATAAATCTGAACAAAGAGGTCAATATACTCTATAATGAAAACTTTAAACCTCTTAAGAGACAGAGAAACACAATAGATAACAGACATTCGATATAAGTATATAAGAATTTAAAAAAAATAAAACCAGAGATGAAAGTGGACAGATTACCACAGGAATAGGACATGATGTCGGCTCAGCTTGGTAACATTTCAGCTGTCTGTGAGGGGAAAAGGGCAAGCTTGAGTAACTCTTCATGGATAGGGAAATAAAGCTGACATAGTTGATGACACATCTATATTTTTGTAGCTTAGAAGAGAGAGAAGGAGAAGGAAGGCTAGAGCAGACACACCACTATTAAACCTCTGAATATTGTCTATAATTCTGCAGGACCTCAATCACACTGTAGTATCTGTACATTAATTAAGTAAAATTAACCCTGGTTCAGGGATCTCAGCCTGCAACTAGTTGAATAGAATTAGCCATGGAGCATTCAGATGAATCAGGAATATAGACAAAGAGACATCATAGGAAGGGGTAGGGAGTGATGCAGAATTTCGTGCTTTGTTTTGCTTGGGAGAGACATGTCTATTGCTACGTCTCCAGTGAAACAGGAAGGTCAGATGGATGTTTCTCAGTCTCTCTAATTTAACAGATTTTACCCTCACATCTGATTTTTGAGTCTTTGTTAGTAAATAAAATGATAGCATCTTTGTTTAAACTTACATAGAACAACCACCATGTACCTAGGCCGGGGGACTGAAAGTCCCTCAAAGCTACAGCCTGAGTGGCGGTGACTGTGGGACTGTGGGGCTGAAGACAGTAATTAAAGTATCAGTAGATTCATGTGCAGCTGCTGAGCTGACAGAAGAACATCATTGTATGTTCTCATAAACCCATAGGAAGAGAGATTTGAACTTCAAATCAGGATTGCCCTAAATCATTCAAACCATTGCTGTGCATTTGAGTTGATTTTTATGACAATTTTCTTCTTTCTGATTGTTTCTCCCTACAGCTTACTTTTGGGCCCTTTGATGCTACCCTGAGTGAACAAAGGTTTTCTTCCCTGTACCAGGTGGCCCCTAAGGACACATATCTGACACTTGGCATTGTATCATTGATGATTAATTTCCACTGGAACTGGTTTGGGCTGTTCATCATAGATGATGACAAAGGTGCCCAGATTCTGTCAGATTTTAGAAGTGAGCTGGAGAAAAGGGAGTCTGCATAGCATTTGTGGAAATAATCCTAGCTATCAGAGGTTCATTTCTGACCACACCCTGGAAAAATCAGGTGCAAATCCTAGAATCATCAGCAAATGTGATTATTATTTATGGGGACACTGATTCTCTGTTGATCTTAATAGTAAATATAAAGCAGAAGTTACTCACATGGAAAGTCTGGGTCCTGAACTCACACTTGGATCATTTCAAATTTGATAACTTTTTCCTGTTAGACACATTGCATGGGACCCTTATTTTTCACACCATAAGGAGAAGATCATTAATTTTACAGATTTTATCCAGACAGCCAATCCTTACAAATACCCACAAGACATTTATCTTCATAATTGTAGCATTCATTCTTCAATTGCTCCTTTTTGAGGGAAGACTGTAAAATTGTGCATAACTGTCTGTGTATGCCTCCTTGGGATTCTTGCCAGGGAACAGGTTTGATATGGCCATGAGTGAAGAGAGTTACAATGTGTACAATGCAGTGTATGCTGTGGCCCGCAGTCTACATGAGATGACTCTCAACCAAGTACAATTTCAAACTTCTGGAAAAGGAAAAGAGATGGTATTCTTCCCATGGCAGGTAAGGGAACTCTGTAGTATTATAACATTAGCAACATGCCACTCTAAGGGTTTATAAATGCGCTAAAACTAGACAATGCATAGTTTAGATTATTTTGTCAAAATCTATGACAGAGACTGTGCAAGGAGGAGTCTGCTTATCTTCCATATGTAGTTGTATTGCAAATGGTCATACAATATTTTTCAATAATAAAATTCCATTAACCCCAGAGATTTCACACAGCAGAAAAGACACAGAGAATTGTCATAATGGACATGGATACTTCTAAAATGCTTATGTTACATAAATGAACACTCATAAAATCATTCATTTCACATAGTGAAAATCTAAATATTTTCAAAACTTATTTGATGTGATTAAATACTCTTTTTTATTTTATTTATTTTGTTTTATGAAGATTAGTGTTTTGACTGCATGTATATCTGGGTGAGGGGGTCAGGTCCCCTGGCACTGGAGTTACAGACAGTTGTGAGCTGCCATGTGGGTTCTTGGAATTGAACCCCAGTCCTCTCTAAGAGCAGTTGGTGCTCTTAACCTCAGAGACATCTCTCAGGCCCAGGTATGAATATATTTTGAAAGAAGATGGGAGTTTTCTCCATGTGCATATATGACTTAGGAGTGCTTGGTTCTAAGATTTCTAATAGAACTGATTGGAATATTTTAGAACCATAATGATGTTTCCAATATCCTTGGGTATAATTTGATTGATATGAGTGATACCTATGTTAAAGGTGTTTTTCACAATAGGGATTAAAATCAAGAAGAGATGCTGCCTAATTCTGCCTCTGTTGTACATCTCTGGAGTTTATGTAACGTAAGAGCATGCATCTCTTCCAGCTGAGCCCTTTTCTAAAGAACACTAAACTCATCAATCATGCTGGAGACCAGGTAGTCCTGGATTGGAAAAGAAAATCACATGCAGAATATGACATTCTTAATTTTTGAAATTTCCTAAAAGGTCTTGGGATAAATGCAAAAGTAGGAACATTTTCTCCAAATGCTCCAGAGGGCCAGAAATTGTCCTTATCTTCTTATATAATACAGTGGGCCACAGGATTAACAGAGGTGAGTTTCATCTTACTCCATTATTTTGACCTGTATATAAATTTCAAAACATGTATTTCTGTGTGTTATGACCCTTTCCTGCCCACACAGGACCAGTTTATAAACACATAATGACCACCGATATAGAGGACTGTCTTCATATATAATTTTTCTGAATGAAGTATTTATTTTCCAATCTGACCATTTATTTAATATACTATATACTGTATCTCTTTCAGGATGACTTTCATCATTGTCATAGATCATCTGACAAAAGATTTATTTTGGACCCATCTTGAAAGGTTTCAGTCAATGGTCAGTTGGCCTTTTGCTTCTAGGCCCCTGTCAAGACAGAAAAGCATGATGAGAATATTTAAATGTGTTACTTGTTTGTTTTGCTCTTTGCAGTATAGGAGGTTTTCCTTGGGTCACAGTTTGAAGGTATACTCACTCACTGCAGGAAGTCATATTTTTAGGTGGTAGAGATAGCTGTTCACATTGCATCAACCGTCAGGATGCAGAGATAGCTGAATGCCACTGTTATCATTCTTTCTTCCTTTACATTCATTAGGGACAAGGACCAATAAATAACTTGAGATCACCCACTTTAGAGAGTTTTTTTTACCTCATTTAACCTGTAGCTGGAGTTTTCTCCAGTCCTGCCTAGCACCATGGTCCCTGAAACCACTTATAAAATAATCCCTCAGAAACTTACATTAATTAAACTCCAGGAACATTAGCTCAGGCCTACCATTGACTAGCTCTTACACTGAACTCAGCCCATTTCTGTTAATCTATATGTTGCCATGTGTTCTGTGGCTTTACCTTTTGCCTTTACATGTTGCTCCCTGGACAGCAGGCTGGCATCTCTCCTTGGCTGCCACCTCCCAGCTGCTCTTCTCTGTTTGTCCCACCTCTCCTATACTTCCTGCCTGGCTACTGGCCAATCAGTGTTTCATTTATCAATCAATCATAGCAACATATATTCACAACATACAGGACATCACACAGCAGTAACCTAATGTAGAAAACCTTTCACAGTAGTTCTCTTAGATTGGTTTCCACGGTGATTCTAAGATGAACCACTACTGTGGAAGACAAGATGAATACTTACCATGAAAGAAAAAAATTTATTTTCCTTTCTATCCAGGAGTCAAGAGACAATAGGTTTGTAGTTTCACCAAGACATGCTAACAAGGACCTAAATTCTTACTTTTATGCCTCATCTCATATTCTTTAAACAATTTTTCAACACAGTGATGTTATTAGGGTCAAGCTTTTACTACATGGGCCTCTGAATGACTCACCTTAGCAATACAAAGTTCAACTATCTGCATTTAGAAATATTAGCATAAATAAATTAATAATTCTATATTCAAAAACATTCTACTGGAGGTTCCATAAAACATGACCCTTTGCTAACATTCATTTTATTATTCTCAGATTCCTCAGTCTGTATGCAGTGAGAGCTGTCATCCTGGATTCAGGAAAAGCCACTGAGAGGGGGAGGCTGCCTGTTGCTCTGACTGGAAGCAATGCCCAGAGAATGAGATTTCCGAGACCGGTACATGTCAATCATGCAGAAAATATCACAGCTCTCCACATCTGCAATGTCCAAGCAAAGGAAAAATATCTATAAGTGAACTGCAATCAGTTCACATCTGTAAAGACAATCCTCTTCCTTCCAACTGTTAGAAAACAACACATTGAAATTCATTTTTCCCACTGAAATAACACATTCTTGATTTAAAATTCATACCTGCTTTGTATTCTTGAACCAATGTGAGCATGACTGCCTACAGAAAATCACTCTTCCCACACCAGTGCTGTATAATTCATTTCATAATAAACTTTGTCTTAGTTTCTTTTCTACTTCTATGAAAAGGCACCATGACCAAGCAACTTATGAAAGGAGATATTTAATTAGCTAACTATTTATGACTGTTAAGAGTCCATGAGGGCAGAAGAGAAGCATGTGTGGTAGGTTAAGTGAGAATGGCCCCATAGGTTCATACGTTTGAATACTTGGTCTACAGTTGTGAAACTGTTGGGGAAGTATTAAGAAATGTGGCCTTATTTAAGGAGGTCTGTTATTGAGGGTAGAAATGGTGCTTTAAAGCCTGCTTCATCCCCAATTCTCTCTCTCTCTCTCTCTCTCTCTCTCTCTCTCTCTCTCTCTCTCTCTCTCTCTCTCTCTCTCTCTCATCATGCCTATAGATCAGATGTTAGCTCTCAGCTATTTTTCCAGCTCCATCCTTCCATCCTGCAGCTTGCCATGTTCTCCATCTGGAAGTGTGAGCCTGCAGGTTAAATTCTTTCTTTTATTACTTGTCTTGGTTATGATATCTCGTCACAACAGTAGAAATTTAACTAAGACAGCATGACAACAGGAACAATTGAGACTTCACATACTGATCCACAAGTAGGAGACAGGGAGATACACTGTGAATGACAAGAACCTTAAAACCTTTCTACAGCAACAGCCCTGTCTCAAAAGGTCCATATCTCCTAATCCTATTTTCAAATAGCTCCACTAACTGGGGGCAAGTCATACAAATATGTGATGTAAGGGGGGACATTTTTGTTCAAACCACCGGAGTTTACTCCCTTACACCCATAGTCTTGTGAGCCTATCATAGCTTTATTTTTTAACTTTATTTAAATTTTAGGATAATTCTAAAAATTATACAATACATCTTGAGCACAACCTTCCTACCCTTCCCTCCACGCACCCACTCAAACACCCCTTCTTCCACAGATCCACTGTTTTTCAGTTTCCTTCCAGAAATGACAGGCTTCTGAGTGATATGAACTGAACTAGACATAACAAGATGCATAACAACATAATAAGACTTAGCATAAACTCTCATATCATGGCTGGACCAGACAATCCAGTAGGACGAAAGAGTCCCATGTGCAGGCAAAAGATACCTCCACTTCCAACTGCTATGAGTCTCACAAAAGTCCCAAGCTAAAAAAAACACAGCATGTATTCAGAAGGCCTAGCACAGACCCATGAAGGATCTCTGATTGCTGTTTCAGTCTCTGTGAGCCACGATGAGTCCTGTTTATGTGATTCTTTGGGACATTTTCTCCTAGTGACTTCAACCTCTCTGGCTCCTACAGTCCTTCCTCCTCCTCTTCTGTGTAGTTTACCAAACTTCCTATAAAGTTTAACTATGGGTCTCTGCATCTCATAAGCTGCTGGAGTAGGTCTTCCTGATGATAATTGGGCTAGGCACCAATCAATGATTATATCAGAATATGATTAGAAATTATTTCATTGACTTTTTTCTTTATTACTTTATTTCTTTTTTCTTTTAAGTAATGTGTGGTTCTCTTCTAAGACCCTGAGAATTCAGCTTCATGTTCCTGGCCATCCAGGAAGTGTCAACCATGGGTTGTTTCTCATGACTTGAGCCTCAAGACAGATCAGTCACAGATTGGCCATCCCATAAGCTTTGAGTCACCATTACCCCAGCACAGCTTGTTGACAGGGCAGGTTGTTGATGAAAAGTTTGGTTGCTGATTGGTGTCCAATTCCCAACAATGAGAGCCTAGCCTGGTGAAATAAGATGCATGGGTTAGGCTCCATTGTGGGAACCTGTTTTCGGGTTCCTCGTGGCTTTACCCAGCAGGTCCGCATAGAGGATGATTAGGACCACGGGCCTGAATGCATGTGTCTGAGATGGTCTGCACTTTCCTGTCCTGCTGCGCTCCTTGGCGTCTCTATAAAACCCTGGGCCAGAGACAGTCAGGGCTCATTGGAAAAGGTTCCAGGCCTTCTCGAGGCTATCCTTTATTTTCTATCTGTTTATCTCCGCAATAAATCCTTCTATCTAATATTTCCTGCTGCTCACACTCAAGAAAACTCTGGGGAGCTGTGGGGTTGGTGGGTAAATGCCCCACACTCCATATCCTACATTACTAGGTATCCTCTCAAGGGTTACCCTCATAACTTCAAGAAAGTCTCCACTGCACCAGATTTCCACATACTTCCCTATATATCCACCTATTCCAATAGTCTCTCCTCCTACTCTCTTCCTGTGTCCCCCACTCTGCACCTCATCCCTCCCATTCTCATCTCCACCTGCACCCAGAACACCCACAAAAATCAATTACATTTCCCTTTCCCAGGAAGATCCATTTGTCACCTCTAGAACTCTTCTTGTTACTTAGCCTCTGTGTGTCTGGGGATTGCAGTGTGATTATCCTTAACAGCTAATTTCCACTTATAAGTGAGTACATATCATGTTTGTCTTTCTGGTTCTGGATTACCACACAAAGCATGGGGTTTTTTTTCCTAGCTCTGTCCATTTACCAACAAATTTCATGATGTCATTTTTTTCTAACAGATGAATAATACTACGTTGTGTAAATGTGCCACATTTTCTTTATTCAGTCTTTGGTTAAGATATATATAGAGGTTTTCCAGTGTCTAGCTATTATGAGCAACACTGTTGTGATCAGGGTTGAGCAAGTTTCTTTATGGGAGGATGGAGGATCCTTTGGGTTTATGCCCAAGAATGGTATATCTGGGTCTTGAGGTAGATCAGTTCCCAATTTTCTGAAGAATCACTATATTGATTTTATAGTGGCTGTATAAATTTTCACTCCCAACAGCATGGAAGTGTGTTCTCCTTGCTCTGTGTCTTCACTAGAATAAGTAGTCACTAATGTGATTGATCATAGCCATTCTGACTGGTGTAAGATGGAATCTCGAAATCTTTTTGATTTGCATTTCCATGATGGCTAAGAATGTTAAACATTTTTTGGATGTTTCTCAGCCATTTTGGTTTCCTCTATTGAGAATTCTCTGTTTACTTTCAGACCTCATCTTTTCATTTGCCTATTTGGTTTGTTGATGTCTAGTTTCTTTAGTTCTTTATATCATTTGGATATTTGCCCTCTGTTTGATGTAGAGTTGGTGAAAACCTTTTGCCATCTGTAGACTGCCATTTTCTCCTATATATGGTATCTTTGCCTTAGAGTAGCTTTTCAGTTTTATTAGATCCCATATATTAGTTATTGATCTTAGGGCTTGTGGTATGGGTTCTCTGTTCAAGAAGTCACCTCTTGTGCCAGTGGCTTCAAGGGTACTCCCCACTTCCTCTTCTGTTAAGTTCAGTGAAATTGTTTTCTTTTACAGTGAGTCTGCTTTTATGTTGAGGTCTGATTCATTTGAGTTCTATGCAGGATAATGACTATAAATCTATTTGTGTTCTTTCACACACAGACATCCAGTGAAATAAGTACCATTTGTGAACAATGTTTTCTTTTTCCATTGTGTCTCTCTGGCTTCTTTATCAAAATTAAGGTATGCATAGGAGTGTGCATTTATGTCTGGGTCTTCCATTAGATTCCATTGATCAACCTATCTGTTTTTATGCCCATACTTTATGGGGTTTACTACTATAGTTCTGTAGTACACTTTTAAATCAAGGATGGTGATACCTCCAGCAGTTCTTTTATTGCACAAGATTGTTTTACCTATCCCGGTTTTTTGCTTTGCCATATGAAATTGAGTCTTATCTTTTCAACTCTGTAAAGACTGAGATTGTGTTGCAATTTTGACATGGATTGCTTTTGGTAAAATGGCTGTGTTTTCCTATGTTGAACCTACTGAACCATGAGCATAAGAAATCTTTCCATCTTCTTAGATAGTCTTAATTTTTTTCTTCAAACACTTGAATTTCATGTTATGCAAGTCTTTCACTTGCTGGGTTAGTGTTTCCCCAAAAGATTTTATATTGTTTATGGCGATAGTGAAGGGTGTTGTATCCCTGATTTCTTTCTCAAACACTTTGTAATTTGTAAACAGGAGAGCTACTGAATTTTTTAATGAAACTTGTACCCAGCCACAATCCTAAAGGGTTTATTAGCTCAAGGAGGTCCCTGGCAGAATTTTGGCATCAATTATGTATACTGTCATATCATCTGCAAATAATGATACTTCCAATTCTTCCTTTTCAATTTGTATGCCCTTTATCTCCTTCAGTTGTCTTATTGGTCTAGCTAGAACTTCAAGTACTATACTGAGTAGTTACGGAAGTACACAACTTTGTCTTATTCCTGAAATTAGTGGAATTTCATGAATTTCTCTCCATTTATTTTGATGTTGGCTACAGACTTGATGTAAATTGCCTTTGTGAAGATTAAGTTTGCTCCTTGTATCCCTAATCTCTCCCAGACTTTTCTTATGAAGGGTGTTGGATTTTGCCAAAGGACTTTTCAGGATCCAATGAGATAATCATATACAATTTTCTTTCTTTCAGTTTGTTTATATGGTGATTATATTTATTGATTTGCATATGTAGAAAGATCACTTAATCTCTGAGATGAAGCCTACTTGATCGTGATTGATGATCCTTTTGATATGTTCTTGGATTCTATTTGCATGAATTTTATTGTATTTGCACCTGAATTCAAAAGGAAAATTGATCTGTTATTCTCTTTCTTTCTTGACTCTTTTCATGTTTTGGGTATCAGAGTGACCATGATCTAAGAAAATGAATTTAGCAATTTTCCTTCTGTTTCTAATTTGTGGTATAATGTGAGGTATGTTGGTATAAGCTCTTCTTCAAGGTCTGGCACTGTGCTTTTTTTTTTTTTTGCTTGGGAGAGTTTTAATGACTACTTCTATTTCCTTAAAGGTTATAGATTATTTAAATTGTTTATCTGGTATTTGTTTTTCATTTTATTTTATTTTACAATACCATTCAGTTTTACATATCAGACATGGATTCCCTTGTTCTCCCACCTCCTGCACCCCCCTTCCCCCCAACCTACCCCCCATTCCCAACTCCTCCAGGGCAAAGCCTGCCCTGAGCACTGAGATTGACCTGGTAGACTTAGTCCAGGCAAGTCCTGTCCTCTCCTCCCAGACTGAGCCAAGCGTCCCTGTATGAGTCCCAGGTTTCAAACAGCTAACTCATGCAATGAGCCCAGGACCTGGTACCATTGCCTAGATGCCTCTTAAACAGATCAAGCCAATCAACTGTCTCACCTATTCTGAGGGCCTGATCCAGTTGGGGGCCCCTCAGCCTTTGGTTCATAGTTCATGTGTTTCCATTCATTTGGCTATTTGTCCCTGTGCTTTATCCAACCTTGGTTTCAACAATTCTCGCTCATATAAACCCTCCTCTTTCTCACTAATTAGACTCCTGGTGCTCCACCCATGGAGTAGCCATGGATCTCTGCATCCAGATCCCTCAGTTGTTGGATGGGGTTTCTAGCATGACTATTAGGGTGTTTGGCCATCCCATCACCAGAGTAGGTCAGTTCAGACTGTCTCTCGACCATTGCCAGCAGTCTATTGTGGGGGTATCTTTGTGGATTTCTGTGGTCCTCTCTAGCACTTGTTTCTTCCTTTTCTCATGTGATCTTGATTTAATTTTACTAAGTTGCATCTATCCAGAAAAAATATACATGTCTCTTAGATTTTCCAATTTTTTTTTTTTTGAGTACAGTATGACCTAGTGATTCTTTGAATTTCCTTGGTGTCTGTTGTTATGCCCTCTCCTTGTCATTTCTGATTTTGTTAATTTGGGTATTACCTCTCTGCCTTTTAATTAGTTTGGATGGCAGTATATCTATTTTGTTGATTTTCTCAAAAACCAACTCTGTATTCTTCTCTTAGTTTCTATTTTATTGATTTCAGCCTGCAATTTGATTATTTTTGCCATCTTCTCTTCTTGGGTGTTGTTGCTTCTTTTTGTACTAAAGCTTTCAATGAACTGTAAAGTTGCTGGTATGAGATCTCTCCACTTTTTATGTAGACACCTTTTTCCAACATTTTACTCAGAGTTAATGTCTATATTTGGGGTTTGGTGTGTTTCTTGTGTGCAGCAAAACAATAGATTCTGTTTTCATATTCATTTTCTTACCTATGTCTTTTTATTGGGAAATTGAGTCCATTAATATTAAAAAATATTAATGATCAATGATTGTTAATTCCTGTTTTCATGGTGGTGGTGGGTTTAGAGTGTGTGTGTGTGTGTGTGTGTGTGTGTGTGTGTGTGTGTGTGTCTGTGTGTGTCTGTGTGTGTGTCTGTGTGTGTGTCTGTGTGTTTCTGTTCTTGGGTTTTTTGTTGGTATGAGATTATCTATTGACATAATGTAGTGGATGCAGTTAACCTCCTTGGAGTTTTGGTTGGAGTTTTGCTTCCTGTACCTTCTCTAGGGCTGGATTTGTGGGTAGATATTATTTAATTGTGACTTTGTCATGAAATATCTGGTTTTCTCCATCTAAGCTGATTGGGAGTTTCGCTGGATATAGTGGTCTAGGCTGGCATCAGTGTTCTCTTAGACTCTACATAACGTCTCTCCTGATTCTTCTGGTTTTCAGAGTCTCCATTAAGAAGTTGGGTGTATTCTAACGGGTGGGCCTTTATATGTTAGTTGTTTTTTTTTTTCTTTTTGGGCTTCTAATAGTTGTATTAGAACATTGTTCTGTATGTTTAGGGTTTGATAATTATATAGCTTGGAGATATTTTTTCTGGTCCAATCTCTTTGGTGTTCTGTAGGCTTCTTGTACCTGTATAGACATGTCCTTCCTTAGGTTAGGAAAATTTTCTTCTAAGAATTTCTTGAATTTATTTTCTAACCATTTAAGCTGGTATTCTTATTCTATTATTATTATTCTTAGTTTGGTGTTTACATAGATTCCCAAATTTCCTAGATGTTTTATGTTAGGAATTTTTAGATTTAACATTTCCTTTGACCAAGGAATATATTTCTTGTATTGTGTCTTCATCACTTGAAATTCTCTCTTCCCTCTCTTGAATTCTGTTGGTGATGCTTGCATGTGTAGTTCCTGTTCACTTACCCAGATTTTTGATTTCCAGAATTTCCTCCATGTTTTCTTTATTGCTTCTCTTCCATTTTCATGTCTTAAGTAGTTTCTGTCACCTGCTTGTTTGTATTTTCCTGTCTTCTTTGACATTCTTTAAAGAATTTATCAATTTCCTCCAGTTTTTTTACTTTCTTTTCCTCAATTTCGTCAAGGAATTTTTTCATTCCCTCTACCATCTTCATAAAGTTGTTTTTAAGGTTGCTTTCTTGTACTTCAGCACTGTTGGAATGTTCAGGTCTTTCTGTTATAGGGTAGCTGGGCTCAGTGGTGCCATATTGCCCTTTCTGTTGTTGATTGTATTCATGCACTGGCATTTAGGCATCTAGGTTTGCACTCATTATACATCTTTAGATGTTAATTCCTGACTGTCTGTTGAATGGGTGTTTCGTTTCTTGGATTGGATTCTGTTTCCTCTTTGGTCTTCTGGCCTAAGTGGCCAGGGATTCTGGTGACTAGGCAGTTTATAGGGTATCTCCAGTGGGGTTTTGTGGCCTGCAAGACCTCTGGGATTTGAATATCAATCTGGCCTCTGTGTTCCAATAACCTAAGTGGCCTCTTGTGTTCTGGGAATCTGCTTACTATCTGGAATTCCTAGTATTGCATAGGCTCCAATAAGGCAGAAGTTTTCTGCAGAGGTTGCGTGCTAGGATAGGGAATACAGATGGTGTGCAGTTGGAGGCTGCTGGGGCAGCTTTAGTGAGTGTTGGCTAGCAGTGGGCAGTGTCTTACCTTTGGACTCCAGAACCAGCCTGGCCTGAGGTAAAACAGAAGTCTTCTGCCTAAGGTGTGGGCTGGATTATGGAGCCCAGAGGAGGGAGTACAGTCTTGGGCTGCAGGACATGCTTTAAGGAGTGTTAGCCAGCAGCGGCAGAGCCTGACCTGTGGTTCCTAGGAACTGCCAGAGCTGTTTGCTGGATAATGGATCTGAGTGAAGGGAATGCTAGGATCCCTAGAACCAACCTGGCCTTTGGTGAAGCAGAAGTCTTCTGCTGAAGTTGTGGGCTGGAATGTGGAGCCCAGGGGAGATAGGGCAGCCTGGAGCTGTTGGGAATCCTGGGGTCCCTAGGACCAGTCTGGCCTCCATTAAAGTTGCTAGAATTGTGGGCCAGAATATGGAGATGAATAGAGATTTTTCCTTTAATTTCTTCTGGCCCTAATGGAGTTTTCCTTTAATCTTTGATTTACAACTTTGTGTTTTATGCTTTTGGGGTTTGTGTTTGCATGTGTGAGAGAGTGAATATTTAATTGTTGTTTTGTTTGGTTTGTTGTGATTTTGTTTTATCTTTTTTAAAAAAATAGAGAAAGACGGGGTGTGGAAATGGGTGGACATGGAGATGGGGAGAATCTGAGAGGAGTTGGGGGAGTGCAAAATCATGATAAGAATATATTATATAGGGAGTGTGAATGGTAATGTGATGATATAAAGAGATTAAATATATATCAAAAATTAAAAGTGTATAGAAATATGGACATTATTAATACATTGAAAATATAGCAGAAAATCCATAAGCATATATCATAAGCCAAGAGTAAATTGATAAGATATCAGGAACAGAGAGTTCAAACACTTGACCATGAAGACATAAGAATACATGAGTAGTTCTGTATCTCTGCAATGCAGAGATACTGCTATACAGAGTTATGAGAACAGTGTCACTGATGAAGTGGTTCAAGGCTGCAAGAATTTAAGAATTTTAACTCATTCACACTCATTCATAGAAGGAACAAACTTAGAGAACACCATGGAATTATGAATGTAGATGCATTTAGAATACAAGAGAACATCATATAAGATTTCCAAGGATTTCAAAGGACATCCTCTCTATTGCACTGAACTCTCGTGCCCTCTTAAGAATGGAGATGTATTAATGAAGAGGCAATGACAGAGTGAAATTAGGTTCATGTGATGTATGCCAGTGCTCTAGTGACTTGTAAAACAGATACAGCAATGTCACTCCAGGAGAGGATACCATAGGAGTAACAACAGAGAAAGCATGGGTGCTGCTTAATTTCTGTCAGCATGAAGTAGAAGGCAAATTGAGTTTACTCCTTCTGTATTTATATCTAAAACAAAGCAAGGTGGTTCAGATATCATTGCAATGATCTCGAGCAGGTAAGTGACTTAGAATAAAAGGGGAGACCTGAGTATGCATTCATAACCACCTGCATTTCTACCAGATGTGGATCAGTGTGTGAAGTGTCCAGAAACACACTATGCAAATACTGAGAAGAGCCACTGCCAACATAAGACTGTGACATTTCTGGCCTAGGAAGATCCCTTGTGGAACATATTCAGTGTCATGTCCCTGGGCTTCTCCTCACTCACAGCTGTTGTACTTGGGGTGTTTCTGAAACACAGAGACACTCCTATTGTCAAGGCCAATAACCAGCATCTCAGTTATGTCCTGCTCATCACTCTCCTCCTCTGTTTTCTCTGTCCCTTGCTTTACAATGGCCATCCTAGCACAGTCACCTGTATCCTACAGCAGAACATATTTGGACTTCTGTTCACTGTGGCTCTTTCCACTGGGATGGCCAAAACTCTCACTGTACTTATAGCCTTCAAGATTACTACTCCAGAGAGAATAAGGAGGTGGCTGCTGATAGCAAGGGCCCCTTATTTCATCATTCCTATCTGCACCCTGCTGCAAGTTGTTCTCTCTGGAATCTGGCTGGAAACCTCTCCTCCACTTATTGACAAAGATGTCCTTTCAGAACATGGACACATCATCATCATTTGCAAAAAAAGCTTATCTATTGCCTTCTACTGCATCCTGGTATACCTGGGAACACTGGCTCTAGGCAGATACCTTATGGCTTTTTTGTCCAGGAATGTGCCTGACGCATTCAATGAAGCCAAGTTCCTGGCTTTCAGCATGCTGGTGTTCTGCAATGTCTGGGTCAGCTTCCTCCCTGTCTACCATAGCACGAAGGGGAAGGTCGTGGTGGCTATGGAAGGCTTCTCTATCATGGCTTCCAGTGCATCACTCTGAGGCATCATCTTTGCCCCCAAGTGCTACATCATTCTATTAAGGCCAGAAGGGAACTCACTTCATCACATTAGGGACACAACATATGATAGAAGAACAAACCTTAAAACCTAGCTCCCATATTTCTTAAATTAAAGAGTTTTAATGTATAATTGTTCTCCACTCTCTGAATACTCACATATGAAGTCATAATTTGGCATTTGATCCCATATGCTATTATTTCTTTAAGTAATCATATTAGGCTAAATGAATTTTGCATCAATCCTCATATTCATGTAGGAATATAGCCTGCAATTTGAGTTCTCCTCTTACATTCACTATTACTTTTGTGTTATTGATTTCATTTACTGATGAAATGCTAATTTGGGAATTTTCCACTTGGATCATTCACATATTTTATTAATTTGACCACTAGATTATTCCAAAAAAATTAATTCTGCTGTCAATTACATATATTGATGAACAGTTTCAAGAGTTATACATGTAAATATTAAACATTTTTAAATTTGACATTCATTACAACAAATTTGTATTAATATAGTGTTTTGTTTCTGAAGCTTTTGAGACCATTCTCTAATTTGTCATGTGTTCTTTTCTTATGTTTTATTCTGAAGAAATTCAAATTATTCACATTCGATGCAGCTTTTTATAAAGATTATACTGTACCAGAACACTACAAAATGAGCTACATACTAAGTTATTGCAAACTCAGGACCTCATTTTATAACCCAACTCCAAATGTCAACCAGAACAGCCAATTTGCAGTCAACACCAGCAGCCTCTCTTGAATTATGATGCCCTGTGCAAAATGCCCAAATGTAACTACTCCCACTGAGTCTGTACTCACTTCTCTGTGTTACTCTAAACATCCAAGCAGCGTTTATCTTGTCACTTCCTCACAGTCCTTCACCTTTTGCTAAAGGAGTGCATATTCCTTCAACTCATACAGACTGGAAAAGACCTACAATCCAGGAAGGCCATTTGCAGCCATTGAAGCAGAGGCTTCTCAATACACTGGACTCCAGATAGAATTAGCAGAAGATACTTGGCACTCAGCTTCAGAACCGGTCTGTGTGATGCCTGTATGTGAACAAAGACTTAGTGAACCATGTCTGAGAGAGCCAGATCAGTCAGGAAGACAAGAGTAAACAATCATCGATAAAGAAGATGGGGACTGGCACACATTCTTATACACACAGGGTTCCCAATAGAAGAAGAGGATACTTCATGTGTCAATAAAGCCCCAGGACTCTTCCCATGATGTACTTCCCTCATTCTCATGGAAATACACTTTGTTCAGTTGGCTGCTCCATTCAAATACTTGTGTGTGTGTGAGAGAGAGAGTGAGAGAGAGAGAAAGAGAGAGAGAGAGAGAGAGAGAGAGAGAGAGAGAGAGAGAGAGAGAGAGAGTATAAGAGAAAAAAGGGAAAATGGAATAAAATAAAATAAGGGAAATTTTTTATTCTCATCATGGAAGCTGCAGTGTGAAAGAGTGATTCATGCCGTAAGCCCCTTTGTGCATTTATCTTTACTTGCAAGTGTTCATTGCAAAGAGTCATTGATCTGGTTTGAGGCCTTTGGTTTCTACTATCTTATCGATGCTGGGCCCTCACTAGGGCTCCTCCTTGATATCCTATTGTTGCCCTGTGTTTTAGAAATCTTGAGACTTTACATCTACAGACCAGGTCTCTTCACAAGCTCCAGCAGGTCATAGATGGAGTGGATAGTGGCGTAGGTCAAGTCATGTCCTTGGGTCTGGGCCTGTGAAACTGTAGGATTGGTCTACCAGATGTCAAAAGGGGACAACTCTCCCATACTTACAACTTTGGGGCTGGCTCACACACACCTGCACTAACAAGTATGGATCCATGGTGCTGCACTGGTGAGATACGGGGGCTGCTCTCCCAAGTATTGCACTGGTGGGGGTTAGGAATAGCTCTCCCACACTATGACCACAAAGCCAGCTCTATCACTTGCCCCAGATATTGATGGGCATGGGGGAGGAGGGCAACTCTCCTCCAAGATACCACCTCAAGAGAGATGTGTAACAGGGACAGATATCACATGCTCACAAATTTTTGTTTGTTTGTTTGTTTTGTTTTTTGAGACAGGGTTTCTCTGTGTAGCTTTGTGCCTTTTCCTGGAATTCACTTGGTAGCCCAGGCTGGCCTCGAACTCACAGATATCTGCCTGGCTCTGCCTTCCGAGTGCTGGGATTAAAGGCATGCGCCACAATCGCCCGGCCCAAAAATGTTTTTAAAAGTTTGTAATCTCCCAAGTGTGGGCCCTTAAAAAAATAAAAATTAGGTTAAATAATTCCTTACTTCTAGAGGGAAAGGCACAAAACAAAGTCTCTCTCTGACAAATAAAATCCACTCTCCAACTATGTAAGAGTTCGATTTTCAATGTCTGGATCCACTTACTATCTTCTGGGCTTCTCCAAAGGGCTTAGGGCACTTCTTCAGCTCCATCATCTGCAGCACACACAGCTTGCCTTCCAGGCTCAGGATGGCTCCACTCTATAGCTGCTTCTGTTCTTGTCAGTCACTCCACAGTACTCACATCAACCACAATGATGGGTCTTCTGCTGCAACGTGGCTGCACTTTCATCAATGCCTATCATGGACTTTCTTCATGGTTCCAAGTCTCAAATTCTCTGTGTGACTCCTTTAATTTTAGACCTTCAACTGCTAGTGTAATTCTTCCTTCACAAATGGCATCTCCTGGCTTCTCACAGTGCCAAGACTCAGCTGGAATCCATGGCCAAATCATGCCTTCAAAACCAGTACCACCTGGGTGACTCTCACACCATCAAATTTGACTGCCAGCATGAAATACAACTGCCTCTGGAACACAGCGTCCATGTGCCATCAGGAACCACTTCTCAGAAGATTTCAACTCAGCAATGCTGGGCTTTTTTTTGAGACA
Source organism: Peromyscus maniculatus bairdii (assembly GCF_049852395.1). Lineage (NCBI taxonomy): Eukaryota > Metazoa > Chordata > Mammalia > Rodentia > Cricetidae > Peromyscus > Peromyscus maniculatus. Next base: position 4,137,467 of record NC_134852.1, read on the forward strand.
TGGTTTCTCATTGTACTTTTAATACCTGTCCTTGAACTCATTCTATAGCCTAGGCTGGCCTTGAACTCACAGAAATCTGCCTGGCTCTGCCTCCTCTGTGCTGGGATTAAAGGCAAGCACTACCACCACCGAGGGCTGTTCTTAATCACCACTATTTCCTCAATTACAACCAACCAGCATCCAGTATCTCAGTAAAACAAAGATTTCCCTTTAGCAATTTAGATATTTTGTTAATCATAGCAGGTTATTCAGCCCCAGATAACCAGGGCCACAGAATCTTAATTCAAAATAACAAATGGCCCCAATAGAGTCTTTAAACTTCCCTCTGAAACTTCACAAGCCATGCTCCCATCTTCTGCATTGCACTCAACATTCTTATATTCCTAGCTAGTATGGAACAGCGCCCATTAGGTAAACCCTCAAAGGATTTTCTTACACAATGTTTCAAAGTCCCTCCATAGTCCTCCTACAAAACAACATGGTCAGGTCTGTCAAAGCAAGACCCGACTCCTGGTACTACCTTGTCTTAGTTAGAGTTTCTATAGCTACAATAAAACAACATGGCCAAAAACCAAGTTGGAAAAAAAGGCTTATTTTGCATACACTTTCACATTTGAGTCCATCATTGCAGGAAGCCAGGACCAAAATCAAACAGGAACTTAGGCAGAGGCCATGGAGAGGTGCTGCTTACTGCCTTGTTCAGCCTGCTTTCTTATAGAACTCAGGGCCACCAGCCTAGGAATGTCACCACCCTCTTTGAACTAGGCCCTCTGCTAAAGTGAAACCTTTGTTTTACTGAGATACTGGATGCTGGTTGGCTGAGTTGAGAAATTAGTGGTGATTAAGAAGAGCCCTCGGTGGTGGTAGTGCTCACCTTTAATCCAAGCACTCAGGAGGCAGGGTAGAATGCATGTGTAACAGTACATGACCAACAGAAAATGAACTCTGTGGCATCTTTGGATGTTTCTTGTCTCACGATATCATGTCAAGGTGTTTTCCTTTTTTCTTTGTTGTTTTAATCTTTTTTGTTTGTTTTATATTGATTTTTTTTCTAATTTTTTTCTTCTCTCATTTTAGCCTACTAGTTTCTTTGACTATGTACAATGGCTACCACTTTACAGTTTTTATGGGACTGAGAATGTGCAACCAAGTGGGTCTTGGATTTATCTGACTTTTCTTGGGCTCCTTTCATTCTTTTTGTTTGTTTTGTTCAATCTAATGTGTTATTGTTTTGTTTTTTTCTTGGTATGTTTTATTTTATTATTATCCCACAGAAATCTCTTTATTTTCTAGTGATAGAAAAGGTTTGGATTCTGGTGTGTGTGTGTGTGTGTGTGTGTGTGTGTGTGTGTGTGTGTGTGTGTGTGTGCATAACAGTCCTTGGAGGTCCAAAGAGGACATTGACCCATGGAGATACTGTTACGGCGGGGGTGGGGGGGTGGGGGGGTGGAGGGTGTAAACTACATTTTATGATGTCTGTGTATTGAACTCTGACACTTTACAAGAGTGGTACATGATTTAGTCTGCTGAGACATCTCTCCAGTTTCTGCAATATTCTGCAATATCTGTTTATTGAAACATCCATGTCACTCCTAAGTTCTACCTCATTAAATCCAAAGATGCATCAGGATTCTGTACTCTTTCTGACTACAAGGGGTAGCATTTTGTTGCCTTCATCTGCAAACATGAGGTCATAAACTTCCTAAAATTTCTGCAATTATCAATTGCTGTCAAATTCTTACATTCACTAAGTTATCAAAAAGAAACCTCTGAGTTAATTTCAAATCTTATTACATTTTAGAGACAAAAAGAACACTTCCACTCATCACTAATGTCCAAAAGCAAAGTCCTGTAGAAATTAGTGGCTGAGAAGAAAGTTATAGGAGACAATATAAAAGTAGCATACATGACACTGATAAACAACACCATTAGAAGAAACAGTGAGGGTCATTAGCTAATGAATAATCTTGCATTGTATCCTAATAGTTGGTTCTGTACCAACATTACATTTGTCAGTTAAAATTTATGAAATGTGAGTCCGGGAAAATGTTTTCTCCCTTAACTTTTGAAGAGAATTTCTCTCTGGTCTTATCAAAATTATGTAGCACTTGGGGACAAAGATGCATGCCAGCAAGCCAGCACTGGAGGCTAAGATGGAGAAGACCTCCACAGCCACCATGACCTTGCCCTTGGTGCTGTGGTAGACAGGGAGAAAAGTGACCCAGACACTACAGAACAACAGCATGCTGAATGTCAAGAATTTGGCTTCATTGAATGTGTCAGGGAGATTCCTGGCCAAGAAAGCCACAGTGAAACTCCCCAGGGCCAGAGAGCCCAGGTATCCTAAGACAGAATAGAAAGCAGTTACTGAGCCCTTGTTGCACACAATGATGATGTGGCCATGCTCAGAGTATGTATCAATTTCAACTGAGGGAGGAGATACACCCAGCCAGAATGCACACAGAAGAATTTGGATGATGATGCAGATGGGAATGATGTAGGTTGGTGCCCCTGACACCAGGAACCACTTCATCCTTTGTCCAGGAGTAGTGACTTTGAAAGCCAAAACCACAGTAATTGTCTTGGCCAACACAGTGGAAACAGCCACAGTGAATGAAACTCCATATGTTATTTGCTGCAGGATACAGGTAGCTGAGTTAGGATGGCCAATGAAGAGCAAGGAGCAGAGGAAGCAGAAGATGAGGGAGATGAGCAGGATGTAGCTGAGAGTGAGGTTATTGGCCTTCACAATGGGAGTGTCTTGGTGCTTCACAAAGATCCCAAGAACCAGAACGGTGAATGTAGACAAACCCAAGGCCATACAGGACAGAGTCATCCCCAAGGGGTCATCAAAGGCCAGAAAGGTCACATCTTTGTACAGGCAGTGGTTCTGCTCTGCATTGGCATACTGGTCCTCTGGACACTTCATGCACTGATCCATATCTGATGCAGAAAGAAAAAGTATTGTTAGTGCAACTTCAGCATTCCTTATGGACAGGCCACACCAGTGTATTCTGTATTTTGAAATCTTTAAAACATCCACATACTTTATTGATAAAGATGTAGTTGAGACTTTTCTGAAGAGCATTGCATCCATATCATAATGCCTATCTTCTTCAAGGACAAACACAGATCCTATTGATACACTATAATATGAATCTTTCTGTCTGGATTAGAAGTGATGCTCTCAAGAGAGATGGAGACTTGGTCTTATCCAGGATTAAACCTTTTATAGGTTTTTTTATTCCCATATGATCATCACCAAACACACGAGTAGCCAAGCAATAGCAAGTAGAATCGTGTGTGTGTGTGTGTGTGTGTGTGTGTGTGTGTGTGTGTGCAAGTGCATATATATGTGAAAGCAGTAAATGAAAAATAGTGTTTGAAAATAGTAAATGAAAAAGAGCTCATGAGTTTGAGAGTTTTGTTGCATGTGATGTGTGGAAAATAGAATGAGGAGAGAGGGTGTTTTTTTTTCCATCACAGGCAATTTATTTTGTTCTATTCATTCACAGTTAATACAGAAAACACTTGGAAACATTTCCATATAATGTTTGACACAGAAATCATCAAATAGAAGTATACAATGTTGACAGGAGACAGTACATTTATAATTTATAACCCCAAATGTATTTATAAATTAGAAATGGAAAGATCTACAAATGAAATTATGAAGGTTCACCAAAGTCATTTAATCTGTCAGTTTCTCATTCATTTTTATGTCTTAATAATATTCTATTGTATGGATAAGCCACATTTTATTTCTCTCCAGTATTTGATAGCTATTTGAGTTGTTTTAACTTTTTTACTATTAGCAACACACTGCTGTAAACCTTCATGTACATGTTTCATAGGTGCACATTTTCAGTAGTTTGAGGATATATTCCTAAGGGTAGAATTGTTGAGTAACAGAGTAACAATGTTTTGCATTTTGACCAACCACCAAACTGTTTTGCCAAAGTGGAACACCATTTTAAAATCTCACCAAATCCTTGTTTTTAAGGCTCTGATTTTTGTACAAATGCATTCAATCATTCTGTCAGTCCAAACCAGGAAAAGTAAGCTATAGTTCAGAGCTGTTCTATTCCATTTACTAGAGAGGGTTGTTTTATAATTATGAAATTCTCAAGAAAAATTATTTAAATATGATGCCCTTAGTTGTGTCCTCATCAGGGAATAGGGATAGCAAATAGTTTATAAAATGAATTAATCCTACTCTTAAGGTAGAAAACTCAATACATACATAGCACCGAGTAGTCTTGTATCTTATACCACCACCTTAGTGAGCACAGGACACTTGTTTATTTCCCTAATTTCCTTCTATATGAGACCTGTGTCAGGACCCACCCCCACATTTTCCCCCTGGGTGTTTTTGGGGAGTGAGGAATGAGAGATTTAGATAGAATTATAAAGGGGAGAGAGAGAGAGAGAGAGAGAGAGAGAGAGAGAGAGAGAGAGAGAGAGAGAGAGAGAGAGAGAGAAACACAGGATAGCCTCAGAGGGGCCTAGATCCTAATCCACTAGCTCAGAACTTTATTCCAAAGGGCTTTTTATATCAATGCCAAGGGAGGAGGCAAAAGACCTCTTTCTTACTAGATACAACTAAAGGTAGACCCTACAAAACAGCTAGTAGCCAGGCCTGAGGTCCAATCATCCTCTTAGGAAGCCATGCTGGTAAAGCAAGCTCAGATATCACTAGGAAACCTCTGTGGGATCCAACAGACCTGGGTTCTACTAATATACTCAATGGTGAAGGAGTTTTTGGTAAAACAGCATGAACAAGGCAACATGAGAACTCCCAAGTGAGAGTGGTAATACAGAATATTTGAATTGAGCAATAATACCCCATTCATAAGTTGTAATTTCCACCACAGCAAGTAAGTGAAATATGATTGGAATTGTGCTAAATTGTGGATAATAAGTGAGAGCAATGATGTGCTTCCAGGATTTTAAGTCATTCCATGAATAAAACCAACCAGCATTTATGGACAGCTATGATTGCATTTTTGGTTTGTTGTTCTTTAAGGGGCTGGAAAGATGGCTCAGCTGTTAAGAACATGGTCTGCTCTTACAGGAGGCCTAAGTCCAGTTCCAAGAATATGTGAGGTGCCATATTACTACCTGTAACTCTGGTACAAAAGGCATCAGATGCCTCAGGTAGATGTCACATGGACCTGGCCCTGTATGGACTTACTACCCTCTACATATGCCTAATTCAAATATTCATAAACATAAAGATTTTGGGTTTTTTTGGTATTTATTATTATAAATGTCCTTTATAGTCATTATCTTTAATTAATTTTATTACAATCTGTTTTTTAAACGTGTGTGTGTGTGTGTGTGTGTGTGTGTGTGTGTGTGTGTAAAGCACAAGTTGTCAAGAAGCCATCTTGTAGGAATTGGCTCCATCTCATTCCAATAGACATCTTTTGATGAATTCAGGTCATCAGACTTGTGGCAAGAGATTTACATGCTAATTCTTCTCATTGACCCTAAATTGTCTTTTTTTAAAAAATTAGTTATTTATTATGTATACAGTGCTCAGCCTGCGTGTATGCCTGCACACAAGAAGAGGGCACCGAATCTCATTACAGATAGTTGTGAGCCACTGGGTAGTTTCTGGAAATTGAACACAAGACCTCTAGAAGAGCATCCCATGTTCTTAACCGCTGAGACATCTCTCCAACACCCTAAATGTTGTTTTTAAATGTTCTTTGCATTATACACAATGACTGGCAATAAAAGTCAAAAACAATTATTGACTCTCCTTTGAATTTGGCCATCTCCAAACCAATAGCGAGTTGACTTATATGGATTGTGTATGCGAAACTATCATTGGAAAATTGTGACTGTTTCTTTTCCCTACAAAACTATTTTATCAGCTTGGTGATGGTGGCCCACGCCTTTAATCCCAGAGGAAGGCGGATCTCTGGGGGTTCAAGGCCAGCCTGGGAAACAGAGTGAGTTCTAGGAAAGGTGCAAAGCTACACAGAGAAACCCTGTCTCAAAAAACCAAAAAAAAAAAACTATTTTATCTATATTATTGTGACATTCATTGCTACTGTGTACAGAAATCTTAAGAGGGACACCTGTCTTTCTCTACATCAAGTGTCCACACTTTTCCCCATTTTTTATATGAAATCAAGTGCTGCCTCGTGTTTAGCTGTTTCTAGTAATTTTACCCACAGTTACTACTCTTTAGCCATCACAACCTACAATGGCATCAGTCTCAAAACACTCTGTGAACCTCCCTCACATGGAAGTAACAGCATTTGCATCCTCCCAAAGTTTCCTTAGCAGGCTCCCATTGCAGCCTTATGGTACCACCCTGAATTCACATCTTCATGCTGTCTTCCCCACACACTTGTCAGCTAAATGACAAGATAAAGTACTAGCAATTCATCTAATGCTCTATAAAAAGCATGCCCACCACCACACAATACTTATTTACCATTCCAATATATGGTGACTCTGTGGTGGTATTGTGTTCCCCAAAATATTGTGGACCCTAATAAACTTACCTGGGGTCAGAGAACGGAACAGCCACTAGATTCAAAGGCTAGAAAATGGTGGAACACATGCCTTTAATTCTAGCATTCCAGAGGTAGAAATCCCTCTGGATCTCTGTGAGTTCAAGGCCACATTGGAAACAGCCAGGCATAGTGACACACGCCTTTAATCCCAAGAAGTGAGCCTTTAATCCCAGGGAGCGATGGCAGAAATCCTAAAGATATATAAGGCGGGAAGACCAGAAACTAGAAGCATTTGGCTGGTTAAGCTTTTAGGCTCTTTTTTAGCTCCAGTTCAGCTGAGACCAATTCTGGACGAGGACTAAGAGGCTTCCAGCCTGAGGAAACAGGATCAGCTGAGGAACTGGCAAGGTGAGATAGCTGTTGCTTGTTCTGCTTCTCTGATCTTCCAGCATTCACCACCATATCTGGCTCCAGGTTTGATTTTATTAATAAGACCTTCTAAGATTCCTGCTACTTGACTCAATACATTTCTTTGTCAACAATATTTGTGGGCAGTGGCAAGAACAAATTGTGTAGGATTCATGACTTCATTGGCAGGAGATGACTGAACAGTTAAGAGTGCTTACAGCTCTGCAGAGAACAAGGGTTTGGACTCAGCATCCATGTGCAAGCTTACACCTGTCTATATCTCAAATTCAAGGGGCTTGTATGCACTATTTTGGCCTCCACAATCTCCTGCTCATAAACTCACACAGAAACACATAGATACACTCAAGGAGGATAAATGAATAACCAACAATTTACAAATATTTGTGACTACAATCCAGTCTACATGTACCTTTGCAGGTATATAATGATCGGACAGATATAGTGTAGAATTCCCTCACAAGGCTGTGTGATTTTTCAAAACACTTTCTTTTACAAAATTCTACCAGCAATGATTTTACACTGAGTCAAAGGTGTATGTGAAGGCACAGGTTGTTATTTATAAGGACATTATTATTGATCATATACTTGTAAAACAAACTTAGGAAAGGAGTAGATTTTATTTGTGCTCTAAAAGGGCCACAGAACTTAGTACGTCCACAGACATGCCCTAGCTCAACAGACTCCATGATAGAAGTACCACTCAGACTATAAAACTCACCACCTAGCAGCACCACCTGCCAAACTGAAGCAAAGGCCTAATCCATCATAGCCCTTATAGCTCTGGGAAAGTCTCAAAATGTACTAACTTTGCTATTTAGCATCTATGGATATACTTTTGGCTCACTGTTCTTGGTAAATGAAGTATGTCAACCCAGAACATGGTTCTTTTGCTTCAAATCTCACCCTGAGAAAGGCTCACTGCTACACTGGGTTCCTGAACATCAACTGTAGTTGACATCCAGCTAATGATGACTTTATTTGGCTTGAACCTATGTCCCAGTAGTCTTCTGTGGTGAATAACACAGAGCAGTGCAGCCCCCTTCCAGGCCCCTTCGAAAGTGCAGTGTGGATAGCAGAAGTCAATCAGTCTGAAGGATTTCTCCCTGCAGTCAACACTTACCTGTCTCATTGGAAATCTCATTTGCTCGGCAGGGAATGCAATCAAAACAGCAGGCTGCCATTCCTTCTTCTTGGAATTTTCTGAATCCAGGGTGACAATCAACACTGCACACAGCAGAGGGCATCTGAGGAAAAGCAGACAGATGCTGGGCCAGGAGTTTAACTACTCCTTTAATAGTTAGAGCATCACATCATGTTGAGAAGTTAACAAGTTTTCTTTCTATACACAACCAGAGTGAACACATTTCTTTCAGTACTTTGTACAAGGCCACACATGAATAGGTGAGAACAAATTGATGAAATATTGAGGTGCTTCTGAACTACTAAAAGTTCAGGAAGACCTAGGAGTATATGTTGTGTGACCACTGGAATGCCTGAACTGATCACCCTACTCACCCATTGTGTAGCTTAGATTTGTCAACTTGACACAAAGCAGAGATACAAGAAAAAAAGAGAAACTAAATTGAGAAGTTGTCTCTGTCTAATTGGCCTCTGGTCATGTTATTGATCTATTTATGTATTTGCTCATTAATTCTGGAAAGCACCACCATACTTGGTTCCTTTTCTGAATTTAGTGGGAATGCTTTGAGTTTCTTTCCATATAGTACAATGTTGTCCATGTTTTGTCTTATACAAAGTTATTTTGTCAAGAAATGTCCTTTTAATTTTTCAAGGGATTTTTTTTAATGTTTCTTTGTTTGCTTTCTCAGAAGGGATGCTGGACATTGTTCAAGACCTTTTCTCCATCTTTTTCAATGAGCCTACAATTTTTATCCTAGCATATATTTATGTGACATATTATACTTGATTGATTTGTATATGTTGAACCAGCCTTACATCCCTTTAATAAAGTCATCTTGTGTATAGGGACTGATCTTTCTAATGTGCGGTTGAGACCTGCTTGCCACTATTTACTTGAGAATTTCTTCATCCATGTTCATTGATTAGAGTGCAATTTTCTTCTTTCTGATTCACTTTACCTGGAATGGTCTTTTTCCTGTACTGTAGAGAATCTATTCTTATTTATGAGTGCAGTAGCAAGACAGTATTGTTTGTTTGTTTGTTTGTTTTTTTTTTTAAAAAAATTCCTTGTCTGCGTCCTTTGATTAGAGAGTGGGATTCTTCAAATTCAGTTATTAATGAAAACTATTTGGTGATTATTGTCAATTTGTGTTTTGTAAGTTTTGATGTATTTCAAAGCTTTGCTTTTCTGTCTAGTGATCTAGTGTAGTCTACACATTCCTGTGACATCTACTGTTTATTTTAATATTCAGTGTGAAGAAGTGTGAAGTGTAAAGACACTGTGGAATTGTCTTCCTTAGTGATGTTCCAGTAGCTATATATTCCTGCAATTTGTAGTCACCATTACAAGTTTTGCTATCTTTCTAAAATTAAGAAGGATAGCTTTGCTGGGTATAGTAGTTGAACTTGGAAGTTTTGTCTCTGTTTTAAAAACATAATTGATACTCTCTCCTTTTAAAGTGTCTATGAATAAAGCTACTGTGGTTATGATGGGGACTTGCAATGAAATTGACCTTTTCTCTTGTAACCTAAAATTCCTCTTCATTTTGCATAATTGAGATTTTAAGTAATATTAAAAATTCAAACTATCCTTTTCTGAACCTGTCTGTTAGGCCTTCTGACTGCCTCCTGTATCTGGGTGGCCATATTTCCCCATCATTTGGTAAAATTTTGGCTGTCATTTTATGAGAAATACCTATGATGCCTGTAACATGTTGTCCTCCTCTTGTGCCTGTGCTTTCTTATTTTGGTCTTTTACTGATGTCCCCGAAGTCTCTTGTGTTTTCTTCATCCTTCCTTATTGTTTTATCTTTGTCAGAGTTTAAATTAAAATTTATCTGTCTTGTTTCAAGTCCCAATAGCCTGTCTTCTACTTGAGACATTCTCTTAGTAAGAAGTTTTAGACAGTCTGTTATTTGAATTGTTGTGTCTTTCATTTTCAGAAAGTTATTATGAATTCTTCATTTTTATTGTACCTTTATTGAATTTTTGTCACATCTTCACTCAGTTTCTTATTATTTGCAAGTGTTCGTGGTCTAATTGGTTTGTCCTTAGAGGTTATTTGTATGCTCTTTGATTTCTGCAACTTTCTTACAATTATTATTTGAAGTCTTTGTTTAGTATGTCACTGAGTTCACTGTCATGTGAGCCTATGATTCTCCTGCTGCCTCACTGTTTGCAAGTGCCATTTCTGCTTAAAATTGGCATGTCTAGAATACGGTATATATTGTGTTGTTTTTAGTCCTCCCTATCCTTTTGGTTGATGTTTTTATAATGTTCAAGTTAGGCCTGATAGAAGCAGACTTGTGATTTCATTGCTGTCCTCTGATTTTGGGGGACAGGCCAGTAGCTAAAACTTTAACCCATTTGCTTTCTTCTTTGAGCATAAGTTTCTCATCACTGTAAAAATAAAAAATTAACTCTTGATTTAACTCTATCTGAGCAACTTGAGATATCATTTCAGATTAACTTTGCACACTTTCTGGATGTAAACCCCTTTCAAATTCAACATTGTAGTAGGCGATGTAGTTCAGATATTATAAAACCAGACACATCAGAATCAATACCTATATATATCTGGGGACACATAATGGGATATTTTATCTACAAATTTTCTCAAAGCCAAATTATTATGACTATGAGCGCCTGTCCAAACTGATAAGGAAACAATACAAATCTTTTTTGTTTGTTCATTTGTGTGTTTGAATGAGTTATGCAAGAATTAAGGTGCAAATAAATTATCTTCTATTGAGGGGCTCCTTTAGAATTTATGATACAGGACAGTAGAGGTGGCTCAGCAATCTATCACACTTGCTGTTCAATCCTCCACTCCTACACTTTGGGTCAAATTGTATTCAGTTCCTCGTTATCTTAATTCCTCTCCGGGCATATTTAGATACCTCATACTCAAATGGAACACAGATATATACAGGCAAAACATCTACATACAAAACAATAGTCTAAAAAAAGTTATAATTCGTAAAAGATCTAAGGTAGACCATGAAAATGTGATATATTGTTAGAGAAGTGGGGAATTTAGGACATCCTGATCAAAGTGCTTGAATAAAATTATAGAATATAAATTAATGATTTGCATAATTGTTCCTAGTTCAAAATCTTTTCTTACAATTAGCTTCAGTATTTTCAGCATGCAGATTATAGATTCAGCAGAAGAGAAGAAAGGCAATGGGCAGCAATCAGAATTGTACCAAGAGAATATTGATAACTTTACTGGGAATAATATCAAACATTGGTCATCTAGTTTTATATTTGTTTATAAATCAGAGAGTTTCTGATACGATAAAATATATAATATGTGTGTCTTATATTTAAAAAAAATTATTTAAAAAATCATATTTTAAAAAACTAGAAACACCAACTAGAAGTTTAAAATTGAGTCTTTACACGACCATCCATCTAATTTCACTAAGTCACATGGAAACCCAAATGGCCCTCTTGACACTGGTGAAAACTGTGAGGTGTGCAACAGTACATTTTGGTCAGACCCACCTGTCTAGTTCCTGTGGCCCACTCTATCATATCTTCATATAAATGGAGCTGTTGACCATGTGGAAAATATCGCATAAACTCTCCTATTTTCACCTTAAATCCAAAACCATGGGGGAAATTAGAAATGTGGTAAATGCCATACTCGGCTTGCAGTTTTTCTTTCTGATTCATATTTATTACATCTCCAGCAGGATTAACAAAGTGCATATTCTTCAGAAATTGGTGAAGCTGAAAGATAGACAACACTCTTCAATCTATATTACCTTATTTTAGGTCTGAAAATATGTTCTTATTTCATCCTAAGGTAAATTTATTGAAGGTGCCCAAGGGAGAAACTCAATGAAAGCATGTGAATAAATAAAGTCATTGTGTTCCTAGAATTTTAGTTCTCTCAGAGGAAACCCTCAAATACAGACACAGAAATACACACAAACACCAAATATAAATATGCACCATACAGACACACACACACACACACACTTCCACACATACACCCATGCAGAGGCACACACATAATAGAGACACACTCATTCACACACATATACAGTAACACACATGTACAGACAGACCTAAGCAATCAAGTACTGACAGAGACACAGAAACACATAGGCACATAAAGATAAAAAACACACAGAGAGACACATTGATAAAAAAAAAACATTCACGAAGAACACACACAACAAATATATGCTCATATACACAGCCACGAACAAACACAGTAGAGAAATATTCATACATGCAAAGCAGCACATCTATACACATGCATACAAAGTCACAGAAATGCACTGAGACACTCACAAAGACACAAACACAAAGACATACAGAAATCAGACGCAAGTATAATCACACATACAGGTACACAAGTAGATATTGAACTGAATCAGCACTATTTCCTGTAATATAGCTCTCAGAGAATCATGAGGGATAAGGTCCCCAGAGCCTACAGTGGTGTCAAAATCAGGTGAGTACACTTATACACAACATTCCTTATGACAAACACCACATATATGGCAAATATTGGTTTCAGCATGTGAGAGACCCTTTAAGGATTATAACATTGATGACACCAAGTACCATCCATTGGAAGATACAGTACCTGTGAGCAGTCAGAATCCAGTTCTCTTAGAGTATTGATTTTCTGTTTTTCTACTTGTTGAAGAACCATTTCATGGAGAGCATGGGCCATAGCATACGCAGCATTGTATATATCATAAGCATCATCACTAAAGGCCATGTCAAAACTCTGTAGCATTAAGCGTTCACGTGAGACGTTCAATAAGCAGTTCTCCAGTGTCTTACAGTTAGAAGTTGAGGCTTCACAGCTAAAGTACACCCACCCCAGTCCTGCCAGGAACATGTCTGTGTATTTGGAAGGGTTCAGTGTCTGAACAAAATTTTTGAAACCAGAAATCTCAGCATGGTGGTGTTCAAAAGCAAGAGTCCCATGGAATGAGTCAAGTGTGAAGTCTCGCTTACTTGTAGTGACATCCCACTGTGAGGTGGTGACCCATATTCTCTGTATACCCTGTGATTCCCACATTCTAAAGCACACAGCTAGAGTACTGCCTGTGTCACCATAAATGATAACAACATTTGTGGGTGATGTCTCAATTTGGTTGTTATACACTTCAGGTCTTGACATGTATAATTCCATGTTGACTGGGATCATGATCACAAAGGCTAAGCAGACTCTTTGGACTTCAGTTTCTCCTCTCAGATCTGAGAGAAATTGGAGACCCTGGTCATCATCTGAGATGGCCAGCCCAACCCAGTTCCAGTTGAAATGAAGCACCAAAGAGACCATGGCCAGGGCCAGAGCTGTGTCCTTGGGGGCCATCTGATACAGATTGGGAAACTGTTCACGATCACTCAGGATAGGATGGAAAGGTCCATAGGTGAGCTGAAGGACATAAAACACAGGGAGCAGCATGAGGAAGAGCAATGTCAGAAAACTCAATGAGAGCCCTGAGGTGTGTGAAGCACCAGTTTAAAGGACAGGAAGGGCAATTTTTCCCTATTACTACAGTTATACTACACTGTTAGAAACATGAAAAAAATCACTTTCTACAGTTTGTTCAAGGAATATCCCCTTGACTACTAATTCTTCTTCTCATCCATATCCCAAACAATGAATTGGGAATGTCCCATTGAGTGGCTGATTAATTACAGTTGAACTTGATTTACATTAATTTGAAGCCAATCTCCCCCCTTATACTCTCCTCAGCATCACAATTAGCCAAACAATGAGAAAGATTCCATACTTTCCCACCCAAACAACCTCACCTGTGGATGTTTGCAGAACTGCGAAAAATGTGCCAGGCTCAAGGATGGTGCTAACATTGGTCCTGTAATCATTACACAGCATGGCCTCTTTTCTTTACAGATGTAGTTAAGGGGAAATATACGCCATTCTACAAAATTTTGAAATGCTTGTTTATCATGATCTGTGTCAGTGACGATGTAAAATGTGAGAGACATATTTGGTAGAAGATATAGATTCCTGTTGATTTCTTCCACTGCAAAAGCCAAAGGCAGAGCAAACTGGTAGTTTTCAGGTGCTAGTCTGAAAATAAGGGCACAGGATTTAGTACGGATAAGGCTCTATAGATGAAAGCTTTGTAGTTAATACAAGGATTATCATGCATTCGATGGCATTTTCAGATATAGCTTGACAAATTCCCCTGTGTTGTAAGGTTGGAAAAACAGGAGATGCTTGAGAGCTTGAAAAAAACCCAAAATGTTGATGAGAGTGGATGTCACAAAAATGAGAAATGTGTTCTTGTCCACTTTGACAGAGAATTTCATCTTGGCAATTTGAGTACTGGATGCACATTTGATAGATGATATGTGTGTGTGTGTGTGTGTGTGTGTATCTGTAGGAAGCTTGAGAATGCAGTTCTCATGGGGGCCAGAAGAGGAAGCTGGATCCTGCAGAGCTGGGATTTTAAGTGGTTTTGAGGTGCCTGCCAACATGGGTGGTTGAAACTGAACTCAGATCCTTTGAAAGATCAGCAAGTGCTCTTAACTTTTGACTTGTGTCTACAGCCCCAGTTTATTACTACTTTCTATATTCTAGATATTCTTCAGTCTAGTATAGCCAGTAGATATTTTTCCATCTATGTGGGCTGCTTCTTAACATGCTAATAACATTTTTAATGCAAAAAAATAGTTTTACGCAATCACACTTGTTAAAATATGGTTTTATTTCCTGAGTTATTCTATATATTTAGATGTTTTCTTTATCAGATTCATGCTTTCTGGACTTACACTAAAAATTTTGGTCTATTTGGACTTGATTTTGGAACAAGACAATGGTTGGAAAATACTTCTTTTCAACCTCTGGTTGGCAAATTTTCCACTAGCATTTCTTGAGTAGGCTATGTCTTCTCCATTTTATATATGGGGGGATAGCCTACTCTTAAATTGAATTTTTTCCCAGAGGGTATTTTGATAATGTTTTTCTCTTCTCACAGTTTCTCCTGGGTCCTCCTCAACTACCTACCTACTTTATATTGTTTTTTTTCTCTATTATTCTTTAAAAACAAAACCAAAAAGCAGAGAAAAATGCAGAGAACATCGCAAGGGGGTTTAGGGATTCAGCTTATTAGTAGAGCACTTGCCTAGCAAAGTGCAAGGCCTTGGATTTGGTTCTTGGTTCTGTAAAGAAAAAAAAGAAAAAATCATAAAAATAAAAATTAAAATAAACATCTAAAACCAAATAGACATCTCTTTCCATAAGTTGCTATGTGAAGTGTCTCTTATGACAATAGGTTTAGATAATCAGTTTATGAGTATGGAGGAATATCATTAGAAATCATTTCACTGGCTTTTTTTCCCATTCATGTTTTGTTCTATCCCAGGTCTCTGGGATATCCTGATTCTTAGTCCTGGTCCTCATGGGGGATTTCCCCTCATGGAATGGGTCTCCAGCTGTGCCAGTCATTTGTTGGTCACTCGCACAATTCCTGCACCATCTGTACCCCAACATACCTTGTAGGTGGGACAAATTGTAACAATCAAACATTGAGCACAGCGTGGGGAATACTGCAGAAGAGGAAGAGGAAGGATTGTAAGACCCAGTGGTGTCAAGAGCACCACAAGAAAACCCACAGAATCAACTAACCTGGGCTCAGAGAAGTTCACAGAGACTGAAAGGACAACCAGGGAGCCTACATAGGATTGACCTAGACTCTCTGCCTGTTTGTTACAGTTGTGTAAATTGGTCTTCATTACACAGCAGGAGGATGTCTCTGACTCTGATGCCTGCTTTTGGGACCCCTTTCTCCTGTTGGACTTCCTGATCCAACCAAGGTGATATTTTATTTGTCCTATACCTCCGTGGGATAGTCTGTATGTCAAATGCTCTGATTGGTCAATAAATAAAACACTGGTTGGCCAGTGGCCAGGAAGGAAGTATAGGCAGGACTATCAGAGAGGAGAATTGAGAGAACAGGAAGGTGGGAGGACACACTGCCAGCTGCCGCCAGGACAAGCAGCATGTGAAGATGCTAGTAAGCCACAAGCCACGTGGTAAGGTATAGATGTATAAAAATGGATTAATTTAACATGTAAGAACTGGAGATCTAGAAGCCTGAGCATTAGGGCAAACAGTTTAAATAATATAAGAGTCTGCATGTTTATTTTATAAGTGGGCTGTCGGGCTGCGGTGACTTGGTGGGAGTTTGAGAGAAATTCTCAAGCTACACTATAATGTGATTTTATTTGTATGTTAATAGATAAAGTTGCCTCAGGTTCAGAGCTAATAGCAAGCCATAGCAAGAGCCAGGCATTGGTGGCACACACCTTTAATCCCGATCAAAATACAGACAGATCTCTGTATGTTCAAGGATACAGCCAGCATGGAGACACACACCTTTAATCTCCATACCAACCATAGAAGACCTGGAGGTCTGTATAGACAGGCAGTGATGTGGAGGTCATGTGGTTGGGTTTGCAACCAATGAGAAGCACAACAGAATGTCAATAAAAAGACAGATACACAGGAAGTAGGTCTCTTGCTGAGGGGAAGGACAGCAGCAGCAGTGAAGGGTAAGAAAGAGATTTTAGCATCAGCTCTTATCTACTGCTCTGACCTCTTGGGCTTTTAACTCTGCATTTGGCTCTGTGTATCTTATTTAATAAGACTGTTACATCTACATTTGGCACCCATGTGGTAAGAATTTATTAAAAACTACTTGGTTGGCTTAACTTGGCTGCCTGGTTTCCCACCTCAGCGGGCCCAGCTCCCTGCCTGGGCCTACCTCGGCCTAGTAGACCAACCATAGCTACAAGCGGTTACCAGCAGCTGGTGCTACAAACTAGTCAGGCCTGCTGGAGTTACCAGCCAGCTGCACTCGAATGCAATTGCAAATAGAGTTGCTTTTGGCTGAAACGTGAAGTATGTGGTCAGAGCTTAAGGAAGCCAGAGCCCAGGCTCAACTCAGCTCAAGCGGGAACATGTTGTTGGATTTAAGCTTTTACTAGAACTCGTGGCTATGCTTTTTTGCTTGATTCATTTATCTCTCTCTCTCTCTCTCTCTCTCTCTCTCTCTCTCTCTCTCTCTCTCTCTCTGGATTCACACCGCAGATGCTAGGTAGCTAGTATGAAATTCCCTCACATTTGTACAGTTCTATGCATACTTGATAATTCAATTAAGATATCAGATAGATTTCGGGAAAAACTATTTAAAAGTGAATTTTTTCCAAATTAAAAAATATGGGTTTTATGTGTATATTGGAAGAAAACTGGACTTTGTTTGAAAACATTTTAGGCAGTCTGAAAATACAACAACTATATGAGAAAATTAATGCTGATGGGATTATGCATATTAATACTTTACTTATTCTTACTTTAGTATAAAAAAATAGTCAACTTAAGTGCCAGGATAAAAGCTTTAGAAAATCCTGTTAAACCTGTTAAAATGAATTATAGAGAAATTCAGATTCAGACAGAAGAACTTAACAGTGAAATTGTTTCAGGATTGGATTATAAGGTTACAGAAAGAAAGCCTGTTTTCACACAATCACCCTTAATTTATCCGGTAATCATACAGCGGCTACCTGGTCAAGTGAATACACAAAATATTTGGTCTCCAATTGAAATGTTAGATTTACAAAGGTTTAAGGAGGCAGTACTATCTTATTGCATGCATTCCCCATTTGTAAAGCAAATGTTAAACTCCCAGTCGACTTAAAATAAGATTATACCACAGGACTGGAGAGAGTTGATAAATGCTGTTCTGGTATCCGGGGCAGAGCTGCACTGGCAAATGTGGTTCAAAGAGATAGATAAAAACATAGAAAATCAATGGAGGGCTAAAGGTAATCAAATCTCTCAGGATCAGCTTGTTGAAAAAAGCCAAAATGACACAATACAAACAAAATGTTTATATGATCTCCAATCCCTAATTCTATGTTGAATGGCAGCCTTGAATGCATGGAACAGAATTGAGAATCCAAGAAAGAAAACTGAGTCATTTAAAATGGTTATACAGGGCCCAAAAGAGTCCTTCATGGGTTTCTTACAAAGACTAATTTCAGCAGAAAAGAGAATGGTCATGAATTCAGAAGCTAGATAGATAATAATAAAATTTTTGGCTTTTGAGAACTCGAATACAGCATGCAAGAGAATAATTAGGCTGTTAAAGGCAAGGTCTGCACCCCTGGAAGATTGGATTAGGGATATGTTTAATGTTGAGGCTCATGACAATGATGATATGTGGATAGGAGAAGCAATTTCAAGAGGTTTGAGGTAAGTCAGAACTTTTGGATTTGGAAAGTAAGGACATTTGAAAAGGGACTATAAACAAGGCATTCCTAGAAACAATGTTTCTTCAAGTAACAATGGCAACAGCATTCCCCTTCCTTCTGGATTATGCAGAAGGTGTGGTAAGGGAAAACACTGGACCAAGGAATGTAGATCAACAAGGAACATGCAAGGTAATACGTAGCCTCAGGCTTCAGGTAACTCCCAGAGGGGCCTAAGGCAGACCCCATCAGCAAATCCAGCTCAGACCTTTCCTGCAGTCATAGAGGAAATTCCTACTCAGAGCAATTAAATAACCCAATGCCTATTGGAATAAACCAGCCTGCTCGGGGTATGGAACAACTGAGACAGAGAGAACAGAAAATTCAGGAGAAACCATGAAGAAATTTTTTTTGGCAAACTTCCATAAATGAACAAAGACCAAAATTAATGATAAAAATAAATGGTGTTTTGTTGCCTGGTCTGTTACACACAGGTGCTGATGTGATCATAACTGAACCAAAATTTTGGCATTCAACTTGGCCTCTTCAGGAGGTAAAAGTTCAGCTGTTAGGGAGTGGAACATTATTACAAGTGAAACAAAAGTGCAAGATGGCTCAAATATATAGGTCCAGAAGGACAGAGAGGAAAATAAAAACCATATGTGGCTACCATAGCTATGAACCTGTGGGGTCGAGACTTGTTGCAACAATGGAATACTCAGATTAACATCCCTCCAATCTCAGAAACAAATCATAAACTAGCACATGTTTTTGAGAGAAATATTAGAAGATATTGTTCTAATGGGTGGTCACCAGCCATCCATATTATACAAGAACAGAGCACAACAACTGATGATCTTCCAGACATACCAACAGCTCTACCTTTAAAAAGGTTAACAGACAAGCCTACATGGGTTCAGCGATGCCATTTAACAACAGAGAAACTCCAGGCTTTAGAAGAGCTGGTAGAACAGTTAAATGTTCTGCATATTGAAGAATCAACCAGCCCTTGGAATTCTCCTGTATTTGTTATTAAAAAGAAATCTGGTAAATGGGGAATAGTAACAGACCTTAGAGCAATTAACAAATCAATTCAGCCTATGGGCTCTCTAGAATCTGGGATGCCTTTGCCTACTCTGTTACCAAAAGGATGGCCTCTCATAGTTATTGTTTTAAAAGACTGTTTCTTTTCAGTACCCTTACAAGAAAAAGACAGAGAAAGATTTGCTTTCACAGTGCCTACTTACAATAATTCTCAACCAGTTAAGAGATATCAATGGAGGGTCCTCCCACAGTGAATGTTGAACAGCCTAACCCTGTGACAATATGTTCTACAACAATCATTGGAAGTGATAGGTTAAAAAATTTTCTAAATCTATAATTTATCATTATTTGGATAATGTTTTACTAGCCGACCCAAATACAGATACTTTAGAAAAAATGTTTGAGGAAGTAAAGAAAATTTTGCCTTGCTGGGGATTACATATTGCAACTGTAAAGATACAAAGAGGAGATTCTATTAATTACTTAGGATATAAAATAGGTCTACAAAAAATTAGACCCCAAAAAGTGCAAATTAGGAAGGATTGATTACATACAGAAAATTAATGACTCTCAAAGATTATTTGGAGACATTTCTCATCTACAAACTATTGTTGTGGTAAGAAATGATGAACTTAATAATTTCTTCAAAACCTTAGAAGGTGACAAAGACTTAAATAGTCCAAGAGAATTATCACCTGAAGCTGAGAAAGAATTGGCCTTGACAGAATAGAAAGTACATGAAGGACACGTGGATTGTATCCATCCAAAGATGGATTGCATTTTGGTTATTTTACCTTCTAGGAATTCTCCTACAGGAATATTAATGAAAAGGGAAGATATTATATTGGAATGGATATTTTTACCAAAGAAACCAAATAAAATATTAAAAATTTATGTGGAAAAAATCTCTGACTTAATTTTGAAAGGAAAATTGAGACTTTGTCAATTAGCAGGAATAGACCCAGCAGAAATTGTTGGTCCTTTAACTAAGGGGGGCATTGAAAAGTTATGGACAGAAACTGAATGTTGGCAAAGAGCTCGCAGTAATTTTTTTTTGAGAAACTTAACCGCAAATATCCCAAAGTGATAGATTTGGTCTTATAAAGAGAGCTGATTGGATTTTTCCTTGATCCAGAGTTTGTACATTTTATGCAGATGCCAACAAACAAGGAAAGGCAGGTTACAAATCAGAAAATTTAAATAAAGTGGTTCAAAGTCCTTATAATTCAGTTCAAAAATCAGAATTGTATGCTATTATATTGGTATTAATGGATTTTTCAGAACCTCTCAACAGTTACTGACTCTCAGTATGTGGAATGAGTGGTATTTCATATGGAGACTGCAGAATTTATCCCTGATGAGTCAGAATTAACTTCACTATTTATTCATTTACAAGATACAATCAGGAAAAGAAGTCATCCTTTATATGTAACATATCCGATCCCAAACTAGTCTGCCAGGCCCTCTAGCACAAGTAAGTGATGAGATTGATAAATTATTGATAGGAAATGTGCTGGAGGCCTCAGAATTTCTTTAAAAAAACCATCATGTCAATAGTAAAGGTTTAAAAAAGGATTTTTCAATAACCTGGCAAAAAGCCAAGGAAATTTTAAGGAAATGTCCTACTTGTTCCTTTTACAATCAGACACCATTACCAGCAGGATGTAACCAGAGGAATGATACCTGGCAGATGGATGTGTTTCACTTTGCAGAATTTGGAAAATTGAAATATGTACACCATACCATTAATATTGATTCAGGATTTCAATGGGCAACTGCTTTGAGTTCTGAAAAAGCTGATTCTGTACAAAAAACTCATTTGCTAGAAGTTATGGCCATCATGAGTATATCTGTCAAATTAAAACTGACAATGCTTCAGCATATGTCTCTGTTAAAAGGAAACAGTTTTTTGCTTATTACAATATAAAGCATATTACAGGTATACCACAAAATCCTATAGGCCAAGCAGTAATAGAAAGTTCAGACAGAACTCTAAAGGATATGCTAAATAAACAGAAAGGGGTACAAAAACACCCAGAAATAGACTGCATATGCTTATTAACTTTGAATTTTCTCAGTGCTAATGAGAAAGGAACAACAGCTGCAGAGAGACATTGGATAATAGAAAAATCTACATAATTAAATCAGCCCATATATTTTAAGGATGTGCTGACCTCAGAATGGAAACCAGGATATGTGTTGTGTTGGGACGAGGTTATGCTTTTGTTTCTACAGGAGAATATAAGCTGTGGGTACCATCAAAATTGATAAAAGTTCGATTTGAACAAGAGAGACCTCTTACTTAGAAGAGGTGATAGTTCATCAACCAGCATAACCATCCAATTTAAATTAAACTAACTTATACCATTAATACATGCCTTTTCATTTAATCAGATAATAACTTTCCAAAGGGAAACCTCCCCAAAATTAGTCTTGAAAAGGGGTTTTGTTTTTGTCTTTTAGGATAATGAAGGCTAAGGAATCTGAAGAACACTGGACAAATGAGACAACTGAAGAAAAAAGACAAATCATCTGTCCCAAGAAAAAGAGCAAAATGATCTATTGTTCTATCATGTATGAAATTTCATAATTCTTCCTAAATGTTTATTTCTGCTCTTCTCTAAAGATATTTAACACTATTGATCTTGCACTCCCAGTTCAATTAAAATTTAATGATGGTTTTGGAGTTGGAGAATGGCTCTCTCCTTGTTTAAATTCAAACATGTTGTTAAAAGCAAAATGCAAACTCTCTGTATCATGCCAGAAGAAGGAGCCATCTTCTGATAGGGGACAGGAGAAAAACCAAATTAATTAAGGGACTATTCTATTATTACTAATCTCAATTCTTTGATTCTATTCTGATTCTATAAACGTTTTTTAAAGAATGAATTTTATATCAAAATTTATAAGATTAATATATATGTATATTAAACTTTGTTAAGATATGAATGGTCATATAGAGTACTAACTAATTCTAAAAAAAGGGCTTCAGCTAGCTACCTATACATGTCTTTGTGTTTGAGTCTCTTATCAGTTTTCTGCAGGAAATCACAGCCAGGCCTAACATCAACTGAAGTCTCCAGGAAGAAGATGGGGTCCCACAGCAACAATAATTCCACATGAACAATAGTAATACCACTAAGCTGACAAACATCATCTACAGATCAACTTTGGACAACAAACTGCTCAGAGTAATTTTGAGATGGCTAGCTGAGATGATCCAGTTTCAATGACTACTTGAATAAGGACTTCAGATAAGCCTTGAACTTTGGCATTATGCTCAAAATGTACAACAAAAGGATATAGCTACCTTTCTGAGAATTTGACAATTAATCCAAATTTTTTTCTTTTCAGAATAAAGATATCTTCACCCATATCCAGCAAGAAGCAATTTTTAGATTATGACACCCATATTCCCAAAGAGGTGGTATGGGGCGGTTGGATTTTTGGTCTTTAAATGGGTTTTGGGTATGGGATAATTTTCATTTTTTTAGGAGGGTTGATTACAAGTTCTTGTTAAGGGTTAGGAATAGGACGAAGCAAAAGAGAATAGATTTAAGATTCTTGTTTTTTTTTAAAAAAAAAGGACAGTTACTAGTTTTAAATACTTTACATTGGATTGGATTTTTTTATATTGAATACAAATTATATATATTGAGATTGATATTGTTAGAAAATGCTATACATATATTTCTAATCTTGTTCAAGATATTGTACTTATATCATTCATTTAACAATGTAATGCAATTTGCTGATCCTTGAATATTAATTATTACCAACTATTAGGATATAAAGAAATGAAAGTTAGTAGTTATACAATACAATCGGACTTGTAGTCACATTAGGTGTGTTTTCAAGATCAAACGGATATATTTTAGACAGAAAGGTCATCTTCAAACCCTTCAGTGATCTAAAAATTATGGCATTTAAAATGTTTTAGTTACTTAGAAAATTTTTCTTATTTTGTTATTGACTATGAGACATGTTGGCTCCTGGCAGGGCCACCCTACTTCAGAGAAAATATGGGCATTGAAGAAACTGCATATGGAGTTAACTTTCATTGTGGCAAAAGTTAGCCACTGAACAACAAAGTATCCTCGAATCAACTGCTGACAAACAGGACAGACAGGACATAAAATAGAGGAGTACCGATTCTTGCCAAAACAAGTGTGGTTGTGGCTTTAACAAAAGGCATCTTCTGAGGCCAGGACAATATGGCACCATGCCTGAAGTGGCCTTTGCAATCCGAAAAGGCACAGTGCCCTTTTCTTCTAAGGCAGCTGAACAGGCAGTGGACTGATGACTTCTGATGTGCAGTGGAAGAGCAGCTGAAACAGTTATTCTTGAAGAGTAACTAAACTCACGCCTCTCAATAGTAGACTGACATTTAATAGAGGGATGTGGGGAAGAATGGGATGCTGAGAAAAAGCCACACACACACAGAGAGAGAGAGAGAGAGAGAGAGAGAGAGAGAGAGAGAGAGAGAGAGAGAGAGAACAAGAATGGACAGCCGAATGCAAAAAACATCAACAATTTCCAGAATTTAGAATCATGAATCATGACATGACACTACTGGAATTTATGTGGTTCTGGTACATGGACTGCTCTCACCAAATGTGAGGTCAAACTGTTGACCCTGTGTATATCCTGGTTCACAAATGAGTCTCTGTCAGATATGCTAAGCCTATAGGCTGAAGTTGATGCCCCAATGCTGTGGAGAAACCCTGGGTAACTGTCCAGGCCTCTGCCTGTTTCTGTCAACTCACATTTTATTTTGGAAGCTGCTTGCATGCATTTCCTGTTTTTATTTCTGTTAGGTAATATTTCCTTCTTAGGTCTCTGAGGGAGTTATAGTTACAGTTTAGATAGTTGCAGTTTTCCTTGTTAAGGATTTTAGAAATGAAACTCACTGAAGAGTAAGTTTATAAACTTGAAAGACATTATAAGATATTTCTATTAGTAATATAAGTTTGGATAGAAAGTGAATCAGATACATTTTGAACTTACCAAAATAGGAGAGATAATGGAATTATTTTCTCTGAATTTATCAAATGCAAATGGACTAGACATTGTTGGGGTATTTATTGCTTGTATATATGGAATATAGTTATTGTATTTTTGTATATAGTTTTTCTTATATTAGTTATAACTTTTTCCTTTCATTAAAATAGAAATGGGGAAATACAGTGATATTTTACATGTGCTGAAATGAGATTTTATTTGTATGTTAATAGATAAAGGTGCCTCAGGTTCAGAGCTAATAGCAAGCCATAGCAAGAGCCAGGCTTTGGTGGCACACACCTTTAATCCCGATCACAATACAGACAGATCTCTGTGTGTTCAAGGACACAGCCAGGATGAAGATACACATCTTTAATCTCCATACCAAACATAGAAGACTTGAAGGTCTGTATCGACAGGCAGTGATGTGGAGGTCATGTGGTTGGGTTTACAGCCAATGAGAAGCACAACAGAAAGTCAATAAAAAGACAGACACACAGGAAGTAGGTCTCTTGCTGAGGGGAAGGACAGCAGCAGCAGTGAAGGGTAAGAAAGGGATTTTAGTATCAGTTCTTAGCTACTGCTCTGACCTCTTGGGCTTTTAACTCTGCATTTGGCTCTGTGTTTCTTATTTAATAAGATTGTTACATCTACATCCAACTTTGGTAGAAGAATGGGTGCCTGCTCTCACTGCAGCTTGATATACCAGGACTCACTGATATCCACGGGATTCCTGCCTGTATCTAAAAAATAACAGTGAAGGAAGATTCATTTCGATGTTGTGAGGTTGGAGGATAAAGGAGGGGGGACCTAGAAATAGGGAAGGGAGGAGAAACTTTGGGTGGAATGTAAAATCAAAAAAATAAATAAATTAAAATATAATAATAAATACAAAAAATGAAAAAGAAACAAATACACAAAGAAGACCAAGGGAAGCAAATTATGAAAAAAAGTCTACAAAAATACCATTCTGTCCATTTTGTGTTATTCAACCAATCCTGTGCATGTAACTGGACCCAAAATTTGTCTAATAATATACTCAGTGAGACTCCACTGGAGAAAACAGATTTTCCTTTTCAAAGTAGGTATCAATTTCACATAGCTTCTTTATTAGGGGTGAGAAGTGGTGTCCATTTGCTCCTCACAATTATGAGACATCACCTTAACTTGTACCATTTGAACCACACCAGGTCTTGGGCATGCTCACACAGTCTGAGTGAGCTTATATATGTGTGAATGCCATTGTGTCTGGAAGACAATGCTTCCTTGGAGTTATCCATCACCTTTGACTCATAATTCTGTCTGTCTCCTCTTCCACATAGATCTCTGAGCCTTGAGTTGAAGGAATTGATGAGACACCTCACTGAAGACAATGTGGTCCAAAGTTCCTCACTCTCTGCACACACTCTCCAGTTGTGGATTTCTGGGTTAGTTCCCATTGACTACAAGAAGCTTCTTCTCTGATGAGAGCTGAGTGAGGAACTGCTCAATGAGCATAGCAGAATATCCTTAGGATTCATTTGATTGCTGAGTTCCTTAAACAGAATAATAGTACTAGATTTTCATATATATATTCTGATGTTCTGGGAATCTTTATCCATGTCAGGTCGAGTTCCATTTCATGGACTGGACATTAAATCCAGTCAGACATTGCTTGGTTAAACCCCTAGTATTTATGTCATTATTGTACTTATGTATCATACAGGCAGGTCATCAATATAGACCACAAAGTCTGTAGCTGGATTGGTGGTTACAATTCTCCTCTGGTAGAATGAAGAATACCTTCCAGTACCATAAATGCAAGTCAGTACAAGCACTAGCTTGATTTCTCCATGTTCAATGAAATAATGAGGGACAAATAGCCAAACGAATGGAAACACATGAACTATGAACCAAAGGCTGTGGGGCCTCCAACTGGATCAGGCCCTCTGAATATGTGAGACAATTGATTGACTTGATCTGTTTGGAGGCAGCTAGGTAGTGGTATCAGGTCCTGGGCTCATTGCATGAGTGAGCTGTTTGAAACTTGGAACTTATGCAGGGACGCTTGGTTCAATCTAGGAAGAGGGGACTAGTCCTGCCTGGAATGAGTCAGTGCATTTAACCTCTGAACTATTTCTCCCACCCCTAAGAATGAATCTTCTACACTGGTTGTTGCTGAAACCTTTGTCAAAGCCCAGGTGACTATACCCATGGAATTGAATTCTGAGTTTTCCACTTTGCTTTTTTGAAATATTTATATAATACCGAGTTAGCACTGTGATCCTCTGTTACTATTGCCCCAGGTTATAAATGCAACACACGTATTGTGATACCTCTAGCATGGGTTCCTTTCTTCACCTTTGCTTGGTCTATCTGGAATCTGATTTTTTTTATAAGAAATTTTAGATTGTTTTTTCCTATGTCTTTAGTTATGTTTCAATGGAATTTTGATAGAGATTACATAGAATCTTTGATTATTTTGGTAATGTAACCAAGTATTAATGTACAATACTGATTTGCCAACCCATCAACATGTCAGATAGTTTCATTTTCCATTGTCTTCTCTTTCTTTCCTCACTGTTATAAAATCGTCACCATGAAGAACCTTGAGCTCCTTGATTGCATTTATTCTCAGTTATTTTAATGTGGGAAGTTATTGTAACTGTGGTTGCTTTCTTAACTTCTTTCTCAGTATCGTCATTCCTTGCACACAAAAATGATCTTTTGTATCTTGATTTTGTATTCTCCTGATTTCCTGATGATATACATTAAGTCTAAGACACACTCTCGGAGTGTTGACCACCTCATGTACAAGTTTATACCATCTCCTGGTGAAAAAAGTTTGACTTCTATTCTTCATTCATTTCGTTCATTTTTCTGGGTTTATTGTTTTAGCAGAATATGAGCAAGGCTTACTTTTGTGATACATGAATGAGCATGTTCCCTCTTTCAGTGTTTTTAAGGGAAGGTTCATAGTTATCCTCCATTTGATGTTTTGCTGGGCATGGGATTGTCCTGTGCAGACCTCATCCCATTGAGACATTACCCTTCTATCCCTAATATTTTAGGGATGCTGTAGAATGTCAGATGTCTTTTCTGCATCTGTTGAGATGATCGTGTAATGTCTGCCTTGTCTATTAAAGCTTTCTGTGACATTCACTGAGTTTTGGTCTTAAACCATCTTTCCAACCCTAGTCCACAGTGAATCCTGTGGATACATACTTTATTTTGATTGCATGTATTTTCTGGAGAATGTTTAGTTTAAGTACATCAGTAATATTTGCCTATAATTGCTTTTTCCTTTATTCTGTTTTGATGATTCCTTATCTGGTTTTGGATTCAGGGACATACTGAATTTTTAAAATATCATTGTTTCTATTACTTTCCTTTCAATTTCTGAGAATTGTTTGAATGACCTTCTTGTTGCATTTTCTTTAGGTATCTGGTAGAAAAGTTAAACCAAGATGTGGCAAATACCTTAAGCAAACCTACTGTAAGGATTGAGATTGAAACAGTTATATAAAATATCATCTTCCAACTAAAAACCCACCAGACTAGTAGTAGTCACTACTAGATGAAAATAAATCTTTCAATAACTAACACCAATGCAATTAAGCTACTAAATTATTCCATTCAGAAGAAATGGATGAAGTACTATCTAACTATAGATATGAAGGCAGTGTCATTCTGATGTCCAAACAAGATTTATACAAAGCAAAACTTATATGGATCATTTAATAAAACACTCATATCTTTTTGAGACAGGGTCATTTATGTCTTCCTGGCTATCTTGGTATTCACTATACAGACAATATTGGTCTTGAACTCACCAGAGACTGCTTATATCTGCCTCCAGAGTACTAAGATTACAGACATGCTCTATCATGAGCAGCTATTTGTAGATTCTTAACATAGTACTTTTAAATCATTCACAATGATTGTAGGCTTCTTTCCAGAGTTGCAACAATGGATCAGGATAAGGAAATCGATTAATGTAGTGCATTGCATAAATGGCCTAATAAATGAATCACAGTCTCATCTGGCTAGATGCAAAAATACTTGGGACAAAAATTCAAACTCTTTTTGTATCAAAGAACAAAAGAGAAAACAACAACAGGCTTCCATATTTGAGATCTTAAACAATCCACAGAAAATTATTTATATCAAAATGACAGGATAAAAATTACCACAAAACTCAGTTGCTTCCCTACATACAAAGAACACATTTGCTGTGAACGAAATTAGGAAAGCCATGTTCACAATTGTCTCAGAAATATGGTAAAGTAAACTTAATAAAAACTTGAAGGACATCAATAATGAAAACTTTAAAATAATGAAGAAACTGAATATATCATTAGTAGATGGGGAAATCTTACACACACACACACACACACACACACACACACACACACACACACATATATATATATATATATATATATATATATATATATATATATATATGAATACTCAATATTGTGAAAATAATTCCTTTCAAAAATTAATTAAGAGAACATAAGGGAACGCGATGGTTGAGCTGGAATTTGGAAGGAGTGGGGGAGCAATGAAAGAGATACCATGACAAAGGGAGACATCATGGGGATAGCTAGAATCTGAGTACTAGGGAAGTTCTCAAATTCCACAAAATACCTGAGCTTAGACTACTAGCAATAGTGGAGAGGGTGCCTAAACTGCCTTACTCCAGTGATCACATCAGTGAATACCCTATCTGTCATCATAGAGCAATGATCCAGTAACTATTAAAAGCACTCGCGACTTCCTGAGACTTAGAGACTGGCCCCCAGCTCCCATCCTGCCCCCGAGTTCCCTTCTGGACCAGAGGTGAGTATCCGGATGAATCTCTGACCCCATCCCTGGGCACCCTTCTAGCCCCACTGGGAGGGATCCCCTTCTCCAAGCCACCCGGGAGCCCCTGTAATCACCGTGCCCTGGCCCCAGGTCCATCTGCCCGAGACCCCAGCCACTTCCTGAGACTTAGAGACCGGCCCCCAGCACCCATCCTGCCCCCGACTTCCTTTCTGGAACAGAGGTGAATATCAAGGTCCAACCCGGACCCCATCCCTGGGCACCAGCCACTCTGGGAAGACCTGCCCAACTTGGCCACAGGTTCTAGCCACCAGGCGCGTCCACTTCTAGCCCCCGACTTGCCTTCTTGACCAGAGTTGGACAAGAGAACTCCCTTTTGGACAAGAGAGAGAGACTTCCTGAATCTGTCAGCTCTTTCTGAAACAAGTACACTGATAAGACCAAGAAGGGACCACAAGGAGATGGGCAGACGTCAAGGCAGAAGTACATACAACAAAATGAAGAGCAATACAGCATCACCAGAACCTAGCCCGCCTCCAACATCTAGACCTGAACATCAAAAATTGGAAGAAGCAGAAGAAAGTAGCCTTATGAATAACATCATGAAGAAGGTAGAGCCTTGCATAGAGGAAAAGACAAGAAAATTGGAAGAACGCTGTAAACAACTAGAGGAAAGGGCAAACAAATTAAAAGAAAACAATAAAGCCCTGCAAGGAAAAAATAAAGTACTGGAAGAAAACAATAAAGCACTGAAAGAAAATCATGAAAAAGCAATGAAAAAAACAAAGGAAACAGTCCAAGAACTGAAAAAGGAAATTGAAAAAATGAAGAAGACACAAACAGAGGTTATGCTGGAAATAGAAAACCTGAGTAAAAGATTGGGAAGTTCAGATGCAAGTATAACCAACAGAATGCAAGAGATGGAAGAGAGGATTTCTGGCATTGAAGATACAGTAGAAGAAATAGTTTCATCAGTCAAAGGAAACACTAAAGCCAACAAAGTCATGAACCAAAATGTCCAAGAAATTTGGGACATCATGAAAAGGCCAAACCTACGAATGATAGGGATAGAAGAAGGTGAAGAATACCAACTCAAAGACACAGAAAATATATTCAACAAAATTATAGAAGAAAACTTTCCCAACTTAAAGAAGGAAATGCCTATGAAGATACAAGAAGCCTAAAGAACACCAAACAGACTAGACCCCCCAAAAAGTCCCCTCGACATATAATAATTAAACAACTAAATGTACAGAATAAAGAAAGAATATTAAGAGCAGCCAAGGAAAAAGGCCAAGTGACTTATAAAGGTAAATCCATCAGAATAACACCTGATTTCTCAATGGAGACTTTGAAAGCCAGAAGGACGTGGACAGATGTAATGCAGACACTAAGAGACCATGGATGTCAGCCCAGACTAATATACCCAGCAAAACTTTCAATCATCATAGACGGAAACAACAAGACATTCGAAGACAAAGCCAGATTTAAACAATACCTATCCACAAACCCAGCCCTACAGAAAGCACTAGAAGGAAAATTCCAACCGAGGGAAGTCAGATACACACTCGAAAACACAGGCAATAGATAAAGCCACAACAGTAAACCCCAAAGAAGAGAAGTACACACACATTACCACCAAAAATAACAGGGATGAAGAATCACTGGTCATTAATATCCCTTAATATCAATGGACTTAATTCACCTATAAAAAGACATAGACTTACAGAATGGATACGAAAGCAGGACCCATCTTTCTGCTGCATACAAGAAACACATCTCAAATTCAAAAACAGACACTACCTAAGAATAAAAGGTTGGGAAAAGACTTTCCAATCAAATGGTCTTAAGAAACATGCAGGGGTAGCCATCCTGATATCCAACAAAATAGACTTCAAACTAAAATCAATCAAAAGAGATCAAGAAGGACATTACATCTTCATCACAGGAAAGATCCACCAAGATGAAGTTTCAATTCTGAACATTTATGCCCCAAACACAAGGGCACCCACATATGTAAAAGAAACATTACTAAAGCTTAAACCACATATAAAACCCCACACTTTAATAGTGGGAGATCTCAACACCCCACTTTCATCACTGGACAGATCTCCCAAATCGAAACTTAACAGAGAAATAAAGGGCTTAACTGATGTCATGACCCAATTGGACCTAATAGATATCTACAGAACATTCCATCCTAACAAGAAAGAATATACCTTCTTCTCAGCACCCCATGGAACTTTCTCTAAAATCGACCACATATTTGGCCACAAAGCAAATCTCAACAGATACAAAACAATTAGAATAACCTCCTGTGTTCTATCAGACCACCATGGTTTAAAGTTAGATTTCAACAACAACAAAAACTACAGAAAACCTACAATCTCATGGAAACTGAATAATGCTCAACTGAATCACCAATGGGTTAAGGAAGAAATAAAGAAAGAAATTAAAGACTTCCTACAGATCAATGAAAATGAAGACACCACATACCCAAACTTATGGGACACTATGAAAGCAGGGTAAAGAGGGAAATTGATAGCACTAAATGCCCACATAAAGAAGTTGGAGAAATCCCACACTAGTGACTGAACAGCACATCGGAAAGCTCTAGAACAAGAAGAAGCAAAGTCTCCCAGGAAGAATAGACGCCAGGAAATTATCAAAGTGAGAGGTGAAATTAATAAATTAGAAACTGAGAGAATAATACAAAAAATTAATGAAACAAAGAGTTGGTTCTTTGAGAAAATCAACAAGATAGACAAGCCCTTATCCAAACTAACCAAAAGACAGAGAGAGAGAATCCAAATCAACAAAATCAGAAATGAAAAGGGGGACATAACAACAAACATTGAGGAAATCCAGAAAATTATCACGTCATATTTCAAAAACCTCTACTCCACAAAACTGGAAAACCTAAAAGAAATGGACATTTTTCTGGATAGGTACCACATACCTAAGTTAAATCAAGACCAGATAAACTATTTAAATAGTCCAATAAACCCTAAGGAAATAGAAACAGTCATTAAAAGTCTCCCAACCAAAAAAAGCCCAGGTCCAGATGATTTCAGTGCAGAATTCTACCAGATCTTCAAAGAAGAGTTAATACCAATACTCTCTAAATTGTTCCACATAATAGAAACAGAAGGAACATTACCAAACTCCTTCTATGAGGCTACAATTACCCTGATTCCTAAACCAAATAAAGATGCAACAAAGAAAGAGAACTACAGACCGATCTCCCTCATGAACATTGATGCAAAAATACTCAATAAAATACTGGCAAACAGACTCCAAGAACACATCAGAACAATTATCCACCATGATCAAGTAGGCTTCATCCCAGGGATGCAAGGTTGGTTCAACATACGAAAGTCCATCAATGTAATACACCATATAAACAAACTCAAAGAAAAAAACCACATGATCATCTCACTAGATGCAGAAAAGGCATTTGACAAAATCCAACACCCCTTCATGATAAAAGTCTTGGAGCGATCAGGAATACAGGGAACATACCTAAACATAATAAAGGCAATATATAGCAAACCAACAGCCAACATCAAATTAAATGGAGAGAAACTCAAAGCAATTCCACTAAAATCAGGAACGAGGCAAGGCTGTCCACTCTCCCCATACTTATTCAATATAGTACTTGAAGTTCTAGCCAGAGCAATAAGACAAGATAAGGAGATTAAGGGGATTCAAATTGGAAAGGAAGAAATCAAGCTTTCCCTATTTGCAGATGACATGATAGTATACTTGAGTGACCACCAAAGATTCCACCCAGGAATTGATAAAGCTTATAAACACCTTCAGCAACATAGCAGGATACAAGATCAACTCAAAAAAATCAGTAGCTCTCCTATACAAAATGGACAAAGAAGCTGAGAAGGCAATTAGAGATACATCACCCTTTACAATAGCAAAAATGACATAAAATACCTTGGGGTAACACTAACCAAGCAAGTGAAGGACCTATATGACAAGAACTTTAAGTCCCTGAAAAAGAAATTGAAGAAGATGTCAGAAAATGGAAAGGTCTCTTATGCTCATGGATAGGCAGGGTTAACATAGTAAAAATGGCGATCTTACCAAAAGCAATTTACAGATTCAATGCAATCCCCATCAAAATACCAAAACAATTCTTCACAGACCTGGAAAGAATAATACTCAACTTCATATGGAAAAACAAAAAACCCAGGATAGCTAAAAGAAATCTGTACAATAAAAAAACTTCTGGAGGCATCACAATCCCTGACTTCAAGCTCTACTATAGAGCTACAGTAATAAAAACAGCTTGGTATTGGCATAAAAACCGACATGTGGACCAATGGAATCGAATTGAACACCCTGACATTAACCCACACACCTATGGACATATAATTTTTGACAAAGAAGCCAAAAGTGTACAATGGAAAAAAGAAAGCATCTTCAACAAATGGTGCTGGCATAACTGGATATCAACATGTAGAAGGCTGCAAATAGATCCATATCTGTCACTGTGCACAAAACTTAAGTCCAAGTGGATCAAAGACCTCAACATAAATCCAGCTACTCTGAACTTGCTAGAAGAGAAAGTAGGAAGTAGTCTTGAACGCATTGGCATAGGAGATCACTTCCTAAATATAACACCAGCAGGACAGACACTGAGACAAACAATCAATCAATGGGACATCTTGAACCTGAGAAGCTTTTGTAGAGCAAAGGATACGGTCAACAAGGCAAAGCGACAGCCTACAGAATGGGAAAAGATCTTCACCAACCCCACATGTGATAGAGGACTGATATCCAGAATATATAAGGAACTCAAGAAATTAGACATCAAAATGACCAACAGTCCAGTTGAGAAGTGGGCTTTAGAATTAAACAGAGAATTCTCAACAGAGGAAACCCAAATGGCTGAAAAACACTTAAGGAATTGCTCAACATCCCTAATCATCAGGGAAATGCAAATCAAAACAACTCTGAGATACCACCTTACGCCTGTCAAAGTGGCTAAGATCAAAAACACTGAAGACACTTTATGCTGGAGAGGATGTGGAACTAGGGGAACTCTCCTCCACTGCAGGTGGGAATGCATGCTTGTACAACCACTTTGGAAATCAATATGGCGCTTTCTTAGAAAATTGGGAATCAATCTCCCCCAAGATCCAGCTATACCACTCTTGGGCATATACCCAAAAATGTTCAAACATGCCACAAGAGCACTTGCTCAGCTATGTTCATTTCAGCATTGTTTGTAATAGCCAAAACCTGGAAACAACCTAGATGCCCTTCAACTGAACAATGGATAAATAAATTGTGGCACATATACACAATGGAATACTACTCAGCAGAGAAAAACAATGACATCATACGGTTTGCAGGCAAATGGATGGATCTAGAAAAACTCATCCTGACTGAGGTAACCCAGACTCAGAAAGACAAATATAGTATGTACTCACTCATAGGAAGATGATAGATGTGGAACAAGGATGAATGGACTGCTACTCACATCACCAGTGAGGTTACCTGAAAAACAGGACCCCAAAAAAGACACGGAGAAATGGATGAGATCTACATGAACAGCCTGGTCATGAGTGGGAACAATGAAGAGCAATGGTCGAGGGAAAGAGAGTGGGAGATCCTAGCTGGATCAAGAAAAGAGAGGGAGAACAAGGAATAGGAGACCATGGTAAATGAAGACCACATGAGAAGGGGTGGAAGCAGACAGCTAGGGAGGCCGACGGAGATCCACAAAGATACCCCCGCAAAAGACTGCTGGCAATGGTCAAGAGACGGCAGGAACTGACCTACTCTGGTGATGGGATGGCCAGACACCCTGATAGTTGTGCCATAAACCCCATCCAAGGACTGAGGAATCTGGATGCAGACATCCACGGCTGGGCCCCTGGTGGAGCACTGGGAGTCTAATTAGTGAGAAAGAAGAGGGTTTATATGAGCGAGAATTGTTGAAGCCAAGGTTGAATAAAGCACAGGGACAAATAACCAAATGAATGGAAGCACATGAACTATGAACCAAAGGCTGAGGGGCCCCCAACTGGATCAGGACCCCTGAATGGGTGAGACAGTCATTTGGCTTGATCTGTTTGGGAGGCAGCTGTGCGTTGGTGCCTGGTCCTGGTCTCGTTGCATGAGTTGGCTGTTTGAATCATGGGACTTATGCAGGGACACTTGGCTCGGTCTGGGAGGGGGGGAATGGACCTGCCTGAACTGAGTCTACCAGGTCAATCCCGGTCCTCAGGGAGGACCTTGATCTGGAGGAGGTGGGAATGGGGGTGGGCTGGGGGGAGGGGGATGGGGACGAGAAGGGGAGAACAGGGGAATCTGTGGCTATTAGGTTGAACTGAATGGTGTTGTAAAATAAAAAAAATGACTATGCTACAAAAAAAAAAAAAGCACTCACAGAGATCCATAGCCAAGCACCAGGCCAAGCTCCACAAACTTAGTCAAAGAGAGGAAACAGGGATTCTATGAGCAAGGGGCATCAAGATCATGATGGGGAAATCTACAGAGAAAACAAACCAAAATAGTGGGACCTCATGAACTTTGCCCAACAGCTGTGGAGCCTACATGAGACTGGAGTAGGCTCTCTGCATAAGGCAGACAGTTGTGTAATTTGATCTGATTAATGGGCCCCCTGGCAGTAGGATCAGGATCAATCCCGTCACAGGAGGTGGCTTTTTGGAGCACACTACCTATGATGGGACACCTTTCACAGCCTTGATGCAGGGAGAGGGCCTTGGGCCTGCCTCTACTGAGTGTACCAGGCTCTGCTAAATCCCCATGGAGGACACCTTATTGGAGGAGGGAATGAACAGTGGTTTGCCTAGGGAGAAACCTGGAGGGAAGAGAGGATGGAAGAGACAGAGATACATGGTTGGTATGTAAAATAATTTTAAATTTTCCTTAACAAAAAAAGACACAAGAAAAAGAGGAATAGATGTAAAGACAAGTATCAGAGAATAAAACATTTAGACTTAAAAACATCAGACACATACATATTTTATAGTAGCAGAGATGACCCAGTGTGTAGCTTCTCCATGCCAGTTCTCAAATGTTGACAGCTACCACAGGCAGGTCCTGCCACTATAGCAAGTGAGAAGGGGAGTAAGCAGTCACCACTATAAGCAATGCCCTGGCTTTTTCAGAATGAAAACATAACATTTGAAATGCAGACATTCCTTTTTGACTTTGAAGATAGAGGTAGACCTGACCTTTGTAATCCTTAAAAGTCTGTAACTGTGCATGTGTTAGAGTGAGAAAGGACAAAGGACACACCCAAGTACCTCATAGTAGACAGATCTCATACATCCTCCCCTCTTGCAGCTTCAGAGGTGTGGAGTGATCACATGCAGAGTATCTGAAAGCTTAACTGAATGGCTACATGAATACTCCCTCTAGTGAAGAATGGCACAAATATTGGAGACCCTGCTTCTGCACTAGGAGTCTCACACTTTTAGAAGTAACATTA
The DNA here is from genome assembly GCF_049852395.1 of Peromyscus maniculatus bairdii. Lineage (NCBI taxonomy): Eukaryota > Metazoa > Chordata > Mammalia > Rodentia > Cricetidae > Peromyscus > Peromyscus maniculatus. The sequence continues at coordinate 4,174,100 of NC_134852.1, forward strand.
GCAGACTCTGGAAGAGACGGGAATGCACCTTGTGAATACTGAACTCAATGTAGTACTCTGGAGCTTCTTGTCTTACACCACTGTCTACCTCACAAGGGCACCTGTGAAAAGGAAGGCTGCCTATGATTGATCAAACTAATGAATGTTGTTTTTAATTTTGCTGTCAGCCTTGTAAATGGAGGCTACTTGGAAGAAAATTTTAAAAGTCGCACAGCTTGATAGTGGGAAAAAAATGATTTTTAAATATCAAAACATATTTTGCATCGGTTTTAGTGATAGGATTGGGAGAAAGGACACAATCTACCAGCATTTCTCTGCCCATTCACACACCTATTACACATTATATATCATGATATTTACATGAAAAATGCAAACACACTTACATCACATTCAGGAAAAATTTGGAATGCTCTTTGTCCAACAATACAGGCACTGCAAGAAGGTAAAAGACACAACCTCGCACCACCTCTCCAGGCTTGTCTTCATTCTGCTTCATTCTCCAAAAGCACTTGGGGTGAGTGAGGTTGGACATGAGGAGGGGGATGTTCAGGAGCCAGAAGAAGAAATGCAGAGTGAGCATCGGGTCCTGTCTCCAAATCTCTAAGCCAGTTGTGTGGACTGTGGATGCAGAATAGTTTATCAAATGGATAACCATGTATACACATCTGCTTTTATGTCTGCTGCCTACTGGAGAGATCACTTATGTGGATGAGATAGATGCCTTGCTCTCCAGATGGCTCTACTACTCTGGAGAAATGTCAAGCACTTTCTGACCTAGGGCTCTGCAGCTGACATCCACAGCAGAGGTAATAAACATGGGTTGGAAAATAATCTGATGACATCTCAGCCTCAGGTCCTGTGACATCACATCATATCCCTGAGTATTGAGGCCCATGGGAGAAAGCAATGTTGGGCAGATTGGTCCCAGGACAGTGACAATGAGTTATTTGTTTGAACACCTTTAGAAATGATCTCAGCAGAATGTATCAGAAGATGGAGAGTTAGATGTAAAGGTAAAGAATTGAAACGACCCATGACAATCAAAGTTCATGTGGACACACTGTGTGTTCTATTCCCCAGTGCAAATGAGCAAGCCTCAGTCTCATGTGTACGGCATCCACCATTCATAGAGCATAAGCAGTATGGCCTATGCTACATCTCTCACAGAGACCCAATAACCAACCAGTATCCCTGTGCTCCATTTTAAGAAGCTCCAACAATCAGGTCAAATCTAGAAATTCTAGTCTTATACTGTGTTGAGAAATGTCCAGGCCATCATTATCCATGAGAAATTAAGCTGAGTATTTGAGTTATGAATCATGAACTTCTTCCCTGACGTCAGCTGCTTCTGATAGCCTATTTCTAAACTTCATCCTTCATTATCTATTCATTTCTGCTTATATTAGAACCCAGTAGTGACTCCAAAGCAGAACTGTGTCCAGTAGCTTAGAACCCATTAGTAACTGGGATAAAGCCTGTGTTCAATGTGTAAGCTGTTCTTATTCCATTGTCATACTCATATATTTTGGCTGCATTCTAGAATATGTGTTGCCAGTGGGAGAGTTCATTGATGAGTGTGGGCTGAGGAAACACCTTTAGATGATGTGGACTACAGAGCAACAACCACAAATGTGGGGCAATTAGTTGGTGTGGAGGATGCTAGATATTATTTAGTACTGGAGATGAGGTACACAGGGCTGGTGTTCTCTGGATCTTGTGCAATATTTAAAAATCAACATTTAACACATGCATGGCCCCCAAGTTCTGTGATGAGCTGCCTAAGACTGTCTAAGATGTGAATATTGACAGATGTGATGGGAGTAGATGTTCATATGAAAATGAGAAATTTCATGTTTCAAAACTGAATCTGTATTGATCACAGCAATCGGGATTAATTCTTTCTTTCTGCTAATTATTGTTAGTTTTTAACTTAGTGCATAACATAATGGGAATTAGTGTGGCATTTTCATGTGATGCGGATATAGACAGATGTAATTGGAGTAGATGTTCATAGTATCTTATGGCATGCATTCCCCATATGTAAAGCAGATGTAAAATTCCTGGTTAACCCATAATAGGATTATACCACAGGACTGGCAGGAGCTGGCACATGCTGTTCTGGAAACCGGACAACAGCTCCAGTGGCAAATGTGGTTCAATGAGGAATCTAAAAACATACCAAAACAATGTGGGGATAAAGGTACACAAGTCTTCCAGAATCAGCTTTTTGGAGGAGGCCAAAATGCTGTAGTACAAAAACAATGTTTATATGATATCCAAACCTTAATTCTATGTTGAATGGAAGCCTTAAATGCATGGGACAGAGTTGAGGAACCAGGAAACATAACTGAGTCATATACAAAGGTTATACAGGGCTGGAAAGAATCTTTCACAGATTTCTTACAAAGACTGTCTTCAGCAGTAAAGAAAATGGTCCCGAATGCAGAAGCTAGTCAGAAAATAATTGAATCTTTGGCTTTTGAGAAGGCAAATGCAGCATGCAAGAGGATAATCAAGCCATTAAAAGCAAGATCTGCACCCTTGGAAGATTGGATTAGAGACACAGTTAATGTTGAGGCTCAAGTCCATGATATGTGCATAGGAGAAGCCATTTCAAGAGGTTTGAGGAATGTCAGATGTTTTGGATGTGGGAAGTAAGGACATTGGAAAAGGGACTGTAAACAGGGCATTCCTAGAAACATAAGAAATCTTTCCATCTTCTTAGATAGTCTTCATTTTTTTCTTCAAACACTTGAATTTCATGTTATGCAAGTCTTTCACTTGCTGGGTTAGTGTTTCCCCAAAAGATTTTATATAGTTTATGGCTATAGTGAAGGGTGTTGTTTCCCTGATTTCTTTCACAAACACTTTGTAATTTGTAAAGAGGAGAGCTACTGAATTTTTTAATGAAACTTGTACCCATCCTCAATCCTAAAGTGTTTATCAGCTTGAGGAGGTCCCTGGCAGAATTTTGGCATCAATTATGTATACTGTCATATCATCTGCAAATAATGATACTTCCAATTCTTCCTTTTCAATTTGTATGCCCTTTATCTCCTTCTGTTGTCTTATTGCTCTAGCTAGAACTTCAAGTACTATACTGAGTAGTTACGGAAGTACACAACTTCGTCTTGTTCCTGAATTTAGTGGAATTTCATGAATTTCTCTCCATTTACTTTGATGTTGGCTACAGACTTGATGTAAATTGCCTTTGTGAAGATTAAGTTTGCTCCTTGTATCCCTAATCTCTCCCAGACTTTTCTTATGAAGGGTGTTGGATTTTGCCAAAGGACTTTTCAGGATCCAATGAGATAATCATATACAATTTTCTTTCTTTCAGTTTGTTTATATGGTGATTATATTTATTGATTTGCATATGTAGAAAGATCGCTTAATCTCTGAGATGAAGCCTACTTGATCATGATTGATGATCCTTTTGATATGTTCTTGGATTCTATTTGCAAGAATTTTATTGTATTTGCACCTGAATTCAAAAGGAAAATTGGTCTGTTATTCTCTTTCTTTCTTGACTCTTTTCATGTTTTGGGTACAGAGTGACCATGATCTCAGAAAATGAATTTAGCAGTTTTCCTTCTGTTTCTAATTTGTGGTATAATGTGAGGTATGTTGGTAAAGCTCTTCTTCAAGGTCTGGCACTGTGATTTTTTTTGCTTGGGAGAGTTTTAATGACTACTTCTAATTCCTTAAAGGTTACAGATTATTTAAATTGTTTATCTGGTCTTTGTTTTTCATTTTATTTTATTTTACAATACCATTCAGTTCTACATATCAGACATGGATTCCCTTGTTCTCCCACCTCCTGCCCCCTCCCCTTCCCCCCAGCCTATGCCCCATTCCCAACTCCTCCAGGGCAAAGCCTCCCCTGAGCACTGAAATTGACCTGGTAGACTTAGTCCAGGCAGGTCCTGTCCTCTCCTCCCAGACTGAGCCAAGCGTCCCTGTATAAGTCCCAGGTTTCAAACAGCTAACTCATGCAATGAGCCCAGGACCTGGTACCACTGCCTAGATGCCTCCCAAACAGATCAAGCCAATCAACTGTCTCACCTATTCAGAGGGCCTGATCCAGTTGGGGGCCCCTCAGACTTTGGTTCATAGTTCACGTGTTTCCATTCATTTGGCTATTTGTCCCTGTGCTTTATCCAACCTTGGTTTCAACAATTCTCGCTCATATAAAACCTCCTCTTTTCACTAATTAGACTCCTGGCGCTCCACCCATGGAGTAGCCATGGATCTCTGCATCCAGATCCCTCAATTGTTGGATGGGGTTTCTAGCATGACTATTAGGGTGTTTGGCCATCCCATCACCAGAGTAGGTCAGTTCAGACTGTCTCTCGACCATTGCGAGCAGTCTATTGTGGGGGTATCTTTGTGGATTTCTGTGGTCCTCTCTAGCACTTGTTTCTTCCTTTTCTCATGTGATCTTGATTTACTTTTACTAAGTTGCATCTATCCAGAAAAAATATCCATGTCTCTTAGATTTTCCAATTTTTTTTGAGTACAGTAAGACCTAGTGATTCTTTGAATTTCCTTGGTGTCTGTTGTTATGCCCTCACCTTGTCATTTCTGATTTTGTTAATTTGGGTATTACCTCTCTGCCTTTTAATTAGTTTGGATGGCAGTATATCTATTTTGTTGATTTTCTCAAAAACCAACTCTGTGTTACATTGAATCTCTGTATTCTTCTCTTAGTTTCTATTTTATTGATTTCAGCCTGCAATTTGATTATTTTTGCCATCTTCTCTATTTGGGTGTTGTTGCTCCTTTTTGTTCTAAAGCTTTCAATGAACTGTAAAGTTGCTGGTATGAGATCTCTCCACTTTTTATGTAAGCACCTTTTCCCAACATTTTACTCAGAGTTAATGTCTATATTTGGGGTTTGGTGTGTTTCTTGTATGCAGCAAAACAATAGATTCTGTTTTCATATTCATTCTCTTACCTATGTCTTTTTATTGGGAAATTGAGTCCATTAATATTAAAAAATATTAATGATCAATGATTGTTAATTCCTGTTTTCATGGTGGTGGTGGGTTTAGAGTGTGTGTGTGTGTGTGTGTGTGTGTGTGTGTGTGTGTGTGTCTGTGTCTGTGTGTCTGTGTGTTTCTGTTCTTTGGTTTTTTGTTGGTATGAGATTATCTATTGACATAGTGTAGTGGATGCAGTTAACCTCCTTGGAGTTTTGGTTGGAGTTTTGCTTCCTGTACCTTCTCTAGGGCTGGATTTGTGGGTAGATATTATTTAATTGTGACTTTGTCATGAAATATCTGGTTTTCTCCATCTAAGCTGATTGGGAGTTTCGCTGGATATAGTGGTCAGTGTTCTCTTAGACTCTACATAACATCTCTCCTGACTCTTCTGGTTTTCAGAGTCTCCATTAAGAAGTTGGGTGTATTCTAATGGGTGGGCCTTTATATGTTACTTGTTTTTTTTTCTTTTTGGGCTTCTAATAGTTGTATTAGAACATTGTTCTGTATGTTTAGGGTTTGATAATTATATAGCTTGGAGATATTTTTTCTGGTCCAATCTCTTTGGTGTTCTGTAGGCTTCTTGTACCTGTATAGACATGTCATTCCTTAGGTTAGGAAAATTTTCTTCTAAGAATTTCTTGAATTTATTTTCTAACCATTTAAGCTGGTATTCTTCTTCTATTATTATTATTCTTAGTTTGGTGTTTACATAGATTCCCAAATTTCCTAGATGTTTTATGTTAGGAATTTTTAGATTTAACATTTCCTTCGACCAAGGAATATATTTCTTGTATTGTATCTTCATCACTTGAAATTCTCTCTTCCCTCTCTTGAATTCTGTTGGTGATGCTTGCATGTGTAGTTCCTGTTCACTTACCCAGATTTTTGATTTCCAGAATTTCCTCCATCTGTGTTTTCTTTATTGCTTCTCTTCCTTTTCAGGTCTTAAGTAGTTTCTGTCACCTGCTTGTTTGTATTTTCCTGTCTTCTTTGACATTCTTTAAAGAATTTATCAATTTCCTCCAGTTTTTTTACTTTCTTTTCCTCAATTTCGTCAAGGAATTTTTTCATTCCCTCTATCATCTTCATAAAGTTGTTTTTAAGGTTGCTTTCTTGTACTTCAGCACTGTTGGAATGTTCAGGTCTTTCTGTTATAGGGTAGCTGGGCTCGGTGGTGCCATATTGCCCTTTCTGTTGTTGATTGTATTCATGCACTGGCATTTGGGCATCTAGGTTTGCACTCATTATACATCTTTAGATGTTAATTCCTGACTGTCTGTTGAATGGGTGTTTCATTTCTTGTATTGGATTCTGTTTCCTCTTTGGTCTTCTGGCCTAAGTGGCCAGGGATTCTGGTGACTAGGCAGTTTATAGGGTATCTCCAGTGGGGTTTTGTGGCCTGCAAGACCTCTGAGATTTGAATATCAATCTGGCCTCTGTGTTCCAATAACCTAAGTGGCCTCTTGTGTTCTGGGTATCTGCTTACTATCTGGGATTCCTAGTATTGCATAGGCTCCAATAAGGCAGAAGTTTTCTGCAGAGGTTGCGTGCTAGGATAGGGAATACAGATGGTGTGCAGTTGGGGGCTGCTGGGGCAGCTTTAGTGAGTGTTGGCTAGCAGTGGGCAGTGTCTTACCTTGGGACTCCAGAACCAGCCTGGCCTGAGGTAAAACAGAAGTCTTCTGCCTAAGGTGTGGGCTGGATTATGGAGCCCAGAGGAGGGAGTACAGTCTTGGGCTGCAGGACATGCTTTAAGGAGTGTTAGCCAGCAGCGGCAGAGTCTAACCTGTGGTTCCTAGGAACTGCCAGAGCTGTTTTCTGGATAATGGATCTGAGTGAAGGGAATGCTAGGATCCCTAGAACCAACCTGGCCTTTGGTGAAGCAGAAGTCTTCTGCTGATGTTGCAGGCTGGAATGTGGAGCCCAGGGGAGATAGGGCAGCCTGGAGCTGTTGGGAATCCTGGGGTCCCTAGGACCAGTCTGGCCTCCATTAAAGCTGCTAGAATTGTGGGCCAAAATATGGAGATGAATAGAGATTTTTCCTCTATTTTCTTCTGGCCTTAATGGACTTTTCCTTTATACTTTGATTTCCAACTTTGTGTTTTATGCTTTTGGGGTTTGTGTGTGCATGTGTGACAGAGTGAGTAATTAATTGTTGTTTGGTTTGGTTTGTTGTGATTTTGTTTTATCTTTTTTTTAAAAAGAGAGAAAGACAGGGTGTGGAATTGGGTGGACATGGAGATGGGGAGAATCTGAGAGGAGTTGGGGGGGTGCAAAATCATGATCAGAATATATTAGATAGGGAGTGTGAATGGTAATGTGATGATATAAAGAGATTAAATATATATATATATCAAAAATTAAAAGTGTATAGAAATATGGACATTATTAAGACATTGAAAATATAGCAGAAAATCCATAAGCGTATATCATAAGCCAAGAGTAAATTGATAAGATATCAGGAACAGAGAGTTCAAACACTTGACCATGAAGACATAAGTATACGTGAGTAGTTCTGTATCTCTGCCATGCAGAGATACTGCTATACAGAGTTATGAGAACAGTGTCACTGATGAAGTGGTTCAAGGCTGCAAGAATTTAAGAATTTTAACTCATTCGTGCTCCTTCATAGAAGGAACAAACTTGGAGAACACCATGGAATTATGAATGTAGATGCATTTGGAATACAAGAGAACATCATATAAGATTTCAAAGGATTTCAAAGGACATCCTCTCTATTGCACTGAACTCTCGTGCCCTCTTAAGAATGGAGATGTATTAATGAAGAGGCAATGACAGAGTGAAATTAGGTTCATGTGATGTATGCCAGTGCTCTAGTGACTTGTAAAACAGATACAGCAATGTCACTCTAGGAGAGGATACCATAGGAGCAACAACAAAGAAAGAATAGGTGCTGCTTAATTTCTGTCAGCATGAAGTAGAAGTCAAATTGAGTTTAATCCTTCTGTATTTGTATCTGAAACAAAGCAAGGTGGTTCAGATATCATTGCAATGTTCTCGAGCAGGTAAGTGACTTAGAATAAAAGGGGGAACCTGAGTATGCATTCATAACCACCTGCATTTCTGCCAGATGTGGATCAGTGTATGAAGTGTCCAGAAACACACTATGCAAATACTGAGAAGAGCCACTGCCAACATAAGACTGTGACATTTCTGGCCTATGAAGACCCTTGGGGAAGATATTCAGCATCATGTCCCTGGGCTTCTCCTCACTCACAGCTGTTGTTCTTGGGGTGTTTCTGAAACACAGAGACATTCCTATAGTCAAGGCCAATAACTGGCATCTCAATTATGTCCTGCTCATCACTCTCCTCCTCTGTTTTCTCTGTCCCTTGCTTTACATTGGCCATCCTAGCACAGCACCTGTATCCTACAGAGGAACATATTTGGATTTCTGATCACTGTGGCTCTTTCCACTGTGATGGGAAAAACTCTCACTGTACTTAAAGCCTTCACGATCACTACTCCAGAGAGAATAAGGAGGTGGCTGCTGATTGCAAGGGCCCCTTATTTCATCATTCCTATCTGCACCCTGCTGCAAGTTGTTCTCTCTGGAATCTGGATGGCAACCTATCCTCCATTTATTGACAAAGATGTCCTTTCAGAACATGGACATACCATCATCATTTGCAACAAAGGCTCAGCTATTGCCTTCTACTGCATCCTGGGATACCTGGGGACACTGGCTATAGGGAGTTACCTCATGGCATTTTTGTCCAGAAATCTGCCTGACACATTCAATGAAGCCAAGTTCCTGGCTTTCAGCATGCTGGTGTTCTGCAGTGTCTGGGTCAGCTTCCTCCCTGTCTACCATAGCACCAAGGGGAAGGTCATGGTGGCTATGAAAATCCTCTCTATCTTGGCTTCTAGTACATCAATCACTCTTAGGCATCATCATTGTTCCCAAGTGCTACATAGTACTATTAAGACAAGAAATTAACTCACTTCATCACATTAGGGACACAACATATGCTAGAAGAACAAACCTTAAAACCTAGCTCCCATATTTCTTTAATTAAAGAGTTTTGATGTATAATTGTTCTCCACTCTCTGAATACTCACATATGAAGTCATAATTTGGCATTTGATCCCATATGCTATTATTTCTTTAAGTAATCATATTAGGCTAAATGAATTTTGCATCAATCCTCTTATTCATATTGGAATATAGCCTGCAATTTGAGTTCTCCTCTTACATTCACTATTACTTTTGTGTTATTGATTTCATTTACTGATGAAATGCTAATTTGGGAATTTTCCACTTGGATCATTCACATATTTTATTAATTTGACCACTAGATTATTCCAAAAAAAATTATTTCTGCTGTCAATTACATATGTTGATGAACAGTTTCAAGAGTTATACATGTAAATATTAAACATTTTTAAATTTGACATTCATTACAACAAATTTGTGTTAATATAGTGTTTTGTTTCTGAAGCCCTTGAGACCATTCTCCAAATTGTCATGTGTTCTTTTCTTATATGTTTTATTCTGAAGAAATTCAAATTATTCACATTCGATGCAGCTTTTCATAAAGATTATACTGTACCATACATACTAAGTTATTGCAAACTCGGGACCTCATTTTATAACCCAACTCCAAATGTCAACCAGAACAGCCAATTTGAGTCAACACCAGCAGCCTCTCTTGAATTATGATGCCCTGTGCAAAATGCCCAGATGTAACTACTCCCACTGACTCTGTACTCACTTCTCTGTGTTACTCTAAACATCCAAGCAGCGTTTATCTTGTCACTTCCTCACAGTCCTTCACCTTTTGCTAAAGGAGTGCATATTCCTTCAACTCATACAGACTGGAAAAGACCTACAATCCAGGAAGGCCATTTGCAGCCATTGAAGCAGAGGCTTCTCTATATCCTGGACTCCAGATAGAATCAGCAGAAGATACTTGGCACTCAGCTTCAGAACCTGTCTGTGTGATGCCTGTATGTGAACAAAGACTTAGTGAACCATGTCTGAGAGAGCCAGATCAGTCAGGAAGACAAGAGTAAATAATAATCCATAAAGAAGATGGGGACTGGCACACATTCTTATACACACAGGGTTCCCAATAGAAGAAGAGGATACTTCATGTGTCTATAAAGCCCCAGGACTCTTCCCATGATGTACTTCCCTCATTCTCATGGAAATACACTTTGTTCAGTTGGCTGCTCCATTCAAATACTGTGTGTGTGTGTGTGTGTGTGTGTGTGTGTGTGTGTGTGTGTGTGAGAGAGAGAGAGAGAGAGAGAGAGAGAGAGAGAGAGAGAGAGAGAGAGAGAGAGAGAATATATAAGAGAAAAAAGGGAAAATGGAATAAAATAAAATAAGGGAAATTCTTTTAATCTCATCATGGAAGCTGCAGTGTGAGAGAATGATTCATGCCGTAAACCACAGAATCTTAATTCAAAATAACAAATGGCCCCAATAGAGTCTTTAAACTTCCCTCTGAAACTTCACAAGCCATGCTCCCATCTTCTGCATTGCACTCAACATTCTTATATTCCAAGCTACTATGGAACAGCTCCCATTAGGTAAACCCTCAAAGGATTTTCTTACACAATGTTTCAAAGTCCCTCCATCGTCCTCCTACAAAACAACATGGTCAGGTCTGTAAAAGCAAGACCCCACTCCTGGTACCACATTGTCTTAGTTAGAGTTTCTATAGCTACAATAAAACAACATGGCCAAAAACCAAGTTGTAAAGGAAAAGGCTTATTTTGCATACACTTTAACATTTGAGTCCATCATTGCAGGAAGCCAGGACCAAAATCAAACAGGAACTGAGGCAGAGGCCATGGAGAGGTGCTGCTTACTTCCTTGCTCAGCCTGCTTTCTTATAGAACTCAGGACCACCAGCCTGGGGATGTCACCACCCACTTTGAGGTGGGCCCTCTGCTAAAATGAAACCTTTGTTTTACTGAGATACTGGATGCTGGTTGGCTGAGTTGATAAATTAGTGGTGATTAAGAAGAGCCCTCGGTGGTGGTAGTGCTCACCTTTAATCCCAGCCCTCAGGAGGCAGGGTAGAATGCATGTGTAACAGTAGATGACCAAAAGAAAATAAACTCAGTGGCATCTTTGGATGTTTCTTGTCTCACAATATCATGTCAGGGTGTTTTCCTTTTTTGTTTCTTTATTTCTTTGTTGTTTTAATTTTTTTGTTTTGTTTCATTTTGTTTTGTTTTCATTTCTTATTTTTTTTTCTTCTCTCATTTTACCCTACTAGTTTCTTTGACTATGTACAATGGCTACCACTTTACAGTTTTTATGGGACTGAGAATGTGCAACCAAGTGGGTCTCTGATTTATCTGATATTTCTTGGGCTCCTTTCCTTCTTTTTGTTTGTTTTGTTCAATCTAATGTGTTATTGTTTTGTTTTTTCTTAGTATGTTTCATTTTTATTATTATCCCACAGAAATATCTTTTTTTTCTAGTGACAGACAGAAAAGGTTTGGATTCTGGTGTGTGTGTGTGTGTGTGTGTGTGTGTGTGTGTATGCATAACAGTCCTTGGAGGTCCAAAGAGGACATTGATCCCATTGAGATACTGTTACAGGGGGGTGTAAACTACATTTTATGATGTCTGCGTATTGAACTCTGCCACTTTACAAGAGCAGTACATGATTTTGTCTGATGAGACATCTCTCCAGCTTCTGCAATATTCTGCAATATCTGTTTATTGAAACATCCATGTCACTCCTAAGTTCTACTTCACTAAATCCAAAGACGTATCACTATTCTGTAGTCTTCCAGCTTACAAGGGGTAGCATTTTGTTGCCTTCATCTGCAAACATGAGGTCACAATCTTCCTTCAATTTCTCCAATAATCAATTGCTGTCAAAGTCTTACATTCACTAAGTTATCAAAAAGAAACCTCTGAGCTAATTTCAAATCTTATTACATTTTAGAGACCAAAAGAACACTTCCACTCATCACTAATGTCCAAATGCAAAGTCCTGTAGAAATTGGTGGCTGAGTAGAAAGTTATGGGAGGCAAAATAGATAAAAAGTAGCATACATGACACTGATAAACAACACCATTAGAGGAGACAGTGAGAGTCATTAGCTAATGAATAATCTTGCATTGTATCCTAACAGTTGGTTCTGTACCAACATTAAATTTGACAGTTGAAATTTATGAAATGTGAGTCCTAGAAAATGTTTTCTCCCTTAACTTTTGAAGAGAATTTCTCTCTGGTCTTATCAAAATGATGTAGCACTTGGGGACAAAGATACATCCCAGCAAGCCAGCACTGGAGGCTAAGATGGAGAAGACCTCCACAGCCACCATGACCTTGCCCTTGGTGCTGTGGTAGACAGGGAGAAAAGTGACCCAGACACTGCAGAACAACAGCATGCTGAACGTCATGAATTTGGCTTCATTGAATGTGTCAGGGAGATTTCTGGCCAAGAAAGCCACAGTGAAGCTCCCCAGGGACAGAGAGCCCAGGTATCCTAAGACAGAATAGAAAGCAGTTACTGAGCCCTTGTTGCACACAATGATGATGTGGCCATGCTCAGAGTATGCATCAATTTCAACAGAGGGAGGAGACACACCAAGCCAGAATGCACAGAGAAGAATTTGGATGATGATGCAGAAGGGAATGATGTAGGTTGGTGCCCCTGATACCACGAGCCACTTCATCCTTCTTCCAGGAGTTGTGACTTTGAAAGCCAAAACCACAGTAATTGTCTTGGCCAACACAGTGGAAACAGCAACAGTGAATGAAAGTCCATATGTTATTTGCTGCAGGATACAGGTAGCTGAGTTGGGATGGCCAATGAAGAGTAAGGAACAGAGGAAACAGAAGATGAGAGAGATGAGCAGGATGTAGCTGAGAGTGAGGTTATTGGCCTTCACAATGGGAGTGTCTTGGTGCTTTACAAAGATCCCAAGAACCAGAACGGTGAATGCAGACAAACCCAAGGCCATACAGGACAGCGTCATCCCCAAGGGGTCATCAAAGGCCAGAAAGGTCACATCTTTGTACAGGCAGTGGTTCTGCTCTGCAATGGCATACTGGTCCTCTGGACATTTCATACACTGATCCATATCTGATGCAGAAAGCAAAAGTATTGTTAGTGCAACTTCAGCATTTCTTATGGACAGGCCACTCCAGTGTAATCTGTATTTTGGAATCTTTAAAACATCCACATACTTTATTGATAAAGATGTAGTTGAGACTTTTCTGAAGAGCATTCCATCCATATCATAATGCCTATCTTCTTCAAGGACAAACACAGATCCTATTGATACACTATAATATGAATCTTTCTGTCTGGATTAGAAGTGATGCCCTCAAGAGAGATGGAGACTTGGTCTTATTCAGGATTAAACCTCTTATACCTTTTTTTATTCCCATATGATCATCACCAAACACACGAGTAGCAGAGCAATAATAGCATATAGAATAGTGTGTGTGTGTGTGTGTGTGTGTGTGCAAGTGCATATGTATGTGAAAGCAGTAAATGAAAAATAGTGTTTGAAAATAGTAAATGAAAAAGAGCTCATGAGTTTGAGAGTTTTATTGCATGTGATGTGTGGAAAATAGAATGAGGAGAGAGGATGGTTTTATAATGTATGAAATTCTCAAGAAAAATTATTTAAATATGATGCCCTTAGTTGTGTCCTCATCAGGGAATAGGGATAGCAAATAGTTTATAAAACGAATTAATCCTACTCTTAAGGTAGAAAACTCAATACATACATAGCACCGAGAAGTCTTGTATCTTATACCACCACCTTAGTGAGCACAGGACACTTGCTTACTTCCCTAATTTCCTTCTATATGAGACCTGTGTCAGGACCTGCCCCCACATTTTCCCCCTGGGTGTTCTTGGGGAGTGAGGGATGAGAGATTTAGATAGAATTATAGAGGGAAGAGAGAGAGAGAAGACAGAAACACAGCATAGTCTCAGAAGAGCCTAGATCCTAATCCACAAGCTCAGAACTTTATTCCAAAGGGCTTTTTAAATCAATACCAAGGGTGGAGGCAAAAGACCTCCCCCTTACTAGATACAACTAAAGGTAGACCCTACGAAACAGCTAGTAGCCAGGCCTGAGGTCCAATCATCCTCTTAGGAAGCCATGCTGGTAAAGCAAGCTCAGATATCACTAGGAAACCTCTGTGGGCTCCAACAGACCTGGGTTCTGCTAATGTACTCAATGGTGAAGGAGTTTTTGGTAAAACAGCATGAACAAGGCAACATGAGAACTCCCAAATAAGAGTGGTAATACAGAATATTTGAATTGAGCAATTATAACCCATTCATAAGTTGTAATTTCCACCACAGCAAGTAAGTGAAATATGATTGGAATTGTGCTAAATTGTGGATAATAAATGAGAGCAATGATGTGCTTCCAGGATTTTAAGTCATTCCATGAATAAAACCAACCAGCATTTATGGACAGCTATGATTGCATTTTTGGTTTGTTGTTCTTTAAGGGGCTGGAAAGATGGCTCAGCTGTTAAGAACATGGTCTGCTCTTACAGGAGGCCTAAGTCCAGTCCCAAGAATATGTGAAGTGCCATATTACTACCTGTATCTCTGGTACAAAGGACATCAGATGCCTCAGGTAGATGTCACATGGACCTGGCCCTGTATGGACTTACTACCCTCTACATATGCCTAATTCAAATATTCATAAACATAAAGATCTTGTTTATTTTTTGTTGGTATTTATTATTATAAATGCCCTTTATAGTTATTATCTTTAATTAATTTTATTACAATCTGTTTTTTAAAAGTGTGTGTGTGTGTGTGTGTGTGTGTGTGTGTGTGTGTGTGTGTGTAAAGCACAAGTTGTCAAGAAGCCATCTTGTAGGAATTGGCTCCATCTCATTCCAATAGACTTCTTTCGATGAATTCAGGTCATCAGACTTGTGGCAAGAGATTTACATGCTAACTCTTTTCATTGACCCTAAATTGTCTTTTTTTAAAAATTTAGTTATTTATTATGTATACAGTGCTCAGCCTGCATGTATGCCTGCACACAAGAAGAGGGCACCGAATCTCATTACAGATAGTTGTGAGCCACTGGGTGGTTTCTAGAAATTGAACACAGGACCTCTAGAAGAGCATCCCATGCTCTTAACCACTGAGACATCTCTCCAACATCCGAGATGTCTTTTTTTAAATGTTCTTTGGATTATACACAATGACTGGCAATAAAAGTCAAAAATAATTATGGACTCTCCTTTGAATTTGGCCATCTCCAAATCAATAACCAGTTGACTTATATGGACTGTGTATGTGAAACTCTCATTGGAATAATTGTGGCTGTTTCTTTTCCCTACAAAACTATTTTATCAGCTTGGCGGTGGTGGCCCACACCTTTAATCCCAGCACTCAGGAGACAGAGGCAGGCAGATCTCTGGGGGTTCGGGGCCAGCCTGGGCTACAGAGTGAGTTCTAGGAAAGGCGCAAAGCTACACAGAGAAACCCTGTCTCGAAAAACCAAAAAAAAAAAACTATTTTATCTATATTATTGTGACATTCATTGTTACTGTGTACAGAAATCTTAAGAGGGACACCTGTCTTTCTCTACATCAAGTGTCCACACTTTTCCCCATTTTTTATATGAAATCAAGTGCTGTCTCGTGTTTAGCTGTTTCTAGTAATTTTACCCACAGTTACTACTCTTTAGTCACCACAACCTACAATGGCATCAGTCTCAAAACTCTCTGAGAACCTCCCTCACATGGAAGTAACAGCACTCGCAGCCTCCCAAAGTTTCCTTAGCAGGCTCCCATTGCAGCCTTATGGTACCACCCTGAATTCACATCTTCATGCTGTCTTCCCCACGTACCTGTCAGCTAAATGACAATACAAAATACTAACAATTGAACTGGAGCTCAAAAAAAGCCTAAAAACTTAACCAGCCAAATGCTTCTAGTTTCTGGTCTTCACGCCTTATATATCTTTGTGCTTTCTGCCATCACTCCCTGGGATTAAAGTGTCACTTCTGTGAGAATCTCCCTCACATGGAAGTAACAGCACTTGCATCCTCCCAAAGTTTCCTTAGCAGGCTCCCATTGCAGCCTTATGGTACCACCCTGAATTCACATCTTCATGCTGTCTTCCCCACATACCTGTCAGCTAAATGACAACACAAAATACTAACAATTCATCTAATGCTGTATAAAAAGCATGCCCACCACCACACAATACTTATTTACCATTCCAATATATGGTGACTCTGTGGTGGTATTGTGTTCCCCAAAATATTGTGGACCTTAATAAACTTACCTGGAGTCAGAGAACTGAACAGCTACTGGTTACAAAGGCTAGAAAATGGTGGAACACATGCCTTTAATCCTAGCATTCCAGAGGTAGAAATCTCTCTGGATCTCTGTAAATTCAAGGCCACATTGGAAACAGCCAGGCATAGTGACACACGCCTTTAATCCCAAGAAGTGACACTTTAATCCCAGGGAGTGATGGCAGAAAGCACAAAGATATATAAGGCGTGAAGACCAGAAACTAGAAGCATTTGGCTGGTTAAGCTTTTAGGCTTTTTTTGAGCTCCAGTTCAGCTGAGACCAATTCTAGATGAGGACTAAGAGGCATCCAGCCTGAGGAAACAGGATCAGCTGAGGAACTGGCAAGGTGAGATAGCTGTTGCTTGTTTTGCTTCTCTGATCTTCCAGCATTCACCACAATATCTGGCTCCAGGTTTGATTTTATTAATAAGACCTTCTAAGATTCCTGCTACATGACTCAATACCTTTCTTTGTCAGCAATGTTTGTGGGCAGTGGCAAGAACAAGTTGTGTAGGATTCATGACTTCAGTGGCAGGAGATGACTCAACAGTTAAGAGTGCTTACAGCTCTGCAGAGAACAAGGGTGTGGACTCAGCATCCATGTGGAAGCTTATACCTGTCTGTAACTCGAGTTCCAGGGGCTTGTATGCACTATTTTGGCCTCCACAAACTCCTGCACATAAACTCACACAGAAACACATAGATATACTCAAGGAGGATAAATGAATAACCAACAATTTACAAAGACTTGTGGCTACAATCTAGTCTACATGTACCTGTACAGGGATACAATCATCAGACAGATATAGTGTAGAATTCCCTCACAGGGCTGTTTGATTTTTCAAAACACTTTCTTTTACAAGATACTACCAGCAATGATTTTACACTGAGTCAAAAGTGTATGTGAAGGCACAGGTTGTTATTTATAAGGAAATTTTTATTGATCATATACTTGTAAAGCAAACTTAGGGAAGAAATAGATTTTATTTGTGCTCTAAAAGGGCCACAGAACTTAGTAGGTCCACAGACCCTCCCTAGCTCAACTGACTCCATGTAGAAGTACCACTCAGACTATAAAACTCACCACCTAGCAGCACCACCTGCCAAACTGAAGCAAAGGCCTAATCCATCATAGTCCTTATAGTTCTGGGAAAGTCTCAAAATGTACTAACTTTGCATTGTAGCTTCTATGGATCTACTTTTGGCTCACTGTTCTTGGTAACTGAAGTATGTCAACCCAGAACATGGTTCTTTTGTTTCAAATCTCACCCTGAGAGAGGCTCAGTGCTACACTGTGGTCCTGAACATCAACTGTAGTTGACATCCAGCTAATGATGACTTTATTTGGCTTAAACCTATATCTGAGCAGTCTTCTCCAGTGAATAACACAGAGCAGTGCAGCACCCTTCCAGGCCCTTTTAAAAGTGCAGGGTGGATAGCAGAAGTCAGTAAATCTGAAGGATTTCTCCCTGCAACCCTTACCTGTCTCATTGGAAATCTCATTTGCTGGGCAGGGGGTGCAATCAAAACAGCAGGCTGCCATTCCTTCTTGTTGGAATTTTCTGAATCCAGGGTGACAATCAACACTGCACACAGCAGAAGGCATCTGAGGAAAAGCAGATAGATGCTGGGCCAGGAGTTTGACTACTCCTTCAATAGTTATAGCATCTCATCATGTTGAGTAGTTAACAAGTTTTCTTTCTATCCATGACCTGAGTGAACACATTTCTTTCAGTACTTTGTACAAGGCCACACATGAATATGTGAGAACAAATTGATGAAATATTGAGGTGCTTCTGAACTACTAAAAGTTCAGGAAGACCTAGGAGTATATGTTGTGTAAAAACTGAAAGGCCTGAACTGAACACCCTACCCACCCATCGTGTAGCTTAGATTTTCAACTTGACACAAAGCAGAGATACAAGAAAAAAGAGAAACTAAATTGAGAAGTTGTCTCTGTCTAATTGGCCTCTGGTCATATTATTGATCTATTTTTTTATTTGCTCATTAATTCTGGAAAGCACCACCATACTTGGTTCCTCTTCTGAATTTAGTGGGAATGCTTTGAGTTTCTTTCCATATAGTACAATGTTGTCCATGTTTTGTCTTATACAAAGTTATTTTGTCAAGAAATGTCCTTTTAATTTTTCAAGGGATATTTTTTATGTTTCTTTGTTTGCTTTCTCTGAAGGGATGCTGGACATTGTTCAAGACCTTTTCTCCATCTTTTTCAATGAGCCTACAATTTTTATCCTAGCATATATTTATGTGACATATTATACTTGATTGATTTGCATATGTTGAACCAGCCTTACATCCCTGTAATAAAGTGATCTTGTGTATAGGGACTGATCTTTTTGATGTGCTGTTGAGACCTGTTTGCCAGTATTTACTTGAGAATTTCTTCGTCCATGTTCATTGATTAGAGTGTAATTTTCTTCTTTCTGATTCATTTTACCTGGAATGGTCTTTTTCCTGTACTGTAGAGACTCTATTCTTTTTTATGAGTGCAGTGGCAAGACAGTATTGTTTGTTTGTTTGTTTGTTTGTTTGTTTGTTTGTTTGTTTGTTTGTTTTTAAAAAAATTCCTTGTCTGTGTCCTTTGATTAGAGAGTGGGATTCTTCAAATTCAGTTGTTAATGAAAACTATTTGGTGATTATTGTCAATTTGTGTTTTTGTAAGTTTTGATGTATTTCAAAACTTTGCTTTTCTGTCTAGTGATCTAGTGTAGTCTACACATTCCTGTGACATCTACTGTTTATTTTAATATTCAGTGTGAAGGAGTGTGAAGTGTAAAGACACTGTGGAATTGTCTTCCTTAGTGATGTTCCAGTAGCTATATATTCCTGCAATTTGTAGTCACCATTACAAGTTTTTCAATCTTCCTAAAATTATGAAGGATAGCTTTGCTGGGTATAGTAGTTGAAGTTGGAAGTTTTGTCTCTGTTTTAAAAACATAATTGATACTCTCTCCTTTTAAAGTGTCTATGAATAAAGCTACTGTGGTTATGATGGGGACTTTCAATGAAATTGACCTTTTTCTCTTGTAACCTAAAATTCCTCTTCATTTTGCATAATTGAGATTTTAAATAATATTAAAAATTCAAACTATCCTTTTCTGAACCTGTCTGTTAGGCCTTCTGACTGCCTCCTGTATCTGGGTGGCCGTATTTCCCCAGCATTTGGTAAAATTTTGGCTGTCATGTTATGAGAAATGCCTATGATGCCTGTAACATGTTGTCCTCCTCTTGTGCCTGTGCTTTCTTATTTTGGTCTTTTACTGATGTCCCCGAAGTCTCTCGTGTTTTCTTCATCCTTCCTTATTGTTTTATCTTTGTCAGAGTTTAAATTAAAATTTATCTTTCTTGTTTCAAGTCTCAATAGTCTGTCTTCTACTTGAGACATTCTCTTAGTAAGAAGTTTTAGACAGTCTGTTATTTGAATTGTTGTGTCTTTCATTTTCAGAAAGTTATTATGAATTCTTCATTTTTATTGTACCTTTATTGAATTTTTGTCACATCTTCACTCAATTTCCTATTATATGCAAGTGTTCGTGGTCTAATTGGTTTGTCCTTAGAGGTTATTTGTATGCTCTTTGATTTCTGCAACATTCTTACAATTATTATTTGAAGTCTTTGTTTAGTATGGCACTGAGTTCACTGTCATGTGAGCCTATGATTGTCCTGCTGCCTCACTGTTTGCAAGTGCCATTTCTGCTTAAGATTTGCATATCTAGAATACGGTACATATTGAGTTGTTTTTAGTCCTCCCTATCCTTTTGGTTGATGTATTTATAATGTTCAAGTTAGGCCTGATAGAAGCAGACTTGTGATTTCATTGCTGTCCTCTGATCTAGGGGAACAGGCCATTAGCTAAAACTTTAACCCATTTGCTCTCTTCTTTGAGCATAAGTTTCTCATCACTGTGAAAATAGAAAATTAACTCTTGATTTAACTCTATCTGAGCAACTTGAGATATCATTTCAGATTAACTTTGCACACTTTCTGGACATAAACCCCTTTCAAACTCAACATACAACATTGTAGTAGGCAATGTAGTTCAGATAATATAAAACCGGACACATCAAAATCAATACCTATATATATCTGGGGACACATAATGGGATATTTTATTTACAAATTTTCTCAAAGCCAAATTATTATGACTATGAGCACCTGTCCAAACAGATAAGGAAACAATACAAACCTTTTTTGTTTGTTCATTTGTTTGTTTGAATGAGTTATGCAAGAATTAAGGTGCAAATAAATGATCTTCTATTGAGGGGTTCCTTTAGAATTTATGATACAGGACAGTAGAGGTGGCTCAGCAATCTATCACACTTGCTGTTCAATCCTCCACTCCTACACTTAGGGTCAAATTGTATTTAGTTCCTCATTATCTTAATTCCTCTCCGGGCATATTTAGATACCTCATACTCAAATGGAACACAGATATATACAGGCAAAACATCCACATACAAAAAAAATAGTCTAAAAAAGTTATAATTAGTAAAAGATCTAAGGTGGACCATGAAAATGTGATGTATTGTTAGAGAAGTGGGGAATTTAGGACATCCTGGTCAAAGTGCTTGAATAAAATTATAGAATATAAATTAATGACTTGCATATCTGTTCCTAGTTCCAAATCTTTCCTTACAATTAGCTTCAGTATTTTCAGCATGCAGATTAGAGATTCAGCAGAAGAGAAGAAAGGCAATGGGCAGCAATCAGAATGGTACCGAGAGAATATTGATAACTTTACTAGGAATAATATCAAACATTGGTCATCTAGTTTTATATTTGTTTATAAATCAGAGAGTTTCTGATATGATAAAATATATAATATGTGTGTCTTATATTTTAAAAAATTTATTTAAAAAATCATATTTTAAAAAACTAGAAACACCAACTAGAAGTTTAAAATTGAGTCTTTACACGACCATCCATCTAATTTCACTAAGTCACATGGAAACCCAAATGGCCCTCTTGACACTGGTGAAAACTGTGAGGTGTGCAACAGTACATTTTGGTCAGACCCACCTGTCTAGTTCCTGTGGCCCACTTTATCACATCTTCATATAAATGGAGCTGTTCACCATGTGGAAAATATGGCTTAAAGTCTCCTATTTTCACCTTAAATCCAAAACCATGGGGGAAATTAGAAATGTGGTAAATGCCATACTCAGCTTGCAGTTTTTCTTTCTGATTCATATTTATTACATCTCCAGAAGGATTAACAAAGTGCATATTCTTCAGAAATTGGTGAAGCTGAAAGATAGACAACACTCTTCAGTCTATATTACCTTATTTTAGGTCTGAAAATATGTTCTTATTTCATCCTAAGGCAAATTTATTGAAGGTGCCCAAGGGAGAAACTCAATGAAAGCATGTGAATAAATAAAGTCATTGTGTTCCTAGAATTTTAGTTCTCTCAGAGGAAACCCTCAAATACAGACACAGAAATACACACAAACACCAAATATAAATATGCACCATACACACACACACACACACACTTCCACACATACACCCATGCAGAGGCACACACATAATAGAGCCACACTCATTCACACACATATACACTAACACACACGTACAGACAGACCTAAGCAATCAAGTACTGACACAGACACAGAAACACATAGGCACATAAAGATAAAAAACACAGAGAGACACATTGATAAAAAAACATTCACAAAGAGACACACACAACAAATATATGCTCATATACACAGTCACGAACAAACACAGGAGAGAAATATTCATACATGCAAAGCAGCACATCTATATACATGCATACAAAGTCACAGAAATGCACTGAGACACTCACAAAGACACAAACACAAAGACATACAGAAATCAGACGCAAGTATACTCACACACATAGGTACACAAGTAGGTATTGAACTGAATCAGCACTATTTCCTGTAGTATAGCTCTCAGAGAATCATGAGGGACAAGGTCCCCAGAGCCTACAGTGGTGTCAGAATCAGATGAGTACACTTATACACACCATTCCTTATGGCAAACACCACATACATGACAAATATTGGTTTCAGCATGTGAGAGAACATTTAAGGATTATAACATTGATGACACCAAGTACCATCCATTGGAAGATACAGTACCTGTGAGCAGTCAGAATCCAGTTTTCTCAGAGTGTTGATTGGCTGGTTTTCTACTTGTTGAAGAACCATTTCATGGAGCGCATGGGCCATAGCATATGCAGCATTGTATATATCATAAGCCTCATCACTAAAGGCCATGTCAAAACTCTGTAGCATTAACCGTTCATGTGAGACGTTCAATAAGCAGTTCTCTAGTGTCTTACAGTTAGAAGTTGAGGCTTCACAGCTAAAGTACATCCACCCCAGTCCTGCCAGGAACATGTCTGTGTATTTGGAAAGGTTCAGTGTCTGAACAAAATTTTTGAAACCAGAAATCTCAGCATGGTGGTGTTGAAAAGCAAGAGTCCCATGGAATGAGTCAAGGGTGAAGTCTCTCTTACTTGTAGTGACATCCCACTGTGAGGTGGTGACCCATATTCTCTGTATACCCTGTGATACCCACATTCTAAAGCACACAGCTAGAGTACTGCCTGTGTTACCATAAATGATAACAACATTTGTGGATGATGTCTCAATTTGGTTGTTATACACTTCAGGTCTTGATACGTATAATTCCATGTTGACTGGGATCACGATCACAAAGGCTAAGCAGACTCTTTGGACTTCACTTTTTCCTCTCAGATCTGAGAGAAATTCGAGAGCCTTGTCATCATCTGAGATGGCCAGCCCAACCCAGTTCCAGTTGAAGTGAAACACCAAAGAGACCATGGCCAGGGCCAGATCTGTGTCCTTGGGGGATATCTGATACAGATCTGGAAACAGTTCACGATCACTCAGGATAGGATGGAAAGGTCCATAGGTGAGCTGAAGGACATAAAACACAGGGAGCAGCATGAGGTAGAGGACTGTCATAAATCTCAATGAGAGCCCTGAGGTGTGTGAAGTACCAGTTTAAAGGACAGGAAGGGCAATTTTTCCCTATTACTACAGTTATACTACACTGTTAGAAACATGAAAAAAATCACTTTCTACAGTTTGTTCAAGGAATATCCCCTTGACTGCTAATTCTTCTTCTCATCCATATCTCAAACAATGAATTGGGAATGTCCCATTGAGTGCATGATTAATTACACTTGATTTACATAAATTTGAAGCCAGTCTCCCCCCTTATACTCTCCTCAGCATCAGGCTTAGCCAAACAATGACAAAGATTCCATAATTCCCCACCCAAACAACCTCACCTGTGGATGTTTGCAGAACTGCGAAAAATGTGCCAGGCTCAAGGATGGTGCTAACATTGGACCTGTAATCACTACACAGCATGGGCTCCTATCTTCACAGATGTAGTTAAGGGGAAGTCTATACCATTTTGCAATATTTTGAAATACTTGTTTATCATTATTTTCAGTGATGATGTAAAATGTGAGAGACAAATTTGGTAGAAGATATAGATTCCTGTTAATTTCTTCCACTGCAAAAGCCAAAGGCAGAGCAAACTGGTAGTTTTCAGGTGCTATTCTGAAAATAAGGGCACAGGATTTAGTATGGATAAGGCTCTATAGATGAAAGCTTTGTAGTTAATACAAGGATTATCATGCATTCGATGGCATTTTCAGATATAGCTTGACAAATTCCCCTGTGTTGTAAGGTTGGAAAAACAGGAGATGCTTGAGAGCTTGAAAAAACCCAAAAAGTTGATGAGAGTGGATGTCACAAAAATGAGAAATGTGTTCTTGTCCACTTTGACAGAGAATTTCATTTTGGCAATTTGAGTACTGGATGCACATTTGATAAATGATATGTGTGTGTGTGTATCTGTAGGAAGCTTGAGAATGAAGTTCTCATGGGGGCCAGAAGAGGAAGCTGGATCCTGCAGAGCTGGAATTTTAAGTGGTTTTGAGGTGTCTTCCAACATGAGTGGTTGAAACTGAACTCAGACCATTTGACAGATCAGCAAGTGCTCTTAACTGCTGACTTGTGTCTACAGCCCCATTTTATTACTACTTTCTATATTCTAGATATTCTTCAGTCTAGTATAGCCAGTAGATATTTTTCCATCTGTGTGGGCTGCCTCTTAACATGCTAATAACATTCTTAATGCAAAAAAAATAGTTTTATGCAATCACACTTGTTAAAATGTGGTCTTATTTCCTGAGTTATTCTATATATTTAGATATTTTCTTTATCAGATTCATCCTTTCTGGACTTACACTAAAGTCTGTGATGATTTGGACTTGATTTTGGAACAGGACAATGGTTGGGAGATACTTCTTTTCCACCTCTGGTTGGCAGGTTTTCCACTAGCATTTCTTGAATAGGCTGTCTCTTCTCCACTTTATATATGGAGGGATAGCCTACTATTAAATTGAATTTTTTCCTAGCGTGTATTTTGATAATGTTTTTCTCTTCACCCAGTTTCTTCTGGGTCCTCCTCACCTACCTACCTACCTACCTTTACATTATTTTTTCTCTATTTTTGTTTTAAAACAAAACCTAAAAGAGGAGAAAAAGGCAAAGAGAACACCACAAGGGCATTTAGGGATTCAGCTTGGTGGTAGAGCACTTGCCTAGCAAGTGCAAGTCCTTGGGTTTAGTTCTCAGCTCTGTAAAGAAGAAAAAACATAAAAATGAAAATTAAAACAAACATCAAAAACCAAATAGGCATGTCTTTCCATAAGTTGCTGTGTGAAGTGTCTCTTATGACAATAGGTCTAGACATCAGTTTATAAATATGAAGGAATATCATTAGGAATCATTCCACTGATTTTTTTCCAATTATGTTTGTTTCTATCCCAGGTCTCTGGGATATCCTGATTCTCAGTCCTGGTTCTCAAGGGGGATTTCTTCTCATGGAATGGGTCTCCAGCTGTGCCAGTCATCTGTTGATCACTCCCACAATTTCTGCACCATCTGTACCCCAACATACCTTGTAGGTGGGACAAATTGTAATAGCTAAACATTGAGCAGAGCATGGGGAATACTGCAAAAGAGGGAGAGGAAGGATTGTAGGACCCAGTGGTGTCAAGGGCACCACAAAAAAAACCACAGAATCAACTAACCTGGGCTCAGAAGGGTTCACAGAGACTGGAAGGACAACCAGAGACCCTACATGAGACTAGCCTAGACTCTCTGCCTGTACGTTACAATTGTGTGACTTGGTCTTCATGTAGGACTCCTAGAGATGTCTCTGACTCTGTTGCCTGCTTTTGGGACCCATTTATCCTGCTGAGTGCTTGATCCAACCTTGGTGGAAGAATGGCTGCTTGCTCTCACTGCAGTTTAATATACCAGGACTCACTGATATCCATGGAATTCCTGCCTGTATCTAAAGAATAACAGTGAAGGAGGATTGGATGTGGTGAGGTTGCAGAATAAAGGAGGGGGACCTAGGAAGGGGGAAGAGAGGGGAAGCTTTGGGTGGAATGTAAAATCAAGAAAATAAATAAATAAAAATATAATAATAAATATAAAAAATGGAAAAGAAACAAATGCACAAAGAAGACCAAGGGAAGCAAATTATGATGAAAAGTCTACAAAAATACCATTCTGTCCATTTTGTGTTATTCAACCACTCCTGTGCGTGGGACTGGTCCTGAAATGTGTCTAATAATATGCTCAGTGAGACTCCATGGGAGAAAACAGATTTTCCATTTCAATGCAAGTATCAATTTCACATAGCTTCTTTTTTAGGGGTGAGAATTCATGTCCACTTGCTCCTCACAATTATGAGACATCATCTGAACCTGTACCATTTGAAACACAACAGGCCTTGAGCATGCTCACACAGTCTGATTGAGCTTATATATGTATCAGTGCCATTGTGTCTGGAAGACACTGAAGACAATGTGCTCCTAAGTTCTTCACTCTCTGCACACACTGTCCAGTTGTGGATTTCTGTGTTAGTTCCCATTGACTACAAGAAGCATCTTCTCTGATGAGAGCTGAGTTATTTACTGATCAATGAGTATAGCAGAATATCATTAGGATTCTTTTTGTTGCTGAGTTTCTTTTTTTTTTTTTTTTTTTTGGTTTTCCAAGACAGGGTTTCTCTTGTGTAGCTTTGCGCCTTTCCTGGATCTCACTTGGTAGCCCAGGCTGGCCTCGAACTCACAGAGATCCGCCTGCCTCTGCCTCCCGAGTGCTGGGATTAAAGGCGTGCGCCACCACCGCCCGGCTTGTTGCTGAGTTTCTTTTTTTTTTATTATTATTATTATTATTTTACAACACCATTCAGTTCAACATAATAGCCACAGAATCCCCTGTTCTCCCCCTCTCGCCCACCCCTCCCCCCAGCCCACCCCCCATTCCCACCTCCATGTTTCTTAAACAGAATATTAGTACTAGATTTTCCCCTATGTCTTTCACTTGTATTCTCTGGGGTTCTGGAATATTTATCCATGTCAGGTCAAGTTCCATTTTATGGAGTGGACTTTAAATTTGGTCAGACATTGATTAGTTAAACCCCTAATATTTATGCCATTATTGTACTTATATATCATACAGGCAGGTCACTTGTAGATCACAAAGTCTGTAGCTGGATTGGTAGTTACAATTCTCCTCTGGTAGAATGCAGAATACCTTCTAGTAACACAAATGCAAGTCAGTAGTGGTGAATACTTTAGGTAAGCACTAACTTGACTTCTCCATGTTCAATGAAATAATAAGTGGTGTCTTCTGCAATAAAGCCTTACCAGAAACTTGTTTAGAATAATCCATAGCCTTGGGAATAGCCAATGATGTTTGGTAGTTTCCATGGATCCCCTTTGGCCAATGACTCAACAAGATATGTAACCCATTCCTGGCACTAGATAAATATTTCGTGCAGAAAATATCTAGCTGGGGCACTGTTCCCCCTTTTATTTGGTGATTCCATTTAGACTTCCTTCACACATGTAAATGCTTTAGGAACCTTCCAAGTAGCAGGTTTCCAGATAGTTTTCAACTAGCCTTGAGTGTGAGTTGTCCTTCTAAACACACCCACATTCACCACTCTTTGCCATTCCCTCCCTATTTAATCTTCTAATTCTGTTTGCCCTGTGTCTCTCCATAACAGTGTGTTACATTTTCTTCTTCATGTTAGATCCTCTCCTCCCCCATCCCTTACTATATACTTAACTACTGTGGTTATTCAGATGGTAGCATGCTTATCAAAGTTTTAAAAGCTAATAGTCACATGTAAAAGAATACCTGTATTTGGGGGGGGGGGGTCTTAGGTACATTCCTCAAGGTGATTTTCACTGGTTCCTATAATTACTTGTGGATTTCAGAAATTCCTTTTTTAAAGTTTATTTATTATTTTATATCCTGACCACAGTTTCCCTCCCTCCTCTCATCCCAGTACTTTCCCCCATCTCACCCCTTCCCCACCCCCATCCACTCCTCCTACTTTTCTATTCAGAAAGGGTCAGGCCTCCAATGCTTACCAACAAATTATGCCATATCAAGTATCAGGAAGACTAAGCACCTTCCCTTGTATTAAGGCAGCCCAGGATAAGGAGTAGGGTCCCAATGCCAACAAAAGTGTCAGAGATAGCCCCTGTTCCCACTGTAAGAAGTCCCAAAAAAGAAGAAGCAACACAACTGTCACACACGTGCAGAACACCTAGGTCACTACCATGCAGGCTCCCTGTTGTTGGTTCCCTCTCTGTGAGCTCCCATGATACCAGGTTAGATGTTTCTGTGGGTTTTCTTGTGATGTCCTTGATTGCTCTGGTTCCTATGCTCCTCTCTCTCTCTCTCTCTCTCTCTCTCTCTCTCTCTCTCTCTCTCTCTCTCTCTCTCTCTCTCTCTCTCTTCTGTAGGATTCCCCAAACTCAGAATAATGTCTGACTGTGGGTCTCTGTCTCTGTTCAGGAATTCCTTTTAAAAATTATTACAACTGAAAAAAACCCTTATAGTTCAAATGTGCTATGATTTCATTATCAATTCTTCAGTGGATGAGGATGCTTACAAATTCCAACAGTTATAAATAGAAGAAGAATGAAAATCATGAACAAGTAGTATCTGTGTAGCAAGATGCAGAATATTTTGAGTATGTGCGCAAGAATAATATCGCTGGATCTTGAAGTAGATAGATTCACAACCTCATGAGGAATTGTCACACTGGTGTCCATAGTGGCTGCACATGTTTTTACCCCCACAAGCAATCGATAATGTTCCCCACTCCTGGAATCCTCACCAGCATGTGCTGTCATATGTATTATCGGTCTTGGCCATTCTGACTGATGGAAGTGGAATTTTCAAAGGAGTATTTATTTGCATTTCTGTGATGGCTCAGAATGATTTCTTTAAGTGTTGTTCAGATGTTTGTGTTTAATCTTCTGAGATCTCACTGATTCTTTACCCCATTTTTAATTTGGCTATTCTTTGCTTGATTTGAGATACTAATCCTTAATGTCCAGATTCCTACAAATATTTATTAAATGGACTGTTTCTTCTACACTGGTTGTTGTTGAAACCTTTGTTAAAGGTCAGGTGATTATACACGTTTAATTGAATTATGAGTTTTCCATTTGCGTACTTGAAATATTTATATATTTTAGAGTTAGCACTTTGATCCTCTGTTACTATTGCCATAGGTTATAAATGGGACACAAGTATTGTGACATCTCCAGCATTGGTTCATTTCTTCACCTTTGCTTGGTCTATCTGGAATCTGATTTTCTTTTTTTTTTTTTTTTTTTTTTTTTTGATTTTCGAGACAGGGTTTCTCTGTGTAGCTTTGTGCCTTTCCTGGAACTCACTTGGTAGCCCAAGCTGGCCTCGAACTCACAGAGATCCGCCTGCCTCTGCCTCCCGAGTGCTGGGATTAAAGGCGTGTGCCACCACTGCCCGGTGGAATCTGATTTTCTATGTGAAATTTTGCATTTTTTCCTATGTTTTTTAGTCATGTTTTCATGGAATTTTGATGGAGATTGCATAGAGTCTTACATTATTTGGGTAATGTAACCAAGTATTAATGTACACATTGATTATGCCAATACATCAACATGTCAGATAGTTTCATCTTCCATTGTCTTCTCTTTCTTTCCACACTTTTACCAATTTTTCACCTTGAAGACCGTTGAGTTCCTTGGTTGCATTTATTCCCAGGCATTTTTTGTGGGGAAGTTATTGTAACTGTGGTTGCTTTCTTGACTTCTTTCTCAGTATCATCATTCCTTGTACACAAAAATGATATTTTGTATCTTGATTTTGTATTCTCCTCTTTTCCTGATGGTATTCATTAGGTCTAAGACACACTCACAGAGTATTGACCACCTCATGTACAAGTTCATACCATCTGCTGGTGACAAAGTGTGACTTTGTTTCTTGATTCATTCTGTTCTTTTTTCTGGGCTTATTGTTTTAGCAGAATATGAGCAAGACTTACTTTTGTGATATATGAATGAGCATCTTCCCTCCTTCGGTGTTTCTAAGGGAAAGTTCTCAGTTATCCTGGACATGGGTTTGTCCTGTGCAGCCTTCTTCCCATTGAGACATTATCCTTCTATAACTCATGTTTCAGGGATAGTGTAAATTGTCAGATGCCTTTTCAGCATCTGTTGAGATGATCATGTATTTCTGCCTTGTCTATTAAAGCTATCTGTGACATTCACTGAGTTTTGGTGTTAAACCATCTTTCCAACACTGGAATGAAGCCACCTGTGGATCTTGCTAATACATACTTGAATTTGGATTGCATGTATTTTCTGGAGAATATTTGGTTTAAGTACATCAGTGATATTTGCAAATAATTGCCTTTTACTTTTTTTCTGTTTTGATGATTCCTTATCTGGTTTTGGTGTGGGGGACATAGTGAGTTTCTAAAATATCATTGTTTGTATTATTCTCCTTTCAATTTCTGAGGGTTGTTTGAATGACATTCTTGTTGCATTTTCTTTAGTTATCTGGTAGGAAAATTAAACCAAGATGTGGCAAACACCTTAAGCAAATCTACTGTAAAGATTGCGATTGAAACAGTAATTTAAAAAAAAATCCATCTTCCAACTAAAAACTCGCAAGACTAGTAACAGTCACTGCTGGATGCAAATAAAGCTTCCAATAACTAACACCAATGCTATTAAGTTATTAAATTATTCTATTCAATAGAAATGGGTGAAGTACTATCTAAATATGTATATGAAGGCAGTGTCAGCCTGATATCCAAATAAGATTTGGATAAAAACAAAAATTAATATAGTCATTTAATAAAACACTCTCGTATCTTTTTGAGACAGGGTCAGTTATGTCTCCCTGGCTATCCTGGAACTCAACATATAGACAATGTTGGTCTTGAATTCACCAGAGACTGCTTATATCTGCCTCCAGAGTCCTGGGATTACAGACAAACTCCATCATGACCAGCTATTTAAAGACACTTAATATAGTACTTTTAAAACAACTCCTTAGATGAAATCATTCACCATGTTCCTAGGCTTCTTTCTAAAGGTACAAGAATGGCTCAGGATACGGAAATCTGTAAATGTAATGTATTGCATAAATGGCTTAAGAAATGAATGAATCACCCCTTTGCCTGCAAACTTCATGATGTCATTGTTTTTCTCTGGTGAGTAGTACTCCATTGTGTATATGTACCACATTTTCTTTATCCATTCTTAACTTGAGGGGCACCTAGGTTGTTTTCAGGTTCTGGCAATTACAAATAGTGCTGCTATGAACATAGTTGAGCATGTGTCCTTGTGGTATGATTGAGCATTCCTTGGGGATATGCCCAAGAGTGGTATAATTGGGTCTTGGGGGAAACTGATTCCCAATTTTCTAAGAAACCACCATATTGATTTACAAAGTGACTGTACACGTTTGCATTCCCACCAACAGTGGAGGAGTGTTCCACTTGCTCCACATCCTCTCCAACATAAGCTGTCTTCAGTGTTTTTTATCTTAGCCATTCTGACAGGAGTAAGATGATATCACAGAGTCATTTTGTTTTTTGCATTTCCCTGATGACTAAAGATGTTTAGCAATTCCTTAAATGTCTTTCAGCCATTTGAGATTCTTCTGTTGAGAAGAATGAATGTAAAATCTCTTCATAAAAAATTAAAAATAAAAAATAAAAATGAAATGAATCACAGTGCCATCTGGCTAGATGCAAAAAGTACTTGGGACAAAACTTCAACCTCCTTTTGTTTCAAAAGCCCAAAATAAGAAAAGAATAAGCCAGGCGGTGGTGGTGCACGCCTTTAATCCCAGCACTCGGGAGGCAGAGGCAGGTGAATCTCTGTGAGTTCAAGGCCAGCCTGGGCTACCAAGTGAGTTCCAGGAAAGGTGCAAAGCTACACAGAGAAACCCTGTCTCGAAAAAAAAACAAAAAAAAAAGAATAAAAGGATACTATACTACACTGGTTAATTTTTGTCCACGAGACTCAAGCACAGACATATCTTGGAATAGAAAGTATTTGCGGGGAAGTTACCTCCATCAGATTGGCTTGTAGACATGTCTTTGAAGGCATTTATTTATTGTTGATTGATATATGAGGACAAAGCTCACTGTGGGCCATGCCATCCCTGAGCAGATAGACCTGGGTTGTATTAAAAATCAATCTGAGCAAGCTGTTCAAAGCAAGCCAGTAGGCAACGTTCCTCCATGGTTCTTGCCTCTGCTCCTGCTGGAGTTTCTGACATGTCTTCCTTCAGTGATGGACTGTCATCAGGAGAGGAAAGTAAGGTAAAAATGTATCCTCTACAAGTTTATTTTGGTCAGGTTTTATAACAGCAACAGAGCAAACTGAAATATATACTGGCACTGTAAAAATATTTGTGACAAGAAGCCAACAATGTAATAAACAGAAAGAAACTCGCTATTTCAGCTAAAACCAAGAAAAACATAAGGGCTTTCATATAGTCCATTTTGGGAGTAAGGATGGGACAGAGTCATAAAAGGTATCTTAGTTAGGGGTTTTATTGATCTGAAGAGACACCATGACCATGCCACCTCTTATGAATAAAAGCATTTAATTGAGGTGTCTTGCTTATACTTTCAGAGGTTCAGTCCATTATCATCAGGATGGGAGATGGCAGCACACAAGCAGATGTGGTGCATGATCTGAGAAGCCTACATGTTGACTCAGAGGCAACAGGAAGTGGACTGAATGTCACACTTAGGAAGTTTGAGAAAAGAGACCTTAAAGACTACCTCCACAGTGACACACTTGTTTCAACAAGGTCATACCTCCTAATAGTGCCATTCCATTTTGGGTCCATTTTTTTTTTCAGTCTACCGCAGGGGTAACTCTGGTTGGCCTAGAACCTACTATGCAAAGCATGCTAGCCTCATACCCACAGTTTGGTCTGCCACTGCCTCCTGAGTGCTAGGATTAAAGTACTTCACCACTATGTCCAGCTTCTCTCTCCAACATTTTATGCTATGCAGTGATTGAAATCTTAGCCAAAGCAAAAGGACAAGAAATGACATACTTGGGATACAAATAGGAAAGCAAGAAGCCGAAGTTTCCTCCCTTGAAGAAGGTATGCTTCCATTGTAAAATATTATTTTGAGAAGTGTTACATTTGTTTATGCTGTGGAACATTTGTTTCAATGATGCGAATGTGTTGCATTCTTTTTTGTTACATTTATTTAACCCTGTGAAGCTGTGTTCCTTTGCCTGTCTAGTTGGTCTAATAAAATGCTTAATGGCCAGTAGCTAGGCAAGAGAAAGGATAGAAAATGCTGTCAGACAGACAGGATAAAAAGGAGGATAAATTTTGGAAGAAAATATTGAGAAGTAAGAAAAGGAAGAGTGGAGGACTTGAGGGGCCAGCCATCCAGCTACAAACCAAGCCACAGTGTCAGGAGTAAAGAAAGAAATACAGAAATAGAGAAAGAAAAAAGGCAGAGGCAAAAGGTAAAGGGGACATTTTAGGTTAAGAAAACTGGCTTAAAAAAAGCCAAGCTAAGGCCAAGTAGTCACAAGTAAGAAAAAGACTCCATGTATTTATTTAGAAACTGGGTGCTGGGGCCCCCAAATAGACAAAAAGTAATAAAGAAACCAACAACAGGCTTCTATATTGGAGATCCTAAACACTCCACAGAAAATATTTACATCAAAATGGAATACAAAATTACCACAAAACTCAGTTGCTTCCCTACATACAAAGAACACATTTACTGAGAAAGAATTTATGAAAACCTCATTCACAATTGCCTCAGAAATATGGTAAAATAAACTTAATAAAAACTTGAAGGACATAAATAATGAAAACTTTAAAATAATGAAGAAACTGAATATATCATTAGTAGACAGGGAAATCTTCCACACATTTATGTATATACATATACATATATATATAGAGAGAGAGATACTGGAATACTCAATATTATGAAAATGATTACTTTAAAAATTAATCAAGAGAACATAAGGGAACAGAATGGTCAAGCTGAAATTGGGATGGAGTGGGAGAGCAATGAAAGAGATACCATGATAAAGGGAGACATCATGGGGATAGATAGAAACTGAGTACTAGGGAAGTTCCCAGGAATCCTCAAGGATACCCCAGCTTAGACTACTAGCAATAGTGGAGAGGGTGCCTGAACTGGCTTACCCCAGTGATCACATCAGTGAATACCCTGTGTGTATTCGTATAGCATTCATCCAGTAACTAATGAAAGCACTTGCAGAGATCCACAGCCAAGCACCAGGCCAAGCTCCAGGATTTCAGTTGAAGAGAGAGAAGAGGGATTCTATGAGCAAGTGGCATCAAGATCATGACAGAGAAACCTACAGAGAAAACCACACCAAATTAGTGAGACCTCATAAACTTTGACCAACAGCTGTGGAGCCTGCATGGGACAGGACTAGGCCCCCTGCATAAGGGAGACAGTTGTGTAGCTTGATCTGATTAAGGGGCCCCCGGCAGTAGAAGCAGGATCCCTTCCTGGTGCATGAGCTGGCTTTTTGGAGCACACTACCTATGGTGGGACACCTTGCACAGCCTTGATGCAGCGGGAGGGCCTTGGACTTGCCTCTACTGAATGTACCAGGCTCTGCTGATTCCCCATGGAGGACACCTTGTTAGAGGAGGGAATGAATAGTGGTTTAGGAGGAGTGAGTATGGTGGGGTGGGAGGTGGAAAGAGAGGGAGATATGTGGTTGGTATGTAAAATTAATTTAAAAATTCCTTAATAAAAAAAACAAATCAAAGAAAAGAGGAATAGAGGTAAATGTAAGTATCAGAGAATAAAACATTTAGACTTAAGACCATCAGACACACACATCATTTACAGTATCAGAGGTGACCCAGTGTGTAGCCTCTCCATCCCAGTTCTTAAACATTGACAGCTACCACAGGCAGCACCTGTCGCTATAGCAAGTGAGAAGGGGAGTAAACAGTCACCACAATAAGTGATATTCTTTTTCAGAATGAAAACACAACATTTGAAATGCCCACATTCCTTTTTGACTTTGAAGATAGTGATAGACCTGGCCTTTGCAATTCCCATAAGTCTGTAACTGTGCATGTGTTCAAGTGAGGGAAGGACAAAGGACACACCCACATACCTCACAGTAGACAGATCTCATACATGCTCCCCATCATAGTTTCAGAGGTGTGGAGTGATCACATGCAGAGTATCTGAAAGCTTAACTAATTGGCTACATGGATACTCTCCCCAGTGACGAGTGGCACAAATATTAGAGACCCTGTATCTGCACTAGGAGTCACACACTGATACATGTGACATTAGCAGACTCAGGAAGATACTTGAATGCACCTTGTGACTACTGAACTCATTGTAGTCGTCTGGAGTTTCTTGTCTTAGGACACCACTGGACACCTCACAATGGCACCTGTGAAAAGGAAGGCTGCCTATGATAGACCAAAGTAAAGAATGCTGTTTTCAACTTGGCTTTCTGCCTTGTAAATGGAGGCTAATTGGAAAAAAATTAAAGTCTCACAGCTTGATAGTGGGAAAACAATGATTATTAAAAATCAAAACGTATTTTGCTTCAGATCTTGGAGATAAGATTGGGAGAAAGGGACAGAAGCTCCCAGCATTGCTCTGCCCATTCACATACCTATTATGCATTATATATCATGACATTTACATGAAAAATGCAAACACACTTACAGCTCATTCAGGGCAAATCTGAGATACTCTTTCAAGTCCACCTGCACTTCACTGCTCTGCAATGCAATAAGGTAAAAGACACAACCTGTCACCACCTCTCCAGGCTTGTCTTCATTCTGCTTCATTCTCCAAAGGCACTTGGGGTGAGTGAGGTTGGACATGAGGAGGGGGATGTTCAGGAGCCAGAAGAAGAAATGCAGAGTGAGCATCAGGTCCTGCCTCCAAATCTCTAAGCTGGTAGTGTGGTCTGTGGGTGCACACCAGTTTATCAAATGGATAACCATGTATACACATCTGCTTTTATGTCTGCTGTCCACTTTAGAGGTCACTTATGTGGCTGAGATGCCTTGTTCTCCAGATGGCTCCACTACCCTGGA
Source organism: Peromyscus maniculatus bairdii (assembly GCF_049852395.1). Lineage (NCBI taxonomy): Eukaryota > Metazoa > Chordata > Mammalia > Rodentia > Cricetidae > Peromyscus > Peromyscus maniculatus. The sequence continues at coordinate 4,209,887 of NC_134852.1, forward strand.
GGAATGTCAAGCACTTTCTGACCTAGGGCTGTGCAGTTGATGTCCACAGCAGAGGTTAAAAAAAATGGGTTGGAAAATATATCTGAGGACATCTCACCCTCAGGTCCTATGACATCACCTCATATCCCTAGACATTGAGGCCCATGGGAGAAAGCAATGTTGGGCAGATTGGTGCCAGGCCAGCGTCTTTGTTTGTTTGAACAACTTTAGAAATGATGTCAGTGGAATGTGTCAGAAGATCCACAGCTGAATGTGAAGGTAAAGAATTGAAACAACCCATGACAATCAGAGCTCCTGTGGACACACTATGTGTTCTATTCCCAAGCCTCATGTGTACGGCATCCACTATTCATAGAGCATGAGCAGTATGGCCCGTGCTACATCAGCCACAGAGACCAAATAACCAACTGGTATTCCTGCTCTCCACTGTGTGAAGCTCCAATAATCAGGTCAAATCTAGAAATTCCTTGGCTATTACTGTGTCCAGAAATGCCCAGGCCATCATTCTCCATGAGAAATAAGCTTAATATTTGAGGTATGAAACACGAACTGCTTTTCTGAAGTCAGTTCCTTCTGATGACCTACTCCTTCAAATTTATCCTTCATTATCTATTCATTTCTGCTCATATTAGAACCCAGTAGTCACTCCAAAGCAGCACTGTGCCCAGTAGCTTAGAACCCATGAGTAACTGGGATAAAGCCTGTGTTCAATGTGTAAGCTGTTCTTATCCCATTGTCATGCTCATATATTTTGGCTGCATTCTAGAATATGTATTGCCAGTGGGAGAGCTCATTGATGAGTGTGGGCTGAGGAAACAGCTTTAGATGGTATGGACTACAGAGCAAGCAGCACAAAAAATGTGGGGCAATTACTTTGTGTGGAGGATGGTAGATGTTATTTAGAACTGGAGATGAGGTACACAGGACTGGTGTTCTCTGGATCTTGTGGAATATTTAAAAAACAACATTTAACACATGCATGGCCCCCTGGTTCTATGATGAGCTAGCTGCCTAGGAATGTCTATAGTGTGGATATAGACAGATGTGATGGGAGGAGTCTTTTATATGAAGATGAGAAAATTCATGTTTCAAAACTGAATCTGTACAGACCACAGCACTCAGGACTAATGCTTTCTTTCTACTAATTATTGTTAGTTTTTAAATTACTGCATAACATAATGGGATTTAGTGTGATGTTTTCATATGTGTGTACCAGTGTACTTTACTGGTGATTGCTCCTTTACTTCCCACATTTGCCACTCATTTTATTGTTTATTTTCTTTCTCCGCACAAGTAGCTGCCTTCTTAGTTCATGTCATATGTGTGTATGTGTTCCATATGAGAGAATATGTAGTAAATTTGTACAATAGAGTGTTACTCAGCTGTTTAAAAATAACATCATCAGCTGGGCAATGATGGTGCATGACTTTAATCCCAGCACTCAGAAGGCAGAGGCAGGTGATTCTCTGTGAGTTCAAGGCCACTCTGGTCTACAAAGCAAGTTCTATGACAGCCAGAGATACACAGAGAGACCTTATCTCAAAAAAAATGACATCATGAAATTTGCAGGAACTAGGGGTGGGGGGAAACACCTTGAGTGAGGTAACCCAGGCCCAGTACAATAAATATGGTATGTATTCACTTATGTGTGGGTATCAGCCATTAGATAAATGATAACCAACCTATAATACATAGACTCGGAGAGGTTAGGTATAGAAGAAGGGACTGTGAGGAATACATGAATCTTTCTGTGATGGGGGAGAAATAGATGTTATGGGTGGACTGGGAGTTGGGGGACAGGAATGGGGAATCAAGTGGGGAGAGTGAAGAGAAATGGAGTTGAGGAAGGGAATCTGGGGAGAGACAGCTGGAATTGAGGAGCAGTTGAGGGTTGGTGTAGAAATCTAGTGCACTGAAGAATTCCTAAAATATATGAAGGGGATCCTCATGAGGTCTCCTGATAATGGGGGAGATTGAGTCCCTACTGGCTTGGCTATATCTTGTTACTAAACAATGTAACAAAAATATTTTTTTTAATATTTACTTCACTGGAGGTGTGACATTGAATTTGAAATATCCCAGGTATGCTGAAAGTCATAGAGACCTGCTCAGCTCATTATTCACTCTTTAGTTTAGTTAAAAATTTTGGACTTTCTAACCATTATAGTTTCATCCAGTGGAAACAACAATAATTTTATTTTTTCCCTTCACAATTAAATTTTCTTTTCATTGCCTGATTAAACTAGAGTGTTGTGTAAAAATTAAGATAATGGGAATTCAGGTTCTTTTCCCAATTGTGCCAAGTTGTTTTTGTTGTTAACATTTAATCATTTAGCATGACAATTTTTCTGGTAGGTGTTTTAAGAAAGACTAAGAAATCACAACTGGCCTGGCAATCTCTTGTTATTATATGAGGCTTCCAGTAGAGGGACTGGGTTGCATTCAGATGAGTTGTTGGCCAAGGGGGTCCTCAAACAATTCAGGCCTGTTGTCAAGAAAATAGGTTGCTCTCCGCAAACTGAGGGTTTGTTCCCATTGCTGAGGACAACAGCCACACAACTCATTGAACATGAAGAAATTGGGCTAGTGCCTACATGGAGCCTTCATCCCTACATTCTAGTGTCTTTGGTGTTGGAAGGTACTCTGCAGGCTACCAAAAGAGAAATGTGGACAGCAACCCGGCCATCTATCTTTGACCTACAATCTGTCCTGACTGAAATATGTGCTAGGACAATGGTGGCAACGAACTTATGGAAGTAGCCAACCAATGTCTGATTTGACACAAGAAGGAACACATACCCAACTCTGCTTGGGTAACCAGGAACCAGAGACTAGATAGCCCAGAAACCTAATGCAAAACCAGATACTACAGGTCTTTAAAAAAAACAATAAAATGACACCTGTTCTGCTATACTTATAGATCAATGCCTTATTCAGTAATCTATCATCAGAGAAGCTTCCTATGGGAACAGATGCAGAGACCCACAGCCAGACATGAGAGAGAGAGAGAGAGAGAGAGAGAGAGAGAGAGAGAGAGAGAGAGAGAGAGAAGAAGAAGAAGAAGAAGAAGAAGAAGAAGAAGAAGAAGAAGAAGAAGAAGAAGAAGAAGAAGAAGAAGAGATTGAAACATACAGCTCTAAATGGGATATCTCCACCAAATCTCTCCCTTCAGAACTCAGGGAACCTCATGACAGAGGAGGAAGAAAGAGTGTAAGAGCCAGAAGGAATAGCGGACCCCAGAACAGAAGACCAAGGCCCTCTGAACAAACTAAGCAAGGCTCCTATGAACTCACAGAAACTGAAGCAACAAGCAAAGGTCTTCCATGTCTTCAGGTCTTTCAGCTTAGTATTTTTATGGGACTTCTGCATGTGTGAATGAGTGGGTCTGTGACTTTTGTGCCTGATCTTGGGGCTCTCCTCCTTCTATTGAGTTGCCTTGTTCAGCCTCAATGTGATGGTTTTGCTTCATCATATTATATATTATTTTGTCATGTTTGGTTGTTATCTCTTAGAAGAAGCCTGTTCTTTTCCAATGAGAGACAGAAATGGAATGGATCTGGAAGGGAGGAGTTGAGTAGAGGAACTGAGAGAAGTAGAGGGGAGAGGAAATGTAATCAGGATGTTTTCTATGCGAAAATAAACTATAAAAGAGGAAAAGGAAAGACTGACCAGAGATCATTAACCCAGAACATTATGTTCATTCTTTTCCTTCCTCTCTATAAAGGGATAAGAGCCTACAACCCTCACCATCCCCCTATCTGGACTTGCAAATTAAAAATAATAGACACAGGGAAGGTGGTAGTCATCTAGCTACTGATGAACAACACCAGTTTCATGCAGACCTTTGTTCTTTCGTACCCACTTTTGGAACTTGCTTAAACTTCAGAAGGGATGGTTGTGAAGAGCTATCTTTTAAGAGAGATACAGAAAATCTAGCTCAATGCATGTCCCATGAATGGGCCCCCACATTATCAGAGGCCAGGTAATGGGGGGAATTTCTATTGTGCCAAATGGGATTGTGAAACTGAGGCTTCCTGGAAGCATGATGACAGCTATATACACATAGAAAGGGGGAACCCCTCCTAAACACTGGTAATGGCTATTCATGTTTGTCAACCTGTCTACATTTGGAATCAACTAAAACCCAAAAATGGATGGCATACCTGTGAGGGATTTTCGCTTAATGTGAAGTAGGGAGATTCACTTCTAATCCAGATCTTTGAGGTAGGAAGACATGCCTTTAATCCAGATCTTTTGAGCTGGGAAAAGACATGCCTCTAATCTGGGTGACACCTTCTCTATGAAGCCTATATAAGGAGAATGAAGAAGGAGGTTTTTTGCTCTTTGCCTGCTTGCTATCAGTTGCTAGCAAGTCCGTTCCTTCACAGGCATTAGCGCCTACTTCTTTGGGATTCCACTGCATACTGAAGATCAGCTAAGACATTCAGCCTCAACTACTAGATTCTTGGTCCAGCCACTGTTGCATTAGCTGAACCACAGTCTATAAGTCACGCTAATAAATATATATATATATATATATATATATATATATATATATCCCATATGTATACATATGTGTGTATGTATGTGTGTGTGTATGTGTGTGTGTGTGTGTGTGTGTGTGTGTGTGTGTGTGTGTGTGTGTGTAGAGAAAGAGAGAGAGAGTTCTCTAAGTTCTGTTACTCTACAGAACTCTAACTAATACAACATTGTATGGTAGGGAACTGTAATCCTATAACCATAAGACAGAGAAATTGGAGACAGCATAAGGATGACTGTGTTCCACGTGACACTAGAAGAACTTGGGAAATAAGAATCTTTTATACTTCTGTCTTAGTTAGGGTTTTTATTGCTGTGAAGAGACACCATGACTATGGCAACTTTTATAAAGAAAACATTTAATTGGGGTGGCTCACTTACAGTTTCAGAGGTTCAGTCCATTATATCATCATGATAGGGCACATGGTAGTGTGCTGGAACTGGGAGTGCTACATCTTGTGGGTAACAGGAAGTCAACTGACACGCTGGGTGGTATCCTGAGCATAGGAAACCTCCATGCCCGCCCCCACAGTGACACACTTCCTCCAACAAGGCCATACACACTCCAACAAGCTACACCTCTTAATAGTGCCACTCCCTATGAAATTGTGGGGGCCAATTACATTCAAACTACCATAGCTACCAAAAGAGACCCAGGGAATAAGTTTATCACTCAGAAGAGACCACCTCCCTGAGCCCCAGACTGGTTGGTCCTAACAGGGACCTCCTACTCATCCAAAGGGGAAAGACCCAATCCTAACCATCACTCCCTCCCATGAGATTGGGCCCAATCAGTGCCAAAAGCATTACTGCCCTAGTCACCACTAGCATCGGGGATAGGGATCCTTCTTCTATGTTGTCTATCCTTGACAAGGTACACTGTTTGCTTAATCCCTGTCAGGCAGGAATTGGTCAGGACTGCTGGCTGTGCCTAAACCCTCGACCCCCTTACTATACATGGTAGGTACCAACAAGACCATGCATACACCAGCAAATAAAAACAACTGTAACTGGGAACAGCCTACACTAACACTGGGGGACCTACATAGAGCTGGAACCTGCCTGGTGTCCAGGATTTTTGAGAAGCCTCACTTTACTCTTATGCTTGCTATTCCAGTGAATTCTTCTCAGCAGCAGCAATATTCTGTGGCCCCTGAAACCACTTGGGGACATGCATAAAAGGTTTCATTAAGTGTGCCTCCTCAGAAGCATTCCAAAACACTAAGTCCCTTTGTGGCCTAGTGCATATCCTGCTCCAGGTGTACTTATATAACAGGGAAGAAGGAAGAGTACACTTTGACATGGACCACAGGTAGCAACAGGAAAAATCAAGCTGTACCTATTCTTCTTCTGCTCCTGGTTGGAGCCAGTACTGGGAGGGCAACAGCCACAGGAACATTGGCTTTCATAGTCAGTGATCAAAACTTTAGAGAATTAAGTAAACAAGTGGACCAGAACTTAGGGATATCAGACGATTCCATACCCACACTAGAGAAGCAAGTAGACTTCTTAGCAGAAGTTGTTCTGCAAAAATCAAAGAGGCTTAAATCTTCTCTTGACAAAACAAGGAGGCTTAGGTGTGGCTTTAGGAGAAGCCTGCTTTTTTTATGTCAACCAATCGGGTGTAATTAGGAAAAAATCTTGCCATGGTCAGAGAAAACCTCAAAGAAAGGGAAGAAAGGAGGCATGCATGAAATCAATGGTTTCAGTCTCTGTTCAGCTAGTCCCTATAGCTGACCATGTTACTGTCAGCATTAGCTAGACCATTGGATTCTTACCCTGACCAGGCTAACAGTGGGACCCTGCCTCCTCAACTGCATGGCCAATTACATCAGAGAATAAACTCCAATAAACTACTGGTCCTTGGGACCAACCATGCCCCTCTATCATAGGAAGCGTCCATGACTTGACTCATACACATGAAACCAGTGGGGAATATGATGGGACAAGAGAGTGTAGAGGTTCCTCCATCTCGTATTCTTGCTGAGGCTGTCCCAAGTTTAATTAGAATCTAATCTCCTTGATGGGGAATCCCATGGAAAACTACCAACTCTATTCTAGGAACCAAAGGTCAGGATGGCCTACCTACCTTACCTGGGCTTTTGTTAAAACATCCTGTTAGTGGGGAACTCCTTCCACCTATCTTACCACTTAAATTAGCTGCCTGTTTGTATAGAAGCTTCACTTGTCTACTAACAAGCTCCACCTGTCTCTGCTAACCACTTGTTTTAGCTTCTGTTAAAACTGCCTGCTTGCCGGGCGGTGGTGGCGCACGCCTTTAATCCCAGCACTCGGGAGGCAGAGCCAGGTGGATCTCTGTGAGTTCGAGACCAGCCTGGGCTACCAAGTGAGTTCCAGGAAAGGCGCAAAGCTACACAGAGAAACCCTGTCTCGAAAAACCAAAAAAAAACCTGCCTGCTTAAACTGCTTACTTCTGCAAATCCCCCCCTGCAGCTGCAAAGCAAGATACCAGAATGTGGTTTCTGCCTTTTAAAACCCTGTTTTCTGACCCATAGCACAGACACTAAGACCAACAATTAATAGATGGGACCTCATGAAATTGAAAAGGCAAAGGACAATGTCGATAGGACAAAATGACAACCTATAGAATAGGAAAATATTTTCATCAACTCCACATGAGATAGAGAGCTAATATCCAAAATATATAAAGAACTGAAGAAACTAGATATCAACTAACCAAATAATCAAATGAAAAAAATGAGGTACAAATCTAAACAGGGAATTCTCAATAGAGGAAACCAAAATGGCTGAGAAACACTTAAAGAAATATTCAACATCCTTAGCCACAGGGAATTGCAAATCAAAATTACTTTGAGATTCCATCTTACACCTGTCAGAATGGCTAAGATCAATAAAACAAGTGACAGCTCATGCTGACAAGTATGTGGAGCAAGGGGAACACTCCTCCATTGCTGGTGGGAGTGCAAACTTATACAACCACTATGGAAATCAATATGGCAGTTTTTCAGAAAACTGAGAATCGATCTAACTCATGACCCAGTTATACCATTCTTGAGCATATACCTAAAGGATACTCCATCCTACCACAAAGATACGTACTCAACTGTGTTCATAGCAGCTTTATTCATAATAGCCAGAAACTAGAAACAACTTAGACGTTCCTCAACCAAAGAATGGATTATAAGAATGTGATATATTTATACAACAGAGTATTTTTCAGCTGTTAGAAAAAGACGACATTGTGGAATTTTCAGGTAAATGGATGGAGCTAGAAAAAAAATTCTGTGTGAGGTAACCCAGATCCAGAAATACAAACACGGTATGTACTCACTCATAAGTTGATATTAACTGTTAAGCCAGTGATAATCAGTCCACAGACCCAGGGCCTAAGTAACAAGGAAGACTCTAGGGGGATGCATAGATCTCCCTGGAAAGGGGGAATCAAACAGATTTTGCAGGTGAGCTGGGGGTGACTGGGGATGGGAACAAGAGGGATCAGGCAGGGTATTGGAGGGACAGAATACTGGGAGAGATGACTGGGATTGGAGGACATTTAGGATTTACTGGTGGAATCCTAGTCGAGTAAAAACTCAGGATTCTACGAGGGTGATCCTAGCAAGGACTCCTAGTAATGGAGGATTTGCAGCCTGAACTGCTCATCCTCTGTACCCAGGCAAGGCTTCCAGAGGTAGGACTGGGACACCAGCCCAGCCACAAAACCTTCAACCTATAATCTGTTCCACCTGAAAGATGTACTGGGGCAGTGAAGACACAGAACTTGCGGGAGTGTCCAACCAATGACAGGTCTAATTTGAGGCCAACCTGAGAGGGAGCACATGCCCGGAGGACCAGAAATCAGAGGCTGGATATCCCAGAGACTTATGGGAAAAAAATCAACAAAATGATTCCTAATGGTATCTTATATACTCATAAGTCAGAGCCTAGCCCAATCATCGTCAAAGATGCTAGCTATCACCAGCAGCTGATGGTTGTAGATGCAGAGACTCACAGCGAGATATTAGGTGAGAGGGAGCCCAAATCAAAGCTCTCCAATGGGTCCCTCCCCTTGGAGCTCAGGGAACCCCATGGAAGATGGAGAGGAAGAATTGTAGGAGCCAGAGGGGACGAGAACACCAGGAGATCATGGTCCACAGAGTCAACTAAGTAGGGCTCATCGGGGCTTATGGAGACTTAAGGGACAATCTCAGAGCTTTCATGGGTCTGCGTAGGTCCTCTGTATATAAAACAGTTGCTAGTTTGATGTTTTCATGGGACCCCTAACAGTGGAATGGGGGTATCTCTGACTCTTTTGTCTGCTCTTGGGACCCTTTTCCTCACCTAGCCTTGATATGAGGATTTGTGCCTGTTCTTATTGTAGCTTGTTATGCTGTGTTCTGTAGATATCCCTGGGAGGACTTCCCTTTTCAGAAGATAAACGGAGGAGTAGATCTGGGGGAGAGGGGAGAAGGAGTAAGGGAAAATAGGAGTGGTGGAGGGAGGGGAAACTATGGTCGGGATGTGTTGGGGGAAAAAAGTGTTCCAGATACACGGGGCTACACTAGGGTACTAGAACACTTGAGTGTGATCTATAATACACTGGAATAAAGACTTTCAATTGGCTATACACTGTGTCCAAGTGGTCATTGAAAACGTTTTTGGTTTTTGTTTGTTTGTTTGTTTGTTTGTTTGTTTTTTTCACCCTGATAGGCCTCTCTGCCCATGCAGCAAACTAAATCAGACCAAATTAGGAAAAGGCCCTAATGGGTAAAGCATTTCCAGGTGATCCCCTGGCCCCGCAGAGAGGAGACAGGATGAGAGCCCAGAAAACCACAAGTCTGTTTTCTGGGATGTGCTTATAGTCCCTGTGGGAGTGGTCTTGAGCCTCTCTGAGGGGAGGGGCTATGTTTGGCAGGCTTTGCAGGGGCAGGTTTAGGAAAAAAGATGGGGAGGGGAGTTGAGGTGGATCTTCCACCAGAACATTCCAGACTCTTCGGGTATAGGGGTACCAGGGTGCCAGGGCTTGAGGTGGAGCCCCCCAAACAGTCATCTCTGGTGAGCTCCCTGTAACAATACCGATGACAAACTAGCTTTGGAAGAAGTCAGTGAAACAACTGCCTCAAAATAAAATAAATATTGAAAGGGAAAATATTGGCAGGACCCCCAAGACCAAGTTCTCAGCACAAAGGAGATTTATTTGCCCCAGAGGGACAAAGGACAGGGAATAAGAGACAAAGGCAGGAGACAGAGGATGAGGGAGAAGGGGTAGTTGTCCCACGGGGACGACGGGCTGCCACTGGATAGAGAGGAGACAGACATGGCACATAGGCAAATGGCAATTTATAAGGGTAAAAAGGGAACACACACACACCGTTAGAATGAGGTGTTTAATTTTAATTGGGCATGTTAATTAGGTGAGCCAAAGGGGGCTTCTGATTGCTGAACCTCAATACTTGACAGCAGGACATTAGTAGTCAGCCTCAGGGATAGGAAGTGGCCAAATCAGGGAATGGACCCTGGCTGGCTAGCTCTAGAAATGTAATCTAATGGTTGTTAGCAAGGTGGAGGGAGTGAAGGAGTAAGGCAGCGCCTGCCAGACCCACGCTCACCATGCTGGAGCTGGCCAGAGCCCCTCCTAATATGATACAATATCACGAAATAAAGGAGGCAGTTGAACACCATAACAAAATGCTTCATTCAAGCTTGCCCGACTGCGCATGCCCACAACGTGAACACCATTTCCCAGAGGCATCCGGGCAGTGCGTTGGGCCCGATTTGCATGCTTGGTGGAATGAAGAGCTGGGAGTGTATGTGGTCAAAATACAGTGTACACAAGTATGAAATTCTCAAAGAATAAATTAAAATGTTCCAAAGAATGACGGGCTCTTTCACAGCCAAGTCCTGCACTTCGGACAATATTCCCCAGAGGTCTCTGGGGCAGTGCGTAGTGCAGAGCGTGCAGAGCGTGCAAGTTGCATTCTGGGAGGCACAATTTTTTTTTAAGAGGTTCTACCTGGCAGCCGTCAGGGTTCACCTTAAACCCTGCCTCAGGGTCTGGTGCCGGGAATAGGAGAGGAAAGCGGTCTCTGGATGGAAAATTGTTCAGTCCTCAGATGAAATCTGGACCGGTCTTCCGTGGGGACTCTATGCAAAGGAGAGGCTCTTGAAAGGAAAAAAACAAAGCAAGATGAACTCCTGGAGAGATGGGATACATGAGACTCTAACTCAAGAAAAAAAGAAAATGGACTGGAGCAGCCTGGAGGCATATGAGACACAAACTGAATGATGAGACCCTACCACCTCCCAGGATGGACATCTGTGCCGTGAGTACCCGGATAACTGGTACATTCTCACCTGTGATTGTGTCTCGTTGCTTGACGTGAGCTCTCTCTGTGGGGAAAATGAGGTCAGGCTGTGTGAGCATCTCTGTAGAGTAGTGAGCAACTATAAAGTGTATGCACGTGGACTCTGGTCTGACTGTGCCTCCTTAACTATGAATTATGTCCCGGTGCCATCTCGGCAGGTGTCAGCAGGGGAGTTGGCTTCTGAAGTGAATCCAGGTGAGTGTTAGTTCTGTTTCCTTTTACTTCCCCTTCCAACTACAGGGTACTTGTTCGTGTCTCAGAGGGATGTGACAGCTCCGTAGAAAAATGACAGTGAGTGACAGCCCAGAAAGCTCTTAAAACATGCTGCACCCGGTTTTCTCTATTAACAAGACAAGCAGGAGGCCCTTGTTAATAAGCCAATCTTTTTAATCATGTATTTGTTCTTTTACAATTTAGTAAATATTGATCATATTTGCCCCGTTTTTCTCTTTTCCCCCTCCTTTCTGACAAGTCCTGTCAGCTATTTTCATGTCGTTTTGTTTTGTTTTGTTTTGTTTTGTTTTGTTTTGTTTTGTTTTGTTTTGTTTTGTTTTGTGGGACTTTATTGGGAGGGAAAGCTCATTGCATTTAATTAGGGTTGCCTGCATGGGAGTTATTTACTGAGCAAGGATAATTTAGCAGTGGCTAGGGAATATGACAGGAACTGAGTGATAAAGATCCTGTCTTAATGTATCATTAATTAAAATCCATAGGGGTTGGGGAATTTAGCTCAGTGGTAGAGCACTTGCCTAGCAAGTGCAAGGCCCTGGGTTCGGTCCTCAGCTCCGAGGTAAAAAAAAGAAAGGAAAAAAGAAAATCCATAAGCTGAGGTTATGGCTGTGACGGTAAAAGCACTTGCATGTACCACACATGTGCACATAATGCACACACGAAGCTCACCCACTTACGCAATATTCCATAGTGTTTCTCTATCATTCTCTGTCTGTTCCAGGACACCACATAGCACTCTGTTGTCGCAGCGCTCAGGTCCCTCCTGCCTGAGCTGACTTCGTTTGCAGTGGCCTCCACAGTTTCTGAAGTGAAGTATCTTGTTGGATGCTCCTCTGCAGGAATTTTTCTGCTATTTCTCAAGAATTCACTGGGACTGTAGGGTTGCGGATGGGAGAAGTGACCTATGTTGCCATATTTATCACAGCACTATTTCAAGGTTCTTCTTGACTACTTGATAGCAAGTTGAAGGACAGCCTGGGATACAGGAGACCCTCTCTTCAGAATAAAAGAATTACAGAATGTATCATGTTACTGATCTCAACAATAACGGCTAATTTATATTAATTTATGCAGTGCAGTTTAACTATTCCTTTGTTTGTCTGCTTTTATATTTTTTTTCTTCGACACAGGGTTTCTCTGTGTAGTCTTGGCTGTCCTGGAACTCACTCTGTAGACCAGGCTGGCCTCGAACTGACAGAGATCCTCCAACATCTGCCTTCAGAGTGCTGGGATCAAAGGCTTGTGCCACCACCACCTGACTTAACTATCCCATTTTCAAAAGGCTTAGAAACAACCTGTCTGCATTTGGGATTTTTCAAACTTGGAGCTAGTTGGATAGATTTCCATTTTGACATCTGCATATTTAAAAAAATCTGGAGCATTTGGAGATTTGCATATTTCATTTAGGAATATTCAACATATTTGCTATTTTACTTTATGATTTTGAGACCCATTGTGCATGTGAGTGTGTGATAGACAGAATGCTTCCATCAGGACTTGATTCCACTCCCTACAAAATACAATGAGACATCATACGTAGACAAGCTCCACTTGAGTCCACAGAGAACCTGTGCATTCCCTCCCGAAAAGGTGGGGGTGGGAGTGGTTGACACTGATGTTTTTGTAATTTTTATTCTATCTTTCCCAATAAGGAAATAGTTAAGTAGCCCATGGCTCAGAAAGTCATACCACAGCATAGAGTCTTAATTCTACTAAGATATCAGCCCACCAATTATATGTAGACTTCTTAAAATTACATTTACTTATTTAGTGTGTTTATGTGTGTGAGCCTGACATTGTGGAGGTCAGAGGACAACTTTCAGAAATAAATTCTCTCCTCCTACCACTTGGATCGTGAATATCAAACTTGGACTTGGGGCCATATACCATCACTTGCTGAGCCGTCTCCCCAGGCTTATAATCTGTCATGTCATAATTCATTTTCTCAGTTAATGTAGTGAATGTAGTCTATGCTTTTACATACATAGACTTATTTAGTTACCAGCAATAAGATTTTATATTTAAAGCTATTCTCTGGAAAATCTACACAACAGCAATGGTTGTGTTGATGCCACTGACCTCGGTGTGATATACTATAGTTTTACAAGAAGGCTCCATTGAAATAACTCAAGTAAGGGCATACCATTATCTCTGTTGTATGTCTTACAAGGAAATGTGACTTTTCAATTGTCTTAGTTTAAAAAAAAATCACAAGAGAAAATTATGCTGTGTATATTATTACCTGTACATTTACATATCAAAGTGAAGCACAAATTTCTTGAACTCAAAGCAACTCACTTGCCTGACTTGGTGGTCCATGCCTTCAACACCAGCACTCGGGAGGCAGAGGCAAGTGGGCCTCTGTGAATACAAGGCCAGCCTGGTGTCCAAAAAGGGTTCCAGGACAGGATAGCCAGGACTGTTACACAGAGAAACTGTCTCAAAAAAAAAAAAAAAAAAAAAGAAGGAGAGAGAGGAGAAGACAGGAAAATTAAAGTTAAATAAACCATGGTTTGGGGGAAAGCCTGGTGTTGTGCTCAGTGCAGACTCAGTCACGGAGAGAGCCTTACAACCTAGTCAGACACTCCAAGCTTGGGGTGAAGATGCCCTCCTGTGATCCTGGCAACCAGGAGGCTGAAGCAGGAAGCTTGCCAGTACAAGGGCAACAGGACCTACATAGTGAAACCTTGTCTCAAAAGAATAAAAATAAAATCAGGCTGAGCCTAGTGGTGCACACCTTTAATCCCAGTACTGGGAAGGCAGGGACAGATTTTGTTAAGTTTAAGGCCAGCCTGGTCTACAGAGTGAGTTCCAGGACAGCCAGGGCTACACAGAGAAACCCTGTCTGGAAAAAAAATAAAATCTGTTGGGGCTGGGGTTTAGAGAGATCTCTGTTAAAAGTCTTGCTGCTTTTGCACAGGACATGGGTTCGATTTCCATCACCCACATAAAGGCTCACGGCTGTCCATAACTCCAGTCCCAGACCTCTTCAGACATCAAAGGGCACTGCGGGTGCAGATGTACAAACACACATGGCACCAAAACAGCCACACAAAGTTGATATCACACCAACCCCTATTCATCCAAAAAAGTAAAGACCTGTACACCACCACCACCCACCCCCGGTACAGGACCCAAGCACCTCTTTGTTAGGTTTCAAACCTGGGACCAATGGTTGTGGTGTCTAACACTCTTGGACTTCATTTCCCAGAGGCATCAGCTGTTGCTGTGAAATGCATGCTGGGAGTTAAAACCCCGGTTTCCATGGATACATGCGGGTCTTTCCTAGGAAAGTTAGGGGGCAAACTGCAAACTATTTTCACACGATGTGCCTCTTAGTCACAGTGTTTGCGCATACGCAGGACAGTTTGTGGGTAAGCGGAAACAGTTTTATGGAGTAGTCGCCAACCTTAGAGGTGGATTTATCTGGCGTTGGTACTGTGCGCATGCGTAGTACATGTGTTGCGCATGCGCAGATCTGTCACCACGGCAAGCCTGTGAATAGAGTATCTGAATCGCTTGGAAATTTTTCAAATCGTCCTGTGCACTCTTTTTTTTCCCTCTTCTTCCCTTACAGAAAAATGTGGCCAAGAGAGATGGTTCCATCTAAAGTACTTGCATGCTGTCGCAATGTGGGCGAGGTAGGAGCAATGATGTGAAATCTTTCAGGAATAAGCACTCTGACATTAATGACAGTGAGGAGACCAGATGTCACGGGTGGACTGAAGCCAGAATAGCTCCGGAAAGACTTCGATCTCAGGTTCAGTTTGCATTCTAATTTTATACCTTAAACCTACAAGGTGGGGCTTAAAGGAGACCCCTTCCCTCCCTGACCCCGGATTAGGCACAAACCACATCCAAACACCAGTTTTCACAGAGAGATCCTTCATTAAGCGGGGAGGAAAAGTTAAAAGTGGCTGCTTTCTGACTCGGGCAGAAAAACAGCTGTCAATGACCTTGTAGAAAAAGAAAGAAAGAAGTGTAGGCCTATGTTAGAATGGGCTAGGGTGTGTGGTATATTTTGACAGGGCATGTTAATTAGGTGAGCCAAAGGGGACTTTTGATTGATGGACTTCAATATTTTGATAACTGGACTTTGACAGTCAGCCTCAGGAGGAGGAAGTGGCCAAATAAGGGAATAAGCCTTGCTGGCTAGCTTTAGGAATGTACTCTAACAGTTTTTAGCAAGGCGGAGGGAATTGGGGAGAAAGACAAGGTCTGCCAGAGCTACATGCTCGAGTGGGCTAAGGTCCCTTCAGCCAGTGTAGTTCCCAGTGAGAGACCCTGCTCCAAAAGTCAAGGTGATACTTACCTGGCAGGGGAGATACCATGATCACGAAGGTGATTTTTCCAGGGCAAGCCTCTCCATTGCACTCCAGATGTGCTGACCCCTGCGATATCCTGAAATGCAGGAAACTTGACTGCATAATTTGTGGTAGTGAGGGACTGAATTCACACTCTCCCTTGTATTATTTTTTTTAAAAAAATCAACGTGACCTGGGTGTGGTGCAGAGGCAGGAGTAAATTGAATGCCACGGTGGTCTAGAAAGTGAATTCCAAGCCAGACAGGACTACATGGAGAGACCCTGTCTTAAACAAAATAAAATAAAAAAAATGCATGAGGAATTGGAATTATTCAATTTTAATAAATTTAATAAATTCAATGTTAATCAGATCTTTTGTAACTACTATATCCAACATGTTAGCCACTCTGACAAAGGTAAGAGGGAATCACAAAATGGCTTCAATTTGTATTTCCATGATGGCTAAGGTTAATGAACCCTGTAGATGTAACCAACCGTCTTATTAAATAAGAAACACAGAACCAATGTAAAAGAGAAAGCCAAGAGGTCGGAGCTCAGAGCTAAAATCTCACCCTTCCTCCTGCGGTGGTCCTAGCTCTCTGAAAGAGACCTATTTCCTGTGTGTATGTCTTTAAATAATCTTTCTGTTCTGCCTTCTCATTGGTTGTAAACCCAAACACATGACTGCCTTGTCGCTGCCTGTAAGTACAGCCCTCTAGGTCTTAAAGGCATATGTCTCCAATGCTGGCTGTATCCCTGAACACACAGAGATCTATGGGATTTAAAGGTGTGCGCCACCACCGCCACGCTCTTTCTATGGCTCTAATAGCTCTGACCCCCAGGCACTTTATTTATTAACATACGATTAAAATCACATTTCAGTACAATTAGAATACCACCATAGAACCCTTAAATGTTTATTGGTAATTTGTTTGGAGAGTTCTCTGTTCTGCTCTTTGGCTGGCTTTTTTTTTTTTAAATTGGCTTTTTCTTTTCTTGTTTGGTTTAATTCTTTGTCTATTCTAGGTATCACTCTTCTGTCAGATGGATAGCTGGTAAAAACTTCTCTCCCATTCTTAATGCTGTGTTGCTCATTCTGGGGGGGGGGGGTAGGTGGCCTTGCACACACACCAAATACACCTGTCTGTCTGCACGTCTTGGCTCAGTCTGCAGAGGTAGCTTTGCTGAGATGGGGTGAAAGGATGTTCAAAGGAAGGGTGTTTCACTCCGATTGATATTTCATTAGTAGGGCGTCTGTCCCTCTTCTTTTTCTGTTGCACTGTATAAGCACGGGTTATTATCGGCTGTACCAGAGCTCAGAAGTTTGAAGTGGGTCTCACTGGATTAAGCCAAAACATTAAGGCCGCACCCTTAGAAATTCTGCAAGGTCCTGTCCCTGCCTTGCCCTCGTCTAGAAGCCTTCAGCGTTATGTGGCTCCTGATCTTTCTGTATCTTTCAGGCTAGCAAAGGCGAGTTAGTGGCTTGTCCCCTCACATTGTCTCACTCAAACATTGCTTAATCTAATGTCCATGCTGTTTGTAATTACACTGAGCCCACCAGGATAACTGTATATGATTTGTCTGTCTTTTCTACTGGCAGCCTATTAAGTCAGTCCATCTGTGCCCTTAACTCCTTGCCGTGTTCCCAGGCTCATACACTAGCATATGGACATCTGTTTTTGTTTCATGCTCATTGGTGTTTTGTCAGTATATATGTCTGTGTGAGGGTGTCAGATGCCCTGGAACTAGAGTCACAGACAACTGTAAATCACCATGTGGGTGCTGGGAATCAAACCAGGGTCCTCTGGAAGAGCAATGAGCCATCTCTTCAGCCCCCAGATACAGACGCTTTTTTTTATATTGATTTTGTTCATTATGTGTGTGTATGTATATGCGCACAGGCATGGTGCGCATGTGGAGGTCAGAGGAGAACTTGTAGGAGTCAATTCACTCCTTCCACCGTGTGGGTCTCAGGGATGGAAATCAGGTAGCCAGGCTTGGCAGTAAACACCACTGCCCACGGAGCCATGCAGTCACACCCTAATATGGACATTTTTGAGTCACTCATCCTATCTACCTCAGCCCCATATGTTCAGACTCCCCTTAATGGTAACAGGATCCCAGCTGCCACATAATCTACGCCCCCCCCCTTTGTTAATCTGTTTTTTATTAAAATTCCTGTGAGTTTTAAATTTCTTAATGGGAAAAATGCAAATCTGCAAAAAAGGAAAAAAATGAGGACTTTAAGCAACTCATAAAGATTAGCAGGCAAGGTCAGATAGTACAATGCTATTTCTTTAATCCAGGTTGCTAGGAAAGCCGAAGCAGGAGGATCACAAGTTCAAGTCCTGCCTGAACAACTTAAAAATGACTATATCATTTATATATAAATGATATATAAAACCTCTATATCAAAAAGTTTTTTTAAAAAAGGCTAGGGTGGATACTGAGACTAGCTAGACAAAATTACCCATTATATCAACGTCCAAAGCATTCTTTTATTTCCTATACATATCTAAGCATGCTTGTGTTTCTGGAGTCTTAAGTCCTGCTAATTAATCATAGAAATGAATAAAAAGACTCTAAATCAGTGGTTCTCAACCCATGGGTCACAACCCCTTTGCCAAAACTCTATCTCCAAAGATATTTGCACTATGATTTGTAACAGTAGCAAAATAATTTTATGGTTGGGAGTCACCACAACATGAGGAACTGTATTAAAGGGTCATAGTATTAGGAAGGTTGAGAACCACTGCTCTAAGTCACAGTATATAAAAGGAATACAGGACCAGCAAGATGGTTCGGCTTGTAAAGTAGTTTGCTGCCAAATCTGACAATCCAAATTTGATCCCCTGGACCCACATGGTGGAAGGAAGGAACCAATTCCCAAAAATTCTCTGAGCACCACATACCCTTATACACGTTCACATGCACATAAAATTAATTGCTTTTAAAAAATTTTTAAGTAACTGGGCAGTGGTGGCACATGTCTGTTATCTCAGCACTCAGGAGGAAGAGTCAGGGGGATCTCTGTGAGTTCAAGGCCAGCCTCGTCTACAGAGCAAGTTCCAGGACAGGGGGAAAAAAACTTTCAAGTAAATAAATACGATTTTTTAAAAGGAATCCATGGCAATTATAGGTCACATTAAAGTGAGAGCTTATGAAAACGGCTGTACCCTGCCAGTGAATTCTGTCTTGCTTGGTGTATGGTTTTTGTTTTTTGTTTTAGGTTTGTTTTTGTTTTGTTTTGTTTTTGCAGGAATTGGTTCTTTCCTTCCACCATTGGACCAGGGGATCAAATTTGTGTTGTCAGGCTTGGCAGCAAGCCACTTCACTAGCCAAACATCATGTCTATACCTTATACCATAGGAGACATGCTTCTTCCCCAGAACCTGACGATAATCACTGGCCTGGCACTACGAACGGGGTGGGGAGTGGGGTGGTTTGCACCAAGAAGTTGAGGCAGGAGGATTGTCAGTATGGAGAGTAGAGAGTCCAGGAGATCTGACATCCTCACACAGGCATTCATGCGGGCAAAACACCTTTGCACGTGAAATAAGAAATACATATTTTTTAAGGAAAAAAATGACAGGGCCATGGTGGCCTCCCATTGATCCCAGCACTTGACAGGCAGAGGCAAAGGCAGACGAATCTCTGAGTTTGAGGCCGTCCTGATCTACAGAGCAAGTTCCAGGACAGCCAGGGCTACACAGAGTAACCTGTGACCCAGAGAAAAGGGGGAAGGGAAAAAAAAATCCTCTCGTGAAGACATCAAGCCTTGGACTACATTTCCCAGAGGCACCTGGGTGCAGCAGTTGCGGTGCATGGTAGGCTGGGGATGCTGTTTGAAGCTCCCTTCCTCACTGTACCTACAGGCTTAGACTAAATGGGTTCCAGCAACAAAATTATGGTATATTTGCACCGTATGTGCACAGGCAGGGTGCAGAGATTGCACAAACAGTGTCCGTAGAAGGAAGGCTGGGATTAGAGCGGGGAGGTGTTTACCGACGGTGCACATGCGCAGTCTATAGTTCTGCATCGGCTCGCTTCTCATACGGATTGATTAACTCCTGGGTGTATTTGTACCACTGACATCTATGGGAGTAGCATACATGCAGCTACGTTAAGTACCTTAGCTGCTATGCCTGTAAACTGCTGCAAAACCACAGGTCACATGCATGTTCTGGGGGGTCTCTCTTGAAGAGTCTCTGTCTCCATAAATGTCTACTGTATGCAGAAATATTTGTAATGCATGTAAACCAGCTTCCACGACACTATTCTTGCAATTGAGTTGCAAAAATCTTTCTGGAATAAGTACTCCCACACCAACAAGAGTGGAAGAGATGAAATATAACCCGTGGACTAAAGCCTGGTCAACGTGGTCCACCTGGACAAGCGCCTGAAAGGACCTCGTCTCCGGTTTAACATGCATTATCATATATTCGAGGAGTTGGTTAAAGGTATCCTGAAACAAGGTTGCCCTCCAGACTAATTTTTTAAACAGGATCAAAGAGGCAGAGTGGGGCGAGCGTGGATGCACATCCGCTGAGTCAGGAAGTACTATCAGAAGGCAGAGTTGTCTCCACTCCGAGGTCGTGAGATCAGAGGCCGGTCTAGCTCAGTTCTCACAGTCCACGCCTGGCTCAGGTCCATAGCAGCCTTCGTGTGAATGTGACATATGCATGGCTTGATACTTGCAACTTGACAGACTTTTTGTGTTGTGTCAGCCAAGTTTTTCAAGAACTGCTACGGGCAGGTGTGTCCATACTCTCGGAGGTTCCCTGAGTCCTTTGGGATAGTGACTGCACATATACATGCACAACAAACCCTCAACTGTAAGTACAAGTGGCAGAGTTTTTGGCCCAGAGAGGTCTGTTTCTTGGCAGTCTGGCCAGTGTCATTTTAAAAGTCCTATTCATCCTCTCAACTTCACCTAAACGTTGAAGGTAGTATACCATGTGTGCAAGTTTCAAGTTAATTCTCTGTGAGGGTAGGAAAGGCTTCTACCCAGCCTGGGGGTGATGGGGGAGTACACACCATAACCAGCAAGTTATCAGTCCCTTCCGCTGGGTAGAATGTCAATAAAGTCCACTTTTAATTGTCTAAATGGGTAGGAAGGACCCCTGGTTCTGTCGGCATGTGGGCCTTGGGTCCCTGCTTGGATTGTTTCAAGCACACTGCAGGCAGGCTTTGCTAGCTTGCTGGGTCAGTGTTGGCATCCACCAAATTTCTTTGCAACGATTCTTTTTTTTTTTTTTTTTTTTTTTTTTTTTTTTGGTTTTTCGAGACAGGGTTTCTCACTTTGTATACCAGGCTGGCCTCGAACTCACAGAGATCACCTGGCTCTGCCTCCCAAGTGATGGGATTAAAGGTGTGCGCCACCACCGCCGGGAGCAACGATTCTCGTAGGGCAGTTTTTCCAGGTGGGTTGTTTCATGAGCTTGCCAGACTAGGCTGGAAGAGGTCATCTCAGGAATTGCAATTTTCCTCTCTGTGTTTCTCAGCCTGCCCTCCTGGTTTTCAGCAGCCCCTTCTTCGGTTTCTTTCTCTTCTGGCTTCTGTGAAGGGAGTTCTAGGAGCACAAAGAGTGTAAACATACCTTGGTGGGGGGCTGGAGGGGCAACAGAGGGGACTGCGTGGCTGTGTCTGCACGGAGGGCAGCCTGTTGGCTGTCTAATCTGCTAAGTGGTTTTCCAATCTACCTTGACTCTTTGTGTGAGCCTGGCAGTGCGCCACATCCACGGCTGGGAGCCCAGAGAGCTTTTAGGACCTGTAGCGTTTGGTCTTTGTTTTTAACTTCTTTTTTTTTTTTTTTCAAAGATTTATTTATTTATTATGTACAGTGTTCTGCTTGCCTGTATCCCTTCAGGCCAGAAGAGGGCGCCAGATCTCATTACAGATGGTCATGAGCCACACCATGTGGTTGCTGGGAATTGAACTCAGGACCTCTGAAAGAACAGCCAGTGCTCTTAACCTCTGAGCCATCTCTCCAGCCCCTGTTTTTAACTTCCTTGCCCCCTGAGGTAAACAGCCCTCTTTCTCAATATATTGTTGCTTTGACTCTCTTGATATAAGGGGCTATTCCTCCTGTTCTAGGCTTCAGCTCCCATCCATAAAAGGTTCCATATCTGAACTGGGAAGCAACTCATCCTTTAAGTCTGGCTGTGAGGAAAAAGCCTCTTTGATAATTTCTCTGAAATCATGGAAGGACTCTCCCTCCTCTTCAGGCAAGGGTGTGCCCAGATTTAGGGCCTGGTACCATAGCTGCTGTCTTCTTGGATCAGGAAAGGGCCTGGTATTTCCCTCAATGTCATATCAGAGAGGGCTCTTCCCAAGAACCCAGCAAACCAAAGTCTGGTGAGCATCCCCATGTAGTTGTTGAGTCTGGCAGAGCTGACGGGCCTGCCAAGATTGGTGAGCAGTGTGTCCAGGTGAATGCCACTGGAGGGGCAGGATTAAATAGTCTTTCGACTACCTCGGAGCCATGCGGTGCCAGCAGTTGGAGCTGGTAAGGAGGTGGCATCACAGGCAAAATTTCATCCTCTGGGGAAGCTAATAGGGGCATTTCCTTGGTGACTTCAGGCTCAAAAATCTTTGTAGCCAATATGGTCTGGGGCTGGGAAGACCCCAGTATCTGGTAGCAAAGCCTTAGCAGAGGGTCTCAGGGCAAGGAATAGCATCATGAATCAATACGTGGGGCGTGGTCTGAGTAGCCAGGTGGTCCCATACAGATCTCTGCAACTCTGTTAATCAGAGTCAAATCTAGAGTTCCTTTAGGTGGCCAGCCGACATCAACAGAAGACCAATCAATTTTACAGAGAGTTTTTCATTTGAAGGACTTCACCTTTATTTCATAGTCAGCAGTAAATTCTCTTTTAAAGTTGTTGAGCACCAGATGGCGATGGTGCACAGCTTTAATCCCAGCACTCAGGAGGCAGTCAGGCAGATCTCTGAGTTCAAGGCCAACCTGGTCTACAGAGCAAGTTCCAGGACAGCCAAGACTACATAAAGAAACCCTGTCTTGGGGAGAAAAAAAAAAGTTGTTGAGCATGGTTTGTAGGACTGTGCGGTTCTCACACTGGGACTGTGGAGACCCCATGATGATAAGAGTTTCCTAACCAGGAGCTGGGGAAGTTATATGGGCCTAGCCCTGTGTGGCACATAGGATGGGCTAGTGAGGACCAACTTCTCCCTCAAGCAAGTCTGCCCCTGGCTAGCCCCCTCACAGAAACTTAAGAGGTCTTGCCTAGAGCCACATGTATGTCCCTGTGCTTGGTCACCTCTATTCAGGTGAAATAACCTCAGCTGAACTGCATGCAGGTTGGCATTCAATCAAATCCCATGGCCACAGGACTGTAGGTCCATTACAAGCATTCACACATTCATTCAGAAGTTATATATTCCTATTAAATGCTTAGCACATTTCTCTGGGGACCATTCTACCTTTCCCTTGGAGACCAATGCCATCTCAGTATCCCATCAAGGCTTTGGATACAATATCCTGCAGAGTGACCAAATTCGTGCTGGCTCCTCCTGCCTATCTCCGTAGGGAGCTTTACCTGGACATCCAGCCTAGTCTCATCTTCTTCCACTCCAGTCCTGAGTCTCACAGTCCCCTTGGCAACCAGAAGGGGGCCCAGGAGTCCTGTTGGGGGCTCCAACTTCCCACTACCAGAGACCAGGAAGTGGCTGAGAGGCCAGGGAGTGGCAGCCTCTCCAGACCAACTGGAGACCTAGTGAATGAGATCTCGCTGCATCTTTCAGAAATGTCTTGGGAAATCTTTCTGGAATAAGCACTGCCACACCAACGAGAGTAGAAGAAAGGAGATGTCACTGGCAGACTAAAGCCAGGAGAGCTCCTGAAAGGCTTCCATCCCAGGTCCAGTCTACACTGACATTTTATACTCTAAAACCACAAGGAGGGGCAGGCATGCAAGAGAGATGTTTACAGAAGCACATGAGGCAGTCCCTGGTTGTTGGGGGCATTTCTGTTGTTTCGGCCATTTCTCCAGGTCTTTCTGTTCCTGGTAGCAAGCAGAGTTGTGCTTGGCAAATAGGTGGTATAAGCAGTGCTTTGAGAAAACTGCTAAATAAATAAACCAGTGTCCGATAACTACTGTTTCTACCTTATTCTACTTCAGTTGTACACTCCTCCCAAGGGTCCCAGTGCCCACACATGTAACCATACCACTCAAGGTGGCAGGGCTGCCAGCGACTCTGAGCTTGTGACTGGTGGGCGATGTGTCTGTGTGCAAACACCAGGTACATTGTCTTTTGAATGGTGCGGGTGCTGTATTGTATGTACTTGAGCAAGGCAATGGTACCTGTCAGGACATGGAAATAATAATCCTGTCATTTAATGCCATGGGGTGTTGCTCAGTGAGTAGCATAGCATGTGTTTAGCATGCACCACTGTATCATCCCTAGCACAAAAAAAAGGAAGAGAGGGAAGAGTGACCAAGCTTTATCTCGGAAGAGGTTAATCAAACATACTCTCTAGGAAGGCCATATAAATGACAAAAGAAAAACTCTGATGAGCTTTTCCATCCCCTGTCATCTCAAGACTCTCCTGACAAAGGTTCCTGACATGAGAAGCAGTAGAAGGAACAACGGCCTGTTTGGGCGTCATCTCCCAGATGGACACATTATTGTTTCTGTAATTTTTATCTTCTGCCTCTGGACAGCTGTGTGTTCAAGGTTTGGTTGGCTCTTGTTTTTGTCATTGTTTGGGTTTTTTGTTTGTTTGTTTGTTTGTTTGTTTTAATAATTAGCATGGGACTGTGTGTTCCACGGTGCATGTGTGGAGGTCAGGGGCAACTCAGTAGAGCTGGCTCTTCCACTGTAAGAGACCCATTGGGCGGTGGTGGCGCACGCCTTTAACCCCAGCACTCAGGAGGCAGAGCCAGGTGGATCTCTGTGAGTTCGAGGCCAGCCTGGTCTACAGGGTGAGTTCCAGGAAAGGCACCAAAACTACAGAGAGAAACCCTGTCTCAAAGTCATCTGAGGAAGAAGCCTCAATTAAAAAATGACTCTAAGCCAGCTTTGGTGGTGCACGCCTTTAATCCCAGCACTCTGGGAGGCTAAAGGCAGGCGGGATCTCTGTGAGTTTGAGGCCAGGCTGTTCTACAGAGCTAGTTCCAGGAAAGCCAGGGCTACACAGAGAAACCCTGTCTCAAATAAATGAGTAAGTAAGTAAGTAAATAAAACATGGAAAAGCCCTGTTTGGGGGGAGGGGACACAAGAGGAAGAAGAGGAGGAGGAGGATGCTGATGGTGCCTCCAACCTGGCGGTAGTGGCATAGGCCTTTAATCCCAGCACTCAGGAAGCAGAGACAAGCGAGTCTCTGTGAGTTCCAGGACATCCAGGGGTAGCTACACAAAGAAACCCTGTCTCAAAGAAAGGAAGGGAGGGAGGGAGGGAGCGAGGGAGGGAGGGAGGGAGGGAGGGAGGGAGGGAGGGAGGGAAGGAAGGAAGGAAGGAAGGAAGGAAGGAAGGAAGGAAGGAAGGAAGGAAGGAAGGAAAAAACTTCCCTAAAATAGGACTGTAGACTAACCATGGATGGGGAAGGACCCAGTCCATTGTGGGTGTTGCCATCCCTGGTCTCCTAGGAGAGCAGGCTAAGAAAACCACATTGAGAAAGCCAGTAAATTTTGCACGAATCTTAAATATCTTTTAATTTAAAAAAAAAAACAAACAGAGCCAGATATTGGAGTAAATGCTGAAAGATCAGAGAGACAAAGGAAGAAGCCACTGCCATATCTCGCCTCACAAAC
Source organism: Peromyscus maniculatus bairdii (assembly GCF_049852395.1). Taxonomy (NCBI): domain Eukaryota; kingdom Metazoa; phylum Chordata; class Mammalia; order Rodentia; family Cricetidae; genus Peromyscus; species Peromyscus maniculatus. The sequence continues at coordinate 4,235,078 of NC_134852.1, forward strand.
TCCACAAATCCTCTTACTCAAAACCTCTGAGTCCTCAGCCAAAAAGGCTTTAGTTCCTGTCTCCTCCAGCCTTATATACCTTTCTCCACCCAGACATATTATTTCCTTCCTAGTGCTGGGATTAAAGGTGTGTGTGCCTCCCAAATACTGGTAGCAAAGGCATGAAATCTCAAGTGCTGGGATTAAAGGTGTGTGACACCACAGCCTGGCTCTGTTTCTCTCCTAGACTGGGTCAATCTCATGTATCCCAGCGTGGCCTTGAACTCACAGAGATCTAAACAGATCTCTGCCTCTGAAGTGCTAGGATTAAAGATGTGTGCCACCACTACCTGGCTTCTATGTTTAATCTAGTGGCTTGCTCTGTCCTCTGATCCTCAGGCAAGCTTTATTTGATACCCAATATATCACCACAAGTAAGCACCACCCCTCCCTAGCCTCTGCATCAGCGCTTGCAAACCTCCTCCAGGTTTCTGCCATTTGTGTTCCTGTCCTAACTTCCTTCTATGATGAGCAGTGATGTGGAAATGTAAGACCAATAAACCCTTTTCTCCCCAAGTTGCTTTGGTCATGGCGTTTTATCATAATAATGATAATCCTAACATGGGTGGGTGTGGTCCTCTAGGTGGCATACCACTGTATGTGCTCGAGTGTACGCATACATCTGTGTGTGTCCGTGTGTGCACGTGCATGTGTGTCTGTGTGTTCGCATGTGTGCGCAGACACGTATGTGTATGTGCGCGCGCGAGTGTATGAGTGCACGCTTGAATCTAAGTATCTTCTCCATTGCACAGTGCTTACCCAGCCAGAACTCCATGCGCATGCGTACTGTCCTGGGTTGAGGTCTCTGGGATTGCTTGGGTTGCCTGTGTAGGTGAATGCCCCCACCCCCTCCCGTGACGCACGCATGTGAGCATTACTTTCCCTTTGCTTGGCACTGATACGGCCAGCTGTTGCCTTGAAACTGCAGGGGCAGGGGGACACACCGAGTCTGTTTATACACTGCAGAAAAGGGCTGCAAGCAGCAAGGGCTGCATGTGCAGCCTCGAACCCTTATGGCAGTTCTATCTTGCTTCTGACGTGGGACACAGACGCAGTCTGTGGCACCACTGCTGAGGTATACCCAGGTAACAAGTGTGAGCCTAACACGACGCATTTGTCGCGACTGCTCCATAAGGAAGACGAGACTGGTGTCAGTGGTTTTGACAGGGACAAGAGTAGCTAGTCCAAGCATGTGCCTTGCGAAACTCTGACACCTGTAGGTCCTCCGCCTTTACCGTCTGAGCGCCGTTGAGCCCTAGGTAAAATGACCAAACAAAGGCGTCAGGACAGTTTCAGAGCTAGCATTGTGCGTAGTCTTCCTTTGTGGGGATGCAAAGATCCCTCATGCTACAGGTAGGAATATTAAAAACAGGTCCTCGAGTATCTGGGAAGTTCAGAGCCAACACAAGGTTTTACCAATAGCCTAAAAGTAGTTGAGCCTCGGGTATGTTTTCTGTTTTAACCTGTTCTCTGCAGAGGCGCTGTTTTCATCGTCGTCCATCCCACCCCGTCTTCAGGACAACCGAAGATGCTGTCTTCAGTAGGAAGGACTTTCAGGCATCTTAAAGGTAAAGGTGAGTTTCTCTTTTGATTAGAGAATTTTGCCTTATAGGTTTTAATTTGTCCTTTGAGGTGTTGATACCCATACTAAGAAGGGGGGAAAAAAGATGGTATTTCTTTATTTTGAAAATAATGCAAGTATCAAAGGAACCAATACGTGAGATCAAAGGTGCTGACATCACAAGACCAGTTGCAAAGAAGTATGCAGTCTTGTGACCCACCCACACTGTATCCATTTGGAGCAGTATTGGGTGACCTGCTTTAGTATATCTGCTTAAACAATAATAATAATATCCATTAAAACGTATTCAAGATGAGAGAGAATTTCAGACCTATTATTGGTTCCTCCTACCTGTTTTTGACCTTTTGAAAATTGGGTCATTATAAGGATAGAATGCATTAACATACTTATAACCCCAAGCATTTATTGGTACATACTATCTTGTCATCACATGAATAATGATAAGCGTGGATACTTATAAATCACGAGCAACATGCATATGAAGGGGAAAGTGATGGGTGCTAAGAAGTTCACAAAGAGAAAACAGCTTTGGATGGTCAAGAGCAATAACCTTTGCAGAGCATGGCAGTACATGGCTATAAGCTCAGCACAATGGAGCCTGGCCTGCAAAGCAAAATTCTGCTTCAAAAAATACAAATAAATCATTTGTGATGTCGCAGATATAATCCCAACACTTACGAGGTAGAGGCAGGAGAATCCGGTGTTCAAAGCCAACCTGGAAGAACTGTCTCTTTAAAAAAAGAAAAAAGGAAAGAAAAGAAAAAATTCAAAACATGTGTGTTTCTAGAGCAGCACATCCTCCTAAAATTTTGTATTAATTCACAAATGACTCCAAAGCTTAGTTTGTGAATGGAACCCAGAGCTGTGGGTCTGTCACAAAAAAAAAAAAAAAAAAAAAAAAAAAAAAAAAAAAAAACCCAGATGCAGCCTCTGAGCTGAATTTTTTACACAGAATGTCTCTGCCCCCTGGCTGTTCATAGAGAGGATGCATTTCTTCATGAATGCAGATATATAAGTGTTTCATGATGAAAACCAGCCTCCTAACATCTGACATTCATATCAATTATTTAGACAGTTTAAAGAACACAAACTTAAGAATCAAGAAGGGAAGCTGAGCCTGCTTGCTATGTATGCCTGCAATCCCAACAGTCTGGGAAGCTAAGGCCAGAGGATTGTCACAAGTCAGGGACGGAGAGCCTGTCAAAGAAAAATAAACAGGGGCAGCGATGGCACACACCTTTAATCCCAGCAGAGGGAGGCAGAGGCAGGAAGATCTCTGAATTTGAGGCCAGCCTGGTCTACAGAGCAAGTTCTGGAACAGACAAGGCTACACAGAGAAAGCCTGTCTTTAGATAGATAGATAGATAGATAGATAGATAGATAGATAGATAGATAGATAGATAGATAGATAGATAGATAGACAGACATTAAATGGGGCTGGAGATGTGGCTCAGTGATGGAGTACTTACCTAGCATGTACAAGGAACAAGATTTGAGCCCCGTAGCAAAGGAAAAAAAATTAATAAGCAGCTGTGTAAAATTCTTGATCTATTATAGTAACAGATATTAATCATTTCATATTGCCGATTGCTTTAGATAGATTACCTTAAATTTGGGACAGCCACATCTCATAATTTTTCTATTCCAGTTTTAGCAGGAAGGAAACCGACACTAGGAGGTTAGTAACTGTCACTCACTCTGACATTCAGCACAGCAGGAGTTCTAGCACATTACATGTTTGATCTCAGTCTCCAGGTCTGTTGTCCCTGTGTGATCCAAGCCCCTCACCCTGCATCATCGGGTTGGTGTTTACAGACTGCTCGGCCTCCGCCTAAGACAAAGCAAAGCATCTCCATCAGGTAAGATGGAGACTGTCTCTTGGGATCTGGCAGCAAAGGCCCAATGTTTGGAGACAAGGCCAGATTCTTTACCGCATCCCAGACTTCTCCCAGACATACTCCAAGCAGGGAACTGTCTTCGAGACAAACCCCTGCCCCCCCCCCAAAAAAAGTAAAATGCCTCCTCTTGATTTTTATCCAGAAGCATCTTAATCTCTCTCTCACTGTGCTTGTGTATAGATTGGGATGTGGCAGTGAAAACTGGAAGTCACTTGAGAAGCCAGTTGCCACTGGTTTAGTTATTCACTTTTTCCTGCAGTTCTCAGACTTCGTGTTTACTGTGGAAGAAGCCCCAAGATGGCCAACAAAGCCTTGAGTTCTGGAACCAAGGCCCGTGTAAGTGTGTGTTTCCTTCCTTCTTAAAATGTACTGGTCAGCAGCCACACTGGTGGAAACCCGTGAACTGTGGACTGACAGCTGTGGAGCCCCCATAGGGCTAGACTAGGCCCTCTGGATATGGCAGACAGTTCTTTAGCTTGAACTGTTGGGAGGGCCCCCAGGCAGGGGGATCGGGATCCGTCCCTGGTGCATGGGCGGACTTTTTGGAGCCCAGTGCCTAGGGTGTGACACCTTGCACAGCCTTGGTGCAGCGGGGAAGGGCTTGGACCTGCCTCAGCTGAGTATGCCAGGCTCTGCTGACTCCCCATGGGAGACCTTGACTTGGAAAATGTGGGGGTGGGGTGGGTGGGGGAAAGCTGGGGGATGAGTAGAGGGAAGGGGGGAAATCTGTGGTTGGTATGTAAAGTGAATAGAAAATTTCTTAATAATGAAAAAATGATAAAAAAAAATGTACTGGTCAGATATGGGGACATTGCTATGAATACCCAGAGCTAAGCAAGCCTTTTCTACTTAGCTACCCCCTGATTTTCCCTATGCCAGTGAATCATGGTCCCATATAAGCTGGTTACTCAATCACTGAATTATTGAGAGTCTCCTGTGTGCTCAGTTTCTTTTTGGTCCAGAGTAATATTATAACAATGAAGGAACAAAATCCCTTGGGCAAAATATTGGCCTCTCTGTGGCCTGAAAAGTTGGACATGCCAGTCCCATTGGACCATAAGAGAAAGCATTGTTCATCTCTACTGACTGGTCTTGTGTTCTGGGTAGGTAAGAAGGAATATGTCCGGTGATCTTCATCTTAGTATATGCTGACATACAAGCTTTGCTAGGTTTCTCAAGTTGACACTGTGTTTAATAGAGTTGTAACCTTGCCATAGAAACCAGGAGATACATTTTGTTGTTGGATGGGCCTGCCAGACCGCCATATGATGCTTAGTCATTTGGTACCAGTGTCCTCTGCATCAGGAACAGGAGAAAGGAAGAACTGACAGTTGTCTCAGTCAGCCAGGTGTATGACTCCAAGAGGTTTAAATCTCATTAGCCTGACTATGTGATAAGATTTTTTGATACTTCTGTTGTTATAAAGGGAGACTGCTCAGTGACTTGAACATTCAGAACACCCAAATATGCAGAGCCTAAAATAAAAAATCTTGAGGCCATCTTGGTCTATATATCAAGTTCCAGGACAGCCAGGACTACATAGAGAGACATACCTCCCACCTCCTAAAAAAAAGAATGTTGTAAAGCCAGACATAATGGCACACGCCTTTAATCCCAGAACTCAGGAGGAAGAAGCAGGTGGATCTCTGAGTTCGAGGCCAGCCTGGTCTACAGAGTGAGTTGCAGGCTAGCCAGAGCTATACAGAGAAACCCTGTCTTGAAAAAACAAAACTAATTAAATAATTTAAATTAACTAATTTAAAAAAATAAAAGATCTTAAAAAGCACATTTTTTTCCTTAAGAACAAAGAGAGAGGGTCTAGAGAAATGACTCAGTGGTTGAGAGCCCTGGCTGCTCTCCTAGAGGACTCAGCTTCAATTCCCAGCACCCACATGGCAGCTCCCAGCCATCTGTAACTCCAGTTCCAGAGGATTCCACAGCCTCTTCGGGCCTCCGTAAGTACCAGGCATATATGTGAGGCACAGACTCATATGCAAAATACCTATCTACATAAAATTAATTTTTTTTTTTTTTTTTTTTTTTTTTTTTTTTTTTTTGGTTTTTCGAGACAGGGTTTCTCTGTGTAGCTTTGCGCCTTTCCTGGAGCTCACTTGGTAGCCCAGGCTGGCCTCGAACTCACATAAAATTAATTTTTAAAAAAGAAGAAGAACAGAGAATATAGCTCACTGATAGAGTGCTGGCCTCCCATGCATGATTCAATCCCCTGAACTCCTGAACTCCAAGAGAAGGTGAGCCAGGGATGTAGCTCGATGAGATGAGATCGAGTGCTTACTTAGCACTTACGGGGCCCTGGGTTTGAGCTCCAGCATGGAGCGGGGAGGGAGACAGCAGCACCCGGGAGAGAGCGAGATCGCTCATCGTAAGATGCTTGCAGACAAGCCTGGTGACCTGAGTTTGATCCCCAGAACCCGTGTTGGAAAAAGTGAGAACCAACTCCCACAAGTCCCCTGAGCATACACAATAACACATGTACATGCACACAGATAAATAAAGAACCTTTAAAGAAAAATCATCTGGATGTAGTGGTGCACCTCTGCAATCTCAGTACTAGGAGGGCGTCTGAGGCAGGAAGATCATGAATTTCTTGTTTTGACTGGGCTACATGACAAGACCCTGTCTCAAAAAGCATAAATATATATATGGCCAGAAATGCCTCAGCAGGTAAAGGCACTTGCCACCAAAGTGCTAGACAAACTAAGTTTGATACTCAGAAACCACAAGAAACAGAAAGAACAACTTCTACAAGTCGTCTTGACCACCACATTGTAGGCATGTGTGTGCCCACATTCACAATTGGAATCACGATGAACTTAATTATTTTTAAGTAATAAAACAAAGATATCATAAGAACCTGCACCCATCGGTAACTGACCAAGCAGGCACTAACAGGTTGTGCTTGTGAACAAAAAGGAAGGTTTTTTCATCTTCTCCCTGGCAGATAGTTATCTGCACAGCCTTGGGCTCTGTAGTAACACAGCAGTGCTCAGCCTGGAACGTGGTGTTCTTGCTGCCATCCATCTTCAGCTAACACAGTGGCAGCCATCACCTCCTTCATCCTGAAGGTCTCTCCTGTCACCTCATCAGGTATATGTGGGTTTCTGTTTTCAGGATTTGGTGACATTCTCTGATGTGGCTATAGACTTCTCTCAGGTGGAGTGGGCCTGTCTGGACTCTGTGCAGAGGGACCTGTACTGGGATGTGATGCTGGAGAACTACAGTAACCTGATCTCCCTAGGTAAGCTGTATACTTCAGGTAACCTAGACTCTGCTCCCCGGAGTATCAGCATTGTCCTGTGATTCTCAGGACCATTTTCCAAGAGACCGTTGCCAGAGAAGGCATTGAACTGATCCGTGTGGAAGTGGACTTCCCAAGCCTTCATCTTCTCATCCAACAGTCATTGGCCCCTTTGGCTGCCCGCCCTTGTGATCATCTCTCTTCCCTCATGATCAAGGGGTAAAGTGGAATTCTGGATGTGTATAACCATCTTCAAGGAAGGTAGCCTTGTCTTTAGATGTTGTGTTTACATCCAAATTGCTGTTCACTTTTGGATTTTGAGGACCCACCTAAAGGGGAAACATCTCAATCGAGAGCTCTGATTTGCTGTTAAGTTAAACACCTTTGTGTTTAACAGAAAGTAAATTAGACACGGAATTTGTGTAAAGCCAAAATGAGGAGATTCCCATTGCTGGAACATTGTACCTGAAGTGAGATGGGAAGTTACAGTCCATGAACCATGTATTTGACGCTGGATGCACATGCCTGCAGTCCCGGCACTCCAGGGGCCAAGGCTGAAAGATTGTGAGTTTGAGGCCAACACATCAGGACCATGTCACAAAATAAAATAATACCAAGAAAGGCTAATGTTAGACCTACTGTATGCCATGCACTCTTTTTTTGTTTGTTTGTTTGTTTGTTTGTTTGTTTTCATTATTTGTTGTTTTTTTGTTTTGTTTTTGTTTTTCCAGATAGGGTTTCTCTGTGTAGCTCTGGCTGTCCTGGAACTCTCTCTGTAGACCAGGCTGGTCTTGAACTCACAGAAATCCGCCTGCCTCTGCCTCCCTGAGTGCTGGGATTAAAGGTGTGCACCACCACCGCCCAGCATGCCATGCACTCTTAAAAGCACAGTGTGTGTATGTGTACAGTTCATTCTCCCAAGCTTGTAAGTCATGACTCTTTCTGTCAGTGTAAGAAATAGTTATACTCAAGTACAAATGACTAGTCACAGGGAAGACAGAAACTGAACTTGCCAGGCATGGTGGCATACTACTGGATATGGTAGTTCACACAAATAATCCCAGCATTGGGAAACTGAAGCAGGAGGATTACCATCAGTCCCTGGGCTACTGAATAAACATACAATTCAAAGTTTATCTCACTCTCCCTCCTCCCCAGAACTGGAATCTGAAGATACACCTCAACTGACATGCCCAAGTCTCAGGGTTCCATCCCCAGAACCAGAAGCGTAATTCTGACAGTAATTCATGCATGCTGGCAGCCATCTTGCTCTGCTTAACTTGAGGGTAAGCAAATGTTTGAGACAGGGTGTTTTCCCAATCATCTGATTTCCTGTTTATTCCTTAAAGCTCTCTCTTTTATGAAGTCTTTATCAATCTCATTTTCAGTTTTCAGTGGCTATAACCTAACAGTTCCTGATTAGAAAAATCTGAGGCAGAGACACCTGTGATCCCGTTGCTTCAGAGACAGGCAAGAAGCTTAAAACTTGGAGTATGGCTAAATATCAAGACCCTATTAAATTTTTTGACCTTATAAATTTTTTCTTCAGGGGGCTGACAAGATGGTTCAGTGGGTAGAGACACTTGTTGCCAAGCCTGACAGTTTTAAGTTCAATCTCAAGTACTTACATGGTTAAGGGACGGGACCAACTGCCCCAGGTTGTCCTCTGACCTCCACTCATGGACTGTAGCACATGTGTGTGTCTCACATACACACACTCAGCCAATCAATATAAAAACCATTGTTTTTCTTTCATCTCTGTATTATAGAGCATTGATCCTTTCTTTGTAGTAAGAGCATTATCTTAAAATATGTGAAAGCAGGGCTGGAGAGATGGCTCAGAGGTTAAGAGCACTGGCTGTTCTTCCAGAGGTCCTGAGTTCAATTCCCAGCAACCACATGGTGGCTCACAACCATCTGTAATGAGATCTGGTGCCCTCTTCTGGTCTGCAGGGATGTGTGCAGGCAGAACACTGTATACATAATAAATAAATAAATAAATAAATAAATAAATAAATAAATAAATAAATAAATAAATAAATAAATAAATCTTTAAAAAAAAAGAAAAGAAAAAAAGAAACATGTGAAAGCTGGGCAGCATGGCATATTCCTTCAACACCGACACTTAAGAGACAGGGACAGATATCAAGACCTCAAGGTCAGCCTTAGCCACATCACAAGTTTAAGGCCAGCTTGGGCAACTTAAGATATTAAAAATAAAAAAATAAAAATAAAAAAACAGTGTTGTAAATCTATGTTTCTTTACAGTGGCTGTACTAGAACTTAATCCTCCTCTTTACCTAATACTTTGTTATCTACTAACCAACCTCCCCTAATCCCTACTCCTTAGCCTACTAGTTTGGGGAACTGGTATTCTACTACCTGCTACTTTTTTCTCTTTTAAGCAGGTTCCCCTGGCCAGCCTGGTACTCACTATGTAGCCCAGGCTAGCCTCAAAGTTGTGATGCCCTCATGTCTTGGTCTTCTAAGTGTCTCAGTTACAGGTGAAGCCACTATACCCAGATTCTACCCTCTACTACAGCAATCAAGGTCCCACTGATTGTTCTGGAACTCACTCTGTAGACCAGGCTGGCCTCAAACTCAGAAAGATCTACCTGCCTCTGCCTCCCAAGTGCTGGGATTAAAGGCGTGCACCACCACTACCACCACCCAGCAGGATGAGCTTTTTTACATTCCCTATTAATACATGAAGTGTTTGTTTTTCTGCTCCTGGCTTATTTCACTTAACATAATGTCCTGCAGGCTTATCCATGCCGCCCCAAGTGTGTATTCTCCCCTGAGCCGCCAGCAGTTCAGTGTTTAGTTTCCTTGGACTTTCTAAGCATGTCATCTCACACCTACAGCATACATTGTATCGTGTTTGCTTTTAAGACATTTCTGCCCTCTTAACAGAGAATCTCTAGAGCAGCAGTCAGCGTCCTTTCCCATTTGGCTTTAGCACGACTGCCCATTGTGTTCTCTCACTAACAAGCTGTGGCCCGAGAACATCAATGCTGCTGGGGAAGCTTTTGAATCGTGGTTAGTTTTAGCTTCTGATTTTCCCTTTCAAAGAAACAAATGAGGGCTGGAGAAATAGCCCAACAGTTCAGAGCACTTGCTCTTCTTACAGAAGACCCTGGTTTGGTTCCCAGCACTCTCATCATGGCTCACAACCATCTGTAACTCCAGTTCTAAGGGATCAATGCCTTCTTCTGACCCCCACTGACAGCAGGCATGAATGTAGTGAACATACAGAAATGCAGTCAAAATATGCATACACGTAAAATAAAATAAACATTTTTTCTTAATGTCATTTTTCTTCCAGATGGGAAATTATCAAAAGGGGCGAACATTTTAGCTATTAGAAGAAGCATTTATGGACTGAGCTCTTGCAAAAGGAATCCAAGTGACAAAAGTATATCTCCTCACCCTGACGGGATTGGTGAAGGTGAGTGTGAGCAACCGCAGGGCTCTGAAGAGGAAAATGTCAATGATGTAACACACAGGACTAGAAAAGCAACCACTGAGAGAGAAACCTGTTAGTTATTTAGCCGCGTTGTGCTCTTACCCTGCAAGGAAGTGTCACGAAACACGACAGAATCCGCTTATAAGAGTTTATTAGAGATAAAGGGATAGAGAGTGCGCAGGCCTGTGGGAGAGACATGTGCATGGAGAAGAAGAAGGAACCGGGAACATGGCGCTCAGTTTTTAAACTGGCTGGGCGTGGCCAGGTCACATTACTACTCCACTCGTGTGCGTAGATCACATGGCCACGTTGCGCGCTTACGTGGCCATGAAACGTCACGGATCCTGGTTACGCGAGACGCCTTGACCTGGAAATGGCTATCTTGACCTGGAACTGGCTAGGCAGAGGTGTCTAGGTCCGCCGGGTATCCTGGTTACGAGAGACATCCTGACCCGGAAATGCCTATCCTGACCTGGAATTGGCTAGGCGGAAGTGTCTGCCGGGTATATGCGACCATGGGGGCGTGTTGTGAACCCTTCAAAAGCACACCTACAACATAAGTGAGACCTCAAAAGGAGAGCTCCTTCTTAGGTCAGGAATGTGGGAAAGCCTTTAGTCGCAGGTATCATCTTAGACAGCATCAGAAAATTCACACTGGCAAGAAGCTCTATGAGTATAAAGACTATAAGAAAGCCTTTCACTGGTGGAATCAGCTTACTCAACACCAGAAAATTCACACTGGAGAGAAGCCTTATGAATGTAACAACTGTGGAAAAGCCTTTCGCTGGAGTTCGAGCCTTGTTGTTCATAGGAGAATTCACACTGGTGAAAAACCATACTTATGTAAAAACTGTGGGGAAACCTTTAGATATGGCTACAAACTCACTCGGCATCAAGGGCTTCATACTGGGGAGAAAGACTGTGAGTGTAAAGAATGTGGGAAGACTTTTAGTCATCTCTATAAATGTATGCAGCACAAGAGAATTCACAGTGGTGATAAGCCCTATGAATGTAAAGACTGTGAGAAGGTCTTTATTTGTAGTTCCAGCCTCATTCAGCATAAGAGAATCCACACAGGTGAGAAACCTTTTGAATGCCAAGAGTGTGGGAAGTCCTTCACTAGAGCCAATTACCTCACTCAGCACCAGAAGATTCACACTGGGGAGAAACCGCATGAGTGTAAGGAATGTAGGAGGGCCTTTCGCTGGGTTTCAAGCCTTATTAAACATGAAAGAATTCATTCAGGTGAGAAGCCCTATAAATGTACAGAATGTGGTAAGGGCTTTAATTATGGCTATCACCTCACCCAACATGAGAGAATTCACACTGGTGAAACACCTTATAAATATAAGGAGTGTGGGAAGACCTTTATATATGGATCAAACCTTCTTAAACTTGAGAGAATTCACACAGGAGAGAAACCCCACAAATGTAAGGGATGTGGGAAGGCCTTTAGTTACGGCTACCAGCTTAAACAGTATGAGAAAACTCACATGGAAAAACTGTGTAAAGAGTGTGGAAAGATTTACAATAATATAAACCATGTCAAAGAACATCAGAAGACTCACACACATTGGAAACATTGACTATAAAGAGCAAACCAAGGCCTCTCGCCTTCATTCATTCTTTCCTTGGTGATTAATTTATCTTAAGAAAGTCTTCGTGGTCACTTGCCTATTTGTAGAATATCAGAAGGCATACTAGAGGTGAATTTGAGAGAGTGTAAAAGTCACTTTTCTTAATGATCATATTCTTTCCATATTGGTGTTTTTACTGAATAAGTTGGTTGAGTAAACCTACAAAAGCCAACCAATACCATTCTACCTTTTATTACATTTCAGGTTCATTCTAGGGGGCAACCCTGCTCATGTGACATTTGTGGCAAAGCCTTTAGTCTTGGCATATACTGTACCAGCTAGCATCACCATTCCACCTCTTTGCTCTCTGTGAGACACTCATAAGCTGCTCCTTACCCCTGATAAATCCATCATACACTGAAGGAGATCAATTGAAAATGCACTTAAGACACTTTACCAGCCAAACACCACAGCTTAACCCAGCCTGTCTCAAATGTGCTCAGATCATGTCCTTTATCTTACACTGGGCAAAAGCGTCTAACACAAAGTCTATTCAGTAATAAAATACTGAGTATCTCCCATAATTTCTTGACTAGTAGCCAGGTATGGTAGCACATGCCTGTAATCTCAAGAGGCTGAGATGGGAAGATTGAAAGTTCAAGGCTAGCCTGAGCAACATACCAGATTCCAGACTAGCCTACATAGCATGACCCTGTCTCAAAAAAAAAATTTTGGAATATTTGTTAAAAGTGAAACTCAGTGGTGTATTGGGTATGTTTTCACATCATTGTGATGTTGAAGAATCTATGGTTATATAGGTATACCTTCACAACATCATTCAAAAATGAGTGGTTGTGTTGAGTACACTTTTACAGAGTTGAAAAATGAGTAGTTATATTGAATACATTTTCATGCCATTGTAGAGTTGAAAAATCAAGTGGTCCTATGGCTTCATTTTTGCACTGTCATAAAGTGGAAAAAGCAGTTATATTTAGCATACTATCATGCCATTGTAAAGCTGAAAAAAACAGTTGCTTATTGGTTGTGCTTTCATAGAATTGACAACATCAGTGATTGTACCAGGCATGCTTTTGCAAAACTGAAAAAATCAGTATTTGCATTGAATATGCTTTCACACCATCGCAAAGTTGAAAAATCAGTAGTTGTGTGGACACACTTTCCCACTATTATGATTTGAAAAGACTAAGGTCTGGATAGCTTTTGTGCCATCATAAAGTTAAAAACTATGAGCTAAAACTCCCATAAATCAAGACTGTGTTTGTAAAATGTCTGTTCTGTACATTCCCTGTACATAAGGATAATCACTGTGGAAATTAAATGGTCCATGTAAACTCCTTGGGACTGTCTCGGGAGACTGTCAACTCCCTAAATATTGCCTCTTACTGTTCTTGTGGTCACCCATTAGTGTTGCTGTCATGAGCCATTCCAGGAAAACCTCCTGTGGGTTCCATGAGAACTTTACAGAGATGGCATAAGGAATGACTCTTGCCATCTTGGATTAAGCAGTGGTTTCTTAGTGCACAGGCCACACTGAATGAGAAAGGTCATTTGCCTTCATCAGAATACAGTCTGTTGATGAAGAAGAGCAAAGGTGAAGAGCAGGATGGGGCAGTACTTCATTTACACCGATTGGCAGACTCACAGAGGCATCAGAAATCCCCAAAGTCAACAGAGACTCAGAGGTGATGCAAGTCAGAGATCATCAGGTGACCAATAAGTAAATGGAAATGTATCCTACCTCATTCCTCAGCAAGGAAACGCAAAGGAAAACCACTATGGGGTGTCAGGAGTCATCAGAATTCCTAACATTAAAATGAGAAAATCTGTCAGCTATCTTTCCATATAAGTAAGTGAGGTATGATGGATGTTACTCTGGTTCAATCATTCTCTACTGTGTGCATATAAAACATCACAGTGTCCTCTACAAATGTAATATACAAAGTAAAAACTGCTGGGCAGTGGTGGTACACACCTTTAATTCCAGCACTTGGGAGCAGAGGCAGGCAGATCTCTGTGAGTTCGAGGCCCACGGCACAAAGCTACACAGAGAAACCCTGTCTTGAAAACCAAAAGGGGGGGGGGAGTTAAAAACTAAATGTAACACAATTATTTATCCATTAAAAATGATAAATAAAATTTTAAAAAGTTAATGTGGACTGGACTTGTGTGGTCAGATGAACTGTGAGTTAATAGAGCCAGTGAACATTCCACAGGGAGCAGGGAGATGAAAGCACTTCTTTGTCTTAGTGAGGGGACCATGACCCACATGACTCCTGGAGTCCTATGGGGTCGTAGGGAGCAGAGATGGGAACTAAGCCTTCTTATGAGAGGTCTAGGGTGAGAGGAGGACTATTTGGGGGGAAAGCCTGGAACTAAGGGGACTGAGTTTAATATGTATGGAACTAAAGTTAGAGCTTCTGGAGCCTGAGAAGGAATGAATAATGTTTTGTTGATGCCCATGGTGGGGGCCTGTCCCTTTCTGAATAGAGACAGAGGAGAAGTGGGGGAGGGAGCAGGGATGGAGGAACAGGGAGACAGGAGGGAGGGGAAACTTCAAATGGGGTGTAAAATAAAATAAATGAAAAAAATTAATTAATGAAAGAAAAATGAAATGGATAGAGCTCAAGGCCAAGTGCCAGTAGGTAAAAATAGATAGGTAGATAGGTAGATAGGTAGGTAGGTAGGTAGGTAGATAGATAGATAGATAGATAGATAGATAGATAGATAGATAGATAGATAGATAGATAGATAGATAAATGAATGAATAAATCAAATAAATAAATAAATAAATAAATAAATAAATAAATAAATAAATAAATAAATAAACAAACAAATAAAAAATAAATCTGGGAATGGTTCAAATGTTCAAAGTTCCCTTGAAGATTCTAGATGCAGTTCCAGGACTTCATTAGGGGACAATGATGTACCTGAGGCCCAAGACTGTCTTATGGAACTTGGTAAAGGACCCAAAATCTAGGGTTGAAGAAAGGGATATGTTTGACTTACATCAGTGTTATATCTCATCTAAGGTTTTTCATTATTGTGTTACATGTGTATTGATGATAGGTTGATAATTTTGATAACCGCTCTCTGGGCGGTGGTGGCACACACCTTTAATCCCAGCACTAGGGAGGCAGAAGCAGGAGACTCTCTGTGAGTTCAAGGACAGCTAAGGCTACAAAAAGAAACCCTGTCTCAAAAACCAAAAAATAATAATTTTGAGTCCTCTAGACATGTTCACAATGCCAGACTCACATTTCAGGAGCAGCCTTCCTCCTGCACTAGGATTCATGCTCAAATATCCCCGTAGATGCTATGCTCCTTATTGCCCACTTCTGAATACATCATGCCAATATCAGAAGGGACCCAGAACTCCCTCCCCCTTACCAAGAGAGGTGGGCATTCCCTTCTCCACCATTGCTTTGTAAACAGGATGGGATAAAAAAAGGAAGAGGAGAATGAAGTGAGAGAAGGAGGGTCAGAGAAATCAGCAATAAGAAAGTGAGGACCGTGGTGCAGAGAACACTGAGAAATGGAAGGCCATGCAGAGAGGCAGTGTGGGTAGAGAATGGAAGACCATGCACAGAGGCAGTGTGGGTAGAGAATGGAAGGCCATGCACAGAGACAGTGTGGGTAGGGTCTAGATGAGAATGTGACACAAGAACACAGCATGGGATGACTGATAGTTGTTCCTCCATGCTTGACTTTTATATGAATTCTAGGGATCAGCCAGGCATAGTGGCCCGTGCCTTTTAATCCCAGTACTTGGGAGGCAGAGGCAGGTGGGTCTCTGTGAGTTTGTGTTCTTCATAGTGAGTTCCAGGACAGCCAGGGCTACATACTGAGACCCTGTCTCGATAGATAGATAGATAGATAGATGGATGGATGGATGGATGGATGGATGGATGGATGGGTGGGTGGGTGGGTGGGTGGATGGACGGACGGACGGACAGATAATTGCTGGGACTCTGAACTTGGGGCCTCGTGCCTGTGTGGCAAGCACTTTACCAACTGAGCCATCTATCCTCTGGACCCCTTTTTGTAACCGGGTCTCACTACCTAGTCTAAGCTGGCCTTGAACTCATGGCATCCTCCTGCCTTAGCCTACCGAGTTCCGAGATGATGGGCACGTGCCACCACAGCCCGCTTTCCGTTGACTCTCATCACGGGAATGCAGCTCAGTGAGAGAGCAGTTATATAGAAGGTACAAGGCTCTGGCTTCAATGCTCATCATGGCGGAAAAAAGTACAAGTTTTGATAAAGCATGTAGTGAATGCTGTGTTTTCATCCAGTCTAACAGTCCCTATATGATACTTTGGTTCTTTATTTACGTATGTGTGTGCCTGAGTGTATTTACAAACACCACATGTTTGCAGCAGCCTGCAAGGGCCAGATGTTGTTGGATCTCCTAGAACTGGGGTTACAGACCACCAAAACACCATGTGGATGCTGGGAATCAAAGCCAGGTATTCTGCAAGAACATCATGTTTAATGGCAGAGCCATCTCTCCAGAACTTACATGTTGTTTTTGTTTTGCTTGTTTGATATGATCTACATCACCATATGGGCTGAGCCGGCCTCAAACTTGTGATCCTTCTACCTAAAATATGTTACAGGTATATGCCACCCTATTTAGCCAGACTCTGGATTTTGTTCTTAAGAATTGTTTGTTTATTTAATGTATATGAGTGCTCTATCTGCATGTACAACTTTATGCCAGAAGAGAGCATTAGATCCTACTACACAGGGTTGTGAGCCACCATGTGGTTGCCGGGAACTGAACTCAGGGTCTCTGGAAGAGCAGCCAGTGCTCTTAACTGATCAGCCATCTCTCCAGCCCCAGACTCTGGATCATAATAGAAATTAAGCATGAAAAGATATATCTAAAGCCAGGCATGGTGGCAAATACCTTTAATACCAGCACTCAGAAGCCGGATCTCTGTGAGTTCGAGGCCAGCCTGGTCTACAGAGGGAGTTCCAGGCCAGCCAGGGCTACACAGAGAAACCCTGTCTTGAAAAAACAAAGTACATCTAGCTGGGTGTGGTGGCATACCCTGTAATCAGCACTCAAGAGATGGCAGGAACTGACCTACTCTGGTGATGGGATGGCCAGACACCCTGATAGTTGTGCCATAAACTGTGGTGATATTTTATTTGTACTGAAATGTTATTTTAATTTTATGTTAATAAATAAAGTTGCCCTGGGGTCAGAGCTATTAGAGCCATAGTAAGAGCGTGGTGGTTAGAAGAGCTAGGTAGATTTCTGTGTGTTCAGGGATACAGCCAGTATTGGAGACATACGCCTTTAAGACCTGGAGGGCGGTACTTACAGGCAGTGATGAGGCAGTCATGTGGTTGGGTTTACAACCAATGAGAAGGCAGAACAGAAAGATTATTTAAACAGGGACACAGGAAGTACCTCCCTCTCTCGGGGAAGCTAGGAGCACTGCAGGAGGTAAGATTTTATCTCTGAGCTCTGACCTCTCGGCTTTTCTCTTTTACCTTGGCTCTGTGTTTCTTATTTTAATAATACGATTGGTTACATCTACATCTGGCGCCCAACGTGACAAGAATCCATTAAAAACTGCTTGGGGCCGGCTCCCTAGCCGGAGCAGCCGGCTCCCTAGCCCCAGCCCAGGTCTGCTTGGGCTCAGGCCGGACTGTGAGCTGCTTGCTTAAAGCCAGTGCTACAAACAGCTCAGGCCTGCCCTGCTAAACAGGGCCCCTGGCAGTAAAGCCAAGCCTTGACTCGGCTCAGAGGGAACAAGTGGCTGGCTTTAAGCTTTAGCCGGCTACCCCTTCGCTTTCACTTTCACTTTCACTTTCACTTTCGCTTTTGCTTTCTCTCTTGCTTTCTCTCTGTCTCTCTGTTTCTCTCTCTCTCTCTCTCTCTCTCTCTCTCTCTCTCTCTCTCTCTCTCTCTCTCTCTGGATTTACACCTAGGACTCTAGGTGGCTGTTTTGAAATTCGCTCGGATTTCTACTGTTCTACGCAGATTTGGTAAGTCATAAAGGAAACTATTTAAAAGACAAATTTTTTCCACATTTAAAAAAATGGGTTTCCTGTGTACATTGAAAAAAATTGGGTTTTGTTTCAAATTTTAGGCAGTCTGACAATGGAACAACTATATGAAAAGATTAGTATTATGGGAATTATGCAGTTAATCACCATGCTTATTCTCATTTTACTATTTAAAAAGATAGTCGATTTAAGTGCCAGGATAACAGCTTTAGAAAAACCTGTTAATTTTAACAGTGAAGTTGGTTCAAGTTTGGATCATAAGGTTACAGAAAGAAAGCCTGTTTTCACACAATCATCCTTAATTTATCCTGTAACCGTACAGCAGATGCCTGATCAAATGGCTACACAAAATATCTGGGCTCCAATTGAACTGATGGATTTTAAAAGGTTTAAGGAGGCAATAGTATCTTATGGCATGCATTCCCCATATGTAAAGCAAATGTTAAACTCTTGGTCAACATATAATAGGATTATACCACAGGACTGGCGGGACCTTGCACAAGCTGTTCTGGAACCCAGCCAGAGAATTCAATTTCTGACTTGGTTTAAGGAGGAAGCTAGAAACGTAGAAACACAATGGAGGGATAAAGGAATACAAGTTTGTCAGGATCAGCTTATTGGAGAAGGCCAATATGCTTCAATACAAACACAATGTTTATATGATGTTCAAACCGTAATTTTATGTCGAATGGCAGCCTTGAATGCATGGGACAGAGTTGATGAACCAGGAAAAAAACATGAGTCATTCACAAAGGTTATGCAAGGCCCTAAAGAATCTTTCACAGATTTTTTAGAAAGACTGGCTTCAGCAGTAAACAGAATGGTCTCAGGATCAGAAGCTAGTAAGACAATAATTGAAGCTTTGGCATTTGAGAATGCGAATGCAGCATGCAAAAGAATAATCAGGCCGTTAAGGGCAAGATCTGCACCTTTGGAAGATTGGATTAGAGAAACAATTAATGTTGAGGTTGATGAGCATGATACGTGGGTAGGAGAAGTAATTTCAAAAGGTTTGAGGAGTGTTAGATGTTTTGGGTGTGGAAAGCAAGGACATTTTAAAAGGGACTGTAAACAGGTCAATCCTAGAAGCAATGTTTCTTCAAGGAACAATGGCAACAGAATGCCCCTTCCTTCTGGAGTATGCAGAAGGTGTGGTAAGGGAAAACACTGGACCAACGAATGTAGATCAACAAAGGACAGACAGGGTAATCCTTTGCCTCAGTTTTCGGGAAACTCCCGGAGGGGCCTCATGCAGGCCCCCATAGCAAAACCAGTTCAAACCTTTCCTGCAGCTGTAGAGGAAATCCCTGCTCTGAGCGATTAAATAACCAAATGACTATTGGAATAAATCAGGCTGGTCAGGATGATGAAAAAGAGAGAATAGAAAATTCAGGAGAAAACATAAAGAAAATTTTTTGGCAAACTTCTATTAATGAACAGAGACCAAAATTAACGATAAAAATAAATGGTGTTTTGTTGTCTGGTCTGGTAGACACAGGTGCGGACATTACCATAATTGCACCAGAATTTTGGCATCCAGCTTGGCCTCTTCAGGAGGTAAACATTCAACTGTTAGGAATTGGGACATTATCTGGAGTGAAACAGAGTGCAAGATGGCTGAAATGTATAGGTCCAGAAGGACAGAGAGGAAAATTAAAACCATATGTCGCTAACATAGCTATGAACCTGTGGGGTCGAGACTTGTTGCAACAATGGAATACTCAGATTAAAATCCCTCCAATCTCAGAAACAAATCATAAACTAGCACATGTTTCTGAGAGAAATATTAAAAGGCATTATTTTGAGTGGTCACCAGCCATCCATATTATACAGGAACAGGGCACAACAACTGATAATCTTCCAAAAATACCAACAGCTCTACCTTTAAAATGGTTAACAGACAAGCCTGTATGGGTTCAGCAATGGCCTTTAACAACAGAGAAACTCCAGGCTTTAGAAGAGCTGGTAGAAGAACAGTTAAATGCTCAGCATATTGAACAGTCAACCAGCCCTTGGAATTCTCCTGTATTTGTTATTAAAAAGAAATCTGGTAAATGGAGAATGGTAACAGACCTTAGAGCAATGAACAAAGTAATTCAGCCGATGGGCTCTCTACAATCTGGAATTCCTTTGCCTACTCTGTTACCAAAAGGATGGCCTCTCATAGTTATTGATTTAAAAGACTGTTTCTTTTCAATACCCTTACAAGAAAAAGACAGAAAGATTTGCTTTCACAGTGCCTACTTATAATAATTCTCAACCGGTTAAAAGATTTCAATGGAGGGTCCTCCCACAGGGAATGTTAAATAGCCCAACTCTGTGCCAATATTTTGTACAACAGCCATTGGAAGTGATACGTAAAAAATTTCCTAAATCTATAATTTATCATTATATGGATGATATTTTACTAGCTGACTCAAATGCAGATACTTTAGAAAGAATGTTTGAAGAAGTAAAGAAAATTTTGCCTTGCTGGGGATTACAAATTGCTCCTAAAAAAATACAAAGAGGAGATTCTATTAATTATTTAGGATATAAAATAGAGCTACAAAAAATTAGACCCCAAAAGGTACAAATTAGGAGAGATAGACTACAGACTCTTAATGACTTTCAAAGATTATTTGGAGATATTTCTCATCTACGAACTATTGTTGGGGTAAAAAATGATGAACTGACTAATTTGTTCAAAACCTTAGAAGGTGACAAGGACTTAAATAGTCCAAGAGAATTATCACCTGAAGCTGAGAAAGAATTGGCCTTGGTAGAAAAGAAAGTACATGAAGGGCACGTGGATCGTATTGATCCAAAGCTGGATTGCATTTTGGTTA
This sequence comes from Peromyscus maniculatus bairdii, assembly GCF_049852395.1. NCBI lineage: Eukaryota > Metazoa > Chordata > Mammalia > Rodentia > Cricetidae > Peromyscus > Peromyscus maniculatus. The sequence continues at coordinate 4,255,766 of NC_134852.1, forward strand.
TTTTACCCTCTAGGCATTCCCCTACTGGAATATTAATGCAGAGGGAAGATATTATATTGGAATGGATATTTTTACCAAATAAACCAAATAAAAAATTAAAAACTTATGGGGAAAAAATCTCTGACTTGATTTGGAAAGGAAAATTGAGACTTCGTCAATTAGCAGGAATAGACCCAGCAGAAATTGTCGTACCTTTAACTAAGGAGGACATTGAAAAATTATGGACAGAAAGTGAACCTTGGCAAAGAGCTTGCAGTAATTTTTTGAGAGAAATTAACAGCAAATATCCCAAAAACAACAGAATTGATTTTATAAAGAGAGCTGATTGGATCTTGCCTCGAATTGTACGGCAAAAACCCATATCTGGAGTTCGTACATTTTATACAGATGCCAACAAACAAGGAAAGGCAGGTTACAAATCAAAAAATTTAAGTAAAGTGGTACAAAGTCCTTATAATTCAGTGCAAAAATCAGAATTGTATGCTATTCTGTTGGTATTAATGGATTTTTCAGAACCTCTCAACATAGTAACTGACTCTCAGTATGCTGAAAGAGTGGTATTACATATTGAGACTGCAGAATTTATCCCTGATGCTTCAGAATTAACTTCACTATTTATTCAATTACAAGATACAATCAGGAAAAGGAGTCATCCTTTATATATAACTCACATCCGATCTCATACTGGTCTGCCAGGCCCTCTAGCACAAGGCAATGATGAGATTGATAAATTATTGATAGGAAATGTGCTGGAGGCCTCAGAATTTCATAAAAAACATCATGTCAATAGTAAAGGCTTAAAAAAGGATTTTCCCATAACCTGGCAACAAGCCAAAGAAATAGTAAAGAAATGTCCTACTTGTTCCTTCTATAATCAAACACCATTACCAGCAGGATGTAACCCAAAGGGTACTCAGAGGAATGAAATCTGACAGATGGACGTGTTTCACTTTGCAGAATTTGGAAAACTAAAATATGTACACCACACTATCGATACTTATTCAGGATTTCAATGGGCAACTGCTTTGAGTTCTGAAAAAGCTGATTCTGTAATCACTCATTTGCTAGAAGTTATGGCCATTATGGGTATACCTGCACAAATCAAAACTGACAATGCTCCATCATATGTCTCTGTTAAAATGAAACAGTTTTTTGCTTATTACAATATAAAGCATATTACAGGTATACCACATAATCCTACAGGTCAAGCAGTTATAGAAAGATCAAACAGAACTCTAAAGGATATGTTAAATAAACAGAAAGGAGTAACAAAAACCCCCAGAAATAGACTGCATAATGCTCTATTAACTTTGAATTTTCTGAATGCCAATGAGAAAGGAACAACAGCTGCAGAGAGACATTGGGTAATAGAAAAAACTACAGAATTAAATCAGCCTATATACTTTAAGGATGTGCTGACCTCAGAATGGAAACCAGGGTATGTATTACGTTGGGGACGAGGTTTTGCTTTTGTTTCTACAGGAGAAGATAAGCTGTGGATACCATCAAAATTGATAAAGGTTCGATTTGAACAAGAAAAACCTCTTAATTAGAGGTGATAGTTCATCAATCAGCATGAACATCCAATTTAAACTAACTTGTACCTGTAACACATGTCTTTTCATTTAATCAGATAATAACTTGCCAAAAAGGAACATCCCCAAAATTAGTCTTGGGGGAAGGTTTTTGTTTTTGTCTTTTAGGAGAATGAAGGTTAAGGAATCTGAAGGACACAAGACAAATGAGACAACTGAAGAAAAGGGACAAATCATCTATCCCAGGAAACAGAGTATATGGGAGTATATGGCATATGGGTATATATTATCTAAAAAATTTTATGTCTTCTTAAATGTTTGTTTCTGCTTTTCTCTAAAGATTTAACACTATTGGTCTTCTAATAGTCCCAGTTCAATTAAAATTTAAAGCTGACTTTGGAGTTGGAGAATGGCTCTCTCCTTCTTTAAACTCAAGCATGTTGTTAAAATGAAAATACAAACTCCCTGTATCATGACAGAATAAAAGAGCCATTTTCTGCTATGGGACAGGACAAAAGCCAAAATTAATTAAGGGACTATTCTATTACTAATCTCAACTCTTTGATTCTATTCTGATTCTTTAAACTTTTCTTAAAGTATAAATTTTATATCAAAATTTACAAGATTAATATATATATATTTTAAACTTTGTTAAGATATGAATGGTCATATAGAGTACTAACTAATTCTAGAAAAAAGGCTTCAGTTAGCTGCATATATATGTCTTTGTGTTCGAGTCTCTTATCAGTTTTCTGCAGGAAATCACGGCCAGGCCTAACATCAACTGAAGTCTCCGGAAAGAAGATGGGGCCCCACAACAACAACAACAACAACAATTCCACGTGGACAATAATAATATCACTAAGCTGACAAATATCATCTACAGATCAGCTTTGAACTACAAGGTGCTCAAAACAGTTTTGAGGTGACTAGCTGAGATGGTCCAGTCTCAAGGACTACTTGAGTGGGGACTTGGGATAGACCCTGAACTTTGGCTTTGTACACGGACTGGATGATAATGAAGGATGTGGTTGCCTTTCCTAGAATTTGACAATTAACCTAAATTTTTCTTTCAGGATAAAGATAACTTCACCCATACCCAGCAGGAAGCAATTTTAAGAATATGACACCCACATTGCCAAAGAAGTGGTGTGGGGCAGGTGGTTTTTTGGTTCTTTTAATGGGTTTTGGGTCTGGGATAATTTTCATTATTTAGGGGGGTAGGTTACAAGTTGTCAAGGGTTAGGAAAAAGGCTAAACAAAGGAGATTAGATTTAAGGTTTTTGTTTAAAAAAAAAAAAAGAAAGAAAGAAAAGAAAAGGACAATTACTAGTTTTAAATACTTTACATTATTACCAACTATTAGGATATAAAGAAATGAAAGTTAGTACTTAGACATTACAATAGAAATTGTAGTCATATTAGATACGTTTTAAAAATTGAGCAGATATGTTTTAGACAGGTCATCTTCAAACCCTTCAGAGATCTAACGAATATGGCATTTAAAATGTTTTAATAACTTAGAAATTTTTCTTTTTTGAGACATGTCAGCTCCTGGCAGTACCAGTCTACTTCAGAGAAAATATGGGCATTGAAGAAACTGCATATGGAGTTAATTTTCATTGTGGCAAGGGTTAGCCACTGGACAACAAAGTATCCTCAAATCAATAGGACAAAATGGACAGACAGAACACGAAACAAAGGACTACTGATTCTTGCCAAAACAAGTGTGGTTGTGGCTTTGTCAAAAGGCATCTTCTGAGGCCAGGACAATGTGGCACCATCCCTGAAGTCACCTTCACGGTCTGGAAGAGGTGCAGTGCCCTTTTCTTTGAGGGCAGCTGAACAGGCAGTGGGCCGATGGCTTCTGTTGTGCAATGGAACAGCGGCTGAGGGCTCACGCCTCTCAATAGTAGACTGGCATTTGATAGAGGGATGTGGAGAAGGGCATGCTTAGATGAAGCCATATATACACAGCCAAGAAGAATGGACAGCTGAATTCAAAAACCATCAACAATTTCCAGAATTTAAAATCCTGAATCATGACATGACACTAGTGGAATTCAGGTGTTTCTGGTACATGGACTGCTCTCACCCAGTGTGAGGTTGAACTGTTGACCTTGTGTGCAACCTACTTCACAAATGAGTCTGTCAGATACCATAAGCCTGTGGGCTGAAGATGATGCCCCAACACTGTGGAGAAACCTCAGGTGACTGTCCAGGCAGCTGGCTGTTTCTGTCAACTCACAAAATTTTTGGAAGTTGCTTTTGTGCACTTCCTGTTTTTATTTTTGTTAGCTAATATTATTTCCTTCTTGGGTCTCTGAGGGAGTTGAGGATTAGTTAGTTATAGTTGAAGATTAATTAGGATAGAAAGTGAATTAGATACATTTTGGACTTACTAAAATGGGATAGATAAGGGAATTATTTTCTCTGATTTGTCAAATACAAATGGACTAGACATCGTTTAGGTATTTGTTACTTGTATATATTGTATATAGTTATTGTACTTTTGTATATAGTTTTTCTTTTGTTAGTTATAACCTTTTGCCTTTTTTCTTTTTATTAAAATAGAAAAGGGGAAATGTGGTGATATTTTATTTGTACTGAAATGTTATTTTAATTTTATGTTAATAAATAAAGTTGCCCTGGGGTCAGAGCTATTAGAGCCATAGTAAGAGCGTGGTGGTTAGAAGAGCTAGGTAGATTTCTGTGTGTTCAGGGATACAGCCAGTATTGGAGACATACGCCTTTAAGACCTGGAGGGCGGTACTTACAGGCAGTGATGAGGCAGTCATGTGGTTGGGTTTACAACCAATGAGAAGGCAGAACAGAAAGATTATTTAAACAGGGACACAGGAAGTACCTCCCTCTCTCGGGGAAGCTAGGAGCACTGCAGGAGGTAAGATTTTATCTCTGAGCTCTGACCTCTCGGCTTTTCTCTTTTACCTTGGCTCTGTGTTTCTTATTTTAATAATACGATTGGTTACATCTACAATAAACCCCATCCAAGGACTGAGGAATCTGGATGCAGACATCCACGGCTGGGCCCCTGGTGGAGCACTGGGAGTCTAATTAGTGAGAAAGAAGAGGGTTTATATGAGCAAGAATTGTTGAAGCCAAGGTTGGATAAAGCACAGGGACAAATAACCAAATGAATGGAAGCACAGGATCTATGAACCAAAGGCTGAGGGGCCCCCAACTGGATCAGGCCCCCTGAATGGGTGAGACAGTCATTTGGCTTGATCTGTTTGGGAGGCAGCTGTGCATTGGTGCCGGGTCCTGGGCTTGTTGCATGAGTTGGCTGTTTGAATCCTGGGACTTATGCAGGGATGCTTGGCTCGGTCTGGGAGGGGGGGACTGGACCTGCCTGGACTGAGTCTACCAGGTTGATCCCGGTCCTCGGGGGAGACCTTGATCTGGAGGAGGTGGGAATGGGGGGTGGGCTGGGGGGAGGGGGAGGGAGGAGAGAGGGGGAGAACAGGGGAATCTGTGGCTATTATGTTGAACTGAATAGTGTTGTAAAATAAAAAAAAAAAAAAAACCAATGACACCACACACAAAAAAGAACTTATGTATCAGTCAGCTATTCATTGCTACATACCAAGACATTAGAAGTCATGTTGTTTACATTTCTAGCTTTATAATTTTAATAAAGGATATTCCATGGGAAAAAGAAAAAAGAAAAAGAAAAACAAACAAAAGAGCACGGTACACACCTGTAATACCAACACTTGGTGGACACAGGATGATGGGGGATGAAAGGATAAAAAAAGAAAGGCGAAGTGGGTACCTAACAGCGGGCTCCGCCACGGTATGCCAGTGAGCAAACACGCTATGTACAGGAGTTAGTGCCACAGGTTCATCGAGGGAGGTGAGGGGGAGAGAAGGAGCAAAAAGGTCTGGGTGGGGACACGAGAGGGGCAGGCAGACAGACAGAGGGACGGGAGAGGAAGAAGCGCAAGAAGAGAGGCAAGAGAGGAGCAAGAGGCAGGAGAGGAATAAAGAGGCCGGGGAGCGAGCTGTGCCGAGCGGGCACTTCCAAAGGGGGCACATGCCACACAGCATGTGTGTGGAAAGGCACCTGGCGACAGGCGATGACGTGACTTAACTGCTTTGGCAGCGGCCGGCTGCTACCTTGGTGGAAACTAAGAAGGAGGTCGAGGTCATTCTCAACTACAATACTGTCTTGAGGGGGAAAAAATACATAGGGGCCAACAGGATGTTTCAGGGGATAAAGTGGTTACCACTAAAGCCTGAAGACCTGAGCTCAATCCGTCAAAGTTGGAAAAGGAGAATGACGCCACAAAGTTGACCTTTGACCTCACACACACACACATTGTAACGGGGCCCCAGACCTTAGCACAGCTGACTCCATGATGGAAGGGCCATTCAAGCCATAAAACTCAGCACGTAGATGGCACCACGTGCCAAAAATGAAAACAAAGACCTAATCCATCAAAGTCCCTAGTCCTGGGAAAGTCTCTAAATGTACTCACCTTGCTCTTTGGCTTCTGTAGTTCTCCTATTGTTACCTGAAGTATGTCAACCCAGAATGTGGTTTTTGTGCTTAAAAGCTCATCCTGATCCAGGCAGTGGTGGCGAATGCCTTTAATCCCAGCAGAGGCGGAGGCAGGTGAATCTTTGGGTTTGAGAGCCAGTGTGGTCTACGGAATGAGTTTTTTTTCCAGGACAGCCAAGGCTACACAGAGAAACCCTGTCTTAAAAAAAAAAAAAAAAAAAAAAAAAAAAAAGAACAAAAACACAACTCACCCTGAGAAAAGCTCATTGCTACAGTAGGATCACCAGTCAGCTAATAAAGACTTTCTATTGGCTTAAACCCATATCTGAGCCATCTTCTCTGGTGAATGCCCCCACCACATTTCTGTAGATCCCACTAAGACCCCAGAGACCAGACCTAAAGACACTGGGGATCTCAAAGCCCCTTGGAGCTCTGAGAAGAGTGTGGTGGTCAGGGGACTCCTAGGGGAATGCTCAACCTGAGATGTTCCAGGTCCCCAGGTCTCCCTTTGATCAATCACTACCTAATGCTTCAGGGGGATCTGACACCTCCACACTAAAAGGAAAGAAGTTAGAGAGTCGCCTGGTCTGTCACCTCAAGAGTTAAGTCTGGTTAAGGAGCCTTCTGTTTGGACACCGGGAGAGGGTGGATGCAGCTGCTGATGCAGAGTCCAGGATCCATGTGAGACACATCACTGGATCCCTCTGTCTGTTCAGGTGTATGAATGTGCGGTGGCCACCCCTAGTGGTCTTTACTCTGTGTGTGTGTGTGTTTCTGTCAGTTTTGTTTTCCTGGACTGACCAGTGGCTTTCTCTGATGTGAGACCCTCCCCCTACCTGGCTTAAGACCTGTCCCCCCTCCTGTTGGGGACCTGAATCCTTCTGGTTCTGCAGCTCATCAGAGAAATGAAAAAGCCTCCTCCTCTCCCACCCCAGGAGCGCAGGCTTGTTTTGTTGTTGGACTCCTGCTCACAGTCGGGGTTGGTCCCTGTGTGGGGGTGGGGAGAGGCCCCGCCTCTCATCCTGGGGCCCCAGCCATCGAGGTGGAACGCACACAGGGAGGGGGGCAAATAGCTCCCCCAAGTGAGCATTCCTTCTGCTCCCTGCCTGCCCTGAACAGGCCCAGAGAAAAGGGAAAAGAGAAAGTTCCTTTCTCTTTCATGATTTCTGTCTCCTTTTAAACAATGATCCATAAAACCCACCATTCTCTTTAAAAAGTAAGGGGGAAAAAAACAAAACAAAACAAAACCAGAAACCTGCCCCTAGGCTAGCCAGGGGGATCTCAGACAGACAACACAGTCTGCACAGAATGGATTTTCCCTTCTGACCAAGGAGAGTTTAAAGAACTTTCACTGGGTCCTTTTTAAAGCAGTAAAGACAGCTACTAAAAAGATTCTCTTTGTCACCTAGTTGGCCCCAGATATTTAAAAAAAAAAAAAAAAAAAGTTTAAAAAAATGTAACGGTATAAGTAGGTCCCCATTTCAGGAGGTAACTTGAAGGATGTTTAGCAGCAGGGAACTGATTGAAACAAGACTTTTCACATAAACTAAAAGCCTCCATCACCTTCTCTGATGATGAGACAGGCATACAGATACCCGACAGAATTTCAGTGTTTCACGTTCTGTCAGAAGAAACCAATCCCCAGGACTGGCCCAACACCAAGCTCCAATAATTGTTCAATTAACCAGTTCAGCTACCTCCATCCAGATTAAACAACACCCAATGGCCCTGGAAACAAAAGGATGATTGCAGTCCATATTGCCTGGCTTGAAGGGACAGGCATCCTGGTGCCTTGCCGGTCACCCTGGAATGCACCTCTCCTGCCTACGAAGTCACCTGGGACCTGATTCTCATGACTCTGAGCCTTCCAGAGAAACAGGTGTGCACTGTCTTAGACCTGAAAGATGTGTTCTTCGGCCTCCCATTGGCAGAGGTGAGTCAACCCATCTTTGCTTTTAAATGGACAGACCCAGTGGGAGGTTACACACCTGGACCAGGTTGCCCCAGGTTTTAGACACTAAATGCAGGCTTCCCACCCTTCTGTCAGAGCATACCTGAGAAAACAGATTATAAAAAGAACCACTGAGGGACTGCTGCAAGAGTTACGTCTGTGACTTGGCTAAGAAAGCCCAACTTTGTAACAGGGCTACCTATCTTGGCCACCAGCTGAGACAGAAGGATCCTGTCTCAGAGGAGGATTGCTGCCATCCTTCAGGTCCCAACTTCAAAGACTAAGAGACAGGTTCAAGAGTTCCTAGGTGCAGGGGGATATTGCTGCCTCTGGATACCAGGGTTTGTGGAAATAACAAGGCCTCTGAAAACCAGCACAGAGTGGAGAACTAGGCCCCTTATCTGAACTGAGACTCTACCTAGACTGGACATCCTAGTGTGGGATGTCCCAGCTTGATGCCAGGTTTGTGCTCAAGTGAATCCGAAACAGAGAGCCCTTACCCAGGAAGGGGTCCAAATGAGAGACCAAACCCTGGTGAACTCAGGGAAAACTGACTTCACCATGATCTGGCCTGCTGGGGGATACACATACTTGCTAGTTTTTACAGATATCTTTTCAGTGTGGACAAAAGTATTCCCCACCCCCAGGACTGAAACTGTTCAAAGAGTACCTAAAAAGCTCCTCCAGGAGTTGATCCCTGATTTGGCCTCCCCGGAGCAATGGGGTCCAACAAATGACCAGGCTTTCATAGCCAAAACCTCTCAATCAATAGCTAAAGCTGTACACATAGATTTGTTTCTAATTTGTGTGTGTGTGTGTGTGTGTGTGTGTGTGTGTGTGTGTGTGTGTGTGTGTGTGTGTGTTTATTAAAGACAGGGTTTCTCTGTGTAGCCTTGGCTACCCTGGAACTCACTCTGTAGACCAGGCTGGCCTCGAACTCACAGAGATCTGCCTGCCTCTGCCTCCTGAGTGCTGGGATTGAAGGTGTGCACCATCATTGTCTGGCAACTTTAGACATAGATTTAAAAACTACATTGTGCATATAGATGTCAGAATTCCGGCCAGTTTTTTAAAAATAAACAAACAAGACATTAAAAGAAACTCTAACAAAACTCTCACTAGAGTCTAGAAAAAGATGGATGGGTCTCCTTCCTTTGCTTTGGCCTGCTGCACCCCATACAGAGAGGGATTTACCCCATGGGATTGTGGTTGGAAGACCTCCCCCACTGCTTCCCAAGCTCAGAGATCAGCAGTTGGCAGAACTCTCTGGCCATTCCTTTCTCAAGTCACTGCTGACACTCCAGTTCTCCGCGCAGGCTATTCACTGGACCTGAGAGATCCAGCCTAGCCTTACTGTAACTGTGTTCAGCTGATATCCCTAGGAGGCCTGCTCACTTCTCAAGGGAAATGGAGGAGTGGATGTAGAGGAGAGAGAAGGGGAAACTGTGGTCCAGATGCAATATATGAGAGAATAATTAATAAGTTTTTAAAAAAAACAATCTGTTTTTTAAAAATTAGGGTTGTAAAACTGACACCTGAAAAACTTCCTTTAAAAGCTACTGGCCTGCTGGGCTGTGGTAGTGCATGCCTTTAATACCAGCACTTGGGAGGTAGAGGCAGGCACATTTGTGAATGGTCTACAAAGTGAGTTCCAGGACAGCCAGAGCTGTTACACAGAGAAAACCCTGCCTTGAAAAACAAATGGACAAAAAAAGCTCTGGACTTTGGAAAACAGGAAAAACCTAGAAAATCAAACTCTGTGCCACAGGAAGGGACCCTGGGTATAGAGTTAATCATTCTGGCCAGAAAATCAGCCAGGATTGCTGATTATGCTTAAATACCCATTTCCTGTACTACACAGGGGTAGGAACCAACCAGACTGTCAGCCGATTGACTGACAAAACTCACTGTGACTGGGGACAGCACAAATTAATGTTAGAGGACTTCCAAGGGGCTGAAACTTGTCTAATATCCAAAACCTTTACCCCAGGCAATTCTCCTAATTCTGATGTCTACTATTCTGCCTTATGGGTAATTCCTCTAGATAGTACCAGTATTACCAAGCCCCTGAGACTACTTGGTGTGAATGTATTAATGGTTTGACTAAATGTGATGCTTTCTGCTATTTTCCAAACTAAGTAGACTGTTTGATCGGGACCTAGAGGTGTTAAAAGTTTCCATTTCTGGATTAAAACAACAGTGAGATTCCCTTGCGGACATGGTCCTGCAAATGGGAGAGGCTTGGACTTCTCATGAAATAAAAATAAAACCATGTATGGCTTTGGGAAAAAATCTCTTTTTTCCATGCTAAATGATCAAGAGTCATTAGAAAAAAAAGCTTGCCATGGTTGGGATAATAATTGGCACCAGGGCTGGAGGGATAGCTCAGCTGTTAAAGGCTAGGCTCACAACCAAAAATAATTGGTACCAGTCTGTGTTCTCTTGGTCCCCCTGTCTACTTCTCTGCTATCAGCCCTGACTGGGCCTTTAATTCTCATTCTCATTGGATTAACAGCAGGGGTTCTACCTTTTTGTTTTGGTTTTGGTTTTTTGGAGACAGGGTTTCTCTGTGTAGCCTTGGCTGTCCTGGAACTGAGTCTGTAGGCCAGGTTGGCCTCTGCTTCTCTAGAGCTGGGATTAAAGGTGTGTGCTACCACCCAGCCACCCCACCCCCACTTGGGGCCCTACATCTTAAACTAGACAGAATGAGTTCATGATTTGACTCATTCACTAAGACCAGTCAGGAATGTAACAGGGCCCCAGACTAGCACAACTATGGGATGGAAGTACCATTCAGGCTGTAAAACAGAACACATAGACAGTACCACCTGCCAAAAAACGAAAACAAAGATCCAATCCTTCAAAATCCATAGTTCTGGGAAAGTCTCTAAATGTGCTAATCTTGCTTTTTGCACTTCTGCTGCTCTGCTTCTAGCTAGCTGTTCTTGTTAACTGCATGAAGTAGGTCAACCCAGTGTAGTCACCAACAAAGACTTCCTATATGCCTGAGCAGTCTTCTCTGGTGAATACCCAACAACATCGTAATTAAAAAAGATCTCAAGTTCAAGGCTGACCTGTGCCATATAAGACTGATCTCATCCAAACAAAAGGGAAACAGATGAACTAATCAGCTTGATTTAGCTTTCTACAATATATAAGTAATATGCTGCTCACAAATATATAATCTTTATTGTCTGTTAAATAACTACAGGGGCTAGGGATGTGGCTCATGGATAGAGCACTTGCCTAGCATACATAAAACCATGGATTCATTTCAGTGCAAAGGAAAAAAGTTAAGGAATTTGCTCACAGATAGTAACTTTAAAGTCCCATCTGCAGCCCACAAATATTCAAACTTTTCCTCAGCCTGAAGACACCTGCAGGACTTGCCTCAGATGCACAAGGTTCTAAGTTCAATGGCCAGTATTGCCTCTCCACTATGCATAGACACCCATGGGGTCTTTCTGCAGTTAAGCTAATTCAACACTGGGAGTATGTTCCTGGAGAGTCTGGGAGCTTGAGGCTCTTGCTGTTGGCTGTTGGTCATCCTTCTCTTCCAAGCTGTGCCAGATCCCATATCCAAAGTAGATAGCAAATCCTGAAACGGAACAGAGACGGTGAGGTGGAAATGGTCACGCATCTACCGGGATGCCCATCAGGGATTCTCCATGTGACCCCAGACAGTTTCAAAGAGAGGCAATAAGAGGAATGTTGAACCCAGTTGACCAGGAATCTCTTCCCCAGAAATCTACTCACTCACCGATCACCATCCAGATTCCAAAGCGAATCCAGGTCCCGACAGTCATTTGCATCATCAGGTAGACATTCACAAAGACACTCAGCACAGGGAGCACGGGCAGTGCTGGAACCTGTGAGCACAGCCTGTGAGCACTTGTGTGCACAGACACCTGAGCCCTCTCCCCCCAGAGCTGAAGATCCAGCCCCTATCTAGGCTCTGTGGTCAGTGCCTACTCATACTGGAGACCCCATGGAATGGATGTACCAGGAGGCACAGGTACTGAGCACAGAAGCACTGGGCTGGCAGTTCTGAGCAAATAAAATGGCTTCTTTTTGTGTTTGGTTGGTTGGTTGGTTTGGTTTATTTTCTCAAGAGAGGATTTCTCTGTGTAGCCCTGGCTATCCTGGAACTTGCTCTGTACACCAGGCTAGCCTCAAATTCAGAGATCTATCTGCCTCTGCCTCCCAAGTGCTGGGATTAAACATATATGCCACCACACCTGAGAGCAGATGTCTTCTTTCATGGACATGGGGTCTCAAATATCACAGGCCGAACTTGAACTCAATGTATGGGTCAGGAGGACCCTGAACTTCTGATCCGCAGCTCCCCTGTGCTGGAATTACTGTTATACACCACCTCTCCTGGTTTTTGCAGTGCTGGGATTAAGCCCGAGGCTTCATGCACTCTAGGCTATTGCTCCACCAGCTGACTACATTCTCATAGCCTTTTTTTCAGTACTGGGGATTGTATCCGGATCCTCGTGCATATTAAGCAAGTGCTCTGCCACTGAGTTACGTCTCCCAGACTTAGGAGTGAAACGCACTCTGGGTTTGGTTAGATTTTTGGTTTAGTTTGTTTGGGTTGGGGAGGGGTGATTTTGTTCTTGTTGGGGGGGGGAGTTGAAGGGGACTGTTTTATTTTTGTTTGGTTGGTTGGGTGGGTGGTTGTTTGAGACAGGACCTCATGCAGCTAAGCCTGGTCAATCTCAAACTCATTTGAACACCTGATCTTCCTCCTTCTGCTTCCCTAGGATTAAAAGTATAAACATGTACCAACATATCTGCATTATTTTTATTTTGAGACAGAATTTCACTAACTTGCCTGAGCTGGCCTAGAAGTTGCTGCAGCCTATGCTGGACCTTAAGGTGTGATCCTCCTGCCTCGGCCTCCTGAGTATCTGGGATCATACATCCATGGTGACATCCGGCTCTGTCCATTGGTGTATTGGGAGGGAGTTGTTTATTGGATTGGTTGTTTCTGAGACAGGCTATCACTATGTTGCTCCTGCTGACCTGACCTGGCTGGCCTCAAAATCAGAGATTCCAGCCAGAAAGTAGTAGTGCACTCCTTTAACCCCAGCACTCAGGGAGGCAGAGGTGGTGATCTCTGTGAGCTAAGACTAGACTACACAGAGAAACCCTGTCTTGGGGCAGAGAAGGGGGAAGTTGGGGGGACCCTCAGCAATTCCCCCTGCTCCTGTCACCTGAGTGCTGGGATTAAAGACAAACAAGGACCACCGTGCCCTGCCTGTCCATTGGTTTTATCAGTTCCCCGCACCTTCCTTCCCTGGTGATGTGAAACATGCTTAGAACGTATATGACCACTCTCTTAGGGTGGCTTCCCTGAGAAAAGGAAGTCACCCACCTTGAAGTGGAGAGGAGCGGTGCTCTGAGGCTGTCTCCAGATGACAATGACCACTCCGACAATGAGAAGCAACAGTGAAACAGCCACAGCTATCAAAGCTGGGTCTCCAGAGAACAGCTGTCCAGGCCATTGGGCCAGGACCAGGCACAGGAACTTCAGAAGAAGGACTGCAAATCAATTGGGGAGGAGAAGCATATCAGGACCCTGGGCCACATCCCACCAAATCTGTCTGTACTGTGTCTCCCTCTCTGCTAATGATGTCCCCCACATGCTGTCTGATTCCAAATGCCCAAGGGGAAAGTCCTGGCACTCACCAAGCAGGGAGGCACATCTGTAGACAATCTGGCCAGATCTCAGAGTTGGGATGGTGTCTGTGGGGATACAGAGGCTCCTTGCAATTCCTGGAGTCCTTGCTGCAGAAACAGGCTCCGTGGATGAAGAAAATTCAAGGGCCAGCTCCATCTCAACAGCTCCACTCTCAGATTTCTCCTTCTTACAAGAGTTTAAGTTCTGGTCTGGCTGGTACCTGAATGAGTGAGACAGCATGAGAACATGACCAGCTGCCCCCGTGCATCCAACAGACAGCCAGGATAAGCATCGGGCTGTCTTCATGGCCCCATAACCCTCAGCCAAAGTGCGAAGGAGTCTCACCTGAGGACCAGAACAGAGAAGGCCACCAAGGAATAGGAGAGCAGGGTTCCTATGGATGTGAGGTCCACCAGGTCACTGAGCTCAACAAGGAAAGCCATAAGTGCTAAAGTGATAAGAATGAAAAAACAGTGTAGAAACGATGAGGAGTGTTAGCTCGTGAACACAGCCAAGCTGATGAAATTGATAAGGCTGGTTGTCTACCTGCGATAATTCCACAAAGGACAGTGGCTAGGACAGGGGTGTGTGTTCGAGGATGAACACGGGCGAGTCTCCGGAACAGGAGCCCATCTTCTGCCATGGAATAGACCACCCGAGGCACGGGGAAAATGGCACCTATGAGGCTATAAAGGGAAAAGGAGACTCTCCATAGTGACAATGGGCAGGCCCTGCTCCTTTAGACATTTCCCCTCCCTCTCTTCGCTCCTTCTCAAGGGCAGGGACAGAAGAGAATCCAGAAGAGAAACCTTTGCTACCAACCTGGATGAAAGGGCACATAATGTTCCCACAGCCACTGCATACTGAGCAGGACCCCATCCAACGTGGATAAACGCCTGGGGCAAGGGACTGTCGGTGTGAATTTGGTAGTAGGGCATCATGAGGGTGAGTGCCGCGGAAACACCAAAGTACATCAGAAAGCAAACAAAGAGTGAGGTCACGATGCCCAGTGGGATGGCGCGCTGGGGGGAGCGGACCTCTTCGCCTGCGGGGACGAAGCAGACCTTGAGTCAGAAACATTTGCAGGCCACCACACAAACCCTCTCCCCATCCCATGCTCCCAAAAGCAGGCTGACCCTCCACCAGCCCTGTGTCCTAGGGTAATCCAAACCATGACCATGCTTTGATCGGACAGAGGGGCTACCACACCTGTGGTCGCAATACAGTCGAAACCAATGAAGGCGAAGAAGCATGTCGCTGCACCACGGAGAATCCCGTTCAGACCAAAAGGCACGAACCCTCCAGAGCCCAGAGGACCCAAGCTGTAGCAAGAGAAGGAAGGAAGAAAACACTGCAGGGCAACAGGGCGCATGCCTAAAATCCCGGAACTCAGGAACTGGACGCGGAAGGATCATGGGTTCACAGCCAACTCTGACCACATACCTCAGGAGTCAGCCTGGGCTACATATACATAGCAAGACCTTGTCTCAAACAAACAAAAACAGTGAGGATCCCGGCCAAGGGATGCCAAGGTGTAACCGAGTTGGTAGAGTGAGTGTTTAGTGTACATGAGGCTCTGGTTTGGTCCCAACACTGCACAGCGCATGTGTAATCCTGGCACTTAGCAAGTGGAAGCAATTACATAGTGAGTTGGATGCCAGGCTGCAGTCCATGATACCTGACTCAAAAAACACTGTAAAGGGGACCAGAGGGATGACTTAGCAGCTTAGAGCACTGGCTGCTCTTCCAGAAGACCTGGGTTCAATTCCTAGCACCTAAACAGTAGTTCACCTCCATGTTTGACTCCAGTTATAATGGATTCAAGGCCCTCTTCTGGCCTCCATGGGCACCAGGCATGCACACGGTGCGTGTACATAGATTTCAGCCATCACTCACACACAAATATGAAACATTGCCAGGCATAGTGGCACACGACTTTAATCCCAGCACTCAGGAGGCAGAGGCCAGTGAATCTCCGTGAGTTCAAAGCCAGCCTGATCTACATAGGGAGATCCAGAATGGCTAGAGCTACATAGTGAGACTCTGTCTTGAAAAAAAACAAAATATAAAATAAACAAGTCTTAAAAATAATTCAAGGGTCACTTGAAACTGGAAAATATTTTCTCTGTAGAAAACAGTAAAAATGATAACATTTCCCAATAAGCCCTTTAAAGCCAAATAATAGCTGAATTATACATATAAATATTGATTAGATTCTGGGATACAGAAGAACCTGCTTTTATGTTCAAGCTATCTGTGTATTATTTTTCCTGCATCTGTACATAAAATGTTTTTACATTCAAAAAAAGGGGACAAATACTATAGAATTGTATTACATGAAATATATAGAATATACAAATTCATAGAGACAGAAAGATTAGACATTATCTCAAAATGAAGAAGAAAGGAATATAGAGCAATGATTTCCTAAGTACAGAATTTCTGTGTTGGTTTTTTGTTGTTGTTGTTGTTTTTGGTTTTTTGAGACAGGGTTTCTCTGTGTAGCTTTGTGCCTTTCCTGGAACTCACTCTATAGACCAGGCTGGCCTTGAACTCACAGAGATCCGCCTGCCTCTGCCTCCCAAGTGCTGGGATTAAAGGCGTGCGCCACCACCGCCCGGCCAGAATTTCTGTTTTATGTGATGGAAAAGCCCCACAAACAGACAGTAATATCAGGACATAATATCAGGAATGTAATAATCAATGCAATTAGTGTAATTAATGAATATCATAAAGA
Source organism: Peromyscus maniculatus bairdii (assembly GCF_049852395.1). Taxonomy (NCBI): domain Eukaryota; kingdom Metazoa; phylum Chordata; class Mammalia; order Rodentia; family Cricetidae; genus Peromyscus; species Peromyscus maniculatus. Next base: position 4,272,200 of record NC_134852.1, read on the forward strand.
GTTATTGAATAAATACTACAAATGTAATCAATGAATACCACAAATGTAATTAATATGAGTGTAATTAAATAAATAAGTAAGTAAGTAAAATGAGTTATAGGCAATTTCCACTGTACCCTTCTGTTGGCCCACAGTTCTGGGCTGCTATGTGCCTCATTTGGACCCACTAGCCAGACCCCTTACTCCCCACATGGTCCTGGCTTGAGCTAGCCGTGTCCTCGGGGGCCCTGACCTGTCAGTGCCATTGGACCCCAGCGCGGCCAGCTTGTAGTCCTCCTCCGTGAGCTGCCAGTTGTGTAGACTGCCCTTCACGAAGCCGGAGAGGGAGACAAAGCACAGCACCAGGAGATTCACTCCTGTGAACACTCTGGTGGCCAGGGCTGACTCCCGCGCTCCCAGGGCCAGGATTCCTGCAGGAAGACAGACGGGACGAACGGGGAGGAGGCGGTGAAAAGAAATCCTAAGGCGGCTGCCGGGGCACACACCTGGACTACCAGCACGCAAGTGATGGAGTTAAACAGTTTCACCAAACCGGCCACCAAGGAAGGAAGAGCGTGGGTCAAAATCAAAATCTCAGGCGGGAGAGATGGTTCATCGCTTTAGAGTAACAGCTGCTCTTGCAGAGGTACTCATACGTGGCTGACCACCATCCATCACGCCTGCGTCAGGGCATGCAATGCCTCCAGCACCAGCGCCATGCCACCAGGCAGATACTTGGGGCACACACGTACATGCAGGCAAAACGCAGATGCATGAAATAAGTAAATCTTTTTTTTTTCTTTTAATTTGGTCTTCATACAGCAGAAAGGCTTGCGATATGGTTTATCGGGTAAAAAGCCTTGCCGCCGGGCGGTGGTAGCGCACGCTTTAATCCCAGCACTCGGGAGGCAGAGGCAGGTGGATCTCTGTGAGTTCGAGGCCAGCCTGGTCTACAGAGGGAGTTCCAGGTAAGGTGCAAAGCCACACAGAGAAACCCTGTCTCGAAAAACCAAAAAATATAAAAAATAAATAAAATAAAATAAAATAAATAAAAAATAAAAAGCCTTGCCAAGATGGCTGGCAGCCTGAGTTCCGTCTCCAGGCCCTTAAATGGTAGAGGGGGCCATAGTCCATAGTTTGTGCCGTGACCTCCATATGCATGCATACACATAAATAAATGTAATTACAGAAGTAGAGGTTAATTCCATGTTGATGGGTCTCAGTGGAAGATTGAGGCGGAGGAAGGGCGTACCTCATACATCCCGTGGTGGAAAGCTAGGCATGCTGTTACCCAGCCTCCTACCACACACCCACAGCTCCCAGTACAGGGGAAGCCCTTGCCTCCTCACGCTGCCCTCCCGTGCCTTGCGTCTCACAACTTCCGCCAGCCACCATCCTCCCACAGACGCCGACAGCCCCTCTCCAGCCTGTCTCACCAGTGAGGAGCAAAACCAGGCCAAATGCAAAAAAGTCTGGATACTCGGCCAGGAAGCTGGGCACTTGCATGGGGATGGCATGCTGCAGGGCTTGGGAGATGCGGTTCCCTATGAGGCTGTCAAAAGCTGCGCTCCAGGCCCGGGCCACGCTGGCTGCACCTGCAGGAGGAAAAGGAGCCTTCATTTACAAGCAGAAAGTGAACCCTCAGCATACAGAAAGAGAGAGAGAGAGAGAGATCTAATCTCAATCACTGCTGGGGGGTGGGGCGGTGAAAAACAGGAAAGATACATAACCTCAAAAGAGTTTCCTGGGCTAGGCATTTAGCTAGGTGGCAGAGTGCTTGCCTAGCACACACAAGGCCCTGGGTTTGAGCCCCAGCACTGCAAAATGGTGGTCTAGGAAACTTTCAACAACGTAACAGATAAACACTCCAAAATGATGAAGAGCAGGTAAAACTTTATCTGCCTGGTATATGCAAAGAATTCCTAGCCCAGCCTGCAGGCCATTAATCCTAGCACTCAGGAACAAGAACTGGTAGTGTGTTCCCTGACAGCCAGGGCCACACAGAGAAACCCTGTCATCAACACACACACACAAACACACACATACACACACACACACACACACACACACAAACACACACACACACACACACACACACACACACACACACACACACACACAAGAATTCCTGGCAGGCTGAGTGTAGTGACTATGCCTATGATTCCCAACTTTTTGTTTGTTTGTTTGTTTGTGTTTTGTTTTGTTTTGTTTTGAGACAGGGTTCCTCTCTGTAGTTTTTGGTGCCTGTCCTGGATCTTGCTCTGTAGAACAGGCTGGCCTCGAACTCACAGAGATCTGCCTGGCTCTGCCTCCCAAGTGCTGGGATTAAAGGCATGCACCACCACCACTGCCCATGATCCCAACTTTTAGGAGGTAGATGCTGGAGGATCAGGAATTCAAGGTCATCCTCAGTTACACAGGAAGATCAAGGCCAACCTACATGAAATCTTGACAAAAAGAAAAAGCCAGGCATGGAGGTGCACACCTTTAATCCCAGCATTCAGAAGGCAGAGACAGAAAAACTCTGTGAGTTCAAAGTCATCTTAATCTACTTAGTGAGTTCCAGGTCAGCCAAGGCGATATAATGAAGCCCTGTCTCAAAGCAGATGTGGCTGGAGAGGTTGCTGAGAGATGAAGAGTGCATAGCTCTCCATGAGACCTGAGATTGGTTTCCAGTAGCCATATCAAGTGATCTGTAACTCCTGCTCCAGAGGGCCAATGCCTCTGGCCTTTGCAGACATCTGCGCTCCCATGTACATACATATACATAATTAAAAATAAAACAAACCTTAAAAACAGAAAAGGAGAGCCGGGCGGTGGTGGCGCACGCCTTTAATCCCAGCACTCGGGAGGCAGAGGCAGGCGGATCTCTGTGAGTTCGAGGCCAGCCTGGGCTACCAAGTGAGTTCCAGGAAAGGCGCAAAGCTACACAGAGAAACCCTATCTCGAAAAACCAAAAAAAAAAAAAAAAAAAAAAAAAAAAAACAGAAAAGGAAGGAGGGGATGGGGAACCAGGCCAGGCCAAGTGGCTCATGCCTATAATCCCAGCATTTGGTATGTAGAAGCAGGTATATCCGAGATTCAAAGCTGTCTTATGCTCTATGGCAAAGCGAGTCTGGGCTACATGAGACCCTGCATTCATAAAAATAAAGCCAGAACTCCTGTAAGGCCTGGTGGGTCTCACACCTATATGCCTAGTGCTGGGGAGGCAAGGCTAGGAGTATCTCCACAAGTCTGAGGACATCCTGATCTCCATAGTGAGACTGTCTCAAACCAAAGGAAATCTGGAAAAAGAGCCATTCACTCTACAAATCATTTCTTCCAGATTAATCCCTTAAGGAAGCAGCAAAAAGAGAGAATGACATCTAGAGTCCCACACTACCCGAGTCCCACCACCCAAGTGGCAATGCTTATGAATAAGGGTAAGAACCCTCTCCGCCTCATCCCTGGAAGACCCCACACCTACTCACCAATGATGTAGGAGAGGATGAGGTTCCAGCCAGTGATGAAAGCCAGCAGCTGGCCCACTGTGACATAGCTGTAGAGGTATGCCGAACCCGAACACGGCACCCTGGCCCCAAACTCCGCATAACAGAGCCCAGACAGCACAGAAGACAGAGCAGCCACTAAGAAGCAGATAATGATAGATGGTCCGGCTTTCTCTCTGGCTACCTCCCCAGCCAGGACGTACACGCCTGCTCCCAAGGTGCTGCCCACACCCAGGAACACCAGGTCCAAAGTGGTCAGGCATCTGGACAAGGGCGACTCAGACTGTTCATTTGCCGTCAGGGGTCGCCGCCGTACCAACTTCTGGCCAAAGTGATGGACATACTGCCACAACATCCTAGGTGCCTGGTGGAGGGATCCAAACTCTGCTGGGGAAAAAAACGAGATGAGATATCAAGAATGATTACCTGACAGGGTGTGGTAGTCCACGCCTTTATTCCCAGCACTTGGGATGCAGGCAGGCAGATCTCTGTGAGTTCAAGACGACTATGGTCTACATAGTGAGGTCCAGAACACCCTGAGCTACCTAGTGAAACCCTGCCTCAAGAAAAACAAAACTGGCCGGGCGGTGGTGGCACACCCCTTTAATACCAGCACTCAGGAGGCAGGCAGATCTTTGTGAGTTCAAGGCCAGCCTGGTCTTCAGAGCAAGATTCAGGACAGGCACCAAAACTACACAGAGAAACCCTGTCTCGAAAAACCAAAGAAGAAAAAAGAAAAACAAAACTAAACAGAACAAAATAATAACAGTAATAATAATAATAATAAAAATAAAGTCATGTGTCTGCAAACATAAATTAAAATTCCACCAATGCTCTTCAAAAACACCCCACTCTGCTTCCAAGTCAAACCACAAAAATAGCTATAACTTAGCTAGGCAAGGTAGTTCAGGCCTTTAATCCCAGCACTCTGAGAGGCAGAGGCAGGCGGATCTCTGTGAGTTTGAGGCCAGCCAAGTCTATAAAGTGAGTTCCTGAACAGCCAGAGCTGTTACACAGAGAAGTACTGTCTCAAAAAAAAAGAATAATAAAAATAAAAATGATAAATAAAAATAAATAAATAAATAAATAAAAGTAAACGAATGAATGGGTAAATAAATTAGCTGTAACTTCCTGGTAGCTGTGTTTGTACCTGTCACCCAACCCCTTTAAGTGCACTCAATCTTCATCCTGGAGTAAGTTGAAAGGCTGAGGCCCCTCACTGTTCCAATAAAGCAGTCTCAGCCTGCTGAGATCAAATCTGTCTGCCTCTGGCTGTTTTGGAACTCACTCTGTACACCAGGCTGGCCTCAGACTCAGAGTTCCACCTGCCTCTGCCCAACCTAAAAATGAGATCTTTGAAAAGGAATGAATGATTTCGATTGCACCTGGGCTGACAGGTGAACCTTGAAGTTTAGATAAACTGTTCACAAGACAATTTCAGGCAGTGAGGTAGCAAGTGTTGAATTCCAGAATGATGACCCTCACTCAATCTTCATCCTGCCGTAAAGCTGAAAGGCTGAGGCCCCTCACTGTTCCAATAAATCAGACTCAGCCTGGTGAGATCAAATCTGTCTGCCTCTGGCTGTCCTGGAACTCGCTCTGTAGACCAGGCTGGCCTCAAACTCAGAGACCCACCTGCTTCATCCTCCCAAGTGCTGGGATTAAAGGTGTGTGCCACCACTGCCCAGCATGTGGCCAGTTTTAACTGAATAGTTGTGGCCAACTCAGTCCACATCGACCAGTGGCACCAGAGCCAGCCACACAACATCACTGGCTATGATAAACTACTCACCATGCCTAGTTGTACCTCAGTGTCCCAAGGAATCGTTTCCAGGACCCTATGCAGATACCAAAACCCATAAATGCTAGTCTCTCACAGAAAACGGCTCTTTGCACAGAGCCTAGCCTCTTAGATACTTTTATTACAGCTGTTGTTTTTAACAATCCTGGGGAACCAACTCTGAGTCTCATAAATGCAAAATATGTGCTCTACTGCAGTATCATGCCCAGCCTAATTTTTTTCACCCCTCACAGATCTATACCTTGGAAAGATCTCTAGGGGCTAGAGAGATGGCTCAGTGGTTAAGAGCACTGGCTACTCTTCCAGAGGACCCAGGTTCAATTCCCAGCACACACATGGCAGCTCATACCTGTCTGTAACTCCAATGCCAAGGAATCTGACACCGTCACACAGACATACATGCAGGTAAAACATTAATGCCCATAAAATTAATTTAAAAAAATTTGTATATAGACCTAAGCTCAATGGACTGGAATTCAGACCCCCAAATCTTGTGTAAATGCCAGATGAATGTAGGAGCCCACCTTTAATTATGGCCTCCAAAGGAAACAGAGGAACCTCAAAGTAAGTTGCCTAGGAAGACTAGCCACATCAGTCAGTCCTGGGTTTGATTAAGAGACCCTGTCTCAGCTGGGCAGTGGTGGTGCACGCCTTTAATCCCAGCACTCGGGAGGCAGAGGCAGGCAGATCTCTGTGAGTTCGAGGCTAGCCTGATCTACAGAGTAAGTTCCATGACAGCCAGGACTGTTTCACAGAGAAACCCTGTCTCAAAAACTCAAAAAAAAAAAAAAAGAGAGAGAGAGAGAGACCCTGTCTCAGTAAGTAAGATAGAGGAGTGATAGAAGATGATTCTGGACCTCAACCTCCACATGCACACAGCCCATCCATTTTCCTACACACACACACACACACACACACACACACACACACACACACCACACACACACACACACACACACACACACACACACACACACACACACCTCACACACACAAATGGAAAAGGAAAATAACATTCTTTTAGAATGAACCATGTAAAAAACACAGCTCTCACTTCAAACAGGGTAAAAGAGTTTCTTCTGGAGCCAAATATGAGCAACTATGAACAAAGATTTAGGTTACCTCTAGTCCCATGTTCCAATGTAGAAGCAGTTTCATTCAGTTTTATACTAAGGAGTTTGAAGACAAGGTGCTTTTCAAATCCATTGATGGAAATATTAAGTGGGTAGTTTCAGCAAAGAGAAATCTCAGCCACAGGCCTCAGATGTTGTCTGGTGGTTCAGACCTCTGGTTGTTAGAGAATAGGGTTTTGCTAAATTAATGCATTCCAAAGGGTTTTTATCTGCTAAATCATGGAATGTCAGGTCCAACAGAGAGCTATTTAGGAAATAACCACTTAGGGGAATCAAGATAAATAACAGCCCAAGATAAACTCTAAATTAGACTCTGGACCTGCAACATGCCAACCCCTTCACAATCATTAAGGTTCTAATCAATCATCGGTGTAGAATGTTCAGTTTGAAGACGTAGTTTCTTTCCTGAAACTTCTGTTCAGAGAATGAAAGCCAAGAAAGGAACCTCATAGCATCTAAACATATCCAGTCCCAACCTCTGACGACATAAAGTGGACACTAATATGTTTTTTCCCTACTGTACTCACAGCACACGTCACTTCTCTGACCCCCAAAAAAAATGTGTTAAGTAACCAGAATTACTATTGCTGTGATGAAACACCACGACCAAAAAGCCAGTTGGGGAGGAAACAGCTTATTTGGTTTACACACAGCACTGTTCATCATTGAAGAAAGGACAGGAACTCAAGCAGGACAGCAACCTGGAGGCAGAAGCTGATGCAGACATCAGATCCATGGAAGGATGCTGTTTACTGGCTTAATTCCCCATGCCTTACTTAGCCTATTTTCTTATAGAACCCAGGACTACCAGCTCAAGGTTGGTACCACCCACAATGGGCTGGGTCCTCCCCCATCAATACTAATGAGGAAAATGCTCTACAGGCTGGCATACAGCCTGATAGTATGAAGGCATTTCCTTAACTGAGGTTCCCTCCTCTCAGATGACTTTAGCTTGTGTCAAGTTGATGTAAAATTGTCCATCACACCCTGTCACCCCAACATGGCAGATACCAACTAAATGTCCATGCATCAAATCCAGTTCTGACACTATCTGGAGTTAACAGTGAATCCATAAATTCAAGGCTCCAACGCCCCAAACTGGCCCACTTTAGACCTACCTGCAACCCCAAGCCTCAGGAACTTCTGACCTATCAGCTACAAATTGGCCTCCCAAGACTCCCCACTTCCCAAATTTTATTAAAGAGCTAAATTGCCTCACAGAAATCAAGGAAACACTATTCTTACATCAATTATTTCTGGGGTTGCTTTAATTTTTTTTTCCAAGACAGGGTCTCACTTTGTAGCCCTGGCTGTCCTGAAACACACTATGTAGACCAGGCTGGCCTCAAACTCAGATCCTTCTGCCTCTGCCTCCTAAGTGCTGGGATGATAGGTGTGCACCTCTGTGCCTAGCTTGCTTATTTCATTTATTTGATTTGAAAATGAAACAGAATCTCGTGTCTCTCAGATCAGGTTCAAACTCATTAGGTAAAAATGGCTTGAACGTGCGATCCTCCAGCCTCCCCTTGCCCATTGTTGGTAATATGGATAGGTTTAAGATACCTCACCAGGTTTAAGTAGTGCTAGAGATGAAACCCAGGGTTTCCATAGTAACCAAGCACTCTATCGACTGAGCTAAATCCCTACAGCTTCGACCTGTTTACTATAAAGGACATGTTAAGCCTGACATGAAGATTTGCCAGGAGTTTGAGGCTAACCAGGGCTACAGACTGAAACCCTGTTCTGAGAAAACTGAGTAAATTAAAGCAAATAAAAGACATTTAAGCCAGGCAGTGGTGGCACACACCTTTCATCTCAGCACTCAGGAGGCAGAGGCAGGTGGATCTCTGTGAGTTTGAGGCCAGCCTGGTCTGCAAAGTGAGTTCCTGAACAGCCAGAGCTGTTACACAGAGAAGCCCTGTCTCAAAACAAAACAAAACAAAAACTAAATAAAAGTAAATGAATGAATGGATAAATAAATTAGCTGTAACTTCCTGGTAACTGTGTGTGTATCTGTCACCCAACCACTCTAAGTGCACTCAATCTTCACTGTTCCAATAAAGCAGTTTCAGCCTGGTGAGATCAAATCTGTCTGCCTCTGGCTGTCCTGGAACTCACTCTGTACACCAGGCTGGCCTCAGACTCAGAGTTCCACCTGCCTCTGCCCAACCTAAAAATGAGATCTTTGAAAAGGAATGAATGATTTCGATTGCACCTGGGCTGACAGGTGAACCTTGAAGTTTAGATAAACTGTTCACAAGACAGTTTCAGGCAGTGAGGTAGCAAGTGTTGAATTCCAGAATGATGACCCTCACTCAGTCTTCATCCTGCCGTAAGGTTGAAAGGTTGAGGCCCCTCACTGTTCCAATAAAGCAGTCTCAGCCTGGTGAGATCAAATCTGTCTGCCTCTGGCTGTCCTGGAACTTGCTCTGTAGACCAGGCTGGCCTCAAACTCAGAGACCCACCTGCTTCTGCCTCCCAAGTGCTGGGATTAAAGGTGTGTGCCACCACTGCCCAGCATGTGGCCAGTTTTAACTGAAGAGTTGTGGCCAACTCAGTCCACATTACCATTGGCACCAGAGCCAGCCACACAACATCACTGGCTATGATAAACTACTCACCATGCCTAGTTGTACCTCAGTGTCCCAAGGAATCGTTTCCAGGACCCTATGCAGATACCAAAACCCATAAATGATAGTCTCTCACAGAAAACGGCTCTTTGCACAGAGCCTAGCCACTTAGATACTTTTATTACAGCTGTTGTTTTTTACAATCCTGGGGAACCAACTCTGAGTCTCACAAATGCAAAGTACATGCTCTACTGCAGAGTATCATGCCCAGCCTAATTTTTTTCACCCCTCACAGATCTATACCTTGGAAAGATCTCTAGGGGCTGGAGAGATGGCTCAGTGGTTAAGAGCACTGGCTACTCTTCCAGAGGACCCAGGTTCAATTTTCAGCACCCACATGGCAGCTCATACCTGTCTGTAACTCCAATTCCAAGAAATGTGACACCATCACACAGACATACATGCAGGTAAAACATCAATGCCCATAAAATTTATTTAAAAAAAAAATCCCTATATAGACCTAAGATCAATGGACTGGAATTCAAACCCCCAAATCTTGTGTAATGCCAGATGAATGTAGGAGCCCACCTTTAATTCTGGCCTCCAAAGGAAACAGAGTATCCCCAAAGTAAGTTGCCCAGGTAGACTAGCCACATCAGTCAGTTTTGGGTTTGATTAAGAGACCCTGTCTCAGCTGGGCAGTGGTGGTGCACGCCTTTAATCCCAGCACTCGGGAGGCAGAGGCAGGCAGATCTCTGTGAGTTCGAGGCTAGCCTGGACTACAGAGTAAGTTCCAGGACAGCCAGGACTGTTTCACAAAGAAACCCTGTCTCAAAAACTGAAGAGAGAGAGAGAGAGAGAGAGAGAGAGAGAGAGAGAGAGAGAGAGAGAGACCCTGTCTCAGTCTGAAAGAGAGAGAGAGAGAGAGAGAGAGAGAGAGAGAGAGAGAGAGAGAGAGAGAGAGAGAGAGAGAGAGAGAGAGACCCCCTGTCTCAGTAAGTAAGATAGAGGAGTGATAGAAGATGATTCTGGACCTCAACCTCCACATGCACACATCCCATCCATGTTCCTACACACACGAACATACATACACAGGTACACGTACACACACACACACACACACACACACACACACACACACACACCCCTCACACACACAAATGAAAAGGAAAATAACATTCTTTTAGAATGAACCATGTAAAAAACACAGCTCTGACCTCAAAGAGGGTAAAAGAGTTTCTTCTGGAGCCAAATATGAGCAACTATGAACAAAGATTTAGGTTACCTCTAGTCCCATGTTCCAATGTAGAAGCAGTTTCATTCAGTTTTTATACTATGGAGTTTGAAGTCAAGGTGCTTTTCAAATCCATTGATGGAAATATTAAATGGGTAGTTTCAGCAAAGAGAAATCTCAGCCACAGGCCTCAGATGTTGTCTGGTGGTTCAGACCTCTGGTTGTTAGAGAATAGGGTTTTGCTAAATTAATGCATTCCAAAGGGTTTTTATCTACTAAATCATGGAATGTCAGGTCCAACAGAGAGCTATTTAGGAAATGACCACTTAGTGGACTCAAGATAAATAACAGCCCAAGATAAACTCTAAATTAGACTCTGGACCTGCAACATGCCAACCCCTTCACAATCATTAAGGTTCTAATCAATCATCGGTGTAGAATGTTCAGTTTGAAGACGTAGTTTCTTCCCTGAAACTTCTGTTCAGAGAATGAAAGCCAAGAAAGGAACCTCATAGCATCTAAACATATCCAGTCCCAACCTCTGACGACATAAAGTGGACACTAATATGTTTTTTCCCTACTGTACTCACAGCACAAATCACTTCTCTGACCCCCAAAAAAAATGTGTTAAGTAACCAGAATTACTATTGCTGTGATGAAACACCACGACCAAAAAGCCAGTTGGGGAGGAAACAGCTTATTTGGCTTACACACAGCACTGTTCATCATTGAAGAAAGGACAGGAACTCAAGCAGGACAGCAACCTGGAGGCAGAAGCTGATGCAGACATCAGATGCATGGAAGGATGCTGTTTACTGGCTTAATTCCCCATGGCTTACTTAGCCTATTTTCTTATAGAACCCGGGACTACCAGCTCAAGGTTGGTACCACCCACAATGGGCTGGGTCCTCCCCATCAATACTAATGAGGAAAATGCTCTACAGGCTGGCATACAGCCTGATATCATGGAGGCATTTCCTTAATTGAGGTTCCCTCCTCTCAGATGACTTTAGCTTGTGTCAAGTTGGTGTAAAATTGTCCATCACACCCTGTCACCCCAACACGGCAGATACCAACTAAGTGTCCATGCATCAAATCCAGTTCTGACACTATCTGGAGTTAACAGTGAATCCATAAATTCAAGGCTCCAACGCCCCAAACTGGCCCACTTTAGACCTACCTGCAACCCCAAGCCTCAGGAACCTCTGACCTATCAGCTACAAATTGGCCTCCCAAGACTCCCCACTTCCCAAATTTTATTAAAGAGCTAAATTGCCTCACAGAAATCAAGGAAACACTATTCTTACATCAATTATTTCTGGGGTTGCTTTAATTTTTTTTTTTTCGAGACAGGGTCTCACTGTGTAGCCCTGGCTGTCCTGAAACATACTATGTAGACCAGGCTGGCCTCAAACTCAGATCCTCCTTCCTCTGCCTCCTAAGTCCTGGGATGATAGGTGTGCACCTCTGTGTCTATCTTGCTCATTTCATTTATTTGATATGAAAATGAAACAGAATCTCCTGTATCTCAGATCGGGTTCAAACTCATTAGGTAAAAATGGCTTGAACGTGCGATCCTCCTGCCTCCCCTTCCCCATTGTTGGTAATATGGATAGGTTTAAGATACCTCACCAGATTTAAGTAGTGCTAGAGAGGAGACCCAGGGTTTCCATAGTAACCAAGCACTCTATCGACTGAGCTAAATCCCTACAGCTTGGACTGGATTACTATAAAGGACATGTTAAGCCTGGCATAGTGGCTCAGGGCAAAAATCAGAGCTCAGGAGTCTGACATGAAGGTTTGCCAGGAATTTGAGGCTAGCCTGGGCTACAGACTGAAACCCTGTCCTGAGAAAACCGAGCAAGTTAAAGCAAGTAAAAGACATTTAAGCCGGGCAGTGGTGGTGCACACCTTTATTCCCAGCACTCAGGAGACAGAAGCGGAAGGATCTCTCTGAGTTCCAGGCAGCCTGGTCTACAGAGTGAGTTCTAGGACTGCTAGAGCTGTTACACAGAGAAATCTTATCTTGAAAAACCGAGAGAGAGAGAGAGAGAGAGAGAGAGAGAGAGAGAGAGAGAGAGAAAGGCCAGGTTAGTGCTTCAAGCCTGTAATACCAGGACTCAGGAGGCTGAGGTCAAAAAAAAAAAAAAAAAAAAAGAAAAGAAAAGAAAACCTGGGCTACAAAATGAGTTTCCCACCCTCCTGGTGTATGGACTTGAGACCCTGTCTTAATAAAACCAAAAGAAATACAAATAAGTAAGCAAATGGATTCATTTTGCTCGTCTGTTTTGTTTTGTTTTGTTTTTCAAGACAGGATTTCGGTGTAACAGTACTGGCTGTCCTGCAACTTGCTTTGTAGACCACACTGACCTTGAACTTACAGTAATCCTCCTGCCTGTGCCTCCCGAGTGCTGGGATTAAAGGCGCGTGGCACCACCCCCCTGCTGGATTCAAATTTTTCTTAAGGATACAAAAACAGCAGAGGAAGAGTAGGATGCCGCCTGGGAGGGGCGGGGCGGGGGGGGGGGAGTTGGAGGGGGGTGGAGGGAGGGGGTTGGGGAGAGGGGGGAGAGGGGGGAGACATGCAGTTAGGGCTGCCCTTCTCTCAGCCTCTTGATTAAGTCTTTCTTTACCTGCCTCCAAGACTCTGCTTCCAAAAGCCCTTTTAACCCTGCGCTCCTGGGTCCTACCGGGGTAAAACTGACTGCTGAGAAGGTAACCAGAAAGGCTTGTTTGTTTGGATTCCTAAACGCCTCTCCACCAACATTCCTCCCAAACTTGGGGCGGACTTTAATTCTGTAACTCACTTTGGGAAAGACAATTTCTATCTCCAGACTTGGCCCCGGGCGATGAAGTAGAGACAGAAACTGCCAACAAAAGCTTAAAAAAAAAAAAAAAAGCCCAGGGGAGATGGTAGCGCACACCTGGGATGCCAACGTAAGACATAGCCACAATTTGGAGGCCAGGCTGAGCTACCGTGGGTTCTAAACTGGCGCGGCAGCCTGGTTTACAGGGAGAGATCCAGGCCAGCCAGGGCTACATACTGAGACCCAGTTTGGGAAAGAAAACAAAAAACAAAAACAAAAAAAAGGGGGGGGCGGGGCTGGGGAACACCATCTTGGGCCGGTAGGATGGATCAATAGTAAAGGCACTTGCCACCAAGTCTGACCACACACAAGTTCGAATCTCAGTCCTGCGGGTTGTACACCATAGGACTCATGTGTCCACATATATACACCCTTATACACAAAGAAAAGCTTTTTTTCCCTTATCAGACATATTTCCACCCACAACAGCAAAGCTGTGTGAAACACTCTAACAAGAAAGTCCTCACAGACTTACCAGAGCCACTGTGGGAAACCCTGGAGCTCTGGGTCTGCTCCTGAGGCTGAGGTTGGGACCTGTGCCGGTCAGAAACTGAAGGTTCTTTAAGGCAGCAGGTAGGAGTCACAGCATTCAAATAGCTGCTGGAAAGTGCCTGGTAGGTAGGGTGGGGACAGAAAGGGACGGACAGAGATCATCTGTCTTAAAGCAAGAGAAGCTTTTTTCCTAGTTTTTTTTAGACAGGGTCTCACTTTAGAGACCAGGCTGGCTTCGAACTCACAGGAATCCCCTTGCCGATGCTTTCAGAATACTGGGATTAAAAGTGCCTCTACACTTTTAACATTATAATTAAAATAATAATAATACAGAGCTGGGGGATGGTTCAGTGGCGGTTGCTACTCTCCCATGGGACAGAGGCCCTGTTGCCAGCATTCATGCCTGGCCACCTGAAATGGCCTGTCACTCCAATTCCAGGAGATCTGACACCTCAGACTTCTGTGGGCACCTGTACTCATGGGCACATACCCCACCACACACATATTCATATAATTTAAAATAATAAATCTTTAAAAAAAAAAAATAAGAGCCAGGCATGGTGGCACACAACTTTAATCCCAGCACTTAGGATGCAGAGGCAAGGCAGATCTCTGTGACTTCAAGGCCAGCCAGGCCAGCCAGGGCTGTACAGAGAAAGCCTGTCTCAAAAAGCAAAAGAGAAAAATACATGCCTTAAGTCAGCACTCTGGAAGCTGAGGCTGGCAGATTTCTGTGAGTTTGAGACTAGCCTGGCCTATAGGTCCAGGCCAGCCAGGGCTATATAGTAAGACCCTGTCTCTCCTCCTCCTCCTCCCGCTCCTCCTCCTCCTCCTTTCTCTCTCTCTCTCTCTCTCTCTCTCTCTCTCTGGTTTTTTGAGACAGGGTCTCACTGTGTAGCCTCTGCCTTCTGAGTGCTGGGATTAAAGGAATGTGCCACCACAAGTGAGTGAGACCCTGTCCAAAAAAAAAAAAAAATTAGGAAAGAAAGAAAAAAGATGTAAAAATAATAAGAAATAAATAGGCGGGAGAGATGGGGAGAGATGGTTCAGTGGTTAAGAAGCACTTGCCATTCTTCTAGAAGACCTGATGCAATTCCCAGCACCCACATGAGGCATCTCCCAACCACCTGTGACTTCAGCTCTGGGGGATCTGGTACTTCTGACCTCTGAGGGAACCTGTACTTACATGCACACATATACACATAAAGAGAGTTTCAATTTATAAAAATAAATCTTAAATAAGTAGGGGCTGGTGTAGCATGAATCTTCAAAGTTCTTATTAACAAAATCAAACCTGAGCCAGGTATTGGGGTGAATGCTGGAAGATCAGAGAAGCAGAAGAAACCACAGCTACCTCACCTCACCTTGCCAACTCCTCAGCTGATCCTGTTTCCTCAGGCTGGAAGCCTCGGAGTTCTCATCCAGAATGAATCTCAGCTGAACTGTGCCTAAAAACTTAACCAGCCAAATGTTTCTAGTTTCTGGTCTCCACACCTTATATATCTTTGTGCTTTCTGCCATCACTCTCTGGGATTAAAGGCTCACTTCTTGGGATTAAAGGCGAGTGTCACCATGCCTGGCTGTTTCCAATGTGGCCTTGAACTCACAGAGATCCAGAGGGATTTCTACCTCTGGAATGCTAGGATTAAAGGTGTGTGTGCCACCATTTTCTAGCCTTTGTATCTAGTGGCTGTTCTGTCTCTGACCCCAGATAAGTTTATTAAGGTGCACAATATTTTGGGGAACACAATACCACCACAGGCTGGAGAAATGGGTAAGTGGTTAAGAGCACAGGCCGCTCTTCCAGAGGACCCGGGTTCCAGCACCGACATCAGGCAGCTCACAACCATCCATAACTTTTTTTATGTTTTAGGGGGAATGGACACCTTCTTCTGACCTCCTTGGGCACCAAATGCACACGTTGCACAGATATATATTCAGGCAAAACACCCACACTCACAAAATAAAAATAACAAATTTTAAAAAATAAACAGCATAAGGGCAGCAAGATAACTCATCAGGTGATGGTGCCTGTTATTAACCCTGAGGGCCCGAGTTCTATACACAGGCTCCACCTGGTAGAAGTAGAAAACCAACTCCTATAGGCTATCCTTTGGCCAACATATGAATGCCCACATATGCACAAGCACACACACACACACACACACACACACACACACACACACACACACACGCACACATGCATGCATGCAAAATGAATAAAAATGTAACATAAGAAAAATTTTTGAGAGGCTAGAGAGATGGCTCAGAGGTTAAGAGCACTGGCTGCTCTTCCAGAGGTCCTGAGTTCAATTCCCAGCAACCACATGGTGACTCACAACCACAGTAATGAGATCTGATGCCCTCTTCTGGCCTGCAGGCATACATGCAGGCAGAACACTGTCTACATGATAAATAAATAAATCTTTTTAAAAAATTATGTTTGTAAAAATGAAAAAAAAAAACATGAGTTGGGTACACCTGAGAGGGATTTTTGAAAGGCCTTGAAATTAAAGACCTAATTTAATCTAGATCATTTAAGGTGATATCCACCTTCATCTGATTAGTGGCTGTGCACACCATTAATCCCAGCACTCAGGAGGTAGAATCAGTTGGATTTTCGGAGTTTGAGGCCAGCCAGGGCTACAAAATGAGTTCCAGGGCTACACAGATAAATCCTTTCTCAAAAACACCAAAATAAATAAATAAATAGATAGATAGATAAAAATAAAACAAAGTATAAGATCCAACTTTAATCTTGATCATACCTTCTGGTGGCAGTGTACATATATATATTAAAGGACACCGAAGAAGGAAGCTATGGTTTTCCCTGCTTGCCTAGCTCTGACTACCAAGTTCACCACTTTACCAGTGTTAGAGCATGCTTCCTTAGAATTGTGGTGTATACTGAAGACCAGCTGAGATACACAGCCTCATGAATTGAACAACTACTGAGTTCTTCAAATTTCCATTGGTAGCAGCCATTGATGGACTATCTAAACCACAGTTTGTGTGACATTCTAACAAATCCACTTTCTTCCTAAAAATAAATAAATAAATAAATAAATAAATAAATAAATAAATAAATAAATAAATAAATAAAACTTTCCAGGTGGGTGCTGAAAAAAAAATTAATTTTGGCTGGGTATTATGTTAACTGTCTCTGATCACAGTACTCCAGAGGCAGAGGCAAGTGGATAACTGTGAGTCTGAGACAAGCTTGGTCTACATAATGAATTCCCAGCCAGCCAAGGCTACATAGTAAGATCCTGTCTCAAAAAATATTTAAATATGGGGCTGGAGAGATGGCTCAGCAGTTAAGAGCACTGGCTGCTTTTCCAGAGGACCCAGGTTCAATTCTCAGCACCCACATGGTGGCTCACAACCACAGTAATGAGATCTGATGCCCTCTTCTGGCCTGCTAGTATACATGCAGGCAGAACAATGTATACATAATAAATAAATAAATCTAAAAAAAATTAAATACACAACATAATGTTAAATATTTTCACGTTTGGAGGGGGGCAATTAGAGAGATGGCAATTTAAAAAAAGCCTTCTTTCAGAGAACTTGTGTTCTGTTCTCAGGCAATTCACACTGCTTGTTGTCAAGCCTGAAGACCTGAGTTCTATATCCAGGCTCCACAAAGTGGAAAGAGTGAGCCACTCCTACAAGCCAATTCCAGGGCATCTGGCACCTTCTCCTGACCTCTGAGATCACTTGCACATACATGGCATTCATATGCACATGCCAAATATAAACAATGTTGAGGGGGCTGGAGAGATGGCTCAGGGGTTAAGAGCACTGGCTGTTCTTCCAGAGGTCCTGAGTTCAGAACATTTCTGTGAGCTCCAGGCCAGTCTGGTCTACAGAGTGAGATCCAGGACAGGCACCAAAACTACACAGAGAAACCCTGTCTTGAAAAACCAATAATAAAAATAATAATAATAATAATAATAATAATAATAATAATAAAGGATGAGGTATAGCTTAGTGTTAGAACATTGAACTTAGTGTTAGAACATTGTACAGCACCCAGGAAGGTTATTGTATGGTTGGTTGTTTTTAGGCAAGGTCTCACTATGTAGCTGTAGGTGTCCTAAACCTCACTATGTAGACCAGGCTGGCCTTGAACTCACAGAAGATCCACCTGCCTCTGTCTCCTGAGTGCTGGCATTAAAGGCATGTGCCACCATGCCTAGCTGAACTTGAAGGTCTTGATCTTCATTCAGCACCGGAAATAAAAATTTAAGTCTCCCCAATTTTTGTTTCTGCTTGGGTTATTTTTGTTGTTTGTTTGTTTGTTTGGGGATTTTGGTGGTGGTGGTTTTTGTTTGTTAATACTTTTTTTAAAAAATGTTTATTTGCCGGGCAGTGGTGGTGCACGCCTTTAACCCCAGCACTCGGGAGGCAGAGCCAGGCGGATCTCTGTGAGTTTGAGGCCAACCTGGACTACCAAGTGAGTTCCAGGAAAGGCACAAAGCTACACAGAGAAACCCCTGTCTCGAAAAAACCGCATGTATGACTGCAGGCCAGAAGAGGGCACCAGATCTCATTACAGGTGGTTGTGAGCCACCATGTGGTTGGTAGGAATTGAACTCAGGACCTCTGTGAGAGCAGTCAGTGTTCTTAACCACTGAGCCATCTCTCCAAACCCTTGTTAATACTTTAAAAAAAAAAAAAAAAAAAAAAAAAAAAAAAAAAAAAACATTTTTATCTATCCATGGGATAGTGCATGCATGCGGCAGCACATATACAGAAGTTAAAATTTGCAGGAATCTGTCTTCTCCTTCCACTATTTGTGTTCTATATATCACACTAAGTCCTCCAGCTTGGTAGCAAGCCTCTTTACGCCATGAACCATCTCTCCTCAGACCTTGATTTTGTTGGGTTTTGTGAGACAGCATCTCTCTGGGTAGCTCTGGCTGTCCTAGAACTAGCTCTGTAGACCAGGCTGGCCTCGAACTCAGAGATCTGCCTGTCTCTGCCTCCCGAGTGCTGGGACTAACCACACCTTGCTCTGATTGTTTTATTTATTTATTTATTTATTTATTTATTTATTTATTTATTTGCCCACATGGGTGTTTCTCCCATGAGGACAGCTGCGCACCACATTCATGAAGACTGAGTCAGATACTTAAGAACTGGGGTTAACAGATGGCTGTAGGAACCGAACCAGGCACCTCCATCAGAGCAGTCAAAGCTCTGGAGGAGTAAGCCTCTGTCCAGTCCTCCCCCATCTACCTCTTTCTCTCCCTCTCTTCCTTCCTTCCTTTCTTTTCTTTTCTTTTCTTTTCTTTTCTTTCTTTTTTTTTTTTTTTCTTTTTTTGAGCTGAGGATCAAACCCAGGGCCTTGTGCTTGCTAGGCAAGTGCTCTATCACTGAGCTAAATCCCCAACCCTCATTTCTTTCTTAAGACAGGGTTTCCTCCTGTTGTGCCATGTCATGAGACACCCCCCCCCCAATCAAGACCACTACAGAGCCAATATCCCATGCAAGTACAAAGGGGTTTATTAAAACAGGCAAGCCTGGGCTTGGTCCCTGCCCAACACACTGGCAAGCCAGATGAAGGAGGACGGCCCTGAGCTCTGAGTTAAGTGTTTTTTTTTTTTTTTTTAAGGGAAAAACCACAAGCTAGGGGTACAAGCCTTTGCATTTCAGGGTCATACTTCAGTTAACAGGAACATTTAGCCAAGAGAAGAAAGAACTACAGAAGACAAAATACATTTGGAGACTCTCCCAGTACTATGGGAGACTTTGATGGATTAAGTCTTTGTTTTAATTTCAAGGCTATTTCTTGGCCAGCAGCCTATGCCCTGACCATAGTCTTAGCTGGGTGTCTGTGTCTCTGGAACTTGGTTCAGCTCTTATCTGAGTATTGCTAGAAATGAAGTTTTCTTTAAAATGGGGTTTGTCTTGCTCTCTCGCTCCCACAGAGACAGCTGACCTCAGCTCGTGGGAGCTCATGGACTGTAGAGTGACAGCTAGGGATCCTGCACGGGACTGACCTAGGCCCTCTGCATGTGAGTGACAGTTGTGTAGCTTGGTCTGTTTGTGGCCCCTAGCAGTGGGACCAGGATCTGTCCCTGGTGCATGAGCTGGCTTTTTGGAACCTGTTCCCTAGGGTGGGATGCCTCACTTAGCTTTGATGTGATATCGACTCCCATTGGAGGCCTTATCCTTTCTGAGGAGTGGATGGGGGGTGGAGGTATAAAGTAGGTCAGGGGAGGAAACAGGAGGACAGGAGGGAGCAGTAACTGTGGTTGGTACGCAAAATAAAAATAAACAAATAAACAAATAAATAAGCAGGGTTTCCTGCTGGCCTCCAACTCAATATGCAGTTGAAGACAATCTTGAACTCCTGATTATCCTCCCTCCATTTCCCAAGTCCTGGAATTGCAGGTGTGGAGCGCCATGCCTGACTTAAAACTAACCATTTCTGAGCCAGGCAGTGGTGACTCATGCCTTTAATCCCAGTACTCCAGAAACAGGCAGGTGGATATCTGAGTCCAAGCCAGCCAGGTCTGGGGACTGAGAGCTCTGACAGCCAGGGATACACAAACCCTGCTATGAAAAACAACAAAAAGAAACCAATAGTCTCTTTTGCAAAATGAAGCGTCTTTTGTGAGGGATGAGAGGTACATTTTTCAGGCTGGGCAGGAGCCCAGGATATCTGACCTTGACTTTGATTCCCCAGCACCTTCAGGGTGGCAGGAAAGAACCAACTCCCAGGGATGGAGAGAGGGCTCAAAGATTAAGAGCAACTGTTGCTCTTGCAGAGGACCAGGGTTCAAATCCCAGCACCCACATGGGTTCACAATCATGCAAAACTCTGGTTCAAGGGGATCCCATGCTCACTTCTGACTCCTGTGAGTACCAAGCACTGTCACAGCACATACATACATGCATTCACACATGAAATAAAATAGTTAAACCTAAAAAATAAAAAAATAAAGAGAGCTAACTCTTACAAGTTGTCCTCTAAATTCATCATAGATATATAAGTGTCACAGCACATGCCCTAAACACACACACACACACACACACAAATTAAAAAAATAAAATAAAGGAATAAATAAACAAATAAATGTAATCTTTTTTTAAATTTATTTATTTATTGTGTATAGTGTTCTGTCTGCAAGTACCTCTGCAGGCCAGAAGAGGGCACCAGATCACATTACAGATGGCTGTGAGCCACCATGTGGTTGCTGGGAATTGAACTCAGGACCTTTGGAAGAGCAAGCAGTGCTCTTAACCTCTGAGCCATCTCTCCAGCCCAATAAATGTAATCTTTAAAAATCAAATTGGCTGTTAGGATTTCATCAAGGAAAGGCAGTGGCTGGCACAGTCTGAGCAAAGGTCTCTCTTTTTTTTTTTTTTTTTTTTTTTTTTTTGGTTTTTTCGAGACAGGGTTTCTCGGTGTAGCTTTGCGCCTTTCCTGGGACTCACTTGGTAGCCCAGGCTGGCCTTGAACTCACAAAGATCCGCCTGCCTCTGCCTCCCGAGTGCTGGGATTAAAGGCGTGCGCCACCACCGCCCGGCTAGGTCTCTCTTTTTTAAAAATGAGATTTCATATTTCATGTGTGAATGTTTTGCCTGGAGGTACATCTGTGCACCACATGCATACCTGATGCCTATAGAGGTCAGAAGTAGGTTTTGGATCCCCTGACACGAGAGTTACAGAGGGTTGTAAGCGATCATGTGGGTGCTGGGAACTGACCCTGGGTCCTTGAGAAAGCAACAAGTCTCTCAGCGAGGGTCCTTAACTTTAGAGCTAGTACAACTCTCCCTTTTGTCTCTTCAAATTTTACCATTGTTTGTTTGGTTTTGGAGACAGGGTTTCTCTGTGTAACAGCCCCGGCTGCCCTGGAACCCACTCTGTAGACCAGGATGGCCTGGAACTCACAGAGATCAACCTGCCTCTTACTCCCAAGTGCTGGGATTAAAGGCATGCACCACCACCACCACCACCCTCTTATTATACTTTTTAATTTATTTATGTATGTATTCTTTTTAATGTATGAATGCTGTCTGCATGCATGCCTGCATGCCAGCAGAGGGCATCAGATCCCATTATACATGGTGGTGAGCCACCATGTCGTTGCAGGGAATTGAACTCGGAACCTCTGCAAGAGCAGCCAATGTTCTTAAGCACTGAGCCATCTCTCCAGCCCTTATTTTTATTGTTTTTTTGATAGGTTCTCACATACCCAGGTTAGCCAACACACTCTGTTTATGGAGTACTGGTAATCAAACTCAAGGGTTCATGCAGTCTACAGAGCTGATCTATCAGCTGGGCCACATCTCAAGCCTCCTTGTCTATTCTTGGATCTCAGAGAGAAAAAAATGGACATAAGAGCTCCAGCAAAAGCTGGGTGTGCTGGCTTATGCTTATACTGCCAACAGAGTCTCACTGGGTAGCTCTGCTGTCCTGGGAGTGACAGTGTAGAACCCATTTGCCTCAGACTCACAAGGATCTTCTTGTTTCTGCCTCTATCCTAATTTTTATTTAAGACAATTTGTTTCATGAGTATGGATGTTTTGTCTACATGTACTCATGCATCATGTGCATGCCTGCTGCTCTTGGAGTGAAGAAGAGTGAGTCAGTTTCCCAGGGTCTGGAGTTAGGGAAACCTGTGAGCAATAGTGTGGTATTGGCAACCAAACTCTGGTCCTCTGCAAGAGCAACCAGTTCTCTTCACCTCTTATCTACCCCTGTAGGCCTATACTTCCTGATGTTTAAATATGTATGAATGTGTGCCTTTAGTCTGTATGTATACTTGAGATTAGTGCCTGGAGAGGTCAAAAGATGGTGTCAGATCCCCTACTTTCTATCTATCTATCTATCTATCTATCTATCTATCTATCTATCTATCTATCTATCTATCTATGTTTCTCTCTTTCTCTGTCACACACACACACACACACACAATTGCTTTTTCACAGACTACAAACTCGTGTGGGTGTTTGCTGGTTGGGTAGTAATGTGCTGTGTTATCTTTCCCTGGGTTAAATAAACAAGCATCTATTCACTTATTTAGGGTGCCAAAGACAGAGCCAAGAAACAATGCCACACACATTAGGTTTGGTGAACCAGAGAGTTTATTGGGCTGACTTGCAGAGGCATAAATGACTCAAAAACAGTTGTGTGACTGAAAGCTCACCTATATGAGTCACAAAACTCAGAGGGTAAGGCCAGCCTGAACTGCACAGCATGATCCTTCCTGTCCCTCATTACCCCAAAGTGCCTGCTCTGTCTCTCTCTCTCTCTCCCTGTCTCTCTGTCTCTCTGTCTCTCTCTCTCTCTGTCTCTCTGTCTCTGTCTCTCTCTCTCTCTCTCTCTCTCTCTCTCACACACACACACACACACACACACACACACACACATACTCACACACACAGATTTTGAGACAAGATTTCTCTGGGTAGCTCTGGCTATCCTAGAACTCTCTGTGAGGACCAGCCTGGTCTTGAACTGACGAGATCCAAGTGCCTCTGCTTACCATTAACTGGGATTAAAGGTGGGAGGAGCCACCACCCTGTGATTTAGCTTAATCCTGTCTCAACATTTTTTTAAAAAACAAGATTGGTAGTGCACTTTTTTAATCCCAACAATAGACAAACAGAGGCAAATGGATCTCTGTGACAAGGGGGCCACTTTAGTCTATGTTGTGAGTTTCAGGCCACCACATGCTACACAGTAACACCTTATCATAAAACAAAACAAAAAAAAAGCCAGGTTTAGTGGCACACTCCTTTGATCTCAGCACTCCAGAGGCAGGCAAATGTCTGAGCTGGAGGCCAGCCTGGTCAACAGAGCTAGATACAGGACAGCCAGGGCTACACAGAGAAACTTTGTCTTAAAATAACAATAAGAATAATAACTACTATTATCATTATCATTATTACTATAAATAAAATGAAATGGGAATGGGGAAGGATAGAAAGCAGACAGAAATAAAGAGAAAAGAAGCCTCAGTTGATAGCAAGGATGCACAGCATTTTCACGACCTGACTTCCATCAACAGCTGCAGGTGAAGTAGAGGGAGATTCCAGCACTCAGAAGGTGTATGCAGGAGATCAGGAGATCAAATTGTCCTCGAACATCACAGGTTCAAAGTTATCCTCAGCTACACAGAAGTTTGAAGCCTCCATGAGAAACAGGAGACCCTATCCAAAAATAAAAGAAAGATACAAACAGATAGAAAAGAAAACAGAAAACGATTGGAGAGAATATGCTGGCCTGTGAATTAGCTGTAAAGTCAGTGTTTAGGCTACACATTCCCTGGTTTTCATCTTAAGGACAACTACCCGGAAAGCTCACTTTGTTGTCCAGACTTGCCTCAAACTCATATCAATCCTCTGCCTCTGTCCCCCAAACAATGAGATGACAGGCATGCATCACACACCCACTCTAAATCAGAGTGACTCTAGGACAGGAACAAACAGCAACAACAAAAATGGAGTGAAGTGGCCCAGAGACATCAGAATACATCCCTCTGGACTTTGTTCTGGCTCAATGTCCTTCCGGCTTTTAAGTGTTAGCCAAGGATGCCCCTGAACACTATTCCCTTCTGGTGAAGGATGTAGGGAAAAGTCTGTCTCCTCTACAGACAGGGGCTTGGCACTCAAGAGTTGGCTTAGCATCTAAAACAGTGTATTGATCTTGCAGAAGACAACTTTCCAACACCCGGGGGGGGGGGGGCAGCTCCCAACTGCCTTGTTCTCCAGCTGGATGGGGTCTGATGCCCTCTCTGGCATCTGTGGGCACCCAAACACAAGCACAAACATTTTGTTTTTATGAAAATTAAACATAGGGTGCAGCTAGCAGCTTCCCTCCCCTTCCCTCCAGTCAGAACCATGAGTCAAGTGCTGGCCAGGCTTCCATTGGGCTGCACAAGGGAATGGCCTCACCCTGGAGCACAGCCTCTGCCAACAGTTAACTCTCCCACAAATCGTGACATACACCCACCATCCAATCCCACCACTGATACCAATGCTTGTATGGTCTCAAGACCTTATTTTATTCTATTTTGTGCTGGGATGCAAGTTCATCTCAGATGTGTGATTTGTAGACTTGGACAAACTTTCTTTTTAATATGAAGTCTCGTGAAGCTCACACAGGCTGTCCTGGAACTCACTATGTACTGAAGATGACCTTCAACTTCAGCAGGGATTCCAGGTCCTGAAGCTAAGGCAGGGTGAGTCCAAACTGAAGCCCAGTCAGGGAAAGTCAGGGAGATCCTGACTCCAAACAGAAATAAGCACCAAGGGGCTGGGGCTGGGAGAATTACCTACAAGAGGGTCCAGGTCCCATCTCCAGCCCACCACACATACAGAAGCACAAAAACCACAGTTGGTTGTTCTGTATCTTTTTTTTTTTTTTAATTTTTATTTTTTCCCTGTGACAAGGTTTCTCTGTGGACAGCTTTGGAGGCTGTCTTCAAACTAGCTCTGTAGAACAGGCTAGCCTGGAACTCAGAGATCCCCATGACTCTGCCTCCCTAGATCTTAGAATAAGGGAGGGCACCACCACACCCGATTAAGTCTATTTTTTAAAAAAGACTAAGTCGATTAGCAGATGAATACTTGATAACTGAATCAATGAGTTGAATGGATTTTTTGTTTTGTTTTGTTTTTGTTGTTTTTTTTTTGAGACAGTGTTTCTCTGTGTAGTTTTGGTGCCTGTCCTGAATCTTGCTCTGAAGACCAGGCTGGCCTAGAATTCACAGAGATCCGCCTGGCTCTTGCTCCCGAGTGCTGGGATTGAAGGCATGAGCCACCTCCGCCTGGCTGATTGTTTCCTTTTTTTTTTTTTTTTAATTTATTTATTATGTACACAGTGTTCTGCCTGCACATATCCCTGCAAGCCAGAAGAGGGAACTAGATTTCATTACAGATGGTTGTGAGCCAATATGTGGTTCCTGGGAATTGAAGTCAGGACCTCTAGAAGAGCTGCCAGTGCTCTTAACCTCTGAGCCATCTCTCCAGTCCCGATTGTTTCCTTTTTATTCACATCTACTTACTCATTTTGTGTATTTGTGCTCTTGGAAAGGCAGCCATGTGCAGGTCACATGACACCAGGCAGTACTTGCCTTTCCCATGGGGTCCTTAGTGTTGGAGCTCAGGTTGTCAGGACTAGCAGCAAGGGACTTGACCTCATGGGTCATCTCACCAGCAGGGATGTGGTGACTGATTGGAGGGTGGGTTGTCCTGAAAGAGTTAAAACGGACTGATTGTAATAATTAAATGAAGTCTCCTCAGGCCCTTTGTCATGGACTGTTTCTTATCTCAGGCCACTGAACCATCTGAGACATCATTTTAATGGTTTTTGTGGTTTGGTTTGGTTTCTGGAGACCGATTTCTCTGTGTAACAGCCCTGGCTGTCCTGGAACTCCCTTTATAGGCCAGGCTTGGCTCTGCCTCCCCAAGGTCTGGATTAAGGGCTGAGCCACACCCCAGCAGCTGATTGGTTGGAGGTTTTTATCCTTCTTTCCTTCCTGACAGGCTCTCTGCCTCCAACAACTGGACACAGAAGCAATAGCACCCCCATGACCACATGTAAAAACAACTTGGGGATGTAGGCCATAATCCCAGTTTGTTAGGATGCTAGAGCAAGAAGATAAAATCCATGTCTGCCTGGGTTACACTACTAAAGCTACACTCCCTTTAATCCCAACATTGAGAGGCAGATTTCGGTGGAACTCTGTGAGTTTGAGGCAAGTGTGGTCTACCTGGAGAGATCCAGGACAGCCAGACCTACAGAGGGAGACACCGTCATGGGAGTGGGGTGGATAATGAGGGGAGGCTACCGGTAGGTAGGGCAACCATCTCTGCCAATTACTAGTTCTGGGATATGGACAAAGTCAATTAAACTCTTTCTGAACATTTTCATATATATATATATGAACTAAATAAATCAGTATGACCTAGGGCCTAGAGATATGGCTCAAAATTTCAGAGCACTTGCTGCTCTTGGCAGAAGACCAGGGTTCAATTCACAACTGGCAAATATATATGCTCACAACTGCCTGTAACTGAAGTAGGGGATCTGACACCATCTTTGAGCTCTCCAGGTACTAATCTCAAGTATACATACAGACTAGAGGCACACATGCATACATATGTAAACATCAGGAAGTATAGGCCTACAGGGGTAGATAAGAGGTGAAGAGCACTGGTTGCTCTTGCAGAGGACCAGAGTATGGTTGCCAATACCACACTATTGCTCACAGGTTTCCCTAACTCCAGACCCCGGGAAACTGATTCACTCTTCTTCACTCCAAGAGCAGCAGGCATGCACATGATGCATGAGTACATGTAGACAAAACATCCATACTCATGAAACAAAATGTCTTAAATAAAAATTAGGATAGAGGCAGAAACAAGAAGATCCTTGTGAGTCTGATGCAAATGGGTTCTACACAGTGAATCCCAGGACAGCAGAGCTACCTAGTGGGCCTCTGTGTCCAAAAGGAGGAGTTCCTGGAGAGACCTCTCAGCAGTTAAAAGCACTGGATGCTCTTTCAGAAGAACAGAGATTGAGTCCCACAACCCAGGTTGCTCACAAACACCAGTAACTCTAGCTCTGGAGTTTCCATGCCTCTAGTTCCATGTGCACCTGCACTCAATATTGACTTCCGAAGCACACAAATGGACACACACAAACACACACACACACACACACACACACACACACACACAATTGCTTCTTCACAGACTACAAACTTGTGTGGGTGTTTGCTGGTTGGGTAGTAATGTGCTGTGTTACCTTTCCTTGGAGCAACATACACAAGCATCTATTCACTCATGTAGGGTGCCAAAGACAGAGCCAAGACACAGTGCCACACACATTAGGTTGGTGAACCAGAGAGTTTCTTAGGCTGACTTGCAGAGGCATAAATGACTCAAAGAAAGTTGTGTGACTGAAAGCCAACCTATATGAATCACAAAACTCAGAGGGTAAGGCCAGCCTGAACTGCACAGCATGATCCTTCGTGTCCCTAATTACCCAAAGTGCCTGCTCTGTCTCTCTCTCTCTCTCTATGTCTCTCTCTCTCTCTCTCTCTCTCTCTCTCTCTCTCTCTCTCTCTCTCTCTCACACACACACACACACACACACACACACACACACACACACATTCACATACCACTCGCACTCACACACACAGAATTTTTTGAGACAAGATTTCTCTGTGTAGCCTTGGCTATCCTGGAACTGGCTGTGTAGACCAGGCTAGCCTTGAAGTGCAGAGATCCAAGGGAGCCATTTCTAGATTCACAGTATCACAGTCATTCTTTCTATGTTGCCCCCAAATGTTTTCCAGTTTTGCTGGTTTGGCCTTTTTGATTTTTTTGTTTGTTTGTTTTTCACTTCAAGTATCACAGCTTTCATTGAGATTTGAAATGAACTCATAAAACATCTTCTTTCCTTCGGCTTCATACAGCTCTCAAACATTCTCAAAACCCCAAAGATAACACACACCCTGTTAAGATGCACTTAGTGCCCTGTCCTCCTGCCTCCCCAGCTGTCCATCAAGGGATGCCTGCATACAGAAATGTGTCCATCCATACAGTGGACCACTAAAGTTCCATGTCCTAAGTCTTTACAACACTGCCATGTCACAATGGAATAGTATTTGAGCCATGACATCCACAGCTTTAGAAACAGACCAAAGCAAATGGAAACAGTACATGAAGTTCCTGAAAGAATGTGACTGACTAATTTTTTTCGTTTTGTTTTGTTTTGGTTTTTTTTTTGTTTTGTTTTTCAAGACTGGGTTTCTCTGTGTAACTCCCCTGGCTGTCCTGGATGTCACTCTGTAGACTGGACTGCCTTGAACTCACAGAGATCCTCGTGACTCTGCCTCTTAGTGCTGGGATTAAAGGTGTGCACCATCACTCCTAGATTAAATCTATTTCCTCAAAAAGACTAAGTCCATAGGGGATGACATTGGAGCACTGGATGAATAAGTTGGGGGTTGGGTTTTAATTACATTAACTTAATTCTTTTGTGCATTTGTGCTCTTGAAAAGGCAGCAACCTGGAGGTCACAAGACAAGGTGGACAAGCCAGTCCATACCTTCCTCCATTGGGTCCTTAGTGTTGGACCTCAGGTTCTCAGGACTAGCAGCAAGTGACTTGACCTCATGGGTCATCTCACCAGCAGGGATGTGGTGACTGATTGGAGGATGGGGTTTCCTGAAAGAGTTAAAATGGACTGATTGTAATAATTAAATGAAGTCTCCTCAGGCCCTTTGTCATGGACTGTTTCTTATCTCAGGCCACTGAACCATTTGAGACATCATTTTAATTGCTGTTTTGGTTTAGTTTGTTTTCTGGGGACAGATTTCTCTATGTAACAGCCCTGGCTGTCCTGGAACTCACTTTATAAGCCAGGCTTCCCTCTGCCTCCCCAAGGTCTGGATTAAGGGCTGGAGCCACACCCTAGCAGCTGATTGGTTGGAGGTTCTTATCCTTCTTGCCTTCCTGACAGGCTCTCTGCCTCCCACAACTGGACACAGAAGCAACAGCACCTCCATGACCTCAGGTAAAAAAGCTTGGGGATGCAGACCATAATCCCAGCCTCTTAGGTTGCTGGAGCAAGAAGAAAAATTCCATGCCTGCCTGGATTACAGGATTAAAGCTACACTGCATTTATCCCAAAATTGAGACGCATGTGGGTAGATCTCTGTGAGTTTGAGGCCAGTGATGTCTACATGGTGAGATCCAAGACAGCCAGAGCTACAGGAGACCCTGTCTTGGGGATGCAGAGGGTGGAGAGGGGGAGCTACCAATGGGTAGGGCAACCACCTCTGCCCATTACTAGTTCTGGGATTACAGCAAACTCAATTAAACTCTTTCCATAGCTTTCCATATGTATATATTTTTTCAAATATATAGATTTGAAGATGAGCTTAATTTATTTAAATTAGGATGTGCATGGAACTGGAAAGATGGCTCAGCACTTAAAAGCTCTTGCTGCTCTTAGCACAAGACCAGTTTGATTTCCAACTGGTACATAGGGTCTTATTTTTTGTCTTTGGATGCAGATTCATTCAGTTGTGTGCTTTTGTAGACCTGGGCAAACTTTGTTTATAATAGGAAGTCTCATATTGCTCAGGCCTGCCTTGAACTCACTAGGTTACTGTAGTACCTTCCACTTCAATGTGGAGATTCTAGGTCCTGAGGCAAAGGCAGAATGTGGCCAAACTGAAGTCGAGTCTAGGAAAGTTAGGGAGTTCCTGACTACAAATAGAAATCAATGCCAAGGGGATGGACCTAGGGCTGAACAAAGTGCCTAGCAAGAGCCTCAGGTCCAGTCTCCAGCACAGGGCACACACAGAAGCACCAAAACCACAGTCGAGTCTTCTGTATCCTTGAGTGTTACACCACAACCAGATTGGTGGTGTTGTGGTGCTGGTGTTTGGGAATATAGAAGAATTCTCCTGGCTCTGTACTCTGAATACTGGCACTTCTCAAGTAAGCATTTCTGAGAACATGTAGGTAAAATAATAATAAACTGGGGATGTGGCTTACTGGTAAGACCAGTCGACTTCCATGTCAAAAGAGGAAAAGAGGAGTAGACCAGGGGCTGTACTGGCTTTTAATTCCACACACGGAGATAAAGTTCAGCCTCCAGGAGGATTTAGAAGTCAGCTGTTTTGGTTTGGTTTGTGGCATGTTGAGGATGAGGACAAACAAGGACTTTGCCAGTTCTAAGCAGGGAGCCTCACCATCAGCCCTGAAAGGGTTTCACTTACACAATGGTTCCCTAACCCCAGCCACTGCTGGTCACATCCTAACCACAAGAAACAAGAAGATAAATGCAGCTAAAGCCGGGCAGTGGTGGCACACACCTTTAATCCCAGCACTCGGGAGGCAGAGCCAGGCAGATCTCTGTGAGTTCGAGGCCAGCCTGGGCTACCAAGTGAGTTCCAGGAAAAGGCGCCAAGTACACAGAGAAACCCTGTCTCGAAAAACAAAAACAAAAACAAAAAAAAAAAATGCAGCCAAAGACACACAGGAGTCTAATGTGGATTTTTAGGCTGCCTGTGTGTGGTACAGTGGACCTGACATGAGCCTCTTGCTAGGCAGGTCATTTGTCTCCTAGCTCCACACCCAGGCCCCAGGATTTCTTCTGTTTGGAGACACAACTTCCCACCCCACTTTATTCCCCTACTTTTGAAGTATAATTCAAGAACTTAAAATCAACCTTTTTTTTTTTTTATATTGAGACACCATAGATCATGCTAGCCTCAAATTTGCAGCAACCATCCTGCTTCAGAAATCCAAATGATGGAATGAGAGCTTTTAGCGGCCATGCCCAGCTTAACCACTTTAAAAGGAGCCACTTGCCTGGAGAAATGGCTCAGAAGTGAAGACAGCTACTTCCTGTAGCAGAGGACTCGTGTTCAGGTCCCAGCATCCATATGGTAGTTCACACTCATCTGTAACTCCACCTCCAGTGGATTCAACACCTTCTTCTGGTTTCTGGTGCACAAACATGCAGGGAAGTTAAATACCCATGTACATAAAATAAAAATACAATAATTAAAAGCAAAGGGAGTCATTTCTAGATTCATAATGTGACAAAGTTATCCGTTCCGTGTTGTTTCCAAATGTTTCCCAGTTTTGTTGGTTTGAGCTTTTTTGGTATTTTCATTTCAAGTATCACAGGTTTCAGTGATATTTGAATTGAACTCATAAAACATCTTTCCTCAGCTTCATAAGAGGTATGATTACAGCTCCCAAACAATCTTAAAACCCAAGGATAACACACACCCTGTTAAGCACTTAGTGTCCTGTCTTCCTGGTCTCCCCATCTGTCCATCAAGGCATGACTGCATTCAGGAATGTGTGCATCCACACAGTGGACCACTAAAGTTCCATGTCCTAAGTCTTTACATAATTGCCACGTCACAGTGGAATAGTATTTCAGCCATGTCATCCACTGCTTAGAGACAGATCAAAGCAAAAGGAAACAAGACATGAAGTTCATGAAAGCCTGTGAGTGACTACTTTGTGTGTGTGTGTGTGTGTGTGTGTGTGTTTGTTGTTGTTATTTTCCTTTTCTTTTTTTTTAAGATTTATTTATTATGTATATAATGTTCTGTCTGCATATTTTGCCTGAGGCCAGAAGAGGGTACCAGATCTCATTACAGATGGTTGTGAGCCACCATGTGGGTGCTGGGAATTGAACTCAGGACCTTTGGAAGAACAGCCAGTGCTCTTAACCACTGAGCCATCTCTCCAGCCCTGTTGTTGTTTTTCAAGACTGGGTTTCTCTCAAGAGCTGTTGCCTCATGCCATTTGACCAAGCATTTGGGACTCAGCGGCAGGAGGATCTTTGTGACTTAGAGGCCAACCTGGGCTACTGAGAGAGTTCCAAGAAAGGCACAAAGCTACACAGAGAAAAACCTTGTATCGAGGAAAAAAAGAAAAAGAAAAAGAAAAAAGAAGAAAGACTGGGTTTCTCTGTGTAACTCCCCTGGCTGTCCTGGAAGTCACTCTGTAGACAGGACTGCGTTGAACTCACAGGGATCCTCGTGACTCTGCATCCTAGGGCTGGGATTAAAGGTGTGAACCATCACTCCTAGATTAAATCTATTTCCTCAAAAAGACTAAGTAGATAGGGGATGACAAGTGAGCACTGGATGGATGAGATGGGGGGGGGGGTTGGTTTTAATTACATTAACTTACTTCTTTTGTGCATTTGTGCTCTTGAAAAGGCAACAACCTGGTCACATGACAAGGTGGACAAGGCAGTCCTTGCATTCCCCCATGGCGTCCTTAGTGCTGGAGCTCAGGTTGTCAGGACTAGCAGCAAGTGATTTGACCTCATGGGTCATCTCACCAACAGGGATGTGGTGACTGATTGGAGGGTGGGGTGTCCTGAAAGAGTTAAAACGGACTGATTGCAATAATTAAATGAAGTCTCCTGAGGCCCTTTGTCATGGACTGTTTCTTATCTCAGGCCACTGAACCATCTGAGACATCATTTTAATTGCTGTTTTGGTTTGGCTTGATTTCTGGAGACCGATTTCTCTGTGTAACAGCCCTGACTGTCCTAAGACTCACTTTATAAGCCAGGTTTGGCTCTGCTTTCCCAGGGTCTGGATTAAGGGCTAGAGCCACACCCTAGCAGCTGATTGGTTGGAGGTTTTGATCCTTCTTTCCTTACTGACAGGCTCTCTGCCTCCCACAACTGGACACAGAAGCACTAGCACCTCCATGACCACATGTAAAAACAACTTGGGGATGCAGGCCATAATCCCAGTTTCCTGGGATGCTAGAGCAAGAAGATAAAATCCATTCCTGCCTAGGTTACACTACTAAAGCTACACTCCCTTTAATCCAACATTGAGAGGCAGATTTCGGTGGAACTCTGTGAGTTTGAGAACAGTGTGGTCTACCTGGTGAGATCCAGGACAGCCAGACCTACAGAGGGAGACGCTGTCATGGGTGTGGGGTGGATAATGAGGGGGAGCTATGAGTAGGTAGGACATCCATCTCTACCAATTACTAGTTCTGGGATATGGACAAAGTCAATTAAACTCTTTCTGAACATTTTCATATATATATATATATATATATATATATATATATATATATATATATATATATATAAACTAAATAAATCAGTATGACCTAGGGTCTAGAGATATGGCTCAAAATTTCAGAGCACTTGCTGCTCTTAGCAGAAGACCAGGGTTCAATTCAAAACTGGCAAATATATCTGCTCACAACTGCCTGTAACTGAAGTAGGGGATCTGACACCATCTTTTGACCTCTCCAGGTACTAATCTCAAGTATTCATACAGACTAGAGGCACACATTCATACATATTTAAACATCAGGAAGTATAGGCCTACAGGCGTAGATAAGAGGTGAAGAGCACTGGTTGCTCTAGCAGAGGACCAGAGTATGGTTGCCAATACCACACTATTGCTCACAGGTTTCCCTAACTCCAGACCCCGGGAAACTGATTCACTCTTCTTCACTCCAAGAGCAGCAGGCATGCACATGATGCATGAGTACATGTAGACAAAACATCCATACTCATGAAACAAAATGTCTTAAATAAAAATTAGGATAGAGGCAGAAACAAGAAGATCCTTGTGAGTCTGATGCAAATGGGTTCTACACTGTCACTCCCAGGACAGCAGAGCTACCTAGTGAGCCTCTGTGTCCAAAAGGAGGAGTTCCTGGAGAGACAGCTCCCCAGTGAAGAGCGCTGGATGCTCTTCCAGAGGGACAGAGTTTGAGTCCCACAACCCAGGTTGCTCACAAACACCAGTAACTCTAGCTCTGGAGTTCCCATGCCTCTGGTGCCATGTGCACCTGCACTCAAGATTGACTTCTGGAGCATACAAA
This sequence comes from Peromyscus maniculatus bairdii, assembly GCF_049852395.1. Lineage (NCBI taxonomy): Eukaryota > Metazoa > Chordata > Mammalia > Rodentia > Cricetidae > Peromyscus > Peromyscus maniculatus. The sequence continues at coordinate 4,306,140 of NC_134852.1, forward strand.
TGGACACACACACACACACACACACACAATTGCTTCTTCACAGACTACAAACTTGTGTGGGTGTTTGCTGGTTGGGTAGTAATGTGCTGTGTTACCTTTCCTTGGAGCAACATACACAAGCATCTATTCACTCATGTAGGGTGCCAAAGACAGAGCCAAGACACAGTGCCACACACATTAGGTTGGTGAACCAGAGAGTTTCTTAGGCTGACTTGCAGAGGCATAAATGACTCAAAGAAAGTTGTGTGACTGAAAGCCAACCTATATGAATCACAAAACTCAGAGGGTAAGGCCAGCCTGAACTGCACAGCATGATCCTTCGTGTCCCTAATTACCCAAAGTGCCTGCTCTGTCTCTCTCTCTCTCTCTCTATGTCTCTCTCTCTCTCTCTCTCTCTCTCTCTCTCTCTCTCTCTCTCTCTCTCTCTCTCTCTCACACACACACACACACACACACACACACACACACACACACACACACACTCACATACCACCCGCACTCACACACACAGAATTTTTTGAGACAAGATTTCTCTGTGTAGCCTTGGCTATCCTGGAACTGGCTGTGTAGAACAGGCTAGCCTTGAAGTGCAGAGATCCAAGGGAGCCATTTCTAGATTCACAGTATCACAGTCATTCTTTCTGTGTTGCCCCCAAATGTTTTCCAGTTTTGCTGGTTTGGCCTTTTTGATTTTTTTGTTTGTTTGTTTTTCACTTCAAGTATCACAGCTTTCATTGAGATTTGAAATGAACTCATAAAACATCTTCTTTCCTTCGGCTTCATAAGAGCTGTGATTACAGCTCTCAAACATTCTCAAAACCCCAAAGATAACACACACCCTGTTAAGATGCACTTAGTGCCCTGTCCTCCTGCCTCCCCAGCTGTCCATCAAGGGATGCCTGCATACAGGGATGTGTCCATCCACACAGTGGACCACTAAAGTTCCATGTCCTAAGTCTTTACAACACTGCCATGTCACAGTGGAATAGTATTTCAGCCACGACATCCACAGCTTTAGAGACAGACCAAATCAAAAGAAAACAGTATATGGAGTTCCTGAAAGAATGTGACTGACTAATTTTTTTCGTTTGTTTTTTGTTTTGTTTTGTTATGTTTTTGTTTTTGTTTTTCAAGACTGGGTTTCTCTGTGTAACTCCCCTGGCTGTCCTGGATGTCACTCTGTAGACTGGACTGCCTTGAACTCACAGAGATCCTCGTGACTCTGCCTCTTAGTGCTGGGATTAAAGGTGTGCACCATCACTCCTAGATTAAATCTATTTCCTCAAAAAGACTAAGTCCATAGGGGATGACATTGGAGCACTGGATGAATAAGTTGGGGGTTGGGTTTTAATTACATTAACTTACTTCTTTTGTGCATTTATGCTCTTGAAAAGGCAGCAACCTGGAGGTCAAAAGACAAGGTGGACAAGCCAGTCCATACCTTCCTCCATTGGGTCCTTAGTGTTGGACCTCAGGTTGTCAGGACTAGCAGCAAGGGACTTGACCTCATGGGTCATCTGACCAGCAGGGATGTGGTGACTGATTGGAGGATGGGGTGTCCTGAAAGAGTTAAAACGGACTGAGTGCAATAATTAAATGAAGTCTCCTGAGGCCCTTTGTCATGGACTATTTCTTATCTCAGGCCACTGAACCATTTGAGACATCATTTTAATTGCTGTTTTGGTTTGTTTTGTTTTCTGGGGACAGATTTCTCTATGTAACAGCCCTGGCTGTCCTGGAACTCACTTTATAAGCCAGGCTTGCCTCTGCCTCCCCAAGGTCTAGATTAAGGGCTGGAGCCACACCCTAGCAGCTGATTGGTTGGAGGTTCTTATCCTTCTTTCCTTACTGACAGGCTCTCTGTCTCCCACAACTGGACACAGAAGCAACAGCACCTCCATGACCTCAGGTAAAAAAGCTTGGGGATGCAGACCATAATCCCAGCCTCTTAGGTTGCTGGAGCAAGAAGAAAAATTCCATGCCTGCCTGGATTACAGGATTAAAGCTACACTGCATTTATCCCAAAATTGAGACGCATGTGGGTAGATCTCTGTGAGTTTGAGGCCAGTGATGTCTACATGGTGAGATCCAAGACAGCCAGAGCTACAGGAGACCCTGTCTTGGGGATGCAGAGGGTGGAGAGGGGGAGCTACCAATGGGTAGGGCAACCACCTCTGCCCATTACTAGTTCTGGGATTACAGCAAACTCAATTAAACTCTTTCCATAGCTTTCCATATGTATATATTTTTTCAAATATATAGATTTGAAGATGAGCTTAATTTATTTAAATTAGGATGTGCATGGAACTGGAAAGATGGCTCAGCACTTAAAAGCTCTTGCTGCTCTTAGCACAAGACCAGTTTGATTTCCAACTGGTACATAGGGTCTTATTTTTTGTCTTTGGATGCAGATTCATTCAGTTGTGTGCTTTTGTAGACCTGGGCAAACTTTGTTTATAATAGGAAGTCTCATATTGCTCAGGCCTGCCTTGAACTCACTAGGTTACTGTAGTACCTTCCACTTCAATGTGGAGATTCTAGGTCCTGAGGCAAAGGCAGAATGTGGCCAAACTGAAGTCGAGTCTAGGAAAGTTAGGGAGTTCCTGACTACAAATAGAAATCAATGCCAAGGGGATGGACCTAGGGCTGAACAAAGTGCCTAGCAAGAGCCTCAGGTCCAGTCTCCAGCACAGGGCACACACAGAAGCACCAAAACCACAGTCGAGTCTTCTGTATCCTTGAGTGTTACACCACAACCAGATTGGTGGTGTTGTGGTGCTGGTGTTTGGGAATATAGAAGAATTCTCCTGGCTCTGTACTCTGAATACTGGCACTTCTCAAGTAAGCATTTCTGAGAACATGTAGGTAAAATAATAATAAACTGGGGATGTGGCTTACTGGTAAGACCAGTCGACTTCCATGTCAAAAGAGGAAAAGAGGAGTAGACCAGGGGCTGTACTGGCTTTTAATTCCACACACGGAGATAAAGTTCAGCCTCCAGGAGGATTTAGAAGTCAGATGTTTTGGTTTGGTTTCTGGCATGTTGAGGATGAGGACAAACAAGGACTTTGCCAGTTCTAAGCAGGGAGCCTCACCATCAGCCCTGAAAGGGTTTCACTTACACAATGGTTCCCTAACCCCAGCCACTGCTGGTCACATCCTAACCACAAGAAACAAGAAGATAAATGCAGCTAAAGCCGGGCAGTGGTGGCACACACCTTTAATCCCAGCACTCGGGAGGCAGAGCCAGGCAGATCTCTGTGAGTTCGAGGCCAGCCTGGGCTACCAAGTGAGTTCCAGGAAAAGGCGCCAAGTACACAGAGAAACCCTGTCTCGAAAAACAAAAACAAAAACAAAAAAAAAATGCAGCCAAAGACACACAGGAGTCTAATGTGGATTTTTAGGCTGCCTGTGTGTGGTACAGTGGACCTGACATGAGCCTCTTGCTAGGCAGGTCATTTGTCTCCTAGCTCCACACCCAGGCCCCAGGATTTCTTCTGTTTGGAGACACAACTTCCCACCCCACTTTATTCCCCTACTTTTGAAGTATAATTCAAGAACTTAAAATCAACCTTTTTTTTTTTTATATTGAGACACCATAGATCATGCTAGCCTCAAATTTGCAGCAACCATCCTGCTTCAGAAATCCAAATGATGGAATGAGAGCTTTTAGCGGCCATGCCCAGCTTAACCACTTTAAAAGGAGCCACTTGCCTGGAGAAATGGCTCAGAAGTGAAGACAGCTACTTCCTGTAGCAGAGGACTCGTGTTCAGGTCCCAGCATCCATATGGTAGTTCACACTCATCTGTAACTCCACCTCCAGTGGATTCAACACCTTCTTCTGGTTTCTGGTGCACAAACATGCAGGGAAGTTAAATACCCATGTACATAAAATAAAAATACAATAATTAAAAGCAAAGGGAGTCATTTCTAGATTCATAATGTGACAAAGTTATCCGTTCCGTGTTGTTTCCAAATGTTTCCCAGTTTTGTTGGTTTGAGCTTTTTTGGTATTTTCATTTCAAGTATCACAGGTTTCAGTGATATTTGAATTGAACTCATAAAACATCTTTCCTCAGCTTCATAAGAGGTATGATTACAGCTCCCAAACAATCTTAAAACCCAAGGATAACACACACCCTGTTAAGCACTTAGTGTCCTGTCTTCCTGGTCTCCCCATCTGTCCATCAAGGCATGACTGCATTCAGGAATGTGTGCATCCACACAGTGGACCACTAAAGTTCCATGTCCTAAGTCTTTACATAATTGCCACGTCACAGTGGAATAGTATTTCAGCCATGTCATCCACTGCTTAGAGACAGATCAAAGCAAAAGGAAACAAGACATGAAGTTCATGAAAGCCTGTGAGTGACTACTTTGTGTGTGTGTGTGTGTGTGTGTGTGTGTGTGTGTTTGTTGTTGTTATTTTCCTTTTCTTTTTTTTTAAGATTTATTTATTATGTATATAATGTTCTGTCTGCATATTTTGCCTGAGGCCAGAAGAGGGTACCAGATCTCATTACAGATGGTTGTGAGCCACCATGTGGGTGCTGGGAATTGAACTCAGGACCTTTGGAAGAACAGCCAGTGCTCTTAACCACTGAGCCATCTCTCCAGCCCTGTTGTTGTTTTTCAAGACTGGGTTTCTCTCAAGAGCTGTTGCCTCATGCCATTTGACCAAGCATTTGGGACTCAGCGGCAGGAGGATCTTTGTGACTTAGAGGCCAACCTGGGCTACTGAGAGAGTTCCAAGAAAGGCACAAAGCTACACAGAGAAAAACCTTGTATCGAGGAAAAAAAGAAAAAGAAAAAGAAAAAAGAAGAAAGACTGGGTTTCTCTGTGTAACTCCCCTGGCTGTCCTGGAAGTCACTCTGTAGACAGGACTGCGTTGAACTCACAGGGATCCTCGTGACTCTGCATCCTAGGGCTGGGATTAAAGGTGTGAACCATCACTCCTAGATTAAATCTATTTCCTCAAAAAGACTAAGTAGATAGGGGATGACAAGTGAGCACTGGATGGATGAGATGGGGGGGGGGGTTGGTTTTAATTACATTAACTTACTTCTTTTGTGCATTTGTGCTCTTGAAAAGGCAACAACCTGGTCACATGACAAGGTGGACAAGGCAGTCCTTGCATTCCCCCATGGCGTCCTTAGTGCTGGAGCTCAGGTTGTCAGGACTAGCAGCAAGTGATTTGACCTCATGGGTCATCTCACCAACAGGGATGTGGTGACTGATTGGAGGGTGGGGTGTCCTGAAAGAGTTAAAACGGACTGATTGCAATAATTAAATGAAGTCTCCTGAGGCCCTTTGTCATGGACTGTTTCTTATCTCAGGCCACTGAACCATCTGAGACATCATTTTAATTGCTGTTTTGGTTTGGCTTGATTTCTGGAGACCGATTTCTCTGTGTAACAGCCCTGACTGTCCTAAGACTCACTTTATAAGCCAGGTTTGGCTCTGCTTTCCCAGGGTCTGGATTAAGGGCTAGAGCCACACCCTAGCAGCTGATTGGTTGGAGGTTTTGATCCTTCTTTCCTTACTGACAGGCTCTCTGCCTCCCACAACTGGACACAGAAGCACTAGCACCTCCATGACCACATGTAAAAACAACTTGGGGATGCAGGCCATAATCCCAGTTTCCTGGGATGCTAGAGCAAGAAGATAAAATCCATTCCTGCCTAGGTTACACTACTAAAGCTACACTCCCTTTAATCCAACATTGAGAGGCAGATTTCGGTGGAACTCTGTGAGTTTGAGAACAGTGTGGTCTACCTGGTGAGATCCAGGACAGCCAGACCTACAGAGGGAGACGCTGTCATGGGTGTGGGGTGGATAATGAGGGGGAGCTATGAGTAGGTAGGACATCCATCTCTACCAATTACTAGTTCTGGGATATGGACAAAGTCAATTAAACTCTTTCTGAACATTTTCATATATATATATATATATATATATATAAACTAAATAAATCAGTATGACCTAGGGTCTAGAGATATGGCTCAAAATTTCAGAGCACTTGCTGCTCTTAGCAGAAGACCAGGGTTCAATTCAAAACTGGCAAATATATCTGCTCACAACTGCCTGTAACTGAAGTAGGGGATCTGACACCATCTTTTGACCTCTCCAGGTACTAATCTCAAGTATTCATACAGACTAGAGGCACACATTCATACATATTTAAACATCAGGAAGTATAGGCCTACAGGCGTAGATAAGAGGTGAAGAGCACTGGTTGCTCTAGCAGAGGACCAGAGTATGGTTGCCAATACCACACTATTGCTCACAGGTTTCCCTAACTCCAGACCCCGGGAAACTGATTCACTCTTCTTCACTCCAAGAGCAGCAGGCATGCACATGATGCATGAGTACATGTAGACAAAACATCCATACTCATGAAACAAAATGTCTTAAATAAAAATTAGGATAGAGGCAGAAACAAGAAGATCCTTGTGAGTCTGATGCAAATGGGTTCTACACTGTCACTCCCAGGACAGCAGAGCTACCTAGTGAGCCTCTGTGTCCAAAAGGAGGAGTTCCTGGAGAGACAGCTCCCCAGTGAAGAGCGCTGGATGCTCTTCCAGAGGGACAGAGTTTGAGTCCCACAACCCAGGTTGCTCACAAACACCAGTAACTCTAGCTCTGGAGTTCCCATGCCTCTGGTGCCATGTGCACCTGCACTCAAGATTGACTTCTGGAGCATACAAATGGACACACACACACACACACACAATTGCTTCTTCACAGACTACAAACTTGTGTGGGTGTTTGCTGGTTGGGTAGTAATGTGCTGTGTTACCTTTCCTTGGAGCAACATACACAAGCATCTATTCACTCATGTAGGGTGCCAAAGACAGAGCCAAGACACAGTGCCACACACATTAGGTTGGTGAACCAGAGAGTTTCTTAGGCTGACTTGCAGAGGCATAAATGACTCAAAGAAAGTTGTGTGACTGAAAGCCAACCTATATGAATCACAAAACTCAGAGGGTAAGGCCAGCCTGAACTGCACAGCATGATCCTTCGTGTCCCTAATTACCCAAAGTGCCTGCTCTGTCTCTCTCTCTCTCTCTATGTCTCTCTCTCTCTCTCTCTCTCTCTCTCTCTCTCTCTCTCTCTCTCTCTCTCTCTCTCACACACACACACACACACACACACACACACACACACACACACACACACACTCACATACCACCCGCACTCACACACACAGAATTTTTTGAGACAAGATTTCTCTGTGTAGCCTTGGCTATCCTGGAACTGGCTGTGTAGAACAGGCTAGCCTTGAAGTGCAGAGATCCAAGGGAGCCATTTCTAGATTCACAGTATCACAGTCATTCTTTCTGTGTTGCCCCCAAATGTTTTCCAGTTTTGCTGGTTTGGCCTTTTTGATTTTTTTGTTTGTTTGTTTTTCACTTCAAGTATCACAGCTTTCATTGAGATTTGAAATGAACTCATAAAACATCTTCTTTCCTTCGGCTTCATAAGAGCTGTGATTACAGCTCTCAAACATTCTCAAAACCCCAAAGATAACACACACCCTGTTAAGATGCACTTAGTGCCCTGTCCTCCTGCCTCCCCAGCTGTCCATCAAGGGATGCCTGCATACAGGGATGTGTCCATCCACACAGTGGACCACTAAAGTTCCATGTCCTAAGTCTTTACAACACTGCCATGTCACAGTGGAATAGTATTTCAGCCACGACATCCACAGCTTTAGAGACAGACCAAATCAAAAGAAAACAGTATATGGAGTTCCTGAAAGAATGTGACTGACTAATTTTTTTCGTTTGTTTTTTGTTTTGTTTTGTTATGTTTTTGTTTTTGTTTTTCAAGACTGGGTTTCTCTGTGTAACTCCCCTGGCTGTCCTGGATGTCACTCTGTAGACTGGACTGCCTTGAACTCACAGAGATCCTCGTGACTCTGCCTCTTAGTGCTGGGATTAAAGGTGTGCACCATCACTCCTAGATTAAATCTATTTCCTCAAAAAGACTAAGTCCATAGGGGATGACATTGGAGCACTGGATGAATAAGTTGGGGGTTGGGTTTTAATTACATTAACTTACTTCTTTTGTGCATTTATGCTCTTGAAAAGGCAGCAACCTGGAGGTCAAAAGACAAGGTGGACAAGCCAGTCCATACCTTCCTCCATTGGGTCCTTAGTGTTGGACCTCAGGTTGTCAGGACTAGCAGCAAGGGACTTGACCTCATGGGTCATCTGACCAGCAGGGATGTGGTGACTGATTGGAGGATGGGGTGTCCTGAAAGAGTTAAAACGGACTGAGTGCAATAATTAAATGAAGTCTCCTGAGGCCCTTTGTCATGGACTATTTCTTATCTCAGGCCACTGAACCATTTGAGACATCATTTTAATTGCTGTTTTGGTTTGTTTTGTTTTCTGGGGACAGATTTCTCTATGTAACAGCCCTGGCTGTCCTGGAACTCACTTTATAAGCCAGGCTTGCCTCTGCCTCCCCAAGGTCTAGATTAAGGGCTGGAGCCACACCCTAGCAGCTGATTGGTTGGAGGTTCTTATCCTTCTTTCCTTACTGACAGGCTCTCTGTCTCCCACAACTGGACACAGAAGCAACAGCACCTCCATGACCTCAGGTAAAAAAGCTTGGGGATGCAGACCATAATCCCAGCCTCTTAGGTTGCTGGAGCAAGAAGAAAAATTCCATGCCTGCCTGGATTACAGGATTAAAGCTACACTGCATTTATCCCAAAATTGAGACGCATGTGGGTAGATCTCTGTGAGTTTGAGGCCAGTGATGTCTACATGGTGAGATCCAAGACAGCCAGAGCTACAGGAGACCCTGTCTTGGGGATGCAGAGGGTGGAGAGGGGGAGCTACCAATGGGTAGGGCAACCACCTCTGCCCATTACTAGTTCTGGGATTACAGCAAACTCAATTAAACTCTTTCCATAGCTTTCCATATGTATATATTTTTTCAAATATATAGATTTGAAGATGAGCTTAATTTATTTAAATTAGGATGTGCATGGAACTGGAAAGATGGCTCAGCACTTAAAAGCTCTTGCTGCTCTTAGCACAAGACCAGTTTGATTTCCAACTGGTACATAGGGTCTTATTTTTTGTCTTTGGATGCAGATTCATTCAGTTGTGTGCTTTTGTAGACCTGGGCAAACTTTGTTTATAATAGGAAGTCTCATATTGCTCAGGCCTGCCTTGAACTCACTAGGTTACTGTAGTACCTTCCACTTCAATGTGGAGATTCTAGGTCCTGAGGCAAAGGCAGAATGTGGCCAAACTGAAGTCGAGTCTAGGAAAGTTAGGGAGTTCCTGACTACAAATAGAAATCAATGCCAAGGGGATGGACCTAGGGCTGAACAAAGTGCCTAGCAAGAGCCTCAGGTCCAGTCTCCAGCACAGGGCACACACAGAAGCACCAAAACCACAGTCGAGTCTTCTGTATCCTTGAGTGTTACACCACAACCAGATTGGTGGTGTTGTGGTGCTGGTGTTTGGGAATATAGAAGAATTCTCCTGGCTCTGTACTCTGAATACTGGCACTTCTCAAGTAAGCATTTCTGAGAACATGTAGGTAAAATAATAATAAACTGGGGATGTGGCTTACTGGTAAGACCAGTCGACTTCCATGTCAAAAGAGGAAAAGAGGAGTAGACCAGGGGCTGTACTGGCTTTTAATTCCACACACGGAGATAAAGTTCAGCCTCCAGGAGGATTTAGAAGTCAGATGTTTTGGTTTGGTTTCTGGCATGTTGAGGATGAGGACAAACAAGGACTTTGCCAGTTCTAAGCAGGGAGCCTCACCATCAGCCCTGAAAGGGTTTCACTTACACAATGGTTCCCTAACCCCAGCCACTGCTGGTCACATCCTAACCACAAGAAACAAGAAGATAAATGCAGCTAAAGCCGGGCAGTGGTGGCACACACCTTTAATCCCAGCACTCGGGAGGCAGAGCCAGGCAGATCTCTGTGAGTTCGAGGCCAGCCTGGGCTACCAAGTGAGTTCCAGGAAAAGGCGCCAAGTACACAGAGAAACCCTGTCTCGAAAAACAAAAACAAAAACAAAAAAAAAAAAATGCAGCCAAAGACACACAGGAGTCTAATGTGGATTTTTAGGCTGCCTGTGTGTGGTACAGTGGACCTGACATGAGCCTCTTGCTAGGCAGGTCATTTGTCTCCTAGCTCCACACCCAGGCCCCAGGATTTCTTCTGTTTGGAGACACAACTTCCCACCCCACTTTATTCCCCTACTTTTGAAGTATAATTCAAGAACTTAAAATCAACCTTTTTGTTTTTTATATTGAGACACCATAGATCATGCTAGCCTCAAATTTGCAGCAACCATCCTGCTTCAGAAATCCAAATGATGGAATGAGAGCTTTTAGCGGCCATGCCCAGCTTAACCACTTTAAAAGGAGCCACTTGCCTGGAGAAATGGCTCAGAAGTGAAGACAGCTACTTCCTGTAGCAGAGGACTCGTGTTCAGGTCCCAGCATCCATATGGTAGTTCACACTCATCTGTAACTCCACCTCCAGTGGATTCAACACCTTCTTCTGGTTTCTGGTGCACAAACATGCAGGGAAGTTAAATACCCATGTACATAAAATAAAAATACAATAATTAAAAGCAAAGGGAGTCATTTCTAGATTCATAATGTGACAAAGTTATCCGTTCCGTGTTGTTTCCAAATGTTTCCCAGTTTTGTTGGTTTGAGCTTTTTTGGTATTTTCATTTCAAGTATCACAGGTTTCAGTGATATTTGAATTGAACTCATAAAACATCTTTCCTCAGCTTCATAAGAGGTATGATTACAGCTCCCAAACAATCTTAAAACCCAAGGATAACACACACCCTGTTAAGCACTTAGTGTCCTGTCTTCCTGGTCTCCCCATCTGTCCATCAAGGCATGACTGCATTCAGGAATGTGTGCATCCACACAGTGGACCACTAAAGTTCCATGTCCTAAGTCTTTACATAATTGCCACGTCACAGTGGAATAGTATTTCAGCCATGTCATCCACTGCTTAGAGACAGATCAAAGCAAAAGGAAACAAGACATGAAGTTCATGAAAGCCTGTGAGTGACTACTTTGTGTGTGTGTGTGTGTGTGTGTGTGTGTTTGTTGTTGTTATTTTCCTTTTCTTTTTTTTTAAGATTTATTTATTATGTATATAATGTTCTGTCTGCATATTTTGCCTGAGGCCAGAAGAGGGTACCAGATCTCATTACAGATGGTTGTGAGCCACCATGTGGGTGCTGGGAATTGAACTCAGGACCTTTGGAAGAACAGCCAGTGCTCTTAACCACTGAGCCATCTCTCCAGCCCTGTTGTTGTTTTTCAAGACTGGGTTTCTCTCAAGAGCTGTTGCCTCATGCCATTTGACCAAGCATTTGGGACTCAGCGGCAGGAGGATCTTTGTGACTTAGAGGCCAACCTGGGCTACTGAGAGAGTTCCAAGAAAGGCACAAAGCTACACAGAGAAAAACCTTGTATCGAGGAAAAAAAGAAAAAGAAAAAGAAAAAAGAAGAAAGACTGGGTTTCTCTGTGTAACTCCCCTGGCTGTCCTGGAAGTCACTCTGTAGACAGGACTGCGTTGAACTCACAGGGATCCTCGTGACTCTGCATCCTAGGGCTGGGATTAAAGGTGTGAACCATCACTCCTAGATTAAATCTATTTCCTCAAAAAGACTAAGTAGATAGGGGATGACAAGTGAGCACTGGATGGATGAGATGGGGGGGGGGGTTGGTTTTAATTACATTAACTTACTTCTTTTGTGCATTTGTGCTCTTGAAAAGGCAACAACCTGGTCACATGACAAGGTGGACAAGGCAGTCCTTGCATTCCCCCATGGCGTCCTTAGTGCTGGAGCTCAGGTTGTCAGGACTAGCAGCAAGTGATTTGACCTCATGGGTCATCTCACCAACAGGGATGTGGTGACTGATTGGAGGGTGGGGTGTCCTGAAAGAGTTAAAACGGACTGATTGCAATAATTAAATGAAGTCTCCTGAGGCCCTTTGTCATGGACTGTTTCTTATCTCAGGCCACTGAACCATCTGAGACATCATTTTAATTGCTGTTTTGGTTTGGCTTGATTTCTGGAGACCGATTTCTCTGTGTAACAGCCCTGACTGTCCTAAGACTCACTTTATAAGCCAGGTTTGGCTCTGCTTTCCCAGGGTCTGGATTAAGGGCTAGAGCCACACCCTAGCAGCTGATTGGTTGGAGGTTTTGATCCTTCTTTCCTTACTGACAGGCTCTCTGCCTCCCACAACTGGACACAGAAGCACTAGCACCTCCATGACCACATGTAAAAACAACTTGGGGATGCAGGCCATAATCCCAGTTTCCTGGGATGCTAGAGCAAGAAGATAAAATCCATTCCTGCCTAGGTTACACTACTAAAGCTACACTCCCTTTAATCCAACATTGAGAGGCAGATTTCGGTGGAACTCTGTGAGTTTGAGAACAGTGTGGTCTACCTGGTGAGATCCAGGACAGCCAGACCTACAGAGGGAGACGCTGTCATGGGTGTGGGGTGGATAATGAGGGGGAGCTATGAGTAGGTAGGACATCCATCTCTACCAATTACTAGTTCTGGGATATGGACAAAGTCAATTAAACTCTTTCTGAACATTTTCATATATATATATATATATATATATAAACTAAATAAATCAGTATGACCTAGGGTCTAGAGATATGGCTCAAAATTTCAGAGCACTTGCTGCTCTTAGCAGAAGACCAGGGTTCAATTCAAAACTGGCAAATATATCTGCTCACAACTGCCTGTAACTGAAGTAGGGGATCTGACACCATCTTTTGACCTCTCCAGGTACTAATCTCAAGTATTCATACAGACTAGAGGCACACATTCATACATATTTAAACATCAGGAAGTATAGGCCTACAGGCGTAGATAAGAGGTGAAGAGCACTGGTTGCTCTAGCAGAGGACCAGAGTATGGTTGCCAATACCACACTATTGCTCACAGGTTTCCCTAACTCCAGACCCCGGGAAACTGATTCACTCTTCTTCACTCCAAGAGCAGCAGGCATGCACATGATGCATGAGTACATGTAGACAAAACATCCATACTCATGAAACAAAATGTCTTAAATAAAAATTAGGATAGAGGCAGAAACAAGAAGATCCTTGTGAGTCTGATGCAAATGGGTTCTACACTGTCACTCCCAGGACAGCAGAGCTACCTAGTGAGCCTCTGTGTCCAAAAGGAGGAGTTCCTGGAGAGACAGCTCCCCAGTGAAGAGCGCTGGATGCTCTTCCAGAGGGACAGAGTTTGAGTCCCACAACCCAGGTTGCTCACAAACACCAGTAACTCTAGCTCTGGAGTTCCCATGCCTCTGGTGCCATGTGCACCTGCACTCAAGATTGACTTCTGGAGCATACAAATGGACACACACACACACACACACAATTGCTTCTTCACAGACTACAAACTTGTGTGGGTGTTTGCTGGTTGGGTAGTAATGTGCTGTGTTACCTTTCCTTGGAGCAACATACACAAGCATCTATTCACTCATGTAGGGTGCCAAAGACAGAGCCAAGACACAGTGCCACACACATTAGGTTGGTGAACCAGAGAGTTTCTTAGGCTGACTTGCAGAGGCATAAATGACTCAAAGAAAGTTGTGTGACTGAAAGCCAACCTATATGAATCACAAAACTCAGAGGGTAAGGCCAGCCTGAACTGCACAGCATGATCCTTCGTGTCCCTAATTACCCAAAGTGCCTGCTCTGTCTCTCTCTCTCTCTCTATGTCTCTCTCTCTCTCTCTCTCTCTCTCTCTCTCTCTCTCTCTCTCTCTCTCACACACACACACACACACACACACACACACACACACACACACACACACTCACATACCACCCGCACTCACACACACAGAATTTTTTGAGACAAGATTTCTCTGTGTAGCCTTGGCTATCCTGGAACTGGCTGTGTAGAACAGGCTAGCCTTGAAGTGCAGAGATCCAAGGGAGCCATTTCTAGATTCACAGTATCACAGTCATTCTTTCTGTGTTGCCCCCAAATGTTTTCCAGTTTTGCTGGTTTGGCCTTTTTGATTTTTTTGTTTGTTTGTTTTTCACTTCAAGTATCACAGCTTTCATTGAGATTTGAAATGAACTCATAAAACATCTTCTTTCCTTCGGCTTCATAAGAGCTGTGATTACAGCTCTCAAACATTCTCAAAACCCCAAAGATAACACACACCCTGTTAAGATGCACTTAGTGCCCTGTCCTCCTGCCTCCCCAGCTGTCCATCAAGGGATGCCTGCATACAGGGATGTGTCCATCCACACAGTGGACCACTAAAGTTCCATGTCCTAAGTCTTTACAACACTGCCATGTCACAGTGGAATAGTATTTCAGCCACGACATCCACAGCTTTAGAGACAGACCAAATCAAAAGAAAACAGTATATGGAGTTCCTGAAAGAATGTGACTGACTAATTTTTTTCGTTTGTTTTTTGTTTTGTTTTGTTATGTTTTTGTTTTTGTTTTTCAAGACTGGGTTTCTCTGTGTAACTCCCCTGGCTGTCCTGGATGTCACTCTGTAGACTGGACTGCCTTGAACTCACAGAGATCCTCGTGACTCTGCCTCTTAGTGCTGGGATTAAAGGTGTGCACCATCACTCCTAGATTAAATCTATTTCCTCAAAAAGACTAAGTCCATAGGGGATGACATTGGAGCACTGGATGAATAAGTTGGGGGTTGGGTTTTAATTACATTAACTTACTTCTTTTGTGCATTTATGCTCTTGAAAAGGCAGCAACCTGGAGGTCAAAAGACAAGGTGGACAAGCCAGTCCATACCTTCCTCCATTGGGTCCTTAGTGTTGGACCTCAGGTTGTCAGGACTAGCAGCAAGGGACTTGACCTCATGGGTCATCTGACCAGCAGGGATGTGGTGACTGATTGGAGGATGGGGTGTCCTGAAAGAGTTAAAACGGACTGAGTGCAATAATTAAATGAAGTCTCCTGAGGCCCTTTGTCATGGACTATTTCTTATCTCAGGCCACTGAACCATTTGAGACATCATTTTAATTGCTGTTTTGGTTTGTTTTGTTTTCTGGGGACAGATTTCTCTATGTAACAGCCCTGGCTGTCCTGGAACTCACTTTATAAGCCAGGCTTGCCTCTGCCTCCCCAAGGTCTAGATTAAGGGCTGGAGCCACACCCTAGCAGCTGATTGGTTGGAGGTTCTTATCCTTCTTTCCTTACTGACAGGCTCTCTGTCTCCCACAACTGGACACAGAAGCAACAGCACCTCCATGACCTCAGGTAAAAAAGCTTGGGGATGCAGACCATAATCCCAGCCTCTTAGGTTGCTGGAGCAAGAAGAAAAATTCCATGCCTGCCTGGATTACAGGATTAAAGCTACACTGCATTTATCCCAAAATTGAGACGCATGTGGGTAGATCTCTGTGAGTTTGAGGCCAGTGATGTCTACATGGTGAGATCCAAGACAGCCAGAGCTACAGGAGACCCTGTCTTGGGGATGCAGAGGGTGGAGAGGGGGAGCTACCAATGGGTAGGGCAACCACCTCTGCCCATTACTAGTTCTGGGATTACAGCAAACTCAATTAAACTCTTTCCATAGCTTTCCATATGTATATATTTTTTCAAATATATAGATTTGAAGATGAGCTTAATTTATTTAAATTAGGATGTGCATGGAACTGGAAAGATGGCTCAGCACTTAAAAGCTCTTGCTGCTCTTAGCACAAGACCAGTTTGATTTCCAACTGGTACATAGGGTCTTATTTTTTGTCTTTGGATGCAGATTCATTCAGTTGTGTGCTTTTGTAGACCTGGGCAAACTTTGTTTATAATAGGAAGTCTCATATTGCTCAGGCCTGCCTTGAACTCACTAGGTTACTGTAGTACCTTCCACTTCAATGTGGAGATTCTAGGTCCTGAGGCAAAGGCAGAATGTGGCCAAACTGAAGTCGAGTCTAGGAAAGTTAGGGAGTTCCTGACTACAAATAGAAATCAATGCCAAGGGGATGGACCTAGGGCTGAACAAAGTGCCTAGCAAGAGCCTCAGGTCCAGTCTCCAGCACAGGGCACACACAGAAGCACCAAAACCACAGTCGAGTCTTCTGTATCCTTGAGTGTTACACCACAACCAGATTGGTGGTGTTGTGGTGCTGGTGTTTGGGAATATAGAAGAATTCTCCTGGCTCTGTACTCTGAATACTGGCACTTCTCAAGTAAGCATTTCTGAGAACATGTAGGTAAAATAATAATAAACTGGGGATGTGGCTTACTGGTAAGACCAGTCGACTTCCATGTCAAAAGAGGAAAAGAGGAGTAGACCAGGGGCTGTACTGGCTTTTAATTCCACACACGGAGATAAAGTTCAGCCTCCAGGAGGATTTAGAAGTCAGATGTTTTGGTTTGGTTTCTGGCATGTTGAGGATGAGGACAAACAAGGACTTTGCCAGTTCTAAGCAGGGAGCCTCACCATCAGCCCTGAAAGGGTTTCACTTACACAATGGTTCCCTAACCCCAGCCACTGCTGGTCACATCCTAACCACAAGAAACAAGAAGATAAATGCAGCTAAAGCCGGGCAGTGGTGGCACACACCTTTAATCCCAGCACTCGGGAGGCAGAGCCAGGCAGATCTCTGTGAGTTCGAGGCCAGCCTGGGCTACCAAGTGAGTTCCAGGAAAAGGCGCCAAGTACACAGAGAAACCCTGTCTCGAAAAACAAAAACAAAAACAAAAAAAAAAATGCAGCCAAAGACACACAGGAGTCTAATGTGGATTTTTAGGCTGCCTGTGTGTGGTACAGTGGACCTGACATGAGCCTCTTGCTAGGCAGGTCATTTGTCTCCTAGCTCCACACCCAGGCCCCAGGATTTCTTCTGTTTGGAGACACAACTTCCCACCCCACTTTATTCCCCTACTTTTGAAGTATAATTCAAGAACTTAAAATCAACCTTTTTTTTTTTTTATATTGAGACACCATAGATCATGCTAGCCTCAAATTTGCAGCAACCATCCTGCTTCAGAAATCCAAATGATGGAATGAGAGCTTTTAGCGGCCATGCCCAGCTTAACCACTTTAAAAGGAGCCACTTGCCTGGAGAAATGGCTCAGAAGTGAAGACAGCTACTTCCTGTAGCAGAGGACTCGTGTTCAGGTCCCAGCATCCATATGGTAGTTCACACTCATCTGTAACTCCACCTCCAGTGGATTCAACACCTTCTTCTGGTTTCTGGTGCACAAACATGCAGGGAAGTTAAATACCCATGTACATAAAATAAAAATACAATAATTAAAAGCAAAGGGAGTCATTTCTAGATTCATAATGTGACAAAGTTATCCGTTCCGTGTTGTTTCCAAATGTTTCCCAGTTTTGTTGGTTTGAGCTTTTTTGGTATTTTCATTTCAAGTATCACAGGTTTCAGTGATATTTGAATTGAACTCATAAAACATCTTTCCTCAGCTTCATAAGAGGTATGATTACAGCTCCCAAACAATCTTAAAACCCAAGGATAACACACACCCTGTTAAGCACTTAGTGTCCTGTCTTCCTGGTCTCCCCATCTGTCCATCAAGGCATGACTGCATTCAGGAATGTGTGCATCCACACAGTGGACCACTAAAGTTCCATGTCCTAAGTCTTTACATAATTGCCACGTCACAGTGGAATAGTATTTCAGCCATGTCATCCACTGCTTAGAGACAGATCAAAGCAAAAGGAAACAAGACATGAAGTTCATGAAAGCCTGTGAGTGACTACTTTGTGTGTGTGTGTGTGTGTGTGTGTGTGTGTTTGTTGTTGTTATTTTCCTTTTCTTTTTTTTTAAGATTTATTTATTATGTATATAATGTTCTGTCTGCATATTTTGCCTGAGGCCAGAAGAGGGTACCAGATCTCATTACAGATGGTTGTGAGCCACCATGTGGGTGCTGGGAATTGAACTCAGGACCTTTGGAAGAACAGCCAGTGCTCTTAACCACTGAGCCATCTCTCCAGCCCTGTTGTTGTTTTTCAAGACTGGGTTTCTCTCAAGAGCTGTTGCCTCATGCCATTTGACCAAGCATTTGGGACTCAGCGGCAGGAGGATCTTTGTGACTTAGAGGCCAACCTGGGCTACTGAGAGAGTTCCAAGAAAGGCACAAAGCTACACAGAGAAAAACCTTGTATCGAGGAAAAAAAGAAAAAGAAAAAGAAAAAAGAAGAAAGACTGGGTTTCTCTGTGTAACTCCCCTGGCTGTCCTGGAAGTCACTCTGTAGACAGGACTGCGTTGAACTCACAGGGATCCTCGTGACTCTGCATCCTAGGGCTGGGATTAAAGGTGTGAACCATCACTCCTAGATTAAATCTATTTCCTCAAAAAGACTAAGTAGATAGGGGATGACAAGTGAGCACTGGATGGATGAGATGGGGGGGGTTGGTTTTAATTACATTAACTTACTTCTTTTGTGCATTTGTGCTCTTGAAAAGGCAACAACCTGGTCACATGACAAGGTGGACAAGGCAGTCCTTGCATTCCCCCATGGCGTCCTTAGTGCTGGAGCTCAGGTTGTCAGGACTAGCAGCAAGTGATTTGACCTCATGGGTCATCTCACCAACAGGGATGTGGTGACTGATTGGAGGGTGGGGTGTCCTGAAAGAGTTAAAACGGACTGATTGCAATAATTAAATGAAGTCTCCTGAGGCCCTTTGTCATGGACTGTTTCTTATCTCAGGCCACTGAACCATCTGAGACATCATTTTAATTGCTGTTTTGGTTTGGCTTGATTTCTGGAGACCGATTTCTCTGTGTAACAGCCCTGACTGTCCTAAGACTCACTTTATAAGCCAGGTTTGGCTCTGCTTTCCCAGGGTCTGGATTAAGGGCTAGAGCCACACCCTAGCAGCTGATTGGTTGGAGGTTTTGATCCTTCTTTCCTTACTGACAGGCTCTCTGCCTCCCACAACTGGACACAGAAGCACTAGCACCTCCATGACCACATGTAAAAACAACTTGGGGATGCAGGCCATAATCCCAGTTTCCTGGGATGCTAGAGCAAGAAGATAAAATCCATTCCTGCCTAGGTTACACTACTAAAGCTACACTCCCTTTAATCCAACATTGAGAGGCAGATTTCGGTGGAACTCTGTGAGTTTGAGAACAGTGTGGTCTACCTGGTGAGATCCAGGACAGCCAGACCTACAGAGGGAGACGCTGTCATGGGTGTGGGGTGGATAATGAGGGGGAGCTATGAGTAGGTAGGACATCCATCTCTACCAATTACTAGTTCTGGGATATGGACAAAGTCAATTAAACTCTTTCTGAACATTTTCATATATATATATATATATATATATATATATATATATATATATATATAACTAAATAAATCAGTATGACCTAGGGTCTAGAGATATGGCTCAAAATTTCAGAGCACTTGCTGCTCTTAGCAGAAGACCAGGGTTCAATTCAAAACTGGCAAATATATCTGCTCACAACTGCCTGTAACTGAAGTAGGGGATCTGACACCATCTTTTGACCTCTCCAGGTACTAATCTCAAGTATTCATACAGACTAGAGGCACACATTCATACATATTTAAACATCAGGAAGTATAGGCCTACAGGCGTAGATAAGAGGTGAAGAGCACTGGTTGCTCTAGCAGAGGACCAGAGTATGGTTGCCAATACCACACTATTGCTCACAGGTTTCCCTAACTCCAGACCCCGGGAAACTGATTCACTCTTCTTCACTCCAAGAGCAGCAGGCATGCACATGATGCATGAGTACATGTAGACAAAACATCCATACTCATGAAACAAAATGTCTTAAATAAAAATTAGGATAGAGGCAGAAACAAGAAGATCCTTGTGAGTCTGATGCAAATGGGTTCTACACTGTCACTCCCAGGACAGCAGAGCTACCTAGTGGGCCTCTGTGTTTAAAAGGAAGAGTTCCTGGAGAGACAGCTCCCCAGTGAAGAGCGCTGGATGCTCTTCCAGAGGGACAGAGTTTGAGTCCCACAACCCAGGTTGCTCACAAACACCAGTAACTCTAGCTCTGGAGTTCCCATGCCTCTGGTGCCATGTGCACCTGCACTCAAGATTGACTTCTGGAGCATACAAATGGACACACACACACACACACACAATTGCTTCTTCACAGACTACAAACTTGTGTGGGTGTTTGCTGGTTGGGTAGTAATGTGCTGTGTTACCTTTCCTTGGAGCAACATACACAAGCATCTATTCACTCATGTAGGGTGCCAAAGACAGAGCCAAGACACAGTGCCACACACATTAGGTTGGTGAACCAGAGAGTTTCTTAGGCTGACTTGCAGAGGCATAAATGACTCAAAGAAAGTTGTGTGACTGAAAGCCAACCTATATGAATCACAAAACTCAGAGGGTAAGGCCAGCCTGAACTGCACAGCATGATCCTTCGTGTCCCTAATTACCCAAAGTGCCTGCTCTGTCTCTCTCTCTCTCTCTATGTCTCTCTCTCTCTCTCTCTCTCTCTCTCTCTCTCTCTCTCTCTCTCTCTCTCTCTCACACACACACACACACACACACACACACACACACACACACACACACACTCACATACCACCCGCACTCACACACACAGAATTTTTTGAGACAAGATTTCTCTGTGTAGCCTTGGCTATCCTGGAACTGGCTGTGTAGAACAGGCTAGCCTTGAAGTGCAGAGATCCAAGGGAGCCATTTCTAGATTCACAGTATCACAGTCATTCTTTCTGTGTTGCCCCCAAATGTTTTCCAGTTTTGCTGGTTTGGCCTTTTTGATTTTTTTGTTTGTTTGTTTTTCACTTCAAGTATCACAGCTTTCATTGAGATTTGAAATGAACTCATAAAACATCTTCTTTCCTTCGGCTTCATAAGAGCTGTGATTACAGCTCTCAAACATTCTCAAAACCCCAAAGATAACACACACCCTGTTAAGATGCACTTAGTGCCCTGTCCTCCTGCCTCCCCAGCTGTCCATCAAGGGATGCCTGCATACAGGGATGTGTCCATCCACACAGTGGACCACTAAAGTTCCATGTCCTAAGTCTTTACAACACTGCCATGTCACAGTGGAATAGTATTTCAGCCACGACATCCACAGCTTTAGAGACAGACCAAATCAAAAGAAAACAGTATATGGAGTTCCTGAAAGAATGTGACTGACTAATTTTTTTCGTTTGTTTTTTGTTTTGTTTTGTTATGTTTTTGTTTTTGTTTTTCAAGACTGGGTTTCTCTGTGTAACTCCCCTGGCTGTCCTGGATGTCACTCTGTAGACTGGACTGCCTTGAACTCACAGAGATCCTCGTGACTCTGCCTCTTAGTGCTGGGATTAAAGGTGTGCACCATCACTCCTAGATTAAATCTATTTCCTCAAAAAGACTAAGTCCATAGGGGATGACATTGGAGCACTGGATGAATAAGTTGGGGGTTGGGTTTTAATTACATTAACTTACTTCTTTTGTGCATTTATGCTCTTGAAAAGGCAGCAACCTGGAGGTCAAAAGACAAGGTGGACAAGCCAGTCCATACCTTCCTCCATTGGGTCCTTAGTGTTGGACCTCAGGTTGTCAGGACTAGCAGCAAGGGACTTGACCTCATGGGTCATCTGACCAGCAGGGATGTGGTGACTGATTGGAGGATGGGGTGTCCTGAAAGAGTTAAAACGGACTGAGTGCAATAATTAAATGAAGTCTCCTGAGGCCCTTTGTCATGGACTATTTCTTATCTCAGGCCACTGAACCATTTGAGACATCATTTTAATTGCTGTTTTGGTTTGTTTTGTTTTCTGGGGACAGATTTCTCTATGTAACAGCCCTGGCTGTCCTGGAACTCACTTTATAAGCCAGGCTTGCCTCTGCCTCCCCAAGGTCTAGATTAAGGGCTGGAGCCACACCCTAGCAGCTGATTGGTTGGAGGTTCTTATCCTTCTTTCCTTACTGACAGGCTCTCTGTCTCCCACAACTGGACACAGAAGCAACAGCACCTCCATGACCTCAGGTAAAAAAGCTTGGGGATGCAGACCATAATCCCAGCCTCTTAGGTTGCTGGAGCAAGAAGAAAAATTCCATGCCTGCCTGGATTACAGGATTAAAGCTACACTGCATTTATCCCAAAATTGAGACGCATGTGGGTAGATCTCTGTGAGTTTGAGGCCAGTGATGTCTACATGGTGAGATCCAAGACAGCCAGAGCTACAGGAGACCCTGTCTTGGGGATGCAGAGGGTGGAGAGGGGGAGCTACCAATGGGTAGGGCAACCACCTCTGCCCATTACTAGTTCTGGGATTACAGCAAACTCAATTAAACTCTTTCCATAGCTTTCCATATGTATATATTTTTTCAAATATATAGATTTGAAGATGAGCTTAATTTATTTAAATTAGGATGTGCATGGAACTGGAAAGATGGCTCAGCACTTAAAAGCTCTTGCTGCTCTTAGCACAAGACCAGTTTGATTTCCAACTGGTACATAGGGTCTTATTTTTTGTCTTTGGATGCAGATTCATTCAGTTGTGTGCTTTTGTAGACCTGGGCAAACTTTGTTTATAATAGGAAGTCTCATATTGCTCAGGCCTGCCTTGAACTCACTAGGTTACTGTAGTACCTTCCACTTCAATGTGGAGATTCTAGGTCCTGAGGCAAAGGCAGAATGTGGCCAAACTGAAGTCGAGTCTAGGAAAGTTAGGGAGTTCCTGACTACAAATAGAAATCAATGCCAAGGGGATGGACCTAGGGCTGAACAAAGTGCCTAGCAAGAGCCTCAGGTCCAGTCTCCAGCACAGGGCACACACAGAAGCACCAAAACCACAGTCGAGTCTTCTGTATCCTTGAGTGTTACACCACAACCAGATTGGTGGTGTTGTGGTGCTGGTGTTTGGGAATATAGAAGAATTCTCCTGGCTCTGTACTCTGAATACTGGCACTTCTCAAGTAAGCATTTCTGAGAACATGTAGGTAAAATAATAATAAACTGGGGATGTGGCTTACTGGTAAGACCAGTCGACTTCCATGTCAAAAGAGGAAAAGAGGAGTAGACCAGGGGCTGTACTGGCTTTTAATTCCACACACGGAGATAAAGTTCAGCCTCCAGGAGGATTTAGAAGTCAGATGTTTTGGTTTGGTTTCTGGCATGTTGAGGATGAGGACAAACAAGGACTTTGCCAGTTCTAAGCAGGGAGCCTCACCATCAGCCCTGAAAGGGTTTCACTTACACAATGGTTCCCTAACCCCAGCCACTGCTGGTCACATCCTAACCACAAGAAACAAGAAGATAAATGCAGCTAAAGCCGGGCAGTGGTGGCACACACCTTTAATCCCAGCACTCGGGAGGCAGAGCCAGGCAGATCTCTGTGAGTTCGAGGCCAGCCTGGGCTACCAAGTGAGTTCCAGGAAAAGGCGCAAAGTACACAGAGAAACCCTGTCTCGAAAAACAAAAACAAAAACAAAAAAAAAAAATGCAGCCAAAGACACACAGGAGTCTAATGTGGATTTTTAGGCTGCCTGTGTGTGGTACAGTGGACCTGACATGAGCCTCTTGCTAGGCAGGTCATTTGTCTCCTAGCTCCACACCCAGGCCCCAGGATTTCTTCTGTTTGGAGACACAACTTCCCACCCCACTTTATTCCCCTACTTTTGAAGTATAATTCAAGAACTTAAAATCAACCTTTTTGTTTTTTATATTGAGACACCATAGATCATGCTAGCCTCAAATTTGCAGCAACCATCCTGCTTCAGAAATCCAAATGATGGAATGAGAGCTTTTAGCGGCCATGCCCAGCTTAACCACTTTAAAAGGAGCCACTTGCCTGGAGAAATGGCTCAGAAGTGAAGACAGCTACTTCCTGTAGCAGAGGACTCGTGTTCAGGTCCCAGCATCCATATGGTAGTTCACACTCATCTGTAACTCCACCTCCAGTGGATTCAACACCTTCTTCTGGTTTCTGGTGCACAAACATGCAGGGAAGTTAAATACCCATGTACATAAAATAAAAATACAATAATTAAAAGCAAAGGGAGTCATTTCTAGATTCATAATGTGACAAAGTTATCCGTTCCGTGTTGTTTCCAAATGTTTCCCAGTTTTGTTGGTTTGAGCTTTTTTGGTATTTTCATTTCAAGTATCACAGGTTTCAGTGATATTTGAATTGAACTCATAAAACATCTTTCCTCAGCTTCATAAGAGGTATGATTACAGCTCCCAAACAATCTTAAAACCCAAGGATAACACACACCCTGTTAAGCACTTAGTGTCCTGTCTTCCTGGTCTCCCCATCTGTCCATCAAGGCATGACTGCATTCAGGAATGTGTGCATCCACACAGTGGACCACTAAAGTTCCATGTCCTAAGTCTTTACATAATTGCCACGTCACAGTGGAATAGTATTTCAGCCATGTCATCCACTGCTTAGAGACAGATCAAAGCAAAAGGAAACAAGACATGAAGTTCATGAAAGCCTGTGAGTGACTACTTTGTGTGTGTGTGTGTGTGTGTGTGTGTGTGTGTTTGTTGTTGTTATTTTCCTTTTCTTTTTTTTTAAGATTTATTTATTATGTATATAATGTTCTGTCTGCATATTTTGCCTGAGGCCAGAAGAGGGTACCAGATCTCATTACAGATGGTTGTGAGCCACCATGTGGGTGCTGGGAATTGAACTCAGGACCTTTGGAAGAACAGCCAGTGCTCTTAACCACTGAGCCATCTCTCCAGCCCTGTTGTTGTTTTTCAAGACTGGGTTTCTCTCAAGAGCTGTTGCCTCATGCCATTTGACCAAGCATTTGGGACTCAGCGGCAGGAGGATCTTTGTGACTTAGAGGCCAACCTGGGCTACTGAGAGAGTTCCAAGAAAGGCACAAAGCTACACAGAGAAAAACCTTGTATCGAGGAAAAAAAGAAAAAGAAAAAGAAAAAAGAAGAAAGACTGGGTTTCTCTGTGTAACTCCCCTGGCTGTCCTGGAAGTCACTCTGTAGACAGGACTGCGTTGAACTCACAGGGATCCTCGTGACTCTGCATCCTAGGGCTGGGATTAAAGGTGTGAACCATCACTCCTAGATTAAATCTATTTCCTCAAAAAGACTAAGTAGATAGGGGATGACAAGTGAGCACTGGATGGATGAGATGGGGGGGGGGGTTGGTTTTAATTACATTAACTTACTTCTTTTGTGCATTTGTGCTCTTGAAAAGGCAACAACCTGGTCACATGACAAGGTGGACAAGGCAGTCCTTGCATTCCCCCATGGCGTCCTTAGTGCTGGAGCTCAGGTTGTCAGGACTAGCAGCAAGTGATTTGACCTCATGGGTCATCTCACCAACAGGGATGTGGTGACTGACTGGAGGGTGGGGTGTCCTGAAAGAGTTAAAACGGACTGATTGCAATAATTAAATGAAGTCTCCTGAGGCCCTTTGTCATGGACTGTTTCTTATCTCAGGCCACTGAACCATCTGAGACATCATTTTAATTGCTGTTTTGGTTTGGCTTGATTTCTGGAGACCGATTTCTCTGTGTAACAGCCCTGACTGTCCTAAGACTCACTTTATAAGCCAGGTTTGGCTCTGCTTTCCCAGGGTCTGGATTAAGGGCTAGAGCCACACCCTAGCAGCTGATTGGTTGGAGGTTTTGATCCTTCTTTCCTTACTGACAGGCTCTCTGCCTCCCACAACTGGACACAGAAGCAATAGCACCTCCATGACCACATGTAAAAACAACTTGGGGATGCAGGCCATAATCCCAGTTTCCTGGGATGCTAGAGCAAGAAGATAAAATCCATTCCTGCCTAGGTTACACTACTAAAGCTACACTCCCTTTAATCCAACATTGAGAGGCAGATTTCGGTGGAACTCTGTGAGTTTGAGAACAGTGTGGTCTACCTGGTGAGATCCAGGACAGCCAGACCTACAGAGGGAGACGCTGTCATGGGTGTGGGGTGGATAATGAGGGGGAGCTATGAGTAGGTAGGACATCCATCTCTACCAATTACTAGTTCTGGGATATGGACAAAGTCAATTAAACTCTTTCTGAACATTTTCATATATATATATATATATATATATATATATATATATATATATATATATATATATATAAAGATATTTTATGAACTAAATAAATCAGTATGTCCTAGGGCCTAGAGATATGGCTCAAAATTTCAAGCACTTGCAGCTCTTGGCAGAAGACCAGGGTTCAATTCAAAACTGGCAAATATATCTGCTCACAACTGCCTGTAACTGAAGTAGGGGATCTGACACCATCTTTTGACTTCTCCTGGTACTAATCTCAAGTATTCATACAGACTAGAGGCACACATTCATACATATTTAAACATCAGGAAGTATAGGCCTACAGGGGTAGATAAGAGGTGAAGAGAACTGGTTGCTCTTACAGAGGACCAGAGTATGGTTGCCAATACCACACTGTTGCTCACAGGTTTCCCTAACTCCAGATCCCGGGGAAACTGATTCACTCTTCTTCACTCCAAGAGCAGCAGGCATGCACATGATGCATGAGTACATGTAGACAAAACATCCATACTCATGAAACAAAATGTCTTAAATAAAAATTAGGATAGAGGCAGAAACAAGAAGATCCTTGTGAGTCTGATGCAATTGGGTTCTACACTGTCACTCCCAGGACAGCAGAGCTACCTAGTGGGCCTCTGTGTTTAAAAGGAAGAGTTCCTGGAGAGACAGCTCAGCAGTTAAGATCACTGGATGCTCTTCCAGAGGACAGAGTTTGAGTCCCACAACCCAGGTTGCTCACAAACACCAGTAACTCTAGCTCTGGAGTTTCCATGCCTCTGGTTCCATGTGCACCTGCACTCAAGATTGACTTCTGGAGCACACAAATGGACACACACACACACACACACACACACACACACACACACAATTGCTTCTTCACAGACTACAAACTGGTGTGGGTGTTTGCTGGTTGGGTAGTAATGTGCTGTGTTACCTATCCTTGGACCATCATACACAAGCATCTATTCACTCATATAGGGTGCCAAAGACAGAGCAAAGAAACAATGCCACACATATTAGGTTTGGTGAACCAGAGAGTTTCTTAGGCTGACTTGCAGAGGCATAAGTGACTCAAAGACAGTTGTGTGACTGAAAGCTCACCTATAAGAGCCATAAAACTCAGAGAGTAAGGCCAGCCTGAACTGCACAGCATGATGCTTCCTGTCTCTAATTACCTAAAGTGCCTGCTCTCTCTCTCTCTCTCTCTCTCTCTCTCTCTCTCTCTCTCTCTCTCTCTCTCTCTCTCTCTCTCTCTCTCACACACACACACACACACACACACACACACACATACAACCCCTCCCACTCACACACACAGAATTTTTTGAGACAAGATTTCTCAGTGTAGCCTTGGCTATCCTGGAACTGGCTGTGTAGACCAGGCTAGCCTTGAAGTGCAGAGATCCAAGGGAGCCATTTCTAGATTCATAGAATCACAGTCATTTTTTCTGTGTTGCCCCCAAATGTTTTCCAGTTTTGCTGGTTTGGCCTTTTTGATTTTTTTGTTTGTTTGTTTTTCACTTCAAGTATCACAGCTTTCATTGAGATTTGAAATGAACTCATAAAACATCTTCTTTCCTTCGGCTTCATAAGAGCTGTGATTACAGCTCTCAAACATTCTCAAAACCTCAAAGATAACAGACACCCTGTTAAGATGCACTTAGTGCCCTGTCCTCCTGCCTCCCCAGCTGTCCATCAAGGGATGCCTGCATACAGGGATGTGTCCATCCACACAGTGGACCACTAAAGTTCCATGTCCTAAGTCTTTACAACACTGCCACGTCACAGTGGAATAGTATTTCAGCCACGACATCCACAGCTTTAGAGACAGACCAAAGCAAAAGAAAACAGTATATGAAGTTCCTGAAAGACTGTGAGTGACTAATTTTTTTCGTTTGTTTTTTGTTTTGTTTTGTTATGTTTTTGTTTTTGTATTTCAAGACTGGGGTCTCTGTGTAACTCCCCTGGCTGTCCTGGATGTCACTCTGTAGACTGGACTGCCTTGAACTCACAGAGATCCTCGTGACTCTGCCTCTTAGTGCTGGGATTAAAGGTGTGCACCATCATTCCTAGATTAAATCTATTTCCTCAAAAAGACTAAGTAGATAGGGGATGACATTGGAGCACTGGATGAATAAGTTGGGGGTTGGGTTTTAATTACATTAACTTAATTCTTTTGTGCATTTGTGCTCTTGAAAAGGCAGCAACCTGGAGGTCACAAGACAAGGTGGACAAGCCAGTCCTTGCCTTCCTCCATGAGGTCCTTAGTGTTGGACCTCAGGTTGTCAGGACTTGCAGCAAGTGACTTGACCTCATGGGTCATCTCACCAACAGGGATGTGGTGACTGATTGGAGGATGGGGTGTCCTGAAAGAGTTAAAACGGACTGATTGTAATAATTACATGAAGTCTCCTCAGGCCCTTTGTCATGGACTGTTTCTTTTCTCAGGCCACTGAACCATTTGAGACATCATTTTAATTGCTGTTTTGGTTTGGTTTGGTTTGGTTTCTGGGGACGGATTTCTCTATGTAACAGCCCTGGCTGTCCTGGAACTCACTCTACAAGCCAGGCTTGCCTCTGCCTCCCCAGGGTCTGGATTAAGGGCGGGAGCCACACCTTGCAGCTGATTGGTTGGAGGTTCTTATCCTTCTTTCCTTACTGACAGGCTCTCTGCCTCCCACAACTGGACACAGAAGCAACAGCACCTCCATGACCTCAGGTAAAAAAGCTTGGGGATGCAGACCATAATCCCAGCCTCTTAGGTTGCTGGAGCAAGAAGAAAAATTCCATGCCTGCCTGGATTACAGGATTAAAGCTACACTGCCTTTATCCCAAAATTGAGACGCAGATGTGGGTGGATCTCTGTGAGTTTGAGGCCAGTGATATCTACATGGTGAGATCCAGGACAGCCAGAGCTACAGGAGACCCTGTCTTAGGGGTTGGGAGGGTGAAGGAGGGGAGCTACCAATGATCGAGCAACCACCTCTGCCCATTACTAGTTGTGGGATTACAGCAAAGTCAAATAAACTCTTTCCATATGTATATATTTTTTCAAATATATATATTTGAAGATGCGCTTAATTTATTTAAATTAGGATATGCATGGAACTGGAAAGATGGCTCAGCACTTAAGAGTTCTTGCTGCTCTTAGCCTAAGACCAGCGTTCAATTTCCAACTGGCACATAGGGTCTCATTTTTTGTCTTTGGATGAAGATTCATTCAATTGTGTGCTTTTGTAGACATGGGCGCAAATTTTGTTTATAACAGGAAGTCTCATATTGCTCAGGCCTACCCGGAACTCACTAGGTTGCTGAAGATGGCCTTCAACTTCAGCCTGGAGATTCTAGGTCCTGAGGCAAAGGCAGAATGTGGCCAAACTGAAGTCCAGTCTAGGAAAGTTAGGGAGTTCCTGACTACAAATAGAAATCAATGCCAAGGGGTTGTACCTGGGGCTGGACAAAGTGCCTAGCAAGAGCCTCAGGTCCAGTCTCTAGCACAGGGCACACACAGAAGAACCACAACCACAGTCGTCTCTTCTGTATCCTTGAGTGTTACACCACAACCAGATTGGTGGTGTTGTGGTGCTGGTGTTTGGGAATATAGAAGAATTCTCCTGGCTCTGTACTCTGAATACTGGCACTTCTCAAGTAAGCATTTCTGAGAACATGTAGGTAAAATAATAATAAACTGGGGATGTGGCTTACTGGTAAGACCAGTCGACTTCCATGTCAAAAGAGGAAAAGAGGAAGAGACCAGGGGCTGTACTGGCTTTTAATTCCACACACGGAGATAAAGTTCAGCCTCTAGGAGGATTTAGAAGTCAGCTGTTTTGGTTTGGTTTCTGGCATGTTGAGGATGAGGACAAATAAGGACTTTGCCAGTTCTAAGCAGGGAGCCTCACCATCAGCCCTGAAAGGGTTTCACTTACACAATGGTTCCCTAACCCCAGCCACTGCTGGTCACATCCTAACCACAAGAAACAAGAAGATAAATGCAGCCAAAGCCAGTCAGTGGTGGCACACGCCTTTAATCCCAGCACTCGAGAGGCAGAGCCAGGCGGATCTCTGTGAGTTCGAGGCCAGCCTGGGCTACCAAGTGAGTTCCAGGAAAAGGCGCAAAGTACACAGAGAAACCCTGTCTCGAAAAACAAAAACAAAAACAAAAAAAAATGCAGCCAAAGACACACAGGAGTCTAATGTGGATTTTTAGGCTGCCTGTGTGTGGTACAGTGGACCTGACATGAGCCTCTTGCTAGGCAGGTCATTTGTCTCCTAGCTCCACACCCAGGCCCCAGGATTTCTTCTGTTTGGAGACACAACTTCCCACCCCACTTTATTCCCCTACTTTTGAAGTATAATTCAAGAACTTAAAATCAACCTTTTTTTTTTTTATATTGAGACACCATAGATCATGCTAGCCTCAAATTTGCAGCAACCATCCTGCTTCAGAAATCCAAATGATGGAATGAGAGCTTTTAGCGGCCATGCCCAGCTTAACCACTTTAAAAGGAGCCACTTGCCTGGAGAAATGGCTCAGAGGTGAAGACAGCTACTTCCTGTAGCAGAGGACTCGTGTTCAGGTCCCAGCATCCATATGGTAGTTCACACTCATCTGTAACTCCACCTCCAGTGGATTCAACACCTTCTTCTGGTTTCTGGTGCACAAACATGCAGGGAAGTTAAATACCCATGTACATAAAATAAAAATACAATAATTAAAAGCAAAGGGAGTCATTTCTAGATTCATAATGTGACAAAGTTATCCGTTCCGTGTTGTTTCCAAATGTTTCCCAGTTTTGTTGGTTTGAGCTTTTTTGGTATTTTCATTTCAAGTATCACAGGTTTCAGTGATATTTGAATTGAACTCATAAAACATCTTTCCTCAGCTTCATAAGAGGTATGATTACAGCTCCCTAACAATCTTAAAACCCAAGGATAACACACACCCTGTTAAGCACTTAGTGTCCTGTCTTCCTGGTCTCCCCATCTGTCCATCAAGGCATGCCTGCATTCGGGAATGTGTCCATCCACACAGTGGACCACTAAAGTTCCATGTCTGTACTCCACTGCCTTATCACAGTGGAATAGTATT
The DNA here is from genome assembly GCF_049852395.1 of Peromyscus maniculatus bairdii. Taxonomy (NCBI): domain Eukaryota; kingdom Metazoa; phylum Chordata; class Mammalia; order Rodentia; family Cricetidae; genus Peromyscus; species Peromyscus maniculatus. Next base: position 4,337,266 of record NC_134852.1, read on the forward strand.
TCAGCCATGACATCCACAGCTTAGAGACAGACCAAAGCAAAAGGAAACCGGACATGAAGATCATGACAGCCTGTGAGTGACTCTATTTCATTTATTTATTTATTTATTTATTTATTTATTTATTTATTTATTCATTCATTCATTCATTCATTCATTCATTCATTCATTCATTTGCTTACTTACTTACTTATTTATTTTTGATTTTTCAAGACTGGGCTCCTCTGTGTCGCTGCTCACCACTAATGCAGAAGCTTGTATTGACATAAGCCTTTATTTTTTTTTTTATATGTTTTGGGATCTGGTGCCTCCCTAATGCTGGGATTAAAGGAGTGCTCGACCCACGCCCAGTTTGCTGCCACAGCCACAAGGGCTTAAGTCAAGGTTTCTTATAACCATCTGTAACTCCTATCCCAGTGAAATCCGATGTCTTCTCTGGTCTCTTCTGATCCACATTTCAGTTCCCAGAACCCTCTTCAGGCAATCTAATGTCCTTTTCTCCCTTCCGTGGACTTCTGCACACATATGTCCAAACCCACACTCATACACAAAAATAAAAATACAATAAACATTATGGGCTACTAGAGAGATGGCTTAATGGTTAGGTGCCCTGACTGCTCTTCTAGAGGACCCTGGTCCAGTTTGCAGCACCCACCTTTCAGCTCACAACCATCTGTAATCCCAGTTTCAGGAAGATCTATCACTTCCTTCCTGGCTTTCAGGAGTACTACACATACTGTTCTGCACAGGCGGTCACGGAGGCAAAAGACCCATACACAAAAATCAACCTTTCTTTAAAATGTTCCATTGATGTTGGGGGCTGGTGAGATGGCTCAGAGGTTAAGAGCACTGACTGTTCTTCCAGAGGTCCTGAGTTCAATTCCCAGCAACCACATGGTGACTCACAACCATCTGTACTGGGATCACGTGCCCTCTTCTGGCCTGTAGACATACATTCAGGCAGAACACTGTATACATAATAAATAAATAAATCTTTTTTTTAAAAGTGTTTCATTCTACCCAGCACTTGGGGGGCAGAGGCAGGCAGATCTGTGAGTTAGGCCAGCCTGGGCTACAGAGCAAGTTCAAGGACAGCCACAGCTATTACACAGTCAAACAGTGTCTGGAAAGAACAAAACAAGCGCTACCACCTATACCTGCTGCGTTCTGGGACTTGAACTACGTATGCAGAAGTCAACTACCTCTACAGTGCCATGACACATGAGCCCTCCATCTTATATGTAAGTGTTTTTCCAAAGACAACTTCAGGCTGGATAGACCACTGAGCAACTAAGGACACTGGTTGCTGATGAAAGCCAATGCAGAAATCCATAGCCACGCCTTGGGTGGAGCTCCAGGAGTCAAGTTCAAGAGGTGGAGGAGGGATTATATGGGCAAAGACAGTCAAGATCCTGACAGGGAAAACCATAGTGATAACTGACCCGGGCTGCATGAGATCGACCTAAACCCTCTGCATGTAGGTGATAGTTGTATAGCTTTTATCTGCAGAGCCATCCCAGACACCCCAATACAGCACCAGTGAGACATTCTGGGGATCATAACGATCAGATCTTAGTAAGGAGAAGCCAAAAAGGGAAGAGGTGGGACTGTGGGTGTGGTTGAACGAGGATATATATATTTAAGTCGCACTCATACTTATATGTCCAGCCGACCTTAATGGGAGCAACTAGCATTGAGATGTCACCCTCTTTCATCCTCTCTGAAGGTAAGACAGAGAAAGGAGCACTGCCTAGGTACCAATGGAGTCAGAGTCAGTCCGGGATTCTGATAGACACATCATTGCTCAAGGAGTTCTCCACATAAACATTTGTCAAGTACAGAACCCAACATTGAGGCCTGGTTCTGTCTTTGGACTCCTCCTCTTTGCTTTTTCATTTTATCATCTTTTACTTTTGTTTTTGTTGTTTTTCAAGACAGAGTTTCTCTGTGTAACAGCTCTGGCTGTCCTGGAACTGCCTCTGTAGACTGGCCTCGAATTCAGAGACTCTCCTGCCTTTGGCTCCTGATTAAAGGTATGCCACCACTCGGCATTTCTAGGCAAGGGGATCATATTATGGCAATCAGAATAGGCAGTTAGAATAGGTTCTCTCCTACCATACAGGTCCCGGGATTTGAACTCCGGTAACCAGGGAATTAATCTTCAGTGTTTAATCTTCTAATTATCCTACTTGGATCTTCAGAGATGACCAAATGTTTATTTGTGTTTTTTTTCTTCTTTTACTTCATTGATTAGTTGATTATGCACTCAGATACCTTGGAGTTCTGGTTACTTTGTTAATTTTATTCTTGCTTTTACATATATATATGTAAAAACTTTATATATATATATTATAATTTATAGTTGAACACAGCTGGCATAGAGAAATGTTATAGAGGGTTTGGAAGGATGATACAGTGGTTACAAGCACTAGATGCTTTTCCAGGGGACCTGGTTTTGATTCCCAAAACCAATGTGGAGCCATCTTTGACTCCAATCCCTGGGGATTCTGGCATTTTCTGGCCTCTGTGAGCACTGTACATTTTTTTGCTTAATAACAGCATGAGAGTCACATTTTATTACATATTCCTTTCTCTGTCATGTGGGGGAGGGGTCCACACATGGAGATCAGAGAACAATCTTTGGTGATTATGACCATTTGCATATAAGTCTTCATGTAACATTTACACTTCTTCAAGGTACACTCCTTGGAGTGCGGTCACAGCCGAAACATGTTACTGTAACCCCAGCCCTCTGAAAGGAAGCAGGAGGACATTGCAGATGTTGACCTGCATCTTTTTTTTTTTAAGATTTACTTATTATGTATACAGTGCTCTGTCTGCATGTGTCCCTACAGGCCAGATGTCATTACAAGTGGTTGTGAGCCACCATGTGGTTGCTGGGAATTGAACTCAGAGCAGTCGGTGCTCTTAACCACTGAGCTATCTCTCCAGCCCTTGACCTGCATCTTCAACAGTTCTTTCTATCCTTAATCTCCCTACATACAACCCCTCTAGGGTGAGGAAGTGCTTCAAAGTCTTGAATGTTTTTCTAAGTCCTGAGGAGATCCTTGCACGCCGTAAGTTATATTGCACAAGCTAAATCCCTAGTCATTTTGGGTTCTGTCTTTGAGATTTTTTATTATTATTATTATTATTATTATTATTATTATTATTATTATTATTTGGTTATTTGAGACAATGTTTCTCTGTGTAACGGCCTGGCTGTCTTCTGTAGCCTGGGCTGTCCTCAGACTCACAGAGGTCCAGCTGCCTCTCCCTCTTGAGTGGTGGGATTAAAGGCATGCATCACCATGCCCGGCTATTATTATTTTAAAGTGTATGTGTATGTAGGTATGTGCACATGAGTGCAGATGCCAGAAAAGGCAAACAGTTGGATCCCCCTGGAGGAGCACTTACACAGTGGTTCTCAACCTTCCTAATGCTGTGACAGTTCCTCACATTGTGGTGTCCCTCAACCATAGAACTTATTTTCGTTGATCCTTCATAACTGTAATTTTGCTACTGTTATGAATAGTAATGTAAATATATGATATGCAGGATATCTGATATAGGACCCCTGTGAGAGGATCAATGAACCCTCACAGGGGTCGTAACCCACAAGTTGACAACGGCTGACTTACAGGCAGTTTGCAGATGTCCAAGGTGGTGGATACTGGGAATTGAAACCATGTCCTCTGCAAGAATGGCAGTAGATACACACCCTTCCCTGCTGAGCCATCTCTGGGCTTTTGTGGATTTGTTTATTTGTTTCTGTTTTTTTTTGGGGGGGGTGTTGTTGGTTTTTGTTTTTTACAGACAGAAAATTCTCCTCCTTCCTTGACGTGGTCATTCTATGTAAGCTTGGGTTTGTCTGTTCGTTTGAGACCCTTCTTATAGCAGTTTCTCCCCGTGCAAGGCTCGCCGCCTCTGCTGTTGCCCCCTCCACGTGTGTGGCGGTGTTTTTAATTGTTGGCATTAGAGGAAAGGGTGCAGCTATGGTTGCATATTTCTGCTTAAAACTCCACTGTGCTTCAGTTGCACGGCTGAAATTCTTTTAAAGGCTTTGAGGCTCAGGGGTTAGGGTTAGGGTTAGGGTTAGTATCAAGCTGAACATGGACTCCACACCAACAACTAGCAAAGAAAGGCATAGAGGCGCACCCATGTAATCCAAGCACTTGGTCAGCTGAATCAGAAGGGTTGTCTTGTGTTCTAAGGTCAGCCTGGGCCAGAGGGAAGGATAATCTGTCCTAGAAAGGGAAATTTCTTATCTCAGAGATCATCAGAGACCATTTTTAATGGTATCCAAGGTTTCAGAACAAGAAATGCCTATGGGTAAAGGAGCTTGCTGCCACACCAGTTTTACCAAGGAGCTAAGATCCTAAGATCCCAATTTGGGTTTTGTTGTTGTTGTTGTTTTTGGTTTTTTGTTTGGTTGGTTGTTTGCTTGCTTGCTTGCTTTTTGGTTTTTGGGTTTGGTTTCACTGGGTATCCCTGGCTGTCCTGGAATGTGATCTGTATACCAAACTGGCCTTGAACTCACAGAGATCTGCCCGCCTCTGCCTCTCGAGTGCTGGGATTAAGGGCGTGCATCACCACTACCCAGAAACGATTCCACTTTTAAATTATAGTCAAGCCAAACAATACCACTTACCTGTGATCTCATCACTTGGGAGGCTGACATGTAAAGATCTTGAGCTTCAGACCAGCCAGCCTGAGCTCCATAGAAGGGCCTCTCAACCCCCACTCCACAAAGCAGGAGTCTCACTGTGCAGCACGTAGCTGGCCTCGAACTTGCCATGTAGACCTGAAAGTCAGAGATTCTCCTGTTCCTGTCTTCTGAGAGTACTGGAATTAAAAGTGTGGCTATCTTTTAAGCCCAAGTTATAATAAAAGACTTAGAAGATGATGTAGAAGGAACAGGAGCCAAGGTTAGCCTTGGCTACATAGCAAGTTGGAGGACAGCCTGGGGTGAGACCCTTTCTCAAAAATAAGGGGGATAGGCAGAGGCAAGTGAATCTCTGAAAGTTCGAGGCCAGCCTGGTTTACATAGTGAAACCCTGTCTCAAAAAAATAAAGGACACATTGAGAGTCTGTTTTTTTTTCCAAGTGACATTATCAGTCTTATTTTTTTTTTAGATTTATTTATTTATTATGTATAGTGTTCTGTCTGCATATACACCTGCAGGCCAGAAGAGGGCACCAGATCTCATTGCAGATGGTTGTGAGCCACCATGGGGTTGCTGGTAATTAAACTCAGGACCGCCGGGCGGTGGTGGCACAAACCTTTAATCCCAGCACTCGGGAGGCAGAGTCAGGTGGATCTCTGTGAGTTCGAGGCCAGCCTGGTCCACAGAGCGAGATCCAGGACAGTCACCAAAATTACACAGAGAAACCCTGTCTGGAAAAACAAAAACAACAACAACAACAACCAAAAAAAAAAAAAACCTCAGGACCTCTGGAAGAACAACCAGTGCTCTTAACCTCTGAGCCATCTCTCCAGCCCAGTCTTATTTTTTTTTTTATCTCAAATTAACTTTGACTTGCAAAGATTCCCAAACCAATTTATTCTTATCCTGACAGTTGGCAGCACCAATGTTAACAAAACCAATTAAAATTAGCCAAATATCTAAGATAGACAATGTACAAAAGATATACAAATTAAAACCCTTTAAAAAGCAATGGATACCATAATTTACCCGTGGCTATACCATCTGCATTCTCAAATGATTGCCAAATAAAAGATAAAGATAAAAACTACAGTGTGAACTCCGAGTGACTCCCATTTTAAGCAAAGGTGGTCTTTCATTCTTACACTTTGTTTCTGGAGGGTTGAGAAGAGAAACACCATGATATTTTGAATGCTTGTATTTTCCCCTTATTGACTGTTGGGCATGACTGTGGTGCTCCGAGGTAGGTCTGGCGAAGGGAAGTCCATGAGACAAGGCTTAAGACTTTCCAGGGTATATCCAGCCTTTTGTACCAATGACTCAGGCCAGCTTTGTCCTGTGACTGTATAGAGTGCTAAATGAAAGGCAGCTCCAGCAATAAGTGACGGCAAATTCTTTCGGTATGGGTCAGCATCTATCAAACGTAAGTCTCCCAAAAACATTGCTAAGCTTTCAACTTTGCAGTTTGCAGGCTGCTGGTGCAGGAAGTATTGGGTAAGAAACTGATCTATTGTTGGCGCAGCTAAGTCAAAAGCAAGGACTTTCAGCACTAGGTGCTCCATTCTCAGAACCTGCTTCTTGGAATAGGTACCGTCTGTAATATACACAAACTGCTACTTTTAGCGGGTATTACTTCTTCAAACTTTGAAGCTAGCGGCATAGCAGCCGTGCCCACAAGCTAAAGCTTCCCTCTTAGCACAGACATGGAAGAGAGGAACCGATCAATGTAGTTCACAGCCAAATGCAAGGTCTCATTCTGTAATTTATAGTCTTCTCCCACTTCAACTAGCCAGTCCACAAGGATGGCCCGCAGACTGTTAGTGGTGTCTGGCTGCTTCTTCATTTAACCCACTTTAGGGTTACACTTAACCTGCTGCATTTCCCTAAGGTATGTGTGAATATCTTTTTTTTTTTTTTTTTCAGAGCTGAGGCCGGAACCCAGGACCTTGCGCTTGCTAGGTAAGTGTTCTACCACTGAGCTAAATCCCCAACCCCAGCTTTTTGTCTTCTAAGACAATAGACATATCCATAGTATGTGGTGATTCAAAACTGCCATCCATTGGATAATCAAGAGGTACCAGTAGTTTTCTTGCTCCGGGTAAAGAGACCTCTGCATTGAAAGCCAGGGCATATTCACACTGTGTTTCTTTTTTATTCATTCATTCATTCATTCATTCATTCATTTGGTTTTTTGAGACAGGGTTTCTCTGTGTAGCTTTCTCAGTGTGGATCTCACTCTGTAGCCCAGGCTGGCCTCGAACTCTCAGAGATCCCCCTGGCTCTGCCTCCCAAGTGCTGGGATTAAGGGCGTGTGCCACCACCGTCCCGGCCCACACTGTGCTTCTTTATGCTCAGGTGGCCTCTTCTGGGTCTCTTCTGCTTAATTCACATGAATAGTAATCCAAGAAGGACCAACAGCGACAAGTGCAGTTTATAAAAAGGTCCTTAAGAGGTGCAACTCTTTTTTTTTTTAATGCCGAAGGCTGTTTATTGAAGGAGGGAAGAGGTCTTACATACAGGCTTACAGCACAATGGGAGAACCCAGGAGGGCAGAAGTTCACTGCCATCTTGCATCTAAGCTGTTAATGCCCATTATGCAGGATACACAGACAAGGAACTTCCTTTAAGCATTCAGGAGGGTGGAACCCAGCAGGGAATCAGCATAGGGAGGATATCAAGGTCAAGGTCAGCAAGCAAGGCAACAGTTACCCAAAACAGGGGCCAGGACCCTACAGGTCCCCCTTTTACTAAAAAATGAGCTTCTGACTTAGGTTGCGTGGGACCTCAGCAGGTCAAGAGGGGCAACTCTTAAGAGGGTCTTAAGTCTCTGCTGCGGCGCGTTTCCCCATGCGTTCCCAGCCTTCAGGGCGCGTGTGCCAGAGGCTGCTGGGCTGGCGCCACCTTCTCGGGGTTGACATTCTCCTAGTCTTCCTGCTGCAGCCAGAGCAGGGCCGAGCCCGCCTCGTGACCCGACTGCCTGGAGCTGACCAGCATCGCGGCTCCAGTCTGGATCCGTTGTCGGTGGCAATCTGGATCCGTTGTCGGTTGTGCACTGTGCCTGCAGCTCCCTGGCTGCGCTGCACCCTGGCGGCCGATGCACGGAGCTGGCGCTGCAGGCAGGCGGGTGGGCGGGAGGAGGGAGAGCCTAGGTGCCACGAGCAGCCCCAAAAGTCTACTCTTGTCTTGTCTTTCTGTCTTTCCAAGATGAGACCCAGAGCGATCTACATAGGAGACGAACTATATTCACGCGGAAACAACTGGAAACACTGAAGAGGTTCTACGATGAGAACCCATATCCAAACCCCAAGCTCAGGAAAGAGCTAGCCTTACAAATGAAGATGAATCCCACAGTCCTGCAGGTTGGCCAGCAGTGCCCCTTTCTACCACTTTAAGCTTCCTTCCTAACTGTTGGGGAATATTATTTTAGATGTGTTACATTTGTTTATGCTGGGGAACATTTGTTTTAACGATGCAATGATGTGTTGTACGCTTTTATGTTGCATTTGCTTAACTCTGTGATGCTGTGCCTGTCTAAAACACACCAGATAGCTGAAAGGACAATAGCAAGGCATGAGAAAGGATAGGCATGGCTGGCAGGCAGAGAGAGTAAACAGGAGGAGAAATCTGGGAAGAAAGATCAAGGAAGGGGCAAGAGGAGGACTCCGGGGGGCCAGCCACCCAGGTAACACAGCAAGCAACAGAGTAAGACGTAAAGAAAGGTATACAGAAATAGCGAAAGGTAAAAGCCCAGAGGATAATTTAAGAAAAGCTGGCTAGAAAGAAGCCAGCCTAAGGTTGGACATTCATAAGTAAGCATAAGACTCCCTGTGTATTTATTTGGAAGCTGGGTGGCAGGCCCCCCAAAGAGCCAAAGAGTAAAAACAACAACTATGTCCGGCTCTTCCAAACTCTGAACACTGACAATCATTCCAAAGTTTACTCCTTTCCAACCCACAAACCTATGTCCAGATCCCAATCACAAGCATGTGCTAGCCTCTACTTTAAAAAAAAAAAAAAAAACAAGCAAGGTGTATATTTTGGTAGATAAGGTGGGAGAAATGGGGGAGGGGAGCTGAGAAGAGGGAAGGGAGGGGAAGCTTTGGTTAAGATATAAAAACAAGTTAAAAAGTTGAGGGGGAAAAAATAAGCAAGAAAGATACTTTGTGAGCAAGTATGGCAGGAGAATGGCTGTGAGTAATCAGTAGACGAGGAGAAATATCAGTTTTCCCTCAGCTCTTTTTGAGATCTCATTATGTATCACAGGTTCACCACACCATTCACCACAATCCTTCTGCTTCGGCCTCTCACACAGCGTGACTAGAGGTATAATTATGCCGTAGTTCCTAGACTCCCCTCCCCCAGTTATATAGAGACAGATAATTTTCACATCACAGAATGGTGGAGCTGGGGATATAGCTCAGTAAAGTGCTTGCCTAACATTCATGAAGACCTGGATCCTAGCCCCAGAACTCTATAAACCTGCTAGAGTGGAACAAGCGCAGCATTGGGGAAATAAGAGAGAACCAAGGGTTCAAAGTCACCCTCTGCTATGTAGAGAGTTACATAAGACCTTTTGGCTGCTTAGGGAGTCCAAGGAAACCTCTCGCCCTGGTGTGTGTGTGTGTGTGTGTGTGTGTGTGTGTGTGTGTGTGTGTGTGTGTGTGTGTGCGTGCGCGCGCGCGCGCGCGCACAAGTGTACGCACATATACAGTGTGTTAGAGTTACGCTCTCTAGTGTGCAGAGGCTAAAGGAAGACATCCGGTGTCTTCCCCTATGGCAGTCCACCTTGCTTCTTTGAGACAATCTCTCACTGAACTTGGAGCTCCATCTTTTTTGTTTAAAACGGGGTATCACTACGTAGCTCTGGCTGGCCTGGAACTCAGTGTGTAGTCCAGGTTGGCCTCCAACTCACAGAAACGGGGCTTTGAACTCACAGAGGTGTATGCTACCAGCCTGGTCCTTCCTCCCTGCTTTCTGACTCTTGACACCTCCTTTGTCCCCACCCTCTGGTTCCAGCTCCTTGTACGGAATATGAGTGCAGAACAAATGTAGCTGAGATGCAGAACTAGCCGTTCTCACCTAGCAGTTGCCTTTTCACTGAACGACAGTCACAGGCTTCTGAAGTCAGTCTCCACTCATTAACCCCCCGGTTCACTTTTCCACTTACTTAGGTTTGGTTCAAGAACCAACGAGCAAAACACAAGAGAGTTTTGCTCAACAAATGTAACACTCAGCAGAAACAAGTACACCAGCAGTTACCTCAAGTCCAAGAGCAACACCAGCAATTAGTTCCCTTCCAAGCTCAACTCCATCAGCAGTCACCTCAACTCCAATACCAGCTGTCACCTCAACTCCAATACCAGCCGTCACCTCAACTCCAATACCAGCCATCACCTCTAGTCCTATTTCAGTTACCTCAAGTCCAACAGCAGCTGTCACCTCTAGTCCCGCTTCAGTCACCTCAAGTCCAATACCAGCCATCACCTCAAGTCCAATGTCAGCAGTCACCTCAAGTTCAACACCAGAAATTACATCAATTCCAACACCAGCTGTCACCTCTAGTCCCACTTCAGTCACCTCAAGACCAACGCCAGCCATCACCTCTAGTCCCACTTCAGTTATCTCAAGTCCAACATGAGCAGTCGCCTCAAGTCCAATGTCAGCAGTCACCTCAAGTCCAATGTCAGCAGTCACCTCAAGTCCAACACCAGCAGTCGCCTCAAGTCCAACACCAGCCATCACCTCAAGTCCAATGCCAGCAGTCAACTCAAGTCCAACACGAGCAGTCGCCTCAACTTCAACACCAACCATCACCTCAAGTCCAACGCCAGCCGTCACCTCAAGTCCAATGCCAGCCATCACCTCAAGTCCAACGCCAGCCATCACCTCAAGTCCAACGCCAGCCGTCACCTCAAGTCCAAAGCCAGCCATCACCTCAAGTCCAACGCCAGCCATCACCTCAAGTCCAACGCCAGCCGTCACCTCAAGTCCAAAGCCAGCCATCACCTCAAGTCCAACATGAACAGTCACCTCAAGTCCAACGCCAGCCGTCACCTCAAGTCCAAAGCCAGCCATCACCTCAAGTCCAACATGAACAGTCACCTCAAGTCCAACGCCAGCCGTCACCTCAAGTCCAAAGCCAGTCATCACCTCAAGTCCAACATGAGCAGTCACCTCAAGTCCAAAGCCAGCCATCACCCCAAGTTCAACACCAGCCATCACCTCAAGTCCAACACCAACAGTCAACTCAAGCTGAACACAAGCAGTCACCTCAAGTCCAACACCAGCAGTCACTTCATGGTGGGGTCAATACCAATACATCCCAGAATAAGGAGAATATACCACCAGGGTCTCCTACCAGCATCTTGCCTGTGTCTCAAATTTATACCAACACCAACCACAAGATGCCCTCATTCCTGCTCAGTCTGTACCCTGACCTTAAGGACGCCAAATGTCCCCCTGAGGGCCATAAAATGGTCCATTTTGGTTGTTGCCAGGACCCTGCCGTATACTGGCTCCAACCCATCTTGGGGTGTCCCAATCACCTCTCAGGATTCCCATTCAATCACTGTTCCTCCTTAATCAAAAAAAAGAAAAAGAAGCTAAAAACAATAATGACTAATAGTTGACTTTTTTTTTTTTTTGAGATTGAGTCTTGCTGGGATGTTCTGTATGTTAAATGTGTTGCTCTGATTGGTTAATAAATAAAACACTGATTGGCCAGTAGCCAGGCAGGAAGTATAGGCAGGACAATCAGAGAAGAGCATTCTGGGAAGTGGAAGGTTGAGGCAGAGGATGCTGCCAGCCACCACAGATGGCAACTTATAGATTAATAGAAATGGGTTGATTTAAGATATAAGAACAGTTAACAAGAAGCCTGAGCCATTAGGCCAAACAGTTTAAATTTATAAGAGTCTGTGTGTTTCCCTGCCAGGTTCCACCCTCCTGAATGCTTAAGGGAAGTTCCTTGTCTGTGTATCATGAATAATGGGTGTTAACAGCTTAGATGCAAGATTGTAAAACATCAGTAGCGAACTTCTGCTCTTTGGGGTCTTCCCATTGTGCTGTAAGCCTGTACCCCCTTCAAGAAATGACATTTGACATTTAAATTTAAATTATTTAAATTATTAAATTAAATTATTTTCTTTTGGTTGTGTTATTATTTCCTTGTCTTTTTAAAATTATCCTATGTTCCCTACACACAGTGAGGCGTGATCTACTAGAGCTGCGTCTTAAAAACAAAAAACCGAGAAATGCCACACCAACTCCAGTGTCGTCTGTGTGACATGAACAATTATGTCAATAATAGCAGACAGAAGATACGTGTCCCATGGGACTAAGCTCCCTGGAGGTCCCTGGCAGAGTGCCCGTGTTATGCCTCCTTCTCGAAGGAGACGTGCTTCACAGATCATGAGCTCTCTGGGCTATGGGTTCTGTATAACTGCTTTTCTGATAATGTTCTAATTAATCTATAAAACACAGCCAAAATTAATGAATGCTTGGGTTGTAAACTGTGGAGGAAAGGGAAAGCTGGACATGGACCTTATTTAGATATAACAGAATGAACTATTCCTTAAAGACCTCAAGCCTCAAGCTGCTAGATAATAGAAAGTATAATAGTTCAGGCACTTCTAGGGAATGAACACTCACCCACTAGGAATCCTTTAGGAATCCCAACTAAAGAGATTTATGGCAGAAAACATTATCTCATAGGAGGCAGATAGTGGGCCCCTCTGTTGAGGAAGTTCAGCATGAAAAACTTAAGGACTAGAGCAGAACCCTTTCCCCTTACAGGTGTAAAAGTACAAATGTCCATATTCCAACAGGTAAAAAGATTTTATATTAGAAGAGATATATGGTAAAAAAAAAAAAAAAAACTAAAGAAAGACTTAGGGAGGATCTGCAACATCCAAATTGGCTAAATGGGTCATGAGAACCAAAAAAGTAAAAATAAATAATAAACTAGCGAGCAGCTGAGATAAAGATGAAGGACACAGCTGCAAGAAGCCTACACAAGTCTAGGAACTGTACTAAGCTTAAAAAACACAGACTGCTCTTTGGGTCATAAAGTTCTTGTGAGTGAAGGGATATGTCTAGTGCTGATTAGTAACTGTGTGCTTGATGTTTTTTAAAGATGATGTAATTGAATTATTGCCAAGCTCTTGTTGTTCCTTGTATGACTTGATAGTTTTCTCTTCTGTATATAAACTACTGATTTGCAGAAGTAAAGTTGCAGCAGATTCAAACCACTTTTGAGTGTGTTGTCTGTCTGTCAGTCACCGAATCCATGCCTTCCTGACTACCCAAGCCCTGATTCTCCTACGGTCATGGTACTCCCAGTGGGCCAGTCCGTGGCATTGCAAGACTCCTGAAAGTTGCTTGTATCCTTCTCCCATTTCTCAGGTAGTATTATATCCTTCTGAGGTCCTTGATGTAGTTAAAGACTAGAGATAGTTATAATTTTCCTTAGTTATGATAAAAAATAAGTTAGATATCAATCCTTAGACTCACAAATATAAGATAGATAGGATATCTTCTTTAATTTTGCCAAATATACTAGTTATTATAAATAGACTAGATATTATAACTGTAATTCTTGCTTGATAATTGTTTTATCTGTAATTTTACTATGTGAAAGTTAAAAACTTCCTTTTTGAAAAAAAGAAAAGAGGAAGTGCTGTTGGATGTTCTGTATGTCAAATGTGTTGCTCTGATTGGTTAATAAATAAATAAAACACTGATTGGCCAGTAGCCAGGCAGGAAGTATAGGCAGGGCAAGCAGAGAAGAGAATTCTGGGAAGTAGAAGGCTGAGGCAGAGGACGCTGCCAGCCACCACCATGAGAAGATGTTAAGATACTAGTAAGCCATGAGCCACGTGGCAACTTATAGATTAATAGAAATGGGTTGATTTAAGATGTAAGAACAGTTAAAAAGAAGCCTGAGCCATTAGGCCCAACAATTTAAATAATATAAGAGTCTGTGTGTTTATTTTATAAGTGGCTGCGGGACTGCTGGGGCATGGTGGGAGCCCAGAGGAAAAAATTCTAGCTACAAAAGAAAGTCAACTATTAGTAATCATTACTGTTTTTAGCTTCTTTTTCTTTCTTTCTTTTCTTTTCTTTTCTTTTTTTTTTTTTTTTGAATAAGGAGGAACAACGATTGAATGGGAATCCTGAGAGGTGATTGGGAGACCCCAAGATGGGTTGGAGCCAGTATATGGCAGGGTCCTGGCAACAACCAAAATGGACCATTTTATGGCCCTCAGGGGACATTTGGCGTCCTTAAGGTCTGGGTACAGACTGAGCAGGAATGAAGGCATCATGTGGTTGGTGTTGGTATAAATTTGAGACATAGGCAAGATGCTGTTAGGGGACCCTGGTGGTATATTCTCCTTATTTTGGCATGAATTGGTATTGACCCCACCATGAAGTGACTGCTGGTGTTGGACTTGAAGTGATGATTGGTCTTGAACTTGCAGTCACCTCAACTCCAATACCAGCCATCACCTCTAGTCCTATTTCAGTTACCTCAAGTCCAATATCAGCAGTCACCTCAAGTTCAACACCAGAAATTACCTCAATTCCAACACCAGCTGTCACTTCTAGTTCCGCTTCAGTCACCTCAAGTTCAATATCAGCAGTCACCTCAAGTCCAACGCCAGCAATCACCTCTAGTCCCACTTCAATTATTTTAAGTACAACACCAACCATCACCTAAAGTCCAATGCCAGCCGTCTACTCAAGCCAAACACAAGCAGTTACCTCAAGTCCAGCAGTCACTTCATGGTGAGGTCAATACCAGTACATCCCAGAATAAGGAGAATATACCACCAGGGTCTCCTACCAGCATCTTGCCTATGTCTCAAATTTATACCAACACCAACCACATGATGCCCTCATTCCTACTCAGTCTGTACCCTGACCTTAAGGATGCCAAATGTCTCCCTGAGGGCCATAAAATGGTCCATTTTGGTTGTTGCCAGGACCCTGCCATATACTGGCTCCAACCCATCTTGGGGTGTCCCAATCACCTCTCAGGATTCCCATTCAATTGTTGTGCCTCCTTATTCAAAAAAAAGAAAAAGAAGCTAAAAACAATAATAACTAATAATTGCCCCTTTTTTGGCACTGGGTCTTCCTATGTAGTCTGCTTGGACTGACACTATGTACTCCAAGATGGCCTAGAATTGATGGCTATCCTGCTGCCTCCAACTCCCACAGGTTGGGAGACATCCTTATATCACTTATTATCAACAGCAATCCATATTGAACCCAGCACCTTACCATCCTAACCGGGTAGTCTGCCACTAATCTACTTCATCTGCCCCTTTTATCTTGGTGTGAGGTAATAAACCCAGAGACTTCCATGTGCTAAGCACACTCTGCTGTAGTAGAATATTATTTTAAGGTGTGTTACCAGGAGATCACTTCCTAAATATAACACCAGCAGCACAGACACTGAGCACAACAATTAATAAATGGGACCTCCTGAAACTGAGAAACTTTTGCAGGGCAAAAGGCATGGTCAATAAGACAAAAAGACAGCCTACAGAATGGGAAAAGATCTTCACCAACCCCACATCTGACAGAGGACTGGTCTCCAAAGTATATAAAGAATTCAAGAAACTAGACATCAAAATACTGAACAATCCAATTAAAAAATGGGCTAAAGAACTAAACAGAATTCTCAAAAGAAGAATCACAAATGGCTGAAAGACATTTAAGGAATTGCTCAACATCCTTAATCATTAGAGAAATGCAAATCAAAACGACTTTGAGATACCATCTTAACTCTGTGAAGCTGGGTTACTGTGCCTGTGCAAAACACCTGATGGTCTAATAAAGAACTGAATGGCCAATAGCAAGGCAGGAGAAAGGTAGGCGGGGCTGGCAGGCAGAAAGTATATATACAAGGAGAAAACTGGGAAGAGGCGATCTAGCAGCCAGAGAAGGAGGACTTCAGGGGTCAGCCACCCAGCTACACAGCAAGTCACGGAGTAAGAATTACAGAAAAGAGAATGGGAAAAGCCCAGAGGTAGATGGAATAATTTAAGTTAAGGAAAGCTGGCTAGAAACTAAGCTAAGCTAAGGCTGGGCATTCATAAGTAATAATCAGCCTCCATGTACAATTTATGTGGGAGCTGGGTGGGGGGCCCCCAAAAGAATAAAAACCCCCAACAACACTCTGCCACTGAGCTACATACCTAAGTGTGGCATACAGCCAAGAATGAACTTGACCACATAATCCTCATGCCTCTTAGGATTATGGGTGTAGGACACCATGCATTGGGAATTAAAACTAGGCTTCCTATATGTATCCTAGGATGCTGTCCTCTGAGTATAAGATTTGTACCATTTTAATCATAGGAGACTCTATTGAGGTAATGATGTTTGTTCCCTCCTAGAACCATGGGATGAGTAAGACCATCTAACTTGACTTCGAATCCGAGACTTCAGCCAATCTAGCCTGTGCCTCCCTCCCAGCCAGGTGTGTGTAATTCTGCCCCAGCTGCACCTGATCTTATGGTTGAAGGAGTTGGTAGCGAATTTAGAGCGTAGAAGGGGCACTCCACCTATAAAGCTAGGAGGATGTCTTGGATGTGAAGTTGAGGCTTTCTGTTACGTCTGTGCGGCGGTTTGACTAGGAGTGGCCTCCACAGGTTCACATATTTGAATGTTTGGTCATTAGACAGTGGCACTATTAGAAGGCGTGGCCTTGCTGGAGTAGATGTGGGCTTGTTAGAGACACTGTCACTCAGGGTGGGCTCTGAGGTTTCAAATGCACAAGTCTGGCCCGGTGTCACTCGCTCTTCCTGTGGCCTGCCAATCCAGATGTGGAACTCTCCAATACCAAGTCCATCTGTATGTCACCATGCTTCCTGACATGATGATAATGGACTAAACCTCTGAAACTGTAAGCAAGCCCCAATATTTTTTATAAGAGTTGCCATAGCCTGGTGGTAGTGGTGGCACACGCCTTTAATCCCAGCACTCTGGAAGCAGAGGCAGGCGGTTCTCTGAGTTTGAGACCAGCCTGGTCTACAGAATAAGTTCCAGGATACCAAAGACTACATAGAGAAACCCTGTCTTAAAAAAACAAAAACAGAGCCGGGCGGTGGTGGCGCATGCCTTTAATCCCAGCACTCGGGAGGCAGAGGCAGGCGGATCTCTGTGAGTTCGAGGCCAGCCTGGGCTACCAAGTGAGTTCCAGGAAAGGCGCAAAGCTACACAAAGAAACCCTGTCTCGAAAAAAAAAAAACAAAAAACAAACAAAAAAAAAACACAGGGGGTTGGGGATTTAGCTTAATGGTAGAGCACTTGCCTAGCAAGCACAAGGCCCTGGGTTCGGTCCTCAGCTCCAGAAAAAAAAAAAAAAAAAGCTGGTCATGGTGACATACACCTTTAATCCTAGCACTCAGAGGCAGGCACATCTCTGTGAGTTCAATGACAGACAGCCTTGTCTACAAAGAGAGTTCCAGGACAGTCAGGGCTGTTTGTTACACTGAGAAACTCTGTCTTGAAAAATCAAAAAAAAAAAAAAAGTTGCTTGTGGTGCTATATTGGGTACCCTAATAAAATCTGCCTGAAGATCAGAGAGCAGAACAAACCAGGAGATTAAACATAGAGGCCAGGCAGTTCCGTTGTCTCTCTGACATTTCAGCATTTACCCCAACATCTGGTTCTGGGTTTTTTATTGTAAGACCTATTAGATTTCAAACAACAGTTGTCATAGTCATGGTGTCCCATCATAGTAATAGAACGCTGACTACAATACGCTGTTTTGGGGTTACCCATGATCTGTCAGTAAGCCCAATAAACACACTGATTTATCAGGTTTGACTTCAGTGTAATCCTTACTCTGGTTCATCATTGGTGTCCTATCTGGGGAATAGAGACACACCCGTTTCCTCCTCCCTGGGAGAAGTTGAGGCAAGCCATGCTAGCTGAGCACTCAACTAACTTGAGCTACATCTCCACCCCAAACACACACACACACACATACACACACACATACACACACACACACATACACACACACACACACACACACACAGCCTTTTGTTTGGTTCTGGGTGCTTGTTTGTTAGACAGAACCAAACTATATATATATATATAGTTTCGGAGAGCCTCAAACTTGCTCTGGACCCAGGCTGGCCTTAAACCTATGGCAGTCTTTGAGCAGCTGCCTCCCCAGTGCTGGGATTACAAATGCACACCACGAAGCCCAGCCTGTGTGCTTTAGTTTTTGGTTTTTCTTTTATAGTAGTGCTGGGGGTCAAACCCAGGGCACTGTTCATGCTGAGCTAACTCTCTGCCACTGAGCAACATACACCCTCCCACAGTAAGAGCATTGTTTATACGTATGAGCACATGTCGTATGTATCTCACATATGTACGTATCTCACATATGTGTGTGTAACTCCAGCTCTGATGCCTCTGATGGCATCTCTGTTCATGTGCACCTACCTAGCACATAAGCGCAAATGGAAACATGATTGGAAAATACAGTATTTCATACATATTAATATATCATACGTCTCAATATATTAAAAGAAAGAAGAGAACAGGTTGGGGGGGCTGGCAAGGTGGTTCAGCAGGTGGGGGCGATTTGGCTACGAAGCTTGACAACCCAAGTTCAATCTCTTGGATGCACACAGTGGAAGAGGTGAACCAATCCTACAAGTGACCCTTGGCCTCCACACTCATGCCGCATCATGGGCATGCTCACACATACACACACACACAATACATATTTTAGAGGACTGGACGGCTGGCTTAGTTAAGAGTAATGGTTTGCTCTTCTAGAGGACCAAGGTTCAATTCCCAGGACCAACATGATTGCTCACAACCACCTGTAACTCGAGTTCTAGGAGACCCAACACCCTCCTCTGGCCTTAGCCAAGTACCAGGCATACAAACGGTACACAGGCAAACATGCAGACAAAATATCCAAACACATTAAAAAAATTTAATAAAATTAGAAATAAGAAGAGGCCAGGCGGTGGTGGCGCACGCCTTTAATCCCAGCACTCAGGAGGCAGACGCAGGAGGATCTCTGAGTTCGAGGACAGCCTAGGCTACAGAATGAGTTCCAGGACAGGCTCCAAAGCTACACAGAGAAACCCTCACACACACACACACACAAAAGCAGAAACAAAAACAAAAAAAGAGAGGGAACCAGATCACTTGGGAGACAGAGGCAGTCATATTTCTGTGAGTTTGAGGCCAGCCTGGTCTAAAGAGCAAATTCTAGGACAGCCAAGGCTACATAGAGAAACCCTGTCTCAAAAATCCAAAAATAAACAAACGAAAAGAAAACTGAAGAGAGGCAGGGAGACAGAGATGGAGAATAATCCGGAGCTGACCAGGCGGTGGTGGCACATGCCTTTAATCCCCGCACTCAGGAGGCAGAGCCAAGCTGATCTCTGTGAGTTCGAGGCCAGCCTGGTCTACAGAGCGAGATCCAGGACAGGCACCAAGACTACACAGAGAAACCCTGTCTCAGGGAAAAAAAAAAAAAAAAAAAGCCGTAGATGTACATACAGGTGAGGCTGCTTCCAGCTGCTTTGAAAGAAAAGCATCCTGAGTTTTGTCTTCTCTCTCCCCACCTGTGGGTTCAGGGCTTTTACCAAACTGACGATTATAAAAACCATCATGTGCTGTTAAATGCAGACTGATAGCCTAGAATGGGGGTGAGGGGGTGGGGCAGGTCCCAGAAAGGAGATTTAACCCAGGTTATATTTCATCAAAGGTCAAAGCCCAGAAAGCATGGCAAAAGCTCCGTGGCTGCCCAGGTCCCCGTTCCCTTACAGACGCCAGAGAGCAGAAATGACCAGAGGCCATCTCCAAGGTGAGCCACGGTGGGGTGGGGCATGGTGGGTGGTGGTGCTGGGGAAGGGACAGAAGGTTAGACAGAGGATTCAGCTGTATGAGCGCGAGTCTGCATCAACACCAGGGTGTGGCTGGAAGTTTTCCTTTCCCCTCCCTGCTCTAGCGGCCCCGTGGTCCCGCACCACAGACCCAAATGAACACACGGAGGCTTATATTAATTACAATCTGTCTGTCCCACTGGCTCAGGCTCCTTGCTAGCTAGATCTTACATCTTAAATTAACCCATTTCTTTTCTTTGACCACGGGTTAATTTTATTTAATCAAACAAATGTAGCATGTCTTTGCATTGCTAACAAAAGCAGGAGAAAAAATATGTTAAGACACCTTAATATAATACTCCCCACCATCCGGCCTTTTGTTTGGACAGGTGGTATAGGACAAACACACAAAACTGAAGGCAGCTCCTGGCCTTTCTTCCCTCCCTCCATTTTTCCCCTCCGTTCTTCCTTCCCTGAGTCTCCTATAGCTCAGATCGATGACCTTGATCCTCCTGCCTCCACACTCATGTGTTGTGCTAACTGTCTGGTGCCACCACACCCAGGCTCCTGGCTTGCTAGTCAAGCACCACCAACTCCTGGATGTTCAGGTCTGGCTTTCAGAAGTAGAAGGAATTTGGCAAAGCGAATGCAGAAATTCTAAGAACGGTGAGGCTCTGTAGGTGACGGTGATGGCTTTTCCTGGGTCCTCACCCACTGAATGTTGTGCCGACTGTGTACCAGCTCGTCATTTAAAAAAGTAACCAACTAGAGGTGGCAAAAATACGTTAAGGTGTTACCAGTTGGCAGAAGGTTCTTTTTTTTTTCTGAACATAAAAAACAGGAAATTAACCCATTTCTATAAATCCATACTTTGCCACATGGCTCCTGGCTTACTGGTATCTTGACATCTTGCTTCTCATGGCAGCGACGGGCAGCGTCCAATCTGCTCTGCCTTTCTCCTCCCCTCTCTCTGGTCAGAATGTCCCTCCTAACCCTATTCTGCCTCACCATTGGCCAAACAGCTTTATTTATCAACCAATCAGAGCAACACATTCACAGCATACAAAAAGGCATTCTCCCATCACCAGGGCTCAGTGTTAGGCACCCCAGAGCGGAGGTCCCAACCTACCTCTCTGGAAGAAGAAGGCTGAGCCCTTCACACCTAAGTTGTAATTCCGTCGCCTGCAGAACAGAAATTATTATGGTGCATGTCTTGGGGGGACCTTGCCATGTCCCCATGTTTTTATTGTTCAGTGGGTTTGCTCTCAGTGTAACCCAGTGAAGACTCCAGCTCACTGTGCAATTGCAACTTGCCATCCTCCTGCCTCTACCCCCTAAGTGCTGGTATTGAAAGAATCCACAAGCACTCTAGATTTCTGTTTTGTTTAGCTTTGAGACAGGATCTTACTAACTAGCTGATGCTGGCCTGGAATTCACGATGTAGACAAAGTTGGCCTGAAACTTATATCCACATGGCTCTGCCTTTGGAGACCTGGGACTAAAGGCATGTGTCATCACACTTGACACTGTGTGTGTTTGTTTTTGAGTCAGGGTCTCTCTTTTCTTGCCTCTGCCTCCAGAATGCTGAGATTCTTGGGGTTATTCTACAATGCCCAGATTCCTGTGTTGTTGTTTTTAAAAGTACTGAGCATTGAACTTCGGATCTCTTGGATGCTACTGGCAGTCGACAGTTAACTGACAATTAAAGCAGGCCCACAGTGGCACAAACCTGGACCCCAGCACTCAAGGCTGAGGCAGGAGTCACAGGCCAGCCTGGGCTATATAGTGAGGCCCTGTGTCAAAAAGCAAGATGAGGGGCTGGAGAGATGACTCAGCATTTATAGCGCTTGCAGGGTTTGATTCCCAGCACACACCCATATGGAGGCTCATAACCCTCTTTAAATCCAAGTTCAGGAGATCCACCACCTTTGATGGCCTCCGGAGGCACTCATATACACTCACATATATATGATATGTGTGTATATGTATTGTGTGTGTGTTCACATATATATTTATATTATGTGCAAAATATAAATGCACATAAAATAAAAATCTTATCTTTAAAAAGCAAAATGATTGCTGCTGCTGCTGCTGCTGCTGCTGGTGGTGGTGGCAGTGGCACACACCTTTAATCCCAGCAGAGGCAGGCAGATCTCTGTGAGTTTGAGGCCAGCCTGGTTTTACAGAGTGAGTTCCAGGACAGGATCCAAAGCTACACAAAGAAACCTGGTCTCGAAAAAAAATAAAAAGCAAAGTTATAACTGGATGTCAATATGTAAAAGATTACAAATAGATCCATATCTGTCACCATGCACAAAACTTAAGTCCAAGTGGATCAAGGACTTCAACATAAATCCAGCTACTCTGAACCTGCTAGAAGAGAAAGTAGGAAGTAGTCTTGAATGCATTGGCATAGGAGATCACTTCCCAAATATAACACCAGTAGCACAGACACTGAGAACAACAATTAATAAATGGGACCTCTTGAAACTGAGAAACTTTTGCAGGGCAAAAGACACGGTCAATGAGTCAAAACGACAGCCTACAGAATGGGAAAAGATCTTCACCAACCCCACATCTGACAGAGGACTGATCTCCAAAATATATAAAGAACTCAAAAAACTAGACATCAAAATACTGAACAATCCAATTAAAAAATGGGCTAAAGAGCTAAACAGGGAATTCTCAAAAGAAGAATCTCAAATGACTGAAAAACATTTAAAGAAATGCTTAACATCCTTAGTCATCAGAGAAATGCAAATCAAAATGACTCTGAGATACCATCTTACACCTGTCAGAATGGCAATGACCAAAAACTCTAATGACAGTCTATGTTGGAGAGAATGCAGAGCAAAGGGAACACTCCTCCACTGTTGGTGGGAATGCAAACTTGTACAACCACTGTGGAAATCAGTATGGCGGTTTCTCAGAAAATTGGGAATCAATCTACCTCAAGACCCAGCCATACCACTCTTGGGCATATACCCAAGGATTACTCATCTTCCCACAAGGAAACATGCTCAGCTATGTTCATAGCAGCACTATTCGTAATAGCCAGAACCTGGAAACAACCCAGATGCCCATCAACTGAAGAATGGATAAAGAAAATGTGGTACATATGCACAATGGAGTACTACTCAGCAGAGAAAAACAATGACAGCATGAAATTTACAGGCAAATGGATGGAACTAGAAAGTATCACCCTGAGTTTTTATTCTTGTTCCTGTTTTTCATATAATATGTATGAGTGTTCTGCCTATGTGTGTGTGTAACATATAAGCTGTATAATATATATGCAGCCCCAGTGGAAGTCAGCAGAGGGCTTGGGTTCCCCTAGCACTGGAATTGTGAGCGCTGGAAATCTAACCCTGGTCCTCTGGAAGAGCAACCAATGCTCTTAACTTCTAAGCTATCAGTCCAGTCCCCCCCTTTTTGTTGTTTTTGTTTGGTTTTTCATTTTTTTTTCACAGTTTTTCTTTTATTAGAACATAGGCACAGAGTGGGTTTTTTTTTTAATGCCGAATGCCGTTTATTGAAGGAGGGAGGAGGTCTTAAATACAGGCTTACAGCACAATGGGAGAACCCCAAGGGCAGAGTTCGCTACTGACGTTTTACAATCTTGCATCTAAGCTGTTAACGCCTTTTTTTTTTTTTTTTTTTTTTTTTTTTTTTTTTTTTTTTTTTTTTTTAGTTTTAGTTTTAGTTTTTCGAGACAGGGTTTCCCTGTGTATCTTTGCGCCTTTCCTGCATCTCGCTCTCTAGACCAGGCTGGCCTCGAACTCACAAAGATCCGCCTGCCTCTGCCTCCCGAGTGCTGATATTAAAGCTGTGCGCCACCACTGCCAGGCAACTTGGACCACTTTTAAATGGATCTTCTGTAATAATTGTTCCACTGGGTCTCTGGGCACGGCACACAGTACACTTGATTGCAGACGGCCAATTTTCATATGTACAGTATTCACGGGCCCACTTAATGCCATGTTCTGACACTGTGTCCTTCTTGAAGTGAGTTATGTCAGGCAGGAAGCTGGCAGCCTAGGCTCCTCCTCCCAGTCTGACTCCTGGTACCCAGCAGCCGCCACAGCAAGGGTGACTCCTGCAAGGCCCCTCTCCACCTCCCTCGGTGCCGCTGCCCACCCCCGTGCTGCGGCCTCAGCCCTCCCGCCTCAGTCAGGACAAGGTATCCGCCGGCCTGCGCTAGGCTCCCTGCGGCCGGAGGGGCGGAGAGGGGCCGCGGACGGGACCTGCGGCCTCTGGCGCTGAGGACTCCGAATCTATGTCAACAATTCTAACCCTTCAAGTCATGATCCTCCTGTCTCAGTCTCTAAAACAAAGTGCAGTGGTATGTTCCTAGAATTCCAGCAGGCTGGAGGCTAAGGCAGGAAGATCAAGAATTTTATTCCCAAAGGCATAGTGTTGCACACTTTTAAACCCGGGAAGCAAGGGCAAGGGGATCTCTGATTTCAGGCCACCCCCTGGTCTTCCAGGACAGTCAGGGCTGTTACACAGGGAAACCTTGTCTGGGAAAAAAAAAAAATAACCCCCTAAAAAACCAAACCGAAACAACAACAACCAAAAAAAAAAAAAAAATGTACCTGACCAATGCACACTATCATGTCCAAACTCTATTAGGATATATTATTATTATTATTATTATTATTAGTTATTAATTATTACTATGAATGACATGTTACTTATTTTGTTGACAACTGAAACTCAAAGAATGAACATCCTTACCCATGAGCTTCTTAAACACACCTGAGAAACATTTTGATTTTGTGCTCTCAGTTATTATACTGTGTTTCATCTAAACGAACTAAAACACTGTTGGGGAGTTGTTGCTTCTAAGCCATTTTTTTAACTTATTTTTCTTATGGATCTTTAGAATTGGCTAAAGCAAAACCCTCCTCGAGCAATAAAGACAACGTGTCTTTCCACTAAACTTTTTCTCCAGTTCAAGAACTAGTCAAACTTGGATTTTCTGAAACCATTTCAGCTGAGGAACCGTTATAAAAATTATGATACCTTTCCGACCACCATCACCTACCATTTTTGCCCCACCTCCACCCCCCACTCCCCGCCCCCGTTACATCGAGTTTCCCCAGCTGCCCCTTGAGATCTGAGTTTACCTCCCGCTCCAGAAGCGCTCTAGAGAGATGCAGGAGTCGAACCAGTCCTGCTTCGCGCCATGAGCCCTCAAGATCTGGGCGCTCAGATGAACACTGCCTCCCAGCTCTTAGAAGAGCTTTCTTGTCCAGTAACAACAAAAAAAAGTCTCTCTTTTCCACACTTGCTGAAGGAACTGTCATCTGTCTGGTCATAGCCATTACCAAAAGGAATCTCTTTCCCACAAGGCACTGGGGGGGGGACCTCTCACTCACAGGCCAGCTGTACCTTTGCTATGACGCATGCGCATTGAGCAACCCACGAAGAAGGATGGTTCCTGACTGCTGCCTGAAAAGAAATTAAAAATCAAAGGAAAATGGGAAACCTGGTGAGTCCGACTCTATGCCACAGGAAGGCCCCGATATTTACAAAACTAAGTCGACCAGTTGATCAGGACCTAGAGGTGTTAAAAGTTTCCATTTCTGAATTAAAACAGCAGTGAGATGCCCTTGCAGACATGGTCCTGCAAAATGGGAGAGGCTTAGACAAACTCGTCCTGAGATAGGAAAGTATGTATGACTTTTGGGAGAACCTGTTGTTTCTATGTTAATTGAGCAATAATAATTAGGAAAAAAAATCTAGCCATGGTTCGAGAAAACCTTATTTAAAAAAAATGAGTAAGGCAAAGATGTAAATAATAATTAAACCAGTCTCTGTTCTCTTGGTCCCCCTGTCTACTAGTCTGCTATGAGCACTGACTGGGCCCTTAATTCTCATTCTGAATTGATTAACGGTGAGGACACTGCATCTTAAACTATATAGACAATTATGTATCAGTTCAGTAAAATTAATAGTCCTTAGGACCTACGGAACCTTTTAAAGCATGAGTCCAAGATTTGTATCATTCACGAAGACCAGTGGTGAATGTGTCAGGACCCAGTTCTTAGCACAACTGACTCCATGATGGAAGTACTATTCAGGCTGTAAAACTCAACACATAGACAGTACTACCTACCAAAATGAAAACAAAGACCTAATTGATTAAAGTCCATAGATCTGGCAAATTTTCTAAATGTTCTAATCTTGCTTTTGGGTACTGTAGTTTTGCTTCTAGCTAACTGTTCATGTTAACTAAAATATGTCAAACCAGAATATGGCTTTTGTGCTTAAAAGCTCATCCTAAGAAAGGCTTGGTGTTCCACTAGAATCCTGAATACTGGGTGTAGTCGTCACACATCTAATAAACACTTTCCATGTGCTTAAACCCATGTCCAAGCAGACTTCTTTAGTAGATACCACACAGCAGAACCACCATGCCCAGCTCTGATTTTTTTTTCTTTTTGAGACATGGTCTCAATGTGTAACCCTAGCTGGCCTGAAACTTGCTATGTAGACCAAGGTTGGCCTCTCACTGACAGATAAATGCCTGCCACTACTTCCCAAGTGCCGGGCTTAAAGGTTTGCCACTACCAAGCCTGGTTCAGAAAAAAAAATATTATAATTATTTACTTATTGTGTGTATATGTGCTGGTGGTAGAGAGTGCGTACATGGTGTGAGCTCATATGGAAATCTGATAACAACTTGTGGGAGTCCTGGGGGTCGAAATCAGATTATTAGACTTTGGAGATATTTTTACCTGCTAAGCCTTTACCAGAAGGATCTTTGTGTATGTGTATGTTCTAGACCAACCACAACTTCCTCTGTATCAGAATGGAGGCTTATACCTATGTTACCACACCTGGCTTTTCTGGGCTTGGTTGGTTTGTTTGTCTGTTTTCCTTATGGGGGTACTTTTTGGCAAGAGGTTTGAGGAGTCTCATGTAGCTCAGGCTGGCTTAGAGTTCCCTATGGAATCCAAGATGACCCTGACATCCTGATCTTCTAAATGCTGGGAGACCTAGCCTTCCCAGCTTTCAATTCTTTTGGCTGTACACATAGAAATGAGCTGGAATTTCTTTTTTTTTCCCCAGCTTCTTTGTTTTATTATTTTTTTAAAGTGTCTTAATTTATTTATTGAACAAATACAAGTACCAACCCTGTACAAAGCACTGTTCTACATATTTGAGTATCCTATCACTGAACAAAATAAACTGTAAAAAATGCTTCTCTTATTATAGGAGGTAGGTAGAAAACACACAAAACCAGTATATCATACAGACTTTTTTGTTTTGTTTTGTTTCTTGACAGGATTTCTCTGTGTAACTTTGTGCTTTTCCTGGATCTCGCTCTGTAGACCAGGCTGGCCTTGAATTCACAAAGATCTACCTGCCTCTGCCCCCCAAGTGCTGGGATTAAAGGCCTGTGCCACCACAGCCCAGCAGACTTCTTTTTTTAAACATAAAAACAGGTATAATTCAAAAGTCCAGGGTTATTAGAAACTGGAAATTATTTTCTCTGTGGAAAATAGTAAAAATGATAACATTTCCCTTTTAAGCCAAATAATAGCTGAATTATACATATAAATAGTAATTAGATTCTGGGATACAGAAGAAACCTATCTTCGTCAGTTCAGAGATGTTTTACTCAAGGTGTGTAAGTGAGATTCCTATTCATCTTGCCTTCGCTGTTTGATTTACGGCAGACATTTTTCTATAGGCTAACCCAGATTTTAGCCTCCCCTCTTGGAAGTACAGTCAGCATTTTCTTTCATCAACTTGATATGCTCCAAACTCTTAATAGTGAAATGTTTCACTAAAGCTTGCCCAGTGATTGGGCAAAACCAAAAGTTATTATGAACCAAAGTCATCCTATGGGTGAGCTGAAATTTCTAGTTCATTTAGCAATTCTCTTTAGCATCTTCTGTGTGTATGTGTGTGTGTGTGTATGAGTGTGTGAGAGAGAGAGAGAGACAGAGAGAGACTTTCGAGCATGTGCATGTGCCCAAGCACTTAAAACAGCATGCCTGAAATGGCCTATCTGTGGCGGTCAGAGAACAACTTGCAAATCCTGAGAGGCAGGTACGCTAGGATTAAAGGAGTGGTCTCAGCTTCCTCAGTGCTGGGATTAAAGGTGATAGCCTCCACTACCTGCTTAGATAAGGTTTACCTTTTTTGTGTGCTGAGGATCAAACCCAGGGCCTTGCACTTGCTAGGCAAGCCTCTACCACTGAATTAAATCCCCAACCCCGATAAGGTTTACTTTTTAGAGGAGCCACTGATGTGGATAACAGCCCTTCAATCATGTAAATGAAGGCATTTAGTTCAGAGGAGCCCTTTAAAACCCTTAACACTGCTAGATTAAGCTGATGGATATCCAAGGTCCTTAGGTAGTTAGTAATAGGTAATTTAAAAAGAATGTTCCTGGGTTGTGGTAGCACACGCCTTTAATTCCAGCACTCAGGAGGCAGAGCCAGCCGGATCTCTCCGAGCTCAAGGCCAGCCTGGTCTACAGAGGGAGATCCAGGACAAGCACCAAGACTACACAGAGAAACCCTGTCTGGAAAAAACAAAAACAAAAACAAAACAAAAAAATGTCCTATCCCAAATAGACCTCTATTTTGCCTATTACCTTGGCTAAATATTCATTTCTGTTCCCTTTTGAGACTTGCATTCAGTTAGCCCTATATGGGTTCAAATTCACTGAGTAACCCAGGCTGACCTTGAACGGTCTCCCAAATGCAGAGACGAGAGATATGTATACCATACCTAGCTCTTTCAGGAATCCCTGTTGGGGCCGGTGGTGGCGCACGCCTTTAATCCCAGCACTCAGAGGCAGAGCCAGGCAGATTGCTCAGTTCAAGGCCAGCCTGGTCTACAGAGCAAGATCCAGGACAGGCACCAAAACTAACTACACAGAGAAACCCTGTCTTTAAAAAAAAAAGTCTCCACAGAGTAAGCAATCCTTGAACTTCCGTTCAGGTTCTGTGGCTTGCTTTGCTGACAGGCTGGGCACGCGGGGCCGGCGGTTGGTGCTGGCATGAATCAGGAGGCACCAAGGTCCTTTTGGAAGTGCAAGCTGTCCGCTTTCTAGACAACTTCGGCAGTGGGCAAAGCGGGACAGCGTTGGCCATGGTCTTCCTGGCTCTTGTACCAAGCACGCTCGGCCTTCCCCTATGCCCACCACTTCCCGCCCCAGACCTGGCTGTCGACCCTTCGGCCTTCTGGCCCAGCCCAGTCGGGGAAACTGAGTCCGGAGGCCAAAGAGAATGCACTTCCAGGCTTTGCTGAAGCGTTGCGGAGCTAGCAAGAGGCAGCTGCTGCCCGCACCTTCCTGGCAGCAGAGTTTGCCATTTTGACAGACTACCGCAGGCTGCAGATCTGGCTCTCAACCCACTAGACTCTTCTGCAATGTTGTACCTGGCTTCAGCAGTATCAGCTGAAGGGTTCACAACACGCACCCCCCCCACCCACCACCCACCCACCCCCACCCCCACCCACCACCCCCACCCCCACCCCCCACCCCCGCAAGGTCGGGCGTGTTTGCATATGCCTGGAGGATACTTCCACCTAGCCAGTTCCAGGTCAAGATAGCCATTTCCTGGTCAGGGCGTCACTCGTGACCAGGATGGATCCTTGATATGGCATGGCTACGTAGGCATGCAACGTGGCCATGTGATCTACACGCATGCGTGGAGTAGTGACGTTGACCTGTGCACACCCAGCCTTTAAAATCCGGCACCATGTTCCCGCTTCCTGCTTCTTCTCCACACATGTGTTTCCTACAGGCCTGCACACTCTCTGTCCCTTTATCTTTAATAAAACTCTTGTTAGCGGATTCTGTCGTGTTTTGTGACATTTCCTTGAAGGGTAAGAGCACAACGCGGCCAATTAACTAACATCAGCTTTCTATATTCCTGTCTCCGAAGTGCCTGAACACAAGATCCACTCATCTGGTGGCCCACTGCAGACGATGGGCTCTCTTCCAGAGATCTGACCCCCTATAACCAGTCTTGGCTTGCTTTCCTCTTGATCTGGAGATGGCCTTTCTGCATTCTGTATGAGCTAGGCACTGGGAATACAGAGATGAGTAAGATACTGCCTTCCGTCAAGGACCTCACAATCTATGAGGTCCTGTATACAAGCCGGAATCACAAATCAGAATGATAAATGCTGTAGTGGAGATAAGAATTCTTTCTCCTCTGGCTAAAGATTGGGTTCCCAAAGCATTTATAGATTCCCTTAAGCTGGGAACTGACCTCACCATCATAATTAATCGTGCTCGGAATGCTTTGGAAGTTAATAAGCATCAAGCGGTGGTGTCCAATATATTTGAGTCAATAGAGTCCTTTGTGGTTATTGTCACCTGTTGGGGCCCATAAGGCCCCCAGCATGAGGCCCGGGGAAACTTCCTGAGCCTAGCTTGAGGTTGGACCTGTCCTGGGACATGACTTCCGCATACGAGTGACTCAGCACTACCCAACCTAGAGTGGCCTTTGCCTAGTAACTGCTGAGACGGCATTATCTCTGCTATCCTCACCCCATCCCCCTGTCACCCCAACCTATATAAGCTCACTCCTTATGCCATAAAGTGAGTTCCCGCTTCAACAAGACTCCTGGCCCAGTGTGTTTCTCTCCAGTGGACAGCGGGGCTCTGGGCCACAGACACTCACCATCCCGCTCAGCCCCTGGGAGGGACCGGCTGGACCAGTCCTGCCTCCGCCCTACCTGTCAGTCAGACCGACAGTCACCAAGACTCAGAAACCAAGTTATTGCTGTCAGAGGATGAAATAGCAAAAGGCATGATGATAGAGGACAAGGCAGTAGAAGACCTTCGGTCGTGACACACAGCTTTTATATGTGACAAATACTGAAGGAAGTGCCCGTCTAGCATCCCAAACCAGCGTTCTTGCCTGATGAATCCTTTGCTAAAGACAGTGAGGAAACAGTGTGCAGGCAAAAAAAAAAAAAAAAAATAGCTGTCAGTATTTTGTTTCTGACGGAACCGCTTGACACACTCCTCTTTATTTGGAAATTGAACAAGAGCTGTTTTTCACTTTTTACAAAGCTGACTGCGGAATTTTGTGTTCTTCAGAACAGGCATAGGGGATTTAAACTGAATGTCAGCCTACTGTACAGTAGAAGGATCGTGGATGCATGAATGGTCATGCTCTGAAGATCAGGTATTTATCAAGTGCCTACCATGTGCCAGGGCCTGTGTGAGCTTTGAGGGTTTAAAAGATGAATGAACACGCATCATCCAGGAACAGATGTACAAAATTTTAAGTGCAATAAAGTATGAGCCCACAAACTGGAAGAAGAAAAAAAAAAAAAGAATCATTGTAGGCCGGGTGGTGGTGGCGGCGGCAGCAGAAGCAGCGCATCGCACGCCTTTAATCCCAGCACCCGGGAGGCAGAGGCAGGCGGATCTCTGTGAGTTCAAGGCCAGCCTGGTCTCCAAAGCGAGTTCCAGGACAGGCACCAAAGCTACACAGAGAAACCCTGTCTCGAAAAACAAAACAAAAATCGCTGTAGACAGGGTGTGTAGGGTGTGGTGGCACACATCATTAATCCTAGCACTTGCAGGCAGGAGGATGAGGCATTCAAGCCAAAGCTAACATATAATTTTGTATATTATTTATATAAGAAGATGTAATTTCCTTTCTAGCATTTGTGAGGGCCTGAATCCAATCCAAGTAAGCCCCCCCACACACACACACACACAACATACAACAAACACACACACACAAAGTTCTGATCACAACACAATGGGATTATCTTGTCGAAAGACATGCAGGAAGAGCTGGCATGGTGGCATCCTCTCATAATCCTTGCCTTTGAGTGAGAGGCAGACAACCCGGAGGTTCTGTGCTCTGTGGCCGAGTGGTAGCCTGACCTACAGAAGACTCAGGGAGGTGGCTCAGGATGTGAAGGCATTTGTTGTCAAGCCTCATGAGTTCAGCGTCCAGAACCCACAGCACAGAGAAAACTGGGGCACATATATTCGTGCACACACCCACTTTTTTTTTTTTTTTTTTTTTGATTTTTCGAGACAGGGTTTCTCTGTGTAGCTTTGCGCCTTTCCTGGGACTCACTTGGTAGCCCAGGCTGGCCTTGAACTCACAGAGATCTGCCTGCCTCTGCCTCCCGAGTGCTGGGATTAAAGGCGTGCGCCACCACCGCCCGGCAACACACCCACATATTTTTAAGTGTAAAAGAGGAAAGGAGAGGGAATACAGTGTTGGGAAGGTGGTTCAGTGAGTAGAGGTATTTTCAGGACAAGCCCAAATCAAATTTCCGGAACTCATACTGAGAGGGAAAAATCAGTAGCCATCTTGAGAGACTCCTCCAAAGGTATTTGCTGACCAGCAGTTTCAGAAGTGACCAGAAGTTGAACTTAGAAGGCTGGGACAATAAATCCATGCATCCTGGACTTGGCAAAACAGGATATGGGGAGTAATGGGCTCCACTGACCACAGAGGAGAGTAGGACTGGGACAATAAATCTGAATGTATGTATCCTGGGTTCAGCAAAAGCAGGACATAAGGAGTAAAAACTTATGTCTCTGTAGATACCCTGCATCCTGTTAGCCATCAGTAACCTCATGCTTATAGTTCAGCCAGTAACTTCAAAGAACTACCTCACCCCTAACCCCCTCATCCAATCTCAAGCTGCATGTAAACCTTTCCTATATAAACCCCTTCAAGGGGTTGGGGATTTAGCTCAGTGGTAGAGCAGTTGCCTAGCAAGTGCAAGGCCCTGGGTTCGGTCCACAGCTCTGGAGGAAAAAAAATAAAAATAAACCCCTTCAAGTGAGTGCTTGGGTCGTCCTCCTCCACCTGCTGTGTGGGATGTTGGACACGGACCAAGCCCAAGCTTGCTTGTTATCAATAAACCCCTTTGTGCTTTGCATCGGATATTGGTTCTGGGGTGGTCTTGCTTGTGGGTCTTGCAACAAAGCCCCGAGGAAGGAGAATATTCCACAAAGTTGTCCACAGACCTCCACGAATACACCATGGCATGCCCCCCCAACACACGCACAATAATATTAAGAATTAAAATTAAAGGGCTTGCTCAATGATTAAGAGAATTTGCTACTATTAC
This sequence comes from Peromyscus maniculatus bairdii, assembly GCF_049852395.1. Taxonomy (NCBI): domain Eukaryota; kingdom Metazoa; phylum Chordata; class Mammalia; order Rodentia; family Cricetidae; genus Peromyscus; species Peromyscus maniculatus. Next base: position 4,369,886 of record NC_134852.1, read on the forward strand.
AAAGAAAGCGAAACCCATGTGGTGGCTCACAACTGTCTCTAACTTCTATTCCAATGGATTCAAAATCTGCTCTTGGCATCCATAGGCACGAAAGGACCTATGCATGTGGTACACAGACATACACCAGGACATTATCTCAGTTTTTAAAAAAAATAAAATAAAATAAATAAAATAAAATTGAGCATTTAAAAAAATTAAATTAGCTAGAGAAGTCTGTTCCTCAAACAATTCTGAACATCTGGGAAAGGCAAGGGTGAGTGTTTGTGAGACAGGGGCAAGAAAGTGACCTACAAAATCAGACCTTGTTGTCCATTCTACAAGGCCGAGAGACTGACCAGAATTTCATGGTTACGGAGAATTAAGTTGATCCAGATGAAGAGACAAATTAGATGAAGTTTTTTAAAAATTCTATTATCAGGGCTGGAGAGATAGCTCAGAGGTTAAAAGCACCGACTGCTCTTCCAGAGGTCCTGAGTTCAATTTCCAGCACCCACATGGTGGCTCACAACCATCTGTAATGAGATCTGGCGCCCTCTTCTGTGTACATAATAAATAAATAAATAAATAAATAAATAAATAAATAAATAAATAAATAAATGTTAAAAAAAAAAAGAAAAGAAAATTCTATTATCTATTTATCTTATATATAAATGAGAACAAATACCTGATTGAAATCGGGGGTCTATCGGGAATTGTCTTTAAGAGGTCTTCTTTACTTTTCTTTCTTCTTTTCAAAGCACAGCTTCTGTTGGAATCCGTGGCCACTGGCCACTCCCCTAGCTAAATGAATGAGCATGCACTAGAAAAACGATTAGACATCCCAGGGCCCTACCTCCAACGTTATCCCGGCACTGCGTGATTGCATAATTTGCATGCAACATGATCACGCAGTCTATGCGCATGCGTGGCATAACTCAATGAACCCATGTGTGCATGTGCAGGGGGAAACTGTAGAAAGCAGGTCACACGTGTAGAAACTAGGAGGATAAGAGTCTGTGGTCCAGGACTCACTCTTGGCAGACTGCAGACCTTGTATGAGAGTCCTCTGCTTTAAACTGTTCAAGCCTGGGGAGTACCCTGCAGTTTACCTCTTCATCTTCAAAGTGAGGGGTGTGTCTTAAAAAGCACATCCTCCAGGGGTTGGGGATTTAGCTCAGTGGTACAGCACCCAAGGCCCTGGGTTCGGTCCCCAGCTGGGGGGTGGGGAGCACATCCTTCAAATCTTTGTCCCTGAAAGACCCTAACCCTTCAGGCTTACACCCCCATGCCCCAGGAAATGTTCTCATGGAACTAAATGTCCTCTTGGAACTAAAAATCTGCTTCCAAGGGCAAGCTGACTCAGCCATTACTCAACCACCCCTGTAACAATGTAACAATGTAAAAAGATTTCTGTTAAGAGATGTGCTCAACTGTGACTGGGATAGTTGCAAGTGTTCCAGGAAGGACCACTGTGACCTTTGTGTAAACTCCACTCCTATCCTGATACCCCCTTGAGGTTTCAGGAAGAATGTACATGTGGACGTGACTGTACCCACTCTGTGATCAGACCATGATCTTGTGAAACGAAATTGTATGGGAATCGTAATCTTATGGCTTTTGTGGGTTTTTCCTTTAAAAGTACCTATGTGACTACAGTGCGAGGCGACTCTTGCTCTCTGGAGCTGAGTTTGCCTGACTGTACAGCTGCATTAATAAATACCTCTTGCTGTTGCATCAACTGGACTGGAGTCTGGGTTCTTGGGGCGCCCACTTGAGACCCTAGATTTTTGGGGTCTATCAGTCTCCAGTGGCAGTTCTGATGCAGACTCTCAGAATCCCTCAGTCAAAGTGCTCCTCGGTGTGCGTATTTTTTTAAAATATTTATTTATTAATTATGTGTAGTAGGTAGCCATTCCAGCTTGGATCTGGAAGTTCCAACCCCCATTGAGACTCTGGCAACTGTCACGCCTATGAGGCGGGGTGAGGGGAGGCGCCTGGGGACCCGAGAGGTGGATGGGCCAGCGCTCTCTCTGTGCGCTCTCTCGGACCGGTGAAAGGTGGATTGCGCAGAGCTCCGGAGAACACCACTGGATTGCAATACACCTTCCCCAGACCCTGCGACCGACCCATTACTTAATTTGTGAGTTACGCCATTAAATAAATATCCTTTTAACTACGTGGAGTGGCCAAAATAATTTCTCCAATAATTATGTATACAGTGTTCTATCTGCATGCATGCCTGCATGCCAGAAGAGAGCACTGGATCTCATTACAGATGGTTGTGAGCCACCATGTGGGTGCTGGGAATTGAACTCAGGACCTCTGAAAGAACAGGAAGTACTCTTTAACCTCTGAGCCATCCCTCCAGCCCTTGATGTGCATATTTTAAATGTAGAAAACAAGGAAGAAATAGCAAAAAGTTATTACAGGTGAGAAGATGCTAAGAGGAGTGACTCCCGTTACACGAGAGAAGAATGCCCCCAAACTGGGCTTGGTGGGGAAGAAGGGTGGGGAAAAAAACAAATTAAAGATGCAGAAATAAATATAGAGCAAGGGACTTTTTTTAAAGGCTCTTTTGTGTGTGTGTGGTGTCTACACATATGCTTTATTGTATCAAAATCAGAATGAGAAGGTCACTAATATCAGGAAGGAACTAAAAAAATCGTATCTCTTCTCTAGCTTTAGAGCTTGTAATAGCTTTGGTTTGACTGGGGCTTGCAAGGATACTTCCTTCACACATTAACTCTCTGACTCACTGTGATTATCAGGTCAGATTCATTCCAAGGGAGTTGCAGAATAATAAAGCCCTCATCTGGAAGAAACCTTTGCTCAATACAGTGTGACATCTGCTGTGGTAAAAGAGTAGCATCTCTATACCTTGCATAGAAAAGCTCTCCATCAGAGGCATGTGGCTTTTGTTGCAGGCTCCATCCACCCAGGCTAATCTGAATCTCCCTCTTAATACTGCTTAGCTAGTGCATCAGAAGGGATTTCTTTTTTTTTTTTCTTAATGCTGAATGCTGTTTATTGAAAGAGGAAGGAAGTAGAGGAAGGAGATCTTGACTACAGGCTTACATCACAATAGGAGAACCCCAGAGGGCAGAAGTTTGCTACTGATGTTTTACAATCTTGCATCTAAGCTGTTAGTGCCCATTATGCAGGATACACAGACAAGGAACTTCCCTTAAGCATTCAGGAGGTTGAAACCCGGGAGGGAATTATCATAGGGAGGATATCAAGGTCAAGGTCAGCAAGCAAGGCAACAGTTACCCAAAACAGGGGCCAGAGCCCTACAAGTGCCCCTTTTACTAAAAAATGAGCTTCTGACTTAGGTTGCGTGGGACGTCAGCAGTTCACCTTACCCGTCATGGAGACGCCTCCCCAGGCCACACAGATGCTCTGTCTTAGGTTGGTGAACTCCCCTCAGGTATTACCTGTCTCTGGATACTCATTATCACATAGGCTCTATCGTGTGTGAGCTGCAGAGTTAACTGTTGCCAAAGATCTCAAAGTGGTGCTGGGCTTTCAACACAGAAAAGACCAACAGAAGTCCTAACCCTCCCATAGCCAGTAGGCTAAAGGCAACTGAGCCATTCCCTTCCTTAACGAGCCTTACTGCAAATTGGAGTCCTTGTAAGATGGTATCCCAAAAGCAAATGGAACTTGTGTTTATAAATTTTTAATTTTCAAAGCCAATCAAAATGTATATAACTATTGAATTAAATTTATCATGCCCAATAGAATGAAAGATTAACTAACTGTGGTAGTTACTTTTGATGCCAGGGTTTCCACTGTGCTAGCTGTAGTAAGCAAGTATGGAATGATAATCCCAGAAACAATAGCAGCGGTGGCCACCTCTGCTATAACAGCAACAATGGCAGCAGCAATGTCAAATTCTCTTCTGGAGTGTGTGGGCATCCACTGGCATGGGTACAACTCCAGGAATATAAACCACCAAGGCCCATTTTTCTTGATCCCAGCACGACTTAAGCTGGCAGCTCTGCAAAAGAACAACTAAGAACCATAAAGAAAAAACAGGCAGCTCACAAGGAGCATAACTAATGGTCTTATAATGGCTACATTTAGGCTCATAAATTTTAAGGTATCTTCAAAGGGGGCTAAATGAATTTCAGGAGGCCAATAAATGTTGCACGGAGCCACTCCTGAAAAGTAGATACTACACCAGCTTGAAGAGGATTTTGAAAATGAAAAGGCTTAGCTGGTATGCAACTGTTAACAAATGGAGGTCAGTGACCTTCAGGGTTATCCCTAATCTCCAAGGTGTCTGGGTGACACATTCTCAAACATACTTGAAAAAGCAGTTACCATACATTACCTTCTGGAGAATCCAACCTCATGGCTACAGTTCCTAGGCTTACGTTAATGCTTGCCAAAGCTGGCCATATTGGGCTCTCAATCCGCATTGGCATCAGAAGGGGAGAGTTTTTCATGAAGGCCCAATAGGTCTCTGCCATGTTGGGCTTCATCAGAAGCCACAGGGCTTACTCAGCTCTCAGGAATCCAAAGAGGAACCTCATTGTCTGGAGGAAAGACATAAACAGAACCCTGGGCCCACATCAATACCAGATCGGGTCTCCTCCAAGTGCCTGTAGAAAGATCCATCTCTCAAGAGGGTGGTTTGCAACAGGAGCCCTCCAGTGCCTATCTGCAGCGGCTACTCCAGCAGAATCCACTGATAAAAAATTTAAAATATATAAAACAAGGGAAAGAATAGAATGTGGAGAGGAATGATGAGTCCCTAGTTCCCCTTTTTACTTTAGCAAAATATGTTTGTTTGTTTGTTTGTTTTAATAGTTCAAATTTTTCTTTTATTTTTTATTTTTCTTTTATTTTATTTTATTTTTGGTTTTTTTTGAGACAGGGTTTCTCTGCATAGCTTTGCGCCTTTCCTGGAACACACTTGGTAGCCCAGGCTGGCCTCAAACTCACAGAGATCCTCCTGGCTTTGCCTCCCGAGTGCTAGAATTAAAGGCGTGCGCCACCACCCGCCCGGCTTTTTATTTTTTTAATTAATTATTTTTTCTATTATCAGCTTGATGAAGTACAAATTCTTTTTTATCTTCCTTCGGAGCTGAGGACCAAACCCAGGGCCTTGCACTCTACCACTGAGCTAAATCCCCAATCCCATAAATTCTTATCTTAATAGTGAAATGTTTCATTGAGGCTTGCTCAGTAATTGAGTAAAGCCAAATCTTATTATAAGCCATAGTCATCCTAGGGTCACCCATGCTATATATACATAACCTCCATGGTTCTGTGGGTTGTAGTCTGATTGTTCTTCACTTTATATCTAGAATCTACTTATGAGTGAGTACATATCATGTTTGTTCTTCTGGGTTTTTGTTACTTTGCTCAGGATGATATTTTCTAGTTCCATCCATTTGCCTGCAAATTTCATGCTGTCATTGTTTTTCTCTGCTGAGTAGTACTCCATTGTGTATACATAACACATTTTCTTTATCCATTCTTCAGTTGACAGGTATCTAGGTTATTTCCAGGTTCTGGCAATTATGAATAATGCTGCTATGAACATAGTGGAGCATGTATCTCTGTTGTATGATTGAGCATTCTTTGGGTATATGCCCAAGAGTGGTATGGCTGGGTCTTGAGGTAGATCGATTCCCAATTTTTTGAGAAACCGCCATACTGATTTCCATAGTGGTTGTACAAGTTTGCACTACCACCAACAATGGAGGAATATTCCCTTTACTCCATATCCTCTCCAACATTGACTGTCTTTTTGTTGTTGTTGTTTTTGTTTTTCGAGACAAGGTTTCTCTGTGTAGGTTTGTGCCTTTTCTGGAACACACTTGGTAGCCCAGGCTGGCCTTGAACTCACAGAGATCTGCCTGGCTCTGCCACCCAAGTGCTGGGATTAAAGGCGATCGCCGCCGCCACCACCACCTGGCCCCAACATTGACTGTCATTAGTGTTTTTGATCTTAGCCATTCTGACAGATGTAAGGTGGCATCTCAGAGTCGTTTTGATTTGCATTTCTGATGTTTAAGGATGTTGAGCATTTCTTTAAATGTCTTCTTTTGAAAATTCTCTGTTTAGCTCTTTAGCCCATTTTTTAATTGGATTGTTCAGTATTTTGATGTCTACTTTCTTGAGTTCTTTATATACTGTGGAGATCAATCCTCTGTCAGATGTGGGGTTGGTGAAGATCTTTTCCCAATCTGTAGGCTGTCATTTTGTCTCATTGACCGTGGCCTTTGCCCTGCAAAAGTTTCTCAGTTTCAAGATGTCCCATTTATTAATTGTTGTTCTCAGTGTCTGTGCTACTGAAGTTGCATTTAGGAAGTGACCTCTGATGCCAATGAGTTCAAGACTACTTCCTACTTTCTCTTCTATCAAGCTCATTGTAACTGGATTTATGTTGAGGTCTTTGATCCACTTGGACTTGAGTTTTGTGCATGGTGACAGATATGGATCTATTTGCAATCTTCTACATGTTGACATCCAGTTATGCCAGAACCATTTGTTGGAGATACTTTCTTTTTTCCATTGTATACTTTTGGCTTCTTTGTCAAATATCAAGTGTTCATATGTGTGTGGGTTAATGTCAGTATCTTCAATTCAATTCCATTTGGCTGTATATTGGTTTTTATGCCAGTACTAAGCTGTTTTTATTACTATAGCTCTATAGTAGAGCTTGAGGTCAAAGATGGTGATGCCTCCAGAGGTTGCTTTATTATACAGGATTCTTTTTTGTTTTGTTTTGTTTTGTTTTTCGAGACAGGGTTTCTCTGTGTAGCTTTGTGCCTTTCCTGGAACTCACTTGGTAGTCCAGGCTGGCCTCGAACTCTGAGAGATCCACCTGGCTCTGCCTCCTGAGTGCTGGGATTAAAGGTGTGCACCACCAATGCCAGGCTATAGAGGATTCTTTTAGCTATCCTGTGTTTTTTGTTTTTCCATATGAAGTTGAGTTTTGTTCTTTCCAGGACTGTGAAGAATTGTGTTGGGATTTTGATGGGGATTGTATTGAATCTGTAGATTGCTCTTGGTAAGATTGCCATTTTTACTATATTAATCCTACCTATCCATGAGCATGGAAGATCCTTCCATTTTCTGATATCTTCTTCAATTTCTTTTTTAGAGACTTAAAGTTCTTATCAAACAGGTCTTTCACTTTAGTTAGTGTAATCCCAAGGTATATTATAATATTTGTGGCTATTGTAAAGAATGATGTATCTCTGATTTCTTTCTCATCCCTTTTATAATTTGTACGTTGGAAGGCTACTTATTTTTTTTTATTTGATATGTATCCTGCCACTATACTGAAGGAGTTTACCAGCTGTAGGAGTTCCTTGGTAGAATTTTTGGGATCACTTATGTATACTATCATATCATCTGCAAATAGTAAAAGTTTGACTTCTTCCTATCCAATTTGTATCCCCTTGATCTCCTTTTGTTGTCTTACTGCTCTTGCTAGATTTTCAAGTACTGTATTGAATAAATATGGAGAGAGTGGACAACTTTATCTTGTTTCTGATTTTAGTGGAATCGCTTTGAGTTTCTCTCTTAATTTGATGGTGGCTGTTGGTTTGCTGTAAATTGCCTTTATTATATTTAGGAATGTTCCTTGTATTCCTGATCTCTCTAAGACCTATATCATGAAGGGGTGTTGGATTTTGTCAAAGGATTTTTCAGCATTTTTTCAAAGGATTTTTCAGCATCTAATGAGATGATCATGTGGATTTTTCTTTCAGTTTGTTTATATGGTGTATTACATTGACAAATTTTCATATGTTGAACCATCCTTGCATCCCTGAGATGAAACATACTTGGTCATGGTGGATAATTTTTTGATGTGTTCTTGCATTAGGTTTGCCAATATTTTATTGAGTATTTTTGCATCAATGTTCATGAGGGAGATTGGTCTGTAATTCTATTTCCTTGTTGTGTCTTTGTGTGGTTTGGGTATCAGGGTAACTGTAGCCTAATAAAAAAGAGTTTGACAATGTTCCTTCTGTTTCTTTTATTTGGAACAATTTGAAGAGTATTGGAATTAGCCTTCTTTGAAAATCTGGTAGAATTCTGCACTGAAACCATCTGGTCCTGGGCTTTTTTTGGTTGGGAATGACTGTTTCTATTTCTTTAGGGGTTATTGGTCTATTTAAATAGTTTGTCTGGTCTTGATTTAACTTTGATATGTGGTATCTATCCAGAAAATTGCCCATTTCTTCCAGATTTTCCGATTTTGTGGAGTACAGGTTTTTGAAATATGACCTGATGATTCCCTGGATTTCCTTGTTGTCTGTTGTTACGTCTCCCTTCTCATTTCTGATTTTGTTAATTTGGGTGCTCTCTCTTTGCCTTTTGGTTAATTTGGCTAGGGGTTTGTCTATCTTGTTGATTTTTTCAAAGAACCAACTCTTTGTTTCATCGATTCTTTGTAATGTTCTCTTGGTTTCTGTTTCATTGATTTCAGTCCTCAATTTAATTATTTCCTGGTGTCTATTACTCCTGGGTGAGTTTGCTTCTTTTTGTTCTAGAGCTTTCAGTTGTACTGTTAAGTCATTGGTATGAGATTTCTCCATATTCTTTATGTGTGCATTTAGTGCTATGAATTTTCCTCTTAGCACTGCTTTCATAATATCCCATAAATTTGGGTATGTTGTATTTTCATTTTCATTGAATTCTAGGAAATCTTTAATTTCTTTCTTTATTTCTTCCTTGACCCATTGGTGCTTCAGTTGAGCATCATTCAGTTTCCATGAGATTGTAGGCTTTCTAGAGTTTTCGTTGTTCTTGAAATCTAACTTGAAACCATGGTGGTCTGATAAGACACAGGAGGTTATTCCAATGTTTTTGTATCTGTTGAGATTTGCTTTGTGACCAAGCATGTGGTCAATTTTTGAGAAGGTTCCATTGGCTGCTGAAAAGAAGGTATATTCTTTTGTGTTAGTGTGGAATGTTCTGTAGATATCTATTAAGTCCATTTGAGTCATAACATCTGTTAGGTCCTTTATTTCTTTTTTAAGTTTCAGTCTGGTAATCTGTCTTTTGGTGAGAGTGGTGTGTTGAAATCTCCCACTACTAGTGTGTGGGAGTTTGATGTGCAATTTAGGCTTTAGTAATTTTTTTTTTTTTTTTGGTTTTTCAAGGCAGGATTTCTCTGTGTAGCTTTGTGCCTTTCCTGGAACTCACTTGGTAACCCACTTTTCATCTTGGTGGATTTTTTTCTGTGATAAATATGTAATGTCCATCCTGATCTCTTTGGATTGATTTTAGTTTGAAGGCTATTTTATTAGATATTAGGATAGCTATACCAGCTTGCTTCTTAAGTCCATTTGATTGGAAGGCCTTTTCCCAGCCTTTTACTCTGAGGTAGTATCTGTCTTTGAAGTTTAGGTGTGTTTCTTTTATGCAGCAGAAAGTTGGGTCCTGTTTTTGTATCCATTCTGTTAGCCTGTGTCTTTTTTTTTTCCAGAGCTGAGGACCAAACCCAGCTAGGCAAGCGCTCTACCACTGAGCTAAATACCCAACCCCTAGCCTGTGTCTTTCTAGGTGAGTTGAGACCATTGATATTGATGGATATTAATGACCAGTGATTGTTAATTCCTGTTATTTTTTTGTGGTAATGTTGTGTGTTTCCCTTCTTTGGTGTTTGTTGGTGTGGTGTTATCTACTGCCTGAGTTTTCATGGGTGTGTTTAACTTCCTTAGTCTGGATTTTCCCTTCTAGTGCTTTCTGTAGGGCTGGATTTGTGGATAGGTATTGTTTAAATATGGTTTTATTGGCCAGGCGGTGGTGGCGCACGCCTTTAATCCCAGCACTAGGGAGGCAGAGCCAGGCAGATCTCTGTGAGTTCAAGGCCAGCCTGGGCTACCAAGTGAGTTCCAGGAAAGGTGCAAAGCTACACAGAGAAACCCTGTCTCGAAAAAAAAAACCAAATATATATATATGGTTTTATCATGGAATATATTGTTTACTCCATCTATGGTGATTGAGAGTTTTGATGGGTATAATAGTCTGGGTTGGCATCCATGGTCTCTTAGTGTCTGCATAAGATCTGTCCAGGACCTTCTAGCTTTCATAGTCTCTATTGAGAAGTCTGGTGTTATTCTGATGAGTTTGCCTTAATATGTTACTTGATCTTTTTTCTTTGTGGCTCTTAATATTTTTTCTTTGTTCTGTATGTTTAGTGTTTTGATTATTATGTGGTGAGGTACTTTTTTTTTTTTTTGATCCAGCCATACAGTGTTCTGTAAGCTTCTTGTATCTTCATAGGTATTTCTTTCTTTAGGTTAGTAAAGTTTTCATCTATTATTTTGTTGAATATATTTTCTGTGCCTTTGAGTTGGTATTTTTCTCTTTCTATCCCTGTTATTCTTAGGTTTGGTCTTTTCATGGTATCCCAAATTTCTTAGATGTTTTGTGTTATGACTTTTTTGGCTTTAGTGTTTTCTTTGACTGATGAATCTATTTTCTCTATTGTGTCTTCAACATCAGAGATTCTCTGTTCCATCTCTTGCATTGAGTTGGTTATGCTTGCATCTGTAGTTCCTGATCATTTAGTCAGAATTTCTATTTCCAGCATTTCTTCAATTTGTGTTTTCTTTATTGTCTCAATTTCAATTCAGATCTTGAATTATTTCCTTCATCTGTTTAATTACTATTTCTTGGCTTTCTTTGATTTCTTCTAATTTTTTGTTTGTTTTTTCTTCCATTTCTTTAAGGGAATTTTTCATTTCCTCTTTAAGGGCTTCTAGCATCTTCTTAAAGAAAAGTCATTTTGCCTGGCGGTGGTGGTGCACGCCTTTAATCCCAGCACTCGGGAGGCAGAGGCAGGCGGATCTCTGTGAGTTCGAGGCCAGCCTAGGCTACCAAGTGAGTCCCAGGAAAGGTGCAAAGCTACACAGAGAAACCCTGTCTCGAAAAATCAAAAAAAAAAGAAAGAAAGAAAGAAAGAAAGAAAGAAAGAAAGAAAGAAAGAAAGAAAGAAAGAAAGAAAGAAAGAAAGAAAAGTCATTTTTAGGATTGATTTCTTTTGCTTCTTCTGCCTTGGTATGTTCAGGTCTTGCAGGTGTAGAATCTAGGTTGCCTGTAGATGTTGTCATATAGGTCTTTATGTTGTTGCCTGTATTTTTGCACTGGCGTCTACTCATCTCTTCCTCTGCTCGGTATAGGCAGTGTCTGTATCTGAAGGTGCCTCTCTTGTTCTAATTGATAGTCTTGGTCCACTAGGAGTTCTTGGTTGAATTGGTGCTGTTGGGCTCTGTTTCTCTGGGAGCAGCTTAGTCCAATCAGTGTTAGTGGGCTCTGACTCAGGGATCAGTTGCTCCCAATTGGTGCAGGGTGGGCTTATGGCTATAGTGGTTGTTGGTTTTGTAGGGGTTGGGTTTTTTTGTTGTTTTTTGTTTTGTTTTTGTTTTTTTGTTCTTTTGTTTTTGTTGGGGGAAACAGGGAAAGGTAGCTGTCTGGTCCCTGGGACTCCGATGGCTGGGGCCTAGGGCTAGAGACCTGGTCTGCCAGTCCTGAGATGGGGCTTACCTGTTCCCAGTAGGTGTAGGGTGGGCTTGACTCTGGTGATCTGGTTCACTGGCTGGGCAGCACCTTCTTTTGTGTTCTCAGGTCATATTTTGCTCATTTGTCAACTCCTTAGCTGATCTTGTTTCCTTAGACTGCAGACTGTAGGCTTCTGAAGCCTCTCCTGAAGGGATCTCAGTTGAGCAGATTGTTCAGTAGGGCAATCTCACCAACACCTCCAAGTTGTGGGGTTTTGCAGGATCAGCAGCTGGGCCCTTGATTGGCCTCAGGCAGAATGTTCAGGTCCATTCTGGTTATGTCCCACGGAGAAGGCTCCTTCCCCAAGTGCTGGGATTAAAGGCATCCCTGCTCCAAGCTCTTTTTTTTAAAGATGTATTTATTTGTTTGTTTGTTTATTATGTATACAGTGTTCTGCCTGCACACCAGAAGAGGGTACTATATCTCCTTATAGATGGTTGTGAGCTACCATGTGGTTGCTGGGAATTTAACTCATGACCTCTGGAAGAACAGCCAGTGCTCTTAACCTCTGAGCCATCTCTCCAGCTCCCGCTCCAAGCTCTTAATCTCCATGTTCTCACCAACTCCTCAGCGGATAAAAGCTCAGCTTCCAGTCTTTATTACGACCACCCCTCTGCCTCTCTCAGCTTCCGGTCTCTGCCTCTGCTTCTCCCTTTCCAATTTCTATCCCCTTGGACTCCCTTTGTTGTCTTATTGCTTTAGCTAGAACTTCAAATACTATATTGATTAAAATGGGGAGAGTGGACAGCCTTGTCTCCTTACTGATTTCAGTGGAATCGCTTTGAGTTTCTCTCCATTTAATTTGATGTTGGCTGTCAGCCTGCTGTAAATTGCCTTAATTATGTTTAGGTATCTTCCTTGTATTCCTGATCTCTCTAGAACCTTTATCATGAAGAGGTGTTGGACTTTTGTCAAAGGCTTTTTCAGCACCTAATAAAATGATCGTGTGTTTTTATCTTTCAGTTTGTTTATATGGTGTATTACATTGACAGATTTTTGTCCATGGTTGTAGACCAATTTCTACACAGTCTTATTAAATAAGAAACACAGAGCCAAATACAGAGTTAAAACCCAAGAGGTAAGATCACTAGTGAAGAGCCAAGACCACCTTATCTTACCACCTTACCACTGTTGCTTCCCCAGAGAAAGAGACTTTCTTCCTGCCTGACTTGTCTTTTCATTGCCTTTCTGTTCTGCCTTCTCATTGGCTCTAAACCCAACCACATGACTTCCTCATCACTGCCTGTCTATACAGACCTCCAGGTCTCTATGGTAGTACTGGGATTAAAGGTTTGTGTTACCACGCTTGGCTGTGTCCTTGACCACACGGAGACTCTGCCTGCCATGTGATCGGATTAAGGGTGTGGGCTACCACCACCTGACTGCTGTCCCTGGCTTGCTATGACCTCTGATCTCTAGGCAAACCTTATTTATTAACATACAAATAAGATCACATTTCAGTACAACTAAAACATCACCACATTTCCCCCATTATTCTAATAAAAAGGAAAAAAAAGTTATAACCAATATAAGAAAAACTATATACAATAAGCACAATAACTATATACAATATATACAAGCAATAAATACCTAAACAATGTCTAGTCCACTTGCATTTGACAGACTCAGAGAAAATATTCCATTATCTATCCTATTTTGTTAAGTCCAAAATGTACCTGACTCACTTTCTATCCTAACTTATATTACTAACAGAGAACTATCTTATAATGTCTTTCAAATTTATACACTTACACCTCTTTAGTGAGTTTCTTTTCTGAAATTCTTAACAAGGAAGACTATAACTATAACTAGCTAATCTTTAATTATAACTATCTAATCTTCAACTCACTATAACTATAACTATCTAATCTTCAACTCCCTCAGAGACCCAAGAAGGAAATATTACCTCAAAAAACAGGAAGTGCACACAAGCAGCTTCCAAAAAAATTGTGAGTTGACAGAAACAGCCAGCTGCCTGGACAGTCACCCAAGGTTTCTCCGCAACATTAGGGCATCATCTTCAGCCTATAGGCTTGGCATATCTGACAGACTCATTTGTGAAGTAGGATGTACACAAGGCCTACAGTTTGACCTCACATTTGGTGAGAGCAGTCCATGTACCAGAAACACCTAAATTCCACTAGTGTCCTGTCATGATTCAGGATTTTAAATTCTGGAAATTGTTGATATTTTTGGAATTCAGCTGTCCATTCTTCTTGGCTTGTGGGTGGCTTCATCTCTTTTATTAAATACTAGTCTACCACTGAGAGGTTAGACTCTGTCAGCCTAGTTACTCTATCAAGAATAACTGTTTCAGCTATTGTTTCACTGCACACCAGAAGCCATCGGTCCACTGTCTGGTCAGCTGCCTTTAAAGAAAGGGGAACTGTACCTTTTCTGAATTGCAAAGGCCATTTCAGGGATGGTGCCATATTGTCCTGTGTAGTGGGTAGCCATTCCAGCTTTGACCTGGAACTTCCAACCCCCATTGAGGCTTTGGTAATGGTCACGCCTACAAGGCATGCCTGAGAGAGAACACTGAAGACCCGAGATCCGGATGCGCTGGCTCTCTTGGTTCCAGGACACTGGAGGTAGACCAAGCAGAATTCTCCAGAGAACACTGCCAGACTGCGTTACACCTATCCCAGACCCTGATACCTATCCCTTCATTTGTGAGTTACCCCACAAAATAAACCTCCCTTTTAACTACGTGGAGTTACCTTCATAATTTCGCCAATAGTCCTGGCCTCAGTGGATGCCTGTTGCTAAAGTCACAATCACACTTGTCTTGGCAAGAAGCGGTAGTCCTTTGTTTCATGTCCTGTCTGTCCATTTTGTCCTGTTTGTCAGCAGTCAATTCGAGGACACTTTATTGTCCAGTGGCTAACTTTTGCCATAATGAAAGTTAACTCCATATGTAGTTTCTTCATTACCCATGTCTTCTCTGAAGTATTGGTGCTGCCAGGAGCCAACATGTCTCATAGTCATAAAAAAAAGAAAAAAAAAGAAAAAATTTCTAAGGTATTAAAACATTTTAAATGCAATATTCTGTAGATCTCTGAAGGGTTTGAAGATGACCTGTCTATCTAAAATATTGCTGCTCGATCTTACCTAACATACCTAATATGACTACCAGTTCAATTGTAATGTCTAATTAGTAACTTTCATTTCTTTATATCTTAATAGTTGGTAATAATAACATTCAAGGATTAGCAAATGCATTACATTGTTTAATTAACTGTATAAGTACAATATCTTGAACAAGATTAGAAATATATGTATGGCATTTTCTAACAATCTCAATCTCATTATTTATAATTTGTATACAATATACAGAAATCCAATCCAATGTAAAGTATTTAAAACTAGTAATTGTCTTTTAAAAAGAGATTCAATAATACATCTTTTTATATATATTATATCTGCATCTTCTCTTTACTTTTCAGAGTAGATTCAATAATCTACCCTCTGTTCTATCATTTCTACATTTTTTTCAAACCAAAACCTAAAATCTAATCTCCTTTGCTTAGCCCTTTTCCTAACCATTAATAACAACAACTTATAACCAACCCTCCTAAATGCAAATCAAAACAACTCTGAGATACCATCTTACACCTGTCAGAATGGCTATGATCACAAACACTGAAGACAGCTTATGTTGGAGAGGATTGGGAGCAAGGGGAACACTCCTACATTGTTGGTGGGAATGCAAACTTGTATAACCACTCTAGAAGTCAATATATCAGTTTCTCAAATAATTGGGAATCAATCTAACTCAGGACACAGCTATACCACTCTTGGACATATACCCAAGGAATGTTCAATCTTACCACAAGGACACATGGTCAGCTATGTTCATAGCAGCACTATTTGTAATAGCCAGAACCTGGAAACAACCTAGATGCCCCTCAAGCAAAAAATGGATAAAGAAAATGTAGCACATATTCACAATAGAGTACTACTCAGCAGTAAAAAACAATGTCATCATGAAATTTGCAGGCAAATGGATGGAACTAGAAAATATCGTCCTGACTGAGGTAACCCAGACTCAGAAGGACAAACGTGGTATGTACTCAATCATAAGTAGATACTAGATGTAGGGTGGTGGTGGCGCACGCCTTTAATCCCAGCACTCGGGAGGCAGAGGCAGGTGGATCTTTGTGAGTTCGAGGCCAGCCTGGTCTACAGAGCGAGATCCAGGAAAGGCACAAAGCTACACAGAGAAACCCTATCCCGAAAAACCAAAAAAAAAAATAAAAATAAAAATAGATGTAAGGCAAAGGATAACCAGACTATAATCTACAGCTCCAGAGAAGCTATCTAATAAGGAGGAGCCTAAGAGGGATGCATAGATAGCCCAGCGAAGGAGAAATAGATGAGATCTACATGAGCAAACTGGGAGTTGGAGAGGGAGGTAATAATAGAGAGCCAAGAATGGAGGATGAGAACATGAGGAAATGGGAGGGTCGGGCTGGAACAGGGACAGAGTGGGAGATCAAGGAAAGAGATACCATGATAAATGAAGACATCGTAGGAAGAGGAAGAGGCAGGGTGCTGGGGAAGTTCTCAGGAATCCACAAGGATGAACCTACCTTGAACTACTGGCAGTGGTCCAGAGGGTGGCTGGACTGGTCTACTCTGGTTACCAGACTAGTGAATACCCTAACTGTCATCATAGAGCCTTCATCCAGTGACTGATGAAAGCAGATGCAGGGATCCACAGCTGTGCGCCAGGCTGAGCTCCAGGAATCCAATCCACAAGAGGAGGATTCTGTGGGCAGGGGACATTGAGATCATGATGGGAAAATGTACAGAGATGACCAGCCACACTAGTGGAAACCCATAAACTGTGGACTAATAGCTGTGGAGCCCCCATAGGACTGGAATAGGCTCTCTGGATACAGGAGACAGTTGTTTAACTTGAACTATGTGGGAGGCCCCCAGGCAGGGGTATCAGGATCTGTCCCTGGTGCATGGGGCAAGCTTTTTGGAGCCCAGTGCCTAAGGTGTGACACCTTACACAGCCTTGGTGCAGGGGGGAAAGGCTTGGACCTGCCTCAGCTGAATGTGCCAGGCTCTGCTGACTTCCCATGGGAGACATTGATTTGGAAAATGTGAGGATGGGGTTGCTATGGGGGGAAAGCTGGGGGGGTCAGAAGAGGGAAGAGGGGGAGATCTGTGGTTGGTATGTAAAGTGAATAGAAAATTTCTTAATAATAAAAAAATTTTTTAAATTCTTAAAGTGGGTCACAGACCCCCCCTTCTTCATCTTCCCCCTTCTCCTTCTTCCTCTCTTTCCACACATGTCTCTCAAATGGCCTGAGCACACCCCCTCCTGTTCCCTCCTTCTCCTAATAAACTCTCACAGTGGGGTTTGTTGTGCTTTTCTCGCACAGTAAACAGCACCACGTAATGAATAACATGGCACCACCGCATAAGACCAACAGTTTCTCTATGTCACTTTGGCTATCATCTGCAGACCAGAAATCAGAGAAAGAACCGGGGCGGTGGTGGCACACGCCTTTAATCCCAGCACTCGGGAGGCAGAGCCAGGCGGATCTCTGTGAGTTCGAGGCCAGCCTGGGCTACAGAGTGAGTTCCAGGAAAGGCACAAAGCTACACAGAGAAACCCTGTCTTGGGATAAAAGAAAGAAAGAAATCAGCGATAGGCTAGTCTCTGACTCTTCAGTACTGGAATTAAAGGCCTGCACCACCGCCTTCTGTCTTTAGAGAGACTTTCATCATATTGAGGCAAAACATGCAGTTTCATTCTGTAGACAGAAGGGGAAAATAGCAGTTGGAATTAGGTGTGTCTCAAGGATCTGTGGCTTCGGGAAGCTAAGTATCCCCCAAGGTCCCATAATGCTAGGGTGATTTCTTCCATAGATAGCTCTGGAGTTCTCCCAGCCTCCAACCTCCTGATGACTCCATGGTTCATGATGATGAAACTTAAACTGCCCAGTCTTTGGCCTGAAGTGCTAACTCTTGGCATAAATTTCGTTTTCTTCCTTTCAAATAAAAGAACATTTCCTTCCTTGTCAAACTTTCTCACAGCGAATAACTCGGTCATGCTAGCAAACTTAGCTTGAAAGGTTCCAAACATACAGGTCAGGATTGGCGGTCACCTGGCACACACACACACACACACACACACACACACACACACACACACACACACACACACCCTGCTCTGAGCCAGCAGCACAGGCACAAGAATTCCACGGTGCATGGTAACCCAGAAGGGACATGGGGGTAGACTTCTTTTCTTTTTGATTTTTCGAGATGGGAGACAGGGTTTGTCTGCGTAACAAACTCGTCTGTCCTAAGACTTTCAGTAGATCAGGATAGCTCCCGACTCATGGAGATCTACCTGCCTCTGCCTCCCGAGTACTGAGATAAAGGCATGCACGAACAGTATTTATTGACTTTCATTGATAATGGAAGTGTGTGTGCCTATGTAAGTTAGTAGGTACTGCTTTTTAATCCCTTTCAAAGCTATTCATCACCACTAATCTGAGTCTGAACTAATATGAGTTTGTCAAGTAAAACTTCTATGGTTGTCTTACAGCCTGGAGTGAGAGAAATGCATTTAATCTCAGCACTGGAGACACAGGCAGGGAGATAACAGTCATTTTGGGGCCAGCCTGGTCTACATAGTGACTTCCTGGACAGCCAGAAACACATGGTGAGAACCTCTCTCAAAATGAATGAAAGTGCCATCCTAGACACCCTCTACCTTCCTCCCAACAAGCTAAAAGCTAAAAGCATCAACAGATAACAATCTACACCTAAGGAGAGGTTTTTCCACTTTGCTGTGACCTGCCCATCTGATGTTTCCACTGATGGTTTTTTTTGTTTGTTTGTTTTATTTTGTTTTCAATCAACGCCCTTTGTTCTGTAACTACGAAACCCTCCTTTAGTGGCTTCCGTGTTGACCATGTCCTTCATGCCACCCTGAATCTGTGTTCCCAGGCCATGGTCACTCATGTTTGGCTCAAGAAGAAGCTATTAGCCAGCGGTGGTGGCACACGTCTTTAATCCCAGTCCTTGCGAGGCTGGGAGAGTTGGATCTCTGTGAGTTCGAGACCAGCCTGGTCTATATAGGGATTGCTTGACAGCCAGAGCTGTGCAGTGGGTAAAACAATGTCGAAAATAAAAGGAGAAAGTATTTGTTGTTGTTGTTGTTTGAGATGGAATCTCAAATTCATAGAGAGTCTCTGGCCTGAGTCGAAAGAGGTGAGACCTATATTTCATTCCAACACTTTTTTTTTCCCTGTCTCAAAACAAGGTGTCTCTATGTAGCCTTAGCTATCCTGGAACTCCCTCTATGGACTAGCCTGGGCTCAAACTCAGATATTCTCCTTCTTCTGCCTCCAGAGCAAGAGGATTAAAGGCCTGAGCCACCACCCCACACTGATTGTTCCCTCATTGCTAGAGTCTTAATATAGGTAGAAGTAAAATGTGTGCCTGGTGTGGTAGCACACCATTAATCCTGGCTTAACAACAGGAAGCAGATCTATGAATTTGACACCAGGCAGAAGGGTCACACAGGAAAACTTGGATTTAAAAAGATTAATGAAAATTTTGTTTGTTTATCCACAGCCCCTGTTTGGGTCTGCACTAGGTCCTATGCATATAACTTATGGTTGTGTAGACTTTCTGGGACTCCCAACAATAGGAGGGGGTTGTCTCTGACTCTTGTCTGTGCACGGAACCCTTTTCCTCCTGCTGGGTTGCCTCATCCAGGGTGATAGGAGGGTTTGTGGCCAGTCTTACTGTGTCCTGTTAGGCCGTGTTCTGGGATATCCCTGGGAAGCCTGCTGTTTCTATTCATTCTTCCTTTTTCTGAGGGTAAACAGGGGAGGAGTTGATCTGGGGGGGGGGGAGATGAGAGGGGAGGGACTGGGACAAATGAAGGGAAGACTGAGGTCTTGGTGTAATGTATGACAGAAGAATAAAGGCTAAGAAGAATATATTTTATTTGTTTTTGTGTAACGTGATCTGGTGTCGCCTAGCCTACCTAGCCTACCTAGCCTACCTAGCCTACCTAACCCAGCCTTGGACTCCGCCTTCTCCTGACTTCCCAAGTGGGAGGATGGTGAGTGTCGGATGTAAAGCCTGGCTCTATAAGACAAAACCTTTAATGGAACTATAAAAAAAAATTTTTTTAGGTTTTTGAAATGTTTATGTGCATGAATGTTTTGTATGCATGTATTTATATGCAAGCCTGGTGCTAGCAGATGCAAAACGAGGCATCACATGCCCTGGAAGTGGAGTTATAGATGGTTGCTAGGGGCTGGAGACTTGGTTCAGAGCTTAAGAACACTGGCTGCCCTTCCAGAGGTCCTGAGTTCAATTCCAGGCCAATACAGGGTGGCTCACAACCATCCATAATGAGGTATGGTGCCCTCTGCTGGCCTGCAGGCATACATGCAGGCAGGATACTGTATACATAAAAAATAAATAAATCTTCAAAAAAAATAATAAATGGTTGCTAGCCACCATGTTGCTCCTGGAAACCAAACTTGGAACGTCTGAATGAAAAAGCATTATTCTTAAATACGGAACCATCTTCCCAGCCACCCCCCAACCTTTAAAAAATACGAATGGTTCCCACCAAATCTCCCCCGGTTGCACACAGTTGAGGAACCAGTACACACACAAAACACACACACACACACACACACACACACACACACACACATATGATCGTCAGTGACATTGTTCTTGATTCCCCTTGTCCTTAAAGGGAAACTCATGCAATGTCCAGAGCCCTTGATGTCCTACAGATGGACAAGAACGTCCTCAAATTCCTTGCTGCACTGAGGTGGCTCCAGCCTACACTTCCAGATGGAGCAGTTCATCTCCAAAAGGAAGAGTGATGGTGTCTACAGGATAAATCTGAAGAGGACCTAGCAGAGGCTGTGGCTAGCAGCTTAAGCTGCCGTTTCCACTGAGAACCCTGCGGCTGTCAGCATCTCCAGGAACACTGGACCAGAGAGGTCTGCTAAAGTTTGCTGCTGCCTCTGGAGCCACTCCAACTGCTGGCTGGGTCCCAACCTGGCACTTCACTGACGAGATCCCAGCAGCCTTCTGGGAGCCATGCTTCTCACAGAGGTCTCTATTCAACCTGCCCACCGTTGTCCAGTGTATCACATCTCTTCTTCGGGGCCATGTAGATATTACCATCCCATATAACAAGAGAGTTCCTGCAGGGCCGTGGTGGCGCACGCCTTTAATCCCAGCACTTGGGAGGCAGAGGCAGGCAGATCTCTGTGAATTTGAGGCCAGCCTGGGCTACAGCATGAGTTCCAGGAAAGGCACAAAACTACACAGAGAAGCCCGGTCTCAAAAAACAAAAAACAAAAAAAAACAAGAGAGTTCCCTTGGTGGTTCTGATGGATTGCATGCTTGCCCAGGAAGGTCTCTGCTTGCTTGGCACCATTTCCCATGAGCACCCACAGGAAGCTATGTCTTCTTCCACAGACATCAGGAGGAAATAAAGAAGGAAGAGGAGGCTGCTGCTGAGAGAAGGCTGGGACCAAGGACAGCTTTGGAGGGTCGCACCCAAGGCCAGTTCCGCAGATAAAAACTTTTCTGCAATTATCGCAGTTTCCTAGAAATGATAAGGCTGAAAATACTTTTATTTCATTCCTATCATTTTATACTTTTTGGGAGGACCTGTGTCTCCAGAAGAAGAGGCCTGTGGGCAGGTAGAGAACCTTGGAATGAGGCAGAGTAGGATAGGAGATAAGGTTCCAGTAGTAAACAGGATCATTCATTTACAGTTTCCACCAATGCCTGCATCCAGTTCAAGGTGAGATGTTTGATTACATATCCTGGCTTGGTATTCTCGAAACTGAGCCATCAAAGTGCTACATTTCAAATCCAGGAGACAAGGCCACACTCCCTGGAGGCAGCCTTTAATCTGCTGAGGCAGAGGCAGGTGTATCTCTACATTCCAGCTGAGCCAGGACTCCATAGTGAACCATCTGGAAATACAGCTGAATATCCAATGGCATTGCCCTATTTCCATGTATGTGGGAGGTAGAGGCCAGGGAGGAGAATATTCCACAAAGTTGTCTCCTGACCTCCACGCATACCCTATGGTATCCACACACACGCTTACACACAATAATATTAATAACTAAAGTTAAAGGAATGAGTAAGGTTTCAATGGTTAAGAGTGTTTGTTGCTCTTACAAAGGAGGCAGAACTCAAATGGTGTCTCACAACTACATGGACTTTTTGTTGCCATGGATTCAACATCTTTCATGGCCGGCACAGGCAACAAGGACCTATGCGTGTGCTACAGAGAAGGACATGAAGACAAAACACACATATACATAATGGAAGTTGGTTTTTTTAAGAAAATACAATTTAGCCTTTAAAAAACTAAATTTAACTAAAGAAGACGTCTGCTCCCAAAGCAATCCTCAGTGTCCAGGAGTCAGCACGGGGAAGGAGAGGGTGAGTGTTTGTGAGACAAGGACAAGAAAGTGACCTACAAAATCAGACCTTGTTGTCCATTCTACAAGGCCGAGAGACTGACCAGAATTTCATGGTTACGGAGAATTGGGTTGATACAGATAAAGAGACAAATTAGATGAAGCTTGTTGAAAATTCTACCCCAGTCATACTAACAAACTTAGCTTGAAAGGTTCCAAACATGCATGTCACAGGATTGGGGGTCACCTGGCACCACCCGCTCTGAGCCAGCTGCACAGGCGCAAGCATACCATGGCACACAGTAACCGGGAAGGGACAGGGGATGGCTATTTTTTTTTCTTTTGATTTTTTGAGATAGGAGACAAGGTTTCTCTATGTAACAGATTTGGGTGTCCTAGAACTCTCAGTAAACTAGAATGGCTTCTGATTCACAGAGATCCCTCTGCCTCTGCCTACCGAGTGCTGGTATTAAAGACATGTGACAACCTTGATTAATTCACTTTCATTTACCTGTACATGTGTGTTTGAGTGACTGTGTAAGCTTTTACGTACCTCGTGTGTGGTACTTTGTTTTTTACAAGTTCTGAGTTAAACTTAATTGGCAGAAATTAAGTCATTTGTATTTTTTTATTATTTTAATTTTATAGTTAATTTAATTTTACATATCAGCCATGGATTCCCCCCACCCCCCAATCCCCCAAACCTCCCAGCAAACTCCCCCTTGCTATTTTTTAATTGCTTTCAAAAGCTATTATGAACCACTAATCTGTGTCTGAACAGATATAAGTTTGTCTGTCTAGTAAAACTTCAAATGCGGTCTATAGGCTAGAGTGTGCCACATGCATTTAATCTCAGCACTGGGGACAGAGGCAGGGAGACAGCAGTCAATTGGGGGCCAGCCTGGTCTACATACTGACTTCCTGGACAGCCAGAAACACATGCTGAGACCCTCTCTCAAAATGAATGAAAGTGCCATCCTAGACTCTCTCCCTTCCTCCCAACAATCTCAAAGTTAAAAGTATCAGCAGACAGGAATCGAAGCCCCAGGACAGGTTTTTCCTCTTTGCTGTGACCTGCACGCCTCATGTTTCCACTCTTGGTTTTTTGATTGTTGTGTTTTTAACGCCCTTTGTTCTGTAACTACTAAACCCTCCTTTAGTGGCTTCCATGCTGAACATTTCCTTCATGCCATCCTAAATCTGTGTTCCCAGGCCGTGGTCACTCTTGTTTGGGTAAGAGGAAGGTGTTAGCCACTGTTGATAAGGCACACCTTTAATCCCAGCCCTTGGGAGGCTGGAACAGTTGGGTCTCTGTGGGTTCCAGGCCAGCCTGGTTTATATAGTGAACTGCTGAACAGCCAGAGCTATCCAGTGCATGAAACAATGTCTCAAAAAAGAAAAAAAAGAAAAGAAAAAATTCTTTGTTAAACTCATACAGAGTCTCCTTCTCCTGCCTCAGCCAAAAATAAATATTTGTTCCCTGTGAGATAAAAGAAATATTACATCCCAACTCTTTTCCTCTTCTTCTTTTTTTTTTTTTTTTTTTTTTTTTGCCTCTTATGGAACTTCCTCTTTAGACTAGGCTGGCCTCAAACTCAGATATCCTCATTCCTCTACACCTCCTGCAAAAGGGGATTAAGCCAGGTGGCCCACGCCTTTAATCCTAACACTGGGAGGCAGAGGCAGATGGATCTCTGTGAGTTCGAGGCCAGCCTGGTCTACACAGCAAATTCCAGTAGGGGCTTCAAAGCTACATGGAGAAACCCTGTCTTGAAAAAAAAAGCAGTGGGCAGATCTTCTTCCAGATTGACACCAGCCAGGGGATCACATAGGAAAACCCGATTTCACACACACACACACACACACACACACACACACACACACACACACACACACACACACAAATGGGAATGTTGTTTGTTTATCCACAGCCCCCCTGTTTGGGTCTGCACTAGGTCCTATGCATATAACTTATGGATGTGTGGACTTTCTGGGACTCCCAACAATAGGAGGGGGTTGTCTCTGACTCTTGCCTGTGCACAGAACCCTTTTCCTCCTGCTGGGTTGCCTCATCCAGGGGTGATAGGGGGGTTTGTGGCCAGTCTTACTGTGTCTTGTTAGGCCATGTTCTGGGATATCCCTAGGAAGCCTGCTGTTTCTTTCCATTCTTCCTTTTTCTGAGGGTAAACAGGGGAGGAGTTGATCTGGGGGGGAGGGGTCGTGAGAGGAGAGACTGGGACAAATGGAGGGAAAATTGAGGTCTGGATGTAATGTATGAGAGAAGAATAAAGGTTGAAAGATTTTATTACTTGTTTGTAACAAGATCTTATGTAGCCTAGGCTTGGACTCCTCATTCTCTTGACTTTGCTTCTCTGTTCTTAGGATTAGAAGTGTACTCCAAAAGCCTGGCTCTTTAAGACAAAACATTTAAAAGAATTATTTAAAAAAAAAAAAAAGTTTAGATTTTTAAAAAGTTTTTATTTTATTTGTATGAGTGTTTCGTCTGCATGTATTTGTGTACAAGCCTGGTGCTTGCAGAGGTCAAAGAAGGCATCACATTTCCTGAAAGTGAAGTTATAGATTATTGAAGGGCCTGGAGAGGTGGCTCAGAGTTTAAGGGCACTGGCTGCTTTTCAGGAGGTTCAATTCCCAGCCAACACATGGTGACTCACAAAGATCTAGAATGAGATCTAGCACCCTCTTCTGGCCGATAGGCATACAGTAGGCAGGATACTGTATACATAATAAATAAATCTTTAAAAATAAATAAATAAATGTTTGCTAGCCACCAAGTTGCCTCAGGGAACCAAACATGGGATATCTGCATGAGAAACCATTATTCTTAAACACTGAATCATCTCCCCAGCCACCCCCAACCATTAAAAATACGAATGCTTCCCTCAAACCCCCAGTTGCACACTGCTGGAGAACCAGTACATATGTATGTACGGTGATCGTCAGTGACATTGTTCTTGATTCCCCTTGTCCTTAAAGGGAAACTCATGCAATGTCCAGAGCCCTTGATGTCCTACAGATGGACAAGAACGTCCTCAAATTCCTTGCTGCACTGAGATGGCTCCAGCCTACACTTCCAGATGGAGCAGTTCATCTCCAAAAGGAAGAGTGATGGTGTCTACAGGATAAATCTGAAGAGGACCTAGCAGAGGCTGTGGCTAGCAGCTTAAGCTGCCGTTTCCACTGAGAACCCTGTGGCTGTCAGCATCTCCAGGAACACTGGACCAGAGAGGTCTGCTAAAGTTTGCTGCTGCCTCTGGAGCCACTCCAACTGCTGGCTGGGTCCCAACCAGGCCCTTCACTGAGGATATCCCAGCAGCCTTCTGGGAGCCATGCTTCTGGGGGTGACTCATCCCAGGGCTGACCACCAGCCCCTCACAGAGGCCTCTTTTTTTGTTTTGTTTTGTTTTGCAATTGTAATCATTTTTAAGTTCATAATTCAGTGGCATGAATTACATTCAAGATATTAATTATACTCATGATATTCATTAATTATACTCATGATATTCATTAATTACACTCATGATATTAATTACATTTGTGGTATTCCTTGATTGCATTCACAGTGTTCGTTCAATAACTACAGTTATGATATTCATTAATTATATTGATTCATTACATTCGTGATATGATGTCCTGACACTACTGTCCGTTTGTGGGCTTTTTCTATCACACAAAACAGAGATTCTGTACTTAGGAAATCATTGCTCTATATTCCTTTCTTCTCAATCTTGAGATAACATCTAATCTCTCTGTCTCTATGAATTTGTATAGTCTATATATTTCATGTAATACAATTCCATAGTATTTGTCCTTTTTTTAATGTAAAAAAAATTTATGAATAACTGCAGGAGAAAAATACACAGATAGCTTGAACATAAAAACAGGTTATAATTTAGATGTCCAGGGTTATTTGAAACTGGAAAATATTTTCTCTGTAGAAGACAGTAAAAATGATAGCATGTCCCAATAAGCCCTTTTAAGCCAAATAATAGCTGAATTATACATATAAATGTTAATACATATAAATTATACATATAAATATTGATTAGCTTCTCACAGAAGTCTCTTATGTCAACCTGCCCACCATTGTTCTGTGTAACACATCTCCTCATACAGGCCGTGATGATATTATCATCCCATATAACAAGAGAGTTCCCTTGGTGGTTCTGATGGATTGCATGCTTGCCCAGGAAGGTCTCTGCTTGCTTGGCACCATTTCCCATGAGCACCCACAGGAAGCTATGTCTTCTTCTACAGACACCAGGAGGAAATAAAGAAGGAAGAGGAGGCTGCTGCTGAGAGAAGGCTGGGACCAAGGACAGCTTTGGAGGGTCGCACCCAAGGCCAGTTCCGCAGAAAAAAAACTTTTCTGCAATTATCACAGTTTCCTAGAAATGATAAAGCTGAAAATACTTTTATTTCATTCCTATCATTTTATACTTTTTGGGAGGACCTGTTTCTCCAGAAGAAGAGGCCTGCGGGCAGGTAGAGGACCTTGGAATGAGGCAGAGTAGGATAGGAGATAAGGTTCCAGTAGTAAACAGGATCATTCATTTATAGTTTCCACCAATACCTGCATCCAGCTCAAGGTGAGATGTTTGATTACATATCCTGACTTGGTATTCTCGAAACTGAGCCATCAAAGTGCTACATTTCAAATCCAGGAGACAAGGCCACACTCCCTGGAGGCAGCCTTTAATCTGCTGAGGCAGAGGCAGGTGTATCTCTACATTCCAGCTGAGCCAGGACTCCATAGGGAACCATCTGGAAATAAAGCTGAATATCCGATGGCACTGCCCTACATCCTAGTATCGGAGAGATGAAGGCAGAAGGATCAGAAGTTCAAGGTCATCTTATCTCAAACCTGAATGATATCCTTCCTTTTTCCTTTTTTTTTTTTTTTAATTCCCTTTTTTTCTTTATTTTTCTCCTTTTTTGGAGGTTGGGGGTATGGTGGTTGGTCTTGAACTCACTATGTGAGGGTGACCTTGAGCTTTGATTCCTCCAGTGTGCGTCTCCAGAGGGTTGGGCTTACAGGTTATCCACTACTCCTGGTTTTTTGTAGTTGTTGTTGTTTTGTTTTTTGTTTGTTTGTTTGTTTGTTTTTTGTTTTCAAGACAGGGTTTCTCTGTGTAGCTTTGGAGCCTTTCCTGGAACTCACTGTGTAGCCCAGGCTGGCCTCGAACTCACAGAGCTCCACCTGGCTCTGTCTCCCAAGCGCTGGGATTAAAGACCTGCGCCGCCGCCCCACCACCAACCGGTACTCCTGGTTTTTTAGGTGTTGGATTTTTAAATCCAGTTCCTGCCGCATGTTTGCTGCTTGTTAGGCAAGCAGGACATTCATGGAGCCTTTGTCTCCCCTGCTCCCTACCCTGGATACCAATTTTTTTTTTTTTTTTTTTTTTTTTTTTTTTGTCTATTTGGAGTGTTTCTCCACAGACATCTTTGCCCTGTGGAGCCACGCAATGGGGACTTTGTGGTTCTGTTACTGCACATCCCCAAGTCTGTGTTGATATCTTCATTTTACTGTTATTGTTTTGTTTGTTCTTGTATTTTGTTTCTTTTTTTTTAAACATTTATTTATTTATGATGTATACAGTGAGTGTTTGGCCTGCAGATCTCATTGTAAATGGCTGTGAGCCATCATGTGGTTGCTGGGAATTGAACTCAGGACCTCTGGAAGAACAGCCAGTGCTCTTAACCTCTGAGCCATCTCTCCAGCCCGTATTTTGTTTCTTCAAGACAGGGTTTCTCTGAGTAGCCCTGGCCATCCTGGAACTCACTCTGTAGACCAGGCTGGCCTCAGACTCAGAGACCCACCAGCCTCCCAGGTGCTGGGATTAAAGGCATCTTCCTACTCCTAATGGTCTGAAGGTCCCGGTTTAATTCTCTATATTTGACTATACGTTCCAATTCACCCTCAGCGTTCATGTGCTACTGTTTTTAAGTCAATAGGCTAAGTAAACTCATGGGATCCCAGCCAATGAAATGCAGAGAAGGAGGTTGACCCCCAAGGCTGGAGGGGAGAAAGGGCCTGTCCAGTCTTCAGTCCATTCAAGGTGTACAGGTGGGAATGGCCTGGAGGTCTGTAAAAGAAACAGCAGCCAGAGCCAAACCCTTTCCTTTTGCCTGAACTTGTGACTTCTCTCTAGAGCTCTGAGGGTGAGTGTTCCTGCATCCCTACTTAGAGCTTCCACATGAAGCTTTCTTCTGACTTCAGCCTGGATTGGAGGGCTCTTCTCTCTCAAATCTCCAATTCTCCAGAACCGTGATCAAGAATATTTTAGGGCTGGGCGGTGGTAGCACACGCCTTTAATCCCAGCACTGCACTCGGGAGGCAGAGGCAGGCGGATCTCTGTGAGTTCGAGGCCAGCCTGGGCTACCAAGTGAGCTCCAGGAAAGGTGCAAAGCTACACAGAGAAACCCTGTCTCGAAAACCAAAAAAAAAAAAAGAAAAGAAAAAAAAATGGTCTTCCTGTCTCTTCCATCTCAAGTGATGGGATTGCATGCATGTGGTACCATGCACAGCTAAGAATGTGAATACATGTTACATATGTTTGTGTGAATATGGGTGCATATGTAGAGGTCAGGAGATAACATGCAATTGGTTCTCTACATTTGGCACCCAGGCATTGAATTCAGGTCATTGTCAGGCTTAGCCAAAACCCAATTGTTCTAGATGGGCCTAGCACAAACCTGAGATCCCAGGACACTGGCTCCAGAGGCAGACGTACTTGGGTATGTTATGAAACACTCTTAAATACCACCCTGACTGTAACACTGGATCCAGCAAGGTGCTAAAGATTCTCTTTTGATTCTAAGAATTTAATTTACACCTTCCCATTCAGCCAGACTCCATAGTCTCAATGGTGGCTTTCAAAGAGGGTCGTATTTTCTTTACAAAAATAGTGTAGGTCTGACTTGATGAACCAAGCCTTTGAGCAAAGCCCTGGAGGAGCAAAGGCAGGCAGATCTGAGGTGCAGCTGTATTTAGACATCTGGAAAAGTAACAAATGATCATAAACCCTGAGCCATCTCTCCATGTTGATAAATAAAACAATTCTTAGTGGGGGGAGCTAAGATCTGGAGATGCATGCCAAGGGAAGAAATAGCCAATGAGTTTGTGCATATTGGATCTTTAAGAAAAAAAAAAAAAAAACAGTGCTAGAGGAATAGCTCAGAGGTTAAGAACACTGGCTGTTCTTCCAGAGGTCCTGAGTTCAATTCCCAGCAACCACAGGGTGGCGCACAATCATCTGTAATGGCACCTGATGCTCTCTTCTGGCCTGCAGGCACACATAAAATACATACATAAATCTTCAAAAAAAATTACAATGTGATGGCTGTGCCTAAGTGGTACAGACCTTCCACCAGAGCGTTCAGCAGAGGAGGTGGAGGCAGGCAGGTCTTTCCAAAGCCAGTTTTACGCTAGCCACCCAGAGCTTCAAGCTGAGAGAGACACTGCCTGAAATTTTTAATTTAAAATGCATTAGCAAAGAAAGATGACTCAGCAGTAGGAATCAGGAAATGAGGGTGTGTGAGAGACATTTGGGGTGTAGCTCTGCAATATAGTCTATGTTTAGCATGTGCTGGGGTTCTGAGTTCACACCCGAAAACAAAGTTATCCAAGTTTTAGGTCTCAGGGTGGAGGGAAGAAAAGGATGCAGCCTCAGAGGGAGCTTTGGTCACTGAGACTGCCTTCCAATGACAAGGTTCCAGAAGTCCTACCCAGAGAAGGAAAATTGTACCAGCCTACACCATCCAGGCCAGCAAGATTTATTAGCTGACTGTGGGGTGTCCCATGGTGAAGCCAGAGGATCTTGAGGTGAGAGTCAGCTTGGTTAACACAGTGAGACCCCGTGTCAAAATAAAATTAAAACTAAAGCTGCTTCCAGACTCCTGCCTGGAATTCTTGGAGCTGTGAGTTGAATATTCTGTCCCAGAAGTTGATGAAAAGATCTACTCTCTTCAGACACGGTCTTAACAAAAATGGGCTTTTCATTTCCAGGTAAAAGGGACAAGAGTTCTGGCAGAGTTTCGGCCTTGGAGGCCCTTTCTGTTGTCAGGACCCAGAAGAGCTCTCTGAGCTGAGTGCCCCTGACCGAGGGAGGGCTGCCAGGAACATGGAGTCGTGCGCCCCCTGCTGTCGTTCCAGGGCATCGCCGGGTAAATCAGCCATTGAGAAAGAAGGCAGCTTTGATACTGCCCAAGTCTCTGGGGTGAGGTCTAGATCCAAGGTTGGAATGGTTCCTGGGGATAGAGCTTGGTCAGAAGACATGCTTAAGGGTTACTGTGTCCCAGGAATGTTCTCCCAGGGGAGGTCCTTTCACTTCAATTTTGAACAAAGTGGAACTGGACTTTGGGTCTTGTGCCTGCCTTATTGGTCAGCATAGAGATATCAATAGAGCAAGCTGGGGCGGGGCTCTGGTGAGAGCCACTGCTGAGGACAATTGGCTGCCTGGGGCTGTGCTGGGGAAGGAGATTGGGGCAGGCTTGCTTTCAAGCTGGGAGGACATTTTTGTTGATGTAGAAAACATCTCTGAGGCTTGAACTTCACAATCTGAAGCAAAAGGATACTCCTCAAGTTCTTTGAAAACTTTTGGCATTCTTGTACAAGACTCTGCAGTCAAGGAGATGGGTCAAGCCAGAGGAACAAGAGAGAAGGATGTGCCCTCTGTGTTTCCCAAGGAAAAGGGCTTCCCTCTTGCGGGTCACTCCCCTGAAAGCAGCAGCCTGGCAGTCAATAAGTTCCAGCTCAGGACTAGTCTGTGTTACACAATCACAAGTCTTCAGCAAAGAAGGAGGTGAGGGACAGAACTAGCATGCGTGCCATGATTTTCCTGTGTTGCTGTTGTTGTTGTTGTTGTTGTTGTTGTTGTTGTTGTTGTTTTAATCTTTTTGGCTGCTCACAACTGTCTATAACTTCAGCTCTAGGGGACTCAACACTCTCACACAGACATACATGCAGGCAAAACAATGCACACACAAAAAAAAATTATAAGGATACTGAGGTGTAGTTCTTCAAATTAATTGCTTCAGGTGGGTGTGTGGGATGGGAAGAACTCAGTTCTATTTAAGGGCAGGTCACTGGGAGTTTGACCACTCTTCAGAGAGAATATGATAACACAAATTGGACTTTTTAATTTTTTTTTTGATGCTTTGTTGGGGGTCTAAAGGGTGGGGGGCTGACATGGAAGGGCTGGGAAGTGAGTGCAATTGGTGAGTGTATGATGAGAAAATCAATAAAATAATACATTGAAAAAGTGTGGGCCCTACCTGTCAGGACACACCTTTCATCACAGGACCAAGGAAGATCGGGAGGCAGAGACAGGTTGAACTATGAAGTCAAGCCGTGTCTGGTTTCCAACAACAATTTTAGGCTCCCCACCTTCAGCTTTATGGCTTGGTAACGCCCCCTCTCAAAAACCTAATACGTCATTAATGGAAGAAAGGAATGTCTCAGTGGTAGAAAATGGGAGATCTTTCCCCATTTGGGGGTGTCCCTCAGCAATATAGCCTGTACCTGTCACATGCCATCTCCAGGGTATTCACACTCAACACCAACATTAACAGGATTTAGATCTCAGGATGGAAGGAGTGAGAGCATGCAGCCTCAGAAGGGGCCTTTGGTCACAGTCAATCCCCAGGTTAGGGTCCTCTGCCTGCCAATGGAAAGGTTTCTGGAGTGCTATTTTGAAAAGGATAATTGTACCAGGTTAGGCCATCAAGGCCAGGAAGAGATATTAGTGACTGAGGGATGTGGCATGGAGAGGCTTGAAGGTCACTAGGAGAAAGTCATCTGAGTTAAGGTCCATAGCTAGACCCAAGTCAAAAGGAGATGGCACACAAAAGCTTATGCCAGATGAGTGCCTATTGTTCAGGGATCTCTGAGTTCAAGATTATGTCCCAGAAGTGGTTGGAAAGATCTGTGCTAGTTGGACCCATCTTCACAAAAATATTCTTGGCATTTCCAGGTGCTGCAGTCATGAGGATCAAGAGCTCAGCCAGGAACACTCCCCCTTGCTGGAACTTTCTGTTATCAGGACCCGGAAGTGCTGACCCAGCTGAGTGCCTCTGACTGCAGGAAAACTGCCAGGAATGTGGAGACCTGCGCCACCTGCTGGCCCTCCAGGACATTGCTGGTGAAGGAGGCAGATTTGGAGATAGGGCCCACATGTCTGGGGTGCAGTCTACATCCAAGGAAGCCATGGAGCAGGGCGTTCTTAGGGGGTGTTTGTGGGAGTCTCAGTTCTGCACCTCTTCTGAAGGCTCTTGGCTGCCTGGTGCTCTGCTTGGGGAGGAGCCTGGCTCAGGCTGTCATATCAAGTAGGGTCGATGTTTCTGTTGGTTTCGGAAACATCTCTGAGGGGTGGACTTCACAATCTGAGGCAACTACCACTCTTCAAAATCTCTGAGTGCCTTTTTCCTTCCTGTCAAAAAATGAAGCAGATGGGTCTAGCCAGTGGATCCTGTCAGGATGTGCCCCTCAAGTGGGAAGTGCCCTCTGTGCTTCTCACAAGAGAAACTGATTCCAGCGGGCGGTGGTGTCCCACGCCTTTAATCACAGCACACGAGAGGCAGAGCCAGGCAGATCTCTGTGAGTTCGAGGCCAGCCTGGGCTACTGTGGTGGTATTGTGTTCATCAAAATATTGTGTACCTTAATAAACTTATCCTGGGTCAGAGAACAGAAAAGCCACTAGTTAGGCAGTGGTAGCACACGCCTTTAATCCTAGCATTCCAGAGGCAGAAATCCATGTGTTCAAGGATACAGACAGGCATGGTGACTCATCACGCCTTTAATCCCAGGAAGCAAGCCTTTAATCCTAGGGAGTGATGGTAGAAAGCAGAAAGGTATATAAGGCGTGAGGACCAGAAACTAGAAGCATGTGGCTGGTTCAGCATTCAGGCTTTTAGGCAGCAGTTCAGCTGAGAGCCATTGGGATGAGGACACAGAAGCTTCCAGTCTGAGGAAACAGGACCAGCTGAGGAACTGGCAAGGTGAGATAGCTGTGGCTTGTTCTGTCTCTCTGACCTTCCAGGATTCACCCCAATAACTGGCCTCAGGTTTGATTTTATTAATAAGAACTTTTAAGATTCATGCTACAGGCTACAGAGTGAGTTCCAGGAAAGGCACAAAGCTACACAGAGAAACCCTGTCTCCAAAAAGAAAAAAGAAAAAGAAAAACTGATTCCATCTTGAGTCTCACCCTGCTTGAAAGCAGCAGCCTGGAGGCCAATAATGGCAATCAATAAGTTCCAGCTTAGCACATGTCTGTATTTACAATATTATAAGTCTTCATCAAGGCCCGGTTATCAGACCTGACTGGCCTGTGGCCCCCACTCTTTTTGGGATGTGGATTTACAGATTTATAGACTCACAGACTGAAACTGGGACAAGAGCAGCTGACAACATTACAGTCATTTATAGTGACTTGTAGGCATTAAACTCAGGGCACCCGGTCGGTGTCATGACCTCTACTAGCCATGTTGACAGTATAGTGAAACACAAGGTGGGTCTCCCTGAGCTCTGCAGCCTGGACTCAGGCACATCCCACCTTCTTCCAATGTGGGGCTCGGATTGCAGAGCTTTACCACCAATCTACAAAATTCAGTGTTTCTTGTGCCTTGTTTCAGTTTAATCATTTTTAGTATGTTGGAGATACCATGCCCACATGTACATATGTGCAGAAAACGTCATATCAGGGCATTGGGACCCCTGGAAATGGAGTTCTGGGTTGTGGTAATGTACCACCTGGGTTCCAGGATTCCTGAGTTCTCTACAAAAAAAAAAAGTAAGTGCTCTAGGCCATGGGGTTATCTCCCCAGTACCCAGATTTTCTGTCACTTGGGTTTTCTTTCTGCTTCTTATGTTGTTCTTTTCTTTGCCCTCTGTGGCCACACTGGACTTGGTCACCTGGTGATCCTCCTGCCTCAGCTCATGGAAGTGCTGATCCCAGGCAGGAGTAACTGCCCCCAGCAGTTATTCTTTGAAGAGGCCATTTTCTTTTTTTTTTTTTTTTAAGATTTATTTATTTATTATGTACACAGAAGAGGGCACCAGATCTCATTACAGATGGTTGTGAGCTACCATGTGGGTCCTGGGAATTGATCTCAGGACCTCTGGAATAACAGTTAGTGCTCCTAACCTCTGAGTCATCTCCCCAGCCCCAAAGAGACCACTTTCTATGGTGGGAGCTTTGAATCAAGGCCTCACACTAGCCTCAGGTTGGGTTCTGGCCAAGTCTGGTCCCAAACTCACCATTTCCCTGCCTGCAATCGAACCATCTTGTGTGAGCCCTGGCCACGTATCTTTAATAAAATCCAAGTGTCTTTCCCATTCTCCTTTTTTGGGGTTGTCATTGTGTGTGGGGAGGGACAGGGGGCAGGGAGAAAAAGGCCCAGCCAAAGCCCATCAGCTGCTGAAGTTCTGGGTCAGTTAACCATTGTGACTGTGGAAAGTGGAGGCAGGATTCTTTTCTAACAACAGGTCAGAACACTCTGCACCCACAAGAGGGTGCTGCACTTCTTGGTCAGAAGTGGCCCATAGGAGTCCCCAGTGCAAGTGAACCCAATAGGGTTATTAGTAGGATGATAAAATACCGGTTAGTTTTAAGTGTAGGGTCATTTTTGTTTAATGAGTATGTGCCACATCTGGTTCGGGCATCCTGAGTCCTATGGATCTGGACCACCTGATTTGGGTGCTGGGAACTGAGCTCAGGCATGTGTTGTAGCAATGTGTACTCTTCTCCAGTGACTAGAATCTTGGGAGATAAAACATTCACATCATTTTCATAGTATGTGCTTGGATGTCCTGGGGAGAGCTACCAACAGGAAACCGTGGAGGGCAGAGGTCACTCAACCCAGGAGAGTGCTTGCCTTGCTGGAGAGAGCCTGTGGGTTCCATTCCCAGTTCTTCAAGTGTGTGTGTGTGTGTGTGTGTGTGTGTGTGTGTGTGTGTGTGTGTGTGTGTGTGTGTTTGCAGTTATATGCATGAGAGTTACTGGAGATGCAGAGGCAGGAGACTGACCATGAGTTCATTACTACAGGCCAGCAGAGCTACATACTGAGGTCAGAGATGAAAATACAATCCACTGGAGTTTCTGGTGGTCATTGTCCCCTTTGCCACACTGCGGAAACCAGGACTGTGGACAGTGAGTGGACAGGGGAGGCTGGGGCGCAGTGTCAGCCAGGCAGAGATGGGAAACCCTTTCCCTGGGAAGCAAGGATGTTGGCCTGGTTGAGGCTTTGGGCTATACAAGGTTAGTCCGAACTCCAGGGGGGAAGGCTGTGGTTTTCAAACACATCCTGGGGCTTTAGACCTAGTTTGAAGCCAGCTTGAACATATACCCATCATGTGAGTATAATATACGTATGTACATGTAATACATATTTGCTGTGCCTAAGTGGCACAGCATTCACAACAGCCCTGAGGAAGAGAGACACAGGAAGGCAGACCTCTGAAGTCATGGCTGTCTGCTGTCCAAAACCAGTTTTAGGCTGCCCACTCAAAGCTTCATTCTAAGACCTTGCCTCTGGCCGGGCGGTGGTGGCACACGCCTTTAATCCCAGCACTTGGGAGGCAGAGCCAGGGGGATCTCTGTGAGTTTGAGGCTAGCCTGGACTACCAAGTGAGTTCCAAGAAAAGGCACAAAACTACACAGAGAAACCCTGTCTCGAAAAACCAAAAAAAAAAGAAGAAGAAGAAGAAGAAGAAGAAGAAGAAGAAGAAGAAGAAGAAGAAGAAGAAGAAGAAGAAGAAGAAGAAGAAAAAGAATATTTTAGTCTGTTTTATTGATCCCATGTTGGCTTGGCCTCATTCACTGAGTAACCAAGACTAGTATTGAACATATGATTTTATCATTCCCACCTCTCAATGGCTGGGATTACAGGTCTGTGTGCCAGTGGGCCTATACTATATAGATTCATACATTGGGTATGGAGCCTTGGCTGGTCTCATAGAAATGGTCTTCCTGTCTCTTCCATCTCAAGTGATGGGATTGCATGCATGTGGTACCATGCACAGCTAAGAATGTGAATACATGTTACATATGTTTGTGTGAATATGGGTGCATATGTAGAGGTCAGAAGATAACATGCAATTGGTTCTCTACATTTGGCACCCAGGCATTGAATTCAGGTCATTATCAGGCTAAGCCAAAACCCAATTGTTCTAGATGGGCCTAGCACAAACCTGAGATCCCAGGACACTGGCTCCTGAGGCAGATGTACTTGGGTATGTTATGAAACACTCTTAAATACCACTCTGACTGTAACACTGGATTCGTCAAAGTGCTAAAGATTCTCTTTTGATTCTAAGAATTTAACTTAAACCTTCCCATTCAGACTCCATACTCTCAATGGTGGCTTTCAAATAAGGTCGTATTTTCTTTACAAAAATAGTGTAGGTCTGACGTGATGAACCAAGCCTTTGAGCAAAGCCCTGGAGGAGCAAAGGCAGGCAGATCTGAGGTGCAGTTGTATTTAGACATCTGGAAAAGTAACAAATGATCATAAACTCTGAGCCATCTCTCCATGCTGATAAATAAAACAATTCTTGGGGGGAGGGGAGCTAAGATCTGGAGGTGCAGGCCAAGGGAAGAAATAGCCAATGAGTTTGTGCATATTGGAACTTTAAGGAAAAAAAAAAAAAAAAAAAAAAAAAAAAAAAAAACAGTGCTAGAGGAATAGCTCAGAGGTTAAGAGCACTGGCTGTTCTTCCAGAGGTCCTGAGTTCAATTCCCAGCAACCACAGGGTGGCGCACAATCATCTGTAATGGCACCTGATGCTCTCTTCTGGCCTGCAGGCACACATAAAACACATACATAAATCTTCAAAAAAATTACAATGTGATGGCTGTGCCTAAGTGGTATAGACCTTCCACCAGAGCGTTCAGCAGAGGAGGCAGAGGCAGGCAGCTCTTTCCAAAGCCAGTTTTACGCTAGCCACCCAGAGCTTCAAGCTGAGAGAGACACTGCCTGAAATTTTTAATTTAAAATGCATTAGCAAAGAAAGATGACTCAGCAGTAGGAATCAGGAAATGAGGGTGTGTGTGAGACATTTGGGGTGTAGCTCTGCAATATAGTCTATGTTTAGCATGTGCTGGGGTTCTGAGTTCACACCCGAAAACAAAGTTATCCAAGTTTTAGGTCTCAGGGTGGAGGGAAGAAAAGGATGCAGCCTCAGAGGGAGCTTTGGTCACTGAGACTGCCTTCCAATGACAAGGTTCCAGAAGTCCTACCCAGAGAAGGAAAATTGTACCAGCATACACCATCCAGGCCAGCAAGATTTATTAGCTGACTGTGGGGTGTCCCATGGTGAAGCCAGAGGATCTTGAGGTGAGAGTCAGCTTGGTTAACACAGTGAGACCCCGTGTCAAAATAAAATTAAAACTAAAGCTGCTTCCAGACTCCTGCCTGGAATTCTTGGAGCTGTGAGTTGAATATTCTGTCCCAGAAGTTGATGAAAAGATCTACTCTCTTCAGACACGGTCTTAACAAAAATGGGCTTTTCATTTCCAGGTAAAAGGGACAAGAGTTCTGGCAGAGTTTCGGCCTTGGAGGCCCTTTCTGTTGTCAGGACCCAGAAGAGCTCTCTGAGCTGAGTGCCCCTGACCGAGGGAGGGCTGCCAGGAACATGGAGTCGTGCGCCCCCTGCTGTCGTTCCAGGGCATCGCCGGGTAAATCAGCCATTGAGAAAGAAGGCAGCTTTGATACTGCCCAAGTCTCTGGGGT
Source organism: Peromyscus maniculatus bairdii (assembly GCF_049852395.1). Classification (NCBI taxonomy): domain Eukaryota; kingdom Metazoa; phylum Chordata; class Mammalia; order Rodentia; family Cricetidae; genus Peromyscus; species Peromyscus maniculatus. The sequence continues at coordinate 4,407,599 of NC_134852.1, forward strand.
GAGGTCTAGATCCAAGGTTGGAATGGTTCCTGGGGATAGAGCTTGGTCAGAAGACATGCTTAAGGGTTACTGTGTCCCAGGAATGTTCTCCCAGGGGAGGTCCTTTCACTTCAATTTTGAACAAAGTGGAACTGGACTTTGGGTCTTGTGCCTGCCTTATTGGTCAGCATAGAGATATCAATAGAGCAAGCTGGGGCGGGGCTCTGGTGAGAGCCACTGCTGAAGACAATTGGCTGCCTGGGGCTGTGCTGGGGAAGGAGATTGGGGCAGGCTTGCTTTCAAGCTGGGAGGACATTTTTGTTGATGTAGAAAACATCTCTGAGGCTTGAACTTCACAATCTGAAGCAAAAGGATACTCCTCAAGTTCTTTGAAAACTTTTGGCATTCTTGTACAAGACTCTGCAGTCAAGGAGATGGGTCAAGCCAGAGGAACAAGAGAGAAGGATGTGCCCTCTGTGCTTCCCAAGGGAGAGGGCTTCCCTCTTGCGGGTCACTCCCCTCGAAAGCAGCAGTCTGGCAATCAATAAGTTCCAGCTCAGGACTAGTCTGCGTTCACACATTCACAAGTCTTCAGCAAAGAAGGAGGTTAGGGACAGAACTAGCATGTGCGCCATGATTTTCCTGTGTTGCTTTTGTTGTTGTTGTTTTAATCTTTTTGGCTGCTCACAACTGTCTATAACTTCAGTTCTAGGGGACTCAACACTCTCACACAGACACACATGCAGGCAAAACAATGCACACACACAAAAAAAAAATTATAAGGATACTGAGGTGTAGCTCTTCAAATTAATTGCTTCAGGTGGGTGTGTGGGATGGGAAGAACTCAGTTCTATTTAAGGGCAGGCCACTGGGAGTTTGACCACTCTTCAGAGAGAATATGATAACACAAATTGGACTTTTTAATTTTTTTTTTTGATGCTTTGTTGCGGGTCTCAAGGGTGGGGGGCTGACATGGAAGGACCGGGAAGTGAGTGCAATTGGTGAGTGTATGATGAGAAAATCAATAAAATAATACATTGAAAAAGTGTGGGCCCTACCTGTCAGGACACACCTTTCATCACAGGACCAAGGAAGATCGGGAGGCAGAGACAGGTTGAACTATGAAGTCAAGCCGTGTCTGGTTTCCAACAACAATTTTAGGCTCCCCACCTTCAGCTTTATGGCTTGGTAACGCCCCCTCTCAAAAACCTAATACATCATTAATGGAAGAAAGGAAAGTCTCAGTGGTAGAAAATGGGAGATCTTTCCCCATTTGGGGGTGTCCCTCAGCAATATAGCCTGTACCTGTCACATGGCATCTCCAGGGTATTCACACTCAACACCAACATTAACAGGATTTAGATCTCAGGATGGAAGGAGGGAGAGCATGCAGCCTCAGAAGGGGCCTTTGGTCACAGTCAATCCCCAGGTTAGGGTCCTCTGCCTGCCAATGGAAAGGTTTCTGGAGTGCTATTTTGAAAAGGGTAATTCTTTTTTTTTTTGTTTTGTTTTTTTTTGATTTTTCGAGACAGGGTTTCTCTGTAGCTTTGCGCCTTTCCTGGGACTCACTTGGTAGCCCAGGCTGGCCTCGAACTCACAGAGATCCGCCTGGTTCTGCCTCCCGAGTGCTGAGATTAAAGGCGTGCGCCACCACCGCCCGGCCTGAAAAGGGTAATTCTACCAGGTTATGCCATCTAGGCCAGTAAGAGATATTAGTGACTGAGGGATGTACCACGGAGAGGCTTGAAGGTCACTAGGAGAAAGTCATCTGAGTTAATGTCCATAGCTAGACCCAAGTCAAAAGGAAATGGCACACAAATGCTTATGCCAGATAAGTGCCTTTTTTGTTTATTGTTCAGCGATCTCTGAGTTAAAGATTATGTCCCAGAAGTGGTTGGAAAGATCTGTGCTAATTGGACCCATCTTAACAAAAATATTCTTGGCATTTCCAGGTGCTGCAATCATGAGGAACAAGAGCTCAGCCAGGAACACTCGCCCTTTCTGGAACTTTCTGTTACCAGGACCCGGAAGTACTGTCCCAACTGAGTGCCTCTGACTGCAGGAAAACTGCCAGGAATGTGGAGACTTTCGACATGTGCCAGCCCTCCAGGACATTGCTGGTGCAACAGCCTCAGGCAGGAGGCCGCCTTGGGGATACTGCCCACATGTCTGGGGTGCAGTCTACATCCAAGGAAGCCATGAAGAAGGGCGTGCTTATGGGGTGTTTGCAGGGGTCAGAGTTCTGCACCTCCTCTGAAGGCTCTTGGCTGCCTGGTGCTCTGCTTGGGAAGGAGCCTGGCTCAGGCTGTGATTTCAAGCAGGGACGACGTTTCTGTTGGCTTGGGAAACACCTCTGAGGGGTGGACTTCACAATCTGAGGCAACTACCACTCTTCAAAATCTCTGAGTGCTTTTTTCCTTCCTGTCAAAAAATCAAGCAGATGGGTCTAGCCAGTGGATCCTGTCAGGGTGTGCCCCTCAAGTGGGAAGTGCCCTCTGTGTTTCCCACAAGAAAAACTGATTCCATCGGGCGGTGGTGTTGCACGCCTTTAATCACAGCACAGGAGAGTCAGAGCCAGGCAGATCTCTGTGAGTTCGAGGCCAGCCTGGGCTACTGTGGTGGTATTGTGTTCATCAAAATATTGTGTACCTTAATAAACTTATCCGGGGTCAGAGAACAGAAAAGCCACTAGTTAGGCAGTGATAGCACACGCCTTTAATCCTAGCATTGCAGAGGCAGAAATCCATGTGTTCAAGGATACAGACAGGCATGGTGACTCATCACACCTTTAATCCCAGGAAGCAAGCCTTTAATCCTAGGGAGTGATGGTAGAAAGCAGAAAGGTATATAAGGCGTGAGGACCAGAAACTAGAAGCATTTGGCTGGTTAAGCATTCAGGCTTTTAGGCAGCAGTTCAGCTGAGAGCCATTGGGATGAGGACACAGAAGCTTCCAGTCTGAGGAAACAGGACCAGCTGAGGAATTGGCAAGGTGAGATAGCTGTGGCTTGTTCTGTCTCTCTGACCTTCCAGTATTCACCTCAATAACTGGCCTCAGGTTTGATTTTATTAATAAGAACTTTTAAGATTCATGCTAGAGGCTACAGAGTGAGTTCCAGGAAAGGCACAAAGCTACACAGAGAAACCCTGTCTCCAAAAAGAAAAAAGAAAAAGAAAAACTGATTCCATCTTGAGTCTCACCCTGCTTGAAAGCAGCAGCCTGGAGGCCAATAATGGCAATCAATAAGTTCCAGCTTAGCACATGTCTGTATTTACAATATTATAAGTCTTCATCAAGGCCCAGTTATCAGACCTGACTGGCCTGTGGCCCCCACTCTTTTTGGGATGTGGATTTACAGATTTATAGACTCACAGACTGAAACTGGGACAAGAGCAGCTGACAACATTACAGTCATTTATAGTGACTTGTAGGCATTAAACTCAGGTCACCCGGTTGGTGTCATGACCTCTACTAGCCATGTTGACAGTATAGTGAAACACAAGGTGGGTCTCCCTGAGCTCTGCAGCCTGGACTCAGGCACATCCCACCTTCTCCCAATGTGGGGCTCGGATTGCAGAGCTTTACCACCAATCTACAAAATTCAATGTTTCTTGTGCCTTGTTTCAGTTTAATCATTTTTAGTATGTTGGAGATTCCATGCCCACATGTACATATGTGCAAAAAATGTCATGTCAGGGCATTGGAACTTCTGGAAATGGAGTTCTGGGTTGTGGTAATGTACCACCTGGGTTCCAGGATTCCTAGGTTCTCTACAAAAAAAAAAAAAAAACCAGCAAGTGCTCTAGGCCATGGGGTTATCTCCCCAGTACCCAGATTTTCTGTCACTTGGGTTTTCTTTTTGATTCTTATGTTGTTATTTTCCTTGTCCTCTGTGGCCACACTGGACTTGGTCACCTGGTGATCCTCCTGCCTCAGTTCATGGAAGCGCTAATCCCAGGCAAGAGTAACTGCCCCCAGCAGTTATTCTTTGAAGAGGCCATTTTCTTTCTTTCTTTCTTTCTTTCTTTCTTCCTTTCTTTCTTTCTTTCTTTCTTTCTTTCTTTCTTTCTTTCTCTCTTTCTTTTTTAAGATTTATTTATTTATTATGTACACAGAAGGGGGCACCAGATCTCATTACAGATGGTTGTGAGCCACCATGTGGGTCCTGGGAATTGAACTCAGGACCTCTGGAAGAACAGCCAGTGCTCCTAACTTCTGAGCCATCTCCCCAGCCCCAAAGAGGCCATTTTCTATGGTGGGAGCTTTGAATCAAGGTCTCACACTAGCCTCAGGTTGGGTTCTGGCCATGTCTGGTCCCAAACTCACCATTTCCCTGCCTGCAATCGAACCATCTTGTGTGAGCCCTGGCCACGTATCTTTAATAAAATCCAAGTGTCTTTTCCATTCTCCTTTTGGGGTTGTCCTTTTGGAGTGGGGAGGGACAGGGGGCAGGGAGAAAAAGGCCCAGCCAAAGCCCATCAGCTGCTGAAGGTCTTGGTCAGTTAACCATTGTGACTGTGGCAAGTGGAGGCAGGATTCTTTTCTAACAACAGGTCAGAACACTCTGCCCACAAGAGGGTGCTGCACTTCTTGGTCAGAAGTGGCCCATAGGAGTCCCCAGTGCAAGTGAACACAAGCCAATGAGGCCAATGGGGTTATTAATAGGATGCTAAAATATCGGTTAGTTTTAAGTGTGGGGTCATTTTTGTTTAATGAACGTGTGCCACGTCTGGTTCCGGCATCCTGGGTCCTATGGATCTGGAGCACCTGATTTGGGTGCTGGGAACTGAGCTCAGGCCTGTGTTGTAGCAGTGTGCATGCACTCTTCTCCAGTGACTAGAGTCTTGGGAAATAAAACATTCACATCATTTTCATAGCATGTGCTTGGATGTCCTGGGGAGAGCTACCAACAGGAAACGATGGAGGGCGGAGGTCACTCAACTGAGAGTGCTTGCCTTGCTGGAGAGAGCCTGTGGGTTCCATTCCCAGTTCTTCAAGTGTGTGTGTGTGTGTGTGTGTGTGTGTGTGTGTGTGTGTGTGTGTGTGTGTTTGCAGTTATATGCATGAGAGTTACTGGAGATGCAGAGGCAGGAGGATGACCATGAGTTCATTGCCACAGGCCAGCAGAGCTACATACTGAGGTCAGAGATGAAAATACAACCCACTGGAGTTTCTGGTGGTCATTGTCTCCTTTGCCACACTGCGGAAACCAGGACTGTGGACAGTGAGTGGACAGGGGAGGCTGGGGTGCAGTATCAGCCAGGCAGAGATGGGAAACCTTCTCCCTGGGAAGGGAAGGATGTTGGCCTGGTTGAGGCTGTTGTCAGGACCCACAGGGCCCAGCTGAGCGCCCCTGACTGGGGCAGGACTTCCAGGGACACGGAGACGGGCGCCCCCTGCTGTCTCCTCGGGACAACACCGATAATGCGGCCTCTGAGGCAGGAGACTGCTTGGAGTCTGGATCCACTGAAGCCATGGGGCTGGGTACAGAGCTCAGTGGTGGCCATGCACAAGGTCCAGGAGTCTTTACCGAGGACCATTTTCAATAAGCCATGCATGGGATGGAGCCAGGATTCCTGGCTGGGCAGCGGTGTTCTCTCAGCGAAGGCTCTAACCGGCCCGGCCCTAAAGCAGTAGGGTTTTGACCTGCAAGAGAGGGTTTTGTCCTTGACCTTCAGTGTAAACCATTTGTCTGGATCACCAGGGGAGCCTGGCTCTGCCCTGTGCTCCTGAGGCTCAGCGTCTCCAGGAGTCTTCTCCCGCAGGAGCTGCTTTCTCCTTTGATCCGGTTCTGCCCACTGGGGCCCGGGCCTGTGAGGTCCTGTGAACCTGCATTGTGCTACATCCTGGGAGTGCAGGGGTGCTGGTGTGTTTGAGGGTGGGCTGGCTCAGCTCCTCACCTCTTCTGAAGACTCTTGGCTGCCTGGTCCTCTGCTTGGGAAGGAGCCTGGCTCGGGCTGTGATTTCAAGCTGGGACGACGTTTCTGTTGGCTTGGAAACACCTCTGAGGGGTGGACTTCACAATCTGAGGCAATTGCCACTCTTCAAGATCTCAGAACGCTTTTTTTTTTTTTTTTTTTTAATTCCTGTAAGACTTTCATTATCAAGTAGTGATATCCAGGACTGCAAATGCACATTTGAGAAGGGGAACTTGGAAGGTTTCTGTGACTACCCCACCCCACCTCCCTGAAAAAGTTAAGAGCCTAAACAGGAAACCATCAAAGAGAACTCTTAAAAGTGTGGAAGATAAAGGGGGGGGGGGGGGGGGCGGAGAGATACTCAGCAGTTAAGAGACCTGGGTTCACATACAGGTCCGGCGGCAGCCTGCAGAGGTAGACAGGCCAGGCCGTTTTTCCTGCAGTCAGAGGCACTCTGACTGCAGGAAAACTGCCAGGAATGTGGAAACGTGTGCCACCTGCCAGCCCTCCAGGACATTGCTGGTGAAGGAGGCGGATTTGGAGATACTGCCCACATGTCTGGGGTGCAGTCTACATCCAAGGAAGCCATGAAGAAGGGCGTTCTTATGGGGTGTTTGTGGAGGTCTCAGTTCTGCACCTCTTCTGAAGGTGCTTGGCTGCCTGGTGCTCTGCTTGGGAAGGAGCCTGGCTCGGGCTGTCATATCAAGCAGGAACGACGTTTCTGTTGCTTTGGGAAACATCTCTGAGGGGTGGACTTCACAATCTGAGGCAATTGCCACTCTTCAAAATCTCTGAGTGCTTTTTTCCTTCCTGTCAAAAAATCAAGCAGATGGGTCTAGCCAGTGGATCCTGTCAGGGTGTGCCCCTCAGGTGGGAAGTGCCCTCTGTGTTTCCCACAAGAAAAACTGATTCCAGCGGGCGGTGGTGTCGCACAACTTTAATCACAGCACACGAGAGTCAGAGCCAGGCGGATCTCTGAGTTCGAGGCCAGCCTGGTCTACAGAGTGAGTTCCAGGAAAGGCACAAAGCTACACAGAGAAACCCTGTCTCCAAAACCAAAAAGAAAAAAAAAGAAAAGAAAAACTGATTCCATCTTGAGTCTCACCCTGCTTGAAAGCAGCAGCCTGGAGGCCAATAATGGCAATCAATAAGTTCCAGCTTAGCACATGTCTGTATTTACAATATTATAAGTCTTCATCAAGGCCCGGTTATCAGACCTGACTGGCTTGTGGCCCCATTTTTTTTTTTTTTTTTGTGGATTTACAGATTTATAGACTCACAGACTGATACTGGGACAAGAGCAGCTGACAACATTACAGTCATTTATAGTGACTTGTAGGCATTAAACTCAGGTCACCCGGTCGGTGTCATGACCTCTACTAGCCCTGATGACAGTATAGTGAAACACAAGGTAGGTCTCTCTGAGCTCTGCAGCCTGGACTCAGGCACATCCAATCTTCTTCCAATGTGGGGCTCAGATTGTACAGGTTTACCACCAATCTACAAAATTCAGTGTTTCCTGTGCCTTGCTACAATTTTAATCATTTTTAGTATGTTGGAGATTCCATGCCCGCATGTACATATGTACAGAAAATGTACCCTAGGTTTTTCCAAAAATCATATCAGGGCATTGGAACCCCTGGAAATGGAGTTCTGGGTTGTGGTAATGTACCACCTGGGTTCTAGGATTCCCAGGTTCTCTGCAAAAAAAAGCAAGTGCTCTAAGCCATGGGGTTATCTCCCAGTCCCCAGGTGTTCTGTCACTTGGGTTTTCTTTCTGCTTCTTATGTTGTTCTTTTCCTTGTCCTCTGTAGACACACTGGACTTGGTCACCTGGTGATCCTCCTGCCTCAGCTCATGGAAGTGCTAATCCCAGGCAAGAGTAACTGCCCCCAGCAGTTATTCTTTGAAGAGGCCATTTTCTTTTCTTTTCTTTTCTTTTTTAAGATTTATTTATTTATTATGTACACAGAAGGGGGCACCAGATCTCATTACAGATGGTTGTGAGCTACCATGTGGGTCCTGGGAATTGAACTCAGGACCTCTGGAAGAACAGCCAGTGCTCCTAACCTCTGAGCCATCTCCCAAGCCCCAAAGAGGGCATTTTCTATGGTGGGAGCTTTGAATCAAGGCCTCACACTAGCCCCTCATGTTTGGTTCTGGCCAAGTCTGGTCCCAAACTCACCATTTCCCTGCCTGCAATCGAACCATCTTGTGTGAGCCCTGGCCACGTATCTTTAATAAAATCCAAGTGTCTTTCCCATTCTCCTTGTTTGGGGTTGTCATTGGGTGTGGGGAGGGACAGGGGGCAGGGAGAAAAAGGCCCAGCCAAAGCCCATCAGCTGCTGAAGTTCTGGGTCAGTTAACCATTGTGACTGTGGAAAGTGGAGGCAGGATTCTTTTCTAACAACAGGTCAGAACACTCTGCACCCACAAGAGGGTGCTGCACTTCTTGGTCAGAAGTGGCCCATAGGAGTCCCCAGTGCAAGTGAACACAAGCCAATGAGGCCAATGGGGTTATTAATAGGATGCTAAAATATCGATTAGTTTTAAGTGTGGGGTCTTTTTTGTTTGATGAGCTTGTGCCATGTCCAGTTCTAGTGCCCTGGATACTATGGATCTTGAATTACAGTGAGCACCTCATTTAGGTGCTGGGAACTGAACTCGGGTCTCTGCAGCAGCCCTGTGCACTGTTCTGCAGTGACTTTCATCTTGGGAGATAAAACATTCACATCTTTTGATAGTATGTGCTTGGATATAGTGCTAACATGTGCCACCGCCGCCGGATTAAAATCTTTTTAGAATATGGATTAGCCAATAGAAAAATGTCTGCCGGGCTGTGGTGGCACACCCCTTTAATCCCAGCACTTAGGAGGCAGAGGCAGGAGGATCTTTGTGAGTTCAAGGCCAGCCTGGTCTACAGAACGAGATCCAGGAAATGTGCAAAGCTACATAAAAACCCTACCTTGAAAAACAAAAACAAAACAAAAAAAAGTCTGCTGTAAATCAAACAGTGAAGGGGAAGATGAACAGGACCCTCACTTCCATAACTTAAGTAAAACATAGCTCTCTGAACAGATGAAATTAGGTTTCTTCTGTATCATAGAATCTAATCAATATTTATATGTATAATTCAGCTATCATTTGGCTTAACAGGGCTTAGTGGGAAATGTTATCATTTATACTATTTTCCTTTTTTTTTTTTTAATGCCAAATGCCATTTATTGAAGGAAAGAGGAGGTCTTAAATACATATATACTATTTTCTACAGAGGAATTTTTTTTTTTTTTTTTTTTTTTTTTGGTTTTTCAAGACAGAGTTTCTCTGTGTAGTTTTGGTTCTTGTCCTGGACTCACTCTGTAGACCAGGCTGGCCTTGAACTCACAGAAATCCGCCTGGATCTGCCTCAGGAGTGCTGGGATTAAACTGTGTGCCACCACCGCACAGCCATAGAAAATATTTTACTGTTTAAAATAACACTGGACTTTTAAATTATAACCAGTTTTTATGTTTAAAAAAAAAAAAAAAAAAAAAAAGTCCTCAGGAGGAAAAAACACTGGAAAGCCGAACTCTGAAGTCAAGGTCTGTGGCCTGTCTGCTGTCCAAAAGCAGTTTTAGGATACCCACCCAAAGCTTCATGCTGAGATCTTGTCTCAAAAACCAAAATTATTCAAGGGCAGGAGGAAGAGGGATTGGTGGTAGAGACTGGGGAAATAAGGCTGCGAGGTAGCTCAGCAATGTAGCCTATGTTTAGCACATTGCCATCTCTGGGGTTCTGAATTCACACGAAACAGAAGGTTTACAAAGGTTTTGGGTCTCAGGGTGGAGGGAGGGAGAGGTTCCTGCCTCAGTGGGAGGCCTTGGTTTCTGAGACTATGCCTGCCAATAACAAGGTTCCTGAAGTACCATACTAAGATGGAAAATTGAACCAGCCTGCACCATCCAGGCCAGTTAGAAGTATTAGCTAACTCTGAGGTATGCCACGGTGAGGCTGGAGGGTCATGAGAGGAAAAATCATCCGGCTTGGGGCAGGAGAGATGGCTCAGTGACTGCTCTTCCAGAGGTCCTGAGTTCAATGCCCAGCAACCACATGGTGGCTCACAACCATCTAACATGAGATCTGATGTCCTCTTCTGGCCTGTAGACATACATGCGGGGATACATGCAAGCAGAACATTGTATACATAATAAATAAATAAATCTTAAAAAGAAAGAAAGAAAGAAAGAAAGAAAGAAAGAAAGAAAGAAAGAAAGAAAGAAAGAAAGAAAGAAAGAAAGAAAGAAAGAAAAGTCATTCGGTTTTAACTTACACGGTGAGACCGCATGTCAAAATAAAATTGAAGACTAAAGTTACTGCCACACTCTTGCATAGAATTCAGGAAGCTGAGTGTCCAGATCCGGTCCCAAAAGTGGTTGTAAGGGGTTGGAGATTTAGCTCAGTGGTAGAACGCTTCCCTAGCAAGCAAAAAAAGAAAAAAAAAAAAAAAGCGGTTGTAAAGGACTGTGCTGTTTAGACTCGGACTTAACAAAAAATGTGTTTGTCATTTCCAGATGCTGGAGTTCTGAAGGACAAGATCTCAGCCAGGAGCACTCAGCCTTGGAGGCGCTTGCTGTTGTCAGGACCCACAAGTGCTGTCCCAGCTGAGCGTCCCTGACTGGGGCAGGACTTCCAGGGACACGGAGACGGGCGCCCCCTGCTGTCACTTCAGGACAACACCGATAATGCGGCCTCTGAGGCAGGAGACTGCTTGGAGTCTGGATCCACTGAAGCCATGGGGCTGGGTACAGAGCTCAGTGGTGGCCATGCACAAGGTCCAGGAGTCTTTACCGAGGACCATTTTCAATAAGCCATGCATGGGATGGAGCCAGGATTCCTGGCTGGGCAGCGGTGTTCTCTCAGCGAAGGCTCTAACCGGCCCGGCCCTAAAGCAGGAGTGTTTCGACCTGCAAGAGAGGGTTTCGACCTTGACCTTCAGTGTAAACCATTTGTCTGGATCACCAGGGGAGCCTGGCTCTGCCTGGGCTCCTGAGGCTCAGCTTCTCCAGGAGTCTTCTCCCGCAGGAGCTGCTTTCTCCTCTGATCCGGTTCTGCCCACTGGGGCCCGGGCCTGTGGGGTCCTGTGAACCTGCATTGTGCTACATCCTGGGAGTGCAGGGGTGCTGGTGTGTTTGAGGGGTGGGGTGGCTCAGTTCCTCACCTCTTCTGAAGGCTGTTGTCTGCCTGGTCCTCTGCTTGGGAAGGAGCTTGGCTCAGGCTGTGATTTCAAGCAGGGAGGATGTTTCTGTTGGTTTGGGAAACACCTCTGAGGCTTGGACTTCACAATCTGAGGCAAAATGTCATTCTTCAAGATCTCTGAATACTCTTTTTTATTCCTGTATTAAGTTCTTCATCAAGTAGTGATATCCACAACTGCAAATGCGCATTTGAGAAAGAAGAACTTGGAAGGTTTCCAGGACAACCCCACACCACCTCCCTGAAAAAGTAAGAGCCTAAACAGGAAGCCATCAAAGAAAGTGTGAAAGATAACCCCCCACCCCCTCCCCCACCCCAAGTTGCTTATCAATCAAGATACCTGGGTTCAATTCCTGGCACCCTCATGGTGTCTCACAACTGTTTATGGGTTCTATGGGACCCAACATTCTCACACAGAGATATATACAGAAAAAAAAACAATGCCTGCATGCACGCCCGGGCCCGCGGGAGTGCACGCACGCGCACACACACACACACACACACACACACACACACACACACACACACACACAAGGGTATTAGCCGGGCGGTGGTGGCGCACGCCTTTAATCCCAGCACTCAGGAGGCAGAGGCAGGCAGATCTCTATGAGTTCAAAGCCAGCCTGGTCTACAGAGCAAGATCCAGGACAGGCACCAAAGCTATGCAGAGAAACCCTGTCTCAAAAAAAAAACAAGCAAACAAAAAAAGATATTAAAGTGTAGCTCTCCAATCAATTGCTTCAGGTGGGCGAGCTAAGGGAAGGACTCAGTTCTATTTAAGAGGCAGTCCACTGAGAGTTGGACCACCAGCCAGAGAGAATATAGATCACACAATCTGGATTTCTTTGGTTTGGTTTGGTTTTTCAGGGTTTCTTTTTGGTTTTGTTTTGTTTTTTTGTTTGTTTGTTTGTTTGTTTGTTTGTTTTTAGTTTTTTCAAGACAGGGTTTCTCTGTGTAGCAGCTCTAGCTGTCCTGGAAATCACTTTGTAGGCGAGGCTAGCCTCAAACTCACTGATATTTGCCTGCCTCTGCTTCTGGAGTATTGGGATTAAATCAAATCGTGTGCCACATGCCCGGCCTTGACTTTTTTTTTTGTTATCAGGGTGGGGTGTGGGGGGTTGAGACAGGGTTTCTCTATGTAGCAGCCCTGGCTGTCCTGGAACTCGCTTTGTAGACCTCAAACTCAAAGAGATCCGCATGCCTCTGCCTCCCAAGTGCTGGGATTAAAGGTGAGCATCACCGCTGCCTGGCTTGTATTTTATATTATTAATTTTTTTGATGCTTTATTGGAGTCTGGGGGGCGGGGACTGACATGGAAGAACTGGGAACTGTGATGTATGATGTCATAGTCCCAAAGAATCAATAAAATATTATGTTGAAAAAACAAAATATGGGGCTGGAGAGATGGCTCAGCGGTTAGGAGCACTGACTGCTCTTCCAGAGGTCCTGAGTTCAATTCCCAGTAACCACATGGTGGCTCACAACCATCTGTAATGAGATCTGGTGCTCTCTTCTGGCGTCCAAGCATATAGGCAGGCCGAATACTGTATACATAATAAATAAATAAATATTTAAAAAAAAAAAGAAAGAAAAGAAAAAACAAAATATGTGGGCTATTCCTGTCAGGACACACCTTTCCTCACAGGACCCAGGGAAGGAGGGAGGCAGAGACAGGTAGAACTCTGAGGTCAAGCCCTGTCTGGTCTCCAAGAATAATTTTAGGCTTCCCACCTTCAGCTTCAGGTTGACATCCCCTCTCAAAAACCCAAAATGTCATTTTGGAAGAAAAGAATATCTCAGTGGTAGAAAATGGGAGACTTTCCCCCATTTGGGGTTATCCCTCAGCAATAAAGCCTATCTATAACATGGCATCTCCAGGGGTCACAGTTCACACCCAACACCAACATTGACAAAGGATTTAGATCTCAGGATGGAAGGAGGGAGAGCATGCAGCCTCAGAAGGGACTTTGGTCACAGAATCTCCCCAGGTTAGGGCAACTCTGTCTGCCAATGACAAGGTTTCTGAAGTGCTATTTTGAGAAGGTAAATTGTACCAGCCTACACCATCCAGGCCAGTAAAAAATATCAGGTGATTACAGGGTGTGCTACTGCGAGGCTTGAGGGCTATGAGGTGAAAGTCACCTCGTTAATATCTACATTGAGAACCGAGTCAAAATAAAAGAGCACAGAAAAGCTTATGCCGGAATCATGCCTTGAGTTCAGTGAGCTCTGGGTTCAAGCTTCTGTTCCAGAAGTGATTATAAAGATCTACGCTCTTAGCTGGTGTGTGGTGCTGCACGCCTTTAATCCTAGCGCTCAGGAGGCAGAGGCAGGTAGATCTTGTGTTTTAACTCCAGGCTGGTCTACAAAGCAAATTCCAGGATAGCCAGGGCTGTTACACAGAGACACAGTGTCCTGAAGAAAGTGGGAGAAAAAAAAAAATGACTTAACAAAACTTTGCTTGGCATTTCCAGGTGCTGGAGTCATGTGGATCAAGAGCTCAACCAGGAACACTCGCCCTTGCTGGAACTTTCTGTTATCAGGGCCCGGAAGTGCTGACCCAGCTGAGTGCCTCTGACTGCAGGAAAACTGCCAGGAATGTGGAGACGTGCGCCACCTGCCGGCCCTCCAGGACATTGCTTGTGCAACAGCCTCAGGCAGGAGGCCGCCTTGGGGATACTGCCCACATGTCTGGGGTGCAGTCTACATCCAAGGAAGCCATGGAGCAGGGCGTGCTTATGGGGTGTTTGTGGGGGTCTCAGTTCCTAACCTCCTCTGAAGGCTCTTGGCTGCCTGGTGCTCTACTTGGGGAGGAGCCTGGCTCAGGCTGTGATTTCAAGCAGGGACGACGTTTCTGTTGCTTTGGGAAACACCTCTGAGGCTTGGACTTCACAATCTGAGACAAAATGTCACTCTTCAAGATCTCCGAACGCTTTTTTTGTTCCGGTCTGGTGTTCAGTCGAGCAGATGGTCCTAGCCAGAGGACTCTGGCAGGGTGTGCCCCTCCAGTGGGAAGTGCCCCCTTTGCTTCTCGGGGGATGAAGGACTTCCCTCTTGAGTGTCCAACCCTTTAAAGCAGCAGCCTGGAATCCAATACAGGCAAGCAATTAAGTTCCAGCTCAGGACTTGCCTGGGTTTACACTATTACAAGTCTTCAGCAAGCCAGGTATCAGAGCTGAGTGAGGGGCAGTGGGGGGAAGGAGCAGAGGACTCTCCTGTGTGACCCTTTCTTTTTGATTGTGGATTTACAGAGGCCCACAGCCTGATATTGGGACATGAGGACATGAGGCGCTGACAATACTACAGTCATAGCGACTTCTAGCCCACGTGGGATGTCAGGTGACATCAGTCATTTAATACTTCTAGGCAGGAAACTCAGGTCACCACCAGGGGGGTGTCAAGACCTCTGTCAGCCATATTGCCCGTACTGTGAAACACAAGGTGTGTCTCCCTGAGCTCTGCAGCCTGGACTGAGGCACAGCCCACCTTCTCCCGATGTGGGGCTCGGATTGTACAGCTTTACCACCAATCTACAAAATTCAGTGTTTCCTGTGCCTCGTTACGGTTTTAATCATTTTTAGTTTGTTGGAGATACCACGCCCGCATGTACACATGTGTAGAAAATGTACCCTGGGTTTTCCCGAAAGTACTATCAGGGCATTGGAACCCCTGGAAATGGAGTTCTGGGTTGTGGTGATGTACCACCTGGGTTCTAGGATTCCTAGGTTCTCTGCAAAAAAAAGTAAGTGCTCTAAGCCATGGGGTTATCTCCCAGTCCCCAGGTGTTCTGTCACTTGGGTTTTCTTTCTGCTTCTTATGTTGTTCTTTTCCGTGTCCTCTGTGGCCACACTGCACTTGGTCACCTGGTGATCCTCCTGCCTCAGCTCATGGAAGTGTTGATCTCGGGCATGAGTAACTGCCCCCAGCAGTTATTCTTTGAAGAGGCCATTTTCTTTCTTTCTTTCTTTCTTTCTTTCTTTCTTTCTTTCTTTCTTTCTTTCTTTCTTTCTTTCTTTCTTTCTTCCTTTCTCCCTTCCTTCCTTTCTTTCTGTCTGTCTGTCTTTCCTTCCTTTTTCCTTCTTTCTTTCCTTCTTTCTTTTTTCCCTATGGACATGGAGTTACACAGTGAGTCTATGTGTTCTATCCTATGCAATGTTAAACGTGTGTGTGTGTGTGTGTGTGTGTGTGTGTGTGTGTGTGTGTGCAGTCCATTTATTTGGGATCCATTTACTTGGGATGCAGAGGCAGGAGCATGACATCAAGTTCCTGAAGCTTGATCTATGTATCAAGTTCCAGGCCTTCCAGACTACATATTGAGACCCGGCATAAACATAATTTCTAAGGAAGTTGTTGGTCATTCTCCTTTCAACTACACTTTGGAAACCAACTTTGTGAACACTTAGTGGACCATGGTCCCTGCAACAAAGCAGTGGCCAGGAAAAAAAAAAAAAAACTAGTACCGTATTCCCAGGCATGGAAAGCTGTGGGCTGGCCTGGGAATCCAGATGTGGGGCCTAGATCCCTAGCTGGACCTTGGTTGTGGAAGAACAGCAACTTCAGGACCTACCTAGGCTATAATGCAAGATTGAAGCCAGCCTCAGCATGATAAAACTCCCAATTAAAAAAAAAAATCGAGTTGTGGGCTAGAGAGGTGGCTCAGTGGTTAAGAGCATTAGTTGCTCTACCAGAGGTCCTGAGTTCAATTCCCAGCAACCACGTGGTAGCTCAGAGCCATCTATAATAGGATCTGATGCTTGCTTCTGGTGTGCAGACCTACAGGAAGACAGAACACTTATATACATAAACACATCTTTTTTTTTTCTTTTTTGGTTTTTTGAAATAGGGTTTCTCGGCCGGGCGGTGGTGGCACACGCCTTTAATCCCGGCACTCGGGAGGCAGAGCCAGGCAGATCTCTGTGAGTTCAAGGCCAGCCTGGGCTACCAAGTGAGTTCCAGGAAAAGGCGCAAAGCTACACAGAGAAACCTTGTCTCGAAAAACCAAAAAAAAAAAAAAAAAAAAAAGAAAGAAAAAGAAAAGAAATAGGGTTTCTCTGTGTAACAGTCCTGGCTGTCCTAGAACTTGATTTGTAGACCAGGCTGGCCTCAAACTCACAAAGATCCGCCTGCCTCTGCCTCCCAAGTGCTGGGACTAAAAGCGTGTGCCACCACTGCCCAGTCAATAAATAAGTCTTTTTAAAACAATGGAGTATGAGGCAGGTTGATGGCACACACCTTTCATCCCAGCATTGAGGTGGAGGTGGAGGCAGGAGGATCTCTGAGTTCCAGGCCAGTCTGGTCTACAGAGCGAGTTCCAGGATAACCAGAGCTACACAAAGAAACCCCATCTTCAAAAACCAAAAAACAAAAACAGAAACAGGATTGGGCCTGCATGTGCCTAGTGGCTCGTGTCTTTAATCTCAGCACATAGGTGGCAGGTATATATGGGGTAGTGGCCAGCCAGGCCTATATAGTGATAGGATGTGTTGGGGAGATGGCTCTGTCATTAAAACACCTACTTTACAAGCAAAAATGTCACAAACAGGAACCCCAACATGCATTTAAACACCAGGTGACTTGCCAGCCGGCCTGCAATCCCAGTTTTTAAGTTACAGCAACTGAGAAATGACCCCAAACGAACGAAAGAGAGATTTCAGCATGGACATAAAGCCCAATGCGCTTTTTAAAAATGTGGTCTGTTTGACTTTCTTCCTACCACTTGGGAATTACAGGCAGGGGGGATCTCTGTGAGTTCCAGGCCAGCCAGACCCACATAGTGAGATCCGGTCACAATCACACAAAGCATTCCTGACTGGAAACTGTGAGGGGACCTCCCGGGGCAGTGACAGGTGTGAAATTCTGACCCAGTGGCAGGGACCCTGGGGAGAAGCAGGAGGCCTCTCTGAGTCAGTTCAGACCGGACTGAACTGGGACTTTGGAGCCAAGCGCCTCACACTTCCCTCCCTTATTTTCTGGAACCTGGGCAATCTGATGACAGAGAAAGCTGCCTGCGGCAGAGAAAGCTGCCGGCGGCCCAGGTCTCCTCCCTCTATCAGCTCCGAAATCTGCAGCGTTGAGCTCTGGCAGGAAACCCTGCCCTGTGGAGAGACCAAATGCCTAGATTCTTCCCAGAAGTGTGGAGTTAAATTAACAAGACTCCGGACCACATGGCTGATGGGGGCAGGGGCTGCCTGCCCGGCGGAGAGAATGAGGGAAAGCCCTCCTGCTGCAATTTGAGTCTGGTCTGCAAGGTGATTCCAGGTGTAACCCCAGCTCTTGGGAGGCAGAGACCAGAGGACCCAGAAAAAAAAATTAGGAGAAAATAAGTTTGAGGCCAGTCTGGATCACATAATGAGAAAGACCTCGTATCTTCAAAAAAAAAAAAAAAAAAAAAAACTGGGGCCAAGTGTGGTGGCACATGCCTTCATACCAGAATTTGGGAGGCAGAGACAGGCTGTGAGTTCAAGGCCTCTTGCTCTGTATAGCAATTCTAGGGCAGCCAGGACTACACAGAGAGGCTTTGTCTCAAAAGGAAAACAAACTACAATAACTACTCGGTGACTTCGTATCTTTGATCCTAGCACTCAACAGGCTGAGGCCGGAGGATTGCTGTGAGTCCCAGGCCAGCCCGTGCTACCAAGTCAGGCCTTGTCTGAAATAAAGTGTATGTAGCAGGCATGGTGGCCCGGGCCTGTGATCCCAGCATTCCTTGGCTAGTTTGAGGCCAGGTAGATGTATATGAGCTCTCCTCTCACAACACAAAGCAAAACCACAACAGCAAACCTCCAGGGATGGCGGCATGTGTCTTTAAGCCCAGGAGCCAGAGGCAGGCGCATCTGTGTGAGTTCTAAGCCAGCCTGGTCTTCGGAGCCAGTTCCAGGCCAACCAGTGCTACACAGTGAAACCCTGCCTAAAAAAAAAAACAAAGGGAGCCGGGCAGTGGTGGTGCACGCCTTTAATCCCAGCACTCGGGAGGCAGAGCCAGGCGGATCTCTGTGAGTTCGAGGCCAGCCTGGGCTACCAAGTGAGTTCCAGGAAAGGCGCAAAGCTACACAGAGAAACACTGTCTCGAAAAAAACAAAAAACAAAAACAAAAAAAAACAAAGGTGGGGGGATTTAGCTCAGTGGTAGAGCGCTTGCCTAGCAAGCACAAGGCCCTGGGTTCAGTCCTCGGCATGAAGAGAAAAAAATTAAAAATCTATCTGGAGAGGGATGTCCCATTAAGCATTTGGAGCACAGAAACTGCTAGTCAATATCAGACATACTTTGCAGAACAAAAATGCTCAATTACCACGCTTTCTCATACGTTACCTCTTCATTCACAACCCTCCTGTTTTGTAGGGGCACAGGAGACAGGGTCTCGCGTAGCATGAGCAAACCTGAAAATGGCTGCGTAAGCCACGACCTTGAACTTCTGTCCCCGATGCCTCCACCTCCAGAGGGCTGGGATGACAGTCATAGACACCCTATCCAGTTCCTGTCATGCTTGGGGTCACACCCAGAGCTTCACACATGCTAGGCATGCCGCCACCAACAGAGCGGGAGCCGCACCCCAACCCTGCCCTGTCCTGTTGAGGAAGGAGCTGGAAGTAATAAACCAGTGTTGTAAAGGATTTAACAATCAACTTGCTTAGGAAGTAGAATTCAACTGAGGGGCCTCATATATGACTGCGAGATACATAGCATCGTGAACTAACCAGACTTCTTAGAAACTAGAGAAAGAAAGAAGAAAAAAAAAAGTAGAACTGACAGTCTGGATTAGTCTATGGTTACCACTAATGTATCTCCCCCCACCTCCCCTTAAGACAGGGTTTCTCTGTATAGTCTTGGCTGTCCTGGAACTCACTCTGTAGACCAGGCTGGCTTCAAACTCAGAGATATTCCCCCTGCCTCTGCCTCCCTAGTGCTGGAACTAAAGGCATATGTCACAACACCCTGCTAAGATTTTTTTTTTTTTTTTTTTTTTTTTGGTTTTTCGAGACAGGGTTTCTCTGTGTAGCTTTGCGCCTTTCCTGGAACTCACTTGGTAGCCCAGGCTGGCCTCGAACTCACAGAGATCCGCCTAGCTCTGCCTCCCAAGTGCTGGGATTAAAGGCGTGCGCCACCACCGCCCGGCTAAGATGTATTTTTTTTTGCAAGATTTCGTTACCAAGACTGTGACCTATTAGGCTTTGTTCCCATATCAAAAGCAGTGTGATTCTGCCTGCCAGCCAGGCAGAAAGGCCCTGGTCCTCTTATAAGGAAGGACAACCCTGGTTAACAGCCACCTACACAACAACACCAAGAACTTTGGCCCGTTTAAAATATATATTGTTGCCTAAGAGTAATGGCACATGCCTTGAATCCTAGCACTCAGGAGGCAGAGGTAGGTGGATCTCTGAATTTGAGGCCAGCCTGGCCTATAGAGCAAGTTCCAGGACAGCCAAGGCTACACAGAGAAATCCTGTGTGAAAAAATCGAAAACCCAAAAAACAAACTGATACAGTATCTCTGCTATGCAAATTTCCCATTTGTCCAGAATGGCCGAGCTTGCAGTTTCTGTGTCTGTGGAACAGGTTCCATTGTTCAAAGGGTTACTTGGGGACCGTGACCTGGAAATGATTTACAGGTGACAGCACGTGTCTCTCTACAATTGTAGTCTAAAATCTACACAAGCGGCAGAGAACTTCTGTTCAAGATGGGTGTTTAACATCTTGTGTTGTTGAACCAGAATTGGATGCCTTCTATTATTGAAAGTTTTATTTCCATTTCCCTGAGTGTTTGGAGTCAGTTCTCAAGGTGTGTATAGGGGTGGGAGGGTGGTACATTCATCTGCTGCTTCATGGTCACCTCCCAAACGATTTTAGATCTAAGACCTTCTTCAGGCCTTTATTTTCTAATGAAAAACCCTATGCACACCTGAAATTTGATCCAGATCTAAAGCCCTTCCTTCCTTCCAAACATTACAAGGTGATCCACCATCAGCAAAGCAGTATCAAGGAGACGCAGTTTTTCATTCGAACACTAGGGGCAGACAGAATGAGGCCGTCTCTGGAAAAGTCTGGAAGAGGCCTTCACTTTTCTCTATCCGGCAGTCAGGGGCCCGCGCTTGGTGGAGCGTGGAGGTTCATGGGGGAACGCAGCTAGGGCAAGATTCATGGGTTCAAAGCCTGGTTGCCCCGATCGAGCTCTCTGTACCTATCTGCTTACACGGTTTTCACAAACACTGACCGTATAGGGGGCTGGAGAAATGGCTCAGCAATTAACCGTGATTGCCGGTCTTGCAGAAGAGCTGGGTTCGAGTCCCAGCACCCACGTACCGGCTTACCACAGTCTGTAATGCCACTTCCAGGGGATCCTGAACCCTCCTCTGGCCTCTGAGGGGTGCTCACCCACACTTACACATACACAGACCCCCAACATACACACACAATTTAAAAAAAAGAAAAAGCAAGCAAAGGTGGTGCACACCTTTAATCCCAGCATTTGGGAGCCAGAGGCAGGGAATCTTTGAGTTCGAGGCCAGCCTGGTCTACAAAGTCAGTTCTAGGACAGCCAGGGCTACACAGAGAAACCCATCTCAAAAAACCAGAAGCAAACAAACAAAAAAACAAAGATGGCCGGGCGGTGGTGGCCCACACCTTTAGTCCCAGCACTTGAGAGGCAGAGGCAGGCAATCTCAGTGAGTTCAAGGCCAACCTGGTCTACAAAGCGAGTTCCAGGACAGCCAGGACTGTTACATAGAAAAATCCTGTCTCAAAAAACAAAACAAAACAAACAAACAAACAAACAAACAAAAGATGGAGATGGAGAAATGGCTACTCAGCAGTTCAAAACAGTTGCTGTTTTTTCGAAGGACCACGGTTCAGTTCCCAGAACACATATGGCAACTCCAAACCATCTGTAACTCCAGTTTCAAGAGATCTGATGTCTTCTTCTGGACTCTGGGTCACCAGACATGCAGCCACTCCCACACACCCATAAAATAAATCTTAAAAAAATTAATCAATCAAGAAATAGGCAGGTAGGCTTTTAGTTCAGCACTTGATAGGCAGAGGCAGGGTGGGGGGTGGGAAATCTCTTGGTTTTCGGCCAGCCTAGTCTACATAGTGAGTTCCAGGACAGCCAGAGCCACATTAGTGAGACCTTGTCTCGTAAATAATAGATTTTTTTTTTAAGAAGACGAAATAAATGGTGTTCACTAAGACACATATGATTACAGAATGGGTGTTCCATACTGGATCATGGGAAGTCAAATTAATTCTGCTTCCGTGGCTGCTTGCTTCTGAACTCCTTAATTGTCCACTCCAACAGCACCCCTCTGCGTGACTCAGGCAACGTGTTACCGGAGCTGTTAAGGCCAGACCCTGGGCCCTGCAGCCACAAACAAGCGAGCCTGAATACATGCCTGAATTAGGGGAACTCAATGGGCAGAGCAGCCATTTTAGAAGGGATGAGATTCCCCACCTTCTCTAACCCATCATTGACTTGGCTCCTGCAAGGTGGCCAGACATGCTGACAGAGCTCTAAGGAATCTCCAGGAGACAGGTTCCCTCCTCTGGCTGACGCCAGCCTGCTGCCCTTCCCTTCGCCCAGCAAGAGATTCCTGGGGAAATTCCATTCCCTTGGGGACCATTGTCTCAGTGATCTGATAGTCAGAGGGAAGGGCACAGGTGTCTCTTTAGAATATCTTCCTTGGGATCAGGACTGTGAACAATGCTTTGCCCTTGATGGGGGCAACCTCCCAGTGTGAAGGAGAAGACAACCATAGTCCTGCTGCTCACAGCAATCTCAAGGAGGAATTCAGTTCTCCAAAGCTGCCACCTGCCATCTCAGCACTCTGGAAGGGGAGGCACTCCCGCTCTGCAGTCCAAGGCCAGCACGGGCCGCGTAGCAACTTCCAAGCCTGAGAGGACGACATCCAAAGACCGTGTATTAAAAATAATAATCAGGGGTTGGGGATTTAGCTCAGTGGTAGAGGGCTTGCCTAGCAAGCTCAAGGCCCTGGGTTCGGTCCTCAGCCCTGAAAGAAAAAATCATCATCATCTAGCCGCCAACGACGGGCTGAGGATGTGGCCAGTAAGAGAGTCCTCGCCCAGCAGGCTGCAAGCCATGGCTTCCTTCAGGTTTCTTCAAACTGATGTAACACAGTTTGGCTTCAGGCCATTTCTTGAATCTGTAAACTGGGAGCTGCTTCTGGCAGCCATAAATAAATTATCTTATCTTTTTCTCTCCCAGATCTGTCCATTGTAAGTGAAGTTTTCAGGCCTGCCAACTATTTAGGGGTGGGGAGAAGAATTCTCTGCCATCTGTTCCCCCCTGAAGATTTTTAATGACAAAGAGCAGTTAAGAATAGCTCATTCTTTTAAACTGCCAGAATCTCTGGGGGCAGGGGGTGCAGAACTCCACATCCTGTGTACCTAACTCTTTTTTTTTTTTAAGCTATTTTTCTTTAAAAAGGAGGTGTGTGTGTGTGTGTGTGTGTGTGTGTGTGTGTGTGTGTGTGTACACATGAGCACATTAGTTAACAATATGTGCCCACGAGATGTGAAGGTCACAGGCCAGCCTTCAGATGTTGATCCTCTGGAATAGCCAAGCAGGCTTTGAACTCCTGACAATCCTCCTGCCTCCTCCTCCGGGTGAGATTACAAATGGGAGCCACCTTGCCTGGCTGAAGACCATTCTGGTTTCCAACTTGGGCCATTCAGCAACCACTAGGTTGGAACTAAAACCAATATGGCCAGAACGGGAGACCAGACCAGGCCCCACCTTTAACGAGACAAACTATGGGAATCCTTAAGAAAGGGTCTTTGCAAACCAACAGGGTCCCTGGAGGTGTAACTCAGGGAGCAGAGTGCTTCCTTATCATGCATTTAACCTTAGGTCAAGGCCCCAGCACTCATAAAACCTCAGTGGGGGCACATACCTGCAATATCAGCATTCTGGGGGTGGAGGCAGGAAGTCCCAGGTCAAGGTCACCCTCAGCTGCTGAAGCCAATTTGAGCACTAGGAAATCCTGTCTCAAAAAACAAGCCGGGAATGACATAGCATGACCTTGATCCCAGAACTCTGGAGATCCAGAGGCAGGCTGATCCCTGTGAGCCTAGCCTGGTCTACATGGTGAATTCTAGGCCACTTAGGCCTGCGTATTGAGACCCTGTCTCAAAAAGAAAACAAAATAAATCCAGAGGGGCTGGGAACCTCACTGTGTAGTGCTAACATGCCAGGGTCCTGGACTTGGTCCCCCAAATTGCAAAGGAGGGAAGAGGGAGGGAGACAGAGGAGGGAGGGAGGAACCCTACTTGGGAGGCTCAGACAGGGGAATTGCTTTGAGTGAGCCTAGGAAAGAGATACAAGCTATCCTGAAATAGAATGAGATCTTCTCAAAATAAAAAAGTAAGAATTCTTGGAAACCAAGTCTACTTCCACTGGCTGTATTTAAGGGATTTTCATGCTCTGGTTGTTGTGGGTTGTTTTTTTTTTTGGGGGGGGGGGTAATTCGAGACAGGGTTTCTCTGTTTAACAGCCATAGCTGTCCTGGAACTCACTCTGTAGACCAAGATAGCCTCAAACTCACAGAGATCGGCCTGCCTGTGCCTCCCGAATGAATGCTGGGATTAAAGGTGCCACAAACCACCACAACCACCGTGCCGCCACTGCCCAACTATCGTGGATTTTTTAAAGATTTTTTTGTTGTTTTGTTGTTTGAGACAGGGTTTCTCTGTGTAGTTTTGGAGCCTCTCCTGGATCTCGCTCTGTAGACCAGGCTGGCCTCGAACTCACAGAGATCCGCCTGGCTCTGCCTCCCGAGTGCTGGGATTAAAGGCCTGTGCCACCACTGCCCGGCCTAAAGACTTTTAAAAACTGTCTATGTGAGTGTATGGGTACCCACGGGGGCCGTCAGATCTCCTGCAGCTGGAGTTCTGAGCCTGGCAATTGCGAGTTGTACAAAATGGGTTCCTAGAGCCAAACTCGGATTCTCCGCCAGAGCAGCAAGTGGTCTCTCTTAGTCACCTCTCCAGGCTTGTCCCTTTTTCTCATCTTTCTTTCTTTGTAATGAGACAGACTCTGCACTGTGTAGCCCTGGCTGGCCTGGAGCTCATTCTGCAGACCAGGCTGGCCTTGAACTCACAGAAACCGACTTGCCTGCTGTTGCCTCGCTGGTGCTGGGATTTAAGATGTGTGCCACTGCCTGGCCCTGTTTTTGTTTTAAGGTAATCTTATCATGTATAAGTTTCAGCTGGCCTGAAACTCACTATATGAACTCCTTGATTTTGTGGTGATCTTCCTGTCTCATGCTCCCAAGTGCTGGGGACAGGCATGAGTCACTTGTAACTAACTGTCCAGGCAAGAGAGAAGATATTATTAAAAAGAGAGACTTGTGGCCCTCCCTTGAGCCCAAAGAAATCATCAGAGTCACCCTCAGGAATCTTATGCTGGGAGAAGGGAAAGGCCGAAACCCAAAGATTTCACACAGTTCTGTCAATTTGTAAGGCCGCCTCGCTGGAGACACTGGAGCCCAGTGTCAGCCCAGTCAGTATGCCGGTAATCAGGGATCACACTTTGACCAGCTGGCTATGATTGCTTACCAATTTCATCTCTGGTCTTCCGTTTAAACCTAAGCCTCATGGCAGGACCTAGGAAGTTGGACTTGGGGGTCACTGGACCTTGTTACTGGTCCCTCTTCCCACGTGGCCACGTTGAATCTTTCTCTCCCCGTTCACTATCCCAGGCCTGTTTAATTGGCCTATTGTTAGCCAAGCTCAGATTGTTGAGCCACCAGGGCCCAGGCCTAACCACTGTGGTAAGTCAGTCTTTTTTTTTTTTTTGAGTTTTGATTTTTCGAGGCTGGGTTTCTCTGTGTAGCCTTGGCTGTCCTGCAACTCACTCTGTAGACCAAGCTGGCCTCCAACCTCTGCCTCCTGAAGGCTGGGATTAAAGGCGTTCACCCCCACCGCCCAGTTTGGTCTTCCTTTTTTATCTTGTCACCCTAGGTCCATTTTATAGTTAAGGAAATAAATGTTAAAGAACATTACTGCTGAGCAGCGGGGCTTGGTGGCACACACCTTTAATCCCAGCCCTCGGGAGGCAGAGGCAGGTGGTGGGTCTCGGAGTTTGAGGGCTGCCTGGTCTACAACGTCCTTCCCAGGACAGCCAGGGCTACACCAAGAAACCCTGTCTCAAAAAACAACAAAACAAAAAAGACCAATGACTGGTGTTGTTACCTTCATGTTCCTCCAACTAAAACTGTGTCTTTTTTTATTCTCTGGACATTTTCAGTGCTGTTTGTCACTTTGGATTTTGTTTTTATTTTAGAAATCAAGTTACTACTTGGGGTCGGCTGGCCCTGTACTCAGTAAGTAGACCAGGCTGATGACCTGTGCCTCTCAAACGCTGGAATTGAAGAAAGATACCAACACTACCAGCTTAGGTTTTTTGTTAATTTTTTTCTTTGAGTCAGGTTCTCAAGTATCCCAGGCTAGCCTCCAACTCTGAGGATGACCTTGAGCTCCTGATCTTTCTCCACCTCCCAAATATTGGGATTATAGGTGGGTATCACCGCACCCGACTTTTTTTTTTTTTTTTTCTTAAGGACCTTTCTAGAAAATGTGTTTTCATCAGATAGGCCCTAGCCAGCAGACCTTAGCAGCCTTCAATCTTTGACCAGCTCAATTTAGTCTCAGCAAAGAATCTGCTCCCATTCTAGGTATCTGATCTCTGGTATCTCCAGGAGTCACTCTGTCTCCAACCTTTGAAGTGTTAGAGAAAAGCCTGCCTGCCCATTTCCAGAATCCTGCTGGGTCAGTTTAAGCAAGAATCCGGCTGTCTTGCTGGCTCTTCCTAGTAATTTTCCACACAACACCCCCAACCACCATCCTCAGTTCATTTTCGGTTTCTCTGGATAAAGTCCCTATTTTGCAGATTTGTTCAGATAAACTCAATCCATTTCCCCTACTGAGATAAGCTTTCTTTCTTTTTCCTTTTCTTTCCTTCTTTCTTTCTTCCTTTCTTTCCTTTTTCGTGTTCTCTCTCTCTCTCTCTCTCTCTCTCTCTCTCTCTCTCTCTCTCTCTCTTTCTCTCTCTCTCTCTCTCTTTCTCTCTCTCCCTTTCTTTCTCTTTCTCTTTTTCCAGGACAGAGTTTCTCTGTGTAGCCCTGGCCGTCCTGGAACTCACTCTGTAGACCAGGCTGGCCTCAAACTCACAAAGATCTGCCTGCCTCTGCCTTCCCAAGGGCTGGGATTAAAGGCGTGCGCCACCACTGCCCGGTTTTCTTAAGGCAGAATCTCACTTTGTGTCCCAGGCAAGCCTTGAAATCATTATGTAGACCAGGCTGGCTTCTAAAGTGTGGCAATCCTCCAGCCTCCGCCTACACTCATGTTCTGATTATAAGCATGTACCAACTCAACGATCTCTTTTATTTTTGAGACGGGGTCTCATCATAATATAGTCTGACTCACAACAACAATATAGCAAAGAATGTCCTTGAATTTCAGATTCTGCAGCCCCCACCTTCCAAATACTTCCAATATTCTTCCCGCGCTTCCCCCCTCCTTTCTGTCCTCCAGCCAAGAAGGAATGCTGGCCCGACCACGTGTCCCATCAACCGTTCTACACCTCCAGCCTTTCCTCATGAAGCTTGAAGGAGTGTCGGGATCCTTTCTCAATAACAAGCCACATTGTCATAACAGAATATTATATTTAGCACAAGGCTTGATAACATAAGCCCCATTGGAAGACTGCAGTGTGGGCTGCCATATACTTGTCTGACATGTGAGAAGAGCTCCCTGGGTTCAGTCCCAAACACACACACACACACACACACAGCGGCTCTTACCCAGCCCCCTATCCCCCCTCACGCTGGCTTCCACAGGACAGGTTTTCAATAAAGGATTGGCTAGTGAATAGTTTGCTAGGTCACAAGGTATCCATCACAAAGACTCAATTCCGGGATCCGAATAGAAAAGCAGCTTTAGACAATAGAAAGAGGAATAGGTGTGGCCTGTAAAGGGTGTTACCACCCGCCGGCAGCAGCTACGCAGAAATTGGAATCTCATGGGTCAAAAACTTGTGTTTTTTTTTTTTTTAATTGTTGTTTTTATTTTTCGAGTTTTCAAGACTGGACATTAAACCCAGGGCTTCAGGCGTGCTAGGCAAGCATGCTACCATTCAGCTAGATCCAGCTTAGTTTTTATTATTTTCTTTCTTTATTAATTCATTTCTTGTTCTTGAGACAGGGACTCACTTTATTCCAGATTGGACTAGAACTGAAGTTCAGGCTGGCTTCCAGCTCAAAGCAAGCCTTCTGCCTCAGTTTCCCTGAGTGCTGGGATTATAGGTGTGGGAGGCCACACAAGGCTACGTTTTGTTAAAAACTGTTAATCAAGCAGTTATTACTGCGGGTGAATTTCTGCTTCAGTTAAAGCTAAATATAAAGTTCTCAAACGGAGAGTTGGAGGCGTCCATCCGTGCTTAGACGCTTGCTTGCATAGCCAGGGCTGGGGAAGGGAGGTGACCTGTTAATAAAACCACCATGTGGCCGAGGTATCCCATATCAGGGTCTACATTTAAAGGAAATTAAGTAACTCACACTTGTAATCCCAACACTTGGGAGGCTGAGACAGAAGCCATTGCTATGAGTTCAAGGCCACCTTGGTCTGTATAGTGAATTTCAGAACAACCTTGGCCGCATAATTAGTCTCTCAGGTCTAGGCCTCTGGAGGACCGGGACCGGACATGTGTGCTACAACACCTGGTTCAAATGCGTGCAATTTAGCCTGGGAATAATCTCATAATCAATAATTTTCTGATGCTGACCTAAGTACACCAGGGCAGGTGTGCCACTCCCAAAGGAAGCTTTTTCTCCACTTTTTCTTATAGAAAGAAGAAAATATGGATAAAACGGCAGTTTATTCTTTAATGTCTTAAAGAAGACTTATCTTCCAGCCCTGGATAAACATTTGATTGACAGGCCCAAGGGATTACAGCAATGAATTTTGTGCATAAAAGGATTTCAAACACTGTAGGGAACTTGAAGGAAGCAAGTATTCTTATTGTTATGACCAGACCAGGCAGACAAAGCCAAGGGCTGGGTGGGGAAGGGAGCGAAGACTGGGTCATTACCATGACAGCCAGGTCTGAGGACTTGCAAATGACAGTCCTCCAGTGCAGCCAGGAGAATTTCCGAAGCGGTAAAATGGCTGTCCTCTACGGGTCCTTCTTTTGCAAGCTGCCCCCTCTCGTCTCTTAGTTCTGTAAAGTTTTCCAGTACCTTCTTTCATAATCGCTTTGAGGAAAAAAAGAAGCAGGTGGTGGTGGGGGAGCCGGTGAGATGGCTCACGGAATAACATCACCTGCTCGTGCGCCTGGCCATCTGGTTCCATCCCCAGGGCCGCAAGAGAGAAGGGGAGATTCCTTTAGGCAAGCTATCTTTTCACCTCCACAGGAGCACCCTGGCATGTACACATACAGCCCAACCCAAACAAATAAAATAAAACGAAAAGCCCAGCACTCGGGAGGTAGATATCTGGGAACTGGAGGCTGGCCGGGTATTCATAATGAGTCCCAGGCTAGCCAGGTGTGTTCAGAGGGATCTTGTTGGAAAAAATAAATAAGCCAGGCAGGCATGGCTACAGACACCTTTAATCTCAGCACCTGGGAGGCAGAGGCCTGCAGATCTCTGAGTTTGAATCCAGCCTGGCCTACATAGACAGACTGTGTCTCAAGATAAATAAATAACCCACTCTCCCCCCCTAAGCCACAAAGGAATAAAAACATAAACGGAATCATTTTATACGATGTAGTGGATGACAAAGAAGGAGCAGCAGTATGTTAGGAGCGAGCAGGGGCAGCTGGTAGTCTCGAGGCCAGGGAAGGGGGTCATTAGTTCAGCCCAGCGGCAACAGAGAGAGAGGTCATTGCATGAGTCCGAAGGCATCAACTCAGCTCCGTGACAATGATCATTCTGCAAGCCTCAGCGCCACGCTGGCTCCAGATAAGGAAAGAGGTCTGACTATTCTGCAGATTGGCATTCCCTTTGACTGGGGAGAATGCATCTTGGGACTGGAGGGTGGGGGGACGACAGGACTGGGGAACAGACTCAGTGCCTGGCCTGGTGCCTTACTTCCTAGCTGCATTATGAGCCAACTCGTTCTCTTCGTTGGGGGTCGCTGATGCTCAGCCCCACATGAAATCTGTAGGAAAGAGCACTGTGATAAGGACATGCAGACAAAACCAATATTTTTGCTAATTTTCATATATCCCAGGTTGTTCTGAAATTCAGTGTAGGGCCAACTTCCTGGTCCTGATTTTCTGATTTTCTGGTCCATCCCCTAAGTGCTGAGATGGCAAAGGTCACCACACCCTGCATATACAGTGCTGGGGAGGGTTCAGCATGTGCTAGAGAAATACTTTTCATTCTAAGCCACATCCTTAGCCTCAAGGCGCTGCTAGTTGGATGCAACTTTCTTAGCCAAATCCCGGACTTGCTGCGAACTCAGTTCCTCTAAGGACCCTTTGTAACAAATGTCTGCTTCGTGGTCTGCATAGGAAGGCCTTAGTCAGCTCCTTAGAAGGCAGCTGGCGATGATGAAAGCCGTGAGCGTGAGCAGCCCTCCACCTCGACCCCTCCTCCCTTTCTGAGTTTCCTGCTAGGCCTCGGGGACAAAGGTAAACTCAAAATAGGCCTTATCATCGAGGCCTGCAGAAAAGTTCCTCCACTTTTACCCTAGTGACTTTCTCAGAGCCTGTGTGCTGTTTTAATCAGGTAAAGGTGCTTGCTGCCAAGCCTGAAGACCCAGTTCAGTCCCTGGGCCCTGTCGGTGGGAGAGAGAGGGTCCACTGCTACAAGTTATCTTCTGACACCCATGTGCTCCCCCCGACACCTCCTGATACAACACACACACACACACACACACACACACACACACACACACACACACACACACACCAAAAACAAGTAAAATGTAATTCCGTTCTTCAAGACAGGGTTTCCTCTGTGTAGCCCTGGCTGACCCGGAACTTCACTCTGGCCTAGACCATGCTGGCCTGGAACTCTCTGCCTCCAGAATGCTGAGATTAGAGTCATGTGCCACCACCACCCAGATCATAAATGTGATTTTATTTTTTTTTTAATTTTTTTTTCATAAATGTCATTTTAAAAAACTCATTGTAGGGTAGCTTGGTGATGCAAGCCTTTATTTTGGGAGGGAGAGGGAGTTGGATCTCTATGATTTGGAGGCCAGCCTTGTCTACATCGAGAATCTAGGCTAGCTAGGGCTACATAGTAAGATCCTGTCACACACACACACACACACACACACACACACACACACACACACACACTAAAATAAATTCTCACATACAAAATAAAATTGAAATTCTGAGGATGGCCTGGCGAAAAGACATACAGAGAAACCCTGTCTCGAAACACAAAAAAAGAAAGAAAGAAAGAGGGAAAGAAGGAAAGACAGGAAGGAAGGAAGGAAGGAAGGAAGGAAGGAAGGAAGGAAGGAAGGAAGGAAGGAAGGAAGGAAGGAAGGAATTCTGAGGATGAAGGTAAGTTGGTGGAGTACTTTGCCTGGTTAGATTCAGCACAGACAAGGCATAATGACCAAGGCCAGACTGGCAAAGTGGAGACAGGAGGATGATTCAAGGTTATCCTCAGCTATGTAGAGAATGGAAGGCTAGCCTAGCCTAGAAAGACCCAGTCTCAAAATAAATAAAGGAAGAAAAAAATAAAAAGGAATCCACTATTCTAGACTATAAAACCTGCATTCTTGTTGCTATTATTCATTGAGACAGGGTCTCTCCACGTAGTCCTGACCCTGAACTCAAGAGATCTACCTGCCTCTGCCTCCCAGGTGCTGGGATTAAAGGTGTGTGCCACTATAAGGGACCAGGAGCCAAATCCATATCTTTTTATCTGCTTCCCCAAACTTAAGACCTTGCTAAGTGCTGACTGGGATTACTCGTCAACAAACAATACATCTAAAATGCATTAAAATATGCCTGGAATTCAAGCTGGGCTGTGGTGGCACACACCTTTAATCCCAGGACTCAGGAGGCAGGTGGATCGCTGAGTTCGAGGCCAGCCTGGTCTACACAGCGAATTCCAAGACAGGCTCCAAAAAGCTGCACAGAGAAACCCTGTTTCGAAAAACAAAAAACAAACAAACAAACAAACAAAAAAAACCCCAAATGCCTGGAATTAATGACTGAATTGGGCATGATGATATGTGTCTCTTATCCTAGCATTTGGGAGATTGCAACAGAAACAAAGGAGTCCAAAGTCATCCATGGATCTTTAGTGAGTTTAGGGCCAGCTTGGCATGCCTGAGACCCTGTCTCAAGAAACCATAAAACCCAAGCCTGCAGCATGGTTCAGTAGCTTTGCCCCTGTATGCCTGGAGATCCGATTTCAATCCATGGAACTATGAAAAGGTAGGAGAAAACCAACTCCATCTGGTTATTTTTGACCTCCCTCCACCCCATATCCAGTTTGGTAAAGGAGGCCGGCACATACACACACGAAGAGAGAGTAATACGGAGAAAGGACTGCAAAACTCAGTAAGAAAATCAAAACAAAACAAAAACTGAGACTCCTAGGTAGTGATAACTTCTTTACTCATTGTATTAATATTTTTAAGAGCAATAAGCACTCTTTTTTAAAAATATAATTTATTTATTTATTTTTTCATTTGCATTGGTGTTTTGCCTGCATATATGTTTGTGTGAGGGTGTCATGTCAGATCTTGGAGTTACAGACAGTTGTGAGCTGCCACGTGGGTTCCGGGACTTGAACCCGGTTTCGCTGGAAGAACAGTCAGAGCTCTTAACCACTGAGCCATCTCTCCAGCCCAGCACGATTTAAAAAAAATATATATATATATAATTTATTTTTATTTTATTTGCATTGGTGTTTTGCAGCATGTATGACTGTGTGAGGATATTAGATCTTGAGTTACAGACAGTTGTGAGCTGCCACGTGGGTGCTGGGACTTGAACCCAGGTCCTCTGGAAGAGCAGTCAGCGCTCTTAACCACTGAGCCGTCTCTCCAGTCCCTGTATTAATATTTTTTAAGACTGAAGCTCACTATGTAGCACGGGCTACTCCGGAATTCACTACCGTAGCCGCGGCTGACCTTGAACTAAATGATTCCCGGCTCCCAGCCTCTCCCTTACCAAGTTCTAGAATTAACTTGGGCCCTAGCTGTTTTAAAACAAACAAACAAACAAATAAATCCATTTCCTCTTCTAGGAAGGGGAAAAAAAAAAAAAAACCAGTGAAGGTCATTCTGCCCCAAGGAAGCTCCTCGGAGGAAGCAGGGTGGGTTGGGTAAGGATGGCCCCAGGTGGGGGAGGGGTACCAGAGCCTCCCTAGCCAGGGGGCCAATGAGCCCTCAGACTATATAAGAACCCAGAGCCCAGTCCCTTCTCAGAGGCTTCTGCGGCTTCCTTGAGGATCCTCTGCTGCTCCGCTTCTCCTCCGATCCACCTTCCGACGTTCTCTGTAGGAAAGGTAATTCATCTAGCCGTGTGTTTTCTGGGTTTTCTTCCCTTTTTCAGTTCTGTGGTCAGAACCCGGGACCCTCTCCTTGGCTTTGGCCGTTTATCTTTATTGATGTCCTTCATTTTTGGGAGCGGCTACCTGAGCCAGACTGAGTGTCTCAGATCTGCCTGCTGCCTCCAAACCAGAGACCACCAAGGTCTGGTATTTTTCAAGAACGTTTTTCAGAGCTAGAACTTTGGGTCAAAATGTTGGATTCGGCCTCTTGAGCCCCACACTCAGTTCAGCTGGCTTTAATTCCAGGAGGTGGAGGCCGGCAGGTCAATATGGCGTCTCAGCAAAGATGTAAAGTAGTGTGATTTTTTTTTTTTTTTTTTCTTGTATGTTTCAGACCAAGGGGTTGGAGTCATTGAAGAGAAAGTCAAGAGGGCCCTAGGCAGTTCTCTGCAGTGCGGCTCATTTGGAGAAGCTGAACTAGTCAATGGGAGGCATTAGTTTTGGTAAAACTTCGGTCAAGTTTGGAGCCGGATCCTAACTAAAGCCTCTTTCCCGATTTCTTATATCATTCAGGTGTTCCGCGCCGGTCCAAGTGGTGGATCCAGTTTCTTCAGTTCCTGCCGGGTAAACCATCTCAGCCTGTGATACTCAAACTATGGGGGCACTTTGTGTTCTCAGGACTAAAGTGCCGCCAAGTTTGAGCGTTACGGGTTGAGGAAGCGGCGATTACCTTCGACCAGCCAAGTCCGGGCCATTTTGGTGGCTCGTCTGGCAGCGCTCTGGTGTGGGACACCATCCCGTGGGGTACCACGTGTCTGGGTCAACTGCGGCGGCGTCCCGGGAGCTGGGATTCCTGGCATGGGCGGGGGTGGGGAAGGCTGGGGACTTCAGACATCCCTTGCACAGCAGCCGGTACCTACAGCGGCCGTGTAGGGAAGATAAACCTGCGGAGACGGCGTGCGCCCAGGCTCGGGCCCGCCCGCCGCCCGCCCGCACAGTGGCCATCAAAGTGGAGGCCCTCTCTGACCTAGAACTGAGAAAGTGCTTCCACTTTGTGCGCCGTTGTGTGGGGAAAGCATCGGCCTTAACAGGTGACGGCCGGCCACTGGAAGAAGCAGTTTTGGCATAGGCACTCGGTTCGGGCTTGGAGTGGAATGGATGCTGCCCTCACTTTAACGGGCAGGGCCAGTTCGGGTGTGTGGAAATACGGTTTTCATGTTTGGGACTAGTGGTGAGCGCTAAGCAATAAACTGTCCAATATTTAAATAAAAGTTCAAGGTTAACCTTGGCCATTAAGGGGGCACAAGAGACAATTGGGGTGGAAGGAACATTTGAATTCGGGTGTTAATTCATCTAATGTAAATTCATCTAATGCATATGTCCTTGAGTACAAAAAATAATCGTATTTGCAGGACCAGTAGGTATACTAATCTTGGACCCTCAACCTGTGATACTCAAACTGGTGGCTCTTTTGTTTTTTCTTGGAAGAAAAGTGCCGCCAGGTTTTGAGTGTTACCGATTGAGAAAACGCAACAGTTCACAGCTGCAAAAATTTCTGGAGGCTGGGTGGTTTTACCTCTGACCTCTTCCGGGCATGCGCTATGTTGGGTGGGGTCACAGGGGCACCATGTGTTGCTGAGTCAGGACACCTGGCGCAGGAGGGGAACGGGTCACCTGGGATCTGGTGAACACAGCGGCCATCAAAGTGGAAGCCCTCTCCGAGGCTTGTCCGGAAAGTGCATCCATTTTGTTTGCCTCTGTGTACAAGGCATCTGAAAAACACAATATCCACCAACGGCAACCACGAGATTCCTTAATCTGTGGGGGGCTGGGGGTGGAGGTTGAATTCTTTTCCACTGGACACATAGCTGATGCCATGAGGTCTCGAGGCCCGGGAACTTGTAATCCAGGTAAACAGGGTGGATCTCCGGTGGGGGGCGGGGAGATTTCTGAAATCTAGTGGCTGCCATATTAAACTTCAAATTTTTTTGCCAGGTCTTCCACAAGGGTCTCACTAACCGTTTTTTCTACAGGTTATTTGCCAGAAGTTCTCTTGTAGATCTCAACCTGCAATACTCAAACTATGGGGACACTTTCTGTTCTTTGGAAGAAGTGCCGCCAAGATTTGAGTGTTGCCGATTGGGAAGACGCACCTGGGGAAAGTGGTCCGGCGACAGGGAGGGCCTCGGCTCTTCATGGAGCCTTCCGGGGGAAATATGGTTGTGAAGTGGATAGGGAAGCTGCTGAGCCTTCCAAGGCCAAATTATCTCATCTACTTGCCCTGGGGCAATAACTAAAACCTGCAAGCCTTGAAGCAGGAAGCCAGCTGCTTGCCCAGGAGGCAGCCATTTGTCTAATGGCAGAAGTTACCCTTACTGGGGATGGGGAAAGGTGCCTCAACCACCAAGTTACCTCTGACTTATTAGTGTTTTATGATCCTGTTTTCAGAGGCTACCTGCCTTTGATACTCCTGGGATTCAAGTTGGGCACCACCACACAGGGCTACAATATTTAACTACATTGCATGTATGTCCAGACAGGGATTTGAATTTGGCTCCTAACACTCTTCCACAGTCACAAGACAGTCTTTGGACTCTTAGAATTGCAGGTTTTGGAGTGTCCCAGATAGCCATACTCAAAATGGAGGCCCTCTCCAAGCCTTTGAAGTGGAAAGTGCTTCTATTTTGTGTGTTGCTGTGTGGAGAAGACATCTGGAACTTCTGTCGACCAGGAATTACTCACCTGGTGAACTCAAATGTGCAGCACTATTCTGGATTGAATGAGTGGAAAGTGCTAGACATTTGAGTTTCCCCTGTGAGTACCATTCACAGGCCCGTCTGTCCCTTAAGGTTTACATTCTATTTAGTGTTGCTGTGAAGACATCTGGAACTTGTGTCGACCAGGAATTGCTCATCTGATGAACTCAAATGTGTGTAGCACTATTCTGGATTGAGTGGAAAGTGCTACGACATTTGAGTTTCCCCTGTGAGCATCATTCACCAGCTCCTGTCATTTAAGGTTTGCATTGTTTTGTGTGCTGCTGTGTGAAGACATCTGGAACTTGTGTCGACTAGGAATTACTCACCTGGTGACCTCAAATGTGCAGCACTATTCTGGATTAAGTGGAAAGTGCTAGACATTTGAGTTTCCCCTGTGAGCGCCATTCTCCAGCCCCTGTCCCTTAATGTTTACGTTTACGTTCTATTTAGTGTTGCTGTGTGGAGAAGACATCTGGAACTTGTGTCCAGGAATTACTCACCTGGTGAACTCAAATGTGTAGCACTATTCTGTCTGGATTGAGTGGAAAGTGCTAGGCATTTGAGTTTCCCCTGTGAGCGCCATTCACAGGCCCCTGTCTGTCCCTGAAGGTTTACATTCTGTTTTGTGTGTTGCTGTGTGAAGACGTCTGGAACTTCTGTTGACCAGGAATTGCTCATCTGGCGGAACTCAAATGTGCAGCACTATTCTGGATTGAGTGGAAAGTGCTACGACATTTGAGTTCCCCCTGTGAGCGCCACTCCCCGGCTCCTGCCTGTCCCTTAAGGTTTGAACTTTGTTCTGTGTTCACTTACTATCAATACATTAGATGTCTGTTTCAGCTTTAAAAAGACTTTATTTTTAACTTGATGTGTCTGCAGCACGAGCATGAACCCAGATGAAGGCATCATCCCCTGGATGTGGGTGATTTAATTCTCATGCTGGCCATTTTTGGGTTGCCACATTAATTAACTCGGTAAAGATCAATAAAGTCTGGTTCTCTTGGCACTTGGCTTTTGGTATTTTATTTGGTGTGTGGCAGGGTTGGGTATGACAGGTTTGCTTCCATGCGATTTCCTGGTACTCAAGCCATAATGCCTGTTTGCTGGGTCATCTCAAGGGCCCAGTTTGATTTTTTTTTTACAGCTTCTGATATGTAGCTAACTGTACGGGCCTCAAATTTCCATGTAGGTCTGAGTCACTACCCTTCCAGGCTGGCCATTTCAACATGTGGATTAAATCAGTGCCAGGGAGACTTCTGGTCCACCTTCCATTTGGCATGCCCCCACCCCCACGTTAACCGGCTGCCCTCTTCCTCAGACTGAGGCTAGTTTTCTAGCCCAGGCATCTCACCTGAAGGGCCGGTTCTCCTGTTAGGGTCTGTAAGTCCTCACCAAATTAATGGTTTCAGGTACTGTGAAAAAATCTGCAGAGATGCATCGTGGTATTTAGGGGCAGGGTGGGAGGTATCTAGGGGAAAGGTGAGCCAAGGCCCTTAAACTACCGCGAAGGTAGAGTCCAAGCCACCTGGGAGATGCTGTTGCAACAGGCTGTAAGGTCCAGGTGGTTGAGCAATCTTGGAACTTAGGCCGACCAGGTGGTTTAGCTGCCTTAGAAATGTTATCAGGCCAAGTCTTACGGGAGCCTAAGTTCACCTGGCTGGCCTGAGTGCCCCCTGGCTGCTAGCATTGTAAGTTTTTTAATTTAAGCCTGCTCCTTTACAGGTTTCAATCTTTACCATATTAACACCAGACCTGGGGTTACCATAGTTATAAGCGGTCCTGTAGGTACTGGAGTTACAACCCAGGTTCTCTGAGCCTCTACCATAGTGATTTGTTTTATAGTGATATAGTTCCCTGGTCTTGAGTGGCCGCCCTTTGCCTCCTAAGGGCATAAACCACCATGCACAGCACTTTCCAAACCCAGGTGTCATTTTTTTAACCATGGGCCCGTCACATTCAAGCTCTACAGTGCCTGAGGACAGAGTATAGGTATGGTACATGCTAGGCAGCCAGTATGGAACTGATCCATATGCCCAGCACACTGCATGTTCTGAGGCCTCATTGTGCATAGTGGATATAACCAGTTCTAGAGTATCCTAGACCTGGCGCCTCTGGAACCTTGGATTTGCAGGCCAGCCCACTTTGGACCCTTAGCTTCTGGGGACAAGTGTATAGTTTCCCAGGTTGTAAGTACATTGTTGAGTCATGAAGTAGGAAATGAGAAAATTTTCCATGGTATCAGCTGATATCCAGACAGGGAAGTATGGGCCACCCCTCCATCTGTAAGGATTCTGGAGTCATTGCTATTTCTTAAATTGCTTCTGGACAATTCACTTGCACTGTGCACAAATAATTCTGGGTCTGGCAGCAGAGGCAAGCAGAACTGAGTTTGAAGCCAGCCTGGTCTACAGGGAAGATCCAGGACAACCAAGGCTACACAGAGAAGCCTCTCAACACACACACCAGGCCAAACCCTCTCTGGGCATATTTTAATCTGTTGTAGTTCCATACTTTGGCCAGCAGGTGGGAGTCTTAGCCCAGTGGGGGAAATGTCCGGGACTCCCAGATTTTTTTAAAAATTTCCCCACGTATTCTCTATTACCGCTTATCAAACCTGCTAACCAGCCAGTCCACATCCTAAATGATGTGCATGGCGTTGGCATCCAAATCCAAAGAGCTTCGTCAGAGGTTGAGTGTTTATGATTTAAGCAGAAGGAACATTTTTGTCAACCTGCACTTTCTGGGCCTCCTTGCCCCAAGACAGTCTCATGGAGCCCCCTCTGGTTTCTGAGCACGACCTTGAATTTCCAATCCTCGACTCCACCTCACCATGTAGCAGAAGCTGTCCTTAAAAAGTTCTGCCTCTCAAGTGCTGGGTCACAGCTGTCTGAGGGATTCAAGGTTGGGATCGCTTCCATTGGGATCGCTTCCATTATGCTGCAGGAGGGCTCAGCACCCAATATCCAAGTACGGTTTTGTGACTCGAAGTGCTGCCAGCCTCTTGTGGGTCATTTTGTTCAGGTCTATTCCAAACAGCCTGGGGACAAAGCATGGGACTATCGTCACTACGGTGACTAAAAAGACAGCATCCTGGTAGCCTGCGTTTTTGGCTGATGGAAAGAGTAATTTTCCCTACTCCTTTCCAAACACCCTTTGGGCCTGGATCGAGTGCTTCCTGCTCTTGCACGGGGTCAGAGTTCAGTTCCACATACGACCATAACTCTAGCTCCAAGGGATCTGACATCCTTTTCTGGTCAGTATCACCAGAATGCACGTATATGCACGTACGTACGTACATACCCACACATCATTAACCATCAAAATATCATTTATCTGGTTGGTTTTTCAACAGGGTTTCACTATGTGGCCTTGGCTGTCCTGAAATTCACTCTGTAGACCAGGCTGGCCTGGAATTAAGAGCTACAACTGCCTCTGCCTCCTGAGTGTTGAGATTAAAGGTGTGCTCCACTAACAATGCAAATCTCCCCCACACACACCCTCCTTTGGTTTTTTCAAGACAGGGTTTCTTTGTGTAGCTTTGGCACCTGTCCTGGATCTCTCTCTGTAGACCAGGCTGGCCTCAAACTCACAGAGATCCTCCTGCCTCTGCCTCTCCAGTGCTGGGATTAAAAGCTTGCATCAACCCCCACCCCCCACCCCCAGCAGCAATCCAAATCTTCGGGTATGGGCAACTGAGATGACTCAGGATAAAGTCTCTTGCTGCCATGTTTGGTACCCAGAGAGCACTGATGTCAAGTTGGCCTCAGACTTGTACAAGTGCCGTGGAATTCAGAGATATAAGTGCAAAAAAATTAAATCCTAGTTGCAGTGTTGGGACTTACAGCTCTCTGCAGGCTAGGCTAGGCTAGGCAGGCAGGCAGGCGTCACCTTCCTAGCTCACATTTTGAGATAGGGTCTCACGAAGTTGCTCAGGCTGGCCTTGAACATGGGATCCTCTTGCCTCAGCCTCCTGTGAAGCCAGGATTTTTTACTTGTTTTTGTTTTTACTTAATATTGTTTGTCAGGGTGTGCTTGTGGAAGCCAGAGATCAGCCTGTGGATGTTTTCCTTCCTACCCCACCAGGGTCCTGAGGGGTGAATTCTGGTCACTAAGCTTGGCAGTAAATGCCGAGCCAGCCCACCAGCCCTTTATTTCTGTTTTATGCATGAGTATTTTGCATACATGCATGACTGAACCTCGTATTGCAGTGCCAATGGAGGTCAGAAGAGGTTATTGGATCCCTTGGAACTGGAGTTGGGTCCCCTGGAACTGGTTGTGAGCCACAAAGT
Source organism: Peromyscus maniculatus bairdii (assembly GCF_049852395.1). Taxonomy (NCBI): domain Eukaryota; kingdom Metazoa; phylum Chordata; class Mammalia; order Rodentia; family Cricetidae; genus Peromyscus; species Peromyscus maniculatus. Next base: position 4,447,254 of record NC_134852.1, read on the forward strand.
AAGTTCTGGGAACTGGGTCTTCTGCAGGAGCAACAAGTACTCTTAACCACAGAGCCATCTCTCCGGCCTCCTTACTCCCAATTTTTTGTTTGCTTGTTGGAGACTGAGTCTCTCTGCAGCCTTGGCTAGCCTGGAATTCTGAAGAGATCTACCTGCCTCTGCCTTCCAAGTGCTGGGATCAAATATGTTCCCAACCACGATGGGCTCCTTACTCCCAGTTTTAAATGTCTTTAGTCACTAATAAGAAACATGGGACAATCCAACATGTACTGTCATTTATAGAAGCAGAAACCATGGTATGGAAAGCATGTCATGTGGGTAATAGAACTTCCAGGTTCCGGCTGAGGCTGGCTTTATTCCTATTTAAAAGAATAGCAGACAAAGGTGTACTGCATGTGTTTGCAATGGCAGCATTCAGGAGGCTGAGGCAGGAGGATGGAGAGTTTGAGGACTACCTGGTGTGTCCAATTCCCAGCTAGCGTGCTTCGTAAGTGCTGGTCTCAGGCATTACACCCAGTACCAGGAGTGAAATAGCCTCACCTTTTATCTACCCCGTCTATTTTATTATTTACATATGTGTATGTCTGTGTGGGGATGCCCAGGATGGCTAGAAAAGGGCGTTGGATTCCTGGGAGCTGGAATTACAGGTGGATGTGGCCACCTGACGTGGGTGCTGGGAATGGAATTCAGGTCCTCTGTAAGAGCAGCAAGTGCTTTCTCTCTCCAGCATTATTTATCCAGTTTTCAATGCATTTCAGTTATTTAGTATTCCTCCTCCCAAACCTGAGCCCAGCGTTCCCGAATCCCCGATTCTCCCCAAGCAATCCGGATCCACCGCTCACCACAGGACTCGAAGTTTGCAGCCTGGATGTCTCAGCCTCTTGCACAGCAGCCGGACCCCTGTGTCCCCCAGGGCATTGTTGGTCAAATAAAGCTCATTTAGGGTCTGGTTGGCTCCTAGGATGGAAGAAAGGTCCTCACACGCTTTCGACGTGAGGCCACAGCTGTCCAGCCTACGGAAGACAAGCTGAAAGTGGATGAAGTGGGCTTTTCAGGGAAGTGGGCGGCAATTTTATAGGTGACCAGGTTTTATTTTTGTTTTTTTGTCTTTTGAGACAGTTTCTCTGGGAAACAGTCCTGGCTGTCATGGAACTCATTCTGTAGACCAGGTTGGTCTCGAACTCAGAGATCCACCTCTCTTTGCCTCCTGAGTGCTGGATTAAACGCGTGCACCACCACTGCCTGTCTGGTGACCCAGTTTAAAGGAAACACCGATGAGCCCATCCAGTGGTTGCTGGACACACTCCTTAGTGAGTGGTGTAGCCTTTAGCAAATAGTCTCCTTACCATGCTCATGCTGGTAACCCTAACTAGCTTAACTTGGTGGGCAGAGGCAGTCAGATCTCTGAGTTCAGGGCTACACAGAATAACCATATGGGGTGAGGGGAGGACTTGGGGACAGAAAAATAAATAGCAAGTTATAGTAAGGTGAGTTATTATAGATGGGATCCCCGTCAGGGTTTGGAGTCAAGGATCAATGATTTCCTTTTGCAGTTAATTGGCTCCTCAGTTTTAGCCTGGAGCCAAGTTTGGCCTCAAAGAGTAGAGATAGGGGGGGCTCCAGCCCTCCACGGTTCTCTGTCTCCAGAGAGGCACCTTCTTTAAACGATGAGTCTAATGCCTGCAGGATGTTAAGGATGTGGATTTGAAAGGCTAGATGTAGGGGCTCACACTTGTAATCCCAGCAGAGAGAGGCAGATCTCTGAGTTTCAGGCCAGCCTGGTGGACAGAGTTCCAGGACAGCCAGGGCTACAGAGACCTTATTTCAGGAGGAAAAAAAAAAAAGTAATGGGACAGAGCATAACTGCAGGGATTCCACCGTGAAGCAGAGTTAGCTTGAGAGCGGAGCCAGAATAGTACCACCGAAACCCCAAATCCCCAAAGCAGGAACTGGAGAGACGGCTCGGTGGTTAAGAACCGCTCTTCTAGAGGACCCAAGTTTCCGGCACCAGGCTGGTTGGTTCACAACAACCTGTAGCTGATACCCTGAGGGCTTCTGGTGGCATCTTCTGGCCTCTGTGGACACCAGCAGGTCCAAGTGCACATCCACATAGATGAAAAGATGCCCAAATCAAGCTGTGCCTGAAGCCTTTCAGTTACGCAAATTAATAAATGCCTCATTTTTTCTAGAAGTTTCTAAACACCACCAAAGTTCGTCACCTGTTTTTATTTATTTATTTATTTATTTATTTATTTATTTATTTATTTATTTATTTATTTATTATGTTTACCGTGTTCTGCCTGCATGTATATCTGCACACCAGAAGAGAGCACCAGATCTCATTACATGCAGATAGATGGTGAGCCACCATGTGGTTGCTGGGAATTGAACTCAGGACCTTGGGAAGAGCAGCCAGTTCTCTTAACCTCTGAGCCATCTCTGCAGAGTTCTGCCTGCCTCAGTCTCCAGAGTGCTGAGATTAAAGGCGTGCACCACCACTGCCCAGCAAATATACTGTCTCCTATCCAAGTACTAACTAGGCCCGACACTGCTTAGCTCCTGAGATCAGATGAGATCAGTCGCATGCAGGATAGTATGGCCTTGAGTTTTATTTATATTTCAGGTATGTGGATGCTGTTCCCGACGGATGTGTTTGCACCATTTGCATGTAGTTCCCATAGCTGCCAGAAGAGGGCATCAGATCCCCTGGAACTGGAGTGGTGGATGGTTGTAAACTGCCGTGTGTGTGTGTGTGTGTGTGTGTGTGTGTGTGTGTGTGTGTGTGTGTGTGTGTGTGTGTGTGTGTGTGTGTGCTAGGAGTGAACCTGGGTCTTAACCATGATCTTAACCACTGAGCCATCTCTCCAGCTCCTCTTAAAATTTTAAATTCTTGTTCTGCATATATACGTGTGCATAGGAACCATGGCCCAGGTCAGAGGACAGCCTTACGGACTTGATTCTTTCCACCTGAACTCTGGTTCTGGAGATCTAAGTTGCTAATGGGCGGACTCCAAATTCGAGGCCAGTCTGGGCTATATTGTAAGACCCTGTTTCAAAGCAGGAGGCTGGGGATACGCCAACACTTGTCCAGCATTTGTGAAGCCTGAGTTCAGTCCCCTAGTTCTGTGGACAGAGACAAGCTGGCTGTCCGTGTATAACAATTCAAAGGGAAGAACCTATGAGAGCAGTGCCTGATGGGAAACAGAAGCAATCTGGGTCCCTTAAGCACAGTGGTTGGGTCTACGCCTGGCACACTTTAAAAAGAAAAAGAAAGCCGGGCGGTGGTGGCACACGCCTTTAATCCCAGCACTCGGGAGGCAGAGCCAGGCGGATCTCTGTGAGTTCGAGGCCAGTCTGGGCTACCAAGTGAGTTCCAGGAAAGGCGCAAAGCTACGCAGAGAAACCCTGTCTCGAAAAACCAAAAAAAAAAAAAAAAAAAAAAAAAAAAAGAAAAAGAAAAGAAAAAGAAAAAAAGCCAGGTGTGGTAGCAGGGAGATCTCTGAGTGTGAGTACAGCCTGATCAACATAGTGAGTTCCATAACGAGTAGGGCTACATAGTAAGTCCGTCTCGAATAACAAATAAAATAATTTAAACCTTTATTTATTCACTTCTGATTCGCCTGCCTCCACCCCACCCCACCCCCCCAAACGCTGTCATCACTGGGTAGAAGCCATCAGGCCCAACTTTTTCAGCGCTGGGGATGGTACCCACAGCTAGCTTCCGTCTGCTAGGCAGGGAATTTCTGAAAGGACTCCCCTCCCCAGCCCACACGCTGTCTTTTCATCTGTGTTTGCCTTTTCCAAAGGGTTTCGGGAAGCAGCACATGAACACAAAAGGAAAAGCTGTCCCCTCCATTAGCATCCCCGCTCTACTCCTGTCCCCTCTCCTCCCAAGGAAAGCACTCACCACAGCTTCTGGAGTCTGCAGGACGGGTGCCGCAGTCCTTCCCCCAGCAGCCACAGGCCCCTGTCTCCCAAGTCATTGAAGCTCAGGTCCAGCTCTCGGAGGCAAGAGTTGACCTGGAGCACTCGGGCAAGCCCTGAGCATGCGTCTGCGCCCAGCCGGCAAATGCCCAACCTAGAAGGGAGGAATGGCCAAACCGAGTTTGCCCTATGCCTTTAGGTAATGTCACCGGGGCTGGGCTTAAGCGGCAAATTTGTATGCTGGGTGCAGGGGAGTGGCTTTGCCCACCTTTGAGAGAGAAAGGGGAGACGGCAGAGAGGAAGACAGGACCAGAAGCAAGGGCCTAGGCAGATCAAAATTGGCTGTAACTCCAGTCCCAGGCAATGGAAATCGGACTTCTGGCCTCTGTGGTTACCAGGCATGCCACTTGGTCACATGCATACATATAGGCAAAAAGCCAAATATATAGCACTTTTTAAATTTAATGAAGAAAGGTAAGGGCTGGATAGAGTACGTGCCTAACATACACAAAGCCCTAACACACAGGAAGTGTGTGTGTGTGTGTGTGTGTGTGTGTGTGTGTGTGTGTGTGTGTTCATCTGTACACATGCTGGCTTGCCACACATGCTGGTGAAGAGATCAGAAGACAACCTGTGGGAGTTCTCTTTTTCCACCTAGTAGGTCTCAGGATTTGAACTCAGGTCTTTAGGCTTGCCAGCAAAACACCTTTTCCCTCTGAGTCATATAGCCCTGGATGTTCTGGAACACTCTGTGTAGACCAGGGTGATTTATTTATTTAGAGACAGGCTCTCACTATGTAGGCCAACATTCTGTGTAGACCGGGGCAATTTATTTATTTAGAAACAGGGTCTCACTACACAGCCCTGGCTATCCTGGAACTCACTATAAAGATCAGGCTGGCCTGGAACTCAAAGACATTCGCCAGCCTCTGCCTCCCAAGTGCTGTGATTAAAGGCATGCGCTACCATGCTAGGCTAAGAACACACCTTAAAAAAAAAAAAAACAACCATGTATTTTTACTTTAATGTGTATGAGTATTTTGCCTACATGTACGTGCATCAGCGTGCATGCCTGGTGCCCTCCGAGGCCAGAGGAGGGTGTTAGATCTGGAACTGGAGTTACAGGTGGTCAGTTATAGACAGCTGGTTGTGAGCCACAATGTGGGTGCTGGGAACAGAACCCAGGTCCTCTGTGAGAGCAACAAGTGCTATTAATTGCTGAGGCTTCTCTCAAGCCACGGTAGGTATTTTCATGATGGTTAAATTGATGCAGGAGCCCATTGTGGGTAATCTATCCCTAGGCCAGGAGGCCTGGGCTGTATAAAAACAGCCAGCAGAGCAAGCCGGAGGGAACCAGCCAGTAGACAGCGTTCTTCTGTGATTTGTTTTCTGCTTCAGGCTTCTGCCTTGGCTCCCCTCGGTGATAACCTGTGGGCTAAAATTAAACCCTTGCCTCCCCAAGTTGCTTTTGGTCATGCTGATTATCACAGTAACAGAAAGCCAACTAGAGTAGAGGGTACACTCGGGTCAGTAGTATTTGTTCTGAGACCTGAAAGATGAGTCAGTCTTCCCTAGAAACTGAATGGACAGCAGAGCAGAAGGGCATTGTCCGCGGATGTCAGTGACTTGGGTCAGGGCCCCGTGGCAGGAAATCTGGACAGCAAGATTCTGTAGCTGGAGCTGGTGAAATGGGAGGCACCATGGCCTCCGTGAAGAGAAGACAGGGCAGGGATGCTGAATGGGGAATCCCACTCACCGGAGGGTCTGGAGTTTGCAGTCTGGGTGCCCGAGGCCCTTACACAGCAGAAGCACTCCGGGATCCCCAAGGTCATTCAGACCTAGGTCCAGCTCCATCAGGCTCTGGTTCATGCTGAGGCTGAAGGCCAGATCTTCACAGGCAGCCTGGCCCAGGCGGCAGATCTTCAGCCTGAGAAAGAGCCAGCTCGGTAAGCATGATGGGCGGATTTCCTGGGGACACTGAATCTGTCCTCTGCCCCTCTATCTTCAGAGGCCAGTGTTCTCAGCAAGCTGTGTGGCACACACCTGTAACACCCACCAGCACTTGGTAGACAGAGGCAGAAGGATGCTCCATTAGAGACAAGCCTGGATATATAGTGAAGCTCTGGCTCAAAAAGCCGGGGGCTGTGGGTGTGGCTCAGAATTAGGATACTTGCCTGGTGAGTGCAAGGTCCTGGGTTTGATTCCCAGCACCTCCCCCTCATCCCCCCCCCCAAAAAAAAAAACACAAGGAAAACACAAAAAAACTGTTTAAGGCTTCTGGTGGTGATACACATCTTTGATCCCAGCACCTGAGAGGCAGAGGCAGGTGGATCTCTGTGAGTTCAAGGCCAGCCTGGTCTACAGAGTGAATTTCAGAACATCCAGGATTATACAGAGAAACTCTATCTCAAAACAAACAAACAAACAAACTAACTAACTAACTAACTAACTAACAAAACACCCGTTCAAGATGTAAATATGATATTATGTATTGGATTACATAAATGTATACATGATTTTCAAATTACACTTAAAATTATTTTCTGTGAGCTGGGCATGGTGGCAGCTTTAAGGCAGCATATACCTTTAATCCCAGCATTCAGGAGGCAGAGGCAGAAGGATCTCTGTGAGTTTAAGGCCAGCCTGGTCTATATATCAAATTGCACATTAGTCAGAGATGTACAATGAGACCCTGTCTCAAAAAATCCTTCGTGGGTGTACCTTGTGTGCATGCACACCGCGTGCTCTTCACCACCGAGCCATCCCTCCCGCCCCTGTGGGCATTTTCGTGATGGCTAATTGATGCAGGTGTCCGCTGTGGGCAGAGTTCCAGGACAGCTTGCAAGAGTCCATCTCTCCTTCCACCGTGTGGGCCCCGGGCACTAAACCCAGATTGACAGGCTTGGTGACAGGTTCCTTTACCCACTGAACCATCTCACCAGCCCCTACAGTTATTTTTTTTTCATAAAACTTCTTTTTATTGGCTAAACAAACAAAAATAAGACTGGCATGCATCTCAAGCCTTTAATCCTAGTACTTGAGGGGTATGTATGTGGAGATCATTTTTTCCTTCCTTCGTAATGATCCAGGGGGTTGAACTTTGTCATCAGCCTTGATGGTCAGTGCCCTCACCTGGTGGGACATCTTTCTGGGCCCTGATATCAAATCTCCTTTTTGTTTTTATTTTTAAAATTATTATTTTATGGGGGTTGGAGAGATGGTTCAGGGGTTAAGAGTACCGGCTTCTCTTGCAGAGGACCTGGGTTCAATTCCCAGCACCTACATGGCTGTTCACAACTGTTGTGGAGTATTAAAGATGTGTTACATTCTTTTATGCTGTGGAATATTTGTCCAATGATGCAAAGATGTGTTGCATTCTTTTATGTTGCATTTGTTTAACTCTGTGAAGCTGTGTTACTTTGTCTAAGACACCTAATAAAAAGCTGAAGGCCAATAGCTAGGCAGGAGAGAGAATAAACAGAAGCGGAGAGAGGACACCAGGGGCCAGCCACCCAGCCAGCAGCAACAGAGAAAGAAGGAAAGAAAGAGATATAGACTAGAGAAAGGTAAACACCCAGAGGCAAAAGGTAGGTGGGATAATTTAGGAAAAGCTGGCAAGAAATAAGCCAAGCTAAGGCTGGGCATTCATAAGTAAGAATAAGCATTTTTACTTGTTCTGTGTATTTATTTGAGAGCTGGGTGGTGGGCTCCCAAAGAGTAAAAAAAAAAAAAAAAAAACAACAAAAAAGCAAGCAAACAAAAAAAACCCAACTATACACAACTGTCTGCAACCAACTCCAGTTGCAGAGCACCCAGCATGCTCACACCATGCTCATGAAATAAAAATACGTAACATTTTACAAATTATGTTATGCCTATGAGTGCTTTGCCTGCATGTATGTCTGTGTACCACATGCATGTCTGGTGACCAGAAGAGAGTGTTGGATCCCCTGAGACTTTACAGACAGTTGTGCTCTTAGCCGCCAAGTCATCTCTTTAGTTCCCTTTTATTTCATGTTCAAGATGCCAAGAGCATGTAGTGGCGGCATATGCCTTTAATCCCTGTACTCTGGGAACAGAAGAAAGCGCATCTCTGAGTTCAAGGCCAGCCTGGTCTACAGAGTGAGTTCTAGGACAGCTAGGGTGGTTACATAGAAAAACTCTGCCTCAAAAAATCAAAACAAAACAAAACAGAACTGGAGAGATGGCTCAGAGGTTAAGAGCATTCACTGCTCTTCCAGAGGTCCTGAGTTCAATTCCCAGCAACCACGTGGTGGCTCACAACCATCCGTAATGAGATCTGGTGCCCTCTTCTGGCCTGCAGTCATACATGCTGTATAAATAGTAAATAAATCTTTAAAAACAAACAAACAAACAAAATGCCAAAGCCTGAAAACACCCCACTAGCAACAGTGTTACCTCAGCCTCCCAAATGCTGGGATTAAAGGCATGTAACTACATCACCGGAGGCATTTCTCTGCTTGGATTGCATGCCGACCGACCTGCTCTCGGAGTCAGCCCCTGAAGAACTCACCACAAGGTGCGCAGCCTGCAGACTGGGTGTCTCAACCCTTGACACAGCAGCTTCAGTCCCAAGTCCTCCAAGGGGTTTCCTGTCAGGTCCAGCTCCACCAGATGTGAGTTGTTGCTGAGAACAGAGGCGATCGCTCCTCCAGCTGTGGCCTCCAGAAGACACTTCCTCAGCCTGGGAGACCGTGAAGAGGCTGCCATGTCCTGACCCATATGCCCTGTCCTCTTTAGTCACCTAACATGAACCTATGTGGTTTTTTCTCTTTCCTATGTGGTTGGGTTTTTTGGTTTGTTTGTTTTGCTTTGTTTGGTACCACCAGGCTAGTGTGGAACTCGGAGATTCACCAGCCTCTGCCTCCCAAGTGCTGGGATTAAAGGTGTGCACCACCACACCTGCCTTCAAACGACTTTTAAAGAATCTGTTGGGCCTGGGTGTGATCATGCACCCCTCTAATCTCAGCACTGGGGAGGCAGAGCTCTGCACATCGATCTCTGTGAGTCCAAGGCCAGCCTGATCTACTTAGCAAGTTCCAGGTTAGCAACAGCTACACAGTGAGACCTTGTCTCAAAAGACCAAGTCAAGTTTAGCAACAAAAATTAAAAAAAAAAAATCTATCTACCTTTTCTATGTTTTTTTTTTTCTGTTCTTTTCTTTTTTAAATGAAGCTTTTGGGGATAGTGGGAAAAGGGGGACTGGGTTTTGATCTGTGCAAGTGATATACACACGGAAATATACGGAAGGCTCAGTGAGGTAACACACTACCAGCATATATACAAATAAAAGGATGAGTTCAATGCCAGCCTATTCTGCTTAGCAAGTTTGAGGTCAGCCTGGCCGACATGAGACCCCCGTCTTAATAAACTGAGACAGAGAGAGCAGGGATGTGGTGGGGGATGAGACACTGAGTTCCAGAAATAGTTACAATTGGTATGCTAATATTACGCTAATAACAACAATGTGCTAGTAGGATTTAAAGAGGAGGGGGAGGAGGAAAGGGGGGAGGAAGAAGAGTGTGGGGGGCGGGCAGAACACCCCTGCCTAGTGCAGAACCACTCACTGGATCATCTGCAGCCTACACCTGGGGTGCCGCAGGCCCTCGCAGAGCAGTTCCAGGCCTGGCACCCCAATGCTGTTGCCACTGAGGTCCAGCCTGGTTAAATTCCTGTTGGTGATGAGAGCCGCTGCCAGGTCCTGGCAGGCTGATTCGGAGACCTGACACCTCTTCAGCCTGAGGGGAGAAGGAAGAAGGAACCAAGTCATTACTTTGGTAGCTGGGGTGGGATCCTCTGCCTTACATTTCTGTCTCTGTCTGTCTCTCTGCCTCTGCCTCTGTGTGTCTGAGTCTCTGTGTCTCTCTCTCCCTGTTTCTGTCTCTCTCAGTTTTTGGATTTTTGAGACAAAGTTTCTCTATGTAGCCCTGGCTGTCCTGGAACTGGCTCAGTAGACCAGGCTGACCTCTGAACTCACAGATGCCTCTTGAGTGCTGGGATTAAATCTGTGCACCACCATACCTGGGTTGTTCCTCCCCCTTTTATCTGATATCAAATAAAGGAGAAGTTCCTAGCTCTTTGGCAGAGCCCTTGAACTGCACATTTCTAGTCCTGGGTTTCTATCCTCAGGACAAAGAAAAATAAATAAATAATTAGGGCTCAGAGGTTAAGAGCACTGGCTGCTCTTCCAGAGGTCCTGAGCTCAGGTCCTAGGAACCACGTGGTGGCTCATTAACTATAATAAGATCTGATGCCCTCTTCTGGAGTGTAGGAAAACATGCAGACAGAATTATATATATATATAAAATAAACCTTTAAAGAAGGAAAGAAAATAAAGGAGACGGCTGTTAAAGCTTGCGTGGTAGTGGCGTAGTATGAGATTTTTCCTTCCAGATCAGCCAAGGCTACAGTGAGACTCTGTCTTAAACAAACAAACAAACAAACAAAGAAAAAAAAATCATAACCATGTTATGGGGGGCTAGATAGATAGTACAGTGAGTAAACTGAAGACCTGAGTTCTATCCTCAGTATCCAAGGGAAAAAGAATCAGGGTGTTGCTCAGTGGTAGAGCTTCTGCTTAGACCCCTCCAGCGAGGGGCTGGGGGTGCAGCTCAGTGGTAGAGCTCCTGCCTAGCACCTAGGAGGCAGAGGCAAGTGGATTCCAGGGGTAAGCTCCAGGTTCAGCTTCAGAGCTTGCTTCAAAATGTAAGGTTATGGGGCAGGAGAAATGGCTCAGTGGTTAGGAGCATGTATTGCTCTTGCAGGAGACCCATGTCAGGCATGGTCATACCTGCCTATAACTCTAGTTCTGGGTGATCTAATACCCCTCTGTCCTCCTCAGATGCAGACATGCACATTAATAATAATAATAATAATAATAATAATAATAATAATAATAAATGTTAGCATTCAGGCATCGGTACTGGCCTGCCCTTAGGGTCCCGATAGGATACATCCTCAGCTGCAGCCACTAAGAACACCCCTGTGTACTGTGCATTTCCTACATTCCCTTATAAAGGGCAGGCCCTGCCTGGCTCTCATCTCTTTCTCTTCTGTCGCTTTCGTCCCCAGGGACCAGTCTCTACCCGCTTCTCTGCCTCTTCTCTCTCCCCTCCCCTCAATAAACTTCCCATGTGGGCCGTGTTATATGGCATGACTCCTTGTCGCTTTAAAAATTCCAGAACAACAACAATAATAATAAAAATAAATGTTTTTAAAATGCTATAATACAGGCACTGGTGGCACACACCTTTAATCCCAGCGCTGAGGAGGCAGAAGCAGGCGGATCTCTGGGTTCCAGGCCAGTCTGGTCTACAGAGTGAGTTCCAGGACTGTTACACAGAGAAACCCTGTCTCAAAACAAACAAAAGTGGAAGGAGAGGCTGCCCATTGTAGTAAACTGCCACAGGAGCCATGGCACACAGATTCACCACCCTGTGTGTCCTTGGGTGAGCCTCATGGGAGCAGGTGGTGGGGACCACGAGAATCATGTTGCCAAGGCTGGGACTCACCTCAGGTTTTGAATCTTGCAGTTGGCATGTCTGAGGCCCTGGCAGAGCAGCCGCACACCCCGGCTGCCCAAGGCGTTGCGGTACAAGGCCAGCTCGATCAGGTTTGGGTTGGTGCAGACAGCTGCCGAGAGATGTGCACTGTAGACATCAGGAAGTGTGTTCCTCTCCTGTCTGTGTGAAGGCCGACATGTAGTTTAGTAGTCCACATAATCATTATGGGTGACACAGAGATTTCATTCAACAGCTCAGGAAGCATCTTGGCCTTTGATAGACTATTTCTTTCCTCTTTGCTATTTTCAGGCTTATCTTAAACTCCAACAGTCTTAGATTATTCTTTAGTGTGTGTGTGGTCGGGGGTTGCGGGGGTGGGGGTGGGGGTGGGGGTTCTCATGTAGTCCAGGCTGGTCCTGAACTTGTTGTGTACCTGAGGATGGCCTTGAACTCCAGATCCTCTGTCCTTCACCTCCCAATTGCTGAGATTAAAGCCATATGAAGTATCGTGCATTATTTCAGAGAGACAGTTCTTTCATTTTATTTATCCATTTTGTCTTCCTTCCTGCTTTCCTTCCTTCCATCCTTCCTAACTTCATTATTTTTGTTTTGTTTTGTTTTGAGACAGGGTCTCACTATGTAGCTCTGGCTGTCCTGAAACTCACTATGTAGACCAGGTTAGTCTTGAACTCACAGAGAGAGAGAGAGAGAGAGAGAGAGAGAGAGAGAGAGAGAGAGAGAGAGAGAGAGAGAGAGAGAGAGAGAGAGAGAGAGAGAGAAATCCCCTTGCCTCTGCCTCTTGAGTGCTGGGAATAAAGGCGTGTGCCACTATGCCACCTATCTTGTTTTGGCTTTCAAGACAGGATTTCTTTGTGTATCCCTGGCTGTCCTGGAACTCTCTCTGTAGACGAGGCTAGCCTCAAACTCAGAGATTTGCTTGCCTTTGCCTCTGGAGTGCTAGGATTAAAGGCACGCACTTTTTTTTTTTTTGTAACAGATTCTCCCTATCATGAGCCCCAGCTTAGTACCAGTGAATATTGCTTAAGAGTATGTAGGTCCCAGCTCTTGCACTATTGGTCTTTTTTGTTTTTGTAGGGACAACCCTGCATGTTTGGGGGACCACCTTATATGGACCCACTAGGTATTTAGGGGCCATCTTAAATTTGTCAGGAACCACCACCATAAGGCAGGCTGCCTGTGTGGGCAGATTCGAAGCATCTCCCACTTCTTACCACTAGATGTCAGTAGTATCACCCGGCTTCCCAGTGTGACAACCAAAACAATCCCACAGATTTCCTGGATGTCTGTCTGAGGGCTTGGGTGAGAGGCAATGAAATCCTTGGTTGGTGGTCGTGGTGACTCGCACTTGCAATTCCGACATCCGAGAGGCTGAGGCAGGAGGACTGACAGAGTAAGACCCGGTCAAAACAAGCTGGGCATTGTGGTGAATGTCTGTAATTCTAGCACTTGGGAGGTGGAGGCTAGAAGATCAGGGGTTCAGCATCAACCTCTGCTACATGTTGAGTTGTTGACCAACTTGGGCTACATGAGACTCAAAAAAAAAAAAAAAAAAAAAAAACCCACAAAAGTAGGGCCAAGGAGATAGCTCAGCATGTAAAAAAAAGTTTGCTACAGCCGGGCTGTGGTGGCGCATACCTTTAGTCTCAGGACTCGGAGGCAGAAGCAGGCAGATCTCTGTGAGTTCGAGGCCAGCCTGGGCTACCAAGTGAGTTCCAGGATAGGTTCCAAAGCTACAGAGAAACTCTGTCTTGAAAAACAAAAACAAACAATAAAAGTTTGCTACATAAGCCTGACACTTGAATTTATGAATCTCCAGAATTCACCTGGAGGCAGAGGACCTGCTTCTAAAAGTTGTTTTCTGACCTTTACACCTGCATTCAAGACAGACAGACAGACAGACAGACAGACAGACACACACACACACACACACACACACACACACACACACACAGGATGCAGAAAGAGACAGAGCCTGCCAGGTGGTGGTGGCGCACACCTTTAATCCCAGCACTCTGTAAGCAGAGCCAGGTGGATCTCTGTGAGGTCGAGGCCAGCCTGGGCTACAGAGTGAGTTCCAGGACAGGCTCCAAAGCTACACAGAGAAACCCTGTCTCGAAAAACAAAAACAAAAACAAAAAACCAAAAAAAAAAAAGAAAGAAAGAAAGAAAGAGAGAGAGAGACAGAGCTTGGAGGTGGTGGCACACACCTTTGATCCCAGCACTCAGCAGAAGCAGAGGCAGATAGATCTCTTGAGTTGGAGGCCAGCCTGCTCTACAGAGTGAATTCCAGGACCACCATGACTACACAGAAAAGTCCTGCCTTGAAAGAGAGAGAGAGAAACATGGCGACACACACATGGCATGGACCACATGGCATGGACCACATGGCGACCATTGCTGCCTCACAGAGTTCCAGCATCTCAACATTGCAGACCACAACTCTCCACCACCTTTTAATTTTCTATTTAATAGCTCTCACTATGTGTTATGGAGTTTCCTTATGCCTTTTCCTTTGGGAATTTTGTCTGAGCTTTGGTATGGGATGAGACTATCTACAATGGCAGTCTCTTTAAACAAAATAATTCTTTGGAGAGAATCCCCGCCACTGTGGAACTATCTAGTCTGATAACTGGCCCACTCCCCATACAGGACTTCCCATTGTGCCCCTCCACTCCCAATCACAGCAGGAATAGAGAAGATAAAGATTTACTGACTGCACCTATCTGATCCCAGGGATGAAAAAACACACATCAGAGAGAAACAATGGCCCCAGCCCCAGAGCCTGAGGCCATTAAGGGCAAAGGCTCAGTTAATAAGTATAGAGTAGTATCTATGATCAGAGACTTACTGGATGAATGGCAAGATCTGGTCTGCCCCACGGGGAGCAGATTCCACTAAGAAGTTAGACTGAGGGCTGGAGAAATGGTTCAGCAATTAAGAGCACTGGCTGTTCTTCCAGAGGACGTGGATTCAATTCCCAGCCACCACATGGCAGCCTGTCACTCGAGTTCCAGGGGATCCAACACCCTCACGCAGACATACATGCAGGCAAAACACCAATGCACATAAAGTAAAAAATAAATAAATCATTTGAAAAAAAATAAGAAGTTAGACTGGCTTGATCTCCCTCTGCCATACATAGAACATACGGAGCAAGGTAACAGGACCTGCTTAAGAGGGAAACAAGCCCATATTGTAAGACTACAGCACAAAGGAATGCAATTAGGAAACAGCCCAATGTTTGCCATGCTACACGGTACAAACACTACATCATGCCCCTATTTTTCAGTAAATGGGCAGCCATCCTGATTCACCCTCGGATCATACCAGTCTCCTTCCCTGTCCAGCTCCATACATCCTCTTTGGGACCTGAATCCTGCTGGAGCTGGACTCTGGCACACACACACACACACACACACACACACACACACACACACACACGATACACACATAGAGAGAGACACAGAGACACACACAAAGAGAAAGAGACACACACAGATACTAAAAATGTATAAAATAAAATTTAAGGGTTGGCAGGATGGCTCAGTGGATGAATGCGCTTGCACCAAGCCGTATGACCTTAGTTCAATCCCTGAGACCCACCAGCAAATGGAGAGAACTGAGCCCCAAAACTTGTCCTCTAACTTGAACCCATATCCCATGACACTGCATTTAAATACATATAGAGACACATACAAAATAAATAAATGTTACAAAAGTTTTTTTTTTTCTTTTCTTTTCGAGACAAGGTTTCTGTGTATAGCTTTGTGCCTTTCCTGGAACTCGCTTTGGAGACCAGGCTGGCCTGGAACTCACAGAGATCCGCCTGCCTCTGACTCCCAGTGCTGGGATTAAAGGCATGCGCCACCGCCTGGCTGTAATCAAAGTTTTTTTTTTTTTTTTTGTTTTGTTTTGTTTTGTTTTTTTGAGACAGGGTTTCTTTGTGTAACAGACCTTGCTGTCCTGGAACTCACTCTGTAGTGCAGGCTGGCCTCGAACTCACAGAGATCCGCCTGCCTCTGCCTCCTGTAATTAAGGTTTTTAAATAAAAAACTAAAAATTCCCAAATCACTGAGAGATGGATGGCTCAGTGCTTTAAGAACTCTTCTAGGGGCTGGAGAGATGGCTCAAAGGTTAAGAGCCCTGTCTGCTCTTCCAGAGGTCCTGAGTTCAATTTCCAGCAACTACATGGTGGCTCACAACCATCCGTAATGAGATCTGGTGCCCTCTTCTGGCCTGCAGGGATACATGCAGACAGAACACTGTATACAAAATAAATAAATATATCTTACTGTGGGCATGTGCACTCATATGCACATACCTAGACTCAGACACACACACACACACACACACACACACACACACACACACACACACACGCTAAAAATAGAAATGGGCAGGCAGTGGTGGCACATGCCTTTAATCCCAGCACACGGGAGGCAGAGGCAGATAGATACTTGGTCTACAGAGGGAGTTACAGGACAACCAAGGCTGTCTTCTTGCCTCAAAAAATAAAAAGTGGTTTAAAAAAATAAAATCCTTTTATTCATTTTTATTTTTTGGCATATTGGTGTTTTGCCTGCGTGTGGATGTTGGATCCTGGAGTGACAGACAACTGTGAGCTGCTATATGGGTGCTGGGAATTGAACTTGGGTCCTCTGGAAGAGTAGTCAGTGCTCTTAACTGCTGAGCCATCTCTCCGGCTCCCTAAATGATTGATTTTGTTGTTGTTGTTTTCCGAGACAGGGCTCCTCTGTGTAAAAGCCCTGGCTGTCCTGAAACTCTCTTTATAGACCAGGCTGGCCTTGAACTCACAAGGTCTGCCTCCTAAGTGCTGAGATTAAAGGCACGTGCCATCACGCCTAATAAAATCATTTTTTTTAAAAAAAATCCCCAAGCAAAACAAAAGCTCCTGCCCCTCGCCAGATCACCGGGCAAAGGCATGAAATCAGAACACTCTTCCCCAAGGGTACTTACAAGGGTTCGGACAGAGGCGGGCCTCCTGAAGGTGCCGCCGGGTCGTCCTCTGTGCCTGGACTGTAGGTACTGGCGTACAAATGAATCACCACCGCGCTCCTGCAGTACCTCAAGCAAAAGGAGCATACCACGTGCTCCATCTTGGTCGTGATGTTGCTGACTACCACCACTTCAAAGTGGCTCAGCGCCTGCTGGATGAAGTCTTCCTCCTGGATCTCATACAAGCAGCTGAGGAGCTCCAGGGACCCACGCTGCAGGGTGGATCCTTCACTGTGAGCTTTGTCTCGGATCCACGCCAACACTTCCTCCTTGACCTGAGGGGAGATGGTCCAGCCCAGATTCTCCTCCAGGTAACATCTCATCTCCTCATTGAGGAGGCCGAACAGGAAGCGGACGGTGAGGGCCAAGAAGTTCCTTTCCGAGAAGCCGTACTCAACCAACGCTCTCCTCACTGTCTCTCTGCCATGCAGGGCACAGTACATGGCTGCGAAGAATTCCTGGAAACTCAGGTGGATGAAGCTGTAGAATTTCTCGCACTTGATGTCCTTCTGGAAGATATTCACGTTGAGGAAGGTGGAGACATCCGCTCCATCTAGGCCGTGTTTACCAAGGTCCTGTTCCTCAAATAAGATCTTCTGATTCCAGAGGCCCTCTGCAGCCAGAGAGACCAGGCCTCTGTGGCTGGCTGGGACTTTGAAGGTCGGGGTCCCTGGCTTGGGCTGCATCAGACTCAGAAGGTAGAACATGTAGACCGCCGTGGTGGTCCTAGACGTTTGTCTTAAAAGCTCCCCGCTTTCCAGCTGCTGCTTGAGGCAGGTGCAGACCACCCAGGACAGCATGGGCACAAAACACATGGTGAAGAGGGGCTCGTTGTCCATCATGAAGCTGAACACTTGGTTCGCTTGCCCAGTGTTATGAAAATACTTGTAGAAGTACTCCTTCCTCTCTGCCTCGGAGAAGCCCAGGATCTCCACGTGCCTGGGGTGTTCCAGCAAGCCATGCAGCTTCTCCAGAGCACAGGGTCGTGTGGTGATGAGCAAAGAGAGTCGGGGCAGAAGCGACCTCCGAATCAGGCTGCCGAGGAGGAGTTCTGTGGGTCGTTTCTCCTCCCAGCAGAGACACCAGGGACCCTTAGCATCATGGAAAGAAGGATGCAGCTCATCGAAGCCATCAATGATGACTAGGAGGCGATCGGGAGCCCGGATGAGGTCCTGGAGGGGTGCACCCGGCTCGGGCCAGCAGCTGGAGATGAGGTCGCGTGCGCTGCACTGGACATGGCTTCTGTTCAGCTCCCTGCAGCTGATGTAGAAGACATAATCGAACCGACCTTGGAAGAGCCTCCCGTCGGCCCAGTCCAACATCACTTTGTGGGCCAGCATGGACTTCCCCATCCCTGCGGCCCCTTGTAACACCACCGTGCCTGGTGGCTCGGGGCGCTCTTCGTCTGGCTCAAAGAGGGTCTCCATTTGGATAGGGCTAGCCTGGTGGCCCCTGGTCCTAGCGTATCCCCATCCTGTACCCAGAAGTTTCTGCTGTGCCCAGACAGGATTTGAGTGTTCCTTTACTAATAGAGGCCGGGTGTAACGGTGGCTCAGGTTGACACATTCACCGAGTCGCGCATTGCGGTCTTCTATTAGCCGGAATTTCCTCCGGACATAGTCTTTGTAGGTTGCCTGGGGATCTAGTAGAGAGAAAGGGAAGGTCAGTAAAACACCCATTAGCAACTTTTTGAAAAAGATTTACTTTTAATTTTTTGTTTTGTTTTTTGTTTTTTGTTTTTTTGTTTTTTGTTTTTTGTTTTTTTGTTTTTTGTTTTTTGTTTTTTCGAGACAGGGTTTCTCTGTGTAGCTTTGCGCCTTTCCTGGAACTCACTTGGTAGCCCAGGCTGGACTCGAACTCAGAGATCCACCTGCCTCTGCCTCCCGAGTGCTGGGATTAAAGGCGTGCGCCGCCGCCGCCGCCGCCGCCGCCGCCGCCGCCGCCGCCGCCGCCACCACCACCACCCAGCAAAAGATTCACTTTTAATTTGGTTTAATTTTTAGAATATGTGTGGGTGGCTTTTCCTGCGTGTACGTCTGTGCACCTCACATACGCCTGTGCTTGCAGAGGCCAGAGGCAGGCATTGGATCCCCTGGGACTGACGTTACAGACTTGCCATGTGGGTGCTGAGACTCGAACTCAGGTCCTCTGGAAGGCAACCAGTGAGTGCTCTTAACTGCTGAATCCATTTCTCCACCCCCTATTTTTAGTTTTGAATTATGTGTGGGTATATGTATGGGTATATGCATATAGATTCCAGTGCCCACAAAGGCCAGAAAAAGGTGTTGAATCGCCTGGCACTTGAGTTAAAGGCTGTTGGGAGCGGCTTGATATGGGTGCCGGGATCCAACTTCTAGTCCCCTGATAGAACAGTAAATGTTCTTAACCACTGAGCCATTTTTCTGACCCCAGACTTTTTTTTTTTTTTTTTTCTTGAAACAGGGTCTCATGTAGACCAGGCTAACTTCAAACTTACTATATACTCAAAGATGACTTCAGATCATGACTCCTGTCTCTACCTCACATGTGCTGGGATTCCAGGCGTGCACCACCACATCCAATTTATACGGTGCTGGGGAATTGAACCCGCGACTTCAAGGATGCTAAGGCAAGCATTCAAACAACTGAGCGGCATGCCCCATGCCCCTCCACTTTTTGTTGTTTGTTTGTTTGTTTGAGATAGGGTTTTATATTGTTCAGACTGGCCTCAAACTAGCTGTGTAGCCAAGAACAACCTTAAACTACATCCTGTTGCTTCTATTTCCCAGGTTTTGGGAACTACAGGCTAGAACCATTCTGCTTTTCTCCCTTGCGCCCCCCCCCCCTTTTTTTTTTTTTTTTTTTTGGTTTTTCGAGACAGGGTTTCTCTGTGTAATGGACCTGGCTGTCCTGGAACTTACTCTGTAGACCAGGCTGTACTTGAACTCACAGAGATCGGCCTGCCTCTGGCTCCCAAGTGCTGGGATTAAAGGAGTGCGCCACCACCACCTGGCCCACTCTTCCTTCCTTCCTTCCTTCCTTCCTTCCTTCCTTCCTTCCTTCCTCCCTCCCTCCCTCCCTCCCTCCCTCCCTCCCTTCCTTCCTTCCTTCCTTCCTTCCTTCCTTCCTTCCTGTGGCTCAGGCTGGTTTTTAACTTCTGTTGATTCCCCTGCCCTCCCCCCACCCTGCCCCAGCCCTGGGAATACTGGTGTAAGCCACCAGTCCCAGATGCCATCGGCAATTTACAATGAGTTCAGTGACTGGCAAGCATGGTCTAATTTTCTACTTGTCCCACCAGGTCCTCATTCCGGTGTGCAAGTACAGACGCCTTGCATCTGTTGTGCAGCAATTGATTCTTCTGACTTAAATCATGTCTTCCGCTAGAGAGGCTCGCAAGACTCAAGTGGTTGCTTTTTCTGCCTCAAAACACGTCCTCCTAGAGAGAGGCTCATAAGACTCCAGGAACTAATGCCACTAGGATCAAGGAGTTCATGAGCCGGACGGTGGTGGCGCACCAAATGGCTGACACCAAGAGAACAGTTGATTGAATCAACAGAAACAAAGTTGGGATGAGATGCCTCAGCCAGTGATGGTGCTTGCCACCAAGCTTAACAACCTGAGTTCAATCCCCAGGATTCAATTGATTCCTTCAAATTGTCCTCTGACCTTCACACATGCACCACGGCACGCTCCCCACCACCATGCACCCAAAATAAGTTTAATTGATTTTTTTTTTTTTTTTAAGGGACCGGAGAAACGGCTTGCAGAGGACCCAGGTTGGGCTCCTTGCGCCTACACAGCAGCTCACAACCACCTATAACTCCAGTTCCGGGAGATCCAAGGCCTTCTTCTGGCTCATCAGGCATGAAGGTGGTACACATACAGACAAACATACATATAAAATTAAAACAAGTAGATATTTTTAAAGTGTAAACAATTTTAAAAGAATCGAAGTCTTTGATGTTGTTTATCTCCCACATAAACTCTGCAGCTATTCACCCAAGACTCTTTGCCATATGCCAACATTAAATACTGTTTCTGGCTGTGTGTGGTGGTGCACACCTTTAGTCCCAGCACTCAGGAGGCAGAGGCAGTTGGATCTCTGTGCATTCAAACTACATAGTGAGTTCCAGAACAGCCAGAGACAGGGCTGTGTAGAGAGACCCTGTCAAAACACACACACACACACACACACACACACACACACACACACACACACACACACGTAATATATAAATATATGTGTGTGTCTATGTGTTTTTTTATTATATATGTATATGATATAATACTGTTTCTGTGTCACCTGCCTTCAGCAAGGTAATTGCTTATATGCAGCTAGTACATCCTCATAGGTACAGGGCTCATAGCTCACCTTTCCTTGGAGCACTAGCAGAGACATCCAGAAGGCAATCTGACTGGCTCTCAAGCGAGCATGCGCCATTATTCGGAGTGACTGGAAGAGACATTTTGGGAGGACAGTTAGCACTCAGCACTATATTTTATTCTTCCTTTATTTATTACTAGGCAGCATCCAATCCAGGGCCTTGAGTGTGCTGGGCAAGCACTTTACCCCTGAGCTACACCTCCAGTCCTGATACCAGCTCTTGTTACATCAGATGCCTTTGTAGCTCCTGCTCACCCATGCCAGAATGTCCGGCACTCACCTCACTGTGCTGTGTTGGAAATGGACAGTCGATGGTGCGGGCAGAGCAATGTATGAAAAATAATCAGTCGAGTTTCACACACTGAGTGATGAGAGATGGGCCCAAAGTCAAGCAAGGTGAAGAATGGAATTGTGTCTGGGGTGAGATACTGGGGGGGGGGGGGGGCTGGGCAACAGTGGTGCACACCTTTAATCCCAGCACTCAGGAGGCAGAGGCAGGCGGATCTCTGTGAGTTTGAGACCAGCCTGGTCTACAGAGTGAGATCCAGGACAGGCACCAAAACTATGCAGAGAAACCCTGTCTCGAACAACAAAAAAAGATATTTTGGGGAGGTAGCTAATAAATAATTTTCATATATATATGGAGAGAGAGAGAGAGAGAGAGAGAGAGAGAGAGAGAGAGAGAGAGAGAGAGAGAGAGAGAGAGAATTCCAGCACTTAAGAGGTAGGGTCAGAAGGTCCAGGATTTCAAGACATTCTTGGTTGGTTACATTGGGATTTCAAGGCCAGCCTGGAGCACAGAAGACCCTGTCTCGAACCCTCACACATACAAATAAATAAATATAACAAAAATGTAAATAAGAAAATCTTTTATATACATAAAAGATACTTTTCTTCATATGCAGACATATAATTTATATTTTTTCTTTGTTCTTTTGAGACAGGTTCCCATTTGTAGCCTTGGCTGGGCTGGAACTTGCTATTTGGACTAGGCTAGCCTTAAACTCACAGAGATCTGTCTGCCCCTCTCTCTCAAGTGCCAGGATTAAAGGTAAACACCAACATACAACACACCTAGCTTGACACACACACACACACACACACACATATATACATATATACATATACACCTATATACAGTTTTATTATATTGTTTTTTCATTTTTGTGGGGGTGAGGTGTGCATACCTCAGGGAGTGTGTGACAGTCAGGGGACAACCTTGGGAGTCAGTTGCCTCCTTTCACAATGTGGGTTTTGAGGATAAACTCAGGTCATCAGGTTTAGTGGCAGGAGCCTTTATCCTCTGGGCCATCTCACCAGCCCACGTGTTAGGTTTTTGGGACGGGTTTTGCCGTGCCGTCCAGGCTGACCTTCAGCTTGCTGTGCTCCTAACCTCTCAGTTTCTCAAAGTGCTGGGGTTGTAGGTGTGTGTGCCTTGATATCTGAAGAAACTCTTGTTTTATTATTGCTGTTGTTATTGTGTCTATATAGGATGTGTGTGTGTGTGTGTGTGTGTGTGTGTGTGTGTGTGTGTGTGAGAGAGAGAGAGAGAGAGAGAGAGAGAGAGAGAGAGAGAGAGAGAGAGATCAGAGGGCAACTTCCTGGAGATGATGTCCATGTTTATGTAGATTCCAGAGAATGAGCTCAGGTTGTCTGGATTGAGCACCTGGTCAAAAAAAAAAAAAAAAGATCCAACACAATAGTTCTCAACATGTGGGTCTCAACCCCTTTGGGAGTCAGACGACTCTTTCACAGAGGTTACCCAGACCATCAGAAAATATAGATGTTTATGTTCTGATTCATAACAGTAGCAAAACTACAGTTATGAAGTAGCAATGAAAATAATTTTATGGTTGGGGTCACCATAATGTGAGCTGTATTTAAAGGGCTGCAGCATTAGGAAGGCTGAGGACCACTGCTCTAATGAAATGAACAGACAGTTCACAAAAGAATGAACACAAATGGCCAATAACTATTTTTAAAAGTATTCAGTATCCCCAGTAATCAGGGAGAAGCATATTATTATTATTATTATTATTATTATTATTATTGGTTTTTTGAACCAGGGTTTTTCTGTATATAGCTCTGGCTGTTCTAGAATTCACTCCATTGTTGACCAGGCTCACTTTGAACTCAGAGATCCGACTGCCTCTGCCTCCTAAGTGCTGGGATTAAAGATGGGCACCACTATCACCCAGCAGAAAACTTTTAAAAAATGATTTAGTCTTATGTGCATTGGTGTTTTGCTTGTGTGTGTGTCTGCTTGAGGGTGTCTGATCCCCTGGAACTGGAGTTACAGACAGTTGTGAGCTGCCATGTAGGTGCTGGGAGTTGAACCCTGGTCCTCTACAAGAGAAGCTGGTGTTCTCAACCACTGAACCATCTCTCCAGCCCTAAAACTGTTTAGAGATGTACCACTTTACCCCAGTCGGAATGGCTGTCCTCAACAAATGTGACAACAAATGCTGGAGAGGACAGGGAGAGAGGTGCCCTTTATTCGCTCATGGAGGGGGTGCAAATCAACACAGCCATTGAAAATCATTGTGGATGCTCCTCAAAAAGTTAAACGTAGAACTACCTTATAACCCAGCTGTTCCACTCCTGGGCATATACTCCGAGAACTTCATACCCTGCATGGAGATGCTCACACTCCATGTTTATTGCTGCTGTGTTCACTATAGCAAGGAAATGGAACCAATCTAGATGTCCATGAACAGATAAATGGGTAGTGAAAATCTGATATGTATATAAAATGAAATTTTAATCATCCTTAAAGAAAAATGAAACCATGAAAATTTCAGGAAAACTGATGGAATACAATGTATACTATTAATCAATTTATTTAGATTTATTTTATTTAGACATCAGAAAGAAAAATCTTGTATATTCTCCCTCTTATGTGGGTCCTAGTTCATAACGTATGCATATACACGTACGTGTGTCTGTGTGTGTAACAGCTGTAAATATGGGGATAGTGTAACATATAGAAAGTGTCGGAGACCAAGAGAGGTTAGTATTAGATGACAGGGAAGGACGGATGCAGGAAGAAGAACTCATGACTCAGGAAGAGGAGACAAAGCGCATTGTTTTCCTGGTTTCAACTCTGTCACAGTGTTTCCTTTTGGTGGTGGATAAGTACATTAGAATGTAGTTGATAGTGAAAAGTATAAACCCGAAGCGAAGCTCCAGGGCTTCTGAATGGCCATTCTAACTAATGCATAGAATGTCACTGAGATGTATAGAGTTCAGGACTGGGCCAGTGTTTGAGAGGCGTCTTTGAACCAGCTGTGAGTTTTTATTTGTGAGTTCATTACAATGAAGTGACATTACATTAAAAATAGTCTTCCCTCTGTTGCCAGCCCACACAGCTGTTACACTAGGCTTTACAGATGTGACTAGAACACTGGCTCATCCCTGCAACTCCAGTGCTCAGGAGGCCCTGGTGGGAGGTTCCCCATGAGTTCCAGGCTAGCCTGGACTCCAGAGTGACACCCTGCCTCCAAACAAGAAGGGCCGGAAGAGATGGCTCAGCAGTTAAGAGTGCTTGTCACTCTTCCAGAGGGTTAGCTTCCAGATCGCTCACTGATGGTTTACAGCTGCCTTTAAATCCAGCTCTAGGGGACCCACCCTCTTCTGGCCTCCACATGAACATACCACCTCCCAACCCCCACAAGCACACAGATACACATAATTAAAAAAAAATTCAAAAGAAATCTTTTTTTAAAAATGAGATCAGGCTGGAGAGACGGCTCAGTGGTTAAGAGCACTAACTGCTCTTCCAGAAGGCCTGGGTTCAATTCCCAACACCTGCATGGCAGCTCACAACGGTCTGTAACCCCAGCTCCAGGGGATCAGACACCCTTGCACAGACATGTATGCAGGCAAAACACTAATGCACATAAAATATAAATAAATAAATCATTTAAAAAAACTGAGGTCAATACCCAGTGCTGCTAAATAGATAAGTAAATAGCCTACAGTGGTGACTCACTCCTGTAATCCCAGCACTCAAAAAAGGGGATCAACGCCGGGCGGTGGTGGTGCACGCCTTTAATCCCAGCACTTGGGAGGCAGAGCCAGGCGGATCTCTGTGAGTTTGAGGCCAGCCAGGGCTACCAAGTGAGTCCCAGGAAAGGCGCAAAGCTACACAGAGAAACCCTGTCTCGAAAAACCAAAAAAAAAAAAAAAAAAGGGGGGGGGGGATCAACAAGGTTTTGAGGTCATCCTGGCTACATAGTAAGACTGTATTTCAAAAGTCCAGAGAGATAGATATATGAAAGAACAGATGACGGCCGGGTGGTGATGGCGGTGGCGGCGCACGCCTTTAGTCCCAGCACTTGGGAGGCAGAACCAGGCAGATCTCTGTGAGTTCAAGGCCAGCCTGGACTACCAAGTGAGTTCCAGGAAAGGCGCAAAGCTACACAGAGAAACCATGTCTCGAAAAAAAAAAAAAAAGACAGATGGATGGATAGGTAGATAGGTGATCGATAGATAGATAGACAGACAGACAGACAGACAGACAGATAGATAGATAGATAGGGCTCTGTAGTAATAACTTTTGCTTTTAAAAATTATTCTCATTTATGTATATGTGTGCAAAGAAGCATGAGTTTACATGCACCCCATACATGCAGGTGTTCATAGAGGCCAGAGGTGTTGGATCCCCTGGAACTGGAGCTGTCCTGTGACTCCACACACAGGCAGTGACACTCAAGTGACTGCACTCACTCACATGTGCCATACATACACCATACACAATAATTTTGCTTTTTTTTTTTTTTTTTTTTCCGAGGCTGGGTTTCTCTGTGTAGCTCTAGCCACAGTGTTGGCCTCTAACTCGGGGATCTACCCGCCTCTGCCTCTCAAGTGCTGGGATTAAAGCATTCACCACCATTTCCTGGCCATAAATAGTTTTTTTAAAAGACATCAAAGTAAGAAGAAGACTATTTGGAAGAGGGAGGGGTCAGCTGGAGTGAGAGGGAGGTAGACAAGATGAGTAATGAGGGGTGAGCATGATCAACATACATTATGCGCACATGTGAAAATATCGTGATTACAGTCAGAGACATGGCCAAGCCTGAGGACCTGAGTTTGATCCCTGGGCCCCACATGGTAGAAGGAGACAATGGATTTTTGCAAACTGTGATGTTTGCGCGTGCGCGCGCACGCGCACGCACACACACACACACACACACACACACACACACACACACACACACAGTGCTTAAGAAAGAAGAGAGGGTGTTTGTAAGCAGAAGATAGCATGAACAAAGACCGCTGGGCTGGTCTGAATCCAGCTCACAGACATTGTCCAGAGAATGAGTGTATTCCAGGCTGGGCTCTCCCTCCCTCTCCTTACCCATCACCAGGTCTTCTCTCTGTCCTCGCTCCCACAGGTCCTTCCTGTGGATCCTCTCAAAGGTGCTGAGAGCCAGCAGCCAAGCCCCCCTTGTTCCCATATGGGCCACCATGAGCTGGGCCATTTCCAGAGGACCAGCCGTCTCCATTCGTCCCCAGGGGATCTTATCCGGGCCCGGTTCCTCTGCAGTCCCCAGGTATAATTTGAATTTCTTCAGTTCCCCAGCCTCGAGCTCTTCCAGGTAGGTGGACAGTCGACAGAAGACATCCCGAGCTGTAGTCGGCAACATGGGGATGCAGTCTCGGGGCCAGGCGCTCTAACGTTTCTCGGAGGGGGCAGTGGGCACTGTGGCATGCTGCCACCGCCTCATTGACAAGCAGAAGGGAGCAAGGGGTAGAGGAGTGAGATCGAGACAGAGGCACGATCCTTCAAGAAATCACACTGGCTTCTCTGATGCCTGCCCCTCTCAAAAATAGTGTTTGCTTTGAAGCAGGGGAAGTTGGTGTGAGGTAATCCTGGGCTCCCTTGACTGTAAGCACGACCTGTGTTGAGCAAGCTTCTGCTCTCTCTTCCCGGCTTCCTTGACATAACAGCCACTCTCTTCTTGTCATCCTCACCCAGGAAAGGTGTGTGAACAGTGCCTTGGCCCTCTTCCAGGGATATGTATCCAGAACCTTGCGGCACACGCCTTTAATCCCAGCATTTGGGAGGCAGAGGCAGGTGTGAACTCTGTGAGTTCGAGGCCAGCCTGGTCTGCAAATCAAGTTCCAGGATATGCCAGGACTGTTACACGGAGAAACCCTGTCTCAGAAAAAGAGGGGAAAAAAAAAGAACCTTGCATGGGGTTGGGGGGTTGGGGTAGGGGTTGGCGCTGAGAATGTGGCTATTAGCAGTATGCTTGCCTAGCACCAGTGAAGCCCTTGGCCCCATCCCCACCACTGCATGGAGAGGGTGTGGTGATGCATTCTCCTATAAGCCCAGTATTCCTGAGATAGAGGAAGGAGGGTCAGAAGTTCAAAATCATGCCCAGCTAAATAGTGACTTCTAGGCGCATAGTGGTACAAAACTCCAGGACAGCCAGGGTTCTGTTACACAGAGAAATCCTGTCTTGAAAAAAAAAAAAAAAAAAAAAAACCAAGCCAAGGGCTGGAGAGATGGCTCAGTGGTTAAGAGCACTGGCTGCTCTTCCAGAGGTTCTGAGTTTGATTCCCAGCGACCACATGGTGGCTCACAACCATCTGTAATGAGATCTGGCGCCCTCTTCTGGCCTGCAGGCATATATGCAGACAGAACACTGTATACATGATAAATAAATTTTTTTTTTTTTTTTTTTTTTTTCGAGACAGGGTTTCTCTGTGTAGCTTTGCGCCTTTTCCTGGAACTCACTTGGTAACCCAGGCTGGCCTCGAACTCACAGAGATCCGCCTGGCTCTGCCTCCGGAGTGCTGGGATTAAAGGCGTGCTCCACCACCGCCCGGCTGGTGTGCATACCTTTAATCCCAGCACTTGAGAGGCAGAGGCAGGTGGATCCCTATGACTTTGAGACCAGCCTGATCTACATAGTGAATTCCAAGTCAGCCAGTGATACATTGTGAGACTCTGTCTGGAAAAAAAAAAAAAATCTTAGATGGGTGTGGAGGCACATGTTTGTAATCCTGGTAGGAGGATTGCAGATTCAGAATTAGCCTGAACAACACAATGAGATCCTACCTCAAACACAAAACACAACAAAAGCTTCCCTAGAGCTGGAAAGATTGCTGAATGGATAAAGGGCTTGCTTTCTGTGCAAGCTTGAGGGTCTGAGTTCAAGTTCTCAGAACTTAAGGAAGCTGGACGTGCGGGTGGGGGAGGTGGAGGTGGGGTAAATTTGAAGGCCAATGCGTCTGAAGTGCACAGCAGCAAACAAGAGACCTTGTCTCAAGCAAGATGGAAGGCAAGGACCGACACCTGATGTCCTCTGCACTACCTCCTGTGCTGGCTAATTTTATGCCAACGTGACACTGACTAGAGTCATGTAAGAGGAGGGAACCTCAATTAAGAAAGTGCCTCCACGGGGAGGGGAGGGTGGCGGCGGCGGCGACTGCAGCAGCGCACGCCTTTAATCCCACCACTTGGTAGGCAGAGGCAGGTGGATCTCTGTGAGTTCGAGGCCAGCTTGGGCTACCAAGTGAGTTCCAGGAAAGGAGCAAAGCTACACAGAGAAACCCTTGTGTCAACCCCCACCCCCCAAAAAAAAGTGCCTTCGTAAGACTGGCCTGTAGGGCATTTTTTTAAACTGGTGATTGATGGGGGCATGCCCAGTCCATTGAGGGTGAAGCCATCCCTAGGGGGATCCTGGGTTCGATTAGTAAGCAGGCTGAGCAAGTAATGGGGAGCAAGCCAGGAAGCAGCACCCTTCTATGGCCTCTGCATCAACTCCTGCCTCCAGGTTCCTGACCTGTTTGCATTTCTGTCTTGACTTCCTTCAGTGGTGGACTATGGTGTGGAAGTATAAGCCAAACAAACCCTTTCCTCCCCAACTTGCTTTTGATCATGATGTTTCGTCACAGCAATAGGAACCCTACTAACTAAGACACCTCCAACATCTTCACAGGTCATTGTAGCCACTGAGTGTCTGTACACAGACACACACATACGCACACACTAAATAAATAAATGCAATTAATTTTTTTTTGAAGTTTGTTTGTGTATGGGTGTATTTATGACTTCATACATGTCAATGCACTACATTCATGCGGAGCCTAGAGGCCAGAAGAGGGTATCCCTGGACCCTTGAGTGAGCTGCCGTGTGGGTGTTGGGAGTCAAAGTCAGGTCCCGTGAAAGAGCAGCCAGTGCTCTTAAGCAAGAAGCCATCTCTCGAACCCTGTAATTAATTACCCTCACCCCTCCACCCCCAGAGACAAGGTTTCTCTGTGTGATAGCCCTGGCTGTCCTGGAACTCCATTTGTAAGCTGGCCTTGAACTCACAGAGATCCTCCTGCCTCTGCCCCCGCCAAGTGCTGGGATTAAAGGCGTGCGCCACCGCACCCATTTCCCTGTAATTAAAAATTTTAAACAAACAAACAAAAAATAATCTACAGATATCATAGGGGGTGACTAGCTTCACAGAGGCCTCCTATAGGCTTCCTCCAGCTACTTGTTAGCTTGCTTGTCTTTTGAGACAAGGTCTCATTTAAATAACTGAGCCTGGCTGTGAACTGACGATGTGGTTCAGGATGACCTTGAACTTCTACTGGGTTTACAGGTGTGTGACACCATGCCGGGGTTATCCAGGCCTGGGAACTGAACTCAAAGCTTTGTGCATGTTAGGCAGTCACTGCACCACCTGACCCACATCGGTAGCCCCACTCACAGTCACTGCTGTCTAGCCCTTCCACACATACAGAGAATCCAACTTCCCACCCCATACTGCAGGCTTCTCTGATTTTAAAGTTCGTGCATGGCAGTTTGTTCACGTTCCCTCCGGGTCTCTCTTGCTCACCATTTGAGGTCCATTCCACATTCTTTCTCATGCTTCTGGTTCCACTCGCCTGATTGCTGAGGTATTTGGACCTGGGACTGCTGTCGAAGCAGTCAAGTACAGAGAATGATCTAGTAGCCCGAGACCCTGTTTGGTTTTGGTTATGTAACCCCCTCTCCGGTAATAATGCACTTGGCAGCCTACTTCCTTCACCTGTAAGTACTGTGCACACTTGCCCTTCTCCAATAATACACCTACCAACATCAGGCTTCCTGTCCCCCAGTCTGCACTGGGCCGTCCCCTCTCTGAACAATAGTATAGGTTTTTCTGCCCCGCCCCCCTCCAACAATTGGATTTAGACAGTTTCAGTTCAATTGTATGCCCAATGTTCTCTGGTAGGAAGAATGAGAACGTTGCTCCGGCCTGAACTGGTTTAGGATACATGTGCAGTAAAGCAAGCTGTATCCTCAAGTGCACTCTTAGGGAAAATTCTGCATATGATTAAAAGCAGTTGCATTATGGGAAGGGGCACATGCAGCAGAAAAGCTATTATGACTGGAGGGATGGCTCATTGGCTAAGAGTATACATTTACTACTTTTACAGAAGACGAGAATTTGGTTACATCTGATGACTCTGGTGATGGGATTAATGGCGTGTGCCACCACCGCCCAGTGTTGTTTTTGATTCTTTGGAACCTAGAAACATCCAGCCCAGACCCTGACCATGTGGTAACACTAAATTCTCAATAAGACAAGGATGTCAGAACTGCTTCTCAGAAGTCTTTGAGTTCAGAAAGATTTTGAATCTGGAGTGATGGCACAGCTGGACGCCCACACTTGGGAGGTGGAGTCTGGAGAATTAAGAGCTCAAAGCCTGCTAGGCGGTGGTGGTGGTGCATCGACTTTAATTAACCCCAGCACTCTGGAGGCAGAGACTATGGATCTCTGTGAGTTCAGCCTGGACATATCTAGTTCCAGGCTGCATGAGACCCTATCTCAGCTACACACCATACAACGCTCTTAGAACTTCCAGAGGACATGTGAAATAAATCTTCGAGTGTCTCAACAGTGGAGGAAAATCACCTTTGCAGGTCAGATCATAACTAGGCAGGTTGGGGAGGTGAGATGCTGCTGAGCTGTCTGGTGGGTTTCGGGGTCAGCTGGAAGCTATCAGGAGATGGGGTGAGATAGGTCATCAGAAAGTGAGTCAGAGCTGGGGTGTAGCTCAGTGGCAAAATAGTTTCCTAGCATGCACAGAGCCTGATTACTACCTCACATCCCTAAAAGAAAGAAAACTCCAGAAAGCTGGTAAGGACATTTGGAAAGAAACTTAGCTTTCAGGCCAAGGATAATGGGAATTAGAGATCTTGTTTTTGTTTGTGTGTGTATATGTGTTCTTTGCTTTATTTTTTTTATTTTTGTTTATTTATTATGTATACAGTGTTCTGTCTGCATGTATCCCTGCAGGCCAGAAGAGGGCACCAGATCTCATTACAGATGGTTGTGAGCCACCTTGTGGTGGCTGGGAATTGAACTCAGGACCTCTGTGAGAGCAGTCAGTGCTCTTAAACGCTGAGCCATCTCTCCAGCTCCAGCTTTTTTTTTTTTTTTTTTGAGATAGGGTTGCACTATGTAGCTCTGTCTGGCCTGGAACTAGATATGTAGATCAGGTTGGCTTTGAATTCCCAGACATCCTCCTGCCTCTGCCTCCTGAGTACTGGGATTAAAAGTGTGCAAACCACAAACCTGGCTCCTTTCTTTCTTTTTTAATGTGTATGAATGTTTTCCCTATGTGAATTTCTGTGCATCGTGTGTGTGCCTGGTGCCCATGGAGGCTAGAAGAGGGCCAAGGATCCCCTGGAACTGGAATTACAGACAGTTGTGAGCTGGCATGTAGGTGTTGGGAATAGTGCCCAAGTCCTCTGGGAGAGCAGCCAGTGCTCTTGAGTGCTGAGCCATCTCTCCAGCCCCTCCTCCTTTTTTAGAGAGGGGAACCTAGTGTCCCATGCATGGTAAACTGGAGCACACAACAACATCATGTGTGCACATGATTTATTACTTTTTCATTGGGTTTCTGAGGCAGGGTCTCATTATGTGGTCCTGCTTGCTGTCTGGAACTCCAGATGTAGACCACGCTGGCTGTGAACTGGCCCTTTTGCTTCCAGCTGCCTCCCTGATGCCAGGAATGTACAACCATACCTGGCAAGAGTTCAGAAAACCTATCGTTTTATTTATGTATTGTGTTTGTGTGCTCACACAACGGTGTATGCATGGAGGTCAGAAGACATCTTTCAGGAGTCGGTTCTCTCCTTTCCACCACGTGAGTCCAGGGATCAAACGCAGGTTGCAAGACTTGGCTGCAAGTGCCTTGACCTGCTGAGCCACCTCACTGGAATTTTAACAAAGTGCTAAATTGTTAATCTGGGTGTAGTGGCTTTCCTGTTAGTCCAGTGCTGGGGGTAAGGCAGAAGGATTAGGAGTTAGTTCAAGGTCATCCTTAGCTACATAATGAGTACCAGGCCAGCTTGGGGAACATGAGTCCCAGTCTCAAAATTCAAACAGCCAGCCAGGTGGTGGTAGCGTACACCTTTAATCCCAGCACTCAGGAGACAGGCAGATCTCTGTGAGTTCAAGGCCAGCCTGGTCTACGGCACTAGTTCCAGGACAGCCAGGGCTACACAAAGAAACCCTGTCTCTAAAAAACGAATAAACAAAAAAATCAAACAAGCAAATTGCAAAACAAAAACCTTACCGTTAACACTCCAGGGTCATCAGTTCACAGCAAATGGCCAGAAAGTGAGACTCACTCCTAATGTACACATAGAAAAACTGAGGCTTGGAGAAAGGTCGGGAGATTAAGACTGTGCATAGTAGATAAAGTTAGCTGGATGTGGCGGTACACACAGGCCTGGCATCCCAGCACTGCAGAGTCTGCGGCAGGAAAACCCTCACACTCAATCAAGCTGAGAACTGACGGCGTAAGAACTCCAAATTTGAGCCCAGCCTGAACTACATACCCAAATCTTACCTCAAAAAAGAAAAATGCAAGGCTGGAGAGATGGCTCAGTGGTTTAAGAGCACTGGCTGCTCTTTCAGAGGACCTGGGTTCAATTCCCAGCACCCACATAGCAGCTCACAACCGTCCGTAACTACAGTTCCAAGGGATCCGACACCATCACACGGACATGAACGCACTAATCACATAAAATAAAATTAATAAAAGAGAGTAGCCTCAAAATTTGAAGAAGAGCAGGAGGGGGAAGAAAAGCTGCAGGGCTGGAGAGAGTTAAGAGAACTTACCGCTCTTGCAGAGGCCTGGGTCTGTTTCTCAGCACCCACACTGACTGGGCAGTTCACTACCTGGAACTACCCTTCCGAGAACTCCAACGCCCTCTTCTGGCCTCTGTGGGCACTGTGTGTATATGTGGTACACAGACAAGCAGGCAAACTCACATACACATAAATAAAAACAAGTAAAACTTTAAAAAGGGGGGCTGGGGAAATGCAGAGGACCGGAGTCCCTTTCCCAGCACCCATGTTGGGTGGCTCACAATTGTCTGTAGCTCCAGCTCCAGGGAATCTGTCTGGAATTGAGTCCTCCTGCCCTGCGGTGCTCATGCACACACGTAGAGACACATAGGTGCAAAATTTAAAATAATTTTCTTTTGTTTTGCTTTTGTTTTTCAAGATAGAGTTTCTCTATGTAAGAGCCCAGGCTGTCCTGGATCTCGCTCTGTAGACCAGGCTGGCCTCAGACTCACAGAGATCCGCCTGGCTCTGCCTCCCGAGTGCTGGGATTAAAGGCGTGCACCACTGCCGCCTGACAAAAATAAGAAATTTCCAGAAAACGAAATGCCTGTGGCTATAATTCAGCTGGTTGAGTGCTTGCCTAGCATGCACAAAACTCTGGGTTTAATCCTCAGCATCACATGAAGCAGGCGTGGTAGCACACACCTGCACTCCCAGGACTCTGACGTAGATGCTCGTCAGCTTCAGAATCTCAAGGTTATACTCAGCTACACAGTGAATTCCAGGCCAGCCTGGGCTACTTGAGACCAGGGGCTAAGAGTGCAGTTTAGCGCCGGGCCTTTAATCCCAGCACTCGGGAGGCAAAGGCAGGCAGACCTCTGTGAGTTCGAGGCCAGCCTGGTCTCCAAAGCGAGTTCCAGGAAAGGCGCAAAGCTACACCGAGAAACCCTGTCTTGAAAAAACAAAAACAAACAAACAAACAAAAAAATGAGTGCAGTTTAGCGGTAGGGCACTTGCTAAGCAGGCATAATAAGGCCCTGGGTTTGAAACCTAGATCCAGCTAGTCAATGGTGGTGCACGCCTTTAAACCCAGCACTAGGGAGGCAGAGGCAGGTGACCTCTGAGTTTGAGGTCTACGGAGGGAGTTCTAGGACAACAAGGGTTACACAGAGAAACCCTGTCTCCAACAACAACAAAAGAAGCTTGTCAGCTGGGTTGGTATACTCAGCATCCTGTTGGTATACATTGAATCCTGTAATTCAAAGATGGGTAAACCGAGGTCCAGAGAGGTCATCACTTGAAGACTATCACACATCCTCCAAAAGCTGTTGGTTGCTGCCCAGAGCTTCCTCATTCCCGCGGTCACACTCATTGCCTCCTCAGGCGGCTGAGGTCAGAGGTTGAGAAACTTCCTGTGAGCTGTGTGCTCACATTTAGGCCACAGGGGCTGTCAGGAAGCCAGCACCTGGCCATCCCCTCCCCCACGGCCTCGTGGGTTTTGGGGACAAACAGAATACACTCCCACCCTGAGTCTCCACCCTCTTGTCCTGATAAATTGGGAGGACTCAACCACTGTGCTGATGTCAAAAGGTGACACCAAGATACAGTGTGCCCCAACTGGAGAAAATACGCCATGCTCCCAACACCTCAGGCCCAGCCACCTCCAGCTGCGGCCTGGTTCTCCAGAAACACACAACCAACAGGAGAGATAAGCAGAAATGAAAACAGAAGCAAGCAAGTGAGAAACCTGACAGGCATAGAAGATTGATAGAAACCAGGTTTGGGGGCGCAGGCCTGTAACCCCAGCACTTGGGAGATGGAGGCAGGATGTTCTCGCTTGCTTTGTTCACTGCTGCTGACCAAAGCTACTTGACTTCCACATGCAACCATACACAAATGTACACACCCATGCAAACACACATATACAAGACCACTACACACATGCACACACACACACACACACACACACACACACACACACACACGCACAGATGCACAGGTGCACATACTCATGCAAACGTACATATACAAGACCACTACACACACACACACACACACACACACACACACACACACACACACACACATACACACACACACACACACACACACACACACACACACACACCCCAAGATAAAGAAAGGTACCTGCCACCAAATTTGACTACTGAAGTTCTGTCCCTGAGACCCACATAGTAGGAGAGAACTGACTCCTGCAAGCTGTCCTCTGACCTCCGCAAGTGTGCCATAGCATTCAGATACCAATATACACACACACAAAATAACTAATAACTAATAACTAAATAATGTTTTAAATGAAGAAGTGTAAATGTAGTCACAGGTGTCTCTTGAAGGGCACCTGGAAAGGTAAGAGCCTAGATCTCAGGGATGCAGGAGGCGTCTTCACTGTAAATAGAAGGGCTTTGTTGTTGTTGTTGTTAATTACATGTGTGTGCCAAAAAAATTAATAATAAAAAAGTCGGGTTGAATGAGCAGACTTTTAATCCCAGCACTCAGGAGGCAGAGGCAGGCAAACTCTGAGTTAGAGGCCAGCCTGGTCTACATGATGAATTCTAGCATTTCCTGTCTCAGAAAAAAAAAGAAAAGAAAAATCAGGTCTGTGTGCATGTGTCCACAGGGAAGATAGATGTCTGACCTCTTGAAGCTAGAGTGACAGGTGGTTGGCAGTTACCTGATGTGGGTGCTGGGAATTGAAGAGCAGAAAGTACTATTAGTCAATAAACCATCCCTTCAGTTGTGGTTTTTTTTTTTTTTTTTTTTTTTTTTTTTTTTTTTTTTTTTTTGTTGGTTTTTCGAGACAGGGTTTCTCTGTGTAGTTTTGGTGCCTTTCCTGGAACTCACTCTGTAGCCCAGGCTGGCCTCAAATTCACAGAGATCCGCCTGGCTCTGCCTCCCGAGTGCTGGGATTAAAGGTGTGTGCCACCACTGCCCGGCTTATTTATTTTTTTGAGACAGGATCTCATATGACCCAAAGAGGCCTCAACCTCACTGTGAAACCAAGGATGACCTTGGAGTCCTGCTCCTCCTGCCTCTTCCTCCCAAGTGCTAGGATTACAGGCATGCACCCCGCCAGATTTTATGTTGTGCTGCAGATCAAACCCAAGACTTCATGCATTTAAGACAAGTGATGTGTTTATCTAGTTATTCTTTTTTTTTTTTTAGATTTAATTATTATGTATACAGTGTTATGTCTGCATGTTTGCCTGCAGGCCAGAAGAGGGCGCCAGATGGTTGTGAGCCACCATGTGGTTTCTGGGACTTGAACTCAGGACCTCTGGAAGAGCAGCCAGATGCTCTTAGCCGCTGAGCCATCTCTCTAGGTCCTAGTTATTCTTTATCAATAAAGACTCGGGAGTCAGATATCGGGGTTAGAACCTGAGTGATCAGAGAAGTGGGGGAGAAGTGGCCAGTGAGTGACCTCCTGCCTCTTTCATTCCTCCATCCAAAATGGTTGAGACCCTCTTTAAGCCCTGCTCTACTACTTCCTGTCGCTCTATCTGTCCTCAGGCCTCCAAAACCTCTATGATTAATTTTGGTCAGGTGGTAGCTAGCTCCCCTCTGATTCAAAGCAAACTTTATTGTCAGAGTGCAATCAAAATATAACAGACAAGCACTCTACCAACTGAGTTCCTAAAGAGAGCTATGTACAGCTGACAGGCCTTGAACTCACAGAGATCTGCCTGGCTGTGTGTCTGGAGGGCTGAGATTCAAGAGGTGCGGCACCACACCTGACAAGCCCTTGGCAGATGCCACGGCTTGAGTGTGGAAGTGAAAGGATCGCTTTTGGGAGTCAGTTCTCTCCTCCTGTGGATTCTGGGGCTCGGACTCTGGTCATCAAGCTTATTCAGCAAGCACTTTTACTCACTTGCCGGCCCTGTACACACTCCTTTAGAAAAGGAAGTTTGTTCCTGGGTTGGCAACCTGCACAGCAAATGTTCACTGCGCTGGAACTTTTGACTCTCCACTGGCCAGGGGTTTCAGTCAAGACTCTACGGCCAGCCTTTTCTCCTCAGGCTCCCAGGAGTCTGCCTCAAAACCAAAGAAGAACGTGCAAAATATGGTAAGATGGGTGCAAGCGTGATGTTTGAAATTCCTGGTGTCCCTGCTGCTGAATCTGGATGGGTATTTTTAGAATTTGAGTTGGATTGGCAGTTAAAGCCGTTCTTGTCTGCAATGAGAGGAGTTTCACTGGATGGGTGGTAAAAGCATGTTTCTAAAATTCGAAACAGATTCGGGCCTTGCATTTGACAGACTCAGTCTACTTCAGGAAGGAGAGGCACCTACCAGTGAGCCTTCAGTGAACTACAGACTAAGAGACAGTGAAAGAGGCATCAGCAGTCTGGTGCTGGGTTTTGTTTGTTTTTGAAACAGTGTCTCATGGAGCACAAGCAGGCTCCAGCAACTGAAGATGACCTAGACCTTCTGACTCCCCTGCCTACACCTCCTGGAGCTGGGATCATAGACAGATTACGTGGTGCCCAACAGAGTTTATGTGATGAGGCCGTGTGCTTCAGCAATTGGAGATAGTAGCTGTTTCTCACTGGGGAGGCTGTCAACCCAGGAGGAGTTAGTTGCTCAATCCAAGGGGCTGGGTGCCTCTGTAGTCCCAACCTGGCACAGAAGATGTGGAAAGTTCCTGAAGTCCTTCTGGTCCTCACTCTGGAATGGAAGCCTGGAAACGCTGGCTGTGCTATTAGGGAAGGAATTGGCCGCAGCGGCATCAAGGAAAGCCAAGGGAGTCATCTTACATCCGCTACACCCTTTCCCTTTCCATCTGAATTGCAACCAGAAAGCGTCACTCACAATCGTCTTCCCACGTGATTTAAGGCAATCAGGACATGCTGAGGGGAGATGCTTAGGTGATTCTGATTCGTGACAATGTGACATGCAGGATATGCGTGCTTGGTACAATTACGGACAGAAGGGGAAGAATGAAGAGTTCAATTGATCCAGTTTCCTTAGTGTTATGATATTGT
The DNA here is from genome assembly GCF_049852395.1 of Peromyscus maniculatus bairdii. Classification (NCBI taxonomy): domain Eukaryota; kingdom Metazoa; phylum Chordata; class Mammalia; order Rodentia; family Cricetidae; genus Peromyscus; species Peromyscus maniculatus. Next base: position 4,485,167 of record NC_134852.1, read on the forward strand.
ATCATATGCAGGAAGTCCTGGCAGGTGGAGGTCCTGGCGGGAGGTAGAGCCAAGGTGCCCCATGGTGGGTGAGAGACAGAGACGCCAATGCCATGCAGACAGCGCTCAGTGAAGAGTTTTATTTGGTAGCGGGGAAGATAGGGGGAGAGAGAAAGAGGGAGAGAGAGAGAGAGAGGGTGAGGCACCCTGTGGAAGGAAAGCAGGAGAGAGAAGGGGCGGAGTTTGGGCGGAGTTTTTCCTTTTACACGCAGGGTGGCGCCAAGGGACAGGATTTCGAGGGATGGGTCAGAATATTAACATGTAGTATTTACTAAATTCCTGATCCAGGATTAGGTCACCACCCTACTTGACACTTGTTAATCATGAACTTCAAGGCTCTGCCGGATCATAAGAGTTCTTCAGATCACACTACACATACCCTGCCTTTTTTTATTTTTATATTTTGGAGGCAGTGACTCATGGAGCCCAGACTGACATCAAATTTGATATGTAGTGGCATCAAATTTGATACGTAGCCAAGGGTGACCTCAAAACCTTCGATCCTCCATGGTTATCTTTCTCAGTGCTGGAATTTACAGCCTTGCTCCACCACTAAGCACCAACGTTTAAATGAGTCTAGGTTGTTGGTTTCTGTTTGTCTTCCATACTCAACAGAACATGCCTACATTGCCTGGAGAGACGGCTTGCTGGTTAAGAGCACTTAATGCTCTTGCAGAGGACTTGGGTTTATTTCCCAGTACCCACGCCCGACAGCTCATAACTACCTGTAATTTCAGGTCAAGGGGAATCGAAGGCTCTCTTCTGGCCTCAGAGTGTACCTGCATGCATGTGATTCACATACACTCAAACACGCACTCATGCGTTCACATGAGCTTACTTTAAAAAAAAATTTTTTTTTTTTTTAAGATTTACTTATTTTATTTTATATGTATGAGTGTTTTACCTGCATGTGTGTATGGGCACTGGATACACACCTGGCACCTGAGGAGGCCAAAAGAGGGTGCCCCAAGACCCGGAAACGGGAGTTAAAGATAGTTGTGCCACCATGGGGGTGCTGGAAACTGAGTGAAGGATCTCTGCAAGAATCTGCATTATTATTATTATTATTATTATTATTATTATTATTATTATTATTTTGTTTTGTTTTTCTTTTTTTTTTTTTTTTGGTTTTTCGAGACAGGGTTTCTCTGTGCAGCTTTGCGCCTTTCCTGGAGCTCACTTGGTAGCCCAGGCTGGCCTCGAACTCACAGAGATCCGCCTGGCTCTGCCTCCCGAGTGCTGGGATTAAAGGCGTGCGCCACCAACGCCCGGCTTTGTTTTGTTTTTCTTTTTTTTTTTTGGTTTTTCGAGACAGGGTTTCTCTGTGTAGCTTTGTGCCTTTCATGGGACTCACTTGGTAGCCCAGGCTGGCCTCGAACTCACAGAGATCCGCCTGGCTCTGCCTCCCGAGTGCTGGGGTTAAAGGCGTGCGCCACCACCGCCCAGCTCTCAAATATTCCTAAAGGCTGAGCCATCTCTCTCTCTGGCCCCAATTTTTAAAAATTTTAAAAGTAAAGAGGTCAGGCCCAGGCATGGTGGTACATGCCTCTAATCCTAGCACCCCAGAGGCAGAGGGAGACAGATCTCCATGAGTTCTTTGCTAAGCTGGTTTACACAGGGCATGCCAGAACAGCTGGGGTTACATAGAGCGATTCTGTCTCAAAAAACAAATCATAATAATGATGATGGTAAAGAATTCAAGGTCATCCTTGGTTACATGACAAGTTGGAGGTTAGCCTTGATCACACAAGACCCTGTCTTGACAAACAAACAAACAATAAAATTTAAGTTTAAATCAAGTCCCCGGGAGCTGGAGAGATGACTTGGTGGTTAAGCGCACCGGCAGCTCTTCCAGAGGTCCTGGGTTCAATTCCCAGCACCCACATGGCAGCTCACAACTGTCTGTAACTCCACTTTCAGGGGACCCAACGCCCTCACAGGCAAAACACTAATGCTCATAAAATAAAAATAAGTAAATTACCGGCGAGGGCAGTTCCGTGTGCCTGCCATTTTAGATGGATGTCCTTTTAAAGACATTTCACCGCCTGCTTGGGGTTTGGTTTTTGTCGTGGTGTTCCTTGCCGCCACCGCCACCGCCCACTCCCACCCCCAGTTCTCAAACTAAATACCGAGTTAGAGCAAAAATTAAAACAGCACTTGTATTTTCTTTCCAGAGATAAAAAAAAAAAAAAAAAAAAATAAGTAAATTAAACAAGCAAATAAGCACATCCAGGCTTCAGGGTGCCCTCAAAAACAGCAGAAGCAGGAGGATAAGGAAACTGAGGTTAATCACCGCTGCTTACTGATTTTCTTCCCCCCTTACTGATTTTCAAGCCAGCGTAGTCTACACAAACCACGTCTCATAAACAAGCATGGGCAGTGGGCACTGTGCGGCTCCAGGTGCAGTTCCCAACACTGCAAACAAGTCACTAGTGGTCTCAATAAAAAAAAAGCAATAGCAAACCTTTGCAGTCTTATGCTCTGAATATCTTGGAAGAAAGCTCCCTACTCCTGAGCAGCAAATCCCTGCACACTGTGTGGACCAGTTGGTTCCTGAGGCAGTAGATGAAAGGGTTCAGCAGGGGTGATACTGTCGTGTTGAAGAAAGCTATTCCTTTGTTGAGGTCCAGCCTCCCTGTCTGGGTGGGGTTCAGGTACATGATGATGCAGCTCCCATACGTGAGAGATACCACGAGGATGTGGGAAGAACAGGTGGAGAAGGCCTTGCTTCGGCCCCCAGCTGCAGGCAGGCGCAGGATGGTACTGATGATGCAGCCATAAGACAAGGCTGTGATCAATGTAGCAATGAGCAGGGTACACACAGCCACCAGGAAGGCCACCAGCTGCAGAAGCCTGGTGTCTGCACACACCAGCTCCAGCAAAGGGGAGCTGTCGCAGAAGAAGTGATTGAGGACTCGCGGGCCACAGAAAGGGAGAGATAACATCCAGGCAAAGAGCCCAGGCAGGGCCAGGAGGGTGACTGCCCAGCAGGCCAGCACCAAGGAAGAGCAGACGCGGGGTGTCATGAGGGCGGGGTATCGCAGGGGCCTGCAGATGGCCAGAAAGCGGTCGGTGGACATCACGGCCAGCAGCAGGGCCTCCACCGCGCCCAGGGTGAAGTAGAGAATCATTTGTGCAAAGCAGCGGTGGCGGGAGATGACCCCGCGCGCCGCCAACAGGTGTGCCAGCATCTGCGGAGACACAGTGGACGTGAAACCCACCTCCAGCAGCGAGAAGTGGCGCAGGAAGAAGTACATCGGGGTGTGCAGGCGGCGGTCCGCCAAGGTGAGGGCGACGATGAGCAGATTGCCCAGCAAGGTCAGCGTGTAGGTAACCAGAAGGACCCCGAAGAGGAGGAGCTGGAGCCCGCGCTTGTCGGTGACCCCCAGAAGCACGAACTCCAGCACAGAGGAGCGGTTGGCCGTGGGGATGGGCGCAGAGACCTCCATCTGTGAGAGCTGCGGGGAGTCTGTGTGGGTCTTAGTGACCTCGGAAATGCAGGGGCAGTCAGTGTCTGTCACAAAAGAGCACTGCGAATCAAATGCAGGACATAAAGCAGCGCTTGGAACAGCGTGAGCACGTGAACACCGCATGAATGTGAGATATCTCCAGCGTTCAACCGCACAAAGATGGAAAAAAATTGAGACCTCTATGGTAACGCACTCCTTTAATGCCAGCTTGTGGGCGGCTGAGGAAGCACAATTGGGAGTTCAATATCAGCCTCAGTTACATAGGAAGTTTCAGGCCAACCAGGGCTCTCTGAGATTCTATTTCAAAAGACACTTTTAAAACAAGATTTATTGATTTATATATTTTTTGTATATGCGTGCTCTATTTGCATGTATGCCTGCATGACAGAAGAGGGCATCAGATGCCATTATAGACGGTTGTGAGCTACCATGCGGTGGCTGGGACTTGGACTCAGGACCTCTGGAGGAGCAGTCAGTGCTCTTAACTGCTGAGCCATCTCTGCAGCCTGAGATTCCACTTCAAAAAAAAAAAAATCACAAATATTACTTCAATTGGATGATTTCTGTCCTCTGCTCCCCCCAAGATGCTTGTTAGGTACTGAATGAAAAATTTGCTAATCCAGCCGGATGGATGTGATGATCCACTTGGGGGAGAGACCTTATTCTTTGCAAGGTATTTCTTATATATGGACTGAGTTATTATTGTTTGGAAGTGACCAGGTCATAGACAATTTTTGCTTCATTTCCTACAACTGATACATTGCTTATTTGTAAGTTTGAATGGTAAAATGTAATTTTAGTAAGTGCAGCAACCATTCCATTTTTGAGTCCTTCGCTTCCTTGCAGAAACACTGGTGGAGATTCATGATACCAGCTGGGGTTGACTGCACACACCCACACTCTCATGATTCCCTGTTTCTCTGTGACCTCCACTTCATAGCAAATGGATTGACTGGGGACCACAAAGCAGGAAGGTTGGGTGTGGGGATGCATACCAGCAGTTTCAGTGCATGAGAGGTTGAGGCAGGCATGTCATGAACTTGAGGCTTAACCCGAGCTGCGCTGTGAGACTGCTCTGAAATTAAAAAAAAAAAAAATTACCTGGAATTTTTCCGTCCCCTTTATCCTGAAGCGCCAAGGTACTTATTCTCAAGTTTTACCATAGAAGAAGCACATGGCAGGAATGGACTAATGAGAAAGGTTCCTTAGTCAAACCAGCCCAAATGACAGAGACAAGGAATCCTCAGAGAGGAATAGAAACAGATACACACAGTCAGACCCTGCTGTGGTGATAGATTGTGTAATACATATATAAATCAACTATAAAATACACTAATGAAACTTTGTCTGAAAGATCAGAGAAGCAGAGCAAGCCACAGCCATCACCTCTTACCTCACCAGCTCCACGAATCCTCTGACTGAAATCCTCTGAGTCCTCACCCCAAAGGCTCCAGCTGAAAAAGCCTCTAGCTGAAAAGCCTTTAGTTCCTGTCTCCTCACGCCTTATGTACCTTTCTCTGCCCAGCCTTCACTTCCTGGGATTAAAGGGTGTGTGCTTCCCAGTACTGGAATTAAAGGTGTATGCCACCACTGCCTGACTCTGTCTTCTCTCCTAGACTGAGTCAATCTCATGTAGTCCAGGGTGGCTTTGAACTTGCAGAGATCCAATTGGATCTCTGCCTCTCAAGTGCTAGGATTAAAGGTGTGTACCACCACTGCCTGGCCTCTATGTTTTATCTAGTGGCTTGTTCTGTCCTCTGATCTTCAGGCAAATTTTATTAGGGTACACCATATATCACCACACCCTGTAAGGCAGAGTGGTTCTCAACCTGTGGGCTGTGACCCTTCTGAGGGTCAAATGACCCTTTCACAGGGGTCGAATATCAGACATCCTGCACCTCAGATATTTACATTACAATTTGTAACAGCAGCAACATTACAGATGTGAAGTAGCAACGGAAATAATTGTATGGTCGGGATCACCAGAACATGAGGATCTCAGCGTCAGGAAGGTTCAGAACCGCCACTGTAAGGCGAGAACACAGTGGGGTGGGGAGTGGGGTGGGGCTCACGGAGATGGAAATGGGGAAGAGAGGCAGCTGGGAAAAAAACACACAAGACAAGGAGTGGTCAGAGAGCCGGGGGAAAGGGAAGACATGAACCACAGGAAGACAGAAGAGAAGAAAAATAATGACAGAGACACAGGGAAGGGAAGGGACTTGGAAGCCCACAGGAAGGCAAGGAGAGAGACAAAAGAAAGATTTTTAGGTCCTTCAGAGACATGGAGCTGCCCTGCTCTCCAGAGGCACTATTATTGCAGGAGCCAGTGTGAAGATAGAGGGACCTTGCCCTCTCAGCTTCCCCAAAGCCTCAGACCTCAGGGACCCAGAAAACATCTAAAATTTTCATCCTCCTTAAGGGAGTGATTAACTCGACTTCCTTCAGATGCTGCCCATGGGAACTTGTTTGGAGTCTCATCTTTATTTTATTTATTTATAGATTATTATTTATTGGAGGACGGAGAGTGAGCTCATTGGTTAAGAGTAGCTGCAGACTGGCCAGCCAGTGGTGGCGCACGCCTTTAGTCCCAGCCCTTGGGAAACAGAGGCAGGTGGATCTCTGAGTTTGAAGTCAGCCTGGTTACAGAGTGAGTTCCAGGACAGCCAGGGCTGCACAGAGAAACCCTGTTTCAACACAAACAAACAAACAAACAAACAAAAAGAGTAGTTGCAGGTCTGTTTCCCGGCTCCCACATGACAGCTCACAACCATCTGTAAACCCGGTACCAGGTGATGTCACTGTGTTCTGGCTCTTGTGGGCACTGGGCATGTACATGGTGCGAAGACATACATTCAGTCAAAACACTCACCTGTAATAACAACAAATAAATCTAAAGATATTTAAAAGAATATCTTTTATTTATCCTTTGATGATTTCATACATATATTTACAATGTGTGTATATCTACCCCTCTCCTCCCCACTCTCATAGACACCCATTCACAGGTTCCTTTCCTAACTTCATGCTCTCTTCCTTTTTTTTTTTTCTTTTTTCTTTGCTATTTCTGAGACAAGGTTTCTCCATGTAGCCTTGGCTGTCCTGGAACTCCCTCTGTAGATCAGGCTGGCACCAAACGCTGAACTCAGAAACCTCCAAGACTGCCTCCCAAGTGCTGGGATCAAAGACGTGCACCACCACCACCCAGCTTGCTGGTTCTTTGTTTGTATATTTTGATTTGGTTTGTTTTGATAAACCACTGAGTCCAGTCAGTGTGACCTGTTGGAATGCTGATTTATGACAGCATTAGCTTAATCTTGTTCAGGTAACCATGGCTACAAAAGCCCTGTCCTGTCCAGAAGACAGATACAATAGCTCTCCTCATTCTCCAGATCTTGATTTCTTTCCACTTCTTCTTCTGTGACATTCCCTGAGCCTTTGGGGGAATGAGTTAATAGAAATGCCTTGTTTAGGGATGAGTACCAAACAGTCCCTTGTTATCAGCACTTTGAGGATTATGTGTTTCTACCTTGTTGCCCACACAGGAACGAGACATTTCTGGTGAGGGTTAAGAGCAGTACTCATCTATGAGTATTAACATAAATATTTAGAGGGCAGTGCCACAATACAACCGTTTATTAAAAAGATTTTTTAAATTTTATTTTATGTGTATAAATGCTTTGGCTGCATGCATGGAACATGCATCCAGTGCCCTGGGTGGTCAGAAAAGAACACCAGATGCTCGTGAACTGGAATTACAGATGGTAGCCACCATGTGGGTGCTGGGTCCTCTGCAAGAGCAAGCACTGTTCTTAAGCCCTGGGCCACTTCTCCAGCCCCTTTTAGCACACACATTTAAACAAAACAACAGTACTAGGTTCTCTTCTATGAACTATGACCTCCTGAGGACTCAGTTTTTGTCTTTTGTTTTTTGAGACTCAGGTTTTAGGAGAGCTTAGGTGAGCTTATCCCTGGCTCTCTATTTAAACTTTAATCTCTCTTCAGGGATTGTTAATTGAGCTATTTTCATTGGCTTCTTTAGGATGGGTAGCCCAGGTTGACTTTGGTGGCACAGACCATCAACATGAATTTGGTAGCACCACTGGACCTGGTAACATGAGCTTTAAAATGAAGTTTGTTCGTTCGTTTGTTCTGTTGTTGATCTCCCCTTCATTTGGCTGCAGAGATGGCTCAGCAGTGAAGAGCACTGGTTGCTCTTCCAGAGGACCTGGGTTCCATTCCCAGCAACCACATGACAGCCACAATCATCTGTAACTCCAGGCCCAGGGAACCTTTCTTCTGGCCTCTCTCTGTGGGCACTGCATACAAGCGGTGCTCAGACATACATGCAGACAAAACACCCCCCTCCCAGACACACAAAATGAAACAAACAAATAAAAATAAAGGAAAAAAATGATTCCACTTTGATTCCACCAGCCAGGCCTGGTGCTCATGCCAATTCCAGCCACCCAGGAGAGGGAGGCCAGAGGATGGAGATGCCAAGACCTTCATCACCTACAGTGTGAGTTCGAGGCCAGCTTTAATTCAGCAACTTCTTGAGACAGTGTTTGAAAATAACAGAGGAAAAGAGGGCTGAGGGTGTAGCTCAATCGTGGAGCACTTGGCCTCACCATGAGCACAGTCCCTGTGTTCAAGCCACAGAAAACCAAAACACACACATCCACAATAACTAATAAGCAAATTAGTAACAATGCCGATACACCAAGAGCGCAGCTTTGCAGTCTTATGCTCTGAATATCTTGGAAGAAAGCTCCCTACTCCTGAGCAGCAAATCCCTGCACACTGTGTGGACCAGTTGGTTCCTGAGGCAGTAGATGAAAGGGTTCAGCAGGGGTGACACTGTCGTGTTGAAGAAAGCTATTCCTTTGTTGAGGTCCAGCCTCCCTGTCTGGGTGGGGTTCAGGTACATGATGATGCAGCTCCCATAGCTCATCGACACCACCAGGATGTGGGAAGAACAGGTGGAGAAGGCCTTGCTTCGGCCCCCAGCTGCAGGCAGGCGCAGGATGGTGCTGATGATGCAGCCATAAGACAAGGTTGTGATCAATGTAGCAATGAGCAGGGTGCACACAGCCACCAGGAAGGCCACCAGCTGCAGAAGCCTGGTGTCTGCACACACCAGCTCCAGCAAAGGGGAGCTGTCGCAGAAGAAGTGATTGAGGACTCGCGGGCCACAGAAAGGGAGAGATAACATCCAGGCAAAGAGCCCAGGCAGGGCCAGGAGGGTGACTGCCCAGCAGGCCAGCACCAAGGAAGAGCAGACGCGGGGTGTCATGAGGGCGGGGTATCGCAGGGGCCTGCAGATGGCCAGAAAGCGGTCGGTGGACATCACGGCCAGCAGCAGGGCCTCCACCGCGCCCAGGGTGAAGTAGAGAATCATTTGTGCAAAGCAGCGGTGGCGGGAGATGACCCCGCGCGCCGCCAACAGGTGTGCCAGCATCTGCGGAGACACAGTGGACGTGAAACCCACCTCCAGCAGCGAGAAGTGGCGCAGGAAGAAGTACATCGGGGTGTGCAGGCGGCGGTCCGCCAAGGTGAGGGCGACGATGAGCAGATTGCCCAGCAAGGTCAGCGTGTAGGTAACCAGAAGGACCCCGAAGAGGAGGAGCTGGAGCCCGCGCTTGTCGGTGACCCCCAGAAGCACGAACTCCAGCACTGAGGAGCGGTTGGCCGTGGGGATGGGCGCAGAGACCTCCATCTGTGAGAGCTGCGGGGAATCTGTGTGGGTGTTAGTGACCTCGCAAATGCAGGGGCAATCGGTCACAAAGAATACTGGAGATAAAAATATATGGCGTTTAGGACGGACAGCATTTGTCATACGTGAAAACCGCTCGGATGTGAACCCACTTGCATTAAATGATAATGATGGGAATGTATAGATTAGTGTAATGACACAGCCCTTTATGCCTAGTACTTGGGAGGCTGATGGAGAAGGACCAGGAATTCAAGAGCATCTTCAGCCACACAGGAAGTTGCAGGACAACCTGGGCTACATGAGACCCCATTTCAAAAATCCCAAAGAAGAAGGAGAAGAAAGCAAGAGACTGAGGAGGACAAAGAGGGGAAGGGGAAATATTAGAAGAGAAAATAAGAAGGAGGAGGAAGAGGAAAGAGAAGAGGAGAAAGAGGAATTTTGGTTCCTGCTTCCCCAAGTCCTTTGTTAGGGATTGAGAGGACACTTTAACGATTCTTTTCGCTAAATTTGACAATCCACTTGGGGTGAGACCTGTTCTTTGCAGGGATTGTCTTATGTATGGACTGAATGACTGTGGTTTGGGATTGGTCAGTTATTACAGGGAATTTGGTTTTTATACACTGTCGTGTTGTTTGTCTATGTGTTGGAAGATAAAATCAGCTTTTATAAGGGCATCTGTCTCACTGTGTAGACAAGGCTGGCCTCGAACTCACAGAGATACACATGCCTCTGCCTCCTCAGGGGCTGGGATTAGTGGCGCTGGCCTCTGTCTCTGGTTTAGAGCATATGTCCTTTAAATGCCACTTGCTGAGTCTTCTCAAATGTAGCCAGGACACAGAGCAAGAAACAGAACACAGCCTGGGCAGGTGGATCACCTGCCGTCTCAGTACTGGGGAGGCTGTAGCGGGAAGACTGATATAAATACAGGATCAGCCTGTGTTACAGATTGAGTTCAAACTGATCTGGGTTACAGAGTGAGACTCTGTCTTGAAAGAGAGAAAGGGATGCGGAGAAAGGATGAACGAAGAGAGGGAGATAGGGAGGAAGGAGAAGAAAAAGTAAGAAGGGATATAGAGAGGTGGCTTAAAGGATAGAGATGCTTGCTACAGCTCCGTACAACCTGAGTTCAAGTTTTAGGTCCCCCATGTGAGACAAGAGACAAGCTGTCTTCTGACCTCTACATGGTCCCTTCAGTAAATAAGTAAGTGAATAAATGTAGTTTTTAAAATGAGGGAGAGATAGGCTGGAGAGCCAGCTCGGCAGTCAAGAGCTGTGGTGGCTGTTGCAGATGACCCATGTTAGAGTCCAGCATCCACCAGTAAGACTAACTCCAGGAGATCCCACACACTATTCTGGACTTTGTTGGCACCTGCACTCACATGTACCCCCCACCTGAACTCACATGCATGAACCCCCTACAAATGCAAATACCCGTACTTAACAGTAGAAAAATAATTATTTTTAAAAATCATGAGAAGAAAGAAAACAGGAAGGAAGGATGGATGGGAGGAAGGAAATAACACCCACAAACTGCTGCTCTGGGAAGACTGGAAGACAATACCACCTTCTGTAAGAGAATCACCATAGAAAGAACGAGAGATCTGCCTAGAGATGAGTTGATTGACAGTTAGAGAATACCTACTATTCCTCGCAATCTGTGGACTGGATTGCTCCACAGAACATGACCATCAAAGTCCTTCTTTGTGTTCATATGTCTAGTTCATCCACATAAGATGTGCTGACCAAGGTATAACACAGTGCTTGAGTAAAAGCCACATCTGTACTTCTATTTCTTCCTGGGGCCAGGGTCTCATGTAGTCCAGGTTGGCCTGAAACTCCCTATGCAGCAAAGGATAACCTTGAGCTTCCGATCTTGCTGGCTCTCCCTCCCAAGTGCTGGGGTAGCAGCCCAGTGCCATTGTGTCACATTTTATATGGTGTTGGGAACAGAACCTGAGTCATCCTGCATGCTAGGCAAGTATTCTCCCAACCTAGCTTCATCCTCAGCTGTTGAGCCAAGTTTTGAATGTACATCTTGCCACAGCTCCTCAGCAAATGGTAATTAAGTGAACAGATAAGTAGTGAGTGCTCTGAAGAGAATGAATGAAAATATGAAGAAAGGAATAACCATGAGAAGATGGGTCGTTAGATGTGTTGATGAATGAGTGAGGAAGGGAAAGAGAGCTGCAGACTGAACTGCAGAACTGAGGGATGACTCTGCCAGGCTCAGACACCTTGAATGGCTCAGGATCCTAGGTATGACTCACTCCCATCCCGTCACAAGAACAAGGGCGCTGTGGGGCCTTATGAACTTCATTGTTCTTCTTGGTCCATTACAGAGACATTTCCCAAACCCACACACAGCATGTGGCTGGGAGGAAACTCCCTGTTTGAGCCTCAATCTCTGTCCCCTCTCAGGTGACACTAACACCTCCTTGGTCTTTCCCATCCATTTGTTGTGACATCCTAACAAAACCGTGAATATGAAGTAACATGTTATAATGTGTGCTGCAAAAAGCGAAGCTAATTCCAAGCTCACACTCCCTCTGAAGCGGTGTGCTTGGCTTCCACAGGCTCTGTCCTGCTAAAGATTCACCACTCAAACCTTAGTTTTCCAAGAGGCTGTGCCTAAAGGTATCCAGGCTGCCTTCCTCACCTCTCTTGGGCTCATGGCAGGAAAACCATCCAAAAGTGATCTGACCATTCACCTTCCTCTAATAACCCTTTTCCAGCTACATTAGAAAGCCTAAAATGGGCCGGGTGTGGGAGGTAGAGGCAGGTAGAGCTCTGTGAGTTCAGGGCCAGCCTGGTCTAGAGCAAGTTCCAGAACAGCCAGGGATTTACACAGAGAAACCATCTCAGCCCCCCCCCCCCAAAGAAAAAGCCCCTGCACAGATCTCTCTTCTGCATCTTTGTTTATTTTCTGCTGCTTTGTGGCCCCCAACTTTCTAGCAAATGACTGGAAATCACAAATCAGGAGAGAGCTGGCATGGTGGCACAAGCCTATAACCTCAACACGCGGGCAGTTGAGGCAGGAGCATTATGAGTTGGAGGCATGCCTGCACTACACAGCAAGACTCCCCTCTGAAGAGAAGATATTTTTTTACCTGAAATGTATTAGCCTCCTCTATCATGAATGGTCAAGGTTCTGATTCTGGAGCTTTTCCGCAGAGGCACATGGCGGGAAATGGGTTTAAGAGAGAGTCTCTCCAGAGAAACAGAGACAGACACATAAGGATGGCTGGGCAGACTCTGTAAAGGAAAAGCATGATAAGGACTAGAGACTGGGAAGAGAGGCGGCTGGGGAGAAATGAGTGGTCAGAGAGCTGGAGGGAGGGGGAGACACGGACTGTAAAAGATAGAGTGACAGAGAAGAAACAGAGACGCGGAGGAAGGCAAACCGAGAGAGACAAAAGAAAGCCTCTGAGGTCCTTGAGAGACACGGAATGTCCTGGACTCTAGAGATACTATTATTTCAGGGTCCAGGTCACACTCTAGTGTGCAGGGGAGGGACTTTTCCTTCAATTCCCTAATTCCTCTGGCCTTGGGGACAAAGAGCATTTATAAAATTGTAGTCATCCTTAGGGGACTGATTAACTCAACTTCCTTCAAGCATTGCTCATGGGGACTTGTTTGGATGTTTGCATTTTGGAGAGAGTTGTTCCCTGCCGCCCCCCACACACACTTATTTGATTTCTGCAAGATTGGTATAACCACTGGTTCCATTCAGAAAAGAGACAGAGCAAGGGTGAAACCATAAAAGGGTAGGTACCAGGGAACGTGTGTGTTACCAGAGTTCATTCAATAGGTGTATGTGATAAAGATTAGCCTTGGCTGGGTGTGGTAGCCCTAGCCTTTAGTTCTAGCACTCTGGAGGCAGAGGCAGGCAGATCTCTGAATTCGAGGCCAGCCTGGTCTACAGAGTAAGTTCCAAGACGGCCAAGGCTACACAGAGAAAACCTTGTCTCGAAAAAACAAATAAATTGGGCTGGAGAGATGGCTCAGAGGTTAAGAGCAGTGACTGCTCCTCCAGAGGTCCTGAGTTCAATTCCCAGCAACCACATGGTGGCTCACAACCATTTAACATGAGATCTGATGCCCTCGTCTGGTGTGCAGACAGAACACTGTATACATAATAAATAATAAATCTTTAAAAAAAAGAAAAGAAAAACCAATGAATTGTCAGTCAATCAATCAATAAGAATGAGGGTTAGGCTGGGCAGCGGCGGCGCACACCTTTAATCTCAGCACTTGGGAGGCAGAGCTAGGCGGATCTCTGTGAGTTCGGGGTCAGCCTGGTCTACAGACAGGCAACAAAACTACACGGAGAAACCCTGTCTCAAAAGAACAAAAGAATGAGGGTTAGGCAAAGAAAAGTAATGATAGGAGGAGCAAATGAGGCTGAGCGTTTGTGTTATAAGAGGGAGAGAAAGCTTGTGGCGGGAGTGGTGGTCGGTAGCGCCTGAGGGAAAGGGATGAGCGGGAGAAAGGAAAAGTTGGCGTGTGCAGAACTGGCTCTCAAAGACAGCCATTGCTGCTGAAAGGGCCTCTTGTGGGCATGCAGAAAATACGAGAATATGGAAAGCTAGTATCAATCAAATGGAGGTTGTAGCTTCGGGACAGAACAGAGTAACTCTCAGAGCAGGAAGGAAGATCAGGATGCAGGAATAAGCACATCTGGATACTGTGTATAGAAGATCAAGCATTTATTTATCTATTTATTTTTGAGACAGAGCATTTTTATGTAGTCCTGGTTATCCTGGAGCTGAATATGTAGGCCAGGCTGGCCTCAAACTCACCGAGATCCTCCTGCCTCTGCCTCCTGAGTGCTGGCATTAAAGGCCCACAGCACTACACCTGGTCTTCAAGCACTTTTTTTGTTTGTTTTGTTTCAAGATAGAGTTTCTCTGTGTAGCCCTGACTGTCCTGGAACTCACTCTGTAGACCAGGCTGGCCTCGAACTCACTGAGATTCGCCTTCCTCTGCCTCCTGAGTGCTGGGATTAAAGGCATGCGCCACCACATCCAGTCTTCAAATACTTTTTTTTTTTTTTTTTTTTTTTTTTTTTTTTTTTTTGGTTTTGGTTTTTTTCGAGACAGGGTTTCTCTGTGTAGCTTTGCAGTCTTCAAATACTTTTTAAACAGAGTGTTCCATTTGAAAATGGAAAGCAAGCTATATTTGAGCAGGTATGAGCTTTCAACTAGTTTTCGTTGTTGCTTTAAGGTAGGATCTCTCTGGCCTGGAACTCTCTATGTAGAACTGGCATTAATCTTTCTGCACCCTGGGATTATAGTCCTGTACTGATACACCCTGCTTATTATTATTATTATTATTATTTTTACTTTTTTTTTCTTAACATCCCAAGGATTTTCATTTCGGTTACTTACAAGAGGCTTTATTTATAGGCATCTTTCCAATGGCGACACCATTGGGGAAAAAAAGGATTGTGTTAAAACTCCATGACCAAAAGCAATTTGGGAAGGAAAGATTTATTTCAGCTTATAACTCTCAGGTCATACTTCATCACTGAGAGAAGTCAGGGTCGTAATTCAAAGCAGGAATCTGGAAGCAAGAACTAAGGCAGAGGCCATGGAGAAGGACTGCTTACTGGCTTGCTCCTCATGGCTTGCTCAGCCTGCTTTCTTTTATACCCCAGGAAAACCTGCCATCTACAATGGGCTCAGCCGTTCCACAGGAATCGTTAATCAAGAAAATGCCCTATAGATTTGCCTACAGACCAAGTTTATGGAGGCATCTTCTTGATTAAGATTCCTCCTTTCCAGATAACTCTAGCTCAGTGGTTCTCAACCTATGGGTTATGACCCCCCAAAGGGGGTCAGATGACCTCCCATAGGAGTCTTCTAAATACAGATATTTACATTATGATTCATAACAGTAGCAAAATTATAGTTATGAGCTAGCAACAAAAATAATTTTATGGCTGGAGGTCACACATGAGGAACTGTGTTAAAGGGTCGCAGCATTAAGAAGGTTGAGAACCACTGCTCTAGATTGTATCAAGCTGACACAAAAACAAGCCACCTCAGTCTACTGTCAACCATTCAGTGCCTATAAATTACCAGGGAATGCTGTGATGATCTCACCAGCTCCACTCTCTCTCTCTCTTATTTTTTTAAAGCTTTTTTTTTCATTTTTTTTTCTTTTTTTAATTTGAAGACAGGGTCTCCTGTTACCCAAATTGACCTTAAACTTTTATTTATTATGCATACAGTGTTCTGCCTGCATGTACGCCTGCACACCAGAAGAGGACACCAGATCTCATTACAGATGGTTGTGAGCCACCATGTGGTTGCTGGGACTTGAACTCAGGACCTCTGGGAGAGCTGTCAGTGCTCTTAACTGCTGAGCCATCTCTCCAGTCCCAGCTCCACTCTCTTATGTGACAAGATATTAACGAGGCCCGTCTGGAGCAGGTTTTGTGCAGGTCATCACAGTCATATCACACCCACCTAGAAATTCCACAACACTCTACCTGCCCCTTGGGCTCTTGAACTAGGCTGAGTTATGAGTCCCGGTAGTAACGCCCCCATGTCTCCTGACAGAAGCACATGGTAGCACTAATCTACCGGCATAAACATAGTTATTCAGAATGTAATTTGATTGTCTTCCTCGTTAGTATTGTGGTGAATACCCCTGCCTGTCATGCGAGAGACCGGGGTTCAATTCCCTGAAGGGGACTCCAAACAGAATGCAATTTGATTGGCATCTCATCCTCACTAAACAGAACATAGTGGTAAGTTCCTCACTAGGGCCTATGACCTCCCCAGTCACAGGCTAAGAGCACGGGGCTGCTCTTCCAGAGGTCTTGAGTTCAATTCCCAAAAACCACATGGTAGCTCATCATCATCTATAATGGGATCTGCCGACCTCTTCTGGTATAAAGTTGTACATGCAGATAGAGCACTCATATAATACATAAAATAAATAAATAAATCTAAAAAAATAAAATAAATAAATAAAACCCAAACTTGCCACCATTCCACCAGTGGGCACTTATCTCATGCTAATAAATGCACCATGCACAGTCCACAGCTAAGGAAGACCGTTGGTGACTTTTCTTCCCCAGCATCCCACAGAGCACCTTCCAGTACTCTGATGATTAGCCAGCAGGAAAGACTGATGGTCAGCCGGCAGGGAGGACTCTGATGATCAGCCAGCAGGGAGGACTCTGATGGTCAGCCAGCAGGGAGGTAGCTTTCAATCCAGTTTCAGATTGCTTTCTCGATGTCCCAGTCTGAGAGTATGTGGTGCCTTCAGGAATAGGGTCTTGCCACCTAGTTCTGGTAGGCAATCAATAGTAAACAATAGTAATATCAATAGCCTGTATTGATTCAGAGGGTGTAAGAGACTTCCCTGGATGACTCATAGGGAAGGTAGCACACATAGGAACATAGGAATTTTTCATTTAATAACCTTGTTCTGGGACCAGCTCACTCATGCAGTACTTTTGTTGAACTCAGGACCTCTGGAAGAGCAGCCAGTGCTCTTAATCTCTGAGCCATCTCCGCAGCCCCCAGGTCTTGGAACTCTTGTAGACCAGGCTGGCCTCGAACTCTCAGAGATCCGCCTGCCTTTGCCTTCTGAGTGCTGGGATTAAAGGCGTGCGCCACCATGCCTGGCACTCTTATCACTTTTTTTTTTTAAATTACTTTATGTGCATTGGTGTCTTTTGCCTGCATGTATGTCTGTGTGAGGTCGCCAGATCCTTTGGAACAGGAGTTACAGACCATTGTGAGCTGCCATGCAAGTGCTGGGAGTTGAACCCGGGTCCTCTGGAAGAGCTGGAAGAGCAGCCAGTGCTCTTAACCACCAAGTCATCTCCCCAGCCTCCTTATGGCTTTTTTGTACATCTTTAGCTTGGGTTGATTCTCACCTCTCCTCCTCTCCCCCATCTCCCCTTGAAACTTTCCACAACCATTTTCTTATCATATGGGTTCTACTTAACCCCCTAATTAACCCTTAAAGGCTCCTTTCTCCCTCTCTTATGGCCCCATTCTAGTTCCCTAGGCTCTACACACACACACTCACGCCCACATAAATGTGTGTGTGTGTGTGTGTGCGCGCGCGCGTGCGTGTGTAATTAATTTAAATAATTGAGAATGCAGGATCTGCCTATGGAAGCAAGCATGCAGTATCAGTCTTCCTAAGGCTGTTTCCTCACATAATACTTTTTCTCTCCTACCCGTTTTCCTGAAATTTCATAATTTTATTTTTCTTGATGGCCCCAAACAATTTCATGGTGGATATGTAGCACAGTTTCATGATCCATTCGTGAGTTGATGGACATCTGTACTGATCGAATTTTCTGGCTGTTGCGAATAGAGCAGCAATGAACATGGATAAGCAAGGATCTTCCTGGGAGAATATAGAATCCTTTGAGGACACACCTCGGAGTGATATAGCTATAATGTTATAGCTCTAGTTTCATTTTTTAAAGACGCTTCCAGAATAATTTACATAGTGGCTGCACACTTTACACCCCCCACAATGAATAAATATTCTCCTTCCCCCACATCCTCATCAGCATTTGCTGTCATTTATTTATTTATTCATTTGTTTGTTTGTTTAGGTGATAGCCATTCCAACTAGGGTGAGATAAAAATCTCAAAGTAGTTTTAATTTGCATTTCCCCAAAATGGTTGAGGAAACTGAACGTTAAAAAAATATATTGTCCACTTGTATGTCTTCTTCTGAGAATTCTTTGTTCAGTTCCTTATCCCATTTTTTCCCCAAGAGCTGAGGGCCAAACCCAGAGCCTTGTGCTTGCTAGGCAAGTGTTCTACCACTGAGCTAAATCCCCAGGCCCTTTCAGGTTTGGTTGGTTGGTTGGTTGGTTGGTTGGTTTGTTTGTTTGTTTTTAGAGACAGGGTTTCTCTGTGTAGATTTGTGCCTTTTCTGGATCTCGATCTGTAGACCAGGCTGTCCTTGAACTCACAGAGATCCACCTGGCTCTGCTTCTGGAGTGTTGGGATTAAAGGCGTGTGCCACCACTGTCCGCCTTAGCCCATTTTTTAAAAGGATTTGGTTTTGTTTAAATTGTGTGTATGCATGTGTATCTGCGAGATCTGGGTATGTGTCTGTGGGTGTAGTGGCCAGTGAAGGCCAGAAGAGGGCACTAGATCCCTGGAGTTGGAGTTGAAGTGCTGGTTTGCCAAGACTTAAATGTTATGTAAAGCTGGTGGATCTCTATGAGTTTGAGATCAGCCTAGTCTACAGAATGAGTTCCAGGACAGCCAATGCTACATAGAGAGACTCTGTCTCAAAATTAATTAATTAAAAACTGTACACAAAACTTAGTTGGTAGAGTGTTTGCCATCCAAGCATGAGACCATAGGTTTGATTCCCCAGTGTTAAAAAAAGGAATAAATAGGGGCTGGAGAGATAATTCAGCAGTTAAGAGCACTGGCTGCTCTTCCAAGGGACCTGGGCTTAATTCTCAGCACCCACATGGCGCTCACAACTGTCTGTTACTCCAAGATCTGGCACCCTCTCATGCAGGCAAAACACTAATGCACATAAAATAAAAATAAATAAATTGTTTAAAAAAGGAATGATAAGCCGGGTAGTGGTGCACACCTTTAATCCCAGCACTTAGGAGACAGAGACAGGTGGATCTCTGTGAGTTCGAGGCCAGCTTTGTCTGCAGAGTGAGTTCCAGGACAGGCTCCAAAACTACACAGAGAAAATCACATAATGGTGTTATCTTTTTAATGCAATTAAATTGAAACTCAAGTTACAGAGCTAACTCTACCCAGACAAATTATTTCTTTCTCTTTTCTTTTTTTTTTCTTTCTAAAAGATTTATTTATTTATTATACATACAGTGTTCTGTCTGCAGGCCAGAAGAGGGCACTAGATCTCATACAGATGGTTGTGAGCCACCATGTGATGTGGTTGCTGGGACTTGAACTCGGGACCTTTGGAAGTACAGCCAGTGCTCTTAACCTCTGAGCCATCTTTCCAACTCTCTCTCTCTCTCTCAATTTATTTATTTTATTTTAAGTGTATGGGAATTTTGCCTGCTTGTCTGTCTGTCTGTGCAGCACATGTATTTGGTGCCTGAAGAGGTCAGAAGAGAGCGTTAGATTCCTTAGAAGTGGAACTGTGGATGCCTGAGAGCCACCACGTGTGTGCTGGGAATTGAACTCGGGTTCTACGAGAGAGAGCAACCAGTGCTCTTAACCATGGAGTCATCTCTCCAGCCTCGATTTCTTTCATCCTCAAAAGCTACTGAAGACTATTAGTCATTTTAATCATGTGTGTGTGTGTGTGTGTGTGTGTGTGTGTGTTCACGCGTGCACATGGAGGCCAGAGGACAACCTGAGGTGTCATTCCTTAGACACCATTCAATTTCCTAAAAAGTTATTTTTTTAAAGATTTGTTTGTTTGTTTGGGGGTTTTGGTTTTTTGTTGTTGTTGTTGTTTTGGTTTTGCTTTGTGTGTGTGTGTGTGTGTGTGTGTGTGTGTGTGTGTGTGTGTGTGTATGTGTTGAGACAGGGTTTTTCTGTATAGCCCTAGCTGTCCTGGAACTCACTTTGTGGACCAGGCTGGCCTCGAACTCAGAGCTCCACCTGAGGATTAAAGGTGTGTGGTACCACCTTGCTTTTTTTTTTTTTTTTTTTTTTTTTTTTTTTTTGGTTTTTCGAGACAGGGTTTCTCTGTGTAGCTTTGCACCTGTCCTGGATCTCGCTCTGTAGACCAGGCTGGCCTTGAACTCACAGAGATCCGCCTGTCTCTGTCTCCCAAGTGCTGGCGTGCACCACCACCACCCGGCTCACACCTTGCTTTTTACAAGGGTTCTGGGGATTGATTGCAGGTCCTTGGACAAGCACTACACCTGAAGTCTCAAATAATCTTCATATTCAGATTAAGAGCCTGGTAAAGAAAGATATTTAGTTGGCATTTCCATGAATAGCAATAATCAAAAGTGAACTATTTTCTTTTTAAAATTTTTTTAAAATTTATTTTATGTACATTGATGTTTTGTTTGCACATATATCTGTGTGAGAATGTCTGCAGATCCTCCGGAACTGGAGTTACAGACAGTTGTGAGCTGCGATTTGAGTGCTGGGGATTGAACTTGGGTCTTCTGGTGCTCTTAACCCGCTGAGCGGTCTCTCCAGCTCGGGAACAGTTTTCTTATGGGATGTAGAAGTATACTCCTTTCTGGGTTCTTTATGAGATGCTGGGATCAAACCCAGCCATGCAGGGAAGCTATACTCTGCCCTGGGAGTCACATCCCAGGCTCTTTCTGGGCTTTAGAGACCATCTTCTGAACCTATCTGGAGGGCCAAACCCAGCTGGCCTTTGACTTGCAGAGGACTGTGGAACTCAGCAGGGGGCGATGGAACAGAGAAAGTGCAAACAGAGACCAAGCCTTAACAGAGGAAGTGAGCCTCTTAAAACGTTGCCTATAAACCACTAAGTGACTCACTCCTGGCTGCAGTTAGTGAATAGGAATAAATAGAAGTCCTCGTCGTCGTCGTCGTCGTCGTCGTCGTAAGGAACAAAGGCGTTATCTGCAGTGTGGAGACCTCAATAAAACATGATCAAGTGCAAATTAAAGGGGGTGGTGGTGAAGGGGATCTTAATTACCATAAGCCAGTAATTAGCATCCGAGAGTAAAGCCGGTTCACAAGGTCAGCCAGCAGTTTAAGAGATTAAGAGCTCATGCATTAGCATTTAGAGACATAAGTCCATAAGGGCTCATGCTAAGATCCTTCGCACTCAGAGGGAGAAACCCACCAGTCACACCAGCACAGGGGAAACAGAGGCAGGTAGGTCACTCTGGGTCGCCTAGGAGACCCTGTCAGAAAAACGAAAACCCAACAACCAACAAAACTTGTAAAAACCACAACCCAACAAATCCTACTGATCGTTTACTTAGAAAATGTTTGTGAGGTTATTGCACCATGGACCAAAACATCAGAAATACCAGATGGTACAGGCACGTACATTCAACATTTTTAGTTAAGGAGAAAGAGAAGGAAGGGGGGAGTGGGGGAAGGGAGGACGTGAACTCTCCCTCTCCCTCTGAGCCTCCATGTGAGTGCTGGAAATCGAACCCAAGTCCTTCACAAGAATAGCAAATTCTCTTAACCACTGAGCGATCATCACACTGAGACAATTCTCCAGCCCTGTTTATTTATAATTTTAAGTTATAGGTGTATGTGAAGAGCTGCCCCAGGGGCCAGAAAAGGGCATTGGATCTCCTGGAGCTGTAATTACCAGCAGTTGTGAGCCACCACCATGTAGGTGTGCTAGGAATTAAATCAGTTGTCTAGAAGAGGAGGGCTCACGATCCTCATGGCTGAGCTATCTATCCAGCCAGTTTTTAGATGAGAGTCTCTTGTTTTCAGGACCAGCCTCAAACCCACTACAACCAAGGATGACCTTGAATTTCTAATCTTCCTGCTTCCACTTCCCTAATGCTAGATTTCTAGAGAGAAACCATCCCAACCCGTTGATTTTGTGTTGGGAATGCCATGCTTCAAACTTCCGAGGCAGGCGCTCTATCATATCTGGGAGGGGGAGTGATTGAGTCAGCAGTTACAAGGGCTGGAGACTGTCTCCAAGGCAGGGCCTGAGTGCATCCAGATGATATCACCGTGGCTCAAACAAGAAGCTGAAGGAAAGTCTACCGAATTAGGAAACTATGCAATAAATCGGCTGCGGAAAATTGATGCTGTTAGTTTCGTTCTTGGCCTAGCCGACCGGGCCTGGGCGATTCTTGGTTGTTAGAGCTGGCTGGATGTTTAATAAGATTGTCTGGACTTCATCTCAGTAGCTATCACTACTGTCCCCTGACCCCAACCAAAACTGTTCCAAGCCACGGCAGTTGTTCCCCAGAGGGAATGTGACGTATTAAGCATTTTTGTTTGTTTGTTTGTTTGTTTGTTTTTCCCTCTTCAAGACAGTCTCTCTGTAACAACCCTGGCTGTCCTGGAACTTGCTCTGTAGATGAGGCTGGCCTCGAACTCAGAGACCCTCCTGCCTCTGCCTCTTAGGTGCTGACCACCACCTGCAACTTTTCTTTTCTTTTTTTAGTTATTTTGTTTTGATTTTGCAGAAGTCACAAGATAACTTTATTCAGAATGAAATAATAGTGCAGATTTTAGAGGGTTGCATGGCTAAGACTAACAGCTAGCCACGTGACTAAAAGTACTCCAGGACCTATTATTGTTTGCTTGTTTGTTTGAGACAGGGTTTCTTTGTATAGCCCTGGTTGTCCTGGCATTTGTTCTGTAGACCAGGCTGGCCTCGAACTCAAACTCAGATATCCGCCTGTGCAGAGATTCCCGAGTGCAGAGGTGTGCACCGCCAGGTCTGGCTTGGCTCTTTACTGCTGATTTTTGACACTTGGGTTTGTTACTTCTGCCCCTCCGAAGCTAAGAAATTTCTATATGGTAAACAGCTTGCTAGAGGCAATTATTCCTCTGCAGGTTACACAATCCAGAGCCCATACCCAGTGACACCTGCTCCACTAGGCTCTCATGCCCAGGGTTGCTGTGGCGCCAGGGCAGGTCCCAGAGGACCAAAAATACCATTATGCTGCAGGGCTCTCTGAAGTAATTCAAACTGGCTGATCCTCTTGCCTACACCTTCCCTGGTTCCCTCTGCCTCTTTTTCTTTTCTTTTTTTTTCTTTTTTTTTTTTTTTGGTTTTCCGAGACAGGGTTTCTCTTGTGTAGCTTTGCGCCTTTCCTGGATCTCACTTGGTAGCCCAGGCTGGCCTCGAACTCACAGAGATCCTCCTGGCTCTGCCTCCCGAGTGCTGGGATTAAAGGCGTGCGCCACCACCGCCCGGCCCTCTGCCTCTTTTTCAATTGCATGTGCATTGGTGTTTTCGTGGGCATGGATATGTGTGAGGGTGTCGGATCCCCTAGAACTGGAGCTGCAGACAGTTGTGAGCTGTCCTGTGGGTGCTGGGACTTGAACCCAGGTCCTCTGGAAGAGCAGCCAGTGTTCTTAACTGCTGAGCCACCTCTCCAGCCCCTCCCTCTGCCTCTTGACCTGCCTAAGTGCTGCCTCAGGGAACCCTGCCTGGCACAGTGTCACCATTCTGCCTGGGAACTGTGAGTCATGACTGTAACATGAATCGCTAAAGGAGGATTTCCTAGCAGTAAGAACTTGTGGCTGGCTTGTTCTATTCCTCTGATCTTTCAGCTTCACCCCAATATCTGGCTCTGGTTTTTTTTTTTTTGTTAATGAGACCATTTAGCAATCCCTGTTACACATGAATATCTTCATTTTTTTTGAGACAGAGTCTTTGCAGCCTCGGCTAGCCTAGAACTCATTATGTAGCCCAGGCTGGTCATGAACTTGTGGGCCAATTGGCAGTTAAGAACACTTGCGGCCCATGTTTGGTTCCTCGCCCCCACATCAGGTGGCTTATGATCAACTCTAACTCCAGTTCTAGGGGATCAGACACCCTTTTTAGGCCTCCACAGACACCCGTGTGCATATGGTTCACATATATTCATGCAGCTACCTACACTGTCTTGGTTTGGGTTACTGTTGCTATGAGGAAGCATCACTACCAAAAGGATGTTGTGGAGGAAAGGGTTTATTTGGCTCAAGCTTTTACATCATAGTCCATCACTGAAGGGAGTCAGGACAGGAACTCAAACAGGGCAGGGACCCGGAGGCAGGAGCTGATGCAGAGGCCATGGAGAGGTGCTTCTTGCTGGGGTTGCTTTCCATGGTTTGCTCAGCCTGCTTTCTTATAGAACCCAGGACCACCAGCCCAAGGATGGCACCACTCACAATGGGCTGGGCCCTCCCACATCTATCAATAAAAAAAAAAAAAAAATGCAGGCTAGGTGGTGGTGGTGGCTCATGCCTTTAATCCCAGCACTTGGAGGCAGAGGCAGGCAGATCTCTGTGAGTTCAAGGCCAGCCTGGTCTACAGAGCAAGATGCAAAACTACACAGAGAAACCCTGTCTCAGAAAAACAACAAACAAACAAACAAAACCCACCCCCACCTCCCTACCCCCCACTCCCCCCCCACCCCTGCTCCAAAAAAATGCTTGAAGGCTATGCCAACAGCCTGATCTTATGGAGACATTTTCTTAACTGGGATCCCCTCCTCTGAGATAACTCAAGCCTGTGTCAAGCTGACATAAAACACCACACACACACACACACACACACACACACACACACACACACACACACGAAAGGAAGGAAGTGGCCAGGCTAGATGACATACACCTTTCATCCCAGCCCTGGGGAGGCACAGGCAGGTGGATCTCCGTGAATCTGAAGCCAGCTTGGTCTGCATAGTGAGTTCCAGAACAGCCAGGGCTACATAGAAAGACCTGGTCTCCAGTAAACAAACAAACCAACCAATAGAAAAAAAAGATGATGATAGTGATGATGATGATGTGATGATGGTGATGATGGTGATGATGATGATGTGATGATGATGGTGATAATGATGATGATGGTGATGATGATGATGATGATGACGATTACAACAAATAGAAAGGCAGAAGAGAAGCTTGCTTCCTCAGAGGCAGGCATGGTTGTGCCCACCTCCTGTGATTCCGCCTCTCTAAAAGTTAAGGCCTGAGGGACACGAGTCAGCTAGCATCTCAAAGAAAGATCTCTTCTTCCCGCCTCTTCTTTTTCTCTTTTCTTCTCTTTACTTACTACGTAGTTCAGACTGGCCTCACACTCACTACCTAGCCAGGTGTGGTGGGGCACTCATTTAATCCCAGCACTCATGAAGCAGAGGCAGGTGGCTCTCTGATTTCCAGTCCAGCCCATTCTATATAGTGGTTTCCAGGCTAGCCATGGGTGGGGGTGGGGGGTGATGTGTTATTAACTGGCTGGCCTCAAACTCTTCATAATCCTTCTACGACAGCCTCCAGAGTGCTGCGGTTACAGGCATGGACAATGCCCAACTTTATTAGTCGTTTAAAAAAAGATTTGTTTCTCTTTTCTATGTATGAGTGTTTTGCCTGCAAGTATGTCTGTGTACCACACGTGTGCAATGGCCCTGGAGTGCAAAAGAAGGTAAAAGATTCATTGGAACTGGAGTTAAAGGTTGTTGGGAGCCCTCAAATGTGGGTACTAGGAGTGGGACCCCAGTCCTCCACAAGAGCAGCCAGTGCTCTTATGGCTGAGCCATCTCACCAGCCCTTATTATCCTTCCTTAGTTCCCAGATTTAATGTGTCCTGAGGCAGAGCTCTGGCAGGAGTCCAGCTTTGCCTGGGAGGTCAGGCAATGGTTTAGGTGCTTTATGCTCATTAAATCCTTCAGTCGCCGAACAGTCCTGTGGCGTGTATGTTATACAAAAAATCACATTTAAAAAACAATAGAGGTAGTGAGACAAGATATGGTTCCATCTGTGGCCTCCCCACATCACACCCATCTCCCATTTTTGCAGCTGGTCCCTTTGTCTTCCTGTTGAGTTTCACATGGGAACACATGTAAGGATGATTCGGCCAGCTTCCATAACTCACAGTCTAATTCCCACGTGAATCCTCACAATGTGTATGTAAGCAGAGTGGTGCTACCTCTCTCTCTCTCTCTCCCTCTCTCTCTCTCTCCCTCTCTCCCTCTCTGTGTGTGTGTGTGTGTGTGTGTGTGTCTGTGTGTCAGGGTTCACTCACGGCCTCGGCATCAAGTTCTGACTTCCCGTCATAATGGACTGTGATGTGAAAGTGTGAGAGAAATAAACGCTTTTCTCCCCAAGTTGCTTTAGTTTGTGGTGTTTTTTGTTTTGTTTTGTTTTCCGAGACAGGGTTTCTCTGTGTAACAGTCCTGGCTGTCCTGGAACTCGCTTTGTAAACCAGGCTGGCTTCGAACTCACAGAGATACGTGGTTTGTGGTGTTTATCCCAATAACAGAAAAGGAAATAAAGAAGAAAGAAATATGAAGGGAGAAAAGAGGAGAAGGGAGAAGAGGGGAGGAAAGAGGAGGGGAGGGGAGCAGAGAGGAGGGGAGGGGAGGGGAGCAGAGAGGAGAAAAAGTTTTAGCCACATAGCTGCTTGTCATCAGCCTCCCCTGTGACTACCAAGACAGGGACTTCATTTTCTTCATAGTTTCATCAGTGCTTACAATGAGCCAGACATCCCTATAATAGATACTTCCAGATCAAGGAATTTCCTTACCGCTTACAGAACCAGACTGCCTTCTGGCCACCCATGGGAGACCACCAGCTACGGTCCCAAGTGCCCCAGCACATCGGCCTCCTTCCTTTCATCTTTCCACTCACTTCTTTGCTACAGCGAGATTCATTCAGCGGGGCAGTGGTGATGCCACCTTTAATTCCAGCACCTGGGAGGCAGAGGTAGGTGGATCTCTGCGAGTCTAAGGCCAGCCTGGTCTACAGAGTGAGATCCAGGACAGCCAGGGCTACACAGAGTAATCCTGTTTTGAAAAAGCAACAAAACAAAACAAAGGCAAAAAACAAACAAACAAACAAAAAACCAAAAAAAAAAAAAAGAAAGAAAGAAAAAAAAAAAACCAAGTTCTTTCAAAACCAGAAATGGAATTGTGTCATTTCCTGCCTCTAATTACTTCCCTTTAGACTTGAACAAAGGCCAGATGCCTAATCATGTCCTGGCCTGCTTTATATTCAGCTTCCCGGTCATCACACCTCCCTCTCCGCTTTCCATTACACTGATCTCCGGGATATTGGGCTTTTCATTCTGGATTCCACATTCTGGACCCTTATGTCAACCCTGTCCTCTGTTTGGAATGCTCAGCCTTTCCTGAGATCTTCCCCATTGCTGGCTTTTCTTTATCTTTCAGCTCTTGCCTTAAATGTTATCATTTCTGAATCCTTAAAAAATTAAAAATAGAACCACCATATGATGAGGCAATCCGACTTCTGGGTATATATCCAAAGGAAATGAAAGCAGTGGATGGAAGAGACAATTGGCATCCTATGTTTGTGTAGACCCTAGTCTCAGCAGCCAAGAGATCCAGTGGTGAATGGACTAACAGCACAGAGATATATATTTTGGTAAGGCTATTATTCAGCCTTACCAAAAAAAAAAAAAAAAAAAAAAAAAAAAAGCTGGGCTGGGGATATATTCCACTGGTAGAGTAAGGTTTTGGGGTCCATCCTCAGTATAAAGAGAAAGAAATAAACGGAAGAAGGAAGGAGGAAGGGAGGGAAGGAGGGGAGGAAGGAAGGAGGGAGTTCCTGCCATGTTTTTAGGGGTTTGTTTGTTTGCTTGTTTGAGACTGGGTCTCTCTATGTAGCCCTGGCTGGTCCTGGAACTTGGTATGTAGAATAGGTCAGTCTTAAACTCACAGAGAACCCCCTGCCTCTTTCTTGCAAAGGCTGGGCTTAAAGGCATAAACCACCACATCCGGCCACAGGTTACAGTCATGTGTCACAAGATGAATGAACCTGCAAGACTTTATGGGAGCTGAAACAAATCTGACATAGAACAAATCACTCACATGTGGAGATGAAAAAACAGTTCAACTCAGGAAAGCTACGAGTAAAAGGCTCGAACCAGGGTCAGAACAAGGTAGGATTGTAACAAGGTGGGACTGTACACACTGGTGTTCAAAGGACACAAAGTTTCAGTGAGACCCAGGAGAAGAAAAGTCCAAGGGAGTAACAGGGTAACTGTAGCTAATATCAAAGATCGACATTGCTGAAAATTGCTAAGTAGCCAGCTGCACGCCTTTGATCCCAGCACTCAGGTAGCAAAGACAGGCAGATCTCTGAGTTTGGGGCCAGCCTGGTCTATGGGGCAGCCAGGGCTACACAGAAAAACCCTGTCTTGGAAAAAAAGAAAAAAAGAAAGAAAAAAGAAAGAAAGAAAAGAAAAAGAAAAGGAAAAGGAAATTACTACAAGGGTGTCAACTTCTACTGACTTTTAGATTCATTCTCTCTCATTCTCTCTCTGTCTCTCCCCTTCTCTTTCTTTTTTTCATTTTTTTTTTCTTTCGAGTTTTTCTAGACAGGGAACTCTCTCTGTAGACCAGGCTGGCCTCTAACTCGTAGAGTTCCACTGGCCTCTGCCTCCTGAGTTCTTTGACTAAAGGCGTGTGCCACCTCTCTTGGCTGGCTTTCCAATTCTTGTGGTGTTTTTACTCAGAATTTTTGTTTTTGAGACAGGGTCTCGTATAGCTCAGACTGACCTTCAACTCTTCATATGTAAGGCTGACCATGAACGGATCCTACTGCCTCAACCTCCTGAGCACTCGAATTACAGACCTGTACTACCACGCTCCTCTTCACACAGCGATGCTCTCAGGGGAACCGAGAAGAGGCCCCACAAGAGCTACATTAATCTTTTCTGAAGACAGTGTCCCAGGTGACTAATCTCTTAATAGTCCACCACCTCTCAACTCTACCACACCCACCTAAGAGGCCTAAAACTGAGCTCACTCAGTGCCTGACTCTGGGGGACACACTCAAGCTGTTATCCGAACCACGGCCATTAGAGAAGGAAGATACAAAGAAGTCTGGAAATGTTGGAGAGCAGCCGCAGGGTGACAGTATGATAGGCCAGTGTCACTGGGGCCTTGTGAACAGAGTTGCTCGTGACAGGCAGCCTCATGAGCAGGCTGTGGTTGCAATGTGACTTAGGAAGCATTTCTTTGGCTGTCTACACTTGGCTTTCTGACAAAATTCCTGGGCCTGATTCTAGTCTTCCCGAGGCTTCCCGTGATTTACTCAGCATCCTCAGACGCGTTTCTCCTTTCCTGGTTTTCAAAGTCTTAATTTGCCAAAATCTAGGCTAGGCACAAGTTCTGGTGGCTGCTTTGCCCCGGTGAGACCCTGGGAAATTCCCCCCGATGAAGCGGGAGAGGGGCTTTCACATGGTGAAGTGAGTCTCCTTTCCTCACAATGCAGATTGGATTAACAGATGGCAGCTTTGTCATCCTTAAACTGAAGAGGATGAAGTCGTCTGTTTTGAAGGCGTGGGCTGCACTGGGGGACAGGGCAGGAAGGAAATCTACTTGATTTCTAAAGTTGCTAAATGCATTTATCATATTGGAAATGAGTCAAGCCCCCACACTAAGCGAACTGGGTTCACAAGGAAGAGTTAGATAATGTAACTGGGGCTGTGGAGACGGCTCGGGAGTCAAGGTCCTTGCAGCCAGACCTGACTACCTCAGACTCTAAATGATGGAAGAAGAGAACATTTCCACAAATGGTCCTGTGACCAGCATGTACAGTCACACCCCCCCACAACATCCACACACCCATACGCATGCACACGCACACACACACACTTAAAAATGTGAGCCACTGACATGGCTCAGTGGATAACGGTGCTTGCTGCCAAGCCTGACTCCCTGAGTTCAGTTCCCAGGATCCAAACAGTGGCTCAAGAAAGAAGTGATTTCCATGGATTTTCCTCCGACTTCCACACACTTGTGTCCTTCATCCTGGACACAAATAAATGCAATAAAATAGTTTTTTTGTTTGTTTGTTTGTTTTTCTTTTCTTTTCTTTTCTTTTCTTTTCTTTTCTTTTCTTTTCTTTTCTTTTCTTTTCTTTTCTTTTCTTTTCTTTTCTTTTCTTTTTCTCTCTATGTAGCCCTGGCTGTCCTGGAACTCGCTCTGTAGATCAGACTGGTGTGAACTCACAGAGATCCGCCTGCCTCTGCCTCCTGAGTGCTGGGACTAAAGGCGTGCACCACCACTGCCCTGCACTTTGTCCACTTTTAACATCTTCACTCAAGGCTTCCTTTTTTCCTCACAGGGTCTCATGTATCCCAGGCTGGTCCTGAACTCGCAATGTAGTTGAGGAAGACCTTGAATTCCTGATCATCTTGTCTCTGTCTTCTAAGTGCTGGGGTGACAGGCTGACTGCCACAGCACCCACCCAGTTAAATCTCTATCTATCTATCTATCTATCTATCTATCTATCTATCTATCTATCTATCTATCTATCTAGGGTCTCTCTCTCTCCTTCTGAGACAATGTTTCTCTGAGTAACAGCCCAGGCAGGCCTTGACCTCACAGGGATTAAAGATCTGTACCACATGCCCAGTCTAATATTTTGATTTTAAATGTGTCAGTACACTGTATGTTTAAACATATATTGTCATGTGTGTTACCCGATTCCATGCACATAAAATATTGTCCTCGTTAGCCTTCTACTGCAGCGACCAACCGTGACCTAACGTAACCTGTATAAGAAGGGGTTTGTTTTGGCTCATGGGTCCAGAGGGATGGATCAATCCATCAAGGTGGGGAGGCATGGCAGCAAGCAAGCGGTAGGCATGGTGGCAGGAACAGGAAGCTGAGTGGTCACATTTTTAACAGCAAGCGTGACACAGAGAGTGAACTGCTGGACAAGGATGTCCAGTCCCAGAGCCCATGGGCCCACCCGTGTGCTTCCTCAGGCAAGGCCACGCCTCCTGTGCCGGCCGCTCCTGATATCATTTTAATACCAACCATAGTCACCTGAGAGGAGGGAACCCCACCTGAGAAAATGCCTCCATAACATATGACTATAAACAAGACCGCTGCATAATTTTTCAACTAATGACTGTCGGGGGAGGGTCCAGCCTGCTGCTGCTGCTGCGGGTGACACCATCCCTGGGCTAGCAGTCCTGAGTTCTATAAAAAAGCAGGTTGGCGGGCCTTGGTGGTGCACACCTTTAATCCCAGCACTAGGAAGGCAGAGGCAGGTGGACCTCCGAGTTCAAAGCCAGCCTGGTCTACAGAGTGAATGCCAGGACAGCCAGGGCTACACAGAGAAAGCCTGTCTTGAAACAAACAAACAAACAAACAAACACACCACCACAACAACGAAAGGAAAAGAAAGCAGGCTGAGATAGCCAGGAAGCAGCACTCCTCCGTGGCCTCTGCATCAGCTCCTCCCTCTAGGTTCCTGCCCTGCTTGAGTTCCGGCCCTCGCTGCTCATGGCGATGAACCGTTATATTTAAGTGTGAGTGAAATGAAAACCTTCTTTCCCAAGTTGCACTGGGTCATGGTGGGTTATCACAGCAATGGTAGCCCTAACTGAGACACTTCCTAAACCTCCCCAAACAGCTCCACACACTGGGAACAAAGACTGCAAATGCCTGACCTCACAAGGGACATTTCTCAATCAAGCCACTACATAAATATTTAGCAGTAGCTTACCTCAGGATATTCTGACATGGGCACCTACACCCCTTGAATACATGTGGATGGCTATTTCTGGAAACACAAATAATGGCCATTACACAATGGATATTTCTGGAAAGTTACAAAATAGACCAGTAAAAACAAAAAGGGAGAGGTACTGGGCAACTGGAAAAGACATTTCCTTAAATAGATTACCAAGTTATAACATGCAAGTAAGCAAGTAGATTCCCGCTCTGGTCTTGGAGATTAAAGCTTAGGCCTCACATATTCCTAGGCAAGTGCCCTGCCAATGAGCTATGTTCCCAGTATTTTTTTATTACTTTTTTATTATATTTATTTATTTTTTAAATAGTTTATTTCATTCACATTTTTTAAAAGATTTATTTAGTATGTATACAGTGTTCTGCCTGCAGGCCAGAAGAAGTCACCAGATCAAATTACAGATGGTTGTGAGCCACCCTGTGATTGCTGGGAATTGAACTCAGGACCTCTGGAAGGGCAGCCAGTGCTCTTAACACCTGAGTCATCTCTCCAGCCCACTTTTTTACTTTAAATTACATTTATTTATTATGAAAGTACACACACACACAGAGAAGTGCATGCCACACTTTACTTTTTGTTTTGTTTGAGACAAGAGTAGCTTTGGCCAACCTGGAACTCATTATGTAGACCAGGCTGGCCTTGAACTCACTATGAATTCACTTGAGATCTCAAACTCACTTGAGATCTGTTTGCCTCTGTCTCCTGAGTGTCAGGACTAAAGGCATGTGTCCCCGTGACTGGCCCTGCCTGCCACACACTGTAAGTGTGAAGGCCAGAATATAACTTGAAGGAGCTGTTCTGGTTCTCTCCTTCCACCATGTGGGTCCCAGGAGTCAAACTCAGTAGGCCTGGAGGCATCTTTATCCATAAATAAGCCATCTCACACACCCCTACTTTTTTTGTTTATTTATTTGCTTGTTACTTTGTTTGTTTGTTTGTTTGTTTGTTTTAAGACAGGGTTTTTCCTTGTAGCTTTGGAGCCTGTCCTGGATCTGGCTCTATAGACCAGACTGGCCTTGAACTCACAGAGATCCACCTGCCTCTGCCTCCCAAGTGCTGGCATTAAAGTTGTGCACTACCATGCCCGGCTCACATATCCCCACTTTGAGACAGAGTCTCATATGGCCCAGGCTGGCCTTGAACTCACTATGTAGCCTTGTATGACTTTCAACTGCTGGTCCTTCTTTCTCCACCTCTCAAGTGCTGGGATTACAGGCATGCGCCAGAATTTTGGTGTATGTGGTGTTGGGAATTAAATCCAGGACGCTACGTTCCCTGTGTGCTCGTCATAGCTGTCTTGGGCACTCAGACTACCACAGTATCACAGCCCTTGTGTTCAAACAACCTTTATTTTACTTAACAGTGGTCCCAAACCACAAGAGTCGTGATGTCGGCTGTGTTTGTCTTTGTGCTTCGACAATCACTATTCCTGAAAACAATATGAAGAAAGGTTTGTTTCGGGTCACGCGTTCAGGGGGTTCAGTCCACTGTGGCAGAGAAGGTATGTTGAAGGTGTTCCTATCAAGGTGATGAGGAAACCGGAAAAGGGGAGTGTTATGATACAGCGCCCGGGAGGCTTTGGTGGGTTTGGACCAAGGTGCCCTGCAGCTGGCGAGACACACCATGCAGATGTAGCTGCGGTGGGGGCAGCAGAGAGAGAGAGAGACACACACACACACACACAGAGAAGAGACAGTGAGACACAGAGAGACAGAGACAGAGAGAAGAGAGAGACAGACAGAGAAGAGACAGCGAGACACACACACACACACACACACACAGAGAGAGAGAGGTGCACACTACCTCTGGTGAGAAGGAGGAGAAAAAGAGGGGGAGGTTTTTTCCTCTTAAGGGGCCTTTAACATAAGATGAAGTCAGGTCGCTGGGCAGATCTCCAAGGGGCAGGTCAGAATACTGACAGGGAGAAGTTTGGATACTTGGTACAATTTCCAAATATGTAACCTCCCTCCCTGACATTTTTCCTCCAGCTCTGCCCACCTCCCAAAGTTTCCAGAGCCTCCCCCAAAGTAGTGCCAGCAGGGGACCAAGCCTGCTTAATACACAGAACTTTGTGGGGCATTTAGGATCTAAACCACAGAGCTGGGCACAGTGACCCAGGCCTATAATCCCA
The DNA here is from genome assembly GCF_049852395.1 of Peromyscus maniculatus bairdii. Classification (NCBI taxonomy): domain Eukaryota; kingdom Metazoa; phylum Chordata; class Mammalia; order Rodentia; family Cricetidae; genus Peromyscus; species Peromyscus maniculatus. The sequence continues at coordinate 4,518,647 of NC_134852.1, forward strand.
ACATTTGAAAAATAGAAGTAAGGACTGCTGTGAGTTCAAGGCTAGCCTGGCTGTGTTCCTTACCAGTTTTTGTCTAGTTTGGGCTACAGAGTAAGATCCTGTCTCAAAACACCAAAAACATCCAGGGAAAGTGGAACTCACTGATAATTCCAGCATTCAGGAGGTGGAATCAAGAGGATCAGGAGTTCAAGGTCATCCTAGGTGATGTAGTGGTTTCATGACTAGCCTGGGCTACATGAAACCCTATCTCAAGAACACCAACAGGGCCTTGGAGATGGTTTATATCGTAAAGGCATTAACCTGCAAGTCTCACGATCTGAGTTTGAACCCTGAGACCCACATAATAGAAGGAGAGAATTGAGAGACTCCGGAAGTTGTCCTCTGAGCTCCACATTGGTACCCACAAGTTTGTATACACATACACACACACACACACACACACACACACACACACACACACACACACACAAGAGAGAGAGAGAGACAGACAGACAGACAGAGAGAGACAGAGAGGAGAGAAGGGGGTGGGGGAGAATGTTTAAAAAAAACCAAAGCCCTCTCTTTCTTCCTTCACTTTCGTCCCCAGGGACCTGTCTCTTCCTCCTTCTCTGCCCTCCCCTCAACAAACCTCCCACGTGGGCCTTGTTGTATGGTGTGACTCCTTCCCGCTGCTTTTAAAATACAGCATTTGGTGCCCTGGCTCGGATAGTCTCTCCTGGCAGTCTGAGACATGCTGGGACCCTGGAACCTGGTCCACCAGCGACAGCCCTACTTCCCCACCTAACGGATCGCTGGGACTCTCCATCCAACACCAATGATTGCAACCATGTGGCTCTCCTCCACCTTGGCTGGTGACCTCATCGTGATTTCTTATGAGCTCCAGGAAGTCGACTTGGATCCATCTGAACAGCTTCTTGCCAAGTCCAAGGAGTGCCGGACGGTTCCACAGAGCCTGGACAGTGAAGCGAAACAGCCAGCTACTCCAGGACGTGGCCAGCACCCTAGTTTTCTCAGGTCCCACAAAGATAATCGACGCCCCCCGCCCCCCTCCCCCCAGGCCAGCAGGAAGCAGTCTCCAGAATACGGTGCCCTCATCTGCTACCTCTTTCTAACTCCTCACCTTTTTATGATAAACAAAAGGTGGGAATGTTAGCATTCAGGCATCTGTACTGGCCTGCCGTTAGGGTCCTCACAGGATATACCTCAGCTGCAGCCACAAAGAGCACCGTGTGCATTCGCCATGTTTCCTTATAAAAGGCGGGCCTTGTGTTCTCTCTCTCCCTCCCTCCCTCCCTCCCTCCCTCCCTCCCTCCCTCCCTCCCTCCCTCCCTCCCTCCCTCCCTCCCTCCCTCTCTCCCTCTCTCCCTCCCTCCCTCCCTCCCTCCCTCCCTCCCTCCCTCTCTCCCTCTCTCCCTCTCTCCCTCTCTCCCTCCCTCCCTCTCTCCCTCTCTCCCTCTCTCCCTCTCTCCCTTCACTCTTGTCCCCAGTCTCTGCCCCTTTCTCCCCACTCCCCTCAATAAACCTCCTGTGTGGAAAAAAAAAAAGCCAAGAGGCTGGAGAGATGGCTCGGTGGTTAAAAGCACTGGCTGCTCTTCCAGAGGACCGGGATTCAATTCCCAGCACCCACATGGCAGCTCACAACGGCCTGTAACTCTAGTTCCAGGGCCTCTGACACCTCCACACAGACATGAATGCGGGCAGAACACCAATGATCATAACATTAAAACAAAACAAAACAAACAAACAAACAAAAAAAACCAAAAAACCATCCAGGCAGTGGCATGCCTTTAATCCCAGCACTTGGGAGACAGAGGCAGGCGGATCTCTGTGAGTTCAAGGCCAGCCTGGGCTACAGAGAGAGTTCCAGGGCAGTGAGGGCTACACAGAGAAATCCTGTCTTGAAACATCCCCTCTGCTCCCCCCGCCCCAAATTAAAGCCAAGCCAACACAAAAAGATATGCAAGCCACGGAACATTTACTGGTCCCGTAACTGGAATCTCTGCTAAGTGGCAAAGATGTCCAAGCATCAATAGCAATAGGTGGGTTCACGCCTCTCTAACAGTGATGGACGGGCAGAAGGAGGTCGGGTACCCTGATGGAGTAAGCATGCCATTGAAGTCGAGGACTCTGGATTCTTTCCCAAGTAAGACAGGAGCGGAAGGAGAGAGCTGAGGAACTAGGAGTTTCAGGTATAAAAAAAGAAAGAAAGCAAGAAAGCATTCTTGTTGAAGATCTAAAAGACAAAAGAGAAGTGGTTCATGTGGTAGGGCTATGGTTAACAGAGTCGAGACGTCTGACATCTGATTTTTCTGCGAAAGTCACCTCAGTTAGGGCTGCAGGTCACTGAGGTCAGCAGCGACCAAACATGCTCATGGCACAGGGCCAAAAGAAATGGAAGCTAATTTTTTTTAAGATTTGTTTTTATTACTTTAAAAAATTTTGTGATCTGTGTGTGTCTGTGCATATGTGAGTGCAAGGTTCCCCCATGTCCAGAAGAGGGCATTAGATCTCCTGGAGCAAGAGTCATGGTTGATTGTGAACCACCAAATATGGATGCTAGGAACTGAACTCAGGTCTTCTGCAAGAGTGGTTAAGAGCTATTAACTGCAGAGCATTCACCGGCCCCAATGGAAGCTTTTTCCCTGCTTAAATAAGATCTCATGTAGCCGGGTGGTGGTGGTGGTGCACACTTTTAACCCCAGCACTTGGGAGGCAGAGGCAGGTGGATCTCTGTGAGTTCAAGGCCAGCCTGATCTACAGAGTGAGATCCAAGACAGCCAACACAGAGAAACCCTGTCTCACAGGGGATCTCTCCTGTAGCCCAAGGTGACTTGGAATTCACTATGTTGTTGTTTAACTTTTTTTTTAAAGTCATTATAAGTATGTGTGTGCATACACATGTGTACAAACATGTGCATGCCTAGATGCCAGTGTGGAGGTCAGAAGACAGCTTTTGGGAGTTTTCTCCTTCCACTGTGGATTCCAGAGGTTGAAGTGACGCCTGTCCAGCCAACACTTTCGTTCTCTGAGCCATCTTTCCCAGGAAGACAGCTGTTTGCTGTTGTTTGTTTTTACTGCTCTGTTGTTACTACCTGTTTAGGCCCTGCATTTGATGCTCGGAACCACATAAACTGGTCTAGGTGATACACACTTGTAATATCAGCACTAGAGAGTTAGAGACAGGTGGATTAGGAGTTCAACGTCACCCTTGACTACACAGCAAGTTCAAAGCCATCCTGGGATAACAAACAAACAAACAAACAAAAACCAACCTTATTCTTCCAGATAATCCGAGTTCAGGTCTTAGTACCCTCATAATAGCTCACAAACATCTGTTAACTTGAAGGGGGATCTGACTCCTCTTTCTGGCCTCTGAGGGATGCACGTGGTGCACATAAATTCATGCATGCACACACATTAGAATAAAAAAATCTTTTAGTTGAATTGTAAGATAGAAAAAGACTTGATTGTGAGTTGAGAAAATAAAACTTCCATAGTAGGTGTTAGAAGTTGTGAGAATGAAAATCACCTCACAGTTTATATCTCATTCACTCCCATAACCACCTCAACTAGAGGGAATTTTATTATCTCATATGGTAGACTAGATGGTTGCTTGGTGTCTCTTGGTCAGCTCTTCTCTCGATACCTCAGGGCTTGCTCAGTGAGCTTCTAAGTGAAAATGACCATGCTCGATCATGATGGATTCAACTCACCAACCTTAACCAGCCACATCATCAATGAATGCCTACCTTGCTGGTGGCAGCAACACTTGCTTACCCAAGGAAGCACCGTACTAGGAAGGCCAGCCACACGCCCAGTCTTCCCAGGACTGCATTGGACCTCTCCTATCATGGGTTGGGCAATACGTTTTTCTTCCATGGAATAAGTAACTCTGTGCTTGTTATTTGCTTTTCTTGCCCTTTGCACTTCTGCCAAAAGCAGCCTGTGTGTGCACAATGAATGCTCTATTCACCGTCGTGTTAAAACACACAGTACTGCTTCTGACCAAGGGACTGTTTATTTAGAAGTTGGTACGCGTTCGGAGGGGGCGTTGTTCTTGTACCGCAACACTCGCAAAGCAGCCAGACTCCTAGAACACAGGCACAGCCTATTGGAAAGGGGGTGACAGTGATAGGTTGGGGACAATCGGGTGGGAGTTCCATCCTAAAAGACGGGTAAACACTGAACCAGTAGCACATACATGATAACAGGTTACACAGACCTGGGAACCCAAGAGTAACATTTCTCAAAAATCACACCCTGTGACTCACTCTTCAAATGTTTGCAAACTGGGCTGGGGAAAGGTCTCCACGGTGCAGGGCTCACCTAGCATGTTTGAGGCTGGGGGTTCGATCTTCAGCATCGCACATGGACACACTCCAGTTCTGTATCTTTTCATGTTACCCTGAACACTGAGATGTTTTGTTTTTTGATTGTGTGTTTTACATTTGTGTGTGTGTGTGTATGTGTGTGTTGGAATGCATGCTACAGTGGACCTGTGTCAATCAGAGGAAAACTTTGGGGAATCAGTTCTCTCTTTCATAGAATCTGTGGGAAATCCAACCCACTGTCTATAGACTGTATAGACTTACACTCCGTGTGTGTGTGTGTGTGTGTGTGTGTGTGTGTGTGTGTGTGTGTGAAAATGTCTGATGCTGGGCATATTAAAAACTCCTCAGGTGGCTGAAGAAATGGCTCAGCAGTTAAGAGCACTTATCTTGCAGAGGGATCAGGGTTCAATTCCCATCACCCACAAGGTGGCTCACAACCTTCAGTTCTAGGGGATCTGATTCCCTCCTCTAACTTCTGAGGAGACCAGGTTTGCACGTGGTGCACATACATACATGAAGGCAAAACATTCAGACACATAATAACGAATACATTTTTAAAAAGAACCAAATTAAAATAAAAACAAACAAAAACCAAAACCATACCTTCCATAGGCCAACAATATGGCTCAAGTGGACAGAGGCACTTGCCAACCAAACTGACGACCTGAGCTTGATCCTCAGATCCCACATGCAGGAAGGAGAAAACTGACTCCCACAAGCTGTCCTCTGACTTCCACATTTACATTCTAACACACAAAATACGCAAACTAAAACCCTCCTTTATGCAGGGCATGGAATGACAAAGAAGGGTCTGTTTCTGTGTCTCTTCCCGGAAATGCAAAGTGAGCCCGCAGATCTTCACCTACCCATTCCCTATACCTTGGTCCCCACCCCCACTTCAGGAAAGCACTAAGCAAGCGCCAGGTCCCCCCTCCAGCTCCTCCCTCCTCCGTAGGGCGCGTTGCGGGCTGTTCTGAGCTCCTGGACCCCTTCGGACCCCTCCTTTCGCGACGCTTGCGGTTTCCTCTCCGGGGCTGGGCCTCTAAGCCTCCTTAGTCCTCCTGGAAGACAACCAGAAGCAGCGGCGGGGAAGAGTTGAGCATCTGCAGCCGCCGCTAGGCCCCGCCCAGCAGCAGCGGAGCAGGGCCGCGCCCGGGACCGCTGCAGAGCGGGGTGAGTGAGGGCGGCTACGAGGGAGGGAGCCAGGTATCCCGGGTCCCCGCCCTGCCCTGGGGGCCGGCGTCCAGACCTTCAGCTCCCTCCCGCAGCGCGACCTTCAGCTCCCTTTCCCATTTGGCTCAGTCCAGTCCTTTCAGATCCTCAAATCCAACCAATTGGGGAAGAAAAAAAAAAAAAAAGGCCCAAGCCTGAACCCATCCCCTGCTTTTGCCCCCTCCTCGCGGCACCACGGGGTCCACCGTATCCCTACCATATGGTAGAACCCGGAATCCAGAGCTCCGGGCCCCAAGCCCGTGCTCGTAAAGATTGAGTCCCTCCCTTCGTCCTGAAGGCAGGAATGCAAGCCAAAAATAGCTCGCCCTTCTAGACCCAGAAGGCTCCAGCCACATCTGTTCTGAAAACTGTCTCATGGCTCAGAAATCTGGGACCCCTAAATTTCCAGGAATTAGCTACGATCCATCATCCTTTCGCCCCCATTGGCTGTGATCTTCTGAGACGAGGCCCAGCAGTCTGCCCATGCTGCAGTTACAGAGTGATTGAGATACGTCCCACTACCCTCTAGGAAGACCTCCCCCCAAAAGAAACCCCACAGAAATCTGGTCTTTGTTCCTTGGGGGTGGGGCCTCACTAGTCAAGGTTGCTTGCTCAGAACTCCTAAAAGCTCAAGGCCTGGCATCCTAAATTCCTTTCTTTTTCAGGTCGACAAGACCCTAGCCCACAGACTCCGTTAAACTGAGAGGTCTGGTCCGAAATACGCTGCCACCTGGGTGTGTAAGACTTTTTTATTTTTTATTTTTCAATCCTGTCCAGAGTTGGGGATCAGATAGACAAGGACAGAAGCAGAGAGAAGGAGAATTGAATGAGGGGTAAGACTAGGCGCGGGGACCCGAGCTTGGGGGGGGGGGGAAACAAGGGGACTCCATCTAAAACAAACCGTAAACATGTAGGTTTCTAAGGCAACGGCATTCTCGGGCCTACCCTGGAGATTTCTTTCTAGAGCTAAGTCAGGGAGGATAGCCCCTGGGAGCCCCCGCGCCGCCAGCTGCTGTGTCTTCCTGTTTTGTCTCCACAGCAACGGTGACCTCAGCCCTGCACCCCCTCACTGGTTGGGCCAGTGAGCCACGACACGCCAGTCTTTAGAGAGGCGTGGTGTGACACTAGCCCCGCCTTGGGGGCCGACCAGGGATAGCCCGAACGGAGGGAAAGATACCTTTTCACCGCCCAAGCCAGCCCCAAACCCCGCCCTCGGCCCCGCCCCCGCACGCTCCCCCGGCTGGCCAACTCCACCCAGCCCTAAGACCCCTCTTCTCGTCTGCAGCTGTCTTTCTTGTGTCTGCTGCAGGCGCCACTGGCTGGAGAGGTGAGGCTGCAGGGACCCCGAAGGGAAGGAGTCGCGGCCCAAGATCCTTGGGTCTAGAAAGAGAAGTGGGCAAGGGATTCAGATGTCTGGGCCAGAACTCTCTGAGCTCATACAGGTCTTACATGGAGAGTGGGCACCTGGGTCTGAGGTAGGACGGTGGGGATTGGACCCCTGAGGCTGAGAGCGGTGGGATGGGATCTGGAACCCTAGGTCAGACCGAACAGGCCTGGGATCTGGACTTAGATGGGTCTTGGGGGACGAGGGCTGGAGTTTGGGGCTTAGTCTGGAGGAGGGCGGGCGTCTGAATTTGTTCTAAAGGAGGAGGCATTGGGCTCTGAACTTGGACTGAAGGAGGTGGGTGAGGTTGGGATCTGGACTCTTGGGTTTGAGGACCTGGACAGATGGAGTACAGATCCCTGAATCTGAGGGGAGATGGGGCTCTTGGATGCGAGGCTTTCATCTGGTGCCCAGAGGTGCTCAGGAGGGGAGAAGTCCTTGGTGTGACCCTCCTTCCAGAGGCCTTATACGGGCACTTGGAGTGTGGGGGGAGCTGGGGAGCCATGTGGGATTAGGGCTGTGTCCACCGCTGGTGTGGGGCGTGGCCGAGTCTGAGTCTGTGGAGTGATGGATGACTTCAGGAGTGTAGCTAGGGAGACGGCAGCAGGGGTGCTGGGTGTGGCCCAGAGAGTGGAACTAGATCTAGGAGGAAGCTCAAGGGGCGTATCCTCGCCCTGCCTAGGTCTTAGGCTGAGCATTCCTTAGCTCTGACTTGAAACAGTGCTGGAGGCCCTCTGGACAGCCAAGGATGTCATCTCTCAGGCTCTCCCTTTCTTTTCTTCCTCCTTTCCTAACCAACTTTCCTCCAGACCGAAGGATTTATGATCTTCCCTCCTCCTCCTCCTCCTCCTCCTAGTGTTTATGGCTGGACAGTAGCCCACGTTTTTTTTTTAAGCAGGGTCCTTTGGCTGTCCTGGAACTTGCTGTGTAGACCTTGCTGGCCTTGTACTCGCAGAGATCCTCCTGCCTCTGCCTCCTGAGTGTTGCGATTAAAGGCGATCAATAGCCCACTTTTTATAGTGCTGGGTGTGAGACTAGTCCTGGCTTCCCATTAACCAGTCCTGGTGGGATCTGAACCGGATTTCTGCCTTCCTGTGACCCCTACCAGGTGCACTGGAGGCCCTAGCTCTGACTGGGGAGCCTACATTAACGGTGTGTACCCAATTCTAATTTAGCAGACGTTTCTAGCCTGAAGCAAGGGAAGCGATGTGTCCTCGAGCTCAGCAAGGCGATTTGAAGAGTTTTAAAGGAGTTTCTGTCTTGTAGTCAGAGAGTTTCATTCCCCTAACCGCATCCCCACCTGGTACTGGGTATGGGGGGGGGGGTTGAACCTAGTACCTCCATATGCTGGTCAAATACTTCACCTTCCTCACCACCACCCGTCCTCCCCCCCCCCACTTTTTTTTCTTTTTGTAGTTTTGGCTTGTCTTGAAGACTATGGCTACAGGAAGGCCTTGAATTTCCAATCCTGCCTCTTCTCCTGGGGTTCTGGGAATACAGCCCTGCGCTACCAGGCCAGACTCACCTGCGTTCCATTCGGGACACAGAACTAAAAAACAAAACAAAACAAACAAACAAACAAAACCCAGCCCTTGGGAAACAGAGGCATGCGGATCTCTGTGAGCTCAATGTTTCGAGGTTTCCATAGCAAGCTCTAGGCCAGCAAGGGTTACACAGTAAGAGCTTGTCTCAAAATAGACTTTTAAAATATATTTACTTTGCAGGGGGGTGGGGGGCGCACGGACTACAGGGCACGTGTGCAAGTCAGAGAACAACTTGTGTGAGTCGGTTCTGCCTGGCTCCCAACTCACACTTTTCAAGGAACCACAAATCGGACCCTCCCGCCTTCTCCTAGAATCCAGGATTCAATCGCCTCCCCCCCCCCCCCCGCGCGCGCGCCCCACCCCACACACATCCAGTTTCCAGCCAGGGTGTCCTGGAGAGGGCCGGGCAGCCTCCGAGTGAGCCACGAGGGTCTTGGCACCACCTCCTGGCCCCTGCCACATTGTCCTGGCGGAGGCGACTTACAGCCCTTATAAGGAGCGGAGACGCGGGGCCAGGCTGGGCCTCCCGCCCCTGCAACCACCGCCCAGGGATCTCCCTCCGCCGACTGCCAGGCTGGGGCTAGGTTAACATCACTCACGCCCCTAGCGGCCCGAAGGCCGGCCCTTTGTCCGCATTTGCTTCCACTCCGCCCACGGGCAAGTCCTAGGGGAGGAAGGAGAGGGCGGTGCTTCCTCGGGGTAACCTCTGAGACCTCGCTCTCGGGCTCGCCGCCAAGTATGCGTCCCCACAGGGAGACGGGTCCCAACTGTAGAGTCTAGGGCTCGGGGTTAGGGTGCTGCGAGGGAGGACAGCCTTGAGTTCCGCCCTGACTGCCTTTCTCCTCCTCAGGGCACCTGATCCACCTTTTCCAGGTGCGCCACCCTCGTCGCCTTTGCAGCGCGATCTTTCTCCTTCCGGTCGTCAGTTAAGACCGCAGGTGAGTGTGCTAGTTAGTGGCACTATGTTCTAGTTCTTGAGGGTGGAGGAACGGCTGCGGTCCGGATTGTAATTACAGTTCTTGAAGGTGAAGGGCTGGGGGAGGGGGATCCCTAAGTTTAAGGGAAGAGGGCTGAGGTTCTGGACCGAGAGTCTAAGAGAGGAGGGTCCTGTTCTGAGTCTGATGGAAGAGGGCCTGGAGCCTGGATCCCTGAGTCTAAGGGTGGAGTGTCTGGAACCTGAGCTTTGGGGTCTGTGATAGGGTTGGTGATTCCTGGGTCTGACTGAGGGAGGTTGGCCAGGAATACTGAACTGAATCTACAGAAGGAGAGGGCTAGGGCCTGGATCTCTGGGTATGACGGAGGAGGGGAATGGTGCCTAGATTCCTAGATCCTGATACAGGAGGAACTTGAAAGGATTCCAGAGGATAGAATCAGTTATTCATGTGCCTAAGAAGTTGTATCCAGGAGCTGGCTCCTGTGTACTTTGGGAGCTGTTCTGGGACAGCGTGAGCTTCCAGAGGTTAAAGCCTGACCTTCTGTCTTTCCATGGGCCTGACCTGAGCATGACTTTTCCTGGGGAAAGTTATGAATAACTTATGCTCATCTCCCGGCACAAAATGACACACTACCGTGGGGGTGGTGGCGCACACCTTTAATCCCAGCACTTGGGAGGCAGAGGCAGGCAGATCTCGGTGAGTTCGAGGCCAGCCTGGTCTACGGAGTGAGTTTCAGGACATCTAGGGCTACCTAGAGAAACCTTGTCTCAAAAACAAAAAACAAAAAAAAGGATGACAGACCAAATACACTGTTAACCGGAGTACAGCTTGTTGAGCCAATGAGTTGATTGGGATACTTGCAAGGGCCTGGACATCACTGAAAAGCCCACCTCAGCCTGGGTGATGACTCATGAAAGATAGGTTCGTGGAGCATACTGCCCAACTTGTAGTTAGCTGGGCAGAAGAGCCTCCCCCCCCCCAACTTGTTTTTTTGAGACAAGGTTTCTCTGTGTAGCTGTGCCCATCTGGAACTCTGTAGATCCACTTGCCTCTGCCTCCTGAGTGCTGGGATTAAAGGTGTGCACCACCACTACTGAGCTAAATGAAATATCCATATCCCCCCCACACCCCACCCTCACCCCTGGCTAAATAAACTATCCATCCCCCCCCCCACACACACACGTACCCCTCACCCCCACCCCATCCTCTTAATTGCTCAATGTTCATATATTCTTGTGGTGGGGCTTCAGCTTTGGGAAGAGGCCTCATACCAAAATCTTGTACTTTCAGAGTATGTTTCCTGAGCCTTGAAAGTTCCTATTATCTTTCTTCTTTCTAACATGTAATTATCTCTGTGTGTGTGTGTGCGTGTGTGTGCGCGCCCCATGGCAAGTGTATGGAGGTCAGGGGACAATTTTCAGAATTCAGTTCTGTGCACCATGTGGGTCTTGGGGATTGAACTCAGGTTTGTCAAGCTCTGTTGCAAGTTCCTTTGCTAACTGAACTGTGTAATTGGCCCAGGTCTCTATAGCTTTTGAGTCATTCGAGCCTTTCCGTTCCCTCCAGCAGCTGATGTACAAGTCAGAGGAAATAATGGCAGAACTGAAAATAGCAATAAGGAAGTTTTATTTTCCTGGGTTTGGGAACTGCCTCCCCATATTTTGGGGGGCATCAGCTGAGAGGTCAGACAGTTAGCATCCTGAAGAGGGCTCTGGCATCTGATCCCAGTTCTGAGTCTAAGACAAGGTTTGTCAGTGGAAAAAAAAAGTTAGTCCTTCTACCCCCATCCTATGTCTGGGTCACGGGGGACATTAGAAGGCTGAGAGGCATGTCCGGAGGTCCAGCCCTGCATGACTGGCCTTGAAAGCTAGAAATTTCAATGGATGGGGCTGAGCCACTGAACAGTGAGAGCGGAGGGAGTTGAATTTTCCTGAACTTGAGGAACCTGTTAGCCAAGTCCCTTTAGGAATTGATAGGCTCCATGATAGGAAAGAGGAAACTGAGCTGCCTTTGGGTTTTTTTTTTTTCTCCCATGTCTGAAGTAGGATTAGGGGGAGGATTCGTGAAACTTGAAAGGAGGGGAGAAAGAAAATTTGATGTTCCTGATCAGAGATCTCTGGGAGAGGAGTAAGTGGAAGGATGGAGGTCCAGTGCTCTGGTTAGACGTGGGAGCTGGAATGGAAGATGGAATACTGGACGTATAGGGGCTGCTAATGTCTACCATGAAAGAATTACTTTTGCGGGGCATGGTGGCACACGCCGTTAATCCCAGCACTCGGGAGGCAGAGGCAGGCAGATCTCTGTGAGTTCAAGGCCAGCCTGGTCTATAAAGAGAGTTCTAGGACAGCCAAACCAAAAAAGAAGAAGATCTACTCATTGGGCCTGAGGTTTGAGGAAGTTGGAGTCTTGGCTGTGGAGAAGCTAGAAATGACTGAGTTGCTGCAGGGTGAAAGGGGGAACTTTGTTCATAGAGCCTGGGGTACAAAAGCCCTAGGTCACACAGAGGAGGAAGTGAGATAACTCCCAGGATCTTAGACCATAATCTTTTCGTTGCTGTTTTTTTTTTTTTTTTTTTTTTTTTAAAGGCAAAATCTCATTCTGTAGCCCAAGCTGGCCTAGAATTCACTATTGGAACCCAGTCTGGCTTCCATCTCATGGTCACCCTACCTCAGCTTCTCAAATACTAGGATCACAGGTGTGCATTTGGTCTATGCAGGGCCGGGATCAGAACCAGTAGGCAAGCATGCTATCAGCTGAACCACATCCCCCAAACCACAGCCCTACGTGAGTGGTTGGGGTGGGTCTGTATGTACTCATGTGGAGGAGGTCAGAGGCCACCTGGAGGAGTTGGTTCTCTCCTTCCACCAGGTGGGCCCCAGGGATCCAACTCAGGTTGTTCAGCATGGCTACAAGTTCCTTTGTCTGCTGAGGCATCTCACTGGCACCCACCATATTTCAGCAGTCGAGAGGCTGCTAAGTCCCTGGGGAGGAAGAGCAAGAAGTGCTGCTTTGGGTCTCCGGATTCTGAGTTCTCTCATGGGCAGATCGGGGATGAGCCTAGAACCTAGATGACCAATTCGTTCTTACAGTTTATAAACAGGTTCCATTTTTTTTTCCTTCAATTTTTTCACTTCTCAGCGTTTCTCTGTGTAGCCTTTGCTGTCCTGGAACTCACTCTGTAGACCAGGCTGGCCTCGAACTCAAGAGGTCTACCTTCCTCTGCCTCCTGAGTGCTGAGATTATAAAGGTGTTCGCCACCACTGCCCGAGTTACAAGTCCTCTATTTTGAGACATACCCTTTTCAGAGTTCAAGATAATTTGTTCCAAGACAGATGAGGGGCTGGGTGTGTGGATTCCTCCGCATGAGGCCTTATCCAAAGGTTTGGTTTTTTTTTTCTCAGCCATGCCGGTATCAGTGACCCGCACGACCATCACGACTACAACAACGTCCTCCTCCTCCACCATTGTGGGGTCCCCTCGGGCACTGACCCAGCCGCTGGGCCTCCTCCGCCTCTTGCAGCTAATATCCACTTGCGTGGCTTTCTCGCTGGTGGCCAGTGTGGCCGCTTGGACTGGGCCCATGGGTAACTGGGCCATGTTCACCTGGTGTTTCTGCTTTGCGGTGACGCTCATCATCCTGATTGTGGAATTGGGCGGACTCCAGGCCCGCTTCCCCCTATCGTGGCGAAACTTCCCCATCACCTACGCCTGCTACGCGGCTCTCTTCTGCCTGTCGTCGTCCATCATCTACCCCACCACCTATGTGCAGTTCATGGCTCACGGACGGACCCGGGACCACGCCATCGCGGCCACCACCTTCTCCTGCGTCGCCTGTTTGGCCTACGCCACCGAAGTGGCCTGGACTCGTGCAAGGCCGGGTGAGATCACTGGCTACATGGCTACCGTGCCGGGGCTGCTTAAGGTTTTCGAGACCTTCGTAGCCTGTATCATCTTTGCCTTCATCAGCGAGCCATTCCTGTACCAGCAAAAGCCGGCCCTGGAGTGGTGTGTGGCAGTCTACGCCATCTGCTTCATCCTGGCTGCCGTGACCATCCTGCTCAACCTGGGGGACTGTACCAACATGCTGCCCATCCCCTTCCCCACCTTCCTGTCCGGCCTGGCCTTACTGTCTGTCCTCTTGTATGCCACCGCCATTGTCCTCTGGCCCCTCTACCAGTTTGACCAGAGGTACCATGGCTACCCGCGGCGGGCGGCGGATGCAAGCTGCGCGTATACACACCCCCACTCGGTGTGTTACTGGGACCGCCGGCTGGCGGTGGCCATCCTGACAGGTGTCAACCTGCTGGCCTATGTGTCTGACCTGGTGTACTCCGCCCGGCTGGTGTTTGTCAAGGTCTAAGGTTAACAAGGGGCTCCCCTCCCCATCCCTTCTGGCGACCTCTCCATCTTATTGGCCACGTTTTTTTGGTACCGTCCTGTTTCCTCCTCCTCTCCTCCCTCCCGTTTCCTCTTCCTCCTTATATATTCCTCCTGACTCATTGTTCTCTTTCCTTGTTTCGCTTTCTTCCTTTTCCTCTTCCTGTTTGCCTATCTATCTATTTCCTGTTTTGCTGCCCAGGAGCGGTCTCCACAGCCCTCTGCTTTACCTCTTTCAAATTCCTATCCCCACGGTTTCCCGGGGAGCCCTCGGAGTTCTTGCTTTCTCTCTCCCTCACCCCTCAAAGGTGCTGACCCCACACATCCCACCCTCCTTTGCAGCTCTTCACCCCCATGGGCCTCTTTAGGGCCCTCATTGCCAAAGCATGCCTGCCTGCCTGCCTGCCTTAGCTGTGCCTTAGTATGTGCGTGTGTGTTAAAGGGGTTGGGGACCAGGCGTACAGTACACCTCTAAGTTCAAAACTAAAAAAAAAAAAAAAAAAAAACTCTGGAGGCCAATAATTCCCGGTACCCAGGAGTCTTTAAGCAGAGTCTCTGTCTCTACCTTGTCACTCAGCTTTGCCTAAAATTGACTCCAGAATTTTTTACCAGGCTTACTGAAGACCCACTGCCTAGAGGCTATCCTAGATGAAGCAAAGGATGGATGCCTTTGCTGAATTATTCTCTGTGCTATACAAACAAACAAAACAAAAAACCACCAAAAATACCCACATGGTCTTAAAGACAGCTCTGAAGTATTTCTGAGGGACAGTAATGGTGGCCCTCCATCTCAGTGTTAAAAATAACATGGCCTGCTTTAGCACAGATGGGAAGAAAAATGGCCTCTGCTGGCCTTAAAGGCATTATTGGCCTCTTATTTTTTTCCTGAACATGAAGGCAAAAAACCAAAATGACTAAGAAGCTCTTTTTTTTTTTTTTTTAAAGCTTTTGGGACGGGGTCTCATGTAACCCAAGCTGGTCTCGAACTTAACTGTGTAGCTCAGGCTGCCCTTGAACCCTTGGTCTTCCCGTCTCCACCTCTCAGGTGCTGAGATCACAGGTGTGCTACCACATCCAGCTGTGTAGGTCATTCAAGAGGGACGCTTCTTAACCATCTTCTCTTGGGTGGGGGGGTGTTGTCAGGATTGGGACGGCTTGTGTGTGCTGCACACGCTCTGGGTCTGTGTGTCTTAACGTTAGTTGCTTCTTGCTGCTGCTTTCTGCTTCTCTGGGACTCACATGCATTATTGGTATATATAGATATATATAAATGTATAAATATATATTTTATTTTTTTTTATTTTCTGGAGCTTTAGGTTCCTCTAGCTCCTCCTGTCAATCATCCCTTCCCACCCCCCCACCCCACATCCATAATGTTCTTTTTTTAAAATCTCAATATAAAGATAACAGGAAGACTCCTGCTTTATTTATCACGGGTGGGGAGGGGGGAGTGTGGGTAGGTGGGGGGGAGGGCTTGAAGAGAGGGTTGGGACACAGATTCTTCAGTTCTATGGCGGAAGGGGGTTGAGAAGAACCTTGGCCTCATCAAAAAACAGTGGCAGCGTCTGGATCCACCCCCCTCCGCCTTCTTGTAAGACAGTCTCATGTATCCTAGGCTGGCTTCAAACTCACTATGTAGCCAAGGGTAAATCCAAGCCCTGCCTCCACCTCCAGTGCTGGGGTTACAGGTATGAGCCACCACGCCCTGTTTATGCAGCGCTGAGGACGGAACCCAGAGCTTGGCACATGCTGGGCTAGCCCTTTACCAGCTGAGCTCATCTATACCGCAGCCTGTTAGGTTTCCACATTATTCTTTAAAATCAAGAGAGAGAGCTCAGAGGTTGGTTAAAAGCACATGCATCAGCATCAGGGTTTGCATCCCAGTACCCATGGAACAGGCTGAGCATCCCCTCAGGTTGGGGGAAAGAGACAGGATCACTGGGGATGGCTGGCTTCCTGCCTCAGAGTGAAGGAAGGTGATACCCTTTTCTGGCCTCTATACCTACAATCACACAGACATATACAGACATAATGTTTTTTTTTCCCCCGAGACAGGGTTTCTCTGTGTAGCTTTGATGCCTGTCCTGGATCTCTCTCTGTAGACCAGGCTGGCCTCAAAGTCACAGAGATCCTCCTGGTTCTGCCTCCCGAGTGCTGGGATTAAAGGCGTGTGTCACCCCCACCGCCCGGCTCATTTTATAACCTTTAAAAAGAGGGAAGAAACCAGGAAGGTTGGCTAGGAAAGACATGAACATGATTTCTCCCCCAGAGAGTCCCATGAGTACTCGAGAAATATAAGCCACCGTGGCTTAGCAAGTGGCTCAGAGGAAGAGTGCTTGCTAGCATGTATGAGGCCCTAGCAGTCCTATCCCTAGCAACACACACAGAGATTCAGGAGGAAAAGCTCACCTTGGCAATTCAGAAATAAAATGTCCTGGCGATAGAGGGGGTGCAGTTAAACGTGCTGGAGTTCAGTTCATAGCACCCACACTAGCAGATCACAACTCCAGTTTCATGAGAGATAGCTCAGAGGTTAAAACTACTGACACCCTCTGGCCTCCACAACCAGACACAGACGCACAAAAGTAAGTTAAAAAAATACAACGTCCAAGGTGGGTATGGTTGCCCTTGCCTTTAATCCCAGCACTTGGGAGGCAGAGGCAGGCAGTGAGTTCAAGGCCAGCCTGGGCTACAGAGCTAGTTCCAGGGCAGCCACAGCTACAAAGGGAAACCCTATCTCAGAAACATACACACACACACACACACACACACACACACATACACACACATATATATATATTCCAATTTGAGTGCAACAGTTTTCTCCAAAATGCACTCCGTGTTTTCCAGCAGACTCCTGACAGTTCATGCAACACTGGTCTATCTCCTAAGTACCATTCATAGCGGCCTTCTCCTTGACTATTCTCTGTCCAACTTAACCTTGCCCCATTGGGACCCACTCCATCCAGATCTGACCCTGCCCCTCCCTGCTGAAATTCACCTGAATATCACATACATAAAACACATAGAATTTCTAGGATCTGGCTGAAGAGACCGCTCAGCAGTTAAGAGTACTGGCTTCTCTTCCAGAGGACGCAGGTTCAATTCCCAGCACCCACATGGCAGCTCACAACTGCTTATAACTCCAGTTCCAGACGTTTAACACCTTCACATGGGCAATGCACATAAAATTAAATAAGTCATTTAAAAAATTCCAGGATCATATGAAACCTTTTTTTGCTCTTGTAACTTGGAAAACATTGCAAAATTTGGAAATGAATGAAAAATAAAAAAAAGGAAGGACATGACTGCTCTTAGGTATGGTGGAGGTGAAGGTTTACTGTAGACAGAAGGAAGAGCATAGCCAAAGAGATGTCTAGGAGAGTCCAGAGTGAATATGACCCTGAGCTGGGCCATGTGAGAAGAGCAGGGAGGGGAGAGGGGAGAACCAGGAGGCCAAGAGGCCAGGAGGGTAAAAGGTAAACAGAAGGACCATGTAGCCAAAATAGCTGGATTATATAGGGATGGGCAACTGGGAGAAAGGCAGCCCATCCCCTGAGCTGGAGTAGTTTAGGGAAGGGGCGGAGAGTTTAGGGAAGGAAGGGATGGAGTGTGCCAGCCAGACTTTGTAAGAGGTAGGGACTGAGGAATGCAGGAGGAACCTGGCAGCCAGGTCTGCTTTGATATGTTAAATAGGCAGGTCAATCAGCCTTTTGTCCCAGGTTTGAGACGTAACAGGAAGTACAAGGGAGAAGGGCCAGTTAGGACACATACTCATGGGGTAAGAAATGTCTTATATTTTTCAGTGTTTACCAAGACCTATCTGCATGAATCCCTCTTCTCAGGAGGACGTTTCACCCACTCCTTCCCCTACCTGGTTCAAGAATACCTTCTGGAAGACACTAGAAAGAACAGCTAGAGGGTTGTGGGTCCCGACCAGTTGGTACAAGGCCCTCGGTTTAATCCTCAGCACCTGAGCCCCCAGGCTGTGGTGAAGCATGCCGGCACACCCAGGTTTTTTTTGGGGGGGGGGCGGGGAGGTGAAGGCAGGAAGCTCAGATGTTCAAGGTCATCTCGACTACCAAGCAAGTTTGAAGCCAGCCAGAAATACACCAGACCCATGTAGGTATGTATGTATTTACCAGATAAGAGTCTCATTGTGTAGCTCTGGCTGGTCTGGAACTTGCTATGTAGATCAGGCTGACATCACATTCACAAGAGCTCTTTCTGCCTCTGTCTGAGATTAAAGGTGTGCAAGCCCCTATTTTAAAATATAAAACACAGAGCTGGGCGGTGGTGGCGCACGCCTTTAATCCTAGCACTCGGGAGGCAGGCGAATCTCTGCGTTCGAGGCCAGCCTGGTCTACAGAGTGCATTCCAGGACAGCCAGGGTTGTTACACTGAGAAATTCTGTCTCGCTTTCCCTCCGCCCCCCCCCCCCCAAAGAAGAAACAAAACTAAACACAGCTGTAGCATCCAGTGGTCTTCTGTATTGATTCGGAAAAGCAGCAGCGGACGAAGCTGGACGCCTAGTGCCTTCCACCGGTCGCCCCAGAGAACCACAGACATTTAGAGGTGGCTTGCCGGGCGGGCAGGGAACTCTGCATTCAGCGAAGGGTGCTTGGGAGTTGACTCGAACTCCTCCACCTCCCTTGCACCTTCTGGAATCTGGACGCAACCGCAAGATAGGCAAAACCGCAAAGAAGGCGTGGTACTACAGACACCCTCGCCAACGCAGGGCACGCCGGGAGAAGTAGTTCTCTGTTGCTTCCCAAGAATAGCCAGTACGAGGGCCTCAACTATAAGTCCCAGAGTGCACTGAGCTCGACAGCCTCTGGCGGGCCAGGGTTCCCCATGGCCTATGAACGGCTTCCTGCCAGATCGGACCGATGGGAGTGCCAGAACTGCGGAAAGGGCGCACCGTGGGGCGTGACCTGGGGGAGGAACGCGGGGGAGTAAACTTGGGAGGTGCATAGGGAATCCCAGGGAGACACAGAGTCAGAAGCCCCCACCCAGATAGAGAGTCACAGGGAGACACGTGAGACCCCAGAGACAGAGTCACAGGGAGATCCAGAGTCAAAAAAGACACAGCTAGACATTGTCATAGGGAGACATTGAGGGGGCAGGCCCTCAGAGATGGAGAGTTACGGGGAGACACAGACTGGGGAGAAACCTCCGAAGACGGAGCTGCAGGGAGAAACAGAGAGAGAAGTCTCTGAGACAGAGACGGGGAGACACTGGAGGGAGAAACCCCTGCGACGGGGCGATCACTGGGAGACACTGAGGAGGGTCGAGATTCCCCGGGAGACGGAGTCACCGGGAGTCACCGAGGAGGGAGAGTCTCCCAGAGACAGTTACAGGGAAATGGGGAGGGCGAAGAGACCGCTGGAGACAGAGTCACAAGGAGTGGGGGAGGGATGCCCAAGGACAAAGAGGGTCACGGGGCCACAAAGAAAAACCCTGAGCGGGGCAGAGAGAAAGGGACAGAAGGAAAGAGGCCCAGGAAAGGAGGGACAGGCAACTCTTCAGGGAGAGCATCCCCTAGCGACTGCAGGGGAGAAATACAGAAGTGGAGAGTGACGGACATCGGGAAACGCTGATCTGAACTGGCAGAGGTGAAACAAGGAACCCAGAAAAGACCGGGAAAGGCAGGGAGATGGATATGAAAACATTTCACCATGTGGGGCATGAGGAGAGACGTGAGCAAGGAAAGGAGAGACGCAGAGCGGGGAGGAACAGAGAGAGAACACAGAGGAAAGGAGAGACAAGAAGTGGGAGAGAGAGGAGAGACACGCCCAGAGGGAGGCATGTCAGTAAAGCCAGAGGCTCAGAGAGCGAGAAAAGAGCCCGCAGCATCATGGAGAGTGAGACACGAGCCTCTCCGTTCATTCGGAAGTCCTTAGCACTGAACACAAAGTTTCTTGATTAATGTGAGTAATATGGCCAGAGACACACAGATCTAGCCCAGATTCAAGAGCCATGCAACTGAGCGGGGAGGAAGATGGAGATGTTGGGGCCAGGATGACAGGCTGGAATGTATTTGGGGGGAAGGAGGGGGATGGACAAGACTCAGAGGACGTCCCCTCCCTGCATACCGCCTGCGGAATGGGTGTGTGCACGTGGAGAGGAGGGAGGGGCATCTGTCCTGGGCTTTTGGGGAGGGGCGGGGGAGGGGGCGCCTTTAAGCTGAAACCCCGCCCCCTTGGTCGTCATGGCAACGCCTCTCCCCCACCCCCCCCACCCCCAGCTTCTACATTTCAGCAGGTGCCGGGAGCCGGAGCTCCCGCCGCCGCCCGTGCCTGCGGCTCCTCGGTGCCCCTGCCTTCTGCTCTGACCTCACCCGCCTGCTCCAGCCTCGGTGCAGCCGGTGCCGTGCCGGGGTGCCGCTTTCTGCCCTGCGCTGCGCACCGTTAGGTGCCTCGCCCCTGCCCTTCCCATCTCCGAGTCTACGGAGTCCCCCTTTCCCGTCCACCTGTTTCCTCAGAAAAAGGGCCAGATCGTGGTGCCTGCTGCGTTCCTGGGGCCATGGCGGGTCTGGGCCCCGGTGGAGGCGACTCAGAGGGGGGACCCCGACCCCTGTTTTGCAGAAAGGGGGCGCTGAGGCAGAAGGTGGTCCACGAGGTGAAGAGCCACAAGTTCACCGCTCGTTTCTTCAAGCAGCCAACCTTCTGCAGTCACTGTACCGACTTCATCTGGTGAGGGAAGCGCGCTGGGGGAGAGGGCTGGAGAAAGAGGGGACTTGGGGGCCGTCATGTCACGCTGGCCCCCAAGCGATTGAACAGAGAGGGGCTGCAGCCCCCACTCCTGGCTTAAGGATGCGGGGGGTGGGGAATGAAGCCTGGGTTCTTGGGTCTGAGGGAGGAGGGGCTGAGAGCTGGGTTCCAGGGTCCAAGGGAAAAGGAGCTGGGACTAGAATTTCTGGGTTCTAGTAGAAGGAGCCTGAGACTCCCTCACACACCTGGGTGAAGGTGGGAAGCCACAAACCTGTCTCGCAAAGGTGGGAGGGCCCTGTACCCCTATCTGCACTGACCTTAGATCCTTGATTCTTCCAGGGGCATTGGAAAGCAGGGCCTGCAATGTCAAGGTAAGAGCTGGGACCTGGACTCCTGGGACCCCCGAGGGTGGAGGCTGGGGCCTCGCAGCTGAGGCGGCTGACACACGTGTTCTGTGGTCCCCAGAGAGGCGCGGGGGAGCCCTGGGCGGGGGGTGTGGCAGAGACACAGCCTGTGGTGGGGAGGAAACTCTGATGGCAGGGCCACCGCGGAGGTGGTGCTGGGGGCCCCTCCCTCGGCCGGCTCCAGGTGGGGACAGATATTTGGAGAATCTGTTTCCATGGGAACAGGGAGATTTGGAAAAGGGGAGCCGAAGGGGGGGAAGGGGCTCGGCGATGCAAAGTCAGAGCCCCCCTCCCAGACTGCCGTTGCTATGACAACACCATCCATCCTGAAGCAGGGGCAGGCCGGGTGGGGTCACTAATGGGCGGGTGGGGGCCGGGCGAGGGGGGCGAGTCCTAAAACACCAGCTGCCACTTGGCTGAGAACAGAGTGACTCAAGGTGGGGGGCGGGCCGAAGCAGCGCCCCCAGACTCACTTCTGTTCAAGTTGCTGCTCTCTGCTGTGTCTCAGGATATTTCTGTTGTTTCTCTTCAGAACCTGTCTCCCTCTCTCCTTGCTTTCTTCTCTCTCTCTCTCTCTCTCTCTCTCTCTCTCTCTCTCTCTCTCTCTCTCTCTCTGTATGCGCACGTGTGCGCATTAGGGGGTTGTGTTTCTCAGTCTCTTTTTGTTTTCCTTCAAGTCTATCTCTTGGGGTTCTGGGTCCTGCTCTCTCTGTCTCTGTGTCCCTCTCCATGTGACTCTTGGTCTGGGTCTCTCCTCTGTTTTTCTCTCCGTTGGACTCTACGTGGGAACCCCTCTTTTGGTGGTTTTCTGTGGGCTGGATGTATTGCTCTGAATTTGTGTCTATTGGGGGGTCTCTCCTGCCTCGGTGTCTCTTGCATTCTCATCTTTAGTCTGCAGCTTCGTGGTTCACCGACGATGCCACGAATTTGTGACCTTCGAGTGTCCAGGCGCTGGGAAGGGCCCCCAGACGGACGTGAGTGCCCAGACACCTGGTTCTTCCTCCTCAGGCCATGTCCCCGCCCTCACCCCCTCGGCGTCCGTCCCAATTTCTCTTGCTATTTTTAAGGCTGGGAGGGGAGGGGGGCTGGAGAGATAGGGGGAGCTAGTCTGGCCCAGATTCCTTGCCCTTGGCCTGAAAAGGGGGACTGAGAAGGGGCCTGGAAGAGGCTAGGGACACAGGTGAGGGGACAGAAAGGAAGCAGGGGTTGAAGGGACCAAAAGTCATCATTGGAAGGATGAAGTTGCCATCGGCCGAGAGAGAGTTATCCATGCCAGTACCGAAATAGTAAAATAGGTAGAGAGACTCTCAGAAGATGGTCAGAGATGCAGGAAAAGAGAAATTCAAAGCCGGGCGTCATGGCACAAACCAGGTATCCCAGCACTTAAGAGGTGGAGGCAGAACGATCTGGAATTGAAGGCCAACTTTGTCTACATAGCAAGTTCTAGGCAAGCCTGGGTCTAACTGTCTTAAGGGTGTGTGTGTGTGTGAAATAGGAAGTGGCAGAGATAAAAGGCGTTTAGATGTTTAGGGAGGCTTATAGAGACCCCACAGTGCACAGACACCATGCAGTCTCACGCGTGAATGCACTCAGATCCATATCCACCTTGCCCTGACCCTCTGCACAGCAGGGGCTGATGAGCACGTCAACTCTGGGCACTTGTTCCCTCCCCTCCTTCAGCTTTTCATCAAATCTCTGATTCTTCCCCTGTCAAAAGGGGCTGTGACCTGGCAGTGACCAGTGAGACTGCCTATGGTAACGGAGATGTTTTCTTTCTATGGCTGCCACCAGCAGCCTACAGCGGGCACAAAACAGGGACGCTGTGAGGAGAAGAAACCTAAACTCCAGTTTTGCCCAGATTGATTTAAATTTGAACAGCTACATTGCTGAACGGGGTAGCATAAATCCAGAAGTTTCCAATCTTATGTTAGCAGTTCAGCAGAGTTTGATACAAGGCAAGAGATAGCCATATGATTCATAGAAAGGGAAGATAGCAATTGGGAGGCTGATGAAGGAGGGTCACGAGTTCGAGGCCAGAGTGGGCTAAATAGGGAGATGCTGTCTCAAAGAAAAAGCAGGAGGACAGATCCACAGAGGCTCACGAGGCACCTGCCTCCTTGTCAGCTGAAGAAAACAGGAGTTTGCTTAGAGGATGTGGCTACATAGAACATGTATTGAGCACCACTGTGTACCAGCCCCAGGGTCTGTTGTTGCCTGCCTGTGCACCTGCTTGCCTCCAACGCTAGCTGTGTTTTATGAGGTCCTGATTACATACATACTCATCAACTGTTTTACACCCAGTGTAGGCTTGAATCCGTATAATTGCTCATAAGATTAGATTAGTTGCTTCTTCTTCTGTTCCCATCTGAGCAGAGACTCGTGAACTAGAACACATGATCTGAATGTCAGTCCCTCTTCGAATGAGGAATTATCTCTTGCAGCTCCTCTTTCTTTCTTAAAAATTTTAAATACATTTTAAAGTCTTTTCTGTTCCTTTGGGAGAGATCAAAAGTCTTTTTGGTTTCTTTCAGAGGTCTTGTTTTTATTGCATTGTTTGAAACAACATCTTACTATATAGCCCTAGATGGCCAGGAACTTGCTCTGTAGACCAGAATGGCCACATAGAGATCCATCTGCCACTGCTGCCTGAGTGCTGGGATTAAAAGTATGCCCCCACCATGCCCAGTGTTTTCCTCTGTTGTTTTTTGTTGTTATTGTTGTTTTGTTTGTTTTTAGATAGGGTCTCTCTATGTAGTCCAGGGTGCCTCCAAACTCCCCCATTCTACTGAGGACTCAGCCTCCCAAATGCTGAGATGACGGGTGTGTGTCAAAACAGATGGCTTAATTACTTATGACACATCTTAAGTTCCTAGGCTAGAAAGTGAGAATTGTGCCTACTTATGGGGTCATTTCCCAGCCTCAGTTGAGTCAAACACTTGGGATAGTATCTGAAACATAGTAAGTAAAAGACTGGATCATCGAGATGGCTCAGCTGGAAAAGGCATTTGCTGCCAAGGCTAGCAGCCTGAATTTCATCCCTGGGACTCATACGGTGGAGGAAGAGAATGGATGACTGCAGGTAGTCCCTGACTTCCACATGTGTGCCTACACACACACACACATACACACACATACACACATACACACACACACACACACACACACACACACACACACACACACACACACGCTTGAATGAGTTCAAAACAGAAAACTAGGGACTGGTGAGGTGACTCCGTGGTTCAGAGTGCTTGTTGCTCTTGGGAAGAACACAGGCTCAGTTCCAAGCACCCACGTAGTGGCTCACAACCATCCAGTTCCAGGTAATCAAATGCCCTCTTCTGATCTCTGTGGACACCAGGCACATACATGGCGCACATACATACATACAGGCAAGACACTCATTCACACACAATCATAAATTTAAATTTAAAAATGTGAAGATAGAAATCTCACTAAAACAAATGAAAGCCAGAGATTATCTTAATTTTCCTCCCTTCAGGCTAATTCTTTCAATGATTGCTCAGAGAAAGTTAAATCCGAGGCTGCGGCTGTAGCTCGGATGGCAGAGCACCTGCCTAGAAGCCCTGGGTTCTATCCCTAGCACTGAGTAAACTGACCATGGTGATGTTTATCATGGCGTACAGCATGGTGACCATGAGATACCTGGAATCTCAGTGGTAGAGGCGGGAGGATCCGGACTTCCAGACCATCCTGACCTACACAATAAGTTCCAAGCCAGCCTGTAAAAAGAAAGAAAAGAAAAATGGGGGAGAGGGATAGAGAAAGGAAGGGAGGGCGGAAGGAAAGGGAGAAGGGAAGGAAGGAAGGGAGGAGGAAGGGAGGAAGGAAGGAGAGAAAAATCGAAGTAATTTTTCAAGAATCAGGCATTACCCTGTAGGGTGTTGTGTGGGTGGGGAAGGTACTGGCTGGTGTCCTAAATTCCTGCATAATCAGACCCTGGGCATTTAATGTCGCTTTAAGACATAGAGAGAATATTTATTTCTATTTGACAGAGGAGGTTGCTGGGGCTCAAAACTGGGAAATGAATCTGCTAAAAAAAAAAAAATCACACATCTGGGAAGTGACCTGGCCGTTATTTGAACTCGGGGTTCTTCAGGGCCAGCAATAAAACCCCTCCTGATAACCACAGCCCCGCGATAACTGCGGTCGGATGAGCAGCAATGGACTTGTCCCACATACTGAGTTCTGCTGTGAGCCTCCCGTTAATCTAGTCCGGCCCTCTGGTGCCTGCGGTAGCCGGTTCTCCGGCTCACGTGGGGGCCAGCGGAGGCAGTGAGTGGAGGACCTGGGGCTAGGGTGGTTCACAGGTCCTCCCTCGGCAAGCTGGGGGAGGTATGGACATGGGAAGGCTCCTGGGAGCTCTCATCTGCGTGCTCCCACCAAATGTCCCTTTGTGAACAAGACCTCCCCAAACATCCCTTTTGGAGCCTCCAACTTCGGGTTTTCCTCTTCCTTGTCTTCCTCCATGTCTTCTTCCTCCCACTCTTCTCTCTCCTCTCACTTTCCTTTCCTTTCCTCCTTCCTGCTCCTCTGTTCTCTCCTCCTCTTCCTCTCTTCTCCTTCTCTTCTCACCCTCCACCCCTCCCTCCTCCACCCCTCCCTCCTCCACCCCTCCCTCCTCCACCCCTCCCTCCTCCACCCCTCCCTCCTCCACCCCTCCCTCCTCCACCCCTCTCTCCTCCACCTCATTCTCCTCCTTTTTCCTCCCCTCTCTTCTTGTCTTCTCCCTCCTCCTCTCCACTCTCCTTGTTCCCGTCCTCCTCCTCCACCTCTCCCCCCCTCCTCTTTCCTTCCAACCATCCCTTCTTTTTGAAATACCGGGACCACACCCAAAGCCTCATGTATACCAGACAACTGCTCTATCACCAGGCAACACTCTTAGCCCCTTTAAAATTTTTAGACAGGGTATCACTAAGTTACCCAAGCTGGCTTTGAATTCTGTGTAGCTCAGGGTAGCTTTGGATTTCCGATCCACCTGTCTCAGCTTCGAGAATAGCTGGGATGACAGGCATGCACTGTCAGGCCCCTGATGGTCTCCACCCCTGCTTCATTTCCCTCCGAAACAGCTATGGCCATTTGTCATCTTTTTTATTTATTATTTACTGTGTTTACTGTTCCACCTCCTTCCACTGGAAAGCCAAATGTCAGCTGACCAGGGTGTTTGTTTGTTTGTTTGTTTGTTTGTTTGTTTGTTTTTGTATATTTCCAGACAGGGTTTCTCTGCATAGTTTTGGTGCCTGTCCTGGATCTCGCTCTGTAGACCAGGCTGGCCTCGAACTCACCGAGATCCGCCTGCCTCTGCCTCCCGAGTGCTGGGATTAAAGGCATGCGCCACCACCGCCCAGCGGGTTCTTGTTTTTTGTTTCATTTTTTGACAAGGGTGTTCTGTTTTTTGAGAGAGGGTCTTGAAGTTGCCCTGCAGCCAAGGGATGCTGTTCTTCAATTCCTGACTCTGGCATGCACCACCACACCCAGTTTATGGGGTGTTGGGGACCAGAGGATTCCACGAATGCCAGACAGGCATTTTATAGAGCCTGTCTCTATAAAATTTTATATCTCCAGTCTCTCTATGTGACAGATTTCTAATTGTATTTATTCAGTCCTGGGCGTGGCACCCAGCAGGATCTCAGTGAATTTGTGTTGACTGAAGGGAGTGAGATAGAGCAGAAAGATGACAGAGAGCAAGGCCAAAGGAAGAAAACGTAAAAGGGTTTCTCTCTGGCTGGGGACACTTCTCTGTTAGTAGTTCTATGCCAAACATGGTGGCCCAGGCCTACAATCTCAGCTGGAGGCTGGAGGATCAGGAGCTCAAGGTCATCCCCTACTATATATTGTGTAAGGCCCGCCTGAACTAAATGAAACCCTGTCTCATAGCCTAAAAATAAAAACAAGAAATTCCAAGGCTGGAGAGATGGCGAGAAAGCAGTTTAGAACACTTGCTGCTTTGCCAGAGGATTTGAGTTCCGTTCCCAACACCCATGTCGGGGAAAGTTCACACTTCCTGTAACTTCAGCTCCAGGGGATCTGACGCCCTCTTCTGGCCTCTACCTTCACTTGCTTTCACATGCAGGCATGCATATGCAAAAATACTAAGTCATTTTTTAAAATCACCTCTCTTAAGGTTTTAGGACCCTCCCCCAACCCTATTTCCCTAAATGACTCTTCTCTGCCCCCCAGGACCCTCGCAACAAGCACAAGTTCCGTCTGCACAGCTACAGCAGCCCCACCTTCTGCGACCACTGTGGCTCTCTCCTCTACGGGCTGGTGCACCAGGGCATGAAATGTTCCTGTGAGTGTGCCAGGCAGGATTGTCTGCTGCCCCAGCCCAGATCGGGCACTAGAGGGCGCTCCTTCTTCAACCACAGCGCAATGTCTAGGGTGCAGAGGGGATTTAAGGTGGGGTTGGTGAGCGCCTGGGCTTGAAATGCTATCTCCAGTGTTGTCGCTCCAGGTTGCGAGATGAACGTGCACCGACGCTGTGTGCGCAGCGTTCCCTCCCTGTGCGGCGTGGACCACACAGAGCGCCGTGGACGTCTGCAACTGGAAATCCGAGCTCCCACGTCAGATGAGATCCATATCACTGGTGAGGCCACGCCTCTTCACTCGCCACGCCCCAACCCGGAGCTGAGGCTAGCTGAACTCACCCAGGGTGTTCTATGCTGGGAACCAGGATGCCACGCCCTCCCCCCTCCCCCCCCTCCCCCGCCCAAACCACCGTCCACATCCCTGACCCCATCCCCAATGGGCTCCTTCTATCCACCACTAGCAGAACACCTGCCTTCAGCCTTAGTCTTCCAGCTGTGATCTCATGTAGCCTAGGCTGCCCTCAAACTAGATACGTAGCAGAGGCTGGTCTATAATCTGTGGCCTGCAGGACTCTACTTCCCAAATGTTGGGTTTACAGACATGCAACAAACACCATGCCAGGTTATGATTTGTGTGTGTGTGTGTGTGTGTGTGTGTGTGTGTGTGTGTGTGTGTGTGTTTGTGCTAGCACTGTGTATTGAACTGAGGAATTCATTATGCTTATCAAACACTCTATCCTTGAGCTATACCCCCCCACCCCCATCTCAGATTTCTAACTAGTGGCCATTGAGAAGATGGGATGAGAGGCAAAATCTGACTTACCCAGCAGAGTCCCTACTCCAGACTCCTGAGTCCTAGTGGAAGAAATACACTGATTTCTGGGCACATGCTCCAGGCAACAGGCCTTATGTCCTGCATATAGGTGGTAGAAAAATAAGTCACAGAGAAAGGAGACTGACCTTGAATGAATTAAAAAAAATATTTTTAGATATATTTATTTTCTGTATGTGACTGTTTTGCCTGATATACGTATGAACACCATGTGTGTACCTTGTGCCCATAGAGGCCAAAAGAGGATGTCAGATACCCTGGAACTACATGGTGATTGTGAACCACCATGTAGGTGCTGGGAATCAAACTCAGGCATTTTGCAAAACAAGTACCCTTTAATGACTGAGCCATCTCTCCAGCCTCTATTACTTTTCAACATTTCTTAATCTGTTGGGTGTGTGTGTGTGTGTGTGTGTGTGTGTGTGTGTGTGTGTGTGTGTGTGTTACAGTGAGTGTATGAAGGTCAGAAGGCAACCAGAAGAAGTCATTTTTTCCTGCTGCGCCAATCATCAAGATTAGTGGCAGGCACCTTTACCATTTCTTTACCATTTGAGCCATCTTGCTGGCTGTGATCCTGAATTCCTGATTACTGGCTGTGGGAGGGCTGGGAGCTATTTCCTGGATCTCTAACTCAAGTCATCCTTCCTTGCTTTCTACCTTCAGTTGGCGAGGCCCGAAACCTCATTCCTATGGACCCCAATGGTCTGTCTGATCCCTATGTGAAACTGAAGCTCATCCCAGACCCTCGGAACCTGACAAAACAGAAGACGAGGACTGTGAAAGCCACACTGAATCCCGTGTGGAACGAGACCTTCGTGTTGTGAGCTCTGGGGCTGTGATGACTGACAGGGCAGGATCTGAGGGTCCTAGTAGCCCATACAACCTGGGAGTGCTTGTGTGTGGAGTAGATGTTAGGATGGAGGAAACCTCTAATAAGAGACAGGAGAAGGTGGGAGACAGAAATGGAATGATCGGGAAAGAGAGACAGGCATTCAGGAGTGAGAGACAGGGCTCTGGGTGTTTACTCCTCCTCAGTGCCCTACATGTCAGAGTGAGGAGATCAAAGGAGAGACAGAGTGAGGAAGACAGGACTCTCAGGAAGCAGACCGAGGGGCTAGAGAGAGGAGGGCTCAGTCGTGAAGCATGAGTACTGAGGACCTGGGATCTCAGCACCTGCAAGGCACAGCCTCCTGGAATTCCAGTTCCAAGGGACCTGATGTCCTCTTCTGGCCTGTACAGGCATCAGGCACACACGTCGTGCTTAGGCACGTGCAGGCAAAATACTCATACGCATACAAAATCTTTAAATTGTTAAGGAAGCAACCAGGAAACCAGAGAGGCTGATGGACACACACGGGTGCTCAGATAGACGGTCAGAATAAGTGAGAACGGGGGTGGGGTGGGGGTGGGGTGGGGTGGGGGGTGGAATGGAGGTCTAGAGAAGAGTCCAGAGGAAGAAAAAGGAAAAGAAGTGGGGCGGCGCAGGAAGAGAAGGGCAGAGGGACAGACAGACAGACTGAAGCGGTTAGGTTCGGGTATAGTCGTGGTGCATGCCTGTAATGGCAGCAACTTGGGGGTTGAGCAAGTTCAAAGTTAGCCGGGACTGCATGGAGAGACTTTGTTTCAAACAAAGGAAAGAAAGAAAGGAAAGGAGGGAGGGAGTGGGTGAGGGAGAGAGGAAGAAGGGATAGAGGAGGGGAGGAAGGAAAGAGAGGAGGAGAGGAGGGGAGGGTGCTGTGAAAGTGACAAGGACAGAAAGGGAAGCCGGGACGTGAGGACAGAGACTCAGAGGAGGAGCTCAGAAACTCAGAGCAAAGAGAAGAAAGGACCAGGGAACTGAGTGGAAGGGATCAAGAATTTGGGAGAAATGGAGAGAGCTTGTGGTAGCTGTTTATCACCTGTGACCGCCCCGTTTGCCACGGTGGGGGGACTCTCTGAGGGTCAGAGGTGGGGCAACGAAGCCGGGAGCCATGACTTCGGCTCCTCACTCTGCCCCCACTCTTCTCACAGCAACCTGAAGCCAGGGGACGTGGAGCGCCGGCTGAGTGTGGAGGTGTGGGACTGGGACAGGACCTCCCGAAATGATTTCATGGGTGCAATGTCCTTCGGCGTCTCAGAGCTACTCAAGGCCCCGGTGGACGGATGGTGAGGAGCAGGGCTGGGCTGCCGGTGGACCTGGGTGTCACCTTCTTGCTCCATATGTGGTCTCTCTTTTAGGCCACCATCTTCCCCCCACCCTCCCGCCTTTACTTTCCCGCATAGCTCCTCCCCTTTCTCCTCTTCCTCTTCTTCTTCCTCCTTCTCTTCCTCTTCTCTCCTCCCCTGCCTCTCCCCTCTCTCCGTATCTCACTCTTTCTCTCTCTCCATCTCCGTGTACGTCTTTCTGTGTCACTTACCTCCCTTTGGATGTCTTTGCCTCTCCCATGGGTGCCCTGCTTCCCCCTATCCCTGCCCGGCCCTGGTCTCCGTCTGTATGTCAGGTACAAGTTACTGAACCAGGAGGAGGGCGAGTATTACAATGTACCGGTGGCCGATGCTGACAACTGCAGCCTCCTCCAGAAGTTTGAGGTACCCTGACCGACTGATTGGCTTCCCCCAGGGGAGCCCAGCCCAGCCTCCCCAACTTCAAAGCTGGCTTTGCCCTCTATCCCTGGGCTACCACTGGCACTGGGACTACAATTCCCAGAAGACTCCAGGGCCCCTTCCTCAAATATTCTTAGGGGTCTAGGCCACAGGGTCTCATGGGAATTGTAGTTCCCCATCCCCATGGCTTTGGGGCCTTAGGGGCCCTTGTGGGCCTTTGCTCTAGGGCAATTACCTACCTCTCAAGGGGTCCTGACTGTGGCTTTTCCTCTCCTCCAGGCCTGTAATTACCCATTGGAACTGTATGAGGTGAGTCTCACTCAGACAGACATCTTTGGTTCTAATCCTCTGATTTCCTGTCTTCAATTCTGCACACAGAAATTGAGCACCTGCTTTGTGTTTATTGAACAATATCAGTGGCTACGTGAGGCAGGGCCACCATCATAGGTATGTGAGCTCAATTACTGGTAGCTCAGGGAGCCTCAAAGGTCTGGAGGAGGCATTGGAGTGGACAGTGAAGGCTTCTCCTTGAATTGGCTTTTGAGCTTTGCTGTCTCTCTGTGGTCAGGACACTGTTCTCTCCATTCAGTCACTTGCTCATTGAACACTATTTCCTGAAGCATGGTGCCAGCATAGAATCAGGCCATTCCCTAGGGCTCCTCTCTAATGAAGGAGGCAGCCTGAGACATCAGAATAGGAATGTGTTTGATGGTGGAAATAGCTTCAGGCACCAGGGAGCCAGCACAGCCTGAGAGTCAGGACAACTTCCTAGAGAGTGCAGACGGGAGGAAGGAGAGAAGAACACAGGGAGGGAGGCAGTAAAACTATTCCCCTCCTTTGCTGTTTAAAAAAAAAAAAAGGCACATCTCTGTATGCAAGGCAAGGGTCTAGATCTCTATGCAGCCGAGAAGACAAAAGAGTCCCTCCTTCATACAACTCACCCATGATGTAAGACATGACATCTGGTCTGGTAGTGCAGGCCAGCCATCCCAGCTACTCTGAAGGCTGAGGCAGAAGATCACAAGTTCATGGCTTGCCATCTACAGAACGATTTCAAGACCAGCCCGAGCAATGGAGTGAGTTCAAAGACAGCCGGGGCAACTTAGTGAGGCCCTGTCTCAAAATAGAAAGTAAAGGGGAGAGGCACGCTGAAATTATAGCTTAGCAGTTGAGTTCTTTTCTAGAATCCCCCAGTGAGGAGCTGGGGGTGCGGCTCAGTGGTAGAGCTCCTGCCTAGAATCCCCCAGTGAGGGGCTGGGGTGTGGCTCAGTGGTAGGGTCCCTGCCTAGAATCCCCCAGTGAGGGCTGGAGGTGTTGTTCAGAGGTAGAGCCCCTGCCTAGAATCCACAAAACCCCAGATTCAGCCCTCTTATTATTTTTTTTAAAATGCATGACAATATGTTAGGAAGTTATAAGTGATAAGGAAAACAATGAGCACTGAGTAGCACTGGGAATTCTGTTGGTAATGCTGCAATCTTCTTTGAGAAGCATTGGGAATTCTGCTGATAATAATGTGAGCTCGCAGTAAGAAGGCTTCTCTGAAAAGGGAACCGTTGGGCAAAGATCTACATTAAACAAGACAATGAGTGAGGATCCCCAGAGAAGGGTCTTGAAGCAGAGGAAGGGGCATGTGTGAGACCCCGAGGGAGGAGCCAGATAGGAGGGTTGGGATCAACAAGGACAGTGAAGATAGGTCAAAGGGTGTGGAGGAAGGAAAGGAGACGGCATCAGAGAGGATGCCTTGTCATCCCTCAAGAGGACGGCTGTTCTTAACCCAAGCAAGAAGGGAGGGTTCTGGGCAGAGCTGTGTTGTATCCTGAGATAATTTGGATATTAAGCTGGGCATGGTGGCACATGCCTTTAATCCCATCATTCTGGAGACGGAGACAGGTGGATCTCTGTGAGTTCGAGGCTAGCCTGGGCTACAGAGTGAGTTCCAGGAAAGGCACCAAAGCTACACAGAGAAACCCTGTCTCAAACAAACAAACAAACAAACAAACAAACAAACAAACAAAAAACCTCACTATGTAGCTGAGGCTGACCTTAAACTTCTGAGCTTCCTGCCTCCCTCTCCCTAATGCTGGGCATGTGACATAGGCATGTGTCACCATACCCAATGTGGACTAGCTGCTTAGTCTAAGAGTACCAATGATTGGCTATGACTGTGTGTGGTGTTGTCCACAGCTGTCTCCTCAACCAGTAAGCATACATTAGTGTTACCAATGCAGACCCACTATGTGACAGACCCTGAGCTGGGTCCTGGTGGGGCAGAATAGTAATAGAAGACACAAGAATCCTTGATAACCTGAGCATGGCAGTCTAGACCTATAATCCCAGCACTCATGAAGCTGAGGCAGAAGGATTGCTATAAGTTCAAGGCTAGTGTTGGCTACATAATGAGTTCCTAGGGTACAAAACAAGTTTTGTGCCAGGATGAGCTACAGTGTGAAGCCCCCTCTCACAATGAATGAGTAAATATTAAATTAATAAATTAATGAATGACTAGGGCTGTAATTCAGCTGCTTGCCTAGTATGCCTAAGGACCTGAATTCACTCATCAGCACCATACAAAAGTCCCTGAAGCCAGGCAGTGATGGCACATGCATCCCAGCATTCCAGAGCCTGAGGCAGGTGGATCTCTGAGTTCAAGGTCAGCCTAGTCTGTAAAGTGAGTTGTTCCAGGACAGTCAGGGCTACACAGAGAAACCCTGTCTCAAAAAAATAAACAAAACAAAACAAAACAAAACAAAAAAGTCCCTGAGAGGGCTGGAGACATAGCTCAGTGTTAGCATGCTTGCTTGCCTAGCTTGTCCAGGCCCAGTACTAGGTAAAAAGGTACATGCTAGGTACTGCTCTAAGTGGTTTGTAGATGTTAATCACCAACTCTTGCTAACTTTGTTGGAAATCATACCTATTACACTTACATTGTGATAAGGTTATGAAGAGAACCCCTTTGGTGACTGAGTCCCAAATCCAGAAGGTCAGATTGCTGTTCTTCACAAGAACACATACTTTAGTAAATACTTCTTGCAGCCAGGTTGGATGACTTGTGTCTGTATCCTAGCGCTTGGGAAGTAGAGGCAGACAGATGAGGAGCTCAAGGCACATGGCCAGTTTGAGGCTGGTCTGGACTACATGAGATCTTCATACAAAGAAACAAAAACTCTTTCTATCTCTTCCTGTCTTTCTGTGTTCATCCATCCATCCATCCATCCATCCATCCATCCATCCATCCATCCATTTGTCTGCCTGCCTGCCTCCTACCTACCTACCCATCCATCATCCATCCATCCATCCATCCATTTGTCTATCCATCTCATACATAGCTACATAATCATTTTCCCTTGAACCCCAGCTCGGCTCCAGTCACTGTATCTTAGAGAACAAACAGGCTGCTGCAGGATCTCCCAGGGAGTAAGCCAGCAGCCACACTGATGGAGAGATGCTAATTACGCAGGGCCACTCAGGAGCTGTCCATGGTAGCACAGAGGCCTCAAGAGAGGCATCTGACCCTGATAAAACCATCAGGAGACACCTGTGAAGGAGGCGCTTGATTCTGGTCTAAAGGAGAAACAATTTGAGGAGATGGGACAGGACAGCCTGCAAGAAGACTCGGTGTCACTTGCCCAGACCTTGAGGGGAGACAGAGGACTAGGTGAACGAGGCCAGGGTCTGTATCATGGTGTGTGTGTGTGTGGGGGGGGTTGGGCAGAGAGAAGAAGGACACTCCGGACTGATCAGAGCCCGATTTTGAAGCTGCAGGGAATAAAATCTTAATACACAGAAGCAGTGAGAGGCTTTGAAGGCAAAGGAAGACATGACCTGATTTATTTATTTTTAAATTGGTCCTTCTGCCCACAGAGCAGAGAACATATCAGACAGCATGGCAGTGGATGCAGAGGGATGTGTGTGGTAGCTGTTGCAGTTTAGGCTGGGGACCCCCTTCCTCCCCCGCTTCCCCATAACAGAGGTGGAGGTAGGAAAAGATGAGAACACTCCATCATTGGAAACTCAGTGTGGTCCTCAGACCAATAGCAGGCAGTGTCCCCTTGGATCGTGTTTTAAGTTCTTTTTTTTTTTGGTTTTTTGAGACAGGGTTTCTCTGTGTAGCTTTGCTCCTTTCCTGGATCTCACTCTGTAGCCCAGGCTGGCCTCGAACTCACAGAGATCCGCCTGCCTCTGCCTCCCGAGTGCTGGGATTAAAGCGTGCGCCACCACCGCCACCTGGCTTGTTTTAAGTTCTTAAGCCTCATATCCAGAAAACCTGGGAATGAGGCCCCACTTTTTTTTTGTCGATCCCTTAAGGAGTTCTGGTTTAGAGGCTAACAGGTACAAATCTATAGACGTGAATTCTTTGGATTTGACTAGGTGTGAGTTAAATAATAGGTCCACCAGGCTATGGAGAGTCCCTCCCTCCCTCCCTCCCTCCCTCCCTCCCTCCCTCCCTCCCTCCCTCCCTCCCTCCCTCCCTCCTTCAATACCTCTCTCCTTTCCTTATTCTCTCCCTTTCTTAATTTTTGTACTTTGTATTTCCCCCTCCCTTCTCCCCTCCCTCCTTCCCTCCCTCCCTTCCTTCTTTCTCTCTCCCCCTCTCTCTCATTTTCTGAGACAAGGTCTTGTGTAGCCAGACTGGTCTTATGCTCTCCATCCTCCTACTTCAGGTTCCATAGTGCTGGGGTTACAGGCGAGCCTAGTCAGAGAAAGTTACTAAACTAAACACAGGACAATGGCATTTTCTCTCCATTCTGTCTCTCTTGGTCCTTTTCATTTTGGGGTGCTGTGACTCTTGGGGACATCTCCAGGTTCTGACTGTCTCTGAATCTCCCTCTCTCTCCTTTCTCATAGAGAGTGCGGATGGGCCCCTCTTCCTCCCCCATCCCTTCTCCATCCCCCAGTCCCACAGACTCCAAGCGATGCTTCTTCAGTGCCAGCCCAGGACGCCTGCATATCTCTGACTTCAGCTTCCTCATGGTTCTAGGGAAAGGCAGTTTTGGGAAGGTTAGATTCCTGGGGTTCTGGGGGGAGGGGAGGAAGCTTGAGGAGAGGTTGGATTTCCATTTCTTATGCCTGAAGTTTGGGTGGCAGACTCACTAGGCTCCTGTGTCCCTAAATGAATTAAGATGGGTTAAGATTGGGTATCTGGGGGTTGGAGAGATGGCTCAGTGGTTAAGAGCACTGGCTGCTCTTCCATTGGACCCAGGTTCAATTCCCAGCACCCACACGATAGCTCACAGCTGTCTATAACTCCAGTTCCAGGGGATCTAACACCTTCATACAGACATACAGAACACCAATGCACATTAAAAAAACAACAGCTTGGGTATCTGGATATTTCTGCTATAAATATCTCAATACTGGGCTGGTAAAATGGCTCAGCAGGTAAGGGCATTTGCCACCAAGATAGCAAAGGAGATCAAGGCTCTGGCCACCAAGCCAGACTACCTGAGTTCGAGTCTCAGGACCCATGTGTTGGAATAATACAACCAACTCCCCCCAAGTTGTCCCAGACTTCCACGCACTCACTGTGGCACTCACACCATACCCATAACAAATAATTGTAACAAAAATTAAATCTGCCAGTACTTTTCTTTAGAGGAGTAGATGCAATTTTAGAACACCCAGGCCCCTGGGGGAGGGGGGACGGGGCTCTGATCCTGTCTTCTGTGTGATGAGTGGGGCAGGGCCCTGCAGCATGGAGTTTCTCAAATGGACTGGCCCTTTCGGACATCTGTCTGTAGGTGATGCTGGCTGAACGCAGAGGTTCTGATGAACTCTATGCCATCAAGATCCTGAAGAAAGACGTCATAGTCCAGGATGACGATGTGGACTGCACCCTAGTGGAGAAGCGCGTGCTGGCCCTGGGAGGCCGAGGTCCAGGAGGCCGGCCCCACTTCCTCACACAGCTTCATTCCACCTTTCAGACACCGGTGAGGAAGGATGGGGCGAGCTGATGCTTTAGAAGGCTGAGTTCAGGGAAAGGCAAAAAGAAGCTTGTGCTCTGAGAGGATGTGGCCAGTGCTGAGAGATGGCCCGGGGGGTAAGAGTGTTTGCTTCCACAAGTGTGGGGGCCTGAGTTTGAATCCCAGTCCTCACTTAAGAAGTCAGATGTGGCTGTGTGTTCTGTAGCCTCAGCATTGAGGGGCAGAGACAACAGGGTCCCAAGAGCTCTCTGGCTAGCCAGCCTTGTAATTCTGGTGATTTTCCAGTTCAGTGAAGGACCCTGTCTCAGGGCAATAAGAGAGCTAGAAGACACCATGACTTCCACACGGGACACATGGGTCCACACGCCCCCACACTCACATGCATGTAACCACACTTGTATATACGCCACATACAACAAAGAAATTGTTAAAATGAGTGAATAAGGCTGGGGTGGTGGTGTGTGGCTTAAATCCCAGGAGTTGGGAGGCAGAGGCAGGTGGGCCTCTCTGAGTTGGACACCAAAGTGGTCTACAGAGCGAGTTCCAGGACAGCCAGGGCTACAAAGTGAGACACTGTCTCAATAAAATAAAATAAAAATAAATTAAATAAGTGAGTAATGTGGAAGGATGGTTCAGTAGTGAAGAGCACTTACTGCTCTTGAAGAAGATCTGAGTTTGGATCCTATGGTGCATCAAATGTGCAGTGGTCATAACCACTTGTAACTCTCGCTCCAGGGGGATCCGATGCTTCTGGTCTCTGGGGATCCCCTATTTCATAAGCACATACCTGCCTCCATTATTTAAAATGATTTTAAAAATTAATTTTCTTAATTTTTTTAAACTTTTTGTTTGTTTGTTTTGTTTTTCAAGACAGGGTTTCTCTGTGTAGCCTTGGTGCCTGTCTTGGAACTCACTTTGTAGACCAGCCTGGCCTTGAACTCACAGAGATCTGCCTGCTGCTGCTTCCCAAGTGCTGGGATTAAAGGCATGTGCCGCTGCCACCACCACCCGGTTTTGTTTTTGTTTTTGTTTTTTTGAGAGAAGGTTATTCTATGTAGCCCTGGTATCCTGGAACTCACTTTGTAGATCACGCTGGCCTAGAATTCAGAGATCTACCTGCCTCTGCCTCCCAAGTGCTGGGACAAAAGGACAAAAGTGAGCCATTACATACCATAAAAAATTTTAAAAATGAATAAATGTGGTCAGTCAAGTGGGATCCAATGGTATGGGGATGGGGGTGTCATGCAGGGCATGGCCAGAGGATGGGATCTGAGTATTGGTCAGAATGTCTGTGGTTCCTGTGAACTCTATTTCCAATGCCTGTAGCCAGTGTTCTGTGGCTTTGATCCCAGGAATGAGTTAGCTGGGAATATTTTCTTCTCTTTCTTTTTCCTTGAGACAGGGTCTCATGTAGTCCAGGTTGGTTTTGAACTTGCTATGTATTGGAGGATAAGCCTGTTTATATCATGCTGGGGATCAAACCAGGGCTTTGTGAATGCCAGGCAAGCATTCTACCCACTGGATTGTATCCCCAGCCCTTAGGGATGTCTCTAATTGGACATGCCCAGAATGTTGGGCTTCCAGGGTGAGCTCACCACTTTTGGATCCTGACTGAAGGATGAGTTATAAAAGGGTGTTTTCCTGAGACTGAGGGATTGAACAAGAAGTTAGAATCCTCGGGGCTTGGGGAAGTATGACTTCAGTTTCCCTGGTCTCTGGCCAAGAAAAAATTAATTGCAGGCAACCGAGTGTAAGTGGCACATATTTGTCATCCTGGCACTTGGGAGGCTGAGGCAGGAGGATTGCCATGAGCCTGAGCTGAACCTAACCTACAGAGTGGAGATCCTATAAATAATAGTAGGGATGTCTAGAGAGATGGGTTACTGGGTAGGAACACTTGCAGTGCGCACATGAGGACCTGAACTTGAATCCCCATCACACACGTAAAAAGCCAAGTGTGGCTTCATGAACACCTGTAACACCAGCACTGTGGGGGTGGGGATGGAAACAGTGTCACAGGGTTGACACTGGTTGCCACCTTAACTCTGGGTTCACTAAGAGACTCTGTCTCAAGGGAATAAGGCAGAAAGTGATTGAGGTGGGCGGCCTGTGTCCTCTGATCTCATACACGCACACATACATGCGTGCACGATCTGCATTTGCCCCCTAAATAAACAAAAACTAGTAGTTGCAAGTGAAACCCAACCACTTTTGGTCCCGGGCAGCCAGAATTGTGTGTGTGTGTATGTGTGTGTGTGTGTGTGTGTGTGTGTGTGTGTGTGTGTGTGTGTGTGTATAGTATGAGATTCAGTGCTTCTGGGTTTTAGTCCAGTCCTGCGGGTCTCTTAGAACATTGGGTAATCAGAGTAACAGAGAGAGGGCTGAGGAGATTCTCAGGTATCAGGGTCAGAATCTCGGAACCTTCCTTTGTGTTTGTCCAATTCTTCTGGATTACTGGCTGAGTGCATCAGGAGGTATCCATGTCTGTCCCAAGTGGGCAGGAGGAAAGAGCTGTTCTTAGACAGCTGTGATAGACCACCCCTGTGATCCCAGCACTTAGAAGTCAGAGGGAGGAGGATCATGAGTTCAAGGTTGTCCTCAGTTACACAGTGAGTTCAATGTCAACTCTGGCTACAGGAGACCTTCCTTGTCTTGTTTGTTTTTCATTACAGGGTTTCCCTGTGTAGCCCTGGTCATCTTGGAACTTGCTCTGTAGACCAGGCTGACCTCAAACTTAGAAATTTGCCTGACTCTGCCTCCCAAGTGTGGGGATCAAAGGCGAGCACCACCACTAGCTGAGACCCTGTCTTTAAAAACAAAAACAAAAAAACTTGGAGCTAGAGAGATGGCCCAACAGTTAAAGACACTTATTGCCCTTGCAGATGGCTCAGGTTCAGTTCCCAGCATCCACATGGTGGCTACAACTATCTGAGTCTCCAGTTCCAGAGCACTGAATATCCTTTTCTGACACTCAAAGGCACAAAGACACACATGTGGTGACATATATACACACAGCCAAAACACTAAAAAAAAAAAAATGCGGTTATGGCGCAGTCCTTTAATCCCAGCTCTTGAGAGTCAGAGGCAGGCAGATCTCTGAGTTCCAGGCCAGCCTGGTCTACAAAGTGAGTTCCAGGATAGCCAGAGCTACACAGAGAAACCCTGTCTTGAAAAACCAAAACTAAACCAAAAAGCTTTTCTGTCCAGGTGTGGTGTGTCCCTGACACTAAGCCACACCTGCTCCTCCTCAGGACCGCCTGTATTTCGTGATGGAGTATGTCACTGGAGGCGACTTAATGTACCACATTCAGCAGTTGGGCAAGTTTAAGGAGCCCCACGCAGCGTAAGTCTCAGCAATGGTGAAGGGAGTGGGGGGTGGGAGGAGTGGTCTCGTCATTGACCTTCCAACTTTCCACGTGCTCCTCCAGATTCTACGCTGCAGAAATCGCTATAGGCCTCTTCTTCCTTCACAACCAGGGCATCATCTACAGGTCAGAAGCCCCAGCACTTTCCCTGGAGGGAAAATGGGTTCCTTGGAGGGATGGGATTCCAACACACAGCTCCGGATTGCTGAGTGCTGGTTGCCTTGGGTCTTGTGTCCCGTTGCTGTTCTAAAGTACACCACAAGGGGGCTGGAAAGCTTGTTCAGCAGTTAAGGTCCTTGCAGCCCTTGGAGAGGACTGAAGTATATTGCCTGTAACTCCAGCTCCAGGAGATATGACATGCTCTTTTTGTTTGTTTGTTTGTTTGTTTTGGTTTTCAAGACAGGGTTTCTCTGTGTAGTCTTGGCTGTCCTAGAACTCACTTTGTAGACCAGGTTGGTCTCGAACTCATAGAGATCCACCTGCCTATGCCTCTGGAGTGCAGGGATTAAAGGCGTGCACTACCACTTCTCGGCCATGACATCCTCTTTTGCATCCTGCCCCAGACACCTGGACACCCCCACACACACACCCATACCCACACCCACACCCACACACCACACACGCTTTTGAACCTAACAAAAACAACCAAGGGAGGAAAAGTTTGGTTTGGCTCACAGTTTCCATCATTGAGGAGAAGTCAGGGCTATTCACACACACACAGGTAAGACTAGAGAACATTCAGGGCAGTGGTGGTGAATACATTTTATCTTGGCACTGGGGAGGCAGAGGAAGGGGGAGCTCTGTGTTCGAGGCCAGCCTGGTCTTCAGAGAGAGTACCAGGACAGCCAGAGCTACACAGAGAAACCCTGTTTCAAAACAAACAAACAAACAACAAAAAAACAAACAAAAAACAAACAAACAAACAAAAAACAAACAAAAAACCCAAGACCAGAGAGCAAAGAATTAATTCATGGAGCTAGTGCTCAGCTCTCATATTCCATAAGTTTTCCTGCCTAGGGAGTGATATCACCTACAGTGGACTAGGCCTGTCTATCTCAATGGAAGTAATCAAGGAAGTCCTCTACAACAGTTCCCCAGGCCAGCTTGATCCAGACAATCCCTCATTGAGACTCTCTTCCTGGGAGATAGTGGATTGTATCAAGTTGACATGGAACACTAACCATCATACTACTGTTCCTCAATTCTCACTTGTACTCTCCTCCTCCAGGGACCTCAAGTTGGATAATGTGATGCTGGATGCTGAAGGACACATCAAGATCACAGACTTTGGCATGTGTAAAGAGAATGTCTTCCCGGGGTCCACAACCCGAACCTTCTGTGGGACCCCAGACTACATAGCCCCTGAGGTAACCCTGAGCCTGCTGCTCTGTGGACATCTCTGAGTGGGTGCAATTGTCTAGTAGTCACAGGAGGCAAGGCTTGTCCTTGATTTGGGGACATCTTACCAGCCCCCAGCTGTGGTAGTCTCCACCAATGCCCTGAGTGGAAAGACCCATATGCAGAGCACTCTAAGTCAAGGAGCTGGTCACATTCATGTTAACAGCAGGAAGCTACGAATTAACACGTGTCTAGTGCTCAGCTCTTACACTTCAGGCTGTCCTGCCTAGGGAATGGTGCCACTCACAGTGAGCTAGATCTCCCTACTTCAAATGGGTAAAGCCAGAAGGACTAGAGAATGAGTAGCGTACAGGAGTAGGATCAGCTTGTAGGAGCGTGAGTAGAGCATGCACTATTCCGAAGTGAAGAAGGTGGAGACTATTTCTAGTGTGTTTTGAGTGGGAAGGCCTGAGAACACTATGCCTGCTGTGGGGCTTTGTCTCTTCTGTATGCTGCTGGGTGAGGCTAACCCTTGAGCAGAGAATTGAATGGCAGCTTGTTGTTGATTTTTAAGGAAAGCTTTCCATTTTTCGTGTGTGTGTGTGTGTGTGTGTGTGTGTGTGTGTGTGTGTGTGTGTGTGTGTGTTGTACATGTGTGTGTGGGACACATTTGTGCATGCATTGGGAGGCCTAGGGTTATGTTAGGACTCCTCCTCCTCCACTCTTCCATTTTATTCATTGAGGCAAATTGTCTCAGTCAAAGCCAGAGTTTACTGATCTGACTAGTCTCCCTAGCCAGCTTGCACTGAGGATCCTCTGCACCCACCTTCCAAGGCTGGAGTTACAGGTGGGCCGATACACTCACCAGGCATTTTATGTGGGTCCTGGGGATCCAAACGCTGGGCCTCACACTTATGTGGCAAGCAGTTTTAACCACTGAGCCATCCCCATAACACCTCCCCCTGTTTGTTATTTGCCTTTTTTTTTTTTTTTTTTTTTTTTGAGACAAACTTTTTCATTGTAGCCCTGGCTGTCTGGAACTCACTCTGTAGACCAGGCTGGCCTTGAACTCACAAAGATCCACCTCCCTCTGCCTCCTGAGTGTTGGGATTAAAGGTGTGAGCCACCACCACCTGGCTTCCCCGCCCCTTCCCCTTTGTGTTTTTAAGAAAGGGTATCAAGTATCCCAGACTGGAACTCTGTATAACTGAGGATGACCTTGAACTTATGACCATTCTGCCTATCTCCTTAGTGCTGGAAGAACAGTTAGCATTTGACAACACACCAGGGTTTATGTGTTACTGGGGTTCAGACCCATGATTTCATGTATGCTAGGCAACACTTTACTAAGCTGAACCCCAAGCCCATGCATCTCATACTTGTGTGTGTGTGTGTGTGTGTGTGTGTGTGTGTGTGTGTGTGTGTGTGCGCGTGTGCACGCATTGTGAGGGAGCTGGATCCACTGGAACTTGAGTTACAGACAGTTCTACACTGCTATGTGGGTGCTGGGAATTGAACCCGGGTCCTCTGGAAGAGATGCCAATGTTCTTAACCACTGAGCCATCTCTCCAGCTCCCATCTTTCTTGTTTTTTGTTTGTTTGTTTGTTTTTTAGTGTTGGGAATTGAACACAGGCCTTTAACTTGCACGTGATTCTGTAGTGTAGGTAGATC
This sequence comes from Peromyscus maniculatus bairdii, assembly GCF_049852395.1. Lineage (NCBI taxonomy): Eukaryota > Metazoa > Chordata > Mammalia > Rodentia > Cricetidae > Peromyscus > Peromyscus maniculatus. The sequence goes on from NC_134852.1 coordinate 4,561,587, forward strand.
ACCCTCCCGACATTCTGAGAGGGCAAGGTCAGACCCGAGGGGCTTCCTAGGGGAGTAGAAAACTGACCCTTGGATCTTTTCAATGGATAGACGAGTACCCTGGTGTAAAGGGGCTGGAGCTAATATTTGGAAGGTTCATACTGTAGTTGGGTAGTGTGCATGAACTGACTTTTCTAAGCCATGGAGGCCATTGTGTTAGGGGTGCTGGCTCTTGACCTTTACAGTAGATCAGTGCTAGGGCCCAAGCAGTCAATGTCATTGGCCACAAAACCTTCCTGGTGACCTGAACTCACTTAAGCAAGGTGGAAAAATACACACACAGTCCTGACTCTGACTCTGGGTTATCAAGGCAAGAATCCTCCAGGCTTAAGAATATCCTGTTTTAGCTGGGCGTGGCGGTGCACATCTTTAATCCCAGCACTCAGGAGGCAGAGGCATGAGGATTTCTGTGAGTTCAAGGCTAGCCTGGTCTACAGAGTGAGTTCCAGGACAGCCAGGGCTGTTACACAGAGAAACCCTGTCTCAAAAAAATCAAACCAACCAACCAACCAACCAACCAAAGAAACAAACAAGGAATCTCCTGTCTTAGCCAAGGGTGGCGGTGCATATCTTTACTCTCAGCACCTGGGAGGCTCAAGTGGGAAGATCTCTAGTTTTGAGGACACCTGGAGATACCTAGCGAGACCCTGTCTTGCTCAGGAGAAAAACAGAAAATAAAAGGAAAGAGAAAAGAATCCAATCAGGTATGGTGACTCATTCTTGTCATCCTAGCATGCAGGAGGTGGAGGCAGGAGGATCAGCAGTTCAAGGTCATCCTTGGCAACAGAGACAGCCAATCTGGGCTACAAGAACTCTTAAAATTACCTGGTCTTCAGAATTTAGCCTGAGGGTCAGCCAGATGTCCCAGTCAGTAAAGCACTTACTGCCAAGACCGATGACTTGAGTTTTATCCTGGGGACCCACATAGTGGAATCGGAGAATTGACCCCTGATAGCCATTCTTTGACTTCCACATAGAAACCACGATTCACATCCACTCTCCCCAAATAAATAAATAAATAAATAAATAAATAAATAAAGCATTTTAAAAATAAGATTTAGCTCTATATGTTTAGCACTCAAACAGAAAATGTATTTACTCAAATATTTTACATGGGTGGGTGGGACTTGTGACTTGGCCTTTAGATAGCTTTTTGTTTGTTTGTTTGTTTGTTTGTTTTCCAAGACAGGGTTTCTCTGTGTAGCCCTGCCTGGCTGTCCTGGTTCTCTGTTTGTAGACCAGGCTGGCCTCAAACTCACATAGATCTGCCTGCCTTTTTCTTCTGAGGGCTGGGACTAAAGGCGTGTGCCACCATGCCTGGCCTAGATAGGCTTTAAAATGTGAAGTTTATTATTGCTTTGTGTATGCATGGGCACACATGTCACAGTATGTATGTGAGGGTTAGAGGAAAACTTCGAGGAGTCTGTTCTCTCCACTTAAAAAAAATAGTGTGTGTGTGTGTGTGTGTGTGTGTGTGTGTGTGTGTGTGTGTGTGTATGTCACAGCTTGCATATGGAGGTCAAAGAACAACTTTTTTTTTTTTTTTTTTTTTTTTTCGAGACAGGGTTTCTCTGTGTAGCTTTGCGCCTTTCCTGGTGCTCACTTGGTAGTCCAGGCTGGCCTCGAACTCACTGAGATCCGCCTGGCTCTGCCTCCTGAGTGCTGGGATTAAAGGCGTGCGCCACCACCGCCCGGCCAAAGAACAACTTTAGGGAATTGGTTTTCTTGTCCCACTATGTGAGTTCTGAGGATTGAATTCCAGTCACCAGGCTTTGTGTGGCAAGGGCCTTTTTACCTGCTGGTATCTTGCCAGCCCTTAGGTAGCCCTTATATCTGACCTAAAGGAACCTTGTAAGTATTTAAACACCATTCCCTGGATTTTCCAAAGGGTGGAGCTCTTGCTAAAATATTCAGTGTGGAAAATATGGGTCAGGATCCAGAGAGGGAAAGACCAGAGGAATCTGCACATCTTAAATAAGTCACAGCCAGACACAGTGCCACATATCTGAATTTCTAGCACTCAGGAGGTGGAGGTGGGAGGATAAAGGGTTCAAGGCCATCCTCCTATACATAGTTATTTCAAAGCTAGCCTGAACTACATGAGACCCTGTCTCAAAAAAAAGTCACACTCTTTACTTTCTCTTTGTCTTCTAGATCATTGCCTATCAGCCATATGGGAAGTCTGTGGACTGGTGGTCTTTTGGGGTCCTGCTGTATGAGATGTTGGCAGGACAGGTAAGGGGAAGTGGGGATGTGTTGACTTGACTAATGGCCACATCTAGTGGATGTCCCTTTTTTGTTTGTTTGTTTGTTTTTCGAGACAGGGTTTCCCTGTGTAGCTTTGTGCCTTTCCTGGAACTCACTCTGTAGCCCAGGCTGGCCTCGAACTCACAGAGATCCACCTGGCTCTACCTCCCAAGTGCTGGGATTAAAGGCGTGCACCACCACCGCCCGGCCCTAGTGGATGTCCCTTTTTATGCGGCATTGTTCTTGAAAGAACAGGTAGTCCAGACTAAGAAAACAGGCCAGTCTGCTGGGAAGCTGGGGGCAGCGCAGCGCTGTCCATGGTCCTGAAACATTGTCTTAACCGTTTTTGTTTCATCTTTTTCCTGTGGACCTCTTTGGCGGTCTGATGAACCATATCAACACTCTCCAGAACAATGTGATAGCCATAGTATTCACATGAGAAGGAATTCTTCAAATTCAAAAGTTAACTGTGTAGTATTACATGCCTGTAACTCCAGCACTTGGGAGGTGGACATAAGGGGATTAGGAGTTCAGGGTCATCTTTGGCTACCTAGCCTGGGCTACATGAGATCCTGTCTCAAAACAATCAGATAAGCAAGCAAGACAACAAACTTTTACTTTGCATTGCCTTTCCTAACCACAGAAGACTGAGCCGCTTTCAGTGAGAATAATCATTTCCAGGCAGTCTCTCCTTCTGTGACTCTCTGTCTCTGTCCCTCTCTGTGTATGTCTCTCCTTCCCTCCCTCTCTCATGAGATGACATATTGCCTAATTAACAATCTGTTGATTTGCATAACATAAAAAGACAGGCAGACAGTAGAGAGAGGCACAGAACTGGGGCACGTGTGAGAGGCAATTGGAGATGAGGGTGGGATAGTTTTCTAATTGTTCTCCCAGGACAGTCATCCGTAGGGGTGGGGGCGGCGGACACGTTATCAGAGTGCGTTTGTTGGAAGTGGATACTGAAGGGATGTAGGTCTGGGAAAGGCAGCCTGCCAAGCTCTGACATTGTCCTCCCTACTTTTGTAGCCGCCCTTTGATGGGGAAGATGAGGAGGAGCTGTTTCAAGCCATCATGGAACAAACTGTCACCTATCCCAAGTCGCTTTCCCGGGAAGCTGTGGCCATCTGCAAGGGGGTGAGAGCCCCAGCTCCCGGCTTCTCCAGACCCTCAACCCATACACCCCAGTTGCCATCTCTTTTAGAAGAAGGTTCCTATCACTCAAACCTCCTTACGGCCATCTGCTGCAAACGTTTGAGCGATATTTTGCCACCTTGCTGTCATCCCAGGCCAAGGGTGGCCTCTTCCTCGCCATCCTTTGCCGTCCCCACATCCTGGCACATTGCAGGAAATGTTGAAAGGGAGAGGCCCGTCTTCCCAGAGCTGGGTGGGTCAGGTTGCCTCCAATTCCTGTGACTTTTCTTCTTCAGGGATCTCGATGGGTTGCCCAAACTGTGAGCCTCAGTTTCTTCTTCCTCAGTTGGTGCAGAAGAAAGTGCCTGGCCCACAGAAGTTCTCCTTCTATTTATAGCTCTCCTCCATCTCTCCCTCTCCCTCCTTCCTTGGGATTTTTCTTATGTCTCTTTTATTCTCTCTGACCCTTATACCACCACACTTGATTTTAAGGCATTTTTAAATTGCATTTTTATCTGTTGATGTGTGTGTGTGTGTGTGTGTATGCATGCACACGCACACACACACATATGTGGATGTCAGAGGACACTTTTAGAGAGTCATTTCTACCCTTCCATCATGTGAGTCCTAAGGATTAAACTCAGGTCATCCATCTCTCAGGCATGGTGGCAAGTGCCTTTGCTCACGGAGCTATCTGGAAGGCCCTCTCTGTGTGTCTTCCGCAGTTCCTGACCAAGCACCCGGGAAAGCGCCTGGGCTCAGGGCCAGACGGTGAACCCACCATCCGGGCACACGGCTTTTTCCGCTGGATCGACTGGGAGCGGCTGGAGAGACTGGAGATAGCACCGCCGTTCAGACCACGTCCGGTCAGTTGCTCCCCCAGCTTCTATCCCTGGGGGCTGGGGCTCCCGCACTTGTATGCGGAGGTTGGGGTGTGGGGGGACCCTTCGGCAGAGGTGCTCCCAAAGGAGAATCAGAGACCACGGGGATGTGTGTTTTTTCTGATTATCAGAGCTTAATTTTCCCATCCGTTCCTATCACAGTGTGGGCGCAGTGGCGAAAACTTTGACAAGTTCTTCACGCGGGCGGCGCCAGCATTGACCCCGCCAGACCGCCTGGTCCTAGCCAGCATCGACCAAGCGGATTTCCAGGGCTTTACCTACGTAAACCCGGACTTCGTGCACCCAGATGCCCGTAGCCCCACAAGCCCAGTGCCCGTGCCTGTCATGTAATCTCACCTGCCGCCGCTAGGTGTCCCCAGTGCCCCCCACCGCCACGCCGGCTGCAGCCCCCACCCCCACCCCCACCCCCACCCCAACCTCTAGTCCGGATTCTAGGTCCCTCACCCCAGCCTTCTGGCCTCTTTCCCGCACCCCTCCAACGGGTTCTAGATGCTGTTCCCAAGCATTGCTGGCATTTTAAACGCCATACAGTCTCTAGAGCCTTTCTGTGTCCTAGATTCCGTTGTGCCGAGCCGTGTTTCCCCCCCCCACCCCCAACATCTGGATGCTGTTCCAACTGTTCCCAGAAACCCTACTCCGTGTGGGGTTCTAGACTTCATCTTGGTAGTTTTATGCCTTCTCTCCCCCCTACACCACCCTGGGGGAAATAGTCTCATGAGATTGCCTGCTCCAGACTAAGATTCCAGATCCGCCCGCCCGCCCGCATCCTTCAAGGCCCCTCCTACCTCCATTTCAGTTGTAGAGTTAAGTGGGAGGCCGGGCTCCGTGTTCCGGGCCACCTCCCTTCCACGCTCTGGGGATTCCTGGCATGCACGGAGGGTTCTTTCCCCGGCTGGTGTCAGACAGCCTTTGTTCTAGACATGTCCCAGAGCCCATCACTGCTCTCCTGCCCCGTGCATGGCTCCAGCCTTGGTCGGACTCCCCTCGTCCTCCGCAGTGCCTGCCACTCTCTGGGACTTTCTTCTCCCCCACCCTCTTCCTTTAGCCTCCCCCACCCAGACAGCTGCTGGAGAATAAATTTGGGATGCTGATGCTAAAATGTTTGGATGTTTTCTTGTAAGCTTGGGGAATGAAGAGGGTGCGGAGGTGGGCCGGCTGTACATAGAAACAAACATAGGGGTATGTGTGTGTGTGTGTGTGTGTGTGGAGAGGTGGGGGGGAGAGCATGCACAGACCCACACGGTGAGAGACAAGACACCTCCGGCATGTGAGCGACATGCAGAGACTCCTTCAGAGAAGACCAGTGTGACCACTTCAGTCACATACTTAACGAGGGAGAACGCTCACTGACCATTAACTGACCGACCCTCCACCCAGACACCGCACGTGCATATTCACCGAGAGCAAAGTGCAAACACACACACACACACAACACACGCGCGGGATCCAGAGAAGTCCTGGGAAGGGAGATGAAAGGCTGGCCTCCCGTGGAGGGAGAGACAGACATGATCAGAAGAAAGGACCCCATGTTACAGAAGGCGAGACAGTCAGAACCTGGGAGCTTAGAAACCGCTTAGCGAGGCAGAAGCGTCCTCCCGTCCTTTTTCCCCCTGACCCACTTGCAAGCGTGTGTGGAGGGGAGCGGGGAGTGGAGGGGGCCAATCAAGATAGACTACGTTTCCCAGAAGACACTGGAGAAGACCCTGACCCCCCCACCAGGTGCTGGCCTCTGGCCGCCAGGGCTGATGGGGAATGTAGTCTCTGGATAGGGCAGGGCAGCAGGATGGTGTGCCTGTCAGTGTGTTTGGAGGGGACAGCGCCTCAAAAGCTTAGCAGGTTCCTTTGAGGACCTGGCATCTCCTCTTCTCTGGATTTCCGAGTCCTGCTCCAACTCGATGCTGAAGCTGTCGCTTTCATCCGCATCACCACTTCTCTACCCCTATCCGGCTCCTGGAGGCCCCAGCCCAAATTCCGACCCTCGGCGGGCGGCCTGCCCCTTTAAGAGTGGCCCCGCTGACATCACGGCGGGGGGGGGGGGCTGGCCCCGCTCCCGGCTCCGCGGCGGCTGCAGGACCCGGCTCTGCTCTGCGCCTGCCCGCCCGCTGCTCTAGGGACCCTGGCCCGGGACGCCCCTTCCCGCCTTCTCCAGCTGCCCAGACCCCAGGCTCCGCCCCTTGCCTGGCTACAGCCCCAGTCCTCATCAGGGGACCCCCCATTCTGGCTTGCCCCTGCTGTCTCTCCTCAGAGAGTATCTATCTATCTATCTGTCTGTCTGTCTATCTATCATCTATCTCTATTTCTCTGTCTCCCCTACCCCATCTCCAAGCTCAAGATCCCTGGATTCCAGTTTCCCTTGGCCCAAGGCCTCTGAGCTTTCCTTGCCTGGTTTCTGGGGCTTTCTGACCTCTCCACTTCCAGGGCCTCAGCATCTCTGAGTCTCTGTAGTGGTGGGGGTGGGGACACCTGAAACTACTCCATCTCTGTCTCTCCTTTTCTGTCTGTCTCCTCCAGTCTCAGGACTCGTGAGTTCCAGAATCAATCTCCTCTCTCTCTCTCTCTCTCTCTCTCTCTCTCTCTCTCTCTCTCTCTCTCTCTCTCTCTCTCTCTCTCTCTCTCTCTCTCTCTCTCTCTCCCTCTCCCTCTCCCTCTCTTCCTCTCTTTCTTTCTCTCGCTCTCTCGGGCTCTCTGCCTCTGTTTCTATTCTCTCTCCCTCCCTGCCTCCCCCCCATCCTGAAGGCTCATCTCATTCCCTCTCTGCATCCTTCCCCCTACCTCCCCGCCCCTCCCCTCCTCCGCAGTAGCCAATGAGCGGCCGCCGGTCCCTGCTCCCGGCTGCGTCCGCCGAGTGAGGCCGCGGGCGCGGGGGGTGGGGGGTGGGAGGCCGGGAGGGGGCCGGGACGCCGGGCTCGGGGGCGGGGGCGGGGGGCGCGGGCACCGGAGACCCCGGTGGCGGCGGCGGCGGCGGCCGGGGGAAACCGCGGGGCCGGTCATGCGGCTGCGGGGCCCGCGGCCCGGAGCGTCCGCCAAGCCCTGAGAGAGGTAAGCGCGAGGGGAGGGTCCGGCCAGGCAGGGGGCTCCGCGCTAGACCACTCTCAGCCGGAGTTGGGGCTCCGGGAGGTTAGAAGGGCTCCAGGAATTGGATCCTGGGGGTTCCGGTGTCGGATTTGGGAAGGTTTGGGTGGATTGAGGGACATTTGGGCCTGGTGGATCCCGGAGGACCGGGGTCTGAGGGTCCGTGCGGGAGTTAGAAAACAAACTCGTGGTGTTTGAGTTCTGGGATCATCGCCACTGGGCAGGGTCTAGACAGGGTCTTTGGGGAAGGCGGTAATCGATAAAGGCGGAGGGCCCAGGCAGGGAGTCTGGGAAAGGGTCTCTAGAAAAGCGGAGAGTTACGGTCTGGGAGATGGAGTTTTGACTTGGGTTTTGAGGAATGAAACTTCAGCCATTCAAATATCCAGATCGCGCAAACGCTGGGGTAACAGACCAGAAGGAGATTCCAGGCCTGGTAGTGGTGGAGGTGGGGGTGTCCCAGAGGAGGAATGGCTGCAGATCCAGAGCTCGGAGTGGGTCAGGTAGAAAGAGGATGAACTGGATGGGAGAAGGGTTAATGTGAGAAGTGAGGGGAACTGGAAAGGTCCAGCTCTCCCACCGTGAGTCCAGTCGGAGGAGCAGACCCGGAGGCTGAGGTCAGCTACCTGGACCGAGACAGTCCAGTGACTGGGTGATGGGGTGGATAATGCTTGTATGAGCCGAAGACTGGAAGCGGAGCAGGCAGCTGGCGGTCAAGCTTCAGAGCTACGTGAAGGGGGAAGGGAGGAAAAGCTAGCCAGAGCTCTGACAGAATCTAGATCTTTGGGTCGTCCACGAGGCTGAGGTTGGAAGCGAGGAGTTCTGGAGGCTTGAAGTGCGGGGATGTGTGTGGGGGGTTTGACTCTGACTCTAGGGTCTCACTGGGATGAGGTGGATTCCTAGTGCTCACAGAACTATGAGGAAATGTGGGAAGTGGAGTCTCATGTCGTCTTTATTGCTCTGTTGGGGAAATGTTTGGGGGAGGTGCCTCAAACTTTATAATGAAAAAAACATGATGGGTAGGAGCTGGAAAGATGGCGGTTCAGTTGTTAAGAACACTTGCTGCTCTTCCAGAAGACTGGAGTTTGGTTCTCGGCACCCATATTAGGTGATTCACAATTGTCTGTTACTCCAGTTCCAGAATATCCATCACCTCTGGCCTCTCTTCCACCCGGATCTCTCAACTTTGGCCTTCTCAGGCACCTGCATTTTCCTGAACATACCTGCGCACGCACGTGTACACACACACACACACACACACACACACACACACACACACCTACACAGATTTTTTTTTAAGGGGAATGAGTGCCTCTGGTCATAGAAGACTCTGGCTGAGGTAAATTGGGGACACCAAGATGAGTGCTGCATGGCATTTTGTGACAAGGAGGGATTTCTTGTGTGGCAATTGGGGGTGTAAGTGTAGATAAAGAATTTGGGGGCTGTTGAGATGGCTCAGGGGGTAAAGGTGATTGCTTCTGAGTGTCCGGCCAGTCTAGCTGATGATCTCAGCTAGACCCCTCAGACTCATAGGGAGAAGAAAGAACCAATTCTTGAAAGTTGTCTTCTGACCTCCACATGAGTGCCATGGAGGTAACACACACACACACACACACACACACACACACACACACACACACACACACTACATACATAAAAAAGATTTTGGGAGCCTTCAAGACTCTCCCTAGTTAGCACTTCTGAGCTCCTAATTGGAATTTGGGGGGTCTCACATATAAACTGACTAGGTATTTCTTGCTTGGAGCAGAACTTGACTGGAAAGTTCTAGCATGGGAAATCAGGGTCCAGAGTTTGGCAGAATTTGGGGAATGGGATGGGGTGTACTGGAATTTCTGATAGAATAGTCAGTTCAGAGTGCTGGTTTCGTGTTCGCAGGATGCAGGACCTTGGTTTTACTGGAGTTCTCTGGTTGAGAATGCTGGGTTGGAGGGGCCCAACTCCAGCTCTTGGTAGTCTAGAATCTCCAATCCAGGTCATAGCTTCAGATCTCTGGTCTCTAATGTCCTGGAACAAATTCCAGCACCTCAGGTTCAGGGGCATGCCTGGATCTGGAAGGGTAGGATTAAGGTTTGGATCTGAGATTGTACAACTGATTTGACCCCAACCTAGGAAGATGGCTCAGAGGGTAGAGCATTAGCCACGGAAGTGTGAGGACCCGAGTTCAGAGTCCTAGAACCCACATAAGGCTGATCGTGGTAGCATGTATCTGTAATGAAAGCATTTCTATGATGAGATAGGAGATGGAGAGAGAATCTCGGCTCAAATTTGTATGGCAGCTAGCTTGACATGCAGGTGCAGACAAGAGGTGCTATTTCAAATATGGTGGAAAGTGACAGACACCTGAGGTTGTCCTCTGATCGCCACAGACGTCTCCTCGCACTCATACACGTGAACACACACACACACACACACACACACACACACACACACACACACGCAGACACGCAGACACACAGACACACAGGGGTGATTTTAAAAAATTACAGCTGAGTGTCAGGGTGAAGATAAGCGTCTAAGAGTGTCAACATAAGCATCTAAGAGTGTCAACTCAGGAGGAGGACTGTGCTCCAAGTCTTACAGAGGCCTAAAGTCAAGGGTGGGAGTCCAGGGTATGGGGTTAGGGAGCCTTGAGTGGTGACCTACTTTGGGGAATATCGGATGTGCTTTAGAGACAGGTTCTACAGGAAACATTTCAATATACAGGTCATAGCACAGAGTTAAAGCTGGGTAGCATGGGATAGAATTTCCGAATAAATCAAGTTGTCCATAATTCAGTGTCTAAATCTAGAACTCCAGTTCTGCTTAAAATGTGATAGCAGGTCTTTTGTGGGGGGTGGTGTCTAGTGCTCACAGCTGGGGGCTAATCAGGGCACAGAGTCAGGGTTGAGGTGTCAGGTCCAAATTTGAAGCTGTTGATTAGGGCAGTTTCTGAGTCACTGGCTTACTTCAAAGGTTAAAGACTCTGCTAAGGTCTGGCTTCTCAAATTGGGTTGCAAGCCAATATTGGAAGTTGGATCTAGGGGAATCTGTCTTGGGTTGATAATTTGGATTTGAATCAGAATCCTGATACTTTGGATTTCTGGTCTAGACATGGCTCAAGTCAAGAGTCATCTTCAGGTCTGACTTAAAGACTGTGGCTGCATGTCTTATCTCAAGTTGAGGATCTGTATCCATGAGGACAGAGCACAGTGATGGGTCAGGGAAGTCCAGTATGGAGGTTTGGAGTCAACATTCGTATCTCTGCTCAGAGTTCAGGGCTGGGATGGTGGGTCACTGCACAGAAATCACACTTGGGAGTTTGGTTTTGGAGGTTCTGTCTCTGAGCAGAGCTAATGTCCCAAATGGCTGCATGGAGCTGGGGACCCTGGGCACGCTCTACTGTAGCTTCTGGTTCCACAGGCCCCGCAGGGCGCCCCCCGCCGCTCAGGATGAGTCACTGCAGCAGCCGCGCCCTGACCCTGCTGAGCAGCGTGTTTGGTGCCTGCGGCCTGCTTCTTGTGGGCATCGCAGTGAGCACGGACTACTGGCTGTACATGGAGGAGGGGACCGTTTTGCCGCAGAACCAGACCACCGAGGTCAAGATGGCGCTGCACGCTGGCCTCTGGAGAGTCTGCTTCTTTGCAGGTGACCCCCCCTCACCTGCCCTCACTCACCCCAAAGTCTTTATCTGTAGTCATATGTCTTAGACTCCGATAATCCAGAAGTTGTTTCTATTTCTCTCTTAGAAGTTAAATTTCAGCACAGAATCCTCATGCTTACCCCTTTATTCCCTAGATATTGAAGCGCAGATACTCAAAATCCATGTCTCTAACATTTCCCCCACTCCGAAGAACTCTGTTAGAAGTCGTAAGACTAGGGTCAGGAGATGCTTCAGTGGATAGTGTGCTTAGCATCATTCTGATGACCCGAGTTTCATCCCCAGACCCACATGGGTGGAAGGAGAGAATCTGTTCCTGAATGCTGTTCTCCAGTTTCCACACTTGCACACTGGCATGCTCACACCTGTGTCCCTTAATAATTTTTAAAGTGACAAAAAAAAAAAAGTCAGAATTCTAGGGCTAGAGCTGTAGGAAGCCCAATTGGTCGAATGCTTGTTTAGCACACAGGAAGTCCTGAGATCGACCCCTGGAACTTCATAAATTACATGCAAGGGTACATGTCTATAATCATGGCATCTGGGAGATCAGAGGCAAGAGGATCAAGGTCATCTTCAGCTGTGGAGACAGTTCAAAGCCAGCCTGAGATACACAAGTCTGTCTCAAAAACGAAAAGAAAATACACAGAAAACAGGCGCTTCCAGAAAACAAAGCCAGTCAACAGTTTAGATTCAGAACTTATTCCTCGGACAGTTCTAGTGTTTCACGGGCAGTGAGGAAGACTCCAGGCCTTCTAGCTGAACTTAATTAAGACTACTTACTTTTAGAACCCCCAGCTCCCTGGACCTTAGGAATCCAGGAGTCCTCATTCACAGCTCTCTCCTCCTGTAGGATGTTAAAATCCAGCCCTGCCCTCCTCCACCCTCCAATCTCCAGAGCAATCAGGATCTTCCAACACTATGGCTCTCGCCCATCCTACTTGTTTATTCACTTTTTAGTGCTTGGGATGGGACCCAAAGCCTCTTGTGTGCTTGCTTGGCAAGTGCTCTCCCACTGAGCTGCATCCCTAGCCTTCTCTTTACTTCCCGTTTTGAGACAGGACTTTATTAAATTGCCCAGGCTGGATTGAGTCTCATGATGTAGCCCGGCTGGCCTTGCACTTACAATCCTCCTGCCTCAAACTCCCCAGTATGGTTGCAGTCCTCTACGCCCAGGCCTCAACTGGCTCAGCCCATTGTCTCCAGCCCTTAGAGCAGTGCAGATTGTGAATGTCGGGTGAAATTTCCCATGTCCATCCTGGGTCCTGTTCTGCCCCTGGCAGCCTCCCTTGAGTCCTGGAGGCTCTCCTCCACCCATGCTTTCTCATCTTCCTCCCCACCAGGTCGGGAGAAGGGCCGCTGTGTGGCTTCCGAGTACTTTCTTGAACCAGAGATCAACTTGGTGACGGAAAACACGGAGAATATTCTGAGTGAGGGGGAGCAGGGAAGGGGCCCAGGCAACAAGAGGGTTTGGGGAGAAAGGACAGGATTAGGTAGGAAAGGGGTGGGTTCACACAAAGGGCAGAGGGTTGAAAGAAGAAAGAGTTTTGGGAGAGAAGAAGGCAAATGGAGATATCTTGGCTGGGACAGGGAGGGATCTGCATGAGAGCGGTGGGGGTGAACCAAGGGGACGGTTTGGTTGAGAGTGGAGAGAAGAGGACACAGCTAACAACAGGGTGTAATAGGTGGGAAAGGGGAGATGCTAAAGGGAAGACGAGGGAAGGGCATGGGGAGGTGCCTCCCTGGAGACTCGTCCCTCACCCCTGCTTCTCCTTGTCCACCTCCCCCAGAGACAGTGCGCACGGCTACTCCCTTCCCTATGGTCAGCCTCTTCCTTGTGTTCACCGCTTTCGTCATCAGCAACATCGGCCACATCCGACCTCAGAGGACCATTCTGGCCTTTGTGTCTGGCATCTTCTTCATTTTATCAGGTGAGTCCAAGGAACTGTGGGCTGCGGCAGGGGTGAGGAGGGTGAGAGATTGTTTCGACTTCCAGGAGCTAGGGAGGGACCTTCTTCCACTGAGTGGTTTATTCGCTGTGCCCTAGGAGGCGTGTGTGTAGGACCTCTGTGTGAAGTCGAGATAGCATAGTGCCCGTGCACTGTGTTGTTTAGTGGGCTAAACTGTAGGTACCTGCTTAATTAGGTGCCAGGCTCTGTTCTGATAGAAGCCCATGGGGTGAGGGCTATTAATAGCCCCATTTTATAGATATGGAAGGAACCAGTCAGAGGGATGAAGCCATTTGCTCGGGGCCAAAAGAGTGAGGGGCAGAGCTGGGAATCAAACTCACGTAATTCGCCTCCAGAAGTTGTATTTTTAGCCAGCACTGTTATTTTAGCAATTAGCAGTTTACAGAGCTCTTTATTTTGGGTGCAACATTTTATTATTTTAATTTTTTTTCCACAAACAAACAGACAAGAGTTTCACAGTGAGCAACATGGGCCTGTCAATTCCAGTCAATTAATGATCTGTTACTGGGTTTATATTTTCCTTTCTCTGTACCTCTGCCTCTGTCTTTCTGTCCTCTCATCCCACCCTCTTCCTTTTTCTTCCCTTGCTTCCCCTTCTCCCCCCTTCTCTTCTCTTTCTTTATTCTTCCTTCTGCATTCTGGGAAACAGGGTCTCAAATAGCTCAGGCTGACTTTAAATTCATTGTGTAGCTGAGCGTGACCTTGAACTTCTGAGCCTCCTGCTTCCATCTTCCGTGCACTAGCAGTACAGGCACATGCCATCATGCCCGGTTTATATGGTACTGGAGATGAAACCCAGGGTCACATGCACCCGGGCAAGCACTGTACTGTCTGAGCTATATCCAAGCCCTTTATCTAAGCTGTGTATCTGCCTACCTATGTATCTATCTATATATCTATCAATCTATCATCTATGTCTGCCTGCCTGTCTGTCTGTCTGTATCTGTCTATCTATCTATCTATCTATCTATCTATCTATCTATCTATCTATCTATCTAACTATCATCTACCCACCTACCTACCTATCTATCTCATTTTTTAAAGCATTTCAAGGTGTATTTCTGGTGCCCGTCACCGCCAGCACTTCACAGTGCATGCCATTAGCTGGAGCGCAGGTTTCATCTGCACCTCCCTCTGTCTTCTGAGGTGCAAGGCTCTTTATCTTTAGCGTGTGTGATCTCACACTCCCTCCTCTAAAAACTCCATGGGGCGTTGTTAGCAGTCACCTGATGAAGTAAAGGTTCTAAGATCCATACACCCAAGTCACCGGTGCATACTGCTTCCGGATGATGCCAGTGTCCAGAGATCCAAGCGGCATTCTTTGGGGAGTCTTAGCTTTCCAGCTCTGTCCAATCCAGTTCAATCCAGATCAGCTTACTGTAGCTCCAGTATACTTCATCCCATCAGTCCAGTCCAACTAACCCCGATTCATTCTGACTTATTTCTCCAACCTAATCCAAATTAATTCACCATTTCTTAATTTAACTCAAACCAGATTCTTCCAGTTGACTGGTATTTTAGTGTGTGTGTGTGTGTGTGTGTGTGTGTGTGTGTGTGTGTGTGTGTGTGTTATGCATGTGCATCCATGCACCTGTGCGTGTACATGCAGAGGCCAGAGCAGGATGCTGGGTGTCCTCCTTCAGTCAGTCTCTGTCGTTTTGCCTTGATAAAGGCTATATTCCTACCTGGGAAGCTCACCATTTCGGTTAGACTGGTTTCAGTGTGGTTAGAGGATCTGCTTGTCTCTGCCCCCACTCCCCAATGCTAGGGTTACAAACATGGGTAGCCACATCCTGCTTTGTACATGGGTGCTAGAGATTCGAACTCAGGTCCACATGCTTGAACACCAGGCACTCTTCTCCACTGAGCCGTCTCCAAAGCCCCTTGAACTGATGTTTTCTATATAGACATACACATGCACACAACCTATGGTGTTTCTCCTTCACTCTGCTCCCCACAGCCTATGAGTGGGTCCATCTTTACAGTTCACTGTGTTACAGAAAGATATCCCTGCTCCTCTCCCAGCTCTCTGGAGGCCAGACCTTCCCCCAAGCCTTCACCCTAACCTGAGGAGACCTTTTCCAGGGAAAGCAGGGTGCAGCCTCCGTGCAGACTCAAATCACGGCGTTGGAGCCAGACACCGAGCTAAAATAAGACATGTTGGATATCACGATCCCAGAGTGTCAGAGCAGAAAGGGCGCATCATTTCTGAGATGGAAAAATAGTAGCCTAGAGAGAGAAAGTGGGGCAAGAGTGGATCCCATGGGGACTTTTATTCAATCTGCCCAGTACGTTGTGTATCAAGTCCCACTGTTTGCAGATCACAGGAATGGAACCGGTCGAATCAGCCAGTCAATGACAGAGCTAGGCTTTGAACCAAGAGAATTCTGATTCTAAAATCCACCCTCCAAGCACTGAACCAGTAACTGTCTGCCCAAGGTCAAACCACAGATTAATGATTCCTTTGGGGCTGGAAGTCAGAGCCGTGTGTGTGTGTGTGTGTGTGTGTGTGTGTGTGTGTGTGTGTTGGTGGTAGTGTTCTAGTTTGATTTCTTCTGCCGTGATTAAACACACAGACCAAAAATAACTTAGAGGAAGAAAGGGTTTATTTGGCTTAACAATTCCTGCTTATAGTCCACCACTTCAAGAAAAGCAAGGCAGGAGCCCAAGCAGCCTGTCATATCACATCCACAGTCAAGAGCAGAGAAAAATGAACACACCCATGCTGCCTGCTTGCTTTCTCAGCCAGTGTCTTCTACTGTCATATAGCTCGGGGCCCAGCCCATGAAACGGTACCGCCTACATGCAGGATGGCCCTTCCCACCTCAATTAATATTCCAACCATTCTTCCCACCCCCCAGATGTTTCCTTAGGCCGGCCCAATCTAGATAATTCTTCATTAAAACTCCCTTCCTCCCCGGGCTAGAGAGAGGGCTGTGAAGTTAAGAGCTCTTCACTCTTCTCCGGAAGATCTGAGTTTGGTTCTCAACACCCACATCGAGTGGCTCACAACCCCCCCCCCCCCCCCCGCGTCCCCTCTCCCCCCCCCCCAATTCCAGCTCTGTAGGATCTAACGCCCTCTTCTGGCCTGCACGGGCCAGAAGACACATACTTACATTTTTAAAAAATATATCTAAAAATGCTCTCTTCCCAGCATGCACATAGGAGGGGCTTAGAAAAGCTTTTTCTATGGAGGCCCGACTGGCCTAAAACTCATGGCGATCCACCTCCCTCAGCCTCCCTAGGACTGGGATTCTAGGTGTGAACCACCACGTCTTGACTGAATCTCTTTTCTTGAATTCATTGAGTAGATTTTGATGTGTTTACCCTACTGGGGTGTTTGCTCATGTGCTTTCAAGCTTGTAGGGTTGTATAGCCGAGCCACATATTGTAAACCCAGAGAGATGTGGGTTCAAACCCCTCACTGCCTGGAGGAGCTCACTCTGAGGGATGAGAGAACAGTTTCCAGGAAGGAAATAATAGGACTTCTCTTTGTGGGTTGTCCGGCTCCACTGCTGTGGGCCTGTGGTGAGGCCGAAGGGGCATGGAAGGAAAAGCACTTGGTTTGTGCTGGGGGCCCAGCTCAGCTGGGGAAGTGGTACCTTGTAAGACTGAGGGCCTGAACTGGGATCCACAACACCATATTAAAAACAAAAACAAAGAACCAGTACGTATGGCAGTGCATGCCTGGAACCCTATCACTGGGGAGGTGGAGACAGGTGGTCCCTCAACCTCATCGACTTAGTTGAATAATGAGCTTAGTTCAGTGAGAGACTCTGCCTCAAAGAATAGGGTGGGGAGTGATTGGGGACCTCCCACCCCCACCCTGTTCTTTCTCTGTCCTTTAAGAAATTTTTAAAAATATTTTTAAGTATGTGTGTATGTGTATCTGTACGGGGGTATGTGTACATGAGTGTGCACACATCTGTGAAGGACAGAAGAAGGTGTTAGATCCCCTGGAGCTGAAGTTACAGGAGCTTGTGAGCTGCCTGATATGGGTGCTGAGACTGAATCTGGGTCCTCTGCTAGAGCAGTACACACTCATAATAACTGAGCTATCTGTCCATCCCCTGTGTGTACATCTGAACACACACACACACACCCCTCACCACCATCATAAACACCAAGTGTTGAGTTGGACAAAGTTGGAAGAAAACAGAGACAGTGAATGAGGACCAGGCCAGGACAAAATATATCTAAGGACATACCCTCAAGTCATCTACTTCTTTCAGTAAGTCTCACTTCCTACAATTTCCAGAACCTTCCAAAATCACACCACCAGCTGGGGAACAAACTTTCCATATATGAGCCTGTGGGGGTACATTTCATATTCAAATCATAAAGTGTCGTGGAATATTCCTCTCTCTCTCTCTCTCTCTCTTTTTTCTACCAGAAAGTTAAAAATGTAAAAATGTAAAGCCCATCCTTAGCCTGCAAACCATACAAAATCCAGCCAGCTGGTGGTGGCGCATGCCTTTAAACCCAGCACTCGGGAGGCGGAGGCAGGTGGATCTCTGTGAGTTGGAGGTCAGCCTGGTCTACAGATCTAGTTCTAGGAAAGCCAAGACTACACAAAGAAACCCTGTCTTGAAAAACAAACAAACAATAGACAGAAAAAGAAGAATTGCAGGTGTTTGAAACCCGATCCCAGTCATGGGCATGACATGTAACATTAAGTGTTCAACTGTATGTAGTAAAGCAGGTAGATGAGTGAGCAAAGGCTGTAGTCGTAGCTCATTGGTAGACTGTTTGTGTAGCATACACAAAGTCCTTGTTCAGTCCTCAGCATCCCATGAACAAAGAGGTGGTGCATACCTGTAATCCCAGCCCTAGGGAGGTGGAGGCAGGAGCGTCACATGTTTAAGGCCATTTATATCTGCAAAATGAGTTCAAGGCCACCTTGGGCTACATGAATCCCTGTCTCAAAAAAATTGAAACAGAATAAATCGGAAATCAATGGATGAATAAATAAATGTACTGGTGGTAGTAGTATGACCTGTGGTGTATTTGGGCCTCAGCCATTCTGCTTTATGTGAATTTCATTTCCTTGACGATTATATTATTACCATTATCGTCATTATTACTCTGTGTGTGTGTGCGCGCGCGTGCGCACGCACATGATGTCTCTGGGGTTGTGAGTGCAAAGGCATACATGCTGAGGTCAGAGGAAAACCCTGTGAAGTCAGTTCTTTCCTTCCACCTTTATGTGGGTTTTAGGAATGGAAAGCCAGCTTGCTCAACGGGTGCCTTTACTCACCTAGCCTTCTCGCTAACCCCAGTAACTTCATTTACCCTTGTGAAAGCAGAAGTGTTAGGAGGTGAAGTTGTGCAGCAATGAGACCAGGACTCCAGGCCAGGCACGTTCACCACAGCACTGTACCCCACACCAAAACCACAGTTTCTAAAACTCCACCAGACACATGCCTGCAAGCTCAGCTCTCGGGAGGTCGAAGCAGGAAGACTGAGAGTTTGAGACCAGTCTGGGCTACACAGCAAGACCATGTTTTAAAGGAATGATGGTAACACTAGCTTTAATCTCAGCACTCAGGAGGAAAGGCAGGCAGATCTCTGTGAGTTTGAGGCCAGACTCATCTACTTAGAACACTTCAGCCAGCCAAGGCTACATAGTGAGATCTTGTCTCACACCCAACATACACACTGGGTGTGGTGGTACACACATATTATCCCAGTACTCAGGAGGTGGTGGAGGCAGGGGGATCAGATGTTCCAAGTCATCCTAGGCTACACAGTTAGTTCAAGACCAGCCTAGGCTGCATGAGCCCTTATCTCAAAACCAAACCAAAGAGAACTCCATGCATAATATCAGTACCTTAGATCTTAGACTAGAATGATCTTGTCTAACTCCTTGTTCCCAGAGACAGGAGTCACTTCTGAGCTTATGATTGATACATCGGCACATTGATACATCAGCACATTGATACATTGGCACATTGATACATGGGCACTTAAACCTGGAGAAAGTGGTATCGGAGTTTAGAGCAGGAGAAAGGAAGGGACATCTCTGGTGGTCAAATATCCCTCAAGGACCTGTTTAGGGAAGGAGCTGGAGGGCTCTTGACTAGTTAATTTTATTTCTTTTTCATCGCTGAAACAAAAGACCTAACAAAAGTAATGTAAGGTTGGAAGAGGTTACTCAGGCTCACAGTTCCAGGGTGCAGTCCACCCTGGTGGGAGGAACGTGAGGCAGCCAGTCACATTACGTCAGCATTCAGAAGCCAGCAGCCATGAAGGCTGGACTCAGATGGTACCACCCCTATTTAGGGTGAGTTGTCCCACCCCAGTTAGCCCCATCTAGAAACTCCCTTACTCATATGCCCGGAAGTTTGTCTCCTACATGATGGTAGATTCCGTCAAGTTGACATTCAATTTTATCCATCGCAAAGGCTGAAAATGGACAGTGTCTGCAGTGGTCCAAGCAGTGGCAGATGAGATCTGTGCTGGGCTGGAGGTGTCACATGGCTGTGAGAGAGAGGGGTATTGACAGAGAATCAATAGACCCATGACTGACTGACTGTTTGGAGAGGGGAGCTGGGAAAAAGCCACGGTGGCATAGATTTTCCTTTTTTTTTTCTTTCCTTTTTTTGAGACAGGGCTTCTCTGTGTAGCCCTGGCTGTCATGGAACTCACTCTGTAGACCAAGCTGAACTCAGAAATCTGCCCGCCTGTGCCTCCCCACAGCTAGGATTTTAAAGACATGTGCCACCACGGCCCAGCTTGCATAGATTTTCTTCTTGTAGGTCACAACAGACATAGATGCACCCCATGCTCACTCCAGTTCTCAAGCTCAGTCTGTACATTTAATTCAAACAAACATACATACATACCCTAGAACGGCCTTGAACTTGCAGTGTAGCTGAGAATGACCTTCATGTTCTGATCTTCCTGCCTCTTCCCATCCCGTTTCCCCCAGCACTGGGACTGTAGCCCATGGCATCACAGCTGGTGTATGCACTGCTGAGGACTGCATCTAGGTTCATTCCCACTAGGCAGACACTCTACCAACCAAGCAACATCCCGAGCCCCCCCCCCCCACACACACACATCCGCTTTAAGATTCATTCATCAGCTATCCAATGTAGCAGGTCCCACGTGGCTAAATCTTAGGTGAATGCCCAGACACAGTCGCAAGACAGCCTCATCTCCATGTCATTCACAGCTTGTCACACATCTTCCCGGATCCTCCGGTGCGTTTCCAATGTGTCAGAAGACACTCAGGTTGCTCACTCTAGCCTATAAGGTCTTTTGGAATCTAGCTGGTGTTCAGGTCTGTGACCTCATCTCTGACCCACTAACACTCTCCACATTGCCATAGCTTTAGGCTGTCCCAGCTTCATTCAATTGCTTGAGAGCGCAGATCTCAGCCTCACTACAGGACTTCTGCACTTCATTATTCCTCCCTGCAGGGATCTCGCTTCCTGTCCCTCAGGGCCTCTTTAAAATTTCCTCTTCTGGATGGGTTTGTGGCCTGTAATCCCAGCAATTAGGAAGCAGGAGGATTGTTTTGAGTTTGAGAGGAGCCTGGGCAGGCCTGGGATACATGGGGAAACCCTGTCCAAAGAAAGAAAAGAAAAGAAAAAAGTAAAGCAAAATGAGGTCCGCAAGATAAAAGTGCTTGCCATCAAGACTGATAGGCTGAGTTCTTTTCTCAGGTCCCACATGGGGGGAAAGAACCTATCCATCTGCATGCTGTCCTCTGACCTCTGCATGCACACACAACACACTACATGAACAAATGTAGGCAAAGAAAAATGAAGAAGTCAGGCAGGGGAGCAACAACCAGGCCAAGGGAATCACCTGCACTAGAAACAATTTCTGATGTCTTCCCACCGCTCCCTGTCTTCCTGTGTGTGTGTGTGTGTGTGTGTGTGTGTGTGTGTGTGTGTCTCATGTGACTGTGGGTACACACGTGCAGAGGCCAGAGTAGGATGTGGAGTGGCTTTCATTATTGCATCCTGTGCTTTATCTTAAAAAAAAAAAAAAAAAAGCTTTTTATTTATTTTTATTTTTTTATTTTTTTTGGACAGGGTTTCTCAATGTAACCTTAGCTGTTCCAGAACTCACTGTGTAGCCCAGGCTGGCCTCAAACTCAAGAGACCTGCCTACCTCTGCTCCCTGAGTGCAGAGATTAAAGTCGTGCACCCCCACGCCCAGCTCTGGGTAATTATCTTGAGGCAGGGTCTGTGACTGACCTAGAAATTTGTCTTTTGGGTGTCTCTGGATGGCCAGTGGACCCTCAGGATGGATGTGTATCCCACACCCTGGTGCTGGGGTAACAGGCACAGCAGCAAGGGTTGACTTTCTATGTGCATTCCGGGGATTTGAACTCAGGTCCTCTTAGCCACTGAGCCATATCTCCAATCTCCCCATTTTTCTTAAGACAAGGTCTCTAGCCCAGGCTGGCCTGGAACTCACTATGTAAGCAAAGATGATAGTGAACTTCTGACCTGTGTGCCTTAACGTCATTAGTGCTGGGATCACAGGCGTGGACCACTGTGTCTCCTGTGCCAATGCTGCCAGGAATAAAACCCAGAGCTTTGTTCATGCTAGTCGAGCAGGCTGCTAACAGCCACACTCTCATACATGTTTTTATATCCCTTATCATTAGTCTCATTGTTATTATTATTAATATTTTTTAAGGAAGGGTTTCCTGTGTAGCCCTGAGTGTCCTTGGAACAACCTTTGTAGACCAGGCCAACCTAGAACTCACAGAGAGAGATCCACCTGCCTCTGCCTCCCAAGTGTTGGGGTTAAAGGTGTGCGCCACCACTGCCTGGTTCATTTTATTAGTTTTCTACCTGCTCCTTTCTGAATAAACTCTAAAAGGCATACACCTTTTCTTCTACCCTCCCCTTTCCCTCCTCTCCCTCTCCCTCTCCCTCTCCCTCTCCCTCTCCCCCTCCCTCCCTCCCTCCTCCCCCCCCCCCCCTCTCTCTCTCTCTCTCTCTCTCTCTGTGGTGTGTATGTAGTTG
This sequence comes from Peromyscus maniculatus bairdii, assembly GCF_049852395.1. NCBI lineage: Eukaryota > Metazoa > Chordata > Mammalia > Rodentia > Cricetidae > Peromyscus > Peromyscus maniculatus. The sequence continues at coordinate 4,583,593 of NC_134852.1, forward strand.
AGGTGAATGCTCATGTGTGTGTATGTATGTTGAGGCCCTAGGCTGAGGTCGGGAATAATTCCTGATCCTGATCACTTTTCTTTCATTTTCACTGAAGCAGGGTCTCTCAGTCAAACTCAGAGCTCACTGATATGGCTAATGTCACGGGAAAGCTTGTTCTGGGATCCTGTTTCCACTTTTGGGCTGGAGTTACAGGCAGACCACCACATCCACCAGGCATTTTCTTAGGTTCTGAGCTTCTAAATTCCGGTCCTCACATTTGCATAGCAAGCAGTTTAACTACAGAGCCACCCCCTAGCCCACCAGGGAACCTTCCCAATGTATTCTCACTTGTGTCTGAAGAGCCCATGTGAGTTTCTGCTAGGGAGGACACACATTTGGAGAGTGGATGAGTGTATGAATGACAAAGCTGGTATTCCCAGAAAAGAGAATATGCATTGGCCTGGCACAACGTGCTGGGGGAGCAGCAGGGATGCCTTCCAGAGGAAGTGGATGTGCAGAGGGAGAGGGTCAAAGAAAGCCAGGTGCCTTGTAATGAAATGCAATGCACCGCACATGCTGAGGCCCGGGAGACCATCAGACCAGCAGCCGCTGCTACTGAGGTTGTCCATGGTCCTGAATCTCTGACCTAAAGTCACGGTGATTGTGTTCAGCTTGGGATGCGATTCTTCTGTGAGCTGGGATTAGTGGGCAGATGAACTTGAGGGAACAGGAAGAGATGAGAGACACACACTGCAGGTTTAGAAATAGAGAGAGAGAGGGAGGGAGAGAGAGAGAGAGAGAGAGAGAGAGAGAGAGAGAGAGAGAGAGAGAGAGAGAAAGCCATTTTCAGAGACATTGCCAAACGGTTAGTCTGATCTTGCAAGCTTGTCTTTTCAGCTACTGGGGAGGCTCAGGCCAGTTCAAGGACTGGCCAGGCTACAGAGTAAGTTTAAAGAAGGCTTTATCTAGCAAGACTATGCTTCAAAACAAACCAAAAAGTAGAAGTGGATTGAGGCGTGTGTGGGGGTGGGGGTGGTAGGAGAGATGGCTCAGTGGTTAAGAGCAACATCTGGTTGCTCTGCCAGAGGACCAGAGTTTGATTCTAAGCACCGGTGTCTGATGGTTCACCATAGCCTGTAACTCTAACTCCAGGGGGTCTGATGGCCTCTTCTGGTGGGCAACCACATGCACGAGTGCTCATACATTCACACAGACACATACGTAAGTAATTAATAAAGTACATGCTTTATTATTATTTTTTAATTTTGTGTACATTGGTGTTTTGCCTACATGTAGGTCTATGTGAGGGCACCAGATCCCCTGGAATCAGAGTTATAGCCAGTTGTGAGCTGCCATGTGGGTGCTGGGAATTGAACTCGGGTCCTTTGGGTCCAGTGCTCTTAGCCTCTGAGCCATCTCTCCAGCCCCTGTACACACACACACACACACACACACACACACACACACACACACACACACCCATATTTAAAGGGTTATGGATATAGCTCAGCTGTAGAATGCCTCTTGTCTAGAATGCCCAGATGAGGGATTAGGGGATATGATTTAGGAGTAGAGCCCATCCTAGAATCCCCTAGTGAGAGGTGGGGGTGGGGCTTAGTGATAGAGCTTCTATCTAGAACTTACCACTAAGGAGCTGGAGTCATAGCTAAATGGTAGAGCACCTGCCTAGAATCTCCAATGAGGGGATGAGGTGTGGCTCAGTGGAAGAATCCCTGCCTAGATTCTCTCAGAGAGAGGCTGGGGGTGTGGCTCAGTGGTAGGGCACTTGCCTAGCATTCTGGAGGCCCTGAGGTTCAATCTCCATCACTCCAGTGTAGCAGGGAGACTAGACCAGTTAATGAAATTCTCCAGAAGTTCCATATACTTGTCTTAGTTAGGGTTTCTATTCTGGGACAAAACACCACATGACCAAAACACAAGTTGGGGAGGAAAGGATTTATTTGACTTACATTTCCACATTTCAGTTCATCACTGAAGTAAGTCAGGACAGGAATTCAAGCAGGGTAAGATCCTGGAGACAAAAGCTGATGCAGAGGCCATTGAGGGGTATTGCTTATTGACTTGCTTCCCATGGCTTGCTCAGCCTGCTTTCTTATAGAACCCAGGACCAGCACCCAGGGATGGCACCACCCACCACGGGCTGGACACTCCTCCACTGATCACTAATTGAGAAAATGCCTTACAACTGGATCTCATCGAGGCGTTTCCTCCACGGAGGCTCCTTCCTCTGATGACTGTAGCTTGTGTCAAGTTGACACACAGAACCAGCCAGTACACTACCATCTTGCACGTACTGAATACTGTGGTAGATCCTAGGAATGCAATAGAAAAGATGATGGGCTCCTTCCTAGCATTATGAGATTATATAGCTTTCTGGTGAGGTGGGAACAATGTACAATAAAAAAGTAACAGATACAGAACACAGTTTAGGTAGTGATGAGTGCGATCGTGAGAACCATTTAGGGGCCAGTAAGATGGCTCAGCAAGTGCAGATGCTGCCAGCCTCACAACCTGGGCTCGGTCCTTCAGACCCACATGGCGGAAGGAGAGAACCAACTCCTTCATGTTCTTCCCTGACCCACACCTTCCATGGTGTGCCTCCATCCCCTGCTCACAAAATTAATTAACTGATTAATTAATAGAATAAGGCGGGTGGGAGAAAAATGAAAGATAAGGGATAATTTTACCCACCTAGCTGAACCATCCAGCTTTTAGGTATTTCTCCAGTCTCTCCTTCCTCTTTCTCTTTTCCCTTATTCGGCCTCTTTATGCCGGTGCGCGCATGCACATACGGGTGCAGTACCAATGGGGGCCAGAAGAGGGTGTCAGAGCCCTCGAAACTGGAGCTACAGGTGGCTGTGAGCTGTCTGACATGGGTAATGAGAGCTGGACTTGCGTCCTCTGGAAGAGCGGCAGGTGTCCTGCAGGAGCCATCTCTCCAGCTTCCCTCCTTTCCCTCCACATACCATGTACCTTCCGCGCCCCCCCCCCCCCCGCCCCAAACACTGGGGATTGAACCCAGGATCTCCCACGTGCCAAACAAATGTTCTGCCATGGAGCTACATCCCAATCATTTTTATAGTTTGGATGTGATGGGGTCCTTGTGTGAACTCTCTCTCTATAGCCCAGGCAAACCTTACACTTGGCATCCTCCTGCCTCTGTCTGCTGAGTAGCTGTGATTACTAATTACATTTTTTTTCTTTACCATTTCAAAGTAAGTTTTAGAGCCAGGTATGGTAGTACACACATGGTGGAGCACGCCTTTAATCCCAGCACTTAGGAGGGGGAGGCAGATGGATCTCTGAGTTCAAGGCCAGCCTGGTCTACAGAGCGAGTTCTAGGACAGCCAGAGCTACATACAGAAACTTTGCCCCCCCAAAAGGAGACTGCAAGTTTAAGGATAATTTGGGGTATAGACTGAGGCTCTGTCTCAAAAAAGCAGGAGTGGTTGGAGAGAGAGAGAGAGAGAGAGAGAGAGAGAGAGAGAGAGAGAGAGAGAGAGAATAAATAGTAGATATTGTGTCATTTGGGAGATGGCTCACTGGGTAAAATGTTTGCCACCCAAGCGTAAGGACCTGAGTTTGATCCCCACCCGCCACATACAAGTCTTGTTTGGAGCACACATCGGCAGTCTGAAGCCCCAGAACTGGGGAAGTGGAGACAGGAGGATTCCTGGGGCCCCCTGGCAAGTCAGCCTAATTCTTGATCGCTAAGTTCAGTGAGAGACCCTGTCTCAACAAACTAAGGTGGAGAGAGATTGAGGGAGATGTCTTGTGTTGACATCCTGCACCCAGGCACCCACATGCGCACACACACATACATGTGTCTGAGCACACAGAAACATGAACACGTACAAATACGTATCACACACGCAGTTTTAAGGATCTTACAAGAACACATTCTTTTGCATGAGTACAATGCCAATACACATCACACCTAAAATTTGACACACACACACACACACACACACACACACACACACACACACACACATACACATGCACAAATATATACACAGGCAAAACACCAATGCAAATAAAATAAAAGTGGAAAGAAAAAAGAGTATCTTTTCTAGGGCTTAGTAGCTCAGGGGTTCTGAGCATGCCTACTTGAGGCTCTGTGTTTAACAGCATTAAAAAAAAAAAAAAGAAAGAAAGGGTGTGTGTGTGTGTGTGTGTGTGGAGACTGTGTTTTTTAGGTTTCCCTTCAGAGCCAGGACTTCATCCAGCCTCTTGAATTTTATTTCGTTGAAGTCTTTTTGGTATTTACTGGCTCTGCCACTCTTTTTCTGCCCCGCCCCCCAACATTTACTTTTAAAATTTGGAAAGAATCGTATAAGGAAATCCCATGCACCCTTCATTCGGTTCCAACAATTGCCAGCATATGGCGGATCTTTTTTTAGTCAGACACTGCCATGTCCCCCTTCTGTACTTTGCTGCCTTATTTTAAAGCCAGCCTCAGACACCAGCAACTCATTTTGTCCTCACGAATTTTAGTGTGTCTCCGAGTAAGAAGTACTCTTTTATTTACGCCAGCCACGCTAGCCACGCTACCACGATGAAGCCCGAACAAACAAACCGAAGAGAGTAAGTTAACGCCATCTAATATTTACTTACTGTTCATTCCCCCCACACTGGTCTCGTAAATTGCCTTTTTACTGTGAGCGGGTTGCAAATCTGTATGTAAATTACGCACGGGCATTTAGCCGATGGCTCTCCAAAGCCTCCTTTACGCTCAGACAGTCTCTTTTTCCTTTAAAAAATATTATTACACTTATTTATCTGTGGCTGTGCGGGTGTGCACCACGGGACATGTGTAGGGGACATGTCAGAGGACATCTGTTCTCTCCTTCCCCATGTGGGCTCTAGAGATTGAACTCGGGTCATCAAACTTGGCAGCAAGCACCTTTACCTCAGGAGCTACCTAGCCACCCTTTCTCCTCCTTCATGCTCTCCCTCCTCTCCTCCCTCCCTCCTCCCCTTCTTTTCCTTCATTTGTTTTTGTTTTTTGTTTTTTTTTTGGGGGGGGGGACATGGCAGTTTGTGGTATAGATTCCTCATGCTCTGTGTTCTTCTAAAGACATTCCATGCTGTGGTTGAATCCATCTATCCATCTTTGTGAACTAGGATTTGGAAGAAGCTTGGGAAAGTGTGGGTTTGATTTCTTGTTGTTTTGTCAAGAGCACTTCCTAAAGTTGAGAGTGTGGGGCACAGATCTGTAATCCCACCATTTAGGAGATAAAGACAGGAGGATCTGGAATTCAAGGTCATCCTTGGCTACTACATAGTCAGTTCAAGGTCAGGCTGGCTTACATGATAGATAGGGCTATTAAAGTTCTATTAGGAAATGCAGCGTCTGGTCTCTCTCTCTCTCTCTCTCTCTCTCTCTCTCTCTCTCTCTCTCTCTCTCTCTCCTCCCTCCCTCCTTTCCTCTCTCCCTCCCTCCCTCCCTCCCTCCCTCCTTTCCCCCCTCTCTCTCTCTCCCCCTCCCTCCCTCCCTCCCTCCCTCCCTCCTTTCCTCTCTCTCTCTCTCCCCCTCCCTCCCTCCTTTCCTCTCTCTCTCTCTCTCCCCCTCCCTCCCTCCCTCCCTCCCTCCCTCCCTCCCTCCCTCCCTCCTTTCCTCTCTCTCTCTCTCTCTCTCTCTCCCTCTCCTGCAACAATTGATTCCTGATCCAGGCAGCACCCTCAGAATACTGAAGGGCAGGATTTCTGTAGAATACCCCCTACCCTGCATTTTTGTTTTGTTGAGACAGGGTCTCTCTGTGTAGACCTGGCTGTCCTGGAACTTGCTCTGTAGACTAGGCTGGCCTGGAACTCACAGAGACCCACCTGCTTCTGCCTCTAGAGTGCTGGGATTACAGGCTTGTGCCGCCACCACCCAGCTCCCACCCTGCATTTTTATCTGTTTTCTTGCTTATCATAGTCCTTTTTTTCCGTCTCCCCTGGAATCTGGAAGTTATGCCTGGACTTGAGGCTTTTGTAGCATTTGGGTCAAACATGATTGGCATCAAGAAAAAAAAAAGTGCTGTTATGAACTTTGTGGCCCTTTTCTTCAGGGCAGAGTTACATCTCTGCAGATAATGTTTGCATTCCCTTCTCCTGGGCAGATGTTAACAGATGTTTATTCTCTTAAGATAGGTCACCAATGAAGAACCTGAGTAGTTACTGCACCAAATTCTAGCTTGGTGAATTTGTGAATTTGTTGATTGGGCTTACTGACAGGAGGATGGGTGATGGGTTACCTGCAGAAGTGTGGGTGACCCCAAAGCAGCTGTACCCAGGCATGAATGACCACTTCCCCATAGATGCATACATGAAGCATCAGCTGACTTCTCACCTCGGTATACTGCCTAGCATCATCTAAGATCTGGAGCAGAATTACATACAGCTGTCAGGGAGGGAGGGAGGGAGGGAGCGGCTGGAACCGTAGTGGCGGTCAGAGGACAGCTTGCTTGAATCAGCCCTCTGCTCCCACCATGTGAGTTTTGAGGATCAAACTCAAGCCACCAGGCTTGGCCCCAGTCTTGCTGAGTCATCTTGGCAGCCCACTATTATTTTTATTTTTATGTTTTTAGAGGTTTGAGAGTCTCATTCTGTTGTCCAAGATGGCTTCCATTTCAGCAATCCTCCTGCTTCAGCCTTCCAAGTGCTGGGGTTAGAGACAGGAGCCACCATGCCCTAGTTCTTCCTTCTTCTGTTTGTTGCCCCTTCTTGCATCAGGCTAGCCTACCTCACCATGGACAGCATCCTTTTCATACTCTCCCTTCAGTTCAGCTGCCTTCTTTTGTAGCTGCCAATCATCCACAGCATGCCCGATCCACGGCTTACAACACCACCATGGCCAGGCTCAGCTGTTCTTGGGTTTGAGGGCAAAACTCAGAACATAAAAGAAGGCCAAAGGAGGCCTCTTGGATGAATATGGATTTTTGAACTTTGAACATTTTTGTTTGTTGTTTTTGAATCAGGATGTTCTGTAACCTAGGCTGAGGTCAGACTCATTATACAGCCAAGCATGACCTTGAACTTCTGATCTTCCTGTCTCCACTAGTTTTATGCAGCTCTGGGGACTGAATTCAGGGCATCATGCAATCATGTATGCTGGCCAACCATTCTACCAGCTGAGTTGTATCCCCAGACCTTAATCAATTTCTGCCTTCTCTTCCTCCTCCTCTTCTTCTTGTGTCCTTATTAGGAGGGATCTAGGTTGTGGTGTGTGTGTGTGTGTGTGTGTGTGTGTGTGTCCTTGGAACTCACAGAGATCCACCTGCCTCTACCTCCTGAGTGCTGGGATTAAAGTTGTGTACCACCCAGCCAGCCCATTATAACATATATACTTTCATGCAGGTATATCATGCATTTTGGTCACAATCACTTCCTATTACCACCTCTTGTTCCCTTCTTCCATCTCCTCATACCTGTCTACCAGCTAATTACCTTTCTATTTTTGTGTTTACTTTACTTTCTTTCTTTTTTAATCTGGACATCATGGTGGTGCTTATTTTTGATCCCAGCATTCAGGAAGCAGAGGCTTTCTATTTTTTATGTTTAACTTTTCTTTTTCATTTACATGGTGCCAAGGCACATGCGTGGAAGTCAGGAGGACAACCCCTGGCAGCCAATTCTCTCCTTCGACTATGTGGGACCAAGGACCCAAACTCGGGTTATCAAGTTTGGTGGCAAGCTCTCTTAACTGGGAGCCATCCTGCCAGCCCACGTTTTTTGTTACTTGTTTGTTTGTTTGTGGTGACCTAATATATTTTATCAGGGTTTCTCACAATATCCTTGAAGGATTATTTACCTGGGAGTGGCCTCCCTACTGGTGATTACGTCACTGAAGAAAATCTCTCTCTCTCTCCACCTGCCCTAGCAACTATTATCTGCCTGCAAGTCCTCAGGGAGAGGGGCAGGTCCTCTTATCTCCAGTCTCCACCGTGGCAGGCCGCTATTTCCATTCCTCTTTCCTAACCAGACTGCCCACGTTGGCTGTGCCTTCAGACTTTCTCTTTAGCAGACACAGCCTTTTCCTCACTGGACAATTTTTTTAGAAACTTGGATCAGACCAAAGTATCTGAGAACCTCCTGTGCACCCAGGAAATCTGCTCAAAGAATGCACATAAGGCACACTGCCTCTGATTCGTTTTTCTTTCGTGTGTGTGTGTGTGTGTGTGTGTGTGTGTGTGTGTGTGTGTGTGTACGTACGCGCACAAACGTTTATGGGGGGGGTGCATCAGTCCTTCTGGGCTACAGCCTTCCTCATGGTCGCCAGCATGTTGCTTAGCTCCTCTTGCATCTTCTTGGCACGAATGTATGTGCCCACTCTTTTCTTGATGAACTTGAGCGAGCTCTTGTCCTTGGACACCTTGAGATGCTCCGTGGCCGCCCCTCGTAGGGCGCATACCTCCTGCATCATGTACCCCACCAACTTGATGCGCTTGGTGGCCGGCACCAGGGTTTGGGGGCGGGGGGGGGGGGCGGGATAGTGCATACATGGCTTGGCTGCCAGTCTCCCGATAGCGGCTGCGCCAGGAAGGATGGCGGCGCCACGCAGAACCTGGGATACCTCACCTCTGATTTGCTGTGTTTCATCATCTTCCAGAGTGCCCGGATGGATGACCCGGCACTCCCCAAACACATCTCTGTGGAGCTCTGAGTACTCCAGTGGCTCTCTTCGTCTTTTATAAAGTTCTGTCACTTTTCCTTTTCTCTTTCATGTTGACATTTTTATTGCAGAGGACAGCCCCACAATGTCCTTCTCAGTGGATTCAGGTCATACATTCTCAGCGGGAACACCATAGGAAGGAAGTAATGGCTTACTCGCTTTGTAACACCTGGTGTAAGGAGTCTGTCTGCCCAGTATCAGCGATACTAGCTTACTCAAAGTGGTACCTGCTGGATCAAGAAATCACAATAAATGATGTGGGTTTTTTTTCTTAGCTTGTTTTGAGACAGGGTTTAATATAGTAGCCCAGGATGGGCTAATATTCACTATGTACTTAAGGATGACCTTGAACTCCTGATCCTCCTGCCTCTACCTCCCTAGTGTAGACATTATCACTAGGATGACAGACACACACCACCATGCCTGGTTAATAGGGTGCAAGGGGCAGAGCTGAAGGTTTTGTGTACCCTAGGCAAGCATTCTACCAATTGAGCTACATCCCCAGCTGAGAAAGATGCTTTTAATCTCTTGGTAATTAGTTGACATTCAATGAGGAGATTCTGCTACCGTTTGATTTAATATCTGTTAGTGATTTAAAAACATATTTATTTTTAATAATGTGAATCTCTGTGTGTGGTGGTGTGCAGGTGACCTCAGAAGCCAGAGGTGTTGGAACCTCTTAGATCTGTAGTTACAGATGTTGTGAGCTGCCATGTGAGTGCTGGGAATCGAACTGGGGTCCTCTGGAAGAGCACTCTTGCGCTAATCCTCTGAGCAGTCTCTCCAGCCTGTCGGTGATTCCTACTTGCGACTGCTGTTATAATTGCCGTTGTCAAGTGTGTGTTATCTTGTGCCATTCCATGGACATGTATGGATGGGTGTGCTACTGAAGCGAACCTTTCCCCCTATTTGTTTATTAACTTTGTTGACCCACTGTCGTCATCACTATTATTGTGTGTGTGCTCGCGTGAGTGCAGGTGTGACTGTCCCACTGTTTGAGCGTGGAGGTCAGAGAACAACTCTCAGAAGTCAGGTCTCTCTGCATCATGGGTCCTAGGGAGTGGGCTCAGGCCATAAGGTTCGGGTGGCACTTTGACCCAGTGAGCCATTTAATTTGCCCACTTTTAAAAAACAAAACAAACCACACACACACACACACACACACACACACACACACACACACACACCAAAACAAAACGAAAATACCCCACCAACCCATGGCTGACAATGTGGCTTAGTTTGTAGAGTGCTTGTCTAGCATGGATGAGCCCTGTTTTCCTTCCCCAGCAATGCATAAGCCAGGCATGGTGGTTTGGACTTGTCACCCCAGGACTCAGGAGGTGGAGGCAGGAGGATCAGGGAGTTTAAGGTCATATTTAACTACATAGCAAGTTCCACCAAGTCCGGGCATGGTGAGACCCTGTTTCAAATAAGAAAAAAGACCTGTGTAGAATCTGGGTTACATAAAGAGATCCTATGTCAAACAAGCAATCAGTGTATATTACAAATGCACCCACACACTCATAAACATACACACACGCAAATGTGGTATCAAACTCACAGCTACACATATGCTAGACAAGCTCTCTACCAACTTGAACCATATTCCCAGCTCAAATAATCTATCTATCCATCTATCTATCTATCTATCTATCTATCTATCTATCTATCTATCTATCCATCCATCTAGATATATCCATCTATCTAGATATAGTATTATATATTTATATTATATACATTATATATCTATATATCAGTGGATTATAAACCTCCACTTCAATGACTCATTTGTTGCTTAAATTGTCCTCAGTTTGACTCAGGAAACTCTTTGAGCTAGTTGCCATGTCCCTTTTTTTTTTTTTTTTTTTTTTTTTTTTGGTTTTTCGAGACAGGGTTTCTCTGTGTAGCTTTGCGCCTTTCCTGGAACTCACTTGGTAGCCCAGGCTGGCCTCGAACTCACAGAGATCCGCCTGGCTCTGCCTCCCGAGTGCTGGGATTAAAGGCGTGCGCCACCACCGCCCGGCTTGCCATGTCCCTTTTTGATCATCTCCCATCATTTTTGAGCTCATTCTCTTTCTTTTTAAAGATATCTTTATTTTTAATTTTATGTGTACAAGTGTTTGTCAGCATGCATGGGTATACATACAGTTTATAATGCCCACAGAGGCCAGAAGAGGGTGTTGGAGCTCCTGGAATTGGAGTGATAGATGGCTGTGAACTTCTCGATGCGGGTGCTGAGAACTGAACCCAGTTTATCTGGGAGAGAAGAAACCACTGAGCCATTTCTCAAGCCCCTTGAGCACTTTCTTATTTGGGGGCCAAAGTACACTTATAATGTGACTTTCCTTGGCTTTGGAGAAGATGTTTCTTCAGGAAGTCTTGTTTCCTTTCAGTGGGGGGTGGATTCAGAAAGTAAGAAGTACAGGTAGGTGTCATGGCGTGCCTATAGGATCTGAATTTAGGAGTTGGAGGCAGAAGGATCAACGGTTTGAAGTCAGTCTGCGCTGCATAGCAAGAGAGATCCTACCCTAGCTCGACAAACCAAATACATACATAATTTGGGGTGGGGAGGGAGGGAGGGAGGAGAAAAGCTAGAGAAAGAAAAGTTACTGGGATCATTCTCCACTCTTTTATTTTTATTTATTTATTTGTTCTTGTTTGCTTTGCTTTTGAGATGAAGTTTTGCTGTGTAGCTTGGGCTGGTCTCCAACTGTGCCCCTCTCCCTTCAGCAAGCTCTCTGCCGTCACACCTGGCTTTGAGTTTATTCCTTGAATGTATAAAATATGAATGTAATTCCGAGATCAGAATCATGCAAAACTGTGCGCTTTTCCTCATCTCCGTGTGCCACCTACTCCCCGATGCAATCAGCCTTGCTTGTTCGTTGGTTTTCCTTCTTATGCTTAGTTTTGCAAAAACAAGCAGATGCATGTGTATTCTCTCTCTCTTTCCCATTTCAACACTGAGGACTCAGTTTAGGGCCTCATACATGCTGGACAAGTGTTCCTCTGCTTCCACATCCCCACCCTGGGGAATTCTAGGCAGGGGCTCTATCACTGAGTCACACCCCAGCCCCTCACTGGGGATTCTAGGCAGGGGCTCTACCACTGAGCCACACTCCAGCCCCTCACTGGGGGATTCTAGGCAGAGGCTCTACCACTGAGCCACACCCCCAGCCCCTCACTGGGGGATTCTAGGCAGGTGCTCTACCACTGAGCCACACCCCAGCCCCTCATTGACGGATTCTAGGCAGGGGCTCTACCACTGAGCCACACCCCAGCCCCTCACTGGGGTTTCTAGGCAGGGGCTCCACCACTGAGCCATGTCTCTTGCCCCTTGCTGCAGGATTCTAGGTCAGTGTTCTACCACTGAGCCACACTCTCACCCCTCTTTTTTTCTCCCCATTATTTTGACACAGTCTCACTAGGTTACTCAGGTTGGCTTGAACTCACAATGAACCAGGGTAGTTATGGACTTTCAGATGTGGGTACTCTGCAAGATCACCAAGTACTCTTAAACCCTGACCTGAGCCATCTCTCGGTCCCTCCTACTGTACTTTTTTTTTGTTTTGTTTTTTAAATATTTTCATATGTACGGATGTTTTGACTGTATGTACGTCTGTGTGCCTGGTGCCCATAGAAGCCAGAAGGGGATGTCAGATCCCTAGGACCAGAATTATAGACACTTGTGAGCTGCCATTGTGGTGCGGAGAATTGAACCTAGGTCCTCTGGAGAAGCTGCCAGTGTTCTTAACCATTAAGCCATTTCTCCATCCCTCCTGTTCTGTTCTTAAGGCAATCTGAATTTGATCCCCTAGAAATCTCATAAAAGAAGAAGGACACAAGAGACTCCACATAGCTGTCCCTTAAACTCCACATGTTTACAGTGTTAGGAACGACATCCCCCTCAAACACTGCCTGATCGGTCACGTGCAATAACAAATACCTTTTTGTTTGTTTTTTTTGGAGACAGGGTTTCTCTGTAGCTTTGGAGCCTGTCCTGCAACTCACTGTGTAGAACAGGCTGGCCTCAAACTCATGGAGATCCACCTGCCTCTGCCTCCGGAATGCTGGGATTAAAGGTGTGAGCCAACACTTTGTTTTGTTTTAACAAATACCTTTTATAATGATCCCTTTTCTCATGCTTGAAAGTACATTCTAACCCAGGTACTGGTGGCGAACACCTTTAATCTCAAAACTTGAGAGGCAGATGCAGGAAGATCTCAATGAGTTTGAGGCCAGCTCTGTCTACATAGTGAGTTCCATGACAGCCAGGGCTATGTAGAGAGAGGCTGTCTGAAAACAACAAACAAAAAAAGTGCATTCTCTATACTCTTATGCACATTTTCAGTTTTCTTTCATCTTACATTTTGTTTATGGAATGATTAATGGATTTTGGAGACAAAGTCTCATATAGCCCAGGCTGACCTTAAACTCCTGATCCTTCTTCCTCTGCCTTCCCAGTACTGGGATTACAGGCATGCACCACTACACCTGGTTATATGCAATGCTGGGGATGGAACTCAGGGTTTCATGCATGCTAGGCAGGCACTCCACCGCTGAATTATTCCCAACACTTTCCCATATTTTTGTTTTTGTTTTTTCAAGACAGGGCTTCTCTGTGTAGTCCTGGCTGTCCTGGAAGTCTCTCTGTAGACCAGGCTGGCCTCGAACTCACAGAGATCCACCTGCCTCGTCTTCTGAGTGCAGCTCTTAAAGGTGTGCACAACTACCCCTTGGCTTAATACTTCCTCATATTTTTCAGTGATGATATATATATTGCCAAGGGAGAAACAAAGGAAGGAAAGGATTTGCTTGTATATATATATATATATATATATATATATATATATATATATATATATATATATATTATATAGCATTCATATCCTTGAGGAGATATTGCCAGGATTGGGTTGAAAGATGAATTAATTCACTTGTAGTTTTTTGTTTTGCTTTTTTTTTTTTGGTTTTTGAGACAGGGTTTCTCTGTGTGACTTTGCGCCTTTCCTGGAGCTCACTTGGTAGCCCAGGCTGGCCTTGAACTCACAGAGATCCGCCTGGCTCTGCCTCCCAAGTGCTGGGATTAAAGGCGTGAGCCACCAACGCCCGGCTTTGTTTTGCTTTTTTAAGAGTACAAGTGTTGGTCTGCATGTATGTCTGTTCACCATGTGTGTGCAGCGTCTATGGAGGTCAGAAGAGGGCATCAGACACCTTGGAACTGGAGTTACAGACAGTTGTGAGCCACTGTGTGGTTGCTGGGAACTGAACTTGGGTCCTCTGCAAGAGCAACAAATGCTCTTAATGGCTAAGCCATCTCTCCAGTCCCTAATGAGTGTATTAAATATTTTTTCATTTATTTAATTAGTGAGGGGTATGTGCAAGTGCCAGGAAGCTCATTTAGAGGTTAGAGGTCAGGGGACAACTTGTGGGAGTCAATTCTCTTTCTACCATGTATATATTGGGAATTGAACTCAGGTCTTCGGGGTTGTCAGCAAGCTCCTCTACCCACTGAGCCATCTCATAGGCATGGAATTCATAGGCTTTAAACATTTAAGGGGTAACTCGCATAAGACACAACTCATATATTACCATGGCTTTTAGTAGAGCCCAGGCTATGCAGTTATCCCTTTAGCTGTTTTTACCAGATCCCTAGGACTGGGTTATAGACAGCTGTGAGCTCCATTGTGGTGCAGAGAATTGATACCAGGTCTTCTGAAAGAGCAGCCTGTGCTCTTAACCATTGAGCCATCTTTCCAGGCCTCCTAAGAATACTTACACCGTGTGTGTGTGTGTGTGTGTGTGTGTGTGTGTGTGTGTGTGTGTGTGTGTATGCTTGAAAGCCAGAGGTTGACACATGGTATTGCTGTCCACCTTATTTTTGCCTGGATCTCATCCTCTAGGACTTGGACCTGTTTTTTTTTTTTTTTTTTTTTTTTTAATCCCCTTGTTCTTCTTATCCCAGACAGCTTTGTGCCTCCTGTGGACCCCACTGTGTTCAGTGGGACAAACTTTGTAGCACATGTCACCATGCACAGTATGGGTGGTCACTATCCTGTCTTTTACTTCTTGCATTTGCCCCGAGGTCTCATATGGTAGGTGTGGGGTGGGGTGAGGGCAGCTGGTGGATTCATTTCTGGGTTCTCTACATCCAACCAAGGCCTGGAACAGGAGGTCCTTCGGAACACAGAAGTTAAGTCCAGCCTGGAGACACAGGCTTGTCATGACAGCTATTTGGGAGGCTGAGCCAGGAGGATCAAAAGTTCACAGCCTGCCTGAGCAAGTTTCTGAGACCCTGTCTCAAAAAGTGAAAAGAGGACCAGGGACAGAGCTCAGTGATGGAGCTCCAGCCTAGAATCCACTAGGGGCTGAGAATCTGCTACGGGGTACCTGCCTAGGATTCCGTAGTGACGACAGAGCAGCGTGGAGGCCTGGCTCAGCAGCAGAATTCTTCCACAGAATCTAACTGGTGAGAGGAGGAGTTCATGGCTTAGTGGTAGGGTACCTTTCTAGAATTCAGCAGTGAGAGGTCATTGCTCAGTGATAGATTCTTGCCTAGGTTCACCAGTAAGGGGCTGGGTTTGTGACTGACTTAGCAGTAGAATGCGTGCCTAAAACCTCCACTGTGAGGCTGGGGGTTTGGCTCAGTAATAGAGCCCCTGCCTAGCACCCCCTAGTTGCGTGTGCGTGGCATTGCTCAGAGGTAGAGCACCTGCCTAGAATCCCCCAGTGGGGTGCAGGGCGAGCCAAGGGGGCCATTGTTCGGAGGTAGAGCACCTGCCTAGAATCCCCCAGTGATGGGGGCCTTTGTTCAGAGGTAGAGCACATGCCTAGAATCCCCCAGTGGGGTGCGGGGCCAGGCAAGGGGGGCACTGCTCAGAGGTAGAGCACCTGCCTAGAATTCCCCAGTGATGGGGACCATTGCCCAGAGGTAGAGCACCTGCCTAGAATCCCCCAGTGATGGGGGCCATTGCCCAGAGGTAGAGCACCTGCCTAGAATCCCCCAGTGATGGGGGCCATTGCCCAGAGGTAGAGCACCTGCCTAGAATCCCCCAGTGATGGGGGCCATTGTTCAGAGGTAGAGCACATGCCTAGAATACCCCAGTGGGGTGCGGGGCCAGGCAAGGGGGACGTTGCTCAGGGGTAGAGCACCTGCCTAGAATTCCCCAGTGATGGGGACCATTGCCCAGAGGAAGGGCACCTGCCTACAATTCCCCAGTGATGGGGACCATTGCTCAGAGGTGGAGGACTTGCATGTAAGGTTAGTCTAGATACAGGGCAGAGCGCAAAGGAAAGCAGTGAACCGGAGTTGGGGGCGCTCCCTTCTCATGTTCCTGGCACCCTTCTCCCCTCAGGTCTCTCCTTGGTGGTGGGTTTGGTTCTGTACATCTCCAGCATCAATGACGAGGTCATGAACAGGCCCAGCAGCTCGGAGCAGTACTTTCACTATCGATACGGGTGGTCGTTTGCCTTCGCTGCTTCCTCTTTCCTTCTCAAAGAGGTGATGTGTTGGGCCCAGAACTACCAATTTGAAGGAGGAGGTGGGGATGTCGGGGTGTTCCAGCTCCTGGGGGTCTGGAGCAGATGGGATCTGAAGATAGGGCCTTTTGGGTTTGTGGCAAGAAAACAAACAAACAAACAAGCCTGAGGATTGGACCTTCTGAGGTCTTAGAGGTGGGAGTCCTGGTTTCTTGGAGAGAAGGAGCCCCGGGACAGGACTCCCTGAAGAGAAGACCCTGTGCCCAGGAGGAAAAGAACTCTGTAGGTTATGGGTCGGTCCCAGAGAGGAAAGAGTCTGGGAGTTCTAGCTCCTGGGGATCTTGAGAGGGAAAAAGCTGAGGGAAAGCCTGTAGGTTGGACCCTTGAAGTTTTGGAGGAGGATGGGGAGCCCTTGGTCCCGGGAAAGAGCAGGGCTGGGGGACCGGTCTCTCTGCTTTGACGTGGGAGGGTTTGGCAGTCTGATTCCGGGGTCCAGAAGGAAGAGGAGGCTGAGGGTAATGCCTGTATTATGAGGGAGGAGGGTTAGACTGTGGGTCTAACCCCGGAGATCTGAGTGTTCCAATTCGTGGGGTCCTGGAGGAGATGAGGACTGGGGCCTCTTGGGTTCTGCAGAGGTCTGGGGGGGGGGGGGCGGGGGGTGATATGCAACTGTGACTCCTGGGTTTTGGTAGAGGAAGTGGCAGAAAGCTGCCTCTGGGATTCTGACGGTGCCTTGCCACAGGGGGCCGGAGTCATGTCGGTGTACTTATTCACCAAGCGCTACGCGGAGGAAGAGATGTACCGCCCGCACCCGGCCTTCTACCGCCCGCGTCTCAGCGACTGCTCTGACTACTCGGGCCAGTTTCTGCAGCCCGAGGCGTGGCGTCGTGGTCGCAGCCCTTCCGACATCTCCAGCGACGTCTCCATCCAGATGACGCAAAACTACCCTCCAGCCATCAAGTACCCCGACCACCTCCACATCTCCACTTCACCGTGCTGAGGCCGGGCTCCCTCCCTCTCCTCCTCCTTCCTCCCCCTCCCCCTCGCCTCCCGCCTCCCTAATACCTTAAGGGACTCTTGGCTGAGGGATGCTGTGCCATCTCCAGGCCCCAACCCATCATCCTCATTTCAATGGCTCCAACCGCTCGTTGGTCCATTATACTTCCAGATGATGATGTCGGCCACCCGCCCAACCCCCCATGAGCCCGTTCCATTTCGGGGGTCCCTCTCCTGGTCCCTCCTCACCCGTTATCTCTCTAACCCATTTTACTATCCTCTGGTGGCATCCTGCATCTAGCTCCCCCGAACCCCTTCAGACTACCGCCTCCGCGCGGGGGTGCTGGGCTGGAGAGTGGGTGTGATAGCCACTGGGAATGCCCTTGAATTCTTTCTTTCCTAGCACAACACCACAGTGGCCTGCAGGTCCCTGGTCTCAGGGGTGGGGTGGGGTGGGGTGGGGTGGGGGAGAAGCTTGCTCTGCCCACATCTGCTGGTCGGGTCAGGGGCTGCAGTGATATGACTATGGCTTACCTTGACTTCTTTTTCTTTTGCCTCTGGGAGACTCCATTCCCTCTCTTTCTTTTGTCCTCTGGAAGGAAGGTGATCTTTCTTCTAAGGGATCATTCTTCTCCTTCTTCTCCTTCTTCTTCTCCTCCTCCTCCTTCTCTTCTTCTTCTTCTTCTTCTTCTTCTTCTTCTTCTTCTTCTTCTTCTTCTCCTCCTTCTTCTTCCTTCTCCTCCTTTCCTTCTTCCTCCTCCTCCTCTCCTTCTTCTTCCTCCTCCTCCTCTCCCTCCTCCTCTTCCTCCTTTCCTTCTTCTTCCTCCTCTTCTTTTCCTTCCTCCACTTGCTCATCCGAAGCCCCTAGGTGCATCCAGCCTCTCACACCAAACAAGGATGGGACCCCAGGGTGGAGGGAGGTTCCCTCATGCTATCTCCACACCTGTGCCCGCCTCTCCCCCCTCGAGGTCCCATCGGGGGAGGGAGGGGTAGTAGCGGGGGTTAACACCCCCCAAAACCTCTGTCTTCCATTTTCTGGTACTCCCTCTCATCCATGTCCCTCTTCCTATCTCAGATCCCCCAACTCTGGCCTCTTTCAAGGGCCCGTCCGCCCCCTAGGACAGATTCGGGGGGTGGTCGCCAGAAAACCGCCCACCCCACCCCCTTTATTAAGGGAGGAGGGGAGAGGTAGCACAGTGTTAACACACGGAACCAGAACGGCCCCAGGGTGGGGGGAGGGGGGCAGGGGAGGGACGGGGCTTTTAGTTTGCATCTTAGGTGGGAGGGGGTGGGGGAACCGCAGCAGTTATAACCTGTCTTTACGCAGCGATTTTTAATGAGGCTGGGGGAGGGGGAGGGAAGCGATAAGGGTGGGGAAATGGTGGGGTGGGGGGCCTGGCTCTGTTATTTACCGTGTATCATATGTAAATACCGACAGAAACTTCAATAAACTTTATTTCAAACACGTCTCTGCCTAACAAAAGGGAGGGCATCAGAAACAATGGGCTTATGGTACTGGTTTCTCCTGAGGGTAAAGTGTTATTATTCTGACTAGATCTTTCGAATGGTGCATGCCTTCAATCCTAGCACTCAGAAGGCAGAGGCAGACAGATCTCTGTGAGTTCTAGGACAGCCAGGACTAAGTAATACCTTGTCTTCAAAAATAGAACACCACATGACCAGGTTTGTAATTCCGGACTTGGGAGACAGAGGCAGGAGGATTGCTGCAAGTTCTAGGCAAACTTTCAAGGCTTTCTTAAAAAACAAAATAAGCCCACCAAGATGGCTCTGCTTGAGTCCTAGAACCCACTCTTGCAATGGAATGCTTGAGATTACTTCCCTTTCTCCCCGTAATAATAATGGAATTAAAAATAAGCTGGGCGGTGGTGGCGCACACCTTCAGTCCCAGCACTTGGAAGGCAGAGGCAGGGGGATCTCTAAGTTTGAGGCCAGCCTGGGCTACAGAGAGAGTTCCAGGACAGCCATAGCTACACAGAGAAATGAAACCCTGTCTTAAAAAACCAAACCAACCAAACAAAAACAAACCAAACAAACAAACAAAACTTGGGGTGTAGGTCAGCTGGTACAGTGATTGCCTAGCATACCTGAGGCCCTGAGTTTCATTCTCAGCCAGACCAGGAGATGGGAGAGGGAGGAACAGGAGTTCAAGGTCCTCACTGGCTGTGAAGAGAGCTTAAGCGCTCACTGAGAGAGGAAGAGAGAGAGAGAGAGAGAGAGAGAGAAAGAGAGAGAGAGAGAGAGAGAGAGAGAGAGAGAGTGTTGAGAAGTTATTTAGGTTACTTAATTTAATCGTCACCTTATAACTCAGTCCCTGTATAAGGACAATACATGAAAACAATGTTAAGGTCAATACAAAAACAAAAAGAACCCCACCTCTTGATAGCCTCTGGCTACCCAGTGCACTGTCCGTCACCCACACTGCTCCGTCTGACTTTCTTCCGAGACCCCCTGTTGAATTTACCGGCCTCCTCGTGCCCATTCAGCCAGCCAGGTGAATGACTCATCTGAGAGCGTTTATGCCAACTGACAGCCTTTGACTGGCACCAAGTCAGTCTGGCTCCCACACCTGAGCTTCCTTCCCGGGTACAAGGCAAGAGTGGGCTTCGCGCATGCTGGGCCCGTTTGCTACGACGTTGAAAGAAACCACCGTAACTATTTATTGGACAGCTGCCGTGAGGCAGAAGCTTCCGATCTGAACATAATCCCATTAGCCATTCACAGTGGTGGGTACGTAGGAATTACCGCTGTTTGTACAGGTGAGGGAGGGAGGGAGACAGGGAGGCTCAAAATTGGATTCTGAGAGCTGCAGTTCCACTCTAGGGAGAGACTGAGAACAGCCAAAATATTAAGTAGCCGATAGATTTACAACCGAGATCTCTCTCCCCACCTCTCTCTTAGAGGTTGAATCCAGGGAACCAAGGACCTCCTAAACGCAAGGCGAGAGCTCAGTAGCTAAGCCACACCCCCAGGCCCTCACT
Organism: Peromyscus maniculatus bairdii; assembly: GCF_049852395.1. NCBI lineage: Eukaryota > Metazoa > Chordata > Mammalia > Rodentia > Cricetidae > Peromyscus > Peromyscus maniculatus. The sequence continues at coordinate 4,603,726 of NC_134852.1, forward strand.
AGGGGATTCTGGGCAGGTGCTCTACCACTGGCAACAACCCCCTCCCCTCCCCCCCTCCCCCGTGGCCCCAATAAGCTTAATCTTGAAAACTAGGAAGGAAGTACGATGTCTGCCCCTTGTTCTTTGCCTCATCTGTGCGACAATGGCCCTGCCACCGTGACACCTGGCTCACAACCACCGCCCTACTGAGGTAACGTTTTTTAATTTATCCAGTCATTAGTTTTCCCCCACCATCCTGTAGACTCAGCATTCCCACTAGCCCCGGGTTACAAGTGAAGAAGCAGAGGCATTGGAAGGTGAGGTGACCCAGCTGTTAACCCGTGAACTCGTCCCATGCCCAGGCTTTCCCTGAGTCACAGTCAATTAGCTGTTACATTAAAAAAAAAGTACAGAGGGGGAGGGGACGCATGTGAGGTGCACACACGTGGAGGTCAGAGGACAGCTTTCAGGCTTCAGTTCTCTCCCTCCACCATGTGGCTTCCAGGGACTGGACTCAGGGTGTCTGTCACCTGGTGGCAAGGCCCTTTACCTGCTGAGCCATCTTGCTGTCCCCAGCTGCTACGTTTTACCACCTCAGATTTTATGCAAACTCATGCTGTGACCTTGAGCAAGTCTTTTTAATTTCCGAGGCTTTGGTTTCCTTTTCTATCTAAAAAGAAAAAAAAAATGAGGGGGATGGTTTAGAATGATTCCAAATCCCTCTGGAACAGGGAGGATGGTTTAGGGAGGTTCTCAGGAAAGAACTCAGATTCAGCAGGGTCAGACTCCCTGGAGGGAAATACATTCTGAGTCATTCTCCATGATTCCAGGAATTTCTGAAGGTCAGGCTTGAGATTCGCAATGGCAAACACAGTTCAGCGTCTTTGTTCAGACTAATTGATTCCTAGTGTGGCTTGGAACACAGTATTAGAAGGATTCTGAACACACGTTTGCTCAGGAGGAGAGAATGTTCCCACCTATCGGTTCTGTCTGCCACGCTGATCTATTGGTGCTGTCTGCCACACTGATCGATTGGTGCTGTCTGTCCTGCCTGTAGCATGGGAGGCGATGGTACAAGTGCTGGCTGCTGCTATTTGTACAGAATATAGTAACCTAAAATCCTGAAGTTGATGTTCTCTCTCTCTCTCTCTCTCTCTCTCTCTCTCTCTCTCTCTCTCTCTCTCTCTTTTAAAAAAACATGAGGCCATGGGCTGTGGAGATGGCTCAATGGGTAGGAGCACTTGTCATCTAGGAATGAGGACTTGAGTCCAGATTTCACTCCGTTGCGGAAAAAGCTAGGCATGGCCACACGGGCTTGGAACTCCAGTGCTGTGAGGGGCAGAGAGGAGGGTTTGTAGAGTTTTCTGGCTTCCAGCTTAGTGAGCCTGTGAGAGGGCCTGTTTCAAAAGGAATACGGCAGAGATGCCCATGCCCTCCTCTGGCCTCTCCTTGTACACACGGGTGTGTATAGATACACGTACACACGGGGCATTTCACACACACACACACACACAGAGAGAGAGAGAGAGAGAGAGAGAGAGAGAGAGAGAGAGAGAGAGAGAGAGAGAATAAAGAAAGAAAGAAACAGATACAAATCTTGAAAGCAGAAAGTTAAGTTCACTTTTGTTCCCTTGGTAGGACCTAGCCTCTTCCAGAACACAGGCCTCCAAGCATGCTTGTGACAGATTATCTAGATTAGTTTAATTCAGGTGGGAAGACTGTGTGGCTTAGTGGGTCCTTTCAGCTTGATGGAAACTAGATCGTCAGGCTACACAGCAAATGAACAAGCTGTCTCCACCACTTTCCTAGTTACGGTTACTATTGCTGCGATGAAACACCAGGACCAAAGCAACTTGGGGAGGAAAGGGTTTATTTCGCTCACAGTTCTATATAACAGTTCATCATCCAAAGCAGTGAGGGCAGGAACTCAAGCAGGGCAGGAATCTGGAGCCAGAAGCTGATGCAGAGGCCATGGAGGGGCGCTGCTTACTGGCTTGCTCAGCCTGCTTTCTTACAGAACCCAGGACTATCAGCCCAGGGATGGCACCACCCACTATGGGCTGGGCCCTCCCCCATCAAGCACTAATTAAGAAAGTTCCCTATAGGCCTCCTTACAACCCAGTCTTAGGGAGGCATTTTCTTAACTGAGGTCCCTTCCTCTCAGATGACTTTAGCTTGTGTCAAGTTGACATAAAACTATACAAGACAGCCACCATCAGCAAGAACCTTTGCCAAGGTACTATCAGAATTCTGTTTACTGCTGCTGGTTTTTTTTTTTTTTTTTTGACCGTCTCATGTATCCCAGGCTAGCCTCTAATTCATCATATCTGCCATCAAGTCTGCCTTATGACACTGGCGATTGAACCCAGGTCTTTGTGTGTGCTATGCAAACATTCTACCAGCTGAGCTGTGTCTCCAGCAAGTACTATGACCTTTGAGCAAATCATTTGAGGAACACTCTGTGTGTTTTTGCCCATACAGGTGTGAGTTTAAATGCACACACAGGTGGGCAGGAAGCACGTATGTGTGTATTTTATGTAACAGTCATCACAGAAGGCACAGAGTTCTCCACCTTCCAACTACACATGTGGAACGGAGCCAGTTTCATATCAGTTATATAACCCTTCTTGACTATTTTCCAAGGCCACTTAATAACAATAGTTTGCATAAATCAGTTGCATAATTTAGCAAGTGCTTCCTGTCACTGGCCACTTTGCTTTAAGTCATTTACATCCCGTAACCCGTGGAGGCTTGATAGTTATTATCATCTCATTTTGTAAATGAGATCCCAGGGCATGGAGAGGTTAATTAACTTTCTCCTTGTCACACAGCTAGAAAAATCACCAAGCTAAAATTGAATCCTGGGAGTCCCTGAGCCTGTCCTACTCACCCATGAAAAGGGAGGATGTCTTTATGCACGGGAGGAAGCCACACTTCTCTCTGTGAGACCATTTTTCACAGTGTCCTGCATCTTACGTTATTTACAGAAGAATGTCACACATTAGTGGTGCTCAAATTGTGACCCAGAGGGCCTGTGGGATCCTTGGGACTTAATTTAAAAAGCTATAAGATTCAGAATCTGGAGGGAGGAGGATTAGAAGTTCAAAGTTTTCCCACAGACCCGGGTGTAGTTACACACAGCCATAACCCCAGCACTCAGGAGGTTGACTACGGAGGATCAGAGGTCCAAGGCAGGGCTATACATGGAGTCTGAGGACAGTTTGATACAGAGACTCTACCCAAACAAACAAACAACACACACACACACACACACACAGAGAGTAATTTAGGGGTCAGTAAAGGTTCTTGCATCACAAGCCTAAAGGCCAGAGATCAGTTCCCAACACCCACGGAGTGGGAGGGAACTGAATCCTGAAAGCTGTCTTCTGACCTCCATATGCCCACTTCCAGTAATAATAACAATAACAACAACAATAATGATAGTAGTGGTAATAATAGACTAAGAGCTGGAGAAATTATTCAGTGGCTAAGAGCACATACTGCTCTTCCAGAGGATCAAAGTTCAGTTCCCAAAAATGTATGAGTCAAGCTCATTACTTGCCTGTAGCTCCAGCTCCAGGGGATCTGATGCCCCCTTCTGGACTCCTCAGGTACTGCACACACACACACACACACACACACACACACACACACACACACACCCCTTTTTAAAGATTTAAGGAAACAGGAAATAAAGTAAAACAGGGCCTAAATCAATTTATTTTCCCCTTATACTATTATTTCCTTATGAAATATAGAGTACAGCAAAATTAGAGCCAGTATGAAGATAATCAAAAAGACAAATAAGTAGGACTTCACCTGAATCCAGGTCCTCACACATACCAGGCAAGGGCTCTATATCTGAACTATATCTTTAGTCCTTTCTGAATTTTTATTTTGAGACACAGTCTCACTAACTTGCCCAGACTTGTGTTGAATTCACCCAGTAGCCGAGGCTGGCCTCAAATTTACTATCTTCCTGCCTAGTCTTACAAGTAGCTGGGCTGAGGTCTCAGTATCGCCACACCAGCCACCCCTTCTTCCACTAGGACAAAGGTTGGATAGATTTTATAATGTATCTGCATATGCTTCTTTTGTTTTGGAACCCCCTAGAGAGTTTTCACTAAAGCAAGTTGCTTATGTAAGCATGCTGTGGTCTAGTTATTTATTATGACAGTCTCTCACTGTGGAGTCCAGGCTGCATGGAAACTTGCTGAATAGCCTGGGCTAGCTTCAAACCTGAAATCCTGAGGTCGGAGAGACAGTTCAGCAGTTAAGAGTACCCACTGCTCTTGCGAAAGACCAAGGCTTGCTTCCTAGCACTTACACAGTGGCTCATAAACATCTGTAACTCCAGTGCCAGGGGATCTGGCACCTTCTTCTAACTTCTGAGGGCACCAGGCAAGCCATGGTGTAAATATATACAGGTGGGCAAAGCACTCATACATATAAAATAACTATATCTAAAAAGTAAAAATAGATGGACAGTGACTGAGGAAGGACACCTGAAACAGTCCTCTCTCTCTCTCTCTCTCTCTCTCTCTCTCTCTCTCTCTCTCTCTCTCTCTCTCTCTCTCTCTCTCTCTCTCTCATACACACACACACACACACACACACACACACACACACACACACACACGGGGGTGGGGGGGGGTGGGGTGGGGTAGGGGGAATTTTCTGGGACCAGAAAAAATGGCTCTGTGGTTAAGAATGCGTACTGTTCAGTCATTGCATACTGTTCAGTCATGGGGACCAGAGTTCCAATCTCAGCACCCATGTTGAGCTGCTCACAAGCCCTCTGAGGGACTTGACACTCTCTTCTGGTCTCCATAGGCACTGGCATATAAATTAAATTAAATGTGCACGTACGCTCACACATGTACATTAAGTAAAAATAAATATTTAAAAATGCTTTTTTTTCCTTAAGAAGTTTTTAGGACTGGAGAGAGCTCAGAGGTTAAGAGTGCATACTGCTCTTTCAGAAGACTGAGTTGGGTGGCTCACAACTGCCTGTAACTTCAACTCCAGGGGAACTGGCGCCCTCTTCTGGCCTCTGTGGGCAATGCACTTAATCTATGCAGACACAGGCATACATCTAAATAAAAAGTAACTTTTTTTCTTCCTTTTTCTTTCTTTCCTTCTTTCTTTCCTTCTTTCTTTCTTTCTTTCTTTCTTTCTTTCTTTCTTTCTTTCTTTCTTTCTTTCTTTCTTTCTTTCTTTCTTTCTTTCTTTCTTTCTTTCTTTCTTTCTTTCTTTCCTTCCTTCCTTCCTTCCTTCCTTCCTTCCTTCTTTCTTTCTTTCTTGTTTTTTGAGACAGGGGACAGGGTTTCAGGAGCAGAGAAGGCTATAAGAAAATAGTTGGGCTAGATTCTCAGCTCAGAGGTGGAGTGCCTAGAATCTGCTAGTGAGGGATGTCCTGACGGTGGATTAGAGGGCAGAGCACCTTGCCTGATATACACCAGAGGCTCGGGGTATGACCCAGTGGTAGAACAACCGCCCAGCATGCACAAGGTTCTGGGTTTGACCTCTGGTATCAGACAATAAAGGAAATAAAATAGGAATAGAAAAGAAAGATAATCAAAGTGACTTTCCTATTTTTATTCTTTTTAGTTTCAACCTCATCCCCAGATGACGTGACCATTAGCAGTTTCTTCTTTTAGGCCAGTGGCTCTCACCTGGGATGATTTTGCCTCCAGGGTAAAAAAAAAAAGTGATTTCTGTACAAGTTAAGAGGGCAGACTGGCATCTGTAAGGATTCTGCAAAGGTGTGGTTATGCATTGCCCACCATCCATAACAAAGATTCTTCTGGTCTAAGATCTGATTGTAGTGAAGTTCCAGTTACTGGCTCCAGGCATTACCTCTTCACCTATATTGTCCCTCTGTCTTTTCCATTCTTTTCTATTGCCATAGCTATCATCTGTTCTTCAATCTACCTACCTGCCATCTGTCTGTCTGTCTATCTATCTACCTACCTATCTATCATCTACCTATCTATCTATCTATCTATCTATCTATCTATCTATCTATCTATCATCTATCTATCTTTTTTTTTTTTTAAACAGGACTCACACAGCCTAAACTAGCCCCAACTCACTTCGTATTGGGAAGGTGACCTTGAACTTCTAACACTCCTGCATTTACCCACAAAGTACTAGGATTATGGTTGAGGGGCCACCTCCATGCCTGGTTTATGCTGTGCTGGGGATCGAACCCAGGGCTTCATCCATGCTAGGCAGCCACTTTCTACCAACTGAGCCACACACCCCCAACTTCTGCTTTTCTTTTCTTTTCTTTTTTTTTTTTTTTTAATTAATGCAGACATTAGAGATCCCTCTGAGAATCAGATAAAAGCTACAAACCTCCGGTACATTGGGGGAATACACATACTCACACAATTCTGTACATAATTTCAGGAGCTTTGTGAACATCGATCGTCACAGCTCTCCCAAGACTCTCCGGGTATGCTGTTTGGAAACTCGGTTGTAGAATGCCCCATTCAGAGGGGGCGCACTCAGGCAACCTTTCCCTGATACAGATCAAGAGGCCCAGTGGGTAGAGGATGAGGCACTGGCTCTGGGTGCCTTGGGCGGAGACCAGGAAAAACAGCCTGTGAGACACAGACCACCTGACTCCCCAGAGCTGGGACATTTCCACTTCACCCCAAATGAGGACATTCTCCAAGCGCTGATTATCATCCTTTCCCCGATGCGATGCGGTGGGAAGGAGAGCGGAGCCGACACTCTCTGTTCCTCTCCAGAAACACAAAGGCCCCAGCTGTGCCTGATGACAAACACCTGGAGAGGATGCAAGGGCCCGGAGGCTTGGGGTGAGGGGGGGATAGAACTGATGCTTCCGGGCAGGGACTACAGAGGACAGACCCACTCACTCTCAGACTCCATCCATCCCTCCCTTCCCCACCCAGCCAGGAGCCCTGGACAGAGGCCTCCCATCGACTGCCTGTGGGAGTGGGCCCGAACGAAGTGAGTCAGACCTATTCCGGTCTTTGATCAGCTCCTGCACCGACAGGCAGAATGGACTCCACACACCAACCACTAGGTGGGGTACCTGGGTGCTGGTGGAGGCAGTACAGGGCAAGTTGGAAACCAAGAGCCGGGATACAGGCTGCAGTGGTCAGGGAAGGCTTCCTGGGAGGAAGAGCATTGAAGGTGAATCTCTTTTTTTTATATTAAAAGATATATTTATGTATTCATAATTTATTATTATTATTATTATTATTATTATTATTATTATTATTATTAGGTTTTCTGAGACAGGGTTTCTCTGTGTAGCCTTGACTGTCCTGGAACTCACTCTGTAGACCAGACTAGCCTCGAACTCACAGAGATCCGCCTGCCTCTTGCCTCCTGAGGGCTGGGATGAAAGATGTGCGTCACCACCGCCACCCGGCTTATTCACAGATTTTTGGGGAGGTGCGTGTGCCACAGCATGCCTGTGGAGGTCAGAGGATAACTTGTGAGAGTCAGTTCTCTACTTCCACGGTGTGCATCCTTGGGGACTGAACGTAGGTTGTCAGGCTTGGCAGTAAGAATATTCCCCTGCTAAGCTATCTCACTAGACCTTATTTTGTTCTTAAGACAAGGACTCATGCAGCCCAGGCTGGTCTTGAACTCATATGGAGTCAAGAACGACCTTGAATTCTTGACCCTCCTGACTGTCTCTAGACTGACTGCTGGGATTTCAGGAAGTCACTACCTCTCCCAGTTTTATGCAGTGTTGGGAAATAAACCCAGGGCTGCATCCATGCTAGACCAGTACTCTAATCAATTGAACTACTACTACTACTACTTACTATTATTATTATTATTATTATTATTATTATTATTATTATTATTTGTTTTTTTCGAGACAGGGTTTCTCTGTGTAGCTTTGTAACTTTTCTGGATCTCGCTCTGTAGACCAGGCTGGCCTTGAACTCACAGAGATCCGCCTGTCTCTGCCTCCCAAGTGCTGGGATTAAAGGTGTGCGCCACCACCGCCCGGCTAAACTACTTATTATTATTGTGTGTATGAGAGAGATGTGTGTGTGTGTGGGGAGGGGGGTGCATGTGCCAAAGCACATATTTGAAGGTCAAAGGACAACTTTGTGGACTCAGTTTTCTCCTTCCACCTTTCCATGGGTTCTGGGGGTCCAATTCAGGGTTCCAGCATTGTATCATCAGGTGACATTTGCTTCTACTGGCTAAGCCATCTCACCAGCTCTTGTTGGTTTAAAATTCTAAAGTGAGGAGGCTGGGGAGATGGCTCAGTGTTTAAGAGCACTGGCTGCCCTTTCAGAGGACCCAGGTTCAATTTCCAGCACCCACATGACAGCTCATACCTGTCTGTAATTCCAGTTCCAGGGGATCTGACACCTTTACACCAATGCACATGAAGTAAAATAAATTATATATAAAAAATGAAAGTTAGACTTAATTATTTTATGTATGAGTATTTTGCCTACATGTATGTATATCTGTGTACCACATCTGTGCTTTGTGGCCACGGAGGTCAGAAGACAGCACCAAATCTCTTAGAACTGGAATTACAGATTGTTGTGAACCACCATGTGGGTGCTGGGAATTGGATCCATGTCCATCACTAAAGCAATAAGTGCTCTTTTTTTTTTCTTTCTTTTTCCCCCCCAGGGCACGGTTTCTCTGTAGCCCTGGCTATCCTCAAACTTGCTCTGTAGACCTGGAACTCCCCGAGGTCCACCTGTCTATGTCTCTCCAGTGCTGGGATTAAAGGCGTGAACCACTATGCTGGTACCATAAGTGCTGTTAACCACTGAGAAGTTTCTCCAACTCCTGTTTCTTTCTGAGACACCATGGTCTTATATGGCCCAGGCTGACTTTAAATTTGCTATGCAGCTAACATTACATTCCTCATACACATGCCTCCACCTCCAACAATCTGGGACTAAAGGTGTGTACCATCACAGCAAGGATAAGGGTGAATCTTTTTTTTTTTTTTTTATGCTTTTTCAAGTCAGGGTTTCTCTGTATAGTTTTGGTGCCTGTTCTGGATCTTGCTTTGTAGACCAGGCTGGCCTTGAAGTCCCCAAGATACACCTGCCTCTGCCTCCTGAGTGCTGGGACTAAAAGCGTGTATCACCACCACCCAGCAGTGAATCTTTCTTTCTTTGTTTTGTTTTGATTTTTTTTGAGACAAGAGTTTCTCTGTGCAGCCCTGGCTACCCCAGAATAGTTCTGTAGACCAGGTTGGCCCTGAACACAGAGATCCACCTGCCTCTGCCTACTAAATGATGGGATTAAAGGCATGTACCACCATGCCCCATTGAGGTTTAATTTTTTAAGAGTGGATGGAAAAGAGGATAGAGAGACAATTCACTGGTTATGAGCACTTTCTGTGCTTCCTGAGTTTGGTTCAAGATCACCTTTAGCTCCAGCTCCAGGAGATCAAAGGCCACCTTCTGGCCTCTGCAGGAAACTGCACCCAGAAGCAAGTGCACATATCCCACCTCCATATCATTTTTTAAAAAATAATCCTTTTTAAAAGAGTGATGGAAGGCCGATGAGATGGCCCAGTGTGATAAGGCACTTACCACCAAAACTGCCTATCTGAGTTTGCTCCTTGGAACCCACATGGTGGAGAACACTGACTCCTGAACGTTGTCCTCTGACCTCCGCCATTGCAACAGGACATGCACACGCAGCACACATGCCATTAATAAATTCCTGCTTGAAAAATTAAACAACATCCAAAAGTGTGGATGGAAGGAAGCCTTGTGGGCTGAGCAGGGTAGGAGAGCGACTGCATCCTAAGGATACAGGAGAGAGGATGTCCTGCCTTGAGGCTGATGTTTTCGCCATGAAGGCTCAGTTAAGGGGCCTGGATATTCTGAGGATGACAGGGAGCCATGGAGAAATTTAAGAGGAAGAAGGACAGGGCCAGCTGTGGTGCTGTACAGTCTTTGGGGAGGTGAGTAAGGAGAAGATGTGTGAGGGCTAGTGGTGTGGGCTGGTAGCAGTCTAAGGAAGAGCAGGGCAGGAGGAAGGGACCGGAAAGAAAAGGGCATCTACCCAGGAGGCCAGATAGAACTACATGTGGCCTGACTGTTGGAACAGAAGGCTTCAAGGAAGCACTGAAGCAACAGTGACAGAACAGCTTGTGTGACCTTCCCAGTGTGAGGCTTGACAGGGTGCATTAGTCATCTGTCCAAAGAGCAGAAGGCCTAGAGCTTCAAACAACACATACTGAGAACCCCATAGCTGCTGCAGATCAGGGTCCAGCAAGATATGGTGATCTGGCCAGGGTCTCTCAGACCTGAAACCACGGATTGGCTCATTCTTATCTGGAGCTTGGGCTGGGAGAGATCACCAAACTCCTGAAACCTGTGCAGAATTCACTGCCCTGTAACCAGAAGAAGTTCCTTGTTGTCTTGCTGCCAATCAAAATTCTCTGTACCATGGCTCTCTCTATAGTATAATGTGTGTGTGCAGGTACACATGTACCTCAGCATGCATGTAGAGGTTAAATAACACATTTGTGAGAGTCAGTTCTCTTCTATTTTTTCCCCTGTAAATTTATTAGTCTTTTTTTATGTGTGTCTGAATGTGGGTGTGCATGTGGGGGTCAGGGGGCGGCTCTGAGTTGTTTCTTTCCCTTTACTGTGGGTCCTGGGACTTGAACTCAGGTTGTTAGGCTTGTGCAGCAAAAGCTTTTACAAGCTGAGCCATTTTGATGGCTCATCCACCTTGTCGAGGCAGGGTCTCTTTGGTTGTCTATTCCAGCTGGTCTCCAAACTTCTGAAAAATTCTCCTGTTTCACCTCAGGGGTGCTGGGATTATGGATGTGAGCCATGCACAACATCTGACTTTTCATGTGGCTTCTAAGAGTTGAACTGAGGCCATCAGGCTTTCATGGCAAATGTGTCTACCTGGGAAGCCGTCTCTCTGGCCCTGATCGTGTGTTCTTTAAAGGATATTAGAGGGACAGGGGATGGGGCTCAGTAGGTAGGGTATTTGCATAGTGTGTGTGCACAAAATGGTGAATTCAGTCCACAGCATTGTATAAACCAGGTATGGTAGTGTACACCGGTAATCCAAACATTTGAGAGGCAGAGGCAAGAGAACCAAGTTCAAGACTAGCCTTACCTACAGAGAATGATCAAGGGAAGTCTAGGCTATGTGAGACCGTCTTTGAAAACCAAACCAAACAAAAACAGCTTCTTTAAATACATAAGCAGATTAAAGTAAATAAATATGAAATGTGTTCTCTTTAGTCACCAGAACAATAAGTATTCTAATTATGTATCATTTAAATATAAAAATTAACCAGCAATGTAAAACTATTTATATGTGAAGGAAGGGAGAAAAAAGTGAGTTCCATGTGAGTAAAATCATTTTCTATCAGAGAAACAAAAGACAATAGATAATACATCATGTAGACATATTCAAAGATAATTATTATTTAGAAATGTCAAGAAAAGTCGGAAAAGAAATACTTTTTTTCCCTTCGAAACAGGGTCTCACTATGTACTCTTGGCTGCCCTGGACCTCACACATGTCCTTTCTGCTTCTGCCTCTTGAGTGCTGAGATGAAATGTGAGTGCTACCACACCAGGCCCCAAGAGAAGACATAGTTTAAAACATTTACAAGGTCAGAGAGTTGTCTCTGTACTTAAGAATGCTCCCTGAACAAGCATGACCATCATAGTTCAGCTCCTACTCAACAAGTTGGGTGTCTTGTAAACTTCTGTAACCTCAGCTCCAAGATGGGTAGAGACTGAAGGGGGAGGGAATCTAAAGCTTGCTTGCTTCCAAAGAAGAGGTAAGCCCCATGTCCAGGTACAGGGAGAGACCCTGCTTCAAAGGAATAGATAGTGATGGACAACGTCTGATGCCCTCTCTTGACATCCACACTTGTACTGGCATGCGTTTCATGAGTGAGTGCATGCGTGTACAAACACACACACACACACACACACACACACACACACACACACTCACACACAGACCATGGAGATGGCTCAGTGGTTTAGAGTGATTGTGGCTCCTGCAGAAAATCCAGGTTCAATTCCCGGCACCCACATAGTGACTCACAATCATCTGTACCTCCAATTCCAGGGGTTCAGACTTCCTCTTCTGACCTCTTCCCGCATGAGGCACACATGTGGTGCACATACATCAATGCAAGCCAAACACTGATATGTACAATAAAACACATAACTCTAAAGCAACAACAGCAACAAAATCCCACTGACAGCCCTTTCCATAAGGAACAGAATTTGGGATACAATTGGCTGAATTATTTTTCTTAAAATCCCTCATGTACTATTTGTTTTTTTTCCTTTAAGAAGTAGTTACTAGCAATATTGATTTGTGTAGGAGATTGAATTTAATTTAAAATAAAAATAAAGTTGGTAATTAGGCCCCAGTGGCTAATTATTTTATGCTAGTGTGTCTCTACTGTGGGTGATTTTTGTCTCTCAAGGGACTTGGGACAGTGTCTGAAGACTTTGGTTGTCATAACTGGAGAGAGGGTGCAGATCCTGGCTTTCAGTGGGTGCCAGCAAGGGTTACTGCTCAGTCTCCCACAAGGTAAAATTCACCCCATAATGAAGCAGCACCTGATCTGGATGTCATTCATATCAAGGCTGGGAAACCTTGGCTTTATTTTTCATTATCTGAAATCCAACTTTGATGTCAACTGACATCATGCTCAAGCTATGGAATGTGCTTCTCTTTCTCACCCTCAGTCTTTACATCTGTAAAATGGGAGCTAAGCTAGATATGGTGATACATGACTGTAATCCCAGTACTTGGGAGACCTAGGATGGAAGGCTGACATAAGTTTAAAGCTCATTTGGTCTACATAATAAGACCTTTTCTCAAAAAAAAAAAAATAAGGACTGGCTATATGACTCATTGGGTAAAAGATGCTTGCCATCTGGCCTAATATCTAAGTTCAATTGCTGGGATCTACTGGTGGAGAGAACCAATGTCTATTGTCTGTCTTCTGGTGTGCACATAAACATCATGCCATGCATATTCCTCCCACCCCCCTGAAATCACACAGAAAATAAATAAAATATAATAAATTAAGCAATTAAAAATTGGGTATGGAGCCAGGCAGTGGTGGCACATGCCTTTAATCCCAGCACTCAGGAAGAAGAGGCAGGCGGATCTCTGTGACTTCGAGGTCAGCCTGGTCTACAGAGCGAGATCCAGGACAGCCAGGGCTACACAGAGAAACCCTGTCTCGAAAAACCAAACCAAACCAAAACAAAAAAACTAGGTATGGTGTTGTACACCCATAATCCCAAAGTTCAGGAGATAAAGACAAGTTCAAGGTCATCTTTGGCTGCAGAGTGAATTTCTGACCAGCCTAGGACACATGAGAACCTGTCTTAAAAAGAAAAATGAAATAACTGGAAGTTGTGGAGGTGTCACAGCCAGAAAAAAGCTTGCAGCAAAAGTATGAGGACCCGAGTTCAGATTCCCAAGTGTGGTAGGGTCTGCCTATAATCTCAGTTCTAGGGAGGAGGAGACAGGAAGATGCCGGGGGTCTGCTGGCCAGCCAGTCTAACAGAATTCTCAAGCTCCAAGCCAGTGAGAGACCCTGCCTCAAAAAATATGATGGAGAGAAATTGAGGAAGATATCCAACATTGATCTCTGTTACACACACACACACACACACACACACACACACACACACACGCATACACACACGCATACACATGCACAAATGTATACACATGCAAAACCAGGCAAACAAATAAATAATGAAATAAAAAAATAATGAAATAAAACATAATGGGGGTAACCTCTGAATTGCTTCCTGAAAAGACTGAGCCAATGCCTGCAAAGTACTGAGCCTGCAAATTAAACGTTCAATTTATATTGGTTGTCATTGTTGAGTCTGTTTTATCCTTCTCCTTGGCAAAAGATGCTGAAAAAAATATGCCCAGAACTGACAAGTGGATTCCAGGTCCCTTCTTTCCCTGAGGGGTTATTTTTATTTGCTTCTAAACCAGGAGTGTAAGGATATTTTTCCGAACTTCAGTCCCTCAGGGGGCATGGTGGGAATGAAATGAACTGAGATATCTAAAGCAGTACCAAGGAAAGCTGGTGAACTGATGATATCTGTCGAAACTGAAACCGGAGGATTGCCTGGAGTTTGAGCCCAGTTGGGCTATAGAGTGAGTCCCAGGCCAGCCTGTCCTACAAACTGAGACGCTGTCTCAAAAAACTGAAGAGAAACAACCAAACAAAACAAAAACAGAAGGAAGAAAAGAAAGACTAGTGGAACTTTTGAGAAACTGGGTACTCAGAGATACAAAATCCATCAGGTAAATGAGACATAGAAGGGAGCATAGGTTGTCCTCTGTTAGCCTCCTCCCAGGGTGGAGATGGTTTGGCCCATCTAAGCACTTGCCAAGCCAGCCTGACCGCCTTAGTTTCGTGTTCAGGACCCATAGGGTGGAAGGAGAGAATCAACTCTTGCAAGTTGTCCTCTGACCTTCTCACGCAAGCCACGGCACACACCTTTCCTCACGCACATACGCACCACACTCACACACATGTTAAAAAAAAAGTTTCTGAAACTTACCCATTGCTGGCCTCTCTCCACAAAAAGGCTGCCTTATCCCAGCTCTGCCTGTATCCCCTGCGTGATCTTGAACGGATGGCCTCACATCTCAGAATCTTAGCTTGCCCACTTCCCAAAGATTCTGTCAGAATTTCACGAGATAAAGTGGTTTGTAAACTATCTAGCTCAAGACAGAAACAAACCTTGGCCAGCTCTTAAGATTTTTGTGGTTCGCCCCTACCATGCAGCTCAGGCTGACCTCAGACTCCCTATGCAGCCAAGGACAACCTTGAACTCCTGATCCTCCTGTCTCTACCTCCCTGGGATCCCAGATGTGCACCACCATATTTAGCTCAATTTGCACCAGTCTTAAAAAACGTGTAAAGCGACTTTTCAGGTTGCTCTCCTTTTACCTGAAGGTAACTTCGGTCCTCAGAATGGCTGAGTTTAGGACAGGAAGTGTTTGGCCCAAGGTCACCCAGAAGCAAAGGGCGGTCTCCAAAATCAGGACCAAGGCCAAAGTTGTAATTATCTATTTTCTACCTCAGATTGGCCCATCCCATACTCGCTGGTTAGCTCTAGAAGTGACAGCTAAGTTCACAACTGTTGCCTAGCTCTCCAGCACCGTCCTAGATACATTTATCTCTCCGCTTTGCTCCCCAACCCGATTCTTGTCTTGATGGGAACCGAACGGCATCCTCCTTTTCCATCGGGGTTAAACTACGGTAGAAGCAGAGGGTACCAAGAAAAAAAAAATTGTTGGTAAAACTCAAAATGCTTGCTATGCTTGTAAATGAATTATAGTTCATTTAGAAGAAATCTTTGGCCCCGCTACTTGGGGAAAGAGAAAAAAAGACCCTGAGAAGTTGAGCTTTCCCCTGATTTTTTTTGGGGGGGGGAGGAAAGAGGGAAGAGCATTCCTGGGGTCTTTTTAAAAAGGCCCTCCCCTCATTTCCGGCCGCCGCTGCCAACCTTGGCTGGGCGCCTGGATCCTGTTGCTATGACAACAGGAAGAGGCGGTGGCGGCGGCAAGCCATGCTGAAGAGATGGAGGCTGGTGGGGGTGGGGGTGGTGGCTTTGAAATGGGGGTGGGGGTAAGGACCAGGGGGATGGGGGTGCGGGTGGGAGGGGGCAGAGGTGCCCTCTGTCCCTGCCTTCCTCAGTGCATCTGAGCTGGTCCCCTTTCCCAGAATCAATCTCTCTGTCTCTCCCTGTCTCTGTCTCTGTCTCTCTCTGCCTGTGTCTCTGTCTTTCTCCCTCCTCACTCTCTCCCTGGCCCCCATCCCCAATTTCTTCCTCACCCCTTCCTCTATTTCTTTCCCTTCCCATCCTCTCAGTCTCTCTCTTCCCATCTGTCTCTCCTCCCCCTTCTCTGGATGACTATCTCTTGCTCCTATTCCCTTCTGTTGCCCAGACCCGGACCCCCTCTTCTGTCCTCCCCACACCCTCCCCCAGCCTCCCCCTACCCCTCTATTTCTCCCTCGTCTCTTGCTGTTCTCTCTCTGCCTCTCTTCCTGCTTCTGTCCCCTTCTCTCTCTGGATATTTCTCTCTGTGTGTGTCTCCTCAACTTCCTTCTGCTACCAGTCACTGCCTCCCCCAAATTCTTCCCTCCCCCACCTCTGTTCTCAGTCTCTGGGTCTCTCTCTCTCTCTTTCCGATCTCCTTGTCTCTCTCCGTTTCCCTCCCTCTCTGGATCTATCTCTCTTCTTCCTTAGCTTCCTTCTGCCACTCAGACCCCGCTCCCCAACCGCTTCCCTTCCCCCCCCTCATCCCTCTCCTCTCGGAGGCTCCCCCATCCCTCAGCAGCTCCCCTCCCCCTCCCTCCCTCCTCCCTCCTTCTCTCTTCCAGCTCCGCACTTTACCCAGCGACACGAGAACCAAATTGTCTCCTCACCTTTTTTTTTTTTAAAGCCCGACCCTCTCATCCTGACGGCCCAAGCTCCGAGCTAGCCCCCAGCTCCCCTCCCCCTCACTCTACACCCCCATTCTTCATACGCCTCCTCATCTCCATCCCCTCTCAACCAGGTCGGACGCCTGGGTCCCTTGCTGCTGGGGGAGGGGGGAGCAGCGAGAATTGGGAAGCCCAGAGGTGTTTCTGGGGGGAGGGGTGCTGGCAGCAGGGGCTGGACGTCCCTCCCCAGTGCATCGGAGAGTTGACCTATCATTAACTGAGGTGAGAGATCTTTTTATTAATCGGAGGTGGGTGGGTGTAGATTTAAGGTTCCGTGAATCCCCCTGATTCTGAGGAAAAAAAATCCAGTCTCTCAAACGAAAGACTGTGACCCTCTTCTATCCAGAAGATTTAGAATTGGGGGGTCCTCTATTCCTTTCTCCTTTGCAGATGGACTCAATGAAGAGTCCCCAAAGCCAAACAGATTGTCTCTCAAATTGACAGAAATGAAAAGCTCTTAAAATCTTTATGATGGAGAAAGTCCCTCCTGGTCCCTTTCCTCCTATCCCAGGTTGTAGGGCCCACGAGGCTTGGGAAGAAGGTACATGTTGGGGTCAGAGCTCATGTCCGTGGAAGCAGCATTTGTTAAAACAGTGGAGGTGGTTGCTGTGGTAGTGGTGAGGGGTACAGTCTTGTCTAGAGGCAGAAGGAGGGAAGGAAACTCAGTCCCGGTCAGGGGCCAGCCTTGAAAATGGGAAAGCTGGGAATGGGCCCAGGAAGGGGCTGTGTGTGTGTGTGTGTGTGTGTGTGTGTGTGTGTGTGTGTGTGTGTGTGTGTGTGTAGGCAGGAGCACACGTGTGGGGCACTAGGCCCTGTTGCCATGGAGACACCCCCCATAGACAACCTTTCTCTACAGCCCCTCCTGGGAGCAGACCCGGTCCAGGGCCAGCTGGTGGGGGCGGTGGAGCCAGAGAGGAAACTGGGAGGCCAAGGTCACCCTGTACTGGGACCCAGGGTTTCTAGTTGATGCCTCTCATCCTCCGAGCTTCCGGACTCCTTCTTACGGGGGGATTTGGGAAAGAAGTCAGAGGAAGAGGTTGAAACAGGTGAGGGAAACAGAGCCAGGAAGAGGCAGCCAGGAAGAGGCACGGATGGTCGGGATCTCATAGAAGATAGCAATGAATGGACAGGGAACGAGTTATCCATACCGGAGTTGTAGTTCTGTAGCTTTCTTTCTTTTTTTGTGGTGTGTGTGTGTGTGTGTGTGTGTGTGTGTGTGTGTGTGTTTGGGAGATGACAGGGACTAAGTTCCTACACAGGTGAAACTGTTATGGGAAAGGACTGGGGATATTCCAGAGAAGTCTGCCGGCTGGGCCTGCGGAGGGGATTTTCCTTCGTGAAATAGATGCTGGAAGCTGTGGTGTGTGGAGGAAGTGGGCAAAAGAGAAGGGGATTCTCTATGATGTTAAAAAAAAGTTGGGGATGACAAGTTCTAATATTTTGAAGAGAGTGTGGGGTTCAGAATCACCCGAGAAGATCTAGAATTGAGGGGATCCCTTGCAGTGTAGACTGCTGAGGCTGTGGTGAGTTGTCTGTGCCGAGGACAAGAGCCAAGGCATGCTGGGCAGAACAGGGGAGGGTGATCATATTTTTGGACAGGTTAGATATTAGAACATTTCTGAATGGGAGGAAATCGGGGTCTGGAGGAAGCCATGGCTGTAGTAGGAAACCTTGTGAAGCTCACAGAGCAAATTTTTCTTAATGGAGGGGAGAAAGCAACGGAAGGATGAGTTTGTGTGAGTTGTAGGGAGAACAGAGGCCAGGTTCCAAATACTTTTAAGCAAGACTGAGAGCGGAGTTTTCTTTGAGTCAGAAACATAGCAGGGCGCTGGGGTTGGAAGGGAGGTGGGTGAATGAGGCAAGAGGGTACAGGAGGGACTGTGAGAGCCTACATGACGGAGACAGGACGTCCATATGTCTTCCAAAATCTAGGGGATTTGGAAACTCCCCAGGGAGCTTTTTAAACACCCCAGGTGATTGACTGCTGCTCAGCCCCATTAAATTGGGATTTCTCGGGTAGGAGTCCTGCATCAGAATTTTTATTTCATCCTCTCGCACTTTAAAGATGTGTCCAAGGTGGTAAGGCCAATCCTGAGACACAGGGGCCTATCTAGAGGAAATGGGGGAAGTGTTAGGACTCCTGTGAATAGTGAGGCTCACTTGGGAAGGTTTTTTGTTTGTTTTTTGGAGAGATTGGGGGATTTATTTTTCCTAAGTAGAGGAAATTATAGGAGATATGCCAGGTGCAAAACCAGAAACTTTTGGGGAGGGAGGTATTCTGTCAAGGAGGATATAAAAAATCCAAAACATGGAATTAGTGGGCAATTTTTGTTTGTTTTTCTTTAGATGGGGGTGTCCCATAGTCCAGGCTGGTCTTCAACTTGCTATGTAGCCGAGGATGTCCTTGAACTGATCTTCCTACCTTTACCTCATGAGTCCTGGGATGCTAGACATACACCACCATGTCCCATTTATATTCTGGTTGGGATCAAACCCAAGGCTTTATTCATGTTAGGCCAGCTCCTACCAGCTACATCCCCAGCTGATACTGTGGCTCCTGAATTGGAGAGATACCAGAGGCAAAACTGGAGACCTACAGACAGGCTTTTCCTAAGCAGTGGTCCCACAGTGTGTGTGTGTGTGTGTGTGTGTGTGTGTGTGTGTGTGTGTGTGTGTGTGTGTGTTACTGTATGTGAGAAGGCTGGTAACGGGGCCAAGGAAACTAAGGAGTGAGCAGAGGCAGGGGCCTTCTTGAGATAACAGTGGCGTTTGAATCCAGAGTTGGCTTCCCAAGGGGACAATGGTGATCACAACAGAGGAATGGAGGGTGCTGGGTCCTGACCTCTGAGGATATGGATGGATGAGGGGCAATCTTTCAGTAGAATCTAGCAGGAAAGCCGTTTTGGGAGAAAAGAGGCCGTCTCACAGAATTAACTCCCTCTCTCTTGCCCCCACCAGCTGGAGACCATGGCTTCACTCTGACCTCCGCCTCCGCAGCCACCTGCTCGCTGCCCCCCGGCCCCTCTGGCCCCTCGAGGCCCCCGCTTCTGCCTGTGTTGTGACCCCCCCAGCCGCAGGCACGGCCCCACCTCCGCTGCCCCGGTGGTGGCCCACGGCCCCCCGGCTGCCCGTGGTCAAACTGGAGTCATTGAAACGTTGGAATGAAGAGAGGGGTTTGTGGTGCGAAAAGGGCGTTCAGGTACTGCTGACCACCGTGGGCGCCTTCGCAGCCTTTGGACTCATGACCATCGCCATCAGTACTGACTACTGGCTCTACACACGAGCTCTCATCTGCAACACCACCAACCTCACCGCGGGTGATGACGGACCGCCCCACCGTGGGGGCAGCGGCTCCTCGGAGAAGAAGGACCCTGGGGGCCTCACACACTCAGGTCTCTGGCGGATATGCTGCTTGGAAGGTAGGGTGCAGGAAGGCCCTGGCTGGCCACCTCCCTGAAGCCTGTGCCTCCAGCAAATTGACGGCTAGTGTGTTCTGAGTCTCCATCCCAAGGTCTCCGGGGGTGTGTGCTTCCCTGCTGGAGGTGCTATGATTCCACGCATTCCTCGATCCTCCCTCCTGACCCTCTTCTGGGCTTCTTTTTTTTAATTTTTATTTTATATTTTACTTGATGATGTGTATGGATGTGCCACGTGCATGCTCGGTGACCTTTGAGGTCAGAAGAGGGTGTCGGATGCTCTGGAACTAGAGTTACAGATGGCTGTGAGCCAGGTGGAATTACCATATATGTATTTGTGTGTGTCCGTGTTTTGCATGAGTGCGTGTGTTCAAGTACCCATGTGCGACTGAACAGGGCCTCTGATCCCCTGGAGCTAGGAGTTATTAAAAAGTTGTAAGCTTCGTGATATGGGTGCTGGGAACTGGACTCTGGTCTCTTGGAAGAGCAGGGAGTACTCTCCACTGCTAAGTCACTTCTTCAGCTCCCTTAAATACTTCTTATCCTATCTATCTATCTGTCTGTCTGTCTGTCTGTCATCTGTATTTATCTAGTGTGTACAAGTTCCAGTGTGAATATGGAAGTCAAAAGGCAACGTGAAGGAGTTAATAATCTCCTTCCATTGTGTGCGTCCCAGGGAAGGGACTCAGGTTGTCCCACCCGGCAGCAAGCACCTTCACCCATGAGCTGTCTCACCAGCCCTGGCCATTCTTGCCCCTTCTCCGTGTCTTGGCTCTCCTGTTGGCTCTGTGGGTTCCCAGAACCGAAACAGAGCTATGCCTTCTGACCGCCCCTGGTCCCTCTTCCTCACTCTCCTTCTTGGAGGTCTTCCTCTCCTCATCTGCAGCCCTTAGCTCCTCTCCCCTCAGGACTTCTCCCAAGCTCACATCCTGGTCTTTCTAGTCCTCTTTTGGACAGTTCTACCTCATCCTCCCGGCCTCACGCCTTCCTCAACAGGCTCCTTGCTGCTCTCCACTCTCCCTCCAAGTGTTTTCTCTGTGCTGCTTTCAGGCTCAAACCTGACTCCTTGCCCGGCCCCTCTTGTCCAGGACACACGCTCTCTTCCTCTTCAGCTCCTTCTCTAGCCCGCCCTCCATGCCAATAATTCTTTCACGCACATTTCGGATGTGTCTTTCATGCGTGTAGAGGTGTTGGGCTGGGAAGCAGGACTCTGGGTGCCTTACCATGTGACCCCTATCCTTCCACCTTTCCGAGCCTCTGCGCTCTCATCTGTGGCATCGAGGAGTAGACCAGCAACCTGGAAGCTCCTGCTTTACCGCCAATAGCAGAAGTTTTTACACTTTTTTCCCCTGTTGCCCCTGATGCCTCTCTCCTGCGGAATTACTCACCTCAAGTGAAGAATGGGTGGGCTTTGAAGATGAGTCTGTGGAATGTTCCACACTGGGAAACTAAAGTCAGTCAGCAACATTTCAAAGCAGCAAGACTGCTCCCTAAAGGTCTGCCTTCTGGCTTCCAGCGAGCTATCACAGAAGATCTGATCCCCAGGGCCGGTGTTCAGAACTGACCCCTGCTGGCCCAATATGAGTAGCAGACACTTTTTCAGATCTGGTTACAAAGTCAATCAGCTGTCATAGTCACCTCTGCTCACTGCCATCCCATGTCTCTCCTCTTCTCTGTTACCCCCCACCCCCACCAGGGGGACATGTCACCCGTGTCCACTCTTTTGGTCTGACCAGGCATGAAGTACAGAGCCAACTATGGGAGTTTGCACAGGAACCCTCCATGACAATGTGTGCCATCCATCCATTCATTCATTCATTCATTCATTCATTCATTCATTCTCTCACTCGTTTATCCATGTATTTATCCATCTGTCCATCAGTTTTTATTGGCTTTAAACTGTGTAGCAGGCTCTGTACCTTTTAATTGTGTGTGTATGTGTCAGAATGGGCTGAATGTGTATCACTGTGCAGGTAGATATCAGAGGAGAATTTGCGGTAGTCATTTCTCTCCCTCCACCACGTAAGTTCATGGAACTGAATTTAGGTTGTCAGGCTTGGAAGCGAGCATCTCTGCCCACTGAGCCATCCCCAGGTTCTCCTTGTTGACTCAAGAGCAATAAGGGGCAAATCTCTGACTCTAAATATCTTCTGCTCTGCAAGGAGAGAGAACGACTAATGGAAATAAATAGAAAAAAAGCAGAAATGGAGAGAGGGAGATATCAGGGTTATACATGTGAGTTAATCAAGAAGGCTGGGAGGCATTTCACATAGCAGTTGACATTGGTTGGTGGCCTGAAAGAAGTGAGGTTGGAGACACATGGGTGTATGGGCTGTGGAAACAGTAGCTGCAAAGGCCCTGAGGTGATCATGAATCTGCATTTGGCCACCAATGGGAGGCCAGCATGGCTGGGACACAAGGGAAGGAGAGAGAGGAATGTACAGTCAGGAGACAACAGGCTCTTGATGCCACAGATTCATGTGCACCCCACGGAAGATCCAGCTTTTGCTTGGTGGTGGGAGCCATTGACTGCTCTGGAGTAGGGAAGCCATGGCAGTTGGCTTAAGTTCTAAGAGGATGGCTCTTGCTGCTGCGTTGAGAAATGGCTAAGGGAAGGCTGGAAAGGGAGAATGTGGGAGCTGTGGTTTGAATTCACAGTATATTCCAAAGTTCCCCGTTGGAAGGCATTGCTGACGGAGCAACTGTGGGATCTGAGAGAGAGAGAGACATGATGAGGGGTGTCTTGGAGGCGGGGTTTCTGAACCTCAGCCCTGGTGACATTTTGGAACTGAGAATTCTGTGTGGCGGGGGCTGAGCTGTGCACCGTAGGATGTTGATCTGCTTCTCTATTCTCTGTCTAGTCCCGCCCACCCCCCAACAGTTGTGACAACCAAAATTGTAAATTGTCTCCATACATTATCTACATTCCCCTGGGGAATTAAAAAAAAAAAACAACACACCTCAGGTGAGAAATCCCACGTGATGATGAAGCTTTGACCAGAGCCCTTGGCAATGAGGGAGATCTGCTCATGAGATGGAAGAGCGGGCATTTTGTTCAAATTCCTATGTTTTCTCTTATTTCTCTCATAATTAAGGAGGGATATCACCGGCTCAATTGTGAGCACTTTCAGATTTAGAATGTTTGCCAGGAAATAGTACCTGTGATGGGAGAGGCGGCATTTGTGAAGGGCTTACGGCATGCAGAACGGTAATTGTTTCAGGCTTTTTGTGGAGCACATGGTCGGTGTTGCCCCTGCTACTGAAAACACCCGTGCTACACCTGAGTGTGGCTGCCGCCCAGCTGAGCGTCATTCACGGTCACCGGCGTTTGAGTCTCATGCCCTCGCCTTTGCTATTCCTCTTTTCGCCCCCTTCTTCCTTCCTTCCTTCCTTCCTTCCTTCCTTCCTTCCTTCCTTCCTTCCTTCCTTCCTTCCTTCCTTTCCTTCCTTCCTTCCTTCCTTCTCCCCGCTCCTCTATCTCCATCTCTTCTTTCTGTGGGTTTTGGTTGGGCTTTTGAGATAGGTTCTCAGGTAGGCTGGCTTCTAACTTGCTTTGTAGCCAAGGCTGGACTTTGTTTTTAAAATATGAAGTCTATGCAGTCTCTTTTAATTTTATTTTTAATTAATTAATTAATTAATTTAGTGTGTGTGTGTGTGTGTGTGTGTGTGTGATATACATGCATGCCATGGCCACATAGGTTGAAGTCAGCAGCTAACTCGTGACAGCTAATTTCCTCTTCTCTTCCTACCATGTGAGTTCCAAGGTAGAACTCAGGTCATCAGATCTGACAGCAAGCACCTTGACCCGGTGAGCCATTTCATTGGCCCAGACAAGATCCTCTTGTCTCTGTCTCCTAAGTGCTGGGATTCCACCATGAGTCCCCACACCTAGCTTACCGTTTTTTGTTTTTGAGACAGGACTATACAATGCAGTTTAGGCTAGCCTTCAATCACAGCAGTCCTCCTGCCTCAGTAGCCTAAGTACTGAGACCACCGGTATGAATCACCATACCTAGCTTTTCCCCCAGTAGATTGAACCCAGGGCCTCATGCACACTACGAAGGTACTTTATCCCTCAGCTATATCCTCAGCTTTCTTTTTATTTTGAGACTAAGTGTCCCAGGCTGGCCTTGAACTTGCAATCCTTGCGCCTCAGCCTCCCAAGTAGATGTAATAAAAGGTCTGTGTCAAAAGTCTGGCAGAATTTCATGCTGTTTTCAGATGCCAGGAAACCACTCTTCTTTTCTCCATCCTTTACAAACTGAAGAAGCCATTCTCAGTTAGGTTTGATCTGTTTGTGGTCCTTCTCTCCTCTTGTTTCAGCCTGTTAGAGATGTGGTCTGGGAGGCTGGGGTCAGGGGAGCAGCCTGACTGGAGATGCCAATGGGTTGAGTATCAGTGCATGAGTGGACCAGAGTCACCTAAGAGAAAAAGAAGAAATACAGCAAACGACCGAGTTCATAAAGCGCTTGCTTCACAAACACAAGGACCTGAGTTCCATTCCCAGAACCCAGATAACAAAGCTAGACAGGGTGGCAAATGCTTGTCATGCCAGCATTGGGAAGTCGGAGACATGAGCATCGCTGGGCCTTGCTGGCCAGCCTAGCCTCTAGCCAGGGGCCGTCTCAATGGAAGTAGCGTTCTTTAGAATGACATTCAAACAGCCCAAGAAAAATCAGACAGAAACCATTTGAAGCCAGGCCGGATGGTCCCCTCCTACGATCCTAGCACTTGGGGGCAGGATCTCCAAGGCAGGATCCGTGCTCCAGATGGGCCTACACTACGTAGCAAGACCTTGTCTCAAAAGGGGGGAAAAAAAAAGACAGTCAAAAGGTGTTCTAATTTCATTTCTGTTGTTATGATAAAATACTCTGTCAAAAAATAACTTAAAGGAGAAAGAGACCTTTTCATCTTCTTTTTAAAACTTTCTTTTTATTTATTCTTTGTGTCTTTCCCATCATGCATCTCCATTCCACTCCTTTCCCCATCCCTTTGTATCCACCCTTTGCCCTTGCAACCTCCCCCAACAATAAAATAAAATTTAAGGAGGGGGGGAAGAAAAGAAAAATGGAAAAATCTCATTATGGAAGCTGGAGTGTGACGCAGTGAGTCACACAGTAAACCCTTTAGTCCATCTATCTTGACATGCAAGTGTTCATTGCAAAGACTCATTGGTCTGTTTGGAGGTCTCTGGTTTCTGCTCCACTATCAACGCTGGGCTCTCCCTGGAACTCCTCTTGTGTATCCTGTTGTTGCCTTGTGTTGTGGAGATCCTGCAGCTTTGGATCTACAGGACCAGTCCCTTTACTTGCTCCCACAGATCATCGATGGGCTGAGTGTTGGGGTGGGCCAACTCGTAACCCTGGTTCCGGGTCTGAGTGGTTGCAGGGTTGGTCAGCCTGCCAGCTCCACCCGCTCCTTACCACCGGGGGGGAGCTCTTCAGCATTATACCAGGCTGGTTCACCCCTTGCAGGGATGAGCAAGGGGGAGGGCCAGTTCTGCTTTCATACCCTCAAGGTCGGCTCTCCCACACTTGGACCAGGATACAGTGGATTGTTGTGGGGAAATCTAATAGCTCTTCCCATTACATCCACAGTCAAGAGCTGAGAGAAATGAATGCATGCATGCTGCTTGCTTGCATAGCAGTGCTCAGTTTTCTCTCATACAACCCAGGACCTCAAGCCCAGGGAATGGAACCACCCACAGTGGGCACATCTTGCCACCTCAATTAAATCAATCAAGACGATTCTCCACAGACATGCCCAAGCACCAACCTTATCTAACCAAACAACCCCTTGTTGTGACTCTCAGGTGACTCTAGGTTGTGTCCAGCTGACAAATAAAACCAGCTCTCACAAAAGGGTTAAAGTATGAGGGAGCTGGAGAAATGCATGGCAGGAGAGATGAGAAAGGATCAGATGTTGAGTTTAAACTGGGGAAGTGGGTATGCTGTCAGCCAAAGGAGGTTAGTGTGTCATGGAGCTAGCTTGTGAAGGCTGACTTGACTGTTACTGTACCTGCCATTCATGTGTCACTCAAATAACCCTGCTAAAGAGCTACTGATTTACCCCCCAGAGAAAACATTGGCTCAGAGAAGCACCGTGTCTCGCCCAGAGTCACACAGTTAACACATTGTAGCAGCTGGATTGAAATTTAGGTCCAGAACAAAGCAACAAAATTGCCAGCTTCCAGCCCACTGGGTATTCAAGTGTGTAGAAGGTGGACCTTGAGCGGGACTGGGAATTCTGGGACTCAGTCTCATCTTCCTTTGTGGTATCTGAAATGTTATAGAATTTTTGTCTTGAGGCATAAGCTCTAAAATAAGACAGAGGGGCTTGCTTTTCGTCTGCCACTGAGAGCAGTGTGACCTTGGGCCGTATGTATATTTCAACTTTGCAGTTTCATTTCCGTTATTGCAAAAGGAAGATCATAGTTATGTCTTTTAAAAAAATCTTTTTTATTATTTATATTTTATGTTTGAGTGCTCTGCATGTATCCTTGCATGCCAGAAGAGGGAGTCAGATCCTATTATAGATAGTTGAGAGCCACCATGTGGGTGCTGGGAATTGAACTCAGGACCTCTAGAAGAGCAGCCAGTGCTCTTGACCGCTGAGCCATCTCTCCAGCCCCCCATAATAATATCTTATTCACAAGATTAGGGGGAGTCTGCTTTGGTATGAGTGAAGTGCTTAGTAGGCTATTGGGTGCCGCATACCCAGGTACTATGGTTTACTTATTACTGTTTTCTTCTTATTTCAAGGGATTAAATCCAGAATCCTTCCTCCCTAAGCAGTCAGCACTGCCCAACAGAACCATAATATAATAGGTATATAGAATTAATTTTTTTCTAATAGATGCCTTAGAACCAACAAAAAGGAACAGGTAGTGCTGGGGTGTGCCTCAGCGGAGAGCAACTGCCTAGACCTTCCCACCCCTGTGAGGGCTTGAGGGCAAAGTCCAGTAGTAAATCGCCTGCATAGAACCCACCAATCAGGGGTTGGTGGCTGAGTGGAGTGGGGTGGCTCAGTGGTGGAGCCCTTGCCTAGAATTCACTAGTGAGGGGCCTGGTGGTGTGGTTCAATGGTAAAGCGCTTGCCTAGAATCTACCAGTGAGAGGCTCAGAGTGGGGCTTTGTGGTAGGGTGCTTGCCTAGAATCCGCTAGTGGGGCTCCCTGGCATTTCACTTGGGCTCGATTCCCAGCAGTAAAATCCCGAAACAGGTGAACTTAATATTTAAGCAAGTGTGACCAAAATATCCCATGCAATCCATGTGAAACATCGCCCCTCCCTCTCCTTGCTCCTCTCACATCCTCTTTTTATGAAGTCCAGTGGATTTCCCCCTCACAACCCACGTCTATTGCTGCATCGGGGTGGTGGTACCCACGCTGGACAGCTGTGTCCCAGCCCCTTTCTGAGAACTCTCAGCTACACTCCCAGATCCTCTCTGGGGATTCAACAGTCTGGACCCACGGCCCTATTTATTGCTGCTGACTCTGCAAATCCCTGCGTTCAGCACTTTGCCTGCCTTATTATCTCATTGAGTCTTTGCAATTGTGCCACAGGGAAGGTATTATTATGGCTCCTGTTTGTCAGAACAGCAAGCTGGAGGCCTGAGAAAGGAAAGTGACTCAGGCTGGGGCACCCACAGTGTGAGGCATGCGAAGGACGCAGTGTGCTGGACCTGTTTTCACGTGTCCTGTCCACGGCTGTGCGCTGCCCCTTAACCATTACCTCCTTGTATGTTAGGCAGGTCCTGGGCACAGGGAAGGAGATGTAGAGACCCAGGGACATCCCTGTGCATAAAAAGCTCCTACCTAGCCCAGGGTTCAAAAGATGGCTCAGCAGTTAAGAGCACTTGCTACTCTTCCAGGAGACCAGAGTTCAGTTCTCAGAATCCCTGTCAGGTGGCTCATGACTGACTGTAACTCCAGTGTAAAAGAGATCCGAAACCCTCTTCTGGCCTTCAGGGGCACATTCTGGCCTTCAGGGGTACTCGTATGCACATACCTACCAATCCCCAATTAAAAATAAAATACATCTGGGCTAGGTGTGGTGGCAAACGCCTTTAATCCCAGACTTGAGAAGCAGAGACAGAGGCAGGTGGATCTCTGTGAGTTCGAAGACAGCCTGATCTATACAGTGAGTTTGAAGACAGTCAGGGCTTTGTAGAAAGACCCTGTCCAAAACAAACAAACAAACAAACAACAGCAACAACAACAAAAACCAACACCTGCCAAAACAAACAAACAAACAAACAAACAAACAAACAAACAAACAAACAAATAAATTTTAAAAAATCTTTAAAAAGTGCTAGTTCCTTGCCTGCCGGGCTCAGGTCCTACAAATTGGTACATGCTGTAACCATCACATGATTTGTGTTTCACTTCTCTGAAACCTCACCAGAACCCTATAAAGCCACAGTATCATCTTCATTTCTCAGTGAGGAGACTGAGGCTCAGGGGCATTCTGTTTCCTAAGAGCTGCTTTGCTGGGACTCGGCAGGTCTGGGATGGGAGTCCAGAGAGGTTGGCTCAGAGCCCGAGCTCTGTGACCTCCAAAACCTGGCTGATTGAACCTTCTCCCCAGGTTGCTGCATCTGTGTGGGGTGGGCAGCTTCTTCAGCACCCTGTGCCTCCGTTTCCTCGTTTATAAAGCGGTGAGCCTGTCTATACTTTAGAGGGTCGTGCAGAGTATTGAGTAAGTTAACAAGCCCTTGTCAAATGCTCAGCAGTGACAGGTACATGGTTAGCCGAGAGGGCATTGTTACTGACAATGTGTTAGATTCTTTAGTTTTTCTCTTGTTTGCCTCTGTGTGTGCCTGCATGAGTGTGAGCGTCAGGACGACTTGTAGGAGCCAGTTCTCTCCTATCATGTGAGACCCGGATATCAAATTCATATCGATAGGTTTGGTGGTAAGTGCCCTTACACCAAGCTGCCTTGTTCACGCCCCATCCCACCACCCCCTGTTTTGAGGCGGAACCTCATGTGTATATTGGTTTTGTTTCCCATTTGCTGTGACAAAATACTCAACAAAATCAACTTAAGGGGTGCGAAGTTTATTTGTTTGTCTCAATTCCTGGCTACAGTCCATCATCATCATCGTCATGGGGAGGGGTAAGGCAGGAAGGCTGCTAATCCCATCACAGCCAAAGTCAGAGCGGAGAGCAATGGATTAACACATGCATACTAGTGTTCAGTGCCATCTTTCCAATTACATATGTCTGTCTGTCTATTTATTTACATTTGGGTGGAGGGGAATTTACACCATGGAGCATGTGTGGAGGTCGGAGGATGACCCGTGGTCAGAATCAGTTCTCTCCATCCACCACGTGGATTCCTGGTATCGAAACCAGGTCATCAGGCTTGACAGAAGGTACCTTTACCTGCCAAGCCGTTTCGCTGTCCTACCTTCTCCACTTTATATAGTTCAGGATCTCTTGCTTAGGAAGTTAGCGGTCTCCCCACAATTAGATAGGTCTTCCTACATCAATTTAATTCAGAAATTCCTCACAGATATTCTGGGAGGCTAACCCTAACCTAGACACCCTCTCGCAGCTTTGCCCAGAGGCTCGCCTCCTAGGTGCCCAGTTGATCATTAGTACCATCGCCGTATCCCAGGCTGGCCTGGAACTTGGTGTGTAGCAGTGGATGGGTTGAGCTCTTGATGGTTCTTCTGTACTTCCTGAGTGCTGGTGTGTGTTAACATGCTTGGTTTATACAGTGCTGGTGATGGAACCCAGGGCTTTGTCCAAGTCAGCTGAGCACCCTGCCGACTGAACTATGTGCCCAGCGTTTTTAGTGTGTTTTGGTGACCAGACATACATGACCCTTGCCATTCTGAGGTGGAAACCTGAGACCATCATCTTAACCCACCACACCACCGTGGGTGTGCTGATGGAGAGGATTTATTGTTTAGGGGCTGGGGAGATGGCTCAATTGTTTAAGTGCTTGCCACACATGTGCTGGGACCTGGGTTCAGATCCCTGGCACCCATGGACATAGCACTATAATCCCAGCACTGGGGAGGCAGAGATAGGAGGGTCTAGGGTGTGTTAGCCAGATGGCCTAGCTGAATTGATGAGTTCCAGGTGCAGGGAGAGACCCTGTCTTAAAGAATGAGGTGACAAGTGATTGAGGAAGACACCCAAAGTTGACCTCTGACCTTCACACACACACACACACACACACACACACACACACACACACACACACACACACACAGTCGGGGGGAGGGAGAGAGAGAGGAAGAGAAGGAAGGGTGGAAGGAGAGAGGGAGGGAGGGAGGAAGAGAGAATTTACGTTCAGAAGACATTTTTTCTTTCTAAATAGTGGCAAAGTATACATGTTATAAATTTATCATCTTACTAATTTAAAAATATTTATTTAAGGATGTAGTGGTATGTGCCTTTAATCCCAGCACTCAGGAGGCAAAAGCAGGCAGATCTCTGTGGGTTCAGGACCAGCCTTGTCTACACATTGGGTTCCAGGAAAACCAGGGCTACACAGTTGAGGCCCCATCTCAAAAAAGTTTACTTACTTGTGTGTGTGTGTGTGTGTGTGTGTGTGTGTGTGTGTGTGTGTGTGTGTTCTTGCTTGCTTCCATACTGGAGGCATGTCGTGATGCATGTGTGGAGGGCAGAGAGCAAGCTTCAGGAATTGGTTCTTCCCTACCTCACTGATGCCGGGTCTTTCTTGTTTCTGCCACGGTGCATAGTCTAGGCTAACTGGCCAGTGAACTTGTGGGCGGTTTCCCTGTTTCCATGTCCTATCTCACCATAGTGTGGGGATTACAAATGTGTGCCATTGCATCTGGCTTTTTATACAGGTCTGGGCATCAAATCAGGCTGGCAGGTTTACACCGCACATCCTCTCTGTTCAGAGAGAGCAGTGGTCTCGTTTTCCGTTATGGGGGTGCTTTGCTTTGCCTTGCGTCGAGACAGGGTCTCACACAGCCTGGTGGGCCCGGAGCAGGTTGAGGCTGTGGATGACCTTGAATGCCCCATCTTCCTGATTCCTGGGGAGTCCAGCCCCAGTCCTTTGGTATGCCAGACTGGCTCTCTACCCACTGAGTTACATCCCTAGTGCAATCGTACTCACTGTTAAGCACACAGTTCAGTATCAGTAATGTTGAGTGCATTCACGTTGTTCTATAACTGATCTCCACAACACCTCAGGACCTTGCAAAAACTGAAACGCCATCCATCAAACCTTTCTCCACTCCCCCTCCCCTCCCCTTGGTCACCACTATTCTACTTCCTGTATTTGTGAATTTGATTTCCCCAGGTGTCACAAGTAAATTTTTTTTTTTTTTTTTTTTTTTGGTTTTTTCGAGACAGGGTTTCTTTGTGTAGCTTTGCGCCTTTCCTGGAACTCACTTGGTAGCCCAGGCTGGCCTCGAACTCACAGAGATCCGCCTGCCTCTGCCTCCCGAGTGCTGGGATTAAAGGCGTGCGCCACCACCGCCCGGCGTAAATTTTTATTACACTTTAAATTTATTCCTCTTTTTCTTTTTTTATGATTTTTTTTTTTTTTTTTTTTGAGAAAAGGTTTCTCTGTATGGTCTTGGCTTTCCTGGAACTCATTCTGTAGACCAGGCTGGCCTCGAACTCAGAGATCCACCTGCCTCTGCCTCCTGAATACTGGGGTTAAAGGTGTGTGCCACCACTGCCTGGCTTTAAATTTATTCGTAGTGTTTATGTATATGTGGGTGGGTGAGTATGCCTGTACCAATGCATGGGCACAAAGCAGGAGGACAACTTTCTGGAGTCATTTTTTTCCTCCTTTTACCATGTGGGTCCCAGGGATTGAACTCAGATCCTAAGGCTTTGTGGCTTACAGGCTGAGCCATCTCAACAGCCAAATCATACAGTTTTTGTCTGTGTGGCTGAATTATTTCACATAACATCATGGCCTCGAAGTTCAGCTATGTTATAGTGAGTTTCATAATTCCCTTTAAAAACTGTTTTATTTTTTAAATTAGCAAATGCTAACGATACACAGTGATGGTTTAATTCATGTCACGATTTCATTTTTAGAATGAAATTTGCTGTTGTGGTGATTGTTTTGATTTTTTTGTTTGTTTGTTTGTTTGATACAAGGTCTGTCTATGTACCATGGCTATCCTGGAACTCACTATGTAGATGAGGATGGCCTCACATTTGTACAGATCCTCCCACTTCTACCTCCCTGAGTACTAGGAAGGCATGCACCACCAGGCCCAGCTTGGAGTGGATCTGAAAACAGTCTTGGGTAGCGCAGATGAGTCAGGAGCTGGCTGAGATGACCTTGAACTCATAGTGCTCCTCCTGGGATGACAGGCTTATGTGTAATCATCCTGCTTTAGGAGGTTCTGGGGAATCAAAACCAGGTCCTCTGGTGTGCTAGACCAATACTCTAGGCACTGAGCTTCATCATCAGTACAATTCCTTTTTAAGGGCTGAGTAATACTCCATTGTATACATGGTATTTGCTTTGTCTTGTGCATTCATCTTAGAAGAGAATTTGGGTTGTTCTCACTTTTTAACAAGATACTATGTAGCCCAGACTGGCCTTGACTCAAAATGTAGTCTAGGATGACCCTGAATCCCTGATCTTCCTGCATCCACCTCCTAGGTGCTGAGATTACATGAATTGTGCTAAGAACGTGAGTACATTAATTCCCCTTTACATTGCTGTGTTCAGTTCTTTCAGGTTGAAGTCCAGAAGTGGAGTTGCTGGGTCATGTAGCATTATGTGTGCCCTCAGGCGTCAGAAGAGGGCATGGGATCCACTGGAATTGGAATTAGGGACAGTTGTGAACTGCCATGTTGGTGTTGGGAACTGAATTCAGGTCACTTGTAAGAGCAGCACGTGCTCTTAACCACCGAGTCCTCTCTCCAGGCCCCCTATTTTTCACCTCTTTGAGGACCCTCTTCACCATGCTGTGTCCCACAGTGGCTGTACTACACTTTATTCCTGCCAATAGTGTACACGGTGTTCCAGTTTCTCCACATTTTGCCAGCACTCGTTATCTGATGTTCTGCCCTCTGCCATCCCAGATGACACGATGGTCTCTTGGGCTGAGCGTGGCACTGCACACTTACCATCCCAGCACTCAGGAGGCTGAGGAGAGGAGATGATGAGTTTGAGACCAGCCCTGCTACACAGCAAGACCCTTCTCCATCAAACCAAACCAAACCAAAACCAGAAGACAGTACCTCATTACAGTTGTCTGTTTCCCTAATGATTAGTGACAATGAGTATATGGGTTGTTTGTTTTTGTGTTTTACAAGACAGAGTTTCTCTGTGTAACCATCTTGGCTGTCCTGGAACTCTCTCTGTAGTCCAGGCTGGCCTTGAATTCACAGAGATCTGCTTGCCTCTGTCTCCCAAGTGCTGGGATTAAAGGCATGGGCCAGCACCGCCCAGTTTTGGTTATGTTTTTTAAATTTAGGTGTGTCTTGTGTATGTGCATGTGAGTGCAGTGCTCACCGAGGCCAGAAGAGGGCGTCAGATTCCCCTGGAACTGGAGTTACAGGTGTTTGTGAGCTACTAGATGTGGATGTTGGATGATAGAACTCAGGTCCTCTGCAAAAATCTGACATGCTCTAACTGCTGAGCCATCTCTCTGGTCTCTGACATCTTTTAAAGAATTTTTGAATTACATCTCTATCTATCTATCTATCTATCTATCTATCTATCTATCTATCTATCTATCTATCGTGTGTGTGCATGCCTGTGTGCTCACCTTTGAGAATGTGCACCATAGTGAACATCTGAATTTTAGAGGAGTTGGGAGTTGTTTTTCTCCTTCCACCACGTGGGGCTTGGGGATGGAACTCAGGTCGCCAGTCTTGGTGGCAAGCTCCTTTATCCACCAAGCCTACTTGCTGGCCCCCCAAACACCTTTTTATTTTCATCTTGGCCCGTTCACTCAGTCTTTCATTACAAATTCATTCCTCCCACCCCCAACCTTTTTCCTGTCTTGTAGCACAGGACAATCTCTACCTTGCTATGTAACCAAGGACAACTTTGAACTTCTGAATTTCCTGCCTCTCTCTTTCCTGGTGCGAGGAATACAGGCGTGCGTACACCACAATACCCAGTTTATGCTGTGCTGGGGTAGAACCTCTGGCCTTGTGCATATCGGGCAAGCATGCTATCGTTTGGGGCTACATACCCAGTCCTCATGGCAAGTATTTATTAAGCATTTACTATGGATGAGACAGTGTTTGAGAAGATGGAAATGCACTGATGGACAGGCCAGATGCTGGCACTCCAGTGGTGAGTGTCTGAACACTTTGGTGTGGGTTCTGCTTCCTTCAGCCACCAGTGCTGATTTGCTGAGCCTTTCTGTGTCTTGTTTTCCACATCTGGGCAATGGATACTGTCCAGGGGTTCTATTGCTGTGATAAGACACCATGACCAAAAGCAACTCGGGGAGGACAAGTTTTATTTTATCTTACAGCTCACAGTCCACCATGAAAGAAAAGTCAGGGCAGGAACTCAAGGCAGGAACCTGGAGGCAGGAACTGAAACAGACACCATGGAGGAGGGTACTTACTGGCTTGCTCCTCATAACTTCCTCAGCCTGTCTTGTTTTTTCCCCTCTTTTTTGTTTTGTTTATTGTTTTTTGAGACAGGATCACTATGTGTAGCCCTGAAAGTCCTGGAACTCGCTCTGTAGACCAGGCTGGCCTTGAACTCACAGAGATCCACCTGCCTCTGCCTCCTGAGTGCTGGGATTAAAGGCATGTGCCACCACCACCCGCCTAGCCTGTTTTCTTATAGCACCCAGGACAACCACCCCTGGGGTGGCACCACCAACAGTGAACTGGGCTCTCCCACACCAACCATTAGTCAGGAAAATGCACCACAGGATTTCCCACAGGCAAATCTGGTGGGAGCACTTTCTCAACTAAGGTTCCCTCTTCCCAAATGACTTTAGCTTGTGCCAAATTGACACAAAACTGACCAGCACAGGTTACAATAGGTCAACAGAACATTCACTTATGTCCCAGGCCAAGTGTGTTAAATCTCTTTATCTGGATCCTCTTTTCACATCAACACAGTGAATTAGATCCTATTCTTTGGATCTTTATATGTGAAGGCACAGAAACAGTTAGTACATACATTAACAAGGTGTCAGAACAAGGATGGTCCAACAGAAAACTGTAGGATTAAAAAAAATACTTATTTTTATTTTCTGTGTATGCATGTGCACTGTGTGCATGCCTGGTGCTCACAGAAATCAGAAGAGGGCGTTGGATCTCCTGGGACTAGAGTTAGGGATAGCTGTTAGGTGGGATTCGAGTTAGGGATAGCTGTTAGGTGGGATTCGAGTTAGGGATAGCTGTTAGGTGGGATTCGAGACTGCGCAACTCAGCCTGGGTCCTCTGCAAGAGAAGAAGGCACTCTTAACCACTGCGCCATCTCTCCAGCTCCCCAAATGGGATTCTTAGCACCAACCGTTTGGTCTGAACATGATGCCAACCTTATCTTCTTATTTTTAATTATAATTAATTTAATTAGGTAATGGGGGGGCACAGACATGTCCTCTCTATTTGCGATGTGAGTCTCAGGGATCAAACTTAGGTTGCTCACTAAGCCACCTTGCAAGCTCCATTATTTCTTTTTGTGTGTGTGGTGTATGCATGTGTGTGTGTGTGTGTGTGTGTGTGTGTGTGTGTGTGTGTGTGTGTACGTGCACACGCATGCATGCAGAAGCCAGAAGAGGACATCAGATGTTCTGCTGTATCCACTCTCTGCCTTTCCTCCTCCATACAGGATCTCTCACCGAACCTGAAGCTAGATTGGCAGGCGGCAAGTCCTGGTGATCCCCCTGTGTCTGACCCCTTCCCCCCAGCACTGGAGTAACAGACGCATGTGACCATGTCTGTTTTCTTTCTCTCTTTCTTTCTCTCTTTCTTTCTTTCTTTCTTTCTTTCTTTCTTTCTTTCTTTCTTTCTTTCTTTCTTTCTTTCTTTCTTTCTTTCTTTCTTCTTTTTCTTTCTTTCTTTCTCTCTCTCTCTCTCTTTCTTTCTTTTTCTTCCTTCCTTCCTTCCTTCCTTCCTTCCTTCCTTCCTTCCTTCCTTCCTTCCTTCCTTCCTTCTTTTTTTTTTTTTGAGACAGGATTTCTCTGTATAGCTTTGGCAACTTTCCTGGAACTCACTCTGTAGCCCAGGCTGACTTCGAACTCACAGAGATCCGCCTGCCTCTGCCTCCCGAGTGATGGGATTAAAGGCGTGCGCCACCACCGCCAGCACCCATGTCTGTTTTTTTAAGTGGCACTGGAGATTTGAACTCAGATACTCGCGCTTGCTCAGCAAGTGCTTTTACCCACTGAGCCACCTCTCCAGCCCCTAAAGCTCTTTCACTGCGCATCAAGTGTCTTAATCAACACAGGAAGCACTTACACATTTGGGCCTTCACAGCATTACTCACTGCCTCAGA
The DNA here is from genome assembly GCF_049852395.1 of Peromyscus maniculatus bairdii. NCBI lineage: Eukaryota > Metazoa > Chordata > Mammalia > Rodentia > Cricetidae > Peromyscus > Peromyscus maniculatus. The sequence goes on from NC_134852.1 coordinate 4,640,060, forward strand.
CTCATTCTTTCCATTTCCCTGCTTTATTCCTAGTTCTTCCCCTGCATTCCTATGCCTGACTTGTTCCAGCCTCTTTCTGCTGTCTTTATAGTCATTCATTATCCATTCCATCCATCCATCCATCCATCCATCCATCCATCCATCCATCCATCCATCCATCCATCCATCCATCCACCCACCCCTCCTTTGAGGCATCCTGGGAGCCAGGCTCTGTGCCATGCAATGTTAGGGATACAAGAAGTCATATCTTAGTTATCTCCCCACCCCACGTTTTAGGAACTCTCAGCTTGCAGAGGATAAAGAATATCAAAAAAGTCTACCTGATGCATGCACTACAAGGGACAGCCCAGGGAACTGTTAGCTCTGGAAGGTCCATCGTGTGTGTGTGTGTGTGTGTGTGTGTGTGTGTGTGTGTGTGTGTGTGTGTATCCCTGAACTGTTTCTGCAGAACAACTATTACATCTGCAAAGACCAGCAGGTTGGAGGGAGGTTGGAGTTGAGAATGAATGTATTTATGCCATTTGTTTTCTCAGGCTATATACCACAGGCAGTAAAACAGAACCTGTTCCAAAGGATGAAACAGATAGGTTCTAGCTGGGTGGGAGGGTGAGGGTCGGAGAGAGGAGGGGTGAGGCTGCAACACGGATGGACGGTTCTTGGGAACTGCAGTGTTTTAGGAGTCCCTGGTTTTTCCACGCATTTTCAGCCTTTTCAACAAGATTAGGTACAAGGGTGCCTCGACATGGCAGCGATGACTTCCTTGAAGGGGAAATGGGAAGCCACATGAATTGAGAGCAAAATCTCTAGAATTGAATACTTGGAAGGATGTCAGCCTCTGAGGTAGTTTTGTTCTCCCTCCCCTTTCCTCCTATCTCCTCTTCTCTCTCCACCCCTTCCCTCCCTGCAGGATCTTAAGTATCCCAGGCTGGCCTCAGAACTCTCCGTGTAGTCAAGAGTGACCACGATCCTCCCATCCTCCTACTCCTACTTCCGCGTTGTGCTGAGATTACAGGCGTGTGCCACCACACCTGCCTTTTCCTCTTCCTACCCCGCCCTCCTTTCTGGTCCTTAAAAAAACATTCTTAATACAGGTGGGAAACAGATCTGAGAGGTGCAAAGTTTGCCCTGACACCAGTTGGGGAGTAAGATTTCCACCTCTTAATCAGCCCAGAGAGAGCGGGGATAGGAATTGGGGTCTGGGGGTGTGCGTCTGAGTAGGGGAGGGTCTTCTCAGAAATATTGGGGTTGCCTGTACCACCCTCTGAAGATCCCACCGTCCCCACCCCTTCTCCAGGGTTGAAAAGAGGTGTCTGCGTGAAGATCAACCACTTCCCGGAGGACACGGACTACGACCACGACAGCGCGGAGTACCTGCTCCGTACGTGGGGGTGGGGTGGGGGGTCCGAGGATCCAGGTGGGACGAGGAAGGATGGTGCGAGCACTTGGAAGGAGAGGGGCGGAGGAGGGGGACTGGGCGGAGCTTGGGCCTCACTCCTGTATTAGTTTCCCAGCCAATCCAGGTCCAGATGCTCAGGACCAGAGGGGCAGGCCCAGCGGGGGATCCTGGGTGATGATTGGTCGGTTCGATGTCTATGGCCGGGCAACTTTATATAGTAAAGGGTTGTAGATTGGCCGGACTGACTACTCCGCTGGGGAAGCCCATGCCGTGATTGGGCTGTTATCCCGAGAACGTAGCAAAGCCTTAATTATGATTGGCTGCTTTAACCAAGCTCAGAAATAACAGAATCTGATTGTCCAAGGTTTTAGGAACGAGTGGGAAAGAACGAGTGGAAAGGGAGAAAAAAAGGGGGGGGGCGGAGATAGAGAAGGATGTACACACAGCGAGGGAGAGAGGGATGAAATATGGAGATACAGGCAAGAGAGGGATGAAGACAGAGAGAAAAAGAGTGGGAAAGAGAAACGTGATAAAAGTGCAGAGAGAAGGGAGAGGAGATGGGGGGGGGGCGCAAAGAAAGAAACTTTAAAAACAGGAGGGGAAATGAGACAAAAAAGAAAAGAACCAGAGAGGCAAAATTAGTGAACTAAATTTAACTAAGCAAAGAGGGAAGCAGGCAGGAGGCGCCGTGGGCCCGGGGCGCAGTGGCCCGCCTGACCGCCCTCGCTCTCTCCTCTCCTTCCTCCTCTATTCTTCCGTTCCCTCAGGAGTGGTCCGGGCCTCCAGCATCTTTCCGATCCTGAGCGCCATCCTGCTGCTGCTCGGGGGCGTGTGCGTGGCTGCCTCCCGCGTCTACAAATCCAAAAGGAACATCATCCTGGGCGCGGGGATCCTGTTTGTGGCAGCAGGTGAGAGGCAGAGGGAAGGGGCGGCGGGCTACCCACGGACGCGCGTGGGCGTCTGCGTGTGCATGGGCGCATGCGACTGAAGAGCCAGCCTGCCCCAAGCGCCCCCTGGGGACCGGAGCTTTCCTAGGCTTCTCCCATGCTGCACCACCTCCAGCTGGGTAAGGTAGGTTTAGGTTTAGTTTGCGCCTGCACAGACTATAGTGTCTGTGGGTAAAGTGGGAGGCAAGGAGGGGAGTTTCCCTAGCTGTCCTAGAGAACTAAGGGAGCCGTCTGGGATGTAGGCGGGGACCTGAGACACTTGGAGTCTAAGGATAGGGAGGTGGCCTTAGGAAGACAGGGACTGAAGAAGAAGACATTGACCTGGGTGGATACTAAAAGGGGCTGGTCCTAAGAAAAACCTCTAGGCCTCTCTGTGAGTAGAGACCCCTTTGAGAGGTTGAATGATGCTTTCTTAGGGGTCATATATCAGATATCCTGCATTATGATTCATAACAGTAGCAAAATTACAGTTATGAAGTAGCAGTAAAAATAATTTTATGGCGCCGCATGGCAGGGGGTGGGTGGTGGGTGGGGTGGGGTGGTGGGTCACCACAGCATGAGAAACTGTATTAAAGGGTTGCAGCATTAGGAAGGTGGAGAACCACTGCTCTAGGCCTAGGAAAATGAAACTGAAGGTGGGAAAGGCTAGGCTTTGCCTATTTGAGGAGGAAGGCCATTTTCTGGAAATTCAAAAGGAGAGAGGTTATGCAAGAAAGAAGCTAGACCAAGGCCAGAATGTGGGGTTGGTTACCGCAAGAGCTAGGGCCTTGGGTTGTGCATGTGACTGGGTCGATAGTGTGCACAAAGCCCTGGGTCCCATCCCCAGCCACATACAACCCCTTGTGTAATGCCTGCCTGTAATCCAGGAGGATCAGAAGTTCAAGGTCATCTTTGGCTACATGAAGACTTTGAGGACTGCCTAGGCTTTGTGAAGAAAATATCAAAATAAAGACATCCCCCCACCCCAAATAAAACTGGCCTAGGGTAGCAGACACCAGCATAATAAATCTTAAGGAGCAGAGCTCAGACCCACTTGTTAAGGGTAAGATTAGGGCTGGAGAGTGGGGTAGAATGCAGAAAAGGCCCCCTTCTTCTACACAGGGATGTAGTTTAGGCCAGTGGGAATGGGGCTTGCTTTAGATCCCCAGGATGGTTTGGACCAATGGGTAACAGGATTTATCTCCCCCCCCCCCACACACACACCATGGTGGAGACTGGATTAATAAGGGCAGGGCTTACAATCCTAGAAGGAAGTTTAACATATTTAATAGGCAGAGTATGTGTTGTGGAGAGGGGTGGTCTAGACCTGCTCAGGGAGGAGCTGGTTAGGTCCGGGAGAGGTGTGTGGCAGAGGGCCTGGGGATTAGAAACTGGAGGTTGGGCCGGGAGCAGAAGGGAGATTTATTCTAATAAGAGCAAACGTGAGGTTGGCAAGGGCGGACTAGACTCATTACCTAGGCCAGCGCTCTATCGTGCAGGGAGGGTTAGGTCAGCAGTGGGCGGAGCCTAGAAATTTAAAGTGGGATTACATCCTTAGCAGCAAAAAGGAGCAGAGGGAGGAAGCTGCGGAAAACACGGGTTTACACTTCGGACAGGACCTGCAAACCAAGCCTGGGACTACATCACCAAAGGTGGATTTGAGACCAGTCAGTGTTGGGCTTAGATGTGCTAGGGCCGAGTTTAGAGCCATGAGGCTAGATAAGAAGGGGCAGAACCTGGACTCCGTGGGGGTGATTAACCTAAGATGCCGGAGGAATCAAGATCATTAGGACAGGGATGGTTTGTTCTCAGCCATTGTCAGGACTCTCCGAAGTAAGGTCTGAGTCTTCTTGGGGGCAAGGCCTTGGCCACATAGGGGTGCAATTTAGACCCATGTAGGTAAGGCCTGTGGAGCTGGGCTTGATTAGATTTCTGAAGTAGGGGTTTAGACCAATGACGGTGGGACTCAGATTCCTGAAGACGGCTTAGGCCAATGGGAACAGAGCTTGAACTCCTCTGGTGGAGTTTTGACTCCTGGAGGCGGCCTTAGATTCTTGAGGTGGAGTTAGCCCACTGGAATGGTACTTACACTTCTTGGGGGTGAAGTTCTGACCAGTGGCAGTGAGGCTTAGGCTCTTTGGGTGGGATTTAGTCCAGTATGGGTGGGGCTTAAGTTCTTGGGTGGAGTTTAGCTAGCAAGGCTAAGACTGCTGGAGTAGAATTTAACCCAGTGGGAACAAGGGCGGGTTTAGACTCCTGAGTGGGGTTTAGGCCAATGTGGGTGGGGCTCGGACCAGGTGGGCAGGACTTAAGACTCCTGAGGTGTAGTTTAACCAAGTGGGAACCCGGCTTAGACTCCTAGAATAGTTTTTAGCCTAATGGGTCTCTGGGCTTAGACTCCTGGGATGGAGCCTGGCCCAGGGGAGGACCCGGTTTAGACTCCAGGGGTCTTAAGACAGCCAGGGGACCGTAGGCCCTGGCGACAGCGGCCTCGAGGCTCCCACATGACCGTCTCCATCCAGGCCTGAGCAACATCATCGGGGTGATCGTGTACATATCGGCCAACGCGGGCGAGCCGGGCCCCAAGAGGGACGAGGAGAAGAAAAACCACTACTCGTACGGCTGGTCCTTCTACTTCGGCGGGCTGTCCTTCATCCTGGCCGAGGTGATCGGCGTGCTGGCCGTCAACATCTACATCGAGCGCAGCCGCGAGGCGCACTGCCAATCTCGCTCGGACCTGCTCAAGGCCGGCGGCGGCGCGGGCGGCAGTGGCGGGAGCGGCCCCTCGGCCATCCTCCGTCTGCCCAGTTACCGCTTCCGCTACCGCCGCCGCTCCCGCTCCAGCTCCCGAGGCTCCAGCGAGGCGTCGCCGTCGCGGGACGCGTCTCCCGGCGGCCCCGGCGGCCCGGGCTTCGCCTCCACGGACATCTCCATGTACACGCTCAGCCGCGACCCGTCCAAGGGCAGCGTGGCCGCGGGGCTGGCGGGCGCCGGGGCAGGAGGCGGCGGCGGCGTGGGCGCCTACGGCGGGGCGGCCGGAGGCACGGGGGGCGGCGGGGCGGGCGCCGAGCGGGACCGCGGGGGCGCAGCCGGCTTCCTCACGCTGCACAACGCCTTCCCCAAGGAGGCGGCGTCTGGCGTCACGGTCACGGTCACCGGACCTCCCGCTGCGCCCGCGCCCGCGCCGCCCGCTCCTGCAGCGCCCGCGCCTGGGACCCTGTCCAAAGAGGCCGCCGCGTCCAACACCAACACGCTCAACAGGAAAACCACGCCCGTGTAGGGGCGCGCGCCCTCGCGGGGAGCCGTGGGGGCGCGTCCGGGGCGCGTGCGCGGGCGCGCGTGCAACGAGGCCGCCGGATCGGGGTGCCCCCCAGCCCTATCCCCGCGAGCGCGCTGGACACCGCTGGGCCTTCTCGCCCCTCCCCGCGCCCCTCCGCACCCTCTACCCCCGGGCGTGGGAAGCCCGGTCACGCTCCGAAGCAGGGACCCTTGGGGAGGGGGACGGGACGGGAGAAGGGGCTCTGGCGTGGGAGCGCTGTGTTTTATTTTTGTGTGGGGGGCATTTCAAGGGAGGGAGGGAGGGCCGTGGTGTTTTTTGCAGTTTTGAGATGTTTTCTTTTTAAATGTTTTGCTGTGTGCATGTGGGGGCGGGGCGGGGGGAGGGAAGGGAGGGACTCCCAGCCCAGCCCAGCCCAACTCCTGGAGAGGGGCTCATAACACATGAATATAGAGTTACATCTACAACTATATATACACATGTTCTGTATAAAGAGACAGGCCAGCAGAAGGCAAAGGCCAAGGGAGGGACGCGCTGACATTTAGTTCACTTTTTCATTCATCTTTCGACAAGGGCTTATTAAGCACCTACTATGTACCAGGTGATGGGTACAGAAGGCGGTGCTAGGGAGGAGGGGACATAAACGCAGGGACATAAACGCAGGCGCATCCATTCATCCATTCCTGGAAATTTTATGTGTGTGCACGCGCGTAACCGCTAGGCATTGTACTCGAGGGAAGAAAATAGGGTCCCTGGTGTCCTCACAGAGTTTACATCTTGTACATGAGACGGCCGTTAATCACAGAATCATGTACCTACCCAGTAAAACGAGACGCAGAAATGTAGAGGCCCGCTGGGGCTGTAGCTCTCAGTCCATAGAGTGCTTTCATAACACAAGCCCTGGGTTACATCCCTAGCATTGCATAAACTGGGTGTAGTGGTGCACACCTGTAATTCCAGCCCTTGGGAAATGGAAGATGAAAGCTGGAGGGTCGGGTGTTCAAGGCCACCCCGGGCTGCGTGCTGAGACTGAGGCCAGCCTGGACTATGAGACTCCTGTAGTTTTCAAAAGGCACACCCCCGGGGTGGGGTGGGGGTGAACATGAGATGCTGCAGAGTGCTCCAAGCTAGGGTAATTAACTCAGCCAAGTATATTGACAAAGAGTGGTACTAGCTAGTCAGACCTGGGGTGCGGTGACCCAGGCAGAGAATTTAACAGACCAAGGTCCTGGGACAGGAAGCAGCTTCCAGGGTGTACCGAAGGGTAGTGAGCCAGCTGTGATTGAGCGAAGACAGAGTCTGCAGACAAACTGGCTCAGGACTCCTAAGTGACTTATTATAAGGGCAACACGAGGGCCATGAAGTGGCTTTCAGCAGGAATGGAGCACAAAGACTCAGAGGTAAGAGTTAAGAGGCAAAGGCTCCTTGTGGGAGGCAGAATACTCTGCTACAAACGCTGGATCTCGGCGTTTGATGTTCAGGAGGCCAGGGAGGCTGGGGTCATTTTCCATTCATTCATTCAGCCACTCACCTACTAACTCTTAGCTGCTGCCATTCTGTGCTGTGTGAGTTGAGATCTGGGGGGTGACAGATCACACTGTTCTGCTTTCAGTGTAAAAAACATGCAATCCAGGAAGGCCATTGGGTGCTCTATCAGGGTCACGGTGGTCACCTGAGAACATGGGACAGAGTGACCCACCGCCACATATGTGCAGGGGGAACAGAACATCCGAGAGTATGTGATGTCTGCATTTAAAGGACCAGCAGGTGTCTGATATGTGCTGATGGAGATGAAGGCAACTTGGGCAAGAACCCCATGGAAGCGAAACAGCATGATGTGCAGGAGGTGGGAGCGAGGGCGGGACAAGGACGATGACTCTGGGATGGCGAAGTCCAGTGGCAAACCTGGGAGGTGAGGTAGTGGAGGACCTACACACCCGAGTCTTAACAGTGACCTGAGTTCCAGGCTGAGGGTCCTGGGCTTGCTTCTAAGGGGACTGAGAGAGGAGGACAGCAGGACTGAACTGGGTTGGGGTTCTGGGGTAGACACAAGCAGAGGGACCTGGCTGTCACTCAGCAGGCAGAGGGAGGTTCTCACTGGTTTCATTTGCTCAGCAAATAATCCCTGAGGTCTGCACACTGGCCCTGTACGTAGGGATGCTGGGGATTAAGCATGTTCTTCTTTTTGCCCTGCCTCAGTGGGTTTCCAAGCTGAAGGGAAAACAGGCACAGAGGGCATGAGGGGAAAAGTGGTTGTTAATGGTACCAAGAAGTGGCAATGTGGGAGAACAGGAGGGGTAGACTTTGGAAGGGGAGCGTAGGGCCTGGGTAGGAGAAATCTGCTTCGGGGAGTCCTCATGAACGGCACACACCTGTCATTTTAGTACTTCTGAGGCAGAGGCAGGAGAACTGTAAATTTGAGGCTGCCCCCAGGCTAAGAAGCTGACTCCAGAAAATGTAAAGGAAGAGCTGGGAATGTAGCTTCGTGGGAGAGTCCTTCGGAGCATTCACGGTGCACTGGGTTCCATCCTCAGCATCATATAAACTAAGTATGGCAAGGAGTGCTTGTAATCCCTGCATTTGGGAGGTGTAAGCTGGAGGATCAGAAATTAAAGACATCCTCAGCCATATAGTGAGACTTAGGCCAGCCTGTGTTCAACACTGTCCCCCCCGCAAAAAAAAAAAGGGGGAGGGGAAGGTGGACAGAAATTTGCTCCCAGGCTCAGATGGAACTCAAAGGTGGGGAGGCTGAGTCAGGGACCTGGGAGGAAGTCTGAGAGGGCAGTGCAGGAAGGGATGCTGGGAAATGGGGAAAGGAATGAAACTGAGTGGCACTAGGGGTGGAGGTGGGGTGCTGGTGTAGGGAGGGTGACTGGTAAAGAGACTGGGCTTAGTGAGAGGTGAGGTGAAAGAGACAAACGTGGAGGACACAACTGTCCCGAGGCATGATGGGATCTGTAGTCCAAAGGTCAAACCCAGAGCAAAAGGGAGGTAGGGAGTGGGCTGGAGGTGGGTGAAGTGAGGGACAGGTGAGGAGGGAGGGCAGAGACAGAAGGCAAAGACAAAAAAGGAGATCCTGAGAAGGGAGGGTCATGAAAGCTTGACAACCAAAGGTAAGAAGTTGCAAAGACAAAAAACAGGAACAGAAAACCAAATCCTGGAAGAGGCAGGTAAGAAGTCCACCAGGCATAGAGGAACAGGCTATCTTTAAAGAAATTGACTTTTATTTGAACAGGGTATCACTGTAGATCAGGCTGGCCTGGAACCCACAGAGGCCTGCCTCTACCTCCTGAGTGCCGGGATTAAAGGTGTGCCGCCATACACTGCCTATCTTTTATTTTAACATCGGAGGTAAACTGGGCTGGAGAGGTGGTTCAGTGGTTAAGAATGCTTACAGCTCTGTCAGCTGAGGACCAGAGTTCAGATCCCAGCATCCACATCAAGTGGCTTATAACTCCAGACCCAGGGTATCCAACACCCTCTTCTGATCTTCATGGATATACTGCCTCAGACAAGAGCATGTGAGTTCTCTCCTCTCTCTCCACTCTCTCCCCCTTCTCTCATGCACATGGGACATGCATACATGCACATACAATTAGAAAAAGAGAAATACTCTGTATGCTAGCTAGCCCTGGTGGTGTAGACCTCAGGAAGCTGAGGAAGGAGGATCGCCTGCTTAACATACTGAGTTCAGGGCCAGCTTGGTGAGACCATGTTTCCAATCAAAAAGCAAAGAGAAGGTTGATGATGCAGTCCAGTGGTAGAGCCCCAATGAGGGGCTGGGGTGTGGCTCAGTGGTAGAGCACCTGCCCAGAATCCCCCAGTGAGGGGCTGGGGTGTGGCTCAGTGGTAGAGCCCCTGCCTAGAATCCCCCAGTGAGGGGCTGGGGTGTGGCTCAGTGGTAGAGCCCCTGCCTAGAATCCCTCAGTGAGGGGCTGGGGAATGTGGTTCAGTGGTAGAGCCCCTGCCTAGAATCCCTCAGTGAGGGTCTGGGGTGTGGTTCAGTGGTGGAGCCCCTGCCTAGAATCCCCCAGTGAGGGGCTGGGGAATGTGGTTCAGTGGTAGAGCCCCTGCCTAGAATCCCCCAGTGAGGGGCTGGGGACGGGGCTCAGTGGTAGAGCCCCTGCCTAGAATCCCCCAGTGAGGGGCTGGGGTGTGGTTCAGTGGTAGAGCCCCTGCCTAGAATCCCCCAGTGAGGGGCTGGGGTGTGGTTCAGTGGTAGAGCCCCTGCCTAGAATCCCCCAGTGAGGGGCTGGGGAATGTGGTTCAGTGGTAGAGCCCCTGCCTAGAATCCCCCAGTGAGGGGCTGGGGTGTGGTTCAGTGGTAGAGTCCCTGCCTAGAATCCCCCAGTGAGGGGCTGGGGAATGTGGTTCAGTGGTAGAGCCTACCGTGTGTGAGGAGCTAGAGTCAATCAACGGTATGAGGCAGAGCCAGCAATCTGTCCTAGATCATCTGAAGAGACCCCTTACCCCATGGTAGACAGGCAGCAGAGACAAGAATGGCCTCCTAAGGCACACCAAATAACTTCCTTAACTTGTCCCACCCTCTGCTTTCACCACTACCTCCCGATAAAGCCACCATATGAACCCACTAAGGGATTAACCCATTGACTGAGCCTTCAGGATCCAGTCACTTCCCCAAAGCCCAACAATCTAAAACCGAATTCTTAATATCCCCTGTTGGATAGTTCACACTCAAACTATAGCAAGTGGTGAGTAGACAAGGGCCTGCTGTTTTGGGACCTCTCCGAGGGGGGCAAGCTGTAAATACTAAGGTCCATTAATTAAGGCTAAGCAGGAGGCTGGGGGTGTGGCTCAGAGGGTGGCAAGTGTGTTGAGAATTCACAGGGTCCTGAGTTCAGTCCCCAGCACTGCATTAACTGTGTGGTGATGCCGGCACATGTGGAAACCCAGGAGTCGGGAGATGGAGGCGGGAGGATCAGAAGTTCAAGGCCATTTGGGGCCACAAAGGAATTTGAGCTAGCCTGGGATACATGAGATGTTTTATAAAGAAAGAAAAGCAGGAGCTAGGAATGCTAGTGCATACCTAAAAACCTCAGCTCCCCAGAAGCTGAAGTAGGAACGGTGAGCTGCACATTGAGACTTTTACAACCAAAGCTACAGAGGATACGATAACCGTATGTGACAGACAGAGCCGTCCATGATACACCGTTTGAGATGGTGGGTGTGAACAGGGATGAACAAGTTGCACACAAATTCCACAGAGCAGGAGACAAAAGACTGATGAGTCCTGGTAGTCCTGCCCCTCCCACCCCCACCCCCACCCCCAAAAAAAAATTCTGTTCCAGCTCTGATGGGAAACACCTGGAGAGCTTTAAGCACTGGCCTGCCGCGGGTGGGGGGTGGGGTGGGGGTGTGTGTGTGTCCTAGTTTCATTGAAACAAAACAATAACAGAATCCTGTTACTGTGCTGGGAGTGATTTCAGTCAGAAGGAGGGCTAGGTGGGGCTAGGAGCATGCCTGGGAGGAGTTCAAGGTTGGCTCCATGAGACTCTCTGTCTTGCAAACAAAACTGGGGGTCCTGAGGATGTAGCTCAGCACTTCCTCAGTATGCAGGAGACCCTTCATTGCATCCCCACCCCTGTATAAAAGGCATGGTGGCTCAGGCCTGTAAACCTTTGGGAGATGGAGGTAGGAGGATCAGGAGTTCAAGGCCAGCTTGAGCTACATGGGACTCTATCAACAACAACAACCAAATCAAAAGGGGAAGTCAGCACTATGGGCATGGAATTTTCCCGACTGTGTCCACAGCGATGGTGAGCTAGGCTTGGGGGCAGGGGGACATCAAGAAGCCACGGTGAAAAGAAGAGAGGAATCTGAGCTGAAGTCGCACTGCTGTATATTGGACAGCTTTTAGGTGAGAGGAATCAGAGGTTCTCTTTTGGACGTGCCCATCTGGTGATGCCTCTGGAAATCCAAGTCAGGGTGTCAGGTAGCCAGTTGGTTAAAGATGAGATTGGTGCAGAGGTCATGGACATGCAAGTTTTAGTAATGTCAGCACACAGAAGCCATTTAATGCCACAGAATGGGATAACTTGGAAAGGTAATGTGGATAGAGTCATGACTCTGGTCTAGAAATTTGGGAACACCTAAGTTATCTCTATGAGAGGAAGTGACCGGGGGGGGGGGGGGGGGGGGGCGGTAAACAGAAAGACAGACCAGACCCTCTCACAGGGCAAAAGAAGTGTGGCTCAAGGGTAGATCACCTGCCTAGAATCCCCCAGTGAGGGCCTGGGGTGTGGCTCAGTGGTGGAGCTCCTGCCTGGAATCTCCCAGTGAGGGGCTGGGGGTCTGGCTCAGGGCTCGAGCACTTGCCCTCGGTTGAATCCCTAGCACAAAAGGAAGAAGGGAAAGAAGGAAGGGTGGAAAGTACATAATGTTTTATGAAGCAAGAAGTCAGCCATCTGTGCCCAGTGCTGCTGAGAGCTGGAAAAAGATAAGGAAGACTAGAAGGTTTGTTAAATGGACAGTGGTACAAGCTCAGTAAGAGATGACTTCTCTCCGATTTCAGAGACGAAAGTCTGGATCCAGCATTGGGGGAGGTGGAGGGGGGGAGGGGAAAGAAGAGGGAAATAGAATCCAAGCAATTATTATCTTGGAATAAAAATGATACAGAGCTGGGTGTAGTGGTGCATGCCTATAATCCAGGCACAAAAGAGGCTGAGGCAGGGGGCTGACACAGTTCAAGGCCTGCCTAAGCTTCAGAGCGGGAATGTTTTCTTAGAACAATAAAAAAAAAATATATTAAAGAGGGCCAGTGAGATGGCTCAGCAGGTAGCACACTTGCTGGCAAGTCTGACCACATGAGTTTAAGCCTCGCCCTGGACCCACATGGTAGAGGGAAAGAAGTGAGCCCTGCAAGCTCCTCTCCGACCTCCACACACGCACCAGGACACACCACCCCAAAATAAAGGTCATATTCTTAAATTTAAAAATAAGGAAAATGTACAGGCAAGAAGACAGAAAATACACCCCGAATTCTGAGTCACTGCAGCAGATGGGACTGAGAAATATGGGGAGACCCAGGGCTCTGGAGAAGGGGTGGGGGTGGGGGAGACCAGTTCAGGAGCAGGCAGGGAAGAAAGACTCTTGGGAGGACTTCCAGAATGAGGCTGCTTGCTGTCCACTTTCCAGCTCCTGCTGTCGACATTGTGGGGCTTGGAGGCCATCCAGCCCCGAGAGAGCCAGTGAAGTTTCCTCCCTTCATTCATTCAGAAATGAAAACACAACTCAGTGCTCAGGAATGTTTTCTGGGGACTTGGAGATGCCTGGCCCTGTCATTATAGAGCCGTGGCCACTTTGCCATGGAATGGGGAGACCGGTAGCTAAGCCGGGTAGAGCAGAGACAGATGGACACTGAAGAGAGGCAGGTCACATCTTTCCTAGTCTGGAGAGGGAGGTGTATATATGCCATCTCATCGCACTAGGATATTCATTCAGCCATACTTCCTTCATATCAGCCAGTTGAAGCGTCCAAGGCTTCTTCTACACCTGGCCTTAGAGTGGATACTGGAGAGGACCATGACCGGTTGGGCCAGTCTAAGGGGAGAGCCAGACACACACTCACCTCCAAGGATACATTCCAGAGCAGGGACAGCAGAGGTGGCATGGTGTTCCAGGGGCCTGGTCCCGGCACCAGGCCCATCTGGGGAAGGAAGGAGTTGGTAAAAGGTGGGTCCCACCTTTCTGGGTGGTCCACAGAAGGGCTGAGAGAGGGGGTGAGGGGTTAAGAATCAGGCCCTGCTGCCATGCCACATGGCTGTCCCTGTCCGGGTCTCTGACCCTGGGGGAGCTGAAACTGCATGGAAGGTCCCCCAGGGGCACCCAGTCTAATAAATCCAATGAGGATAGTTGCTCTGCTTCATGCGTCCCAACCCCCCCCCCCCCAACTCCCTGAGGTCTGCCTTTTCTACCTTCTGGGGGACGGAGGACTCTTGGCACTGTGATTGCTCTATCCATTGATAACCAGGATTCTGGCCACGATGGCCTCTATCGGGCCTAGAGTGCAGGTTCAGACAACTCCTCTAGGGATACAGGTCCTAGCCCTCCTTCCTCAGACCCTGGAGCCCACCCCATCTCCCACTTCCTCCACCCTCCACCCCCCAGTCCAGACTCAAGGGTCAGGCCCCAGCCTCCTCCCTCAGACCAGGAGTCCAGCCCCAGCCTCCTCCCTCAGACCAGGAGTCCAGCCCCAGCCTCCTCCCTCAGACCCAGGAGTCCAGATCCAGCCTCCTTCCTCAGACCCAGGAGTGCAGGCCCCAGCCTCCTCCCTCACACCCAGGAGTCCAGCCCCAGCTCTCCTGCCTCAGACCAGGAGTCCAGCCTCAGCCTCCTCCCTCAGACCCAGGAGTGCAGGCCCCAACCTCCTCCCTCAGACTCAAGAGTTCAGACTCAGCCTCCTCCCTCAGACCTAAAAGTGCAGACCCCAGCCTCCTCCCTCAGACTCCAGAGTTCAGACCAAGCCCTCCTCCCTCAGACTCAGAAGCTCAGGCCCCAGCCCTCCTCCCCTGAGGACCAGAAGCCGGTACTGAAGACCTCCTCCCTCATACCTAGGAGTCCAGCTCTTTTCCCTGAAACTCAGGAGTACATACCTAAGTCCTCCTCCCTCAGACTCCAGAGTTCAGACCAAGCCCTCCTCCCTCAAACCCAGAAGCCCATACTCAAGCGCTCCTCCCTCAGCTCAGGGGTCCCCCCCACCCCCACCTCCAGTCCTTCTCCCTAGCCTCTGGCCATTAGATCCAAGCAACCCAGCTAGTCTCCAGCCCAGCCAGCTCAGGACTGAAACCCAAGTTCTCAGTCTTTCCCTGGCGCTATGGCTTCCAGATTTCGGAGTTTGGACTTTGCAGCCCCGCCTCCGGACCCTCGGGGAAACAAATCTCTCTAGGCTCTGCCTGTTGAAGACCCGGCCCCCAGCCCCTCCTTCCTAGAGGCCTCCCTCCCCCGCCCCTTGTCCCCTTAAAATACCCGGGATCCCTATGGCAACAGGCGCCCGCGACAGGTGCGGGTGTTATTTACGGGTCGAGCCCGAAATAGCCGGTGGGGTGAGGGGGTGGGCGGATGGGGCGAGGCCGGGAGCGAGCGCAGCGGGTCCGGAGGGCCGAGCGGGCGGAGGCGAGCAAAGTCGGACGCTTCGGAGGCATCGCGGAGCTGGGGCCGGCGCAGCGCGGAGGCAGGAGAGCGCGAGGGGCCCGTGCCCGGGAGACCCGGGTGGGAAGACCGAGGGGAGCGCGGGACCCCGAGCTGAGTCTGGAGCGATCCCGGCCGGGCCGGCCCTGGGAGCCCGGGGGAGGGGGAGCCGAGTGACTGGAGACAGACTCACTGTGTCCCTTCCCAGGTCCTGTGTCCCCCCCGCCCCCCTAGGGTACTTTGCTCTGGTTTTCCGAGCCACAGTGTGGACCAACCACAGTGCCTTGGTCTGAGCCCTGTCAGGACCCCAGGTCTTTCTGCTGCGCCCCCAGAGAGTCCCCCAGCCTCTTTTTCTGGACCCCACCGTGATTCTCAGCCACTGTGGGGACCTGGGCTCTTTTCGGAGTAGTTCCTGACTCACCCAGCGCCCCCCCCCTTTCCCCGGAATTCCAGTAGGGCACCCGGATCTGCTGTGAATATTGGAGGATCCTCTTTGCCTCTCAGATACTTGGAGGGGTATCTAATCCTCCCTGGGAAACCCCAGTCCTAACTCTTGTATAATCTAAAGGTGTTGGGATTTCCTCCCTTTTCAAACTCTGAGCCCGACCAACCCTAGAGCATTTCTCTCAAACACACGAAGCACCTCAGCTCCCCTCTCTGGGAGAATTCTGAGGCTTACTGGAGGGAGCCTATCAGACTGGGCAGGTCTTCTCCCTGGAGCTCCTCAGGGTAGGTGAACCTCACAGGAGCCTGGCTTTTCCTCTAGGCCTCACCTGTGCCAAATTCAGGTGCACAAGCCCAGGTGGTGTCTGTTTAAATCTACCAGGCATCCTTAGGTCAAGAATACAGTTTCTTTGTTTCTTTGTTTTTGTTTATTTTTCCTCTCCCGAGAGGCAGAGGCCTCCACTCTTGCATTTGGGGTTCAGCTTTTGCTCATTCCCAATCTAGTTGACATTGAGCACCCCCCCTCCAACTTCTTTCAAAAGTCCAGGCCCTGTTCCCTGCCCCTCAGGGACCCCTGCACAGATCTGTCTGACTCCTCGAAGCTGGCCTGAGCTCTGCCCGCTCCCATCGTCAAGATGATGTGGTCTAACTTCTTTATGCAAGAGGAGGATCGCCGTCGAGCCGCTGTGGGACGGCGTCGTGCCCAGGGACAGCAGAACCTCGGCTTGACTCCGGAGCGCGAGGGCAAGATCAAGCTGGTGTTGCTGCTGGCCACGGTGGGTGCCACGCTGGCTGTGCTGTCCGTGGGCACCGAGTTCTGGGTGGAGCTCAATACGTACAAGACCAACGGCAGCGCCGTCTGTGAGGCTGCCCATATGGGGCTGTGGAAGGTGTGTGTCAAGCGACTGTGGCAGGCTGACGTGCCTGCGGGCAGGGAGACCTGTGGCCCGGCTGAGCTACCAGGAGGTGAGAGGCAGTGCCCTGAACCCAGGCCTGTGTCCCACGGTCGGGGAGAAAGAAGCTTATATCTGGGAAAACCTTGTTCCGGGAAGGGGTGGGGGGAGTCTTTTCCCTGAGAAAGAATTTGTGCCCAGATCAGCCTGTGCTCACAGAAACTGGAGAGGGGGTGGGTAAGGGAAGCTCAGACATAGCTCATGTCCTTAAGCAGCGTATCTCCTAAAGAAACGTGTTTCTTAAAGTTTGTCTTTTAGCTATGGCCTGTGCCCCAGACCAGCCTGTACCCCAAGAGACAGCCTGTGCCTCCAGACCCAGCTGGTACCCTCAGAACAGCCTGTACTCACCCCCGCCAACCCGTATCCCCTAGAACTGCCTGCATTCCCCGTCAGACAGGCATGCACCCACAGACAGCCTGTGCCCTTCACTAGAAGCCTGGAGACATCCCACATTCCCACTCTGTGAGCCTATGTGGAGACAGACCACCCTACGCCCACCCGGAAGTAAAAAAATCTGTGCTGATTCGCTCTTTGTGGATACAATCGAATGAAGTTCTTCCCAGGTGCCTCTCACAATTCCGGGTGCACACTGACTCTCCTGGGAAATGTTTATTTCCAGTCCCTCTCACCTCTACGTGGTCAGAGCGGACATTGTCCAACCCTGTCCCCCTTCCTCTACAGACACTCCACACCCTTCATTTCCCCCATGATGGTTCCTTTGCTCTCAGCTGTGCCAGAGGGCTATCCTGTACCTCTCACTCTCTGACAGAACATGCTATGCCCTTTTCTTAGACAAGTGGGACATTCTATACCCCCTGGGAACTGGATAGGTGTCTATTTTACCTCTTTTGACTCAAGGGTAATATTTGACAGCCACCAAAAACCGCTTTGGGTATCATTTGTTTGAAGAGATCTCTGCCATGCTGCTCCTCAAGTCTTAGGACTCCTCAAGGACTAATTTTCACCCCTTCTGGGCTCTGAATGGATTTCCTTTCATTCCTCAACACCTCCTTTTCCAGATGTGATATGGAACCCACATAGGATGCCCTAAGCCTTTGAAGTGGGAAGCCTCTGTCTGTGGCTTGAACTTCTTGCCTGTCCTAATTAGCTATCTTAAACAGTTCTTTTCTGGTGTTTCTCACTGCTCGGCACCTCAGTCAAGATGATCCCAAACCTTTGCAAGATGGGATAATGAAAATGAATGTGGGATGCTAGCTGGGCCTGGTGGTGCACTTCTGTAATCATAGGTACTCAGGAAGCTGAGGCAGGAGGATTGAGAGCGCAAGGGCAGCCTGGGATACCGAGGGAGTTGAAAGTCAGCCTGGGCAACTTTGTGAGATCCTCTCTTAAAAAGCAAAAGGAGAGCTGGGGGGCATGTCTCAGTGGCAGAACATTTGCCTAGAGTCCCCCAGTGAGGGGCTGGGCGTGTGGCTCAGAGGTAGAGCCCCTGCCTAGAATCTCACATTAAGGAGCTGGGAGTGTGGCTTAGTGGTAGACCATCTGCCTAGACTCCCCCAGTGAGGGACACTTGTTCTACAGGGAGGGGCAGCGGGAGAATAAGGAGCAAAAACTTTCCGTGCCTAGTCTGTGCCTCAGGCTGGTTCTGTGGGGTTTGACTCTCGGACGTCTCTGTTCCTAAGAGCGATGCCTTACTGTGTGTCACTAGGGCTTAAAAGGTCTCCGAGGCCTCCACTCTTTGGCAGAGAAGACTGTTGTCTTCACTGTGTGTGATGAGGTCCTTCACATCTCTCGCTAGTCCCTCTGCTTGTCAGAAAGGACTTCACCACCGAGCATGGCGGCACACACCAGCACTCAGGAGGCAGAAGCAGGAAGATCAGGAGTTCAAAGCCAGCCTGGCTGTATAGTGAGCTGTAGACCAGCCTAGGCTGCGTAACACCTTTTGTCAAAAACAAAACAAAGTAAGAGGACTTCACCTTTCTTACAAGGCTGTTCCCAACCTCCCACAATTCTGCCTCATCAGAGGACCTTTCTTGGACTCCACTGTCTCAAAGAAATAATTTCATTTAAAAATTAAAAGAAAGCCATTATGTCCCTGTTCTATCAGAGAGTGACTCACTCTGTTGCTTCCCAAGCGAGTTTGACCTATCCTCTGTGGGACCTGGACACAAATTCCTGCTATCAGCAGCCAAATGGGATGCCAGACACCACACCCAGCCCCAGAAGGACTCTGCATTCTCTCATGGGTGTAGAATGTATCCTCTACCCGTGGCTACAAAGAGCATCTTCCTTTCACAGGAAGTGCCCTTTGCCTCTTGGTGCTGTAGGCTTATACTGGGAGCGGCTCCAGCCTGGAAACCGCAAACCCTTCTTCCCCGAGCTGAAATGGGGCAGGCCCCAGACCCTCACTTGACGTGATTTATCTCCGTGTCCCTTCAAATCTTCCTTTCAAATGATAAGGTTCCATTTCCACTTCTCCAAATTGTCTGGCTCCCTTTTCAATGTTCTCTGACCCTTGTGATGCTGCATCCTCCCTTCTCTTCTTCCGGGTCTCAGTTTCCCCATAGGTAGAATAAAAGAGTAGGCCAGAGTGTAGAAGGCAGGCAAGAAGTAGATGTAGTTTAAGTGGCATACTGTGTGCTTGCCTAGTGTGCACAAAACCCTGAGTTTGATCCCCAGCACCACATAAGCCAGGTATGGTACCACACGCCTATAGTGCGAGCACTTGGGAGGTGGAGGCAAGAGGGTCAGAAGTTCAAGACCGTCCTTAGCTTTGCAGCAGGTTCAAGGCCAGCTTAGAATACATGAAACCCTGTCTTAGCAAGTTAGAACATTCTGTTTTCTCATATTGAGATTAACAGTGACATTGAGTGAATTTTACATATGTTTACATAAAATGTTTACATAAAAATGATTGTCTGCTTTCACAGGGTCTTTCTCATGCTATGCCTTAATTTTTTTTCTTTTTAAAGACAAGGTATCATGTAGCTCAGTCTGGCACCACATCTGCCTGTTTTAAAATGTATTTCCCAAGCTGGGCATGGTGGTACATACCTTTTGTCCCAGCACTCGGGAAGCAGAGGCGGGAAGATCTCTGTGAATTTGAGGCCAGCCTGGTCTACATAGCAAATTCCAGGGTAGCCAGGGCTACACAGGGAGAACCCGTCTCAAAGAAAATTCTCTTTTACTCAAAGAAAATTCTCTCTTACATGTTTGACATTGCATCCATGCACATATGTTTTGACTTGGAAATATACATAGAGTTTGAGTTTTTATATGTGTGTGTTTTGATTTGAAGAAATAGTATCATGCGATTTTTATATTGTTTTCAATATAAGTCTTCTTGCTCAACGATGTGATTTCCAAATTTTTCCTACTTGCTTTATGTTTTTGTAGTTCATGGAGACTCTATGTTACAACAATGTCCATAAGAGCATCTGTCTCAACTGTCCATTGCTCAAGAGATGGACACTAGGTTATTTCCTACTACACCTGAGTAAATGATGCCACAGAGAACAACCATATCTGTATTCCTATACGTGGTAGTTTTTCCTTTTTGGTATATCCAGAAATGAAATTATTGTGTCATAGGGCAAAGACACACAAACGTGTCACTTAGTGGTAGAGATGTGTTCTGAAAAATACATGTTTAAGCTAATTCATCTTGAGAACAAGTGTGTACTACATCTTGAGAACAAGTGTGTACTTATGTAGACTAGGATGACTTCTATGTGACATTATTGTGATTTATTTTACTTTTGAATTATGTGATATGTGGGGATGATGTGTACCCTACTCTGTGTGTGAAGTCCCAGAAAGGTCCACAGAGTCCAGAAAAGG